>NC_136059.1:268056340-269427051 GCF_964261635.1 Lissotriton helveticus
ACTATAGGCCGATATGCCTAATTGACACTTTACAGAAAATAGTGGCAAGACATGTGCTAGGTAGAGTCAACAAATGGATAGTAGACCAGAATGTACTATCTACCTATGAAGCGGGTTTCCGACCCCATGTCAGCACCATTGATCAAGTTTTTAGATTAATGATGATTTATTGGAGTGCAGTGATTCTAGCAGGGGGACTCCCTATAAAGCATTTCTTGATTTAAAATCAGCATTTGATTTAGTCCCTCGCCATAAGCTATGGGACTCATTAAAGGAGGCTGGGATGCCCTTAGAAATCCTAAGTTTTATTATTAAATTGTATGAGGCAAATTACGCCCAGGTAAGGTGGGGACAGCAGGCCGAATTAACTGATCGTTTCCCAGTTAACAAGGGAGTGCGGCAAGGGTGTGTCCTTGCACCCACCCTATTCTCCTTGTTTATAAACAAGGTTATCATATATTACACTAATTTTCCAACTGATGCTCCAACTCTTGCCGGTTCATTGGTTCCACTTTTAATGTTTGCAGAAAGTACTTTAATTTTATCTAAAACTCAATCTGGTCTGCAACGCGCTCTTGACAGATTCACTGATTTTTGTAACAACCATGAACTTGTAGTACACGTTGACAAAACCAAGTTCATGGTGTTGCACAAACATACATTTATCAAAGGCAGAGTAGAAATGAACAAATCATCTTTGGAAACACACTGATACCTTTACATATCTAGGAGTGACTATGGGTAGGAGGATGAACTGGATACCCCAGTTAGACGTCCTAGTTCTTAGGCACAACCAGTTAGCAGGAGCCCTACTAAAAGAACACCGACTTTCAAATACTAAACTGGTGGGGCCGGCTTCAACGAATTATAATGGGAAAATCAGAGCTTCTATAATATATGGTGCAGTACTCTGGGGGTTGGAAAACTTATCACCCCTAGTTCTTGCACAAAATACGTTTCTGAGATCACTGACTGCCCTCCCTCAATCAACCACCATCAAGCCCCTACTATTAGACCTAGGCTGTACCTCTTTTGATGAGGTCGTGGGATTTAGACCCCTAGCTTATTGGAAGAAGCTTTGGACTACTCCTGAATTTGCGTCATACGCCAATTCACTAATGCATATTAGAAACGCCAATTTGTCCTCAAAAATCAAATGGCTGCAGAAGATTAAGGGCAATTTGTTTGACGTGGGGCTCAGCCACCAGTGGAAAGACTCAATAGGGAATTGATTTCCCAATAAAATACAGTATTCTATTGGGATATGATTACTAAGAAGACACTGTTGATGGTGGGCAGCAGCTCGCTTACAGGTATCTTCCTGGAGCACAAGGTTGCAACGAAAGATTACGAAAATTGGTGATAGGAAATGATATCATCAATTTAAAGTGGACACTCTCCCGCTAAGATCTTTCACTGCAAAATGGAACAAAGCTCTAGATACTAACTGTCCCTCGTGTTCATCTCAGGAAGATGGACACGTATTGTTCGTGTGCCCGGCTTACAAGGGCCCCTGTCGCAGGTGGCTCAAGCCCTTGTGTTCTAACCTTGGTACCAGATCGTGTATGACAGCTCTGTGTATCTTGGTAACGAACACTCGTGCAGATATTGTTATTGCCAGGGTGAAATTTCTTAGCTGGTCCTGGGCACTGAGAAGGAAAAACTTTGAGGTTTGTCTGGGAACCACACCCACTACTTGAGTATGCCATTGGTAAGCGGGCATCCCCTTGGTTAAACCTGTAGGAAAATGGTTTTATTTGGATTCGAATTGATACTCACTTAATTTATTTTAATAATAGTTAGGAACTTTCGATAATGTTGATATTAAATTTTGTAAGACCTGTATGATTTTAGGGTGATATCCTTTTTATGATACTTTTATGTCTGTATCGTGTCTTTTATGATTGAAAATTATCGAATGAAGACTAACTGAACTGAACTGAGCAGATAGGAGTGGCAGATCCATGGAACATGGTGGGCAAAAAGGATGCAGCAGGGGCATGCACACAGGCATCGGAGGGCAGGGGGAAGGAGAATAGGGGCAGCAAGCTAAGCACAGAGGCTAAGCAGGAGGTCAATGATTGGGCATAGAATTGAGCAATGGAGGGCAGGAGGAGTGGACTAGCAAAATGGAGGGCAGTGGCAGCAGATCAGACCTTGCATGGCAGGAGAGAGGAGGCTAGTCCATGGATTCAGACAACAGAGGATAAGGAGAAGGTGGATGGGGCAGCAAGCTAACTGTTCAGAGAAGGCACGAAGGCCAGTGGCAGAACAACGGCCACACAGGGCTGTAATAAGGGAGCAGGGACATGGACTTGGACAATGGATGGCTAGGAGGAGGGAAGGCAGGAACAGCAAGCTTGGGTGGGGGCAGCACAATGCCAGGCCCTGCTTCCAACCCCCACCATCCATCGTGATATGCATCTTACTTAACGTTAAAAAAACCTAGAAATTTGCTGAACAAAACAAAGATTACAAGGACGGTATAGTTAGACTCAGATTTCACTCATACACAACCAGTGAAATTCAGCAGTTATAGTTACCTGAGCTAACTATAACTTACGCCCCGCTATGTACTGCTAATGACCTCAGACATTACATCATTCATGACATGGTCAGTAACTTCACTCATGACATCACTCATGACATCTCAAATAAGCTGTGAATGGAATGGAATGGAATTATAATCGCTAGAACTTTATTTAGGGATAGTGTGTGTATATTGACACCCCTTTTTCTTCTTTTCTTTCGTGTAAGAACCATTATAATATGCAACATACCCAGATTAATAGCCTTTCACTTTAAAGTAATGTGTAGTCCATTGTTTATGTTTGCAATCCTAAGTATGTTTATTATGAATAAGTCACATTGACGAACATACAGGTATGGCCGTCACGGGGCAAGATATGCTGAAATGACATTGTGTGCATATTAACACTTGTTTTCTTTTCTTTATTATATCGATTCCTGAATTTTCATATCGTGACCAGGCCAATATGGCCGCTAGCATTTAGGATTAAAGTAATATGTAGTCCTTTGTTAATGTTGGCAACTTTAGGCATTTGTACATTTAAAGAAGGATGCTACAATGACGTCTTGTATCGTTATCAAGGTTCGGACGAGCCGAAATGCGTGGATCACGTCCTTTGCAGATTAAATACTTCCAAACTTCAACCTGAGTGCTGATTCCTTCCTTGTAAGAGTGAGAGGAGATTAAATACATATATATAAAATTCACTGAAAAACACACAAGTTTCAGGAACATTATAGTTAGAAATTAGCATTTAAAAAACCTCAGAAATTCACTGAAAAAAACCACACGTTTCATGGACGTCACAGTTAGTTGGACATTTCACTCGTACAAAACAAGAGAAATTCGGCCGTTGTAGTTAGTTGTGCTAACTATAACTCGAGCCCCCACAATGCACTGCTGATGACGTCACATATTACATCACTCATGACATGGTCAGTGACATCACTGATCACATCACTGATCACATCTCAAATGACATCACTGATGACATCATCCACTTGATCATCTGATGCACCTCCTCACACCCTAAAATACAAACTACCATTCTCGAAACCATAGACACAACCAATACTAGTACAGCTACAATATTCTGTGCACTATGCATGCAGACCTCTAACCAGCTACATACTATTGATACGCTCTTCTAAATACCCGGTTAGTATCTATGCAGTCTAGGAATCCTTCTGTCCCATTCACCCATCCAGCACTATCTACGCATCCTTTCACTCCACCAATACCTAAGCACTTATAAATTCAGCACGCACTTTCTTTGCAACACTGAAATTACTCCAGTTATTAGTCATATACTTAAGGAATGGCGTAGTCACTAACACAAGTGCAGGTACAATATTTTGTACACTATGCATGCACACCTCTAAGCAGCTACAAACTATTGATACACTCTTCTAAATACCCAGTTAGTACCTATGCAGTGTAGGAATCCTCCTGTCTGTCTCATGCATTTCTCCAATCACCCATCCAGCACTATCTACTCATCCTATGACTCTACCAATACCTAAGCACTTCACTATCCACTCTATTTGTAATACTGTAATTAATCTAGTTACTAGTCATGAACTTATGGAATGGCCTAGCTACTAACAGAAGTACAGCTATAATATTGTGTGCACTATCCAAGCAGACCTCTAACTAGCTACATACTATTGATATGTTCTTCTAAATACCCAGTTAGTACTCATGCAGTGTAGGAATTGTCCAATCTGTCCCATGCACTGCTTTAATCTCTACCACTATCTACTTATCCTATCACTCCACCAATACGTAAGCACTTATAAATTAAGTGTTCACTCTGTTTGCAGCACTGTCATCATTCCAGTTACTAGTGGTATTCTTATAAAATGACCTAGGCACCAACACAAGTACACATTAAATATTCTGTGCATAATCCCTACAAATCTCTAAGCAGATACATACTATTGGTCTACTCCATTAAATACTGAAGTAGTACCCATGCAGCGTTGGATACCTCCTGTCAGTCTCATGCAATTCTTTAATCACCCATCCAGCACTATGTTCTTGTTGTATTGGTCTGCCAATACCTAAGCACTTATGGGGCAGATTTACAAGTACCCTGCGCCACCAGTATGTCACGTTTTGTAACTTAACGATTGCACCAGGCACTCCTTCATAGTTACAAGGAGAGGAAAAGCCACCCTGCATGGTTTTTCCTCTCCTTGTAAATACGACCCCTTCATACACAGAACTTTGCGTTGAAGGGGCGTTCCAATAGGTGTTGCTGTGGGTGTTCCCACGCAACACTCCATAGAACAAGACACATCTCCAGATTTATGAGAAATCGTAAATCTGGAGATGTGTGTGAATGCTGCGCCATCCTAGAGTTGGTGTAGAAAGGCGCAACGAGGAGAATTGTTTTTATTTCTCCTTATTTCTTCCTCTTTCAATGCATGCTGCATTCCACAGCATACATTGAATGAGGAAAATGCTTTTACTGATTGTTTTTGTGCAGGAAGGTGTCCCTTCCTGCACAAAAACAATCTCCCCATGACACAGACATCCTTGCACCATAGTGCAAGGATGCCTGTGTCACCGCATGGCTGCAGTTTGTGCAGCAGTGCAGAGGGAAGCACAGAGTTGCAACATTTTCATGTACATATGTCACGTCCCTGTGCTTCGGAAGTTCCACAGCGCAGGGCAGCTAAAGAGCTTGCAGTGTCACACTGCAGTACTTCCTCATAAATCTTCACCTATAAATGTACCGTACACTACTAATGCATTCTTTCAGTCAATCATGCTGTATACATATATTCAACCAAACTTTCACACATTACCTTGCAATTATAATTATTTCTTTAACCAGATAAGGTAGTTCTGATAAGAACTTTTTTTTCTTCTTTCTTCTTTTGTATTTTTTTTAACAATTTTGTATTTTTTTTGGTGTTTTTTCAAAAAATGAACAAAAAAAAAGAACAAATAAAACAGGAAACTTTTGGATTTACTTATCATTCCAAAAACAACAACAACAAAAAATTAACAACGATGGTTGCGTTGCGCAGCACAAACTACATCCACCGACTGCTCACCAAAGCATATACGTTTCTTACACTTCACGTAGCGTTGCTCGAGAAAAGCGAATTCTGGCCTAATGTCCATTGCAGGTGTTCCTGAGGACACTCCAGCTGTACTTGCCGCAGGAAGGTGAGGCGTTCAAAGCAGCTCACCTCATTTCCTCCAGAGCAAGATTGAGAGGATGTATGGTCCGAAGATGCTTGTACATAGAAGCAGCATGCCAAATTTGTGGCCAAAATGCATCAACTTTTCATCATGAAGGACCAACACTGCATCCTAAAGAAAATAAGCTATCGGGGATGAAACCATATACCTAATGATGGAATAAATTAATTTGACAACTGATGGCCCATAATGTGTTAGTGTTGGATCCCTCAGATGGTTCCTTTATTTGCCCAAAGGAGGGTACATCACCTGTCATTTGCAGACACACCCTATTCACCTAATTGTTGTAAATATTTGAGTCATAATAACTATGCGCTATCATTCACTATGATCGAAGTGTGGATAAATATTAACTGACTAATCAAGAGTTCTGAATAACAAAGTTTTTATCCGGTACATTTTTTCTTTCCATTTGCACAACAATACTTTCATTTTTTCTAATAAGGAGATTCAACATAATTGTTAAAAAAAAAATTATATTATATTAGGCAAGCACCTCTGCCTGAGGCCAATTATTAATTAGTTGGCTTCTCTAGATACTTTGTTTGTTCTCTATCCTGCTGGAGCCACCTCTTCTTTCGACACATATGCAAGACGTTAATGGATAACATGTTGCTGCCCCTCACCACCCTCCAAATCCGATGGGAGGAAGACGTGGGGACCCCGATTCCCGAAGGGGACTGGGTGGGTATATTGGAAAGAGTACCCAAAATATAGTGAAATGCTCATTTTAAACTTATATATATCTATGTTATATGTGTTATGTGAATAAATATATACTTTCATATAACAGGAATTTATACACATGTTATGGTATTGTCGGATGCTCACTACCTACTGGAAGGAAGTCACTAGTGTGCTCGCTCATGTAATTGAGATAGAAGTCTCCCCATCCAGACAGTCTCCCGAGGTATCCCATGGTATCCCATAGCTCAACTACACCCACACCAGGCCTAACTGCCACACTAATAAATGACATACATATCCATTATCCCTACTCCTCCCCAGCACCACCACTATGTCTTCAACATCCACCTAGCATCATACTCGCATCACCTCGCACCCACATGTACCCTCACCCCCAATCCCACTTCCCATCCCCATAACCAAATCCTCAGCTCCTTTTCAGACAGCTCATCCCTCCCCCCCTCCCCCATTAATATAATTTCTGATATCACTCTACTCTCCCCTTACACAACTACACCCGATAAGTCAGCAGGCACACTTTCTCCCCCTCCCTATACTACGATTCTCACCATCCCCCTTACACAACCCACACCAATACCTCCTCAAGTCCCCTCTTTACTCCCCCTCCCAGTGACTACCGCTCTATATCGATGCAGCATAACGTATCAAACACCCCTAAAGCACACATAAACACCCCGTCTCGTCCCCCATCCACCCCGCTCGTCCCCACGGACTACCACATTGAAATACCACCACCCCTCAAACCAGCTCTCCTTACTCCCCGAGACCCCACACAAGTCACAACCCCTCCTCAATTAACCACAGGCCAAGCTACTAATTTGATAACGTCTACACATGACCCCAGATTAGATGAGATACTACTATCCTTACAACAATTTAAAGACGACAACCAATCTCTCTATGTCCTGATCCGACAACAACCCAAACCACAAGTGAAACCCATTCATCGGTCATGTACTAGCTCCCTGTCTAAATTACTCCCCAGATGGAATACAGTACCTTACCCCAATGCTTCAACCCGTCCAGTAAGGGAAACAAACCACATCACCGAATAACCTTACTTCCCTACTTCATTCCTACGAACCCCCTTCCCTATCACCTAGACCTACGTGTACACAAAAGACGCAGATACTATCCTCAATCCAACCCATCCATTCCATCGCACCCAGAGTTACAAGACACACACCCAGAGGTATTGTCAAAAATAACCTCAAAAGAGTTCCCATCTCCCAAGACCAGAACACCACCCCAACCAAAACCCAGTTAAGATGTATCCTTCTAAATTGTAGATCGGCAGCACGTCATGCCGCAGATATAGCGGACCTCATTATAACCAATGATCCCGACCTTATAATCTTAACGGAAACTTGGCTAAGCGAGTCATCCACACCCATCTTTGACATACTAGTTCCCCCAAACTATCATATTACCAGACTGGATAGACCCGATAGGCTTGACAGTGGTATTGCCTGCATCCATAGGAACAACCTCTCTGTAAACCGCTCCAACACCACGGTGTACTCCTCCTGTGAATACCTTTGCCTACACATCACCAGCAATAATAAGCCAATATGCTCACTACACTCTTTCTCCCATCCTCCCGGTAACAACCTTACCTTCATCGAACACATAATGGATATCCTAGCCACAAACGCAGGACCACAGAATAAGCAAATCTTCCTGGGGGATTTCAACCTCCATTGGAATGATCCTGATAACCCAGAGGTCAACAGCCTAAAAACATTCCTGTCCGACCTTAACCTGTCCCAAATCTGCAATAGCCCTACACACGAAAAAGGCTCAATCCTTGATCTAGTAATTTCGAAAGCAGACTCAGTCCAGCTGGAATCGATTCTCCCTTGCGATTGGTCTGATCATTACATAATCACTTTCCATATCAGGGAAACAGTTAAACTACTCTCTGTACAACCATCGAGGACAAAAATCTGGAAGAGGAACCTAGAAAACATCAATCCTGCTGATCTCGCATCTGCCAGTCACTTCCTCACACCCCCACCCGATGGTTCCAAGGATGTACAGGACATAACCACTTTCTACTTTAACTCTATGAACAGGGTACTTGACACCTTAGCTCCCATGCAACTAAAAAGGGTCACCACCAAAATCTCAAATCCCTGGTATGATGGTAGACTAAATAAGGAAAGAAGATCACTGAGAGCTATTGAAAGGCAATCGAGAGCCGCCCCATCCGCTACCCACCTTAAAATACTAAGAAGCAACAGAAATGCCTACTACAGAAGGATTAGTCGCTCAAAAGCTGATTTCATATGCAAGCAATTAGACCAAGCAACAAAAAAATCAAAGCTCAATCTAAGGATGTCTCACACTCCCCCCAAACCAATCCGGATACTCTCCCCAATTGCGAAGATCTTGCCTCCTTTTTTACAACAAAAACTGAAAACTTAAAGACTGACCTTCTGAACTACCTATTATCCCTGACTGACCCACACTCAATCAACTCGCTGTCCACACCTGGGACACCTTTGAATTGCTCTACAAGGCTCGACACTCTTCAATTTATTCATGGACCCACTCACTGAGCTTCTCAAATCCGCAAATATCAATTACCACATGTACGCCGACGACACACAGCTCTACATTAAGGTCCACTCTCTCGAAGACATCAAGTCTCTTAACTCTACGCTCCAAAAGACACAAACCTGGCTACCTAGGAACCACTTAAAACTAAACACACTAAAGACAGAATTCCTCTTCATCGCTCCCCCAACCAAACAACCATCATCCGCGATTGGATGAAACACCTAACTGCACTTGACGGTCAACCTATTTTCATCGTTTCCGCCAAATCCCTAGGTATAACACTTGACAATAAACTAAATATGCAGAAGGATATCAGCGCTGCAACTAAAGGAGCACATTTTCAGATTAATACCCTGAGAAAACTGAAACCCTTCATACCCGCAAATGACTGTAAACAGGCAGTCCAAACTCTAGTAATTCCCCAGTAATTCGCTCTCTGCGGCCTTCCTAAATCAACGACCGCTCCGCTAAGAGCCGCAGTCAATACAGCTTCTAGACTAGTCACTGGCAAAAAAAGAAACTGCCACATTTCACCTGACCTGCAGGCCCTCAATTGGTTACCTTTTGAGGCCAGAATCCACCTAAAAATCGCCTGTATGACTCATAAGGCATTGCATCAAAAAATCCCGAGGTACTTAGAGACGAAACTAGTATTATCGGGTAGTAACAGATCTACCAGGAGTTCTGATAATCTTCTACTTAAACCACAATGTTTTTCCAAGAAGAAAACATATAATCGTACCCTCTCAGGAATGGCTTTCAGGATCTGGAACGCTTTACCCCCAGAAACAAGACTAATTCCATCCGCAGCCTTTTTAAAAAAAAAAAGTGAAATCGACACTCTTGTCTAAAGTCACTTGAACTGTTACTTGTACATTCCTGTAGATATATGCTAATTTTTAATACTTATCAGTACTGTACACTCATAATTCTGTGTTCTATATGTATTTGACATCCTATTTTTGCCCTGTAAAGCGCTCTGATACCCGCAAGGGTCTTGTTCACGCTATACAAAACAGTCAAAATGAAAATAAGGAAAAAGTCCCCTGCACTCCAGAACACTGCTTATTGAGTTGGTTTTTACAGACTGCCAAAACCAAAGCCACGAGTAAGTTTGAGATTGAGCTTTTATTCTTGCAGTTAATTTCAAAGCACTGGAAGACTCCAGGGGGACTCCGGATGGCGGTAAGGCAACAAGAACTACAATGATGTGTGGAAAGTGCAGTGCCGCTCCGAGAAGCTAGATGTGGCCGGGGATCAATAGATATGGCCAGTGCCTGGGAGGTGCTGGTGGACAGTGTGACAAACTCAGAACCTCAGGTTCTAGGTGCATCATCAGAAACTCCCTAGAGATTACTACCTATTTAGATGGTGCACTCCTCTCAAGTTGAGGCTGTTGAGATGGATGAATCGATAGGACACCACCGGACCATAAGTACAATTTGAAGGTTCTTTATGACTGATCTCGCTGAGATGATTTTATTTCAACTCTAACACCCACATGTGCTATGTAAATAAGGACATGACTGGGAGAGGTGGGTCGGCATTGTAGGGTGCAATTGTAAAGTTTTGAAAGTAACTGTTATGTCGTTGACAAGTATATGATGAGACGATTAGTATATTTGACATACCTGTTTTGTGTTTTCAAAAAATGACTTAATAGAAGGTTTTAAACCTAACACATCAGTTGTCAGTTGCTTGCCATTTAGTGGCAGATTCTGACCAGAAAATAAAAACTGTTCTAATCATACCAGGTTCTGTAGATTGGGATTATAGGGAAGGATGGTGATTTCATCAAATCTTCAAGGCTGCAGCGGTGATGGAGGGGAGAGAGAGTGAATCTAAGTAGAGATACCGTTGCTTCAGAAGGAACACTTGTCAGCTGCCAGCCATGAGATGTGGGTGTTTTTATTACTACATTACTGCAATGCCTATTGGAAACCTGTCAGACCCCTAGCAGCCTTAAACAGCCAACGTCATGCATGTGAGAAGCTACTTTTTTGCTTCCTTCCCTAAGCGGACCATGTATAATTTGTAAATCCATCCTATTGTGTGGGCTAGTTAAAATTGTACTGAACAGTCCTTTCAGGCAATGCTTGAACTATAGGCTCTGCGCATTGGAATAATATATTCAGTAGTGTAGACGTAGGACTGAGGTTATCTAGGTCTTTACTGACTATATTAGACTTAAGTTTTTTGCCAGCTAGCTCAGAGTTCACTGGAAACTTTGTCGAATAAGCGAGGAGGAGTTTAACCTCCCTGGATAGACAAGAAGGGATTTAGTTTCTGACAACCATAAAACATGACAACTTTGCTCTCCCTGAATAAGAGTATATCTCTAGAGTCGTGTGAAAACAAAAGACAGCTATTTCACTCAGTCAATAAGTGCGTACTTAGTTTCACCAGTTTGCAGAGAAACAGAGAGACGGACGTTTTCAATAAAAGGTGTTATTTATTGAGCAGTCTCTTTCCTCATACAAGAGAAATGAATTGCTACAATTGCAATACTTATAGTTAAGTAAAGTGCATACAGTAAAAGCAGGATTATGAAATAATACTGTAAAAGCATTGATATGGTTTCTTAGCCATATGATACTTTAAAATGGATAAAATAGATACATACATATATACATTGACTAATCGTACTCAACTGGTGCTTCTAACTACGCCTACCCCGGTGTACCTGACCTAAGCCTAATACCTGGGAGGGAGTAAGTAAGTAGCAGTTTAAGTTAAGTTTGGTTTGCCAAGAATCTGACTCAAGAATTCTCTGTAAGGGTTTAGTCAGTTCAGTACCTGGGTATTAGAAGGCAGGAGGGCTGGTATCTCTCTCTCAGGACTCGGTATCCCAGTCACCCGCAAGGGTAGGCTGGAAACGCCGGAGGCTGGATTTCTCGGCAAGAGAAAAGACAGCGTCTTTCTCAGCGCGTCAAAAGGGAGGGGCAGCGTCCGTGGGCTCTCGCATCAGCTGGGCTCTTCGGAAGTAGTAGCTGCTCTGCTCCAGGATTACCACTGTGTGTTTGCTTAAGGCAGCATCGGTATATTTATACCTGAAAGGTGCCAGGGTTGATGTAAGGATGGACATAAGACGTCAATAAAGATGTCACTAAGGACTGGTCGTTCTTACAGTGCTTTACAGGAGTTCTCGGACGAAATCAAAACAATAGCAGCGGGATTTCCCAGGTTGCTGGAGGCTTGGATTTGTTTAAGAACTCGGTGTGCTTTCTAGGTGGCTGGAGGAATAGGCTTGCTTAATGTGACAGCATGCGCTATGACCGAATTATGAAAAGGGTTTCTGTGCCGTTGCAGGGATATTATTGATTTATAACCGGACAAGGGCAAAGAATAGGATATTGATTCAGGTACCTAGATAAAACACACTACAGAACAAGGTTCACCCAAACCAGCCAATGTCTGACCAGAAGGCCCTTTCTGTATATGTGTTTGTATGCATGTGTTGTGTATGATTGGCTTTGTGTTTTGGGGATGTTTAATTGTGATATTAGGTTTTCAGGACAGTTAAAGCCATAGCAAGGCCTAAAAAGGGTGTGCCAGTTCAGAATATCAAAGTCCTACATTTCTCCATAGTCTGGAGATTCGTGTTCGTACCACATATTGATGTTTCTGTCAAAGAAAGGATTATTAGGAGACAACTACTCTATTGTCACGCATATTGATCTCCTATTTACATCTAGTAATCAAGGTTTCCTAGTTGGACTTCTTGCATAGTTCTGCCTCGGCCTACTAAATATCTCATATATTCTAAATTTAAACTTTGCAGAATATCGCAGCGTGATTTCCAATGGATAGTGAACACACTGCATAGAGAACACATTCATCAGCCAACCTTCATCATGAATATTATTCTCTGAATTATGCTTTAAGGATGTTGGCTTGTGCTTTGCTAGGCTGTTAATAGCAGTTGCCTTGGAAATTAATAATCTCATGTTTTCATAGATTTACCTTCATTTGGTACCTACATAGTGGAACTCCTTCCCATATACCCACCAAGCCATCCCATCCTTTACTCTTTGTTAGGAAAACGTGACTGGCCTGGGTTGAGCAGCAGGGATAGTATGTCCGTTCAGATGTAAAAAAAAATCTGTAGGACTAGAACACCCATTGGGGTAGCAGTGAAATCCGCACATTGTAGAGTTCTCCCCAGCCTAGGTACCCGCTAATGATAACGCCACACACGGAGCTTATTCTTCTGCATGTAACTGCAAACCCCACATTCTAAACCTGCATTTACTTCACTACACTCTAACTCTTACGTCACAGTTCTACTGGGTCCATCAGGAGCCAAAAGGGCATCTTCCCCTCTGTTAAATAAAAAATTAAAATTGTTTACAAATATTTGCAATTATATCTCTTCAATGAGTCTTCTTGGTGCTCTAATGACACGTCCCATATAGGAAACAAATGATGCCAAGAACACCAATAACGCACTAATAGTACTAGGCGAGAAAACTCAATTATCCCATCCTATGATAAGTATATTATCTTGAACACAACAAATTATAATATTTTTTGTATATAAGGCTTCCCACCTCCGCACAGAACACACAATGAAATTTATTTTCGTATTTATTTATTCAATTTAATTGAAACAAGTTGGATGTAGGCAAATATAACTTTTTATGCCCATTTTCTATGTGTAAACGAACAAACACACATATATATATACACATCACTTTTTTACATAAATATATACAAACAAATATACATACATTGATCTAATGACATCTCTTTTTTCTCAAAAGTTGTAGCCCAATTTCTTTCTAAAGGATGCTTGCTACATGTAACCACTCAGCATTCCTTCTCAAGTACGATCAACCTGACCTACATACAAAGGGTATAACAAGTCTATATCTTTTTTTAGACCTATCTTGAGTCCCTTGCCCCTTGTAAAACCAAATATTTTTTACAACTTAAAATACTTTGGCTGGTGTCTTCTTTGAAAAATGTCGACGCGTTTCAGCCCCATGAGTATGGGCCTCATCAGGACATGGGCTAATTAAGATCCGTCGTGGTGTGTGAGAGACCACGCCGATAGGGGTGTCCTATTTTCTTCCTGGTGGTATTATTCCTCGTGGACACTGCAAAGATGTAAGGCTACTGTATCTATTTGAGCAATGCTCGTCACTTGTGTCTCTAGGACATCAGGCGAAGTTTCACGGTCTGTTTTGAATTCCCGATATTTTATAAATAGAAAGAATGTCCCTCCACGGCGGGATCCTTCAAATGCTGCACCAAACGCCAGCTACGTTGTCGTCCCGACAGTGTCTTCAGAAACTGGGGACAGGAAGTCAAAGTGTCCATGATCTGCTTTGGCGATGTTGGAACAACAGTAGTCATTGGGTCTCTAATTGTCTTTTCAGACCCAGCATCTACATTGGCATCAGCACCTGACGAGCGATGAGCCCATGTCAGAAATGCAAGAATCTTGTGTGATAGACTTCCAAGGAAGTTGGGCAGTCACCATGTGTCCTTTGCTGGTCACAACATGAAAGGGCTAAGCATTAAAGGGAGCACCAGATTTCCATGTTCTACACTGACAGACTAGCACTTTTACGATTGAGTACCTTAAATTGGTTTATTCCTCAGTACTTGATCATCTATTGGTCCATTGAGGTAACTTAGTTGTCATGGCTCTCCCTAACATCAAAGTTGCAGGGCTTTCAGCTGTAGTCACGTGAGGGGTCGAATGCTAAGCTCAAAGAGTAGAATTTAAGACAGTTGTAATGTCGAGCTTTTCGAATACAGCACACTGCACAGCTTTCTTGAGAGTACTCATAAAAGGCTTGACAAGTCCATTGACCTTGCGGCCAAAGAGGTGTGCTCTACTGATGCTTCAAATTAAGATGACTTGGAAAGTCTCTGAATTCTCAACTATTGAAAGGTAGGCCATTGTCAGATTTTAGCATCACAGGTAGACTCCATGTCACAAAGATGGTATCTAATCTTTCAACAACTCTTTCTTGGGTGGTGGATGAGAGATCTTCTATCAATAAAAAGTGGGAGTATTCATCAACATGCACCATCAGGGCGAAATCCATTGTCAAGAGGCCTGAAGAATTCCACGGCAATTCGTACCCATGCATGCGTGGCAACTCTGACATGTTTAAGTTATGTTGAGTTGTTCTCAATGAAAGGCATCTGCATAGATGACAGGCATTCAATTATCTTTCAACTCTCTCATCAAAATGAGGAAGCCAGACTCGGCCCCAGAGAGTCCATTTTGTGACAACATTACCACGATGTCCTTCATGTGCCACTACAATTATCTGTTGTTCGAGACCTTCCGGAATAACAATTCTCAAGCTTTTTAGAATAACGCCTTCTTCAATAACGGACAGTTTATCTTTGACTTTTTTAAATTTCTGGTATTCACAGTCACTATTAAGAGGTCAAATGTGCTGGTCCAAGACTGATGTGTAGTAATGTCTTTCAGTTCCAACAAGTCACTCTCTTGACTCATGGCAATGACAATTTGATCCAACGAAATGAGAGCTGGTGTGATAGATTTCAAAATAAAATTCATGGAGGCTTCAGCTGTGATATAAGGGGTATCAGGGCCCTCTAGAGGTACTGTGAGAAGTAATCTGTAGGATTTTGATCTTTCCATGGACATTGCACAATTGTGTAGTCTTATTCTTGTAATCGTAGCCCCCAGTCATTCAATGGACAATTCTTGGCCTTTGGATTTCCAAAGATGGTCAACAACGCTTGATGATTTGTCACAAGCATGAAAGGCTTTCCAAATGAGAATGCGTGGGAATGTTTGCAAGCCCACACCACTGCTAAACTTTCTTTCTCAGGTTACAAATAAGCACGGTCAGTCTGGGACAAACCTCTGCTTGCCTATGCCTAGGCTGACCGGTTTTAGGTTTAAACCTATAATAACTGATAAAACCCCACCGGAAGGAAAATATCCCTCACCAGTGTACACATATAAACACTGGAAAAAAACCTGCACAACCAAAAACTAAATGCCATTCAAAGAAAGGAAAAGGAGAGTGAAAGAGTCATTTTTTATTTCTTGCTGAAGGGGCTAATATAATGTAACTTTGTTATATAAGGTAGAAGTAAGAAAGACTGGGCTGACATTATTCTGCTTGAGTTTTGTTGTTTAGGAATGCCACCAAAATATTGTTTCTTCTTCATTTTTTCAGTTTTGTGGTGTTTGGCCTAAAGATACAGGGGTTTTAAGCATGTTTTAGGTGCTGTTTATTTATTTTATAAACTGTAGAGAATCAGGAAATATCAATATCATAATTGATTTTTTGGTTACATTTGAGTCTTTCACTGATATAAAAAATGTAGGTTTCATAAGAATCTTTCCCATCACATTTACCCACAGAGAATGGGTAAAACCCTTGATACATCAGCCCCCTTTTCTAGTGAGTCAGTATTGATAGTAGGTGAATTAATTGCCAAACATCCCAGGCTTCAAACAGTAAATGCAAGGCATAGTGACAGGTATATGTGAAAAGAGTGCAGTCAGAAAGCATCTGGGATACTGGTGAAAACATGACACCAGAATTTTGGGTAACATGGACCGCAGTGTCACTTGGAATATTGCTGCAAAAAGTTCTTACCAAGTTTAACAAAGATTGGAGTGATTTTGTTTGTATTTGCAGTCATTCAGCTACGTATATGAAAATGTTGTGTAATGACCTGTGAAAATCGATACCTGAGCTGACGTGCTTCCCTGTAAGAGATCCATGCCACTTGTAAGATGGTATGCTGAAAGCATCTTTACAATTTTCAGAGTTAATGAAGAATGCTATTGAGCTTTTAGTCCATTCTGGTGCACTGTTTTGTTATGCATGGAAACTCAAACGCAAATATTTCTCATTTTGTGTTTCGTGTGGCATCAAAGAAAGAGTCATCCCAACTCTGTCACTTAGCTGGTGGTTCTTAGTCCTAGTGGCCTGATATATTATGCATGTGGCAACAGTTTACAGAACTGAGTGATGATGCCAAAGGCAAGAAGTGTATAGATCTTTGCTCACATATGGATACTG
Organism: Lissotriton helveticus; assembly: GCF_964261635.1. Classification (NCBI taxonomy): domain Eukaryota; kingdom Metazoa; phylum Chordata; class Amphibia; order Caudata; family Salamandridae; genus Lissotriton; species Lissotriton helveticus. The sequence continues at coordinate 268,073,387 of NC_136059.1, forward strand.
TATAATTTGTTTATTGTATAGTTAATAAAAACCGTAACAATTTACATAAAAACGACGTTCAGCAAACATTAGCTTAAAATAAAAACAAATGTACATAAAATTTCCTTTCATTTCGTGAAATCAGCATAAGATGTATAAAAGCAATTCATAAATCAGTATTTACATATTTCACAGTCTTTTTAAGAGACGTCCATCTGTCTTCAAGCCACAAATGGCAGTTATTCAATAGGTATTCTGTTTACTGCCCATTGAGCAGGGACGACGCCATTCCCAGCTTGTCTTCAGCCCACGTTCTTTCCTAGCTGTCATCTGCCTACTCCTCGCTGCCCCCGCTTCGCGGGAGCCGCTCGAGGTTAACATCACCTTTGGACTCCTTGATTGCGAGAGGAGCCTTGCAAAGACGCTCCACCCCCGCGGGACTGCGAGGACCAGCGGGCGCAGCTCCAGGAGATTAGCCACAGCTGGTCCTCTTCCCGCCCCCCTCCCGCCTGGATTAAAGTCCGGAGGGCCTGGGCGTTCTGTGTACTCTGTTTACTGCCCATTGAGGAGGGATGACGCCATTCCCAGCTTGTCTTCAGCCCACGTTCTTTCCTAGCTGTCATCTGCCTACTCCTCGCGGCCCCCGCTTCGCGGGAGCCGCTCGAGGTTAACATCACCTTTGGACTCCTTGATTGCGAGAGGAGCCTTGCAGAGACGCTCCACCCCCGCGGGACTGCGAGGACCAGCGGGCGCTGCGCCAGGAGATTCGCCACAGCTGGTCCTCTTCCCGCCCCCCTCCCGCCTGGATTAAAGTCCGGAGGGCCTGGGCGTTCTGTGTACTCTGTTTACTGCCCATTGAGGAGAGACGACGCCATTCCCAGCTTGTCTTCAGCCCACGTTCTTTCCTAGCTGTCATCTGCCTACTCCTCGCGGCCCCCGCTTCGCGGGAGCCGCTCGAGGTTAACATCACCTTTGGACTCCTTTTTTGTGAGAGGAGCCTTGCAGAGACGCTCCACCCCCGCGGGACTGCGAGGACCAGCGGGCGCTGCGCCAGGAGATTCGGTACAGCTGGTCCTCTTCCCGCCCCCCTCCCGCCTGGATTAAAGTCCGGAGGGCCTGGGCGTTCTGTGTACTCTGTTTACTGCCCATTGAGGAGAGACGACGCCATTCCCAGCTTGTCTTCAGCCCACGTTCTTTCCTAGCTGTCATCTGCCTACTCCTCGCGGCCCCCGCTTCGCGGGAGCCGCTCGAGGTTAACATCACCTTTGGACTCCTTTTTTGTGAGAGGAGCCTTGCAGAGACGCTCCACCCCCGCGGGACTGCGAGGACCAGCGGGCGCTGCGCCAGGAGATTCGCCACAGCTGGTCCTCTTCCCGCCCCCCTTCCGCCTGGATTAAATTCCGGAGGGCCTGGGCGTTCTGTGTACTCTGTTTACTGCCCATTGAGGAGGGATGACGCCATTCCCAGCTTGTCTTCAGCTCACGTTCTTTCCTAGCTGTCATCTGCCTACTCCTCGCGGCCCCCGCTTCGCGGGAGCCGCTCGAGGTTAACATCACCTTTGGACTCCTTGATTGCGAGAGGAGCCTTGCAGAGGTGCTCCACCCCCGCGGGACTGCGAGGACCAGCGGGCGCTGCACCAGGACATTTGCCACAGCTGGTCCTCTACCCGCCCCTTCCCGATATATTCAGTTAGCATCTGACGCGTACGCGGGACACGCGCGGGGCAAAGCGCGGAGCGAAGCCCGGGCCAAGGGCGGGCCCGTTTAAGCCCGTTAAAGACCGGGTAAGACTGGACTGGGCCACCCTATTGACATTTGCATATCCGTATCATTGTACTGTCATACCACCATTGTATTCTCGTTGTCATTCAGTAAACTCTACATTGGGTACTATTATCCTGAGCATGTCACCTAGAGGGACCAGGAGTAACAAGGCACTTCGTGTTGCTCAAACAACCGGCCCAATCGATCAGTTTATTGCTAGGGCAAATGACGCCATTAATCAAGGCGTACTCCTGTTGGAACGGAGGGTTTCACAGGAACTGACTGCGGCTAAACGCTCCTCGCTGGGCTTATTGGCTGCAGCCAAAACTCCCTTGCGCCCTCTAGAATCCGGCGCACTACTGAATGAAGTCACTGACCCCCATACTGTTCCAGGTACTGTGGACTTGTCAGTTTCTTTAGAGTTATCAGCCTTACAGTCATCACAGTTATCCTTGTCTCTGGAGAGAACTCCAGCTCTCTTTATTAGTCCGAGTAGGGACGACACTATCACAACTACAATTCGGGGTTTAACGGAGGGAGAAATACCGAAGAATAAAAAGAAACCTCAGCAAAAAAAATCAGGCAAACAGACCCTAACAACGATACAACCCAACCTTCAATCTCTACCTACCATCCAGTCCCCCAGTCAAGCTGCTCCCCCTCAGCAAGAGCTAAATCCTATACTCACAGAAACAGTTAACCTTTCTACTACCACGGCCAACCTCAGTGTCAATAGTAACGTGGGAAGAGGGAGTGAAACCTGCGGCTTAACTAACCAATTATTGACCAGATTAGAGGTTTTAATTAAATCTTACACGCAAACCATTGAATTCACCCTGTTAAAAATCGAAAAACAGATAGAAGAGCTGACTCTAGCCCTAAAAACTAATAAGGGATCTGTCCCCGGCCACACCGCGGCTCAAAAACCCAAACCTAAAAACATCAATGATGGGTCGATAGTAATAAAATCGGCCACCACAGCAGTGGCCGCACAACAAAAACCTACACCTATATCGGTGAAGAATGGCCCTGCTTTAACTAAAGTTCCAGTCCCCCCACCCACTCAGGCCACTCAGGCCCCTATTCAAACAAAGACGCTAGGGATTCATAATACCACCTATAAGACCAGGAGGAAGAGTGGTCATCCTATCCACCTACCTCCAGAAGCCACTCCTTATGTTGTCATTATGACCGGGGTCCCCGAGTTGAATACAAATTCGGAGGAACCGGGCTGGTCCCTCAGAAATAAAGTACTTCACTGGCTATCTGCCAATAGGCCCCTTCCTCCCTATTCAGATAACAGAGTCACAACGGTCCACAGGGTCCCCTGGATAGGTAAAGAGCCAAAAACTATCCAGGGTGACTGTGTCATCGTCAATTTTGAGGATCCCCACACTGTGGAACATATCTGCTCTTGGGGTTCACAACTTACATCTGACGGGATAGGCACTAAAAGACTCTCGTTCTTCTACCCCCCAGTACATCACTATAATCCTGGTCCAGAATGGAACTGGACACAGGTCGGAAACTGGAATAGAAGACGTGACTGGGCTGACTGGCTGGGTTATGGGGGTAGAGACGCTGCTCCAATCTTTGGATGGAGAGGCGTCCCTCTGACAAACAGATATGACTGCCTGGAAATGGTGGATTGACCATCACCCGGCAGTAATCAGGAATGCATAGATTCCCCTTCCCCTGGGTTTAAATCGCCGAAACAACTCCATCGCTCCCCGACCTCACTCCCTTTGGACGGTACTCTACCTACAGCGGAAGCACCAACCTCAATATCCACAATAGCACAAATCTCTTTTTCTAAGAAAGATGACCGTATTGCAACCCTTCTTATTGACCCATTAATACACACCTCTTCTCGCCCAGGATCTTCATCTACTGACGCTTTGTTGAACACCAGTAATTCTATCTCCTCCATCCAGACGCTTTCTGTACTATTCTGGAATGTAGCGGGTCTCCGTTCAAAGTTAAATCTTAATTCATGGCTGGACATAGTGAACACTCATCAAATAGTCTGTTTACAGGAAACTTGGGCCATTGAGCCCATACATATTCAGGGCTATAAAACGTTTCATACCCCAGCTAGCATTACCACTCACGGCAGATCTAAGGGAGGTCTAGTGGTGTATATTTCAAACAATTTACCATCCAAGAAAACAACTGTTTTATATACCACTATGTACTTTCAAATTATAATGCTTGTATTTAGCAATCGTATGTTGCACCTTCTTATTAACTTCTATAACAACCTCCTCCCCGCTGAATGTGTTAAGTCTGTAATTGAAATCTCCACTGTTATAAATGAACAACGTAATAAGCACTCATCATATGTATGTTATGTGATTTGGGGGGGGGGGATTTCAATGTTTCTCTGTGTACCAATCATAAGAAAGGTATTTGTGGCCTTTTAGATGAAAATGACTGCCCCCTGACTCATTTCACGCACACGCTTTTAGGGAATGCCCTGAATGATAGTCTCTTCTCTCTGGAATTAGATTATGCAAACGACCTAGTGGATCCACCAGTCGAATTTAAATCTACATTCCACGGTAGGGGATTGTCAAGCACCATCGATTACATTTTATGCTCACAAATATTAAAGGGCAAACTCCAACAGTTTAACACAGGTACCGATATTTCAAGTGATCATTTTCCTAACAGCATCACCCTGTCAATTGACACTGATGTTTTCCATCCTATTAGGTCTAGCCTACTAATCCAGCAATCATTGGCCATGGATAAAGTCAATGGCTTTTCCGTGAAATGGTCCAAAATTGATCCTGTAGTAATCACTGGCAACGTCATATCCAAAGCCCTTCCTTGGATAAATAACTGTCTGGCAGAGGACTCCCCACCTCAGCTGATTTTATCTAGTTTCATGGAGATTTTAAAAGTTATGCGGGCTGAATTACTCCGCCATCATAAACCTGGTAACCAGGAATCCTTACGGTGGTTTAATTCAACCTGTCGTAAAGTGTTATCCGCCCTAAAAAGGCGTTACATAATCCTAATAGAAACACAGTCAAGATAGCCAAACTTAGAAAGGACAACAAAATGGCACAACAAAACTGCAAAAAGGAACTAAAGAAAAACTTATGGGCCCAATTACATGAGAGCTGCCTAAGTAAAGACAGCTCTCAGTTTTGGCGCGTAGTTAAATCACCCTTTTTAGTTGACGCTAAAACTCCCCAGCACCTAGATGTGGCCGTGACTGCTGACGAGTGGGTGACCCATTTCTCAAAAATTTTTGGTGGTCTCCCAGTTGATACCACAAAAACGGTCAAGCTAGTAAATGATTCTACCAAGGCACAAGTATATCCCATCGAACTTTATTTTAGCTTAAGTGAGGTCATTTACGCCTTAATGTCCTCCAAAACCGGCAAGGCGCCTGGTCCTGACGGAGTTCCACTTGACATCTTTGTAAACAATATAGAACTATGGTCCCCCATCGTCACCCAGGTGATGGCGGCAGTCTCAAAAATTGGCCTAATAGACTCCTGGTCCTCTTCCATCTTGTTCCCTATTTATAAAAAGGGGGACCGCAACAATCCAGCCTGCTACAGGCCCATTTCTCTCCTGGACTCCTTGGGGAAAGTTGCAGGACGATTGATCCTGGAACGTCTCCAAGACTGGGCGTCGGGGAACAACATCTTGACCGACCTCCAGTACGGATTCCAGGAGGGACTTGGCACTGTTGAACAGGCATTAAACTTAACCCTATTAATAGGCAAGTATGTCGGGGCTAAAGGAGGCAATTTATACTTAGTGTATGTCGACCTCAGCGCAGCGTTCGACTGCGTGATACACACCAGGCTGTGGTCCATTCTCAGTGAATTGGGGGTTGATCCTCCTCTCATTAAATTCCTTCGCGAGCTTTACTCCGACGCCACAGCGTGCGTGAGATATGGGATCGGCGGTGAATTAACGCACTCATTCTCAGTAAATAAGGGAGTCAGACAGGGCTGTGTCCTGGCCCCTTTCTTGTTTAACCTTTATACCAACGGCCTGGAATCGGCCATGTTAAAGGGAGCCAGGACCTTCCATCCATCAATCATCGCCCCATTCCCGCTTTACTTTATGCGGATGACTCCGTCATCTTAGCAAGGACATTAATCCAGCTGCAAAAACAACTAGACAAATATTGCCAGTTCATGCTCTCTTTGGGGTTAAAAGTTAACAAAAGCAAGACCTTTGTCATGCACATTGGTCCTAAGGCAAAGAACCCCAAGCCCGTATATATAGAACAAGTTAGATTGGAATGCGCCAGGGAATATCCTTATTTAGGCATCTTAATGGACGATCAGTTATCGTGGAAACAAGCAGTGGCAAGCAAAAAATTGCTCTATCAGAGAGCAACTTCAGTTCTTGTTTCCTTTTCAAGAAAACTGGGTAAACCAGCCTCAAACGAGTTACTTAAAATCTATCACGCTAAATGCCACAGCGTAGAAACCTATGGCGCTGGCGTCTGGGGCTATGCTCCCGTAGATGATCTACAAAAGGTCCAAAACGGGTTTTTAAAATACATTCTGGCACTTCCCCAAAGTGCTCCAATATACGGTTCCCATATCGAGCTAGGTATCGATTATATAACTGACAATATCAGATGTCAGACGATTCTCTTATGGCACCGTATTTGGAACAAACCCCAATGCCACTTAACCCGTTCCTTATTACTAGACTGTTTATCCTTGGCGAGTTGGAAAAAAATACCCTGGTTACTGTACGTTTCCAACTTTCTAAAGGATTTGAACTGCACATCTTACTTCATTGAGCCTTCTTCAACATCTGATATCAGTAGAAGTGCGTTGAAAAATCTCTTTCTAAACCATCTGAGAGATTCACGCCTTTCTCATTAAGTATCAAAGCCAACAAACGTGCAGATCTTAATGGTCCAAACCTCCCCTGGTATCCAGCCTTATTTAACATTCTTTCTATCTAACCATGAAAAATGTGTTCTAACTAGGTTTCGTTTTAATACATTTTTCCGCCTTGTTACCTTCCCCAAAGAGTTAAATTGGTCTCACGACCTGGCAAAATGTCCGTGTGATGGGGTATCACCTCAATCGACCATCCACCTAACTTTGTTCTGCCGCTATTATGAGCAACCTCGCAAGCGCTGGATCACCCCACTTCTTCGATCAATGGGGTTGAGAACCTGTCGGCCAGCTTATCTGGCACTTCAGTTGCTAGACTCACAATATGTAGCCAAATGTGTAGCTCTTTTTTAAAATCATGTTTGAAAATACGCTGTAAAATCGGGTTATCGTCTCCTTGAATTGATGTTTATTTGAATCAACTTGTAAATCGGTTATTATCAAATGTTTTCAAACAACACTCAATTTTTATCTGCATTATAATACTGCGTTTTAAACAATTCATTGGTTTTTTATGATGTACTTTTTATGATTCACTAAATGTTAATCGAATAAACGTTTTTTGAATGAAACAATATGTATATGTATATGTATAACTCAGTTAGTCTGCACTCACACCGGTTTCATCCTCCTCATTTTTTTTTCCATTTTTGTCCCAATTGAGATTATCTCATGAAGGACTTGCTGCTTTCAATAATTTTTCATGAGCATGCAAAAACTTTATCATTCTACAATTCATTTGGGGGTCAGTTGGATCCAAAGCCTCCAATAATGGCGGTTCTACACAAACGTATTCCCCTGTCCACAAAGACATTCTTCAGAAAGGTGACACACTCTGGTTGCAGCTTCTTGCAATGGCATATTAGATGAATTAAGTCTTCCTTTTCGTAACCATAAAGACGGCATTCTTTTGACTCAATATGCTTCCAAGGTGGTTCGTCGGCTAAAGTAGGAAATTTGCCAAAACGCAATGCCATTAGTTGTTATTTAACATAGTGTCTAAGTAGGCCACCTGTTTAGGAATTTTGTAGTTGTTGATTACAGTCCAAGAATGGGAGCGATGGGAGAAGATACCTTTATCTGTTAACAACGAATGACATTTTGCTGCTCTATTTAGAGCCAGCTTAAATGATGAAAAGGGCATATTTTTATTTCAAAGGTTAGTAGAACATGTTGCCTCCAGTGCACTGGTCAAAAATGTGTAGGCCTGCAATTTATTTTGCGTTTCCAATTCCAGCCATAAGAATTTATAGCTTGATTCTATACCACACCTTTATATATGTATAAAGTCAGCCCAGTGATTCATTCATTAGACCAAATTCTAATCGGATTTGCGCAGGTGAGGTAGACCAGGGAATATGTAGAACCTTTTTATACATTTTTGTTATTAATTTATTAAGAATTTCCGAGTCCTTTCCGTCCATGGAGGTGCTGGTATATGATAAGTTAAACAAAACAATGTGCCAGTACTCCGCAATAATTTTCAAAAGATCCCAACGAACAATGAATCAAACAGTTGTTCTACAAAGACCACCGGTTCAGTCTGTTTAAATCCTTTAATGTAATTATTTTTTCTAGGATTGTTTTTTAAAGAGAAATCTTTTTACATAGTAGGACGAAATTAGACATATACCCTATTTACACGATGAATCCTTATTTTCAAGGAGAGAAATATTTACAAGAGTGTTTTAGAAAAGGAAAGATTAGAACTGCTAATAACTAAAGTTGCCACTCTCACTCAATCTGTGATACTTTCATACACAAACCTCAATCATACATTCTTACTTACAAACACACAAAAGATTATGAAAGGTAAAACAAATGGAAAAGATGAAAAGCAGTAGGGGAGTACCTCACCTAGATTTTTTTGTAAACTCAAAAAAAATGTTTTAATGTGGTGGGGTACTATTTTATATCTATTTACATAGAGTCGTGCAAATCACAAAACATGGGCCATCCAACACAAAGTTTTTATGTCATAGTCTTGAATTCCAAAGGAAATACATGGCAGATTGGCCTAAAGAACATAAAAGGTCGACGCGTTTCGAAGCCCCTGAGTTGTGGGGCTTCTCCTCAGGACCACGAAGAACAAATCCTCTTATTATCAGAGTGGATCAAATCAGTCGTTGTTGGGCAAGGAGTCCTTTTTTAATGATGATGGACAGGATTATGTCCTACGGAGTCTCTCAGTCAAGTCTCTTATTTAGATAAAGCCTTGAGAGATCTTCATAACATTTGAATTCTCTTCTTAATTTTCTTCTTAGTTATTTTGGCAGTTCTTCTCTCGGCGCCAACACACCACTCGGATTGACGCGTTCGCTCACTCGTTTGCATATGATAAGGGCAGCCATCTTGAGCAAAGGGTGCAAGGTGTCTAAAGTCAACGCTGGACAGAGCGGAACAATTTACTTATCTATGCATTTTTATATAGCGTGGACTTTCCCCGAAGGCGTCAGAGCGTCTCACAATAGGAACAGAAATTTACAAGCGAACAAATTACAAAAGCAGACAATAAGTTACATGAGGTAAAAGTGACAATTGTGAGCAAACAAAATACATGAGGTAGCAAACGGTGCATTACAGGAGGAAAGAGTGACAAGTGTGCAGGGTACAAGAGAAAGACATAGTACAACTAGAGGTATTATACTGCAACATATGCTAGACACTGAGGCACAGGAACAAACACTACGTAGGCAATGGTGGCACTTGTGCAGGTAGCAAATGCAGACAGGCTGTGAGAGGTAGCAAACGCAGCAGCAGTATTTAGCTGAGACAACCGGGTGACAGGAGCTGGAAGGAAGGCCCGGTGAGCACTGCAGATACGAACGCCACCCAAAGGGGCTCACGCGGAGAGATAGCAGACACGACAAACGCTAAGAAGGAGCAGACAAAAACGAGGGCGGCCTCCTTGAGCACTCTACAGAGAGATTCGGGCAACTGCAACAAAAGCAAGGGCACAACACCGGACTACAGGCAGTGACAGCGAAAGAGCACACGTCTGGCCCTGCAAAGGAGAGCAATAACCTGAAGCTCGCAGCGACTCCAAATAATCGACGCTCTTCCAGGAGCCCAGAACGCTAGAAGGAGACTCGAGCTCATCCAGCAGACCGGGCGGTGGAGACAATGGCTGGCAACGAGGGGAAGAATGGGCAACTCCCTAAAAAAAACAAGCCGGAGGTACACGGTGATTCACCAATCAAACGTAAACCAGACATCAACGCCACCATAAAAAAGATACTCAATAAGTTAGCAGAAGTCCACGAGCAGGCAAGGTCAACAAAGCAAACAACTGATGCAATTCAACACGAACTGGCAGCCATCAGAGAGGACATACATGTGGCGAACAACAGAATAAGCACAGTGGAACAAAGAGTCAGCGATGTAGAAGATGGAGACCGCCACACGAAACAAGCAGTCGCGTCACTAACAAGGACCACTGAAAAACTCCTAAAACATACTGCGGAGCTGGAAGATCGCAGTAGAAAAGGCAACCTAAGGATCTTAGGCATACCAGAGGGAGAGGAGGACAAAGCTGGCTCATGCATGGAGATGCTACAGGAGCTAATACCGAAGCTCACTAACCTCATGTTCAACACCCCGTTCGAACTGGACAAGGCATACAGAGTACCAGCAATCAGAATGACTAACAGAGCGGGACTAAGACCAATAATGTGCAAACCACTAAGAACGTATCAAACTGAAGCCATCTTTGGAGTAGCAAGAAAGACACAAAACCTACAATGAAATGGCCAAAAGATTGTGCTCACACAGGACTACTCAAAACCCACGGTGGACACAAGGAAAGGCTTCCTGAATCAGCGATACAGACTGAGGAAGGAGGGCATCCTTTTCTCCTTTGTGGGACCAACAAGGTTCAAAATCACAGACAAAGGGAGGTCACACTTCTTCGAGAATCCAGGAGATCTTACCAGATACTTAAATGGACCGACACAACACGCACTGGAAACAACAAACCCACAATCAAGTAAAAGAAGGGCCTCTCTAGACCCTCGAGTGGAGTAAAAACCAACACCATCTATACCATCTCCAAGGCAACACAATACGCAAGGCCGAAAACGAGCCTCTACCGATAGGGGACAAACTACCTCAAGCTAACTGAAGAAAAGAACAATAAGTGAACAATAAAAAGACCGACTCTACCTCAACCGGAAGACAAGAACAATCAAAGGACAACAAAAAGTCAGATCTACCTCAGGAGACAACACACGTGTACACTCCACAAACTAAAGAAGGGAGCACAGAAAGAACCAAATGGTGACTCAGGTGCGCACGGACAGAGCACCGAACCCAGATGCCAGACAGAACGGAGTCGTTAACGAGGAGGATACCTTAACAAAACAATGGCGAGATGACCCAACACGGATTTGTCCGGCGGGATACAAAAACAAGGGACTCTGACCATATATCCTTTCTAAAGTATGCAAGACGACGGAAAGGGGCATAGCAAACCAGTATATGTAAACATGTAACTAACCATAAGTAACGGTTAATGCTAAGACGAACTACACAACCCAGGGAAGAGGGTGGACAGGGGGATCCTGCTGACGCACGCCTACAGAACGAAAGTTTAATACATGGGGGAGGGGATGGAGGGGGGATCGAGGGAGGGAGGGGAAAGTATTGTCAGTATTGTATGTTTAAGTAGTAATGTATTAGTTATGTCTTTTTTCAGTTCAGTCATTATAGTAGGATTAGATAACCCAACTACTCTTTCACACCACAATATAGCCCAGGTAGCAACGAAGGTTCACTCTTGCAAACACAACGCAATCCATGACACAATGTAATAAAACTACCAAGGGGCTGAACAACAGCCCCTCCATATCAACAGACCTGAAGGTAGTTTCCCGAAACGTTAATGGCCTAAACCATCCGGTCAAGAGAAGAAAGATACTAGACTACCTAGCAAAAACAAAAGGGGACATCATATTATTACAGGAAACGAAACTCTCTATGTAGGACGCGTCCAAAGTTAGAGCAAGATGGATAGGAGAGGTAGCATGCTCCCCAGCGAAAGGAAAGAAACGTGGAGTTATCACAATGGTAAACAGAAACTCAAAACTATCAATCATAAGCCAGCACCATGACGAGGAAGGAAGACTACTAATAACACATCTGAAGAGGGGGGATGAGAAGATAATGGTAGCTAACCTATACGCCCCAAACAATGACGACACAACATACTGGGAGGGAATCACGCGCAGAATAGAGGCAAGCGCTCCCAACTAACTGATAATCATGGCGGGCGACTTTAAACTTGCACTAGATTACACCCTAGACAGGCAATCTAGGGCACACCCCCTACCACTACCATCACACACTGTCCTAAAGAACATCTGCAACAGATTCAACCTAAAAGACCCATGGAGACCCAACACCCCACCACCAGAGACTACACCTTCTATTCAGCGCCACATAACTCATACAGTAGAATAGACTACATCCTCATCTCAGGCTCACACACACCTACCTAATTAAACACACGGATATAGCGGCTAGAACGGTATCAAACCACTCATGCATTAGCCTACAACTAGAGGGGCGTCACAATCATAATACCACCCGCAGATGGCGATACAACAATATAGTCACGGCACGACAAGAGGACAAACACAACATAGAGCAAGCCATCGAGGACTACATTACAGATAACGACACACCCGACACAGACCCAGAAATCCTATGGGACGCACTCAAAGCGACAATTAGAGGGAGACTTATAGAGATCAAGGGTAGGCGGGACAGAGAAGCAAGAGCAAGGATAGAGCAACTAGAAAGAGACATCAAACGCCTAGAAACGTCACACATTAATGACACAAAGAGCAGCAACACACTGAATGAGATCATCAGCAAAAAGTATGAGTACAACAAAATCCTGAGCGAAAGGGCAGGTCTATGGATAAAAAAGTACAAGCAGATCAACCTATGCGAGGCTAACAAAGCGGGGAAAAATCTAGCTTCATACCTCAAGCACAAACAGAGACAACACTCCATATCCGCCATTACAGACAAAAACAACAACACACACACACAACACAAAGTCATTCTACACACATTCAAAGAATTCTACCAGGACCTCTACAAAAGAGACGAGTCCTTAGACCTGGAAGAGTGCGAAGCCTATCTAAGAGAGCTAAACCAACCCAAACTCTCAAACAAGGAAAAACAAAGCCTTGGCAAAGAAATAAGCACGAACGAGATAGAAATGGCGGTCAAGTCCCTTAAGGACAACAAAGCCCCAGGACCAGACGGCTACACAGCAACCTTCTATAAAACCTCCAGAACCCACCTAATCCCAACAATGGGAAAGGTCTTTAACCACTGCGAGAATGAGGGCACAGTCACAAAATCAATGATGGAAGCAGATATAATAGTCATCCCGAAAGACACACAGCGCCCCCAAAACTACAGACCAATCTCACTTATCAACACTGATTGCAAGATTTATGCCAAAATATTAGCCACAAGACTGAACACCGTTCTACCTCAACTGATCAACAATACACAAGTAGGCTTCCTGAAAGCACGCATGTCCCATGACATCACTAGACTACTCTGCCACGTCCAAGAGCACTCCTCCAAAACTATTAACCCAACATTGGCAATTACGCTCGACGCAGAGAAAGTCTTTGATAGGGTCTCCTGGCATTTCCTAGAACAGACCATACAAGCTTATAACCTAGGAGAAAGTTACATTAGGAAGGTAATGGCGATGTATAAGGCTCCCGAAGCACAGTTATCCATTAATGGTACGACTTCACAGCAATTCAATCTCCAGCGGGGGACGAGGCAGGGTTGCCCGCTATCCCCAGCACTATTCCTCCTGGCACTTGAACCCTGATTAAAGATGTAATATCGGACAGGAAGATAGCAGGAATCACAATCAATAGGGTGACAGTGAAAATTGCAGCGTACACAGATGACATACTCATAATCACAGAAGAGCCAGAAAACTCTATAAGGGCCCTAATAGACAGCATAGCGCGATACTTGGTGTTCTCAGGATACAAACTGAATAAAGACAAGTCGGAGTGTATGCCACTCCGTGTACACACACACAAGGAGTTAATAGGAGACTCAGGACTATCCTGGCAGCCGGGGTTCGTCAAATACCTAGGTATACAATTCGGAAAGAGCCTAAAGGCCACTCTAGAACATAACGAGAAACTTACCCTAGCAAAGATCAAAGCGCTACTAGAAAAATGGTCCCCCAAATTTATCACATGGTGGGGGAGAATAGACAGGATAAAATTGATGGTCACCCCGGTGGTCAACTACCTGGCCAGCATGCTACCACTTACCCTTTCGGACGAGTTCCACCGCAAAATAGATCAAATGATAAATGTCTTCCTATGGTGGGGTAAAAAACCAAGAATAAGCCTGCAAAAACTAAAGCTAGAGAAGAAACTAGGGGGGCTAAACATGGCAGACTTTAGGACATTCCAGACAGCCTTCATAGCCAGACAGGGGATGTACTGGATAATCAACAACCGGAAATACACGCCGACATGACTCAACGTTGAGAGGGCTATGCTACATAATGCGGACCCTATAACTCTACTCACCGCAAGCTCTCGGGCACAACTGCACAGCCCCATACTGAAGAACACTAGAATAGCGCTACTCAAGGTAGACCGGAAACTCGAACACAGCATTAAGAACTCAAACTGGGAATCATTGTGGTGCAACCCCAAGATAAAATACAGAGGGAAACATCAGGACATAGAAAACTGGAGAAGACTAGGAATCTCGGTTCCAGCCCAACTGGAAGACAGGGGCAATCCCCATACCTTCAATACCCTAAAAGCAGAACACAACCTTCCAGACATAGAACTCTATAACTTTCTCAAAATTAAACCTGCCCTAACGAAATCTAAGATAACAAGACATAAACCCACGATTATCCAATACATGGAGAATCTAAACAAAGTGGGCCACATGGCCTCCCACCTCTACAGACTTCTTAGACCCAAAGCCTCAAATCTGAACCGCAAAACTAACATGTATTGGGATTCACAACTTCCCTCCGCACTCACTCAAGAGGAAAGACACATCCTTTGGGCATCACCATCGAAAAATATGATATCCCCGACCCTAACGCAGACACAATTCTGGCTATTGCACAAGATATACTGGACCCCGGCAAGAATAGCGAAGATGGGTCTGAAAGATAATGAACGCTGTTGGAACTGTGGCATAGGGAAAGGGGACCTGGCACACCTTATCTTCCACTGCGCTAAAGTTTAAAAAATTGGGAAAAGTGTACTAGCCTTCATTAACAAGACACTAGGATGCGCACTCAAGGAGGAATTCGCCACAATCACCACGGCAATTATAACAGCTAATGTAAAATCAAAACATGACAAATACCTCATTGACTTCCTACTAACAGCAGCTACGAAACTGGTACTCTCCAGTTCCAGTTCAAATCTTTATTTCGGCTACACGCCATAAAAGAACAGTACATACATTTCAGTTCGATGAATAAAATAAACATTCCAATTTAAAATATTAAACTCATTATTTGAAACTGTGCAATTCATGTTGGAAGACAATTGGAGCATGACAATAAAATCATATAAACACTGGATAGACACCGCAGTACTTCCAAGAGACAAATCAATTCAAGCCCATAAAAGAATAAAAACTCAGTTACAGCTGATGCCCCATTTTTTTCCTCTGGAAAAAAATAGAAAGTAAAAATCTACTGACACTAAATGTTATCTGTTGCGATGTGTTTGTAGTTAGGATTCTCAGAGCCTGTGAACAAGACCTCAAGCCTAACAATAGGCATATTGGTTTAATCCATCTCTTTCTAGCCTGAGCATACAAGGGGCAGAAAAGGAGGATATGTTGCTCATTCTCTATCTGATTGTTTTTACACATTGAGCAAACTTCATCCAATACTAAGGAAGATGGGTCACAGTTCCTAGCCCAACGAGCCAAAGTTGATTTTATTAAAAGATTACCATATCTAAATTTTAAAAATAATGTTTTGGCAAGTGGGGGCTCTATTTCATCCACGAAAGTCTCATAAAGTGGTTCATCCTTGAAGTTTAAAAATTTTGAAACTAATGTCCCACTACTTATGGTGCTTACAGTCATATTTACTATAAAGGTCCAAAAGGCCCTTTTTAAAATTAGTTTGGGGTTAGGTTGTAACAGCTCCGGGTTCTCCCAGAAATGTTTCAGACCTATGTTACTGAACCAAGTCCTAACATGCCTAAGCCATGGAATAGCTTTCTGGCTGTCCAGCGCCATGATCTCTTTCAGCCCGTCTCTGTAATCTTGAAGTTCGGGAACATGCCATAATCTAACCCATAGCATTAACGGTCTGATAAGAACTTGATGATCAGTTCTTTTAAAGTTAAGGTCCAGTTGCAAGGGTACTAGTGGGGTGCCTCTCGGGACCCTTACCAAACTTCGCATAAAGTTGTTGTCTAAAACACTAAAGGTCTCCGTGGACCCCGGCCCCCATAATTCTGCACCATAAAGGACTGATGATTGGGCTTTAAATTTAAATAGTTCCATCACTGGAGACACCGCTTTACTAGTGCTCAGGCTTTGCTCCCTGAGAATTGGTTTAACATTCTGGGCAAATATCAGTTTGCTTTTTTCCATTTGAGCTTTCCAAGTAAAGTTGGAATCTAGTGTTACCCCTAGATGTGAAAAATGGGGCACTGATTCCAGCTTTATTCCTTTCAATGTTAGACAGCCCTTGTCTGGTTTGGTTGGATTTAGGGCCATGCATTTTGTTTTTTTCCCATTTATCTCCAACCCCTTTTGGCTGCAGTAATCATTAAAAGTGTTCAATAATGTCTGCAGGCCATTTTTTGTTTGGGAAATCAAGATGGTATCGTCAGCAAATAATAGGGATGATACCCTTTCGCCGTTCAGTTTAGGAGAGTCATTTTTGCATCCCTCTAAATATGAGGGGATGTCGTTCACGAAGATGGAAAAGAGCGTAGGGGCCAGGACGCATCCTTGGCGAACTCCACGTTCAATTGGAATTTTTTGTGTTAGTTCGCCATTTGGGCCCCATCTAATTCTCGCAAAATTCCCTTCATGTAACTCTTTAATCTGAACTACTAAATTATTTGTCATACCTGCTGCACTCAAGGTTTTCCACAGGAGATTACGTGGCACTAAATCAAATGCTGCCCTTAAATCAACAAAAGCAACATATAAATGGGCCCTTTTAATCTTTACGTACTTCCAGTAGAGGCAGCAGAATCTAAAGATCTGATCTATAGTGCTGACTTTTGATCTAAACCCAGCTTGAAATTTGGTTAAAATTGTGTTTTCCTCCAACCAATCACTCACACGTAATAAAATATGTCGTGAGTAGATTTTCTGGAGGATGTCCATTAGGCTAATTGGCCGATAGTTACAGGGGTCCATCCTATCACCTTTTTTAAATATTAAAACAATTTCAGCTCCCTTCCAACTTTCGGGGAATTCTAAGGTACAAGATAATTTATTGCACAGGTAATTGATATATGGTGCCCATATTTTTTAATCATGCTTGTATAAGTCCCCAGGAATCTTATCCAGACAGGGGGCTTTCCCAGATTTTATTTGGCTTATTGCCAGCTCTGTTTCCCCTAAACTAAAAACAAGAAAGTCTGCTGGGGTTTCGTAACTTGCTGCATCCGATGCCATAAGGGGATCATCGTATTTTTTATATAAATTTGTAAAGTGGGTAACCCAAGCTTGCTCGTCCAAAAAAATATCCTTGACCACCCTACCTACATGGTTCCCATTTGCTACTAGCCTTCAGAAGGCTACATTATCGCATGATTTGGCGGCTAGCAGCAATTCGGCCCATTTATCTTCCTCCCATGCTATTTTCGAAGTCCTTTGAACGGACTTGTAATTATTCCTTGCTTTTTGTACATCCAATTGAGACTTGGACTTGATCGCACATAATAATTCCCTCTTTGACTCTCTACAGGATCTGTCATACCAGGGCTTGCTATGGGACAGATTCTGGGTCTTTTGCTGATTTTTTTTAGGCATTTTAGTAACTAGTAATTTTAAGTTAGAAAAAAACTCCTGATGTATTGTCAAAAAGGAGGTTTTAGCTTCCTCCTCAAGCGTTAAACCTAAATAGGATGCAAAAGTCCCAGCAAAGAGTGAATATATTTCACTAAGGATGTCACTGTTATCCAATATAAATGGCCATTTAAGCGATCTCCTATTATTACTAATATGGATCTCGGTATTGTCACCACCACCTTCCTCGAGTGGAAGTGGTTGGAATAAATCATTGAACAGTGCAACATCTAAAGTCAATTTTAAGGGAAGATGGTCACTTTCAACCCTTTCCATTACTTCAAGATCTACAAGATGCGACCAAAAGGGTATAGAAACAATCACAAAATCCAAATTGCTTCTGTAGTTATTCCTACTAAAGGTTGGTTTCTTCAGGGTATCGGAAGGTAACCGACCGTTGCAAGCCCTAAGGAAATGCTCCGTACATAATTTGATCAGCTGGAAAACTAAGGTAGAACATTTAACCGATTTGATGTTCTCGAGAATAGGGATTTTATTCGCCTGGTCTTCCTCCTCAAAGATTTCACTAAGACCCAAAACTGGCTCAAAATTACAATTTAGATCGTCAGCCAGGATAACAAAGTCCTCCCTAGGATCCAACCCACTCAAAAAACGATCTAGTTTAGAAAGGGTTGGTGATTCTTTTGAAGAGGATGCATGCCTGTTGTAGATATTTATTAGGAATAGTTCCTTCCCATTGCAAGTTGTAACTTTTAGTACTAAAATATCTACAGAATTCACATCTATCATCTCGATATTTACCCTTAGATTTATTTTTACCCAAATCAAAAGTCCCCCCGACGGCCTTCCACTTCTAGAGGGGGTCGCACCAATTCCATAGGTCTTGTAGCCTACCCTGTGGGGCGTATCAACTGCCCATGTTTCCTGTAGTAGGCAGAAATCAAAGGATTCTATGAAATTAGCCCACTCTGGATCCCTCAGGTTTTTTACAATTCCTGCTATATTCCAGCAAATTAATTTTACCGGCACCCCGAGTACAGATGACATATCGGTAATGACCCTTAGTGTCTCTTCACTAATGGTAGCCACCAATTGAGTTGCCGTGGGTATTTCCTCAGAAGGCAATTGACTCAAACTGCGTGTGGGTGCTACCAATTCTTCACGGGTAATTGTGTCATAAGTTACAATTTTGGCCAAAGAAGGAGGCACAGGAGTCACAAATACATCAGGTTCATTGACAGCACCCCCAACAGCAGGACTCCTTATTTCTCTTCCCTCATCCCCCCAGTTCAAGAAACATCAATCACAATTGTCTAGACCGCTAAAAATATCGAATCTATTTGACGTTTCAAGAGGTGTGAAGGGTTTTAAATGATCCATCCTTCTATTCTGGGAATTATGTGTTCTAGCTGGAGCATAATTCCATCCCATAGGATCTGGTGCTGCCACAGAGCAGGGAGCATAATACAAATTTCTTGTACTCTGTAAAGTCGGAGGATACAGAGCATATTGATTGCTCCCAGCATGCTGTACAATAGGGTAATTGGGTGGCTGGGTTTGGGTTATGTACTGTGGAGGATGATACTGAGATGGAAACACCACTGACCTTGGATAAAAATACGTTAAGGGTCTTGGAATTATGGTGTTATTGGAGCTACCTGTCTGCCAGTTCAATATAAATTGAACCGCATTGGGGTCCCTAAAATTCACCACTACCACATCACCATCGATGTCTTTGGGTCTACCCCCCAACCATTCTAGACGACGAACATGGGCAATTTCACCATTAATATGATTTGCAATTGGCCTATAAATGCTCAGCCAATGCATTATCTTGTTTTTTAATTGGGCGAAACCCTCCCTCTTATTTTGTCCAAGCACAGGCACCCCTGTTAGGACTACCACAAAGGGTACTGCCTCTGGTGGAAGTTCAGGCAAAGGAGTCCTTCTGGGTTTCCCCCAGGTGTGTCTGGTTTCCCCCACCTCCCTTGTCTGTTTCCCCAAAGGTATATTAGATGTATTACCAATGGTTTTATTTGTGACATTAGCCGACAGTTGGTCAGAGATTTTTTGATGGGGAGGCTTAGAGGGTGGGTGGTGTTGGGCAGTCGCTGTCACTATGTTCCCCATAGATTTGGAGGTAGATGCAGTTGCAGGGGGGATTGGAGGGATAGAAATGGGAATAATTAAAGGTGGTTGGACTGTAGTTGACGTATGTTGTGATGCATTGTTTGTTGCTAAACTAGTTACATTGTGTAAGCCAGTATTAATTACAACGTCCTTATTACCCAATGCATACTCAATTTTACACAGTCTACACTCCACTTCCATCAACCTCTCCAAAATAGATACAGAGTAGGATTTAATCAGACACTCAATATCAAGTAATGTCACAAGACCCTTATTCTCAGTTGGTACATTAACAACCACACTAGTGTCCATACTGTCCTCCTTATCTGTGGGCAAATTTGTCAAGGTTAAAGATGAAGATGAAGTATGGATCCCCTCTATAACTGATTGTGGAACACAGGGATTCTTGACAATATTGGTCACCTTTTTGCCAAAATCAGAACAACTCAACTTGGGTTGCAGTGGATCCCGCCTTTTCCGATGTTTTTTAATTGGAGGCGGACCATAGTTTATTTGCGTGGGTGTCAGTTTTATTGCCCTATTACGGGATATTTTCACTGGGGGCAAAACATCTCCCTTCAATGTACTTGAACTACTTGCGTGTGATGTTGAAGATAAACCATTCATGTCCGTCCTAGGTAAAGTATTTGGTGAAAGCACAACCACGTCCACTTCCAGAGGCTGGCTATCCGGTATGTTTACCGACTCATTAACTATTAAGCCAGTGTCAGTGTCGATAAGACCAGTAGCAGGAATTGGTGGCAGTGAAACTGATCCATTTTTTATGCTTTCCACGGAACGGCGTCGCTCCGCCCGCCGCTCCGCCAAGACAATCTCCCTAGCGATATCAGGGGAAGATTTTGAAAAATAGTTGTCCAAGGTTCCATTTAGAAGCATTCCCTGTTTGTCATGCATGGGTTGTTCTGTATTTATAGAAGACATTTATGATGGATAGATCAATAGAGCGGAACAAATCAGAAGTGGTAATGGGCAATAACAGAAGCAATCAGTACCTGAAGGACAAAAGGATATGCCCAGTCCAGTCTCCTCGGTTCTCGGAAGGGTCTCAGAGGGTCCGCCCTTAGTCCGGGCTTTGTCCCAGGATGAGTCCCACACACGCGTCCCGCTCACGCGCTACGTCACCAGATCTTATACCGGAAGGTGGATAAGGGGAGGAGTCCCGGGAAGAGGCGGCAGGTGTGCCAGGTGTTTCACGCACAGCCTGGTGGGCCTCGCAGTCCCGTCCTCCTTTACAGCCACGCTTTCCCCCAACGCAGCTTCGCCTCACCGGCAGCACTTCCCAGGGTAACGTGCAGGATTAAACAGTCAGCAGCACAAGCACTCCTCTACGAGCGGCTCCCGCGAAGCGGTGGCCGCGAGGAGTTATGAAGGCGGTGATAGAGGGGAGGAGTCCCGGGAAGAGGCGGCAGGTGTGCCAGGTGTTTCACGCACAGCCTGGTGGGCCTCGCAGTCCCGTCCTCCTTTACAGCCACGCTTTCCCCCAACGCAGCTTCGCCTCACCGGCAGCACTTCCCAGGGTAACGTGCAGGATTAAACAGTCAGCAGCACAAGCACTCCTCTACGAGCGGCACCCGTGAAGCGGGGGCTGCTAAGAGTTAAGAAGGCGGTGATAGAGGGGAGGAGTCCCGGGAAGAGGTGGCAGGTGTGCCAGGTGTTTCACGCACAGCCTGGTGGGCCTCGCAGTCCCGTCCTCCTTTACAGCCACGCTTTCCCCCAACGCAGCTTCGCCTCACCGGCAGCACTTCCCAGGGTAACGTGCAGGATTAAACAGTCAGCAGTACAAGCACTCCTCTACGAGCGGCACCCGTGAAGCGGGGGCTGCGAGGAGTTAAGAAGGCGGTGATAGAGGGGAGGAGTCCCAGGAAGAGGCGGCAGGTGTGCCAGGTGTTTCACGCACAGCCTGGTGGGCCTCGCAGTCCCGTCCTCCTTTACAGCCACGCTTTCCCCCAACGCAGCTTCGCCTCACCTGCAGCACTTACCAGGGTAACGTGCAGGATTAAACAGTCAGCAGCACAAGCACTCCTCTACGAGCGGCACCTAGTACTCTCAAACTGGAAAGATATAGCCAAAGTCACATTCAAAGGCTGGATGAACTGGGTGACATACCTAAGAGGGGCTGACATGCAAGCACTAAGAAACACGCCTTGGAGGAACCCCATCAGAGAGATGGTGGACAAATCTGGACAGAGCCCTAGACCAATACGAACCCCCATGAACCAGAGGGGAAAATACAAAAATAAAAGATGAAAAGAGCTGTATTTACCGCTTATAGGTAAGCACTGCGACAACTCACCTAGCTGCTACAGGGCGAATACATCGCTCGCAAATAGTAATTTTTCCCTTTCATTCTTCCCCACACATCCCTTTGCAAGACGGACTAGGTGCTTGTTGGCGCATACTTCCTAAGTGTTTCTCTCCGAACTTGCCGAACCTGACTCCTTGCTACATAGCGCCGTCAAAGTATTTAATTTACTAAGGTAAGCTCCCGCATGCTCGCCGCCGCATATTCAAAATCCCCCCATTTACCCACTACCACAGCGCTAATTAACTCCCAACTGACCCCCAGAGCATCATCCCCCGCCCCGTGGATCGTTCTCGGACCCCTTGCTCAGTAGCACCGCCCGACCGCTGCCTAATTAAGGTAAGTTCATGCCACCACAGCGTGAGCGCGTTACACCTTCTCTTAAAATGCTACCTAAAATCACGCCTTTCATCTGTCTTAGAAACCTGCACTGATCCAGGCGTCTAGCCCTGAACGCACGAGAAACTTCCGTCACTCTCTTTTGAGGTAAGCCTGCATTCGTTGGCATCCTCATTCACCTATTATCTCCACACCGGTACTCCTGTGGCGCCCAGCACTTTTCAATACCAGTTTCCTATGCATTGACAGGTTTATGACTTGTATTTAATCTTTCACATGAATTATTAATCGTTATTATTCAACTGCTACTAGTTCCACCTGCACAGTCATTAAGCGTGTCAATTTCATCTTTAATCTTATGTTGGTTCTGCGCGTGGCACTTTGCTAAAATGGTTTCCGCACCTTTTAACTTATTTTTCAAACCTTTTTTCCTTTTCATTCCCAATAATGTATGAGATTATGTAGATGTATGTCTTTCAGGCATTTATTTAAGTTTGTCCCAATGATGATTCCTTTATGTGTCTAGAAGACATCGAAACGTTGTCGACTTTTTAAACCCTGCACACAAACTAATTCAAATGTAATGTGTAATGGTTTTGGTTGTTTATCACGCTTGTTTTTCCCTTAATATTTACCAACAAGCTCTTTTTGTTTTGCCTGATTGTTTGTCCTTTTGTGTGCATTGTTCACTTTATTCATGTCCCGTTTAAAATTCTTTGCAATGATTTACTGATTTAATCTCACTGTCCGGCTGGACAGTGTTTATATAGAAGAAATGTCATTCTATATTTATTCCTATTAATACTGAGCCTTATCAAGGACCATTGATTTTTGTAAAATATCACTACCCAACGTTCTTGTATACCTATTGGGTTCCCTTGTTTTGTATAAACCAACTAATTAGATGGCACAACCCCTCATAATTAGTTATTTGCTGCCCTTTATCCAACCTTCCAGTGCACACATTCAACCCAAGTGTCTGAATCGTACTTCTTGAAATTCCTGAACCTCACTCTGTACTGTTCTGGCATGAGCCTGTACTTGAGGCATAAGGCCTCCTTCATATTGGAGTAGGTCAGTGTACCCGCCTTTTCTAAGGGTGGTAAGACATCCGTCCCAGAAGCCTCAAAGTGTTTCCATAGGCCAATCCCCCAATTCTTTTCGGCACCTCATTCATTCTCAATGCAAGCTCATATGATTCAAACCATGCATAAATATCCTCTCCCTTCTGAAAATTCGGCACTAAATCCTTGGTTATGAAATGAAGGCCTCGTAGCGCTTCAGACAGGTAGGCAAAGACAACAATCAGGTTACGCAGATTAGTGGAAAAGAAATGTTTGCAATAGTTTGGGGAACATTTGTAGATCTGGTGCACTATGTATTGTGGGGGGGGCGGCAAGGAATTCCATGAGGAGGCAGCATTCCAAGAAAAGGAGCGACCTCCCCATCTGGCTCGTTGCACTTTCCGTGAGACTGCAAGAAAGGAAGTGCTAGAGGGCAGATTTCTCGATGGATGGTAGGGGGTCACTAATGAGCAGATAATAGCCGGGCCAGCATGACACATAGCTTTGTGGGCTATACACATTGCCTTAAATCAAATCCTGGCCTGAATAGGCAGCCAGTGGAGTTTTTTCAACGCAGCTATTCCTGAGTGTCTCCGAGACAGTTTCAGAAGTAAACGTGCCGCGCAATTCTGGGTGACCTGAAGTTTTTTGATGGTAGTCGACGGGGCACCCAAATACAGGGCGTTCCCGTAATCCAGACGGGACAAGATCAGAGCCTGCACCATAATCCTTCGGGCCAGAAGAGGGAGGAGGGGCAGAACTTTCCTCAACAACCTCATCAGGCCAAAGCAGGTGGCGGAGAGCTTGATAGCTTGATGGTTAAAGCAGAGTGTGCTATCAAGCCATACTCCAAGACTCTTAATCTGATCTTTAGGCTCTGGCATGGCACCCATGCATGTCGGCCAATCTATAGCTGCTCTAGGTGACGGGAACTTACCCAAGAACATACGTTCTAACATGTCCCCATTTAGTTTTAGGTGGGAGAGAGCTATCCAGTCGGCCACTGCCCCTAGGCAACTTCCCAGGAAGCCAGATGATCCCTCAGGGTGGTTGAAAGCAACCACCAGTTGGGTATCATCTGCATAGGTGACAATTTCAATGTCGAAAGGGCGCACTATCCCCGCCAAAGGCTCCATATAAATATTGAAACAGGTAGGACTCAGGGAAGATCCCTGAGGAACCCCGCAGCTAAGGGGCTAGGGTTTGGATTGAGTAGCGCCTTCCGAGAGCTGAAAGAACCGGTCTTCCAGAAAGGATTGCAGCCAGGAAAAAGCCAGTCCTGTCACTCCACAATTTTTTAGACGGGAGAGCAGGATCTTTTGATCTACCGTGTCGAAGGCAGCACTGAGGTCCAGCAAAATATTTGCTGCAGTGATGCCTTGATCCAAATACCTCCGGGCGCTCTCTGTCACGGCCAAGAGGGCTGCTTCCGTCACTAGCTTCGGGCGGAAACCTGCTTGAGAGTCATGGAGTAGATTGTTAGACTCCAGATGGTGAACCAGGACGGTATTGATATGGTTCTCAAGCAGCTTGCCCAACCATGGAAGGAGGGAGATCGGGCGATAGTTGGCCATGATGGCAGGGTCCAGACTGGGTTTCTTCAGTAATGCTCTAACTTGGGCGCATTTCCATGCTAGCGGCACCTTTCCTGCTGTAATGGAGGCGTTTAGAACCTTCAAGATCACTGGCCGAATAACGTCAGAGACTAACATAAGATGGCGCGGCGGGGCTAAATCAGTCAGAGAACCAGAAGATACTCTCGACATTAGCGTGTTCAATAATCCTTCATCTAGTAGGGGGAACTCCATTAGAGGGCAAAACGTAAACGTAGGGCAACTATCGACATCCAGAAGAGTGGGTTTGCCCTGTGGTGAAATAAAGGAGAGGACAATCAGCTGAATTTTTTTGTGGAAATATTCTGCCTGCTTATCACAGTGATTTTAGGCCTCTCTGGCGTCGAGAGGTTTTTGTGGGATGCTAATGAGCGATTTGGCAATCCGGAAGATTTCCCTGGGGGAGCTAGCGGTCGTGCTTATCCTGCCCTTATAAAATACAGATTGCGCGGTTTTTATTTCTGCCTTATACTTTCTGATAGCTTCTCTGCAAGCCTGCCTCCAGCTCCTCTCTGATTTCCTACCACTTTGTTTTAATTCCCTTAGATTAGGAGTGAACCAGGGTGTCTCTTTTGGTTTAATTTTTTTGTGTAGGGTTTTTACTGGGATTATAAAATCCAACGAGGTCCGGATCCAGTTATCAAAGTTGCTATAAGCTTTGCCAGGATCAGGACCGGATAGAGGGGTGATAGAGTTCAGAGAGGTCGACCACTGGGTGACAAAAAGATTTGACCACTTCCTTCCCCGCAGGGGCCCTGAAGTCTGCACTACAGGGGGCATCAATATTTCCCACATCAAAGGAACAAGTAAATGATCGGACCATGGGAGGGGAATTGGGGGGCCTACATGAAGCTTATGGTCATTGCTAAGCACCACGTCTAAAAGATGGCCCTTGATATGTGTGGGTGCAAATCCTTTCTAGACAATTTAAAGGGCTGCTAAACTGGACAAAAGGTCCCTTGCTTGGTGATCAGAGGGGTCATCTAGATGTATGTTCAAGGACTGTAAAATTCCCTGGGGACAGTGCAAATTGTGCAACAATGGGCGGAGGCTATCGAGAAACCGACCCATCGGTCCTGGCGGCCGGCACAGTAACAGGCCAGAAAAGGTAACCGTTGGTGAAATGTCAAGAGCGAAGCTCATGCTTTCGCAGTCAGATACTTCTGCAGTAGATGATTGACAGTGGAAGCAATCCTTAAAGATTATCCCCAATCCCCAACCTCTGCCAGTTTTCTGATCCACTCTATGTAATGAATACCCTAGCTGTAAGATTTGTGTGATTGCAGGATCAGCGTCGTCCCATAGCCAGGTTTCTGATAGAAAAAGAGCATCAGGTTTAAAGGTTTCCAAAAGGAGCCGCAATTCCTTTATCAGGGAGCGACAATTCAGAAGAAAGATTTTTATTGGTGGCCGGAAGTCCCTGTGCTGACCTAATATGAGGTTTAAGTTTAAAATCACAGTGGGAACAATTTGACACATTGCTGGCAGGGCACATAGCGTGAAGACACCTATCGTCAGGGGGTGCCCTTAAATTCCACAGTGTCTTAGGATTGTAACAATGGTGGACGGCCTTGGTTGTGTCGAACAGCCCAGGGTTCCTGGCCCCTGGTCCCGGGCTCGGACGGGCGCAGACGGGCTTGCCTTTGCGCGTGCACATTACGTGTTCTCTAAATACCGTTGGGCGCGCGTATGCTAGAGCACTAACCCGACCGGAAGTGGTGTTCCTCCTGACAGGCCCTCCGAACAATTGGCACAAGCTACGTCGGACCGGAGCCTAGGAGTGCCCAGGTAAGTGAGTTAACAGTGACTTTTAAAATCAGTTTTTAAAAGTTTTAAAACAGACGCAATATCAAATGTAAAAATTCCAGCAGTAGAGTATGCAGCGCTGCGTAGCTATCAGCGTCTCTGCTGAGTCCGCCGCGCGTGCGCAAAAGGTGCTCTCTAAATACCAGTGGGCGCGCAACTGCTAGAGCTCTAACCCGACCGGAAGTGGTGTTCCTCCTGACAGGCCCTCCGAACAATCGGCACAAGCCGCGTCGGACCGGATCCTAGGAGTGCTGAGGTAAGTGAGTACACAGTGACTTTGAAAATCAGTTTTTAAAACAGACGCAATATCAAATAAAAAAAATCCTGCAGTAGAGTATGCAGCGCCGCGTAGCTATCAGAATCTTTGCTGAGTACTTTGCGCGTGCGCAAAAGGTGCTCTCTAAATACTGGTGGGCGCGCGTATGCTAGAGCGCTAACCCGACCGGAAGTGGTGTTCCTCCTGACAGGCCATCCAAACAATCGGCACAAGCCGCGTCGGACCGGAGCCTAGAAGTGCCCAGGTAAGTGAGTTAACAGTGACTTTTAAAATCAGTTTTTAAAACAGACGCAATATCAAATTGAAAAATTCCATCAGTAGAGTATGCAGCGCCGCGTAGCTATCAGCGTCTCTGCTGAGTACACCTTACCCTCATGCACTGGCTGTGCACTGCCACCATTGGAACTGGACTCCAGGTGTTTGGGCTTAGTGTCCAGTTCCCTCATGGTCAACTCATGAACCAAAAGCAATTTATTTTCTTCGAAAGCAAGAGCACTCTTGCTCTCCTCTGCCCTGGCTTGGTTCTTCAGTCTGAAAACTTCCAGCTCATGCTCTCTGATCCTCTGGTTCTCTTCACGCTCTTCTCGGGAGAGACTTCCTATGGAATGAACGCTGGCAGCCCTTGAGGCTACCCTTGGCACAGGCAAATCCTGTGAACCGAAACCATTCCCTTGTGCATCCTCATCCATTTCTCCATTCTCTGGCTCCTCAGCTCCTTTGGCTTCCCACCAGGCTTTTAATGCCTTCTGTAGCTCATCCTTCTTAGCGCTACTGCGTTTGGGACATCCCAAATCCTTGCAAAATTGTTTGAGTTGATCTACCTTGTAGGTTTACATATCCTCAATGTGAAACTCCAATTCTGCCTTCTCACTTGCTGCTTAACCATTTTGAGTCATGATGCGTGGATTACTCAAGGATCAGATCAAAAATAGAACCAAAAAGAAAACACAGTATGTGGCTGCATCAGTGATCTGCACTAATCTAGTGATATACACCAATTACTCTCGGTCAAGTACAAATAGAGGTTCAAATCCTCACCGCTGACCACCAATGTTAGAACTGGGGGTCTCTAGTTGGCAAGGGTAGGTACCTTTGACCAAATAGGGACCCTTGCTTCTAGTCAGGGTGAGGGGGATACACACTTTAGATAACCCCTGCTCACCCCCTTGGTAGCTTGGCACAAGCAGACAGGCTTATCCCAAAGGCAATGTGTAAAGTATTTGTACTAACACTCACAGTAACACAGTGAAAACACCACAAATGAACACCACACCAGTTTAGAAAATTAAAGTATCTTTATCTAAACTAAACAAGACCAAAATGACAAAAATCTAACATACAGAAACTCAGTAGATTGTCTTTAAAAAGGTTGTTGCAAAAATAAACTTGTAGATGATCAATGCAACACTTTAGTCTTAAAGTACCTGGGATGCGTAACGCAAAACGAACAATGAGGTGCAGAGAAGGTGATGGGTAGGTGCTTCCTGTGCTCCGGTTCCGATGCGACAAGATGGCGCCATTGATGCGTTGCGATGATCCGGTGCGATGCAACAAAATGGCATCTTTGTTGCGATGCGACAACGTGGAGGCGATGTGTGCATGCCCGACGGTCGTGCGGCAAACCCAGTGGTTTTCTGAGCCACCACAGGCCCTTCGATGATGCAACAACGCCCTCTCTGGAGTTGCGGCGGCGATCAGCGGCGTCGGGCTTCCTCAGCGATGCAACGGCCCTGCGACACGCTTCTCCGGTGATGCGATGGCACCCTCTATGGCGCCGCCACGCTTCTCCGGTAATGCGGTGCCAAACAGCGGCAGCGCCAACACGGTTCCATCAATCAATCAGGGGTTGGTGAAGCGTGCTACTCACCCGTGAGGGTCTCAAGGTGCTGGGGGTGGGAAAGGTAGGGGAAAGGTAGATCAGCTCCGGTCAGTCGAAAAGCCAGGTCTTGAGAGCCCATCTGAAGGTGTGCAGGGTTGGTGAGCATCTCATTTATACTGGGAGAGTGTTCCATGCTGTGGCTGTGGTGTAGGAAAAGGCTCTCCCTCCAGATCTGCTTCGGCGGACGCGGGGGACCTCTGTTAGAGCTAGGGCTGAAGGGAGGTTCCTTTTGGGTGCGTGGAAGCTCATTCTGTTGTTGAGGTATTTGGGTCCGATGTTGTTGAGTGTTTTGTAGGTTTGCGTGAGAAGTTTGTAGGTGTCCCTCTTCTCGACGGGGAGCCAGTGGAGTTCTCGCAGGTGGGGGGGTCATGTGTTCATGGCGCGGTATCCCTAAGATGAGCCTGGAGGCTGCGTTCTGGATGGTTTGGAGTTTGCGTAGTAGGGATTTGTTTATTCCTGCCAAGAGGGTGTTGCCGTAGTCAAGCCTGCTGGTGATGAGTGCGTGAGTGGCGGTCTTTCTGCAGACCGGGGGGATCCACTTGAAAATCTTTCGTAGGATCCAGAGGCAGTTTAAACAGGTGGAAGAGATAGCGCTGATTTGGCGGTTCGTGGAGAGGGAGGAGTCCAGGATTATGCCGAAGTTCCGAGCGTGGTCCGTAGGGGTGGGTGGGGGTCCAAGGACGGGAGGCCACCATGAGTCGCTCCAGGCGGAGGGGCGGGTCCAAAGATGCGAACCTTGGTCTTTTCGGAGTTGAGTTTGAGGCAGCTGTCCTTCATCCAGGTGGCCACGTTCCTCATTCCTTCCTGGAAATGGAGTCTGGTGTCTTCTGGGTTGGTGGTGAGGGAAAGGATGAGCTGGTTATCGTCAGCGTAGGACACGATGCTGAGTCCGTGCTGTCTGACTGAGTAGGGCTCAGAGAGGATCCTTGGGGAACTCCGCAGATGATGTTGGTGTGTTCGGAGAGAAAGGGGGATCCTGACTCTCTGTGTGCAGTTGGAGAGGAAGGAGCAGATCCAGTTGAGGGCTTTTACATGAATTCCTGGTGGTTAGTGTGCGTTGTGAGACAGTGTCGAAAGCTGCGGAGAGGTCCAGGAGGATGAGGGCTGCAGTATGGCTCTGGTCGAGCAGCATACGGATGTCGTCGGTGGCGGAGATCAGGGCTGTCTCGGTGCTGTGGTTGCTGCGGAAGCCGGATTGGGATGGATCCAAGATGTCGTTGTCTTCGATGAAAGTTGTCAGCTGGGTGTTCACAAGTCTTTCAGTGACATTGGCAGCAAAGGGGAGGAGGGAGATGGGCCGGTAGTTCTTGAGGTCAGTTGGGTCGGCCGATGCTTTTTGAGGAGGGGCTTGCTTCTGCGCATTTCCAGTCCATGGGGCAGGTGCCCGAGCCCAGGGAGGAGGTGACGATGCGGGCTAGCTCTGGAGTGATGGCCGTGGAGGCTCTGTGGAAGATGTGAGGGGGCAGGGGTCCGTGGGGGCTCCTGAGTGAGATTTCTTCATGGTGGTTGCATAAGTTTGATGGACGCGGGGGACCAGCTGGTGATAGTCGGCTTGGCGGAGGTAGTGGCCGTAGGGGTGAAAGCATCCGTTGGTTCGTTGAAGTTGTCATAAAGCTGTTATGATCTTCTGGTGGAAGAAGGTGCTCAGCTTGTCGCAGAGATCTTGGGAGGGTGTGATGTCAGAGGCTTCGCAAGAGGGTGCGGTGAAATGCTTGACGACATTGAAGAGTTCGCTACTGTTGGCTGCGTTGGCGTTGATTATTTCCCGGATGAAGGTTCTTTTGGTGTCTCTTATCAGCTGGTGGTAATTCTTCATGGCGATCTTGTGGTCGGTGTGGGCTTCCGTGGTCTACTGGTTCCTCCACGTTTTCTCGAGGCGCCTGCAGGCGGGTCTGGCCTCTAGGAGTTTGGTGGTGTACAAGGCCGCTTTTGGAGGACGTTTAGTGGTGGTCTGCCGGAGAGGGGCTAGTTTGACGGCGCAGCTGGTGATCCACAGGTGGAGTTCCTTTGAAGCGGGGTCGGTGTCGGTAGTGGCTGAGGGAGGGGTCGTGAAGGAGGGTGGCGTTAAGAAGGTCCTCGGTGATCTTACTCCAGTTTCGTCGAGGCGGGCGCGGGGTTTGTTTGGGTGCGGTACTGGATGTGAAAGTGAAATGGATGCAGTGGTGGTCTGTCCAGGAGTGCCGGGTGGTGTCGGTGAACCGGATGTTCGACCCTTCAGCAAAGATGGGGTCTAGAGTGTGTCCTGCCATGTGGGTGGGTGTGTGTAACGGTGTAGGGGCATGCACGAGAGAATGGTGGAACCCATGCCTTGCTGAATGCGCATCTCCCCCTTATCCTCAGACTAACGAATGGGCGGACGATCTGAGCAGACCGAACGACGAGGGAGAAGAGAGCGGCGCCTTTAATTGGGCGTTTACAGCGGAGAACGAAGAGACAACCCAGAATGACGTCAGCAACGCAGGATTGGGTAAAAACCAGGAAGTGATGTACACGGCGTGTGTAATCACCCCGGAGGAGAAGGCGGAAGACAGCGGTACGGAGAGGAGCGAACGAAGAGGAGAGGAGGAGAACGAATACCCGAAGGAACAACGCGGAAGGGACGGAGGGTCCGAGACCAGAGGAGAGCCAGGAGGCTACCGACCCCGCGAACCGCCGTGCCACACTCCCGAGGGAGGAGTGTGGCTATCACAGGTATGGCGGCGTTGGGCGGCCTGGGTGGGGAAACTGAGCGCTCGAGAGTAGCGTTGTAAATATCCCTGTGCGTCACTTCCCTCTGTCGTTCCCCTACCATTCCGTGTATCTCTTTCCTTGATTTTTGATGTTTCACGGAGCACTGTACATAGATTGAGACAGCTCTCACTGGGTTTGCCCTCACTTCCCCGGTCCCCCTGGTGCACCTCTTATAGAGGACTGTGAACTAACGGCATCCCTCTCTTGTTGGTCTCTTCCATGGCTCGGAGTCGGTGGTATCCGGTGTAAAGAAACCCTCCCCGACGTCAGTAGAGAAAGAAGAAGCCCTTCGCCACGGACCACAGCACCTTTGCCCGAGAGAGACTGACCTTCAGACACAGAAGGACTCTTATGTCATACCCTAAGAGAACTTTGAAAATAAAACCTTCATTGAATCCACTACCTGGTGTCACGGTCGTCCCTGTACCCACGCCCACAGTGTGTTTACCAGTTGATTGAGTCCCAGGTTGGAGAGATTCTTCAAGTAGCGCGTTGGAGTCGGGGTCCTGGCGGTTCTCAAGGTGGAAGTTTAGATCTCCGAGCAGAATGTAGTCCGTGGAGGCGATGGCGTGGGAAGCATCGAGTTCTGTGATGGAGGTAGTGGTTGGGCGTGAGTTCCTGGTGGTCTGTAGATGAGTGTTCCCCGTAGCTTTGTCCTGGGGCTGGTGTGGATCTGGAAGAGGAGGTGTTCTAAGTTGGGAAAAGTGATGTTTGGGCTGGACGTGGAGAATTGGAGGGATGTTTTGTGTGCGATGGCGAGGCCACACCCCGGGCGGTTTGGGTGGTCTATCTCCTTGAGCTTGTAGCCGTCTGGTATAGCCGTGGCGATGTCTGGTCTGAGCTTGCGTTAGTCCAGGTCTCAGTGAAGAAGGCGACGTCAGGGGCGAGAGTGTCGAGTAAGTCCCACATCTCTATGGCGGGCCGGTGAAGGGCTTGCACGTTGAGAAGGATGCAATTGATGGTGTTGGCGGGTATGGCGGCAGGCGGAGCTTTACTGGCTGTGGGCCCGGCGTCCATGGAGAAGGTGCTTCGGCAGTGAGCGCATGAGAAGGCTCCTTGTATGTTGTCGGGCGATGCTTGTAAGCAGTACTCGAGGCGGCTGGGTTTGAGTTCCTTGATGATGCAACAGCGGCTGTTGCGGCGGTGTCCATGGAGAAGGTGCTTCGGCAGTGAGCGCATGAGAAGGCTCCTTGTATGTTGTCGGGCGATGCTTGTAAGCAGTACTCGAGGCGGCTGGGTTTGAGTTCCTTGATGATGCAACAGCGGCTGTTGCGGCGGTGTCACATTTCTCTCTCGTTGCGTCGCGCTTCCAGCTCCCAACAGCAAAAAAGCCTCACACACAGTTACAGGCCCTCCTGGCAGACTGGAACTCCCAGCAAGGAAGTTCAGGGAAGCTGGGGGTGAAGTCCTTTTGTGCCTGGTACTTCAGAAACTGGAGGCCAGCTATTCTTAGGCACATGTAGACTTTTCTTCAGATGGATACAGCACACAGCAAAGTCCTTCTTGAAGCAGGGGACACAGCACACAGCAACATCCCTTGGTCCTCTCCTCAGCAGCAGTAACAGCAAACTGCAGGCCAACCCCAGACACACAGCAAGGGCATAACTTCTCCTCAGTCTCTTCAGCTGATCTTCTTTGGCAGGGATTTCTCTTGATCACAAAGTTGTCAAACTTTCAGGGGTCTCGGCTCTCATATTTATACCCCAAAAGTGTTTGTTCTATATGTATGAGGGGTTCTGGACCCAGTCCAAACCAGTTCTGGGCGCACTCTGCCAGTGCACATCTTCTTCCTTTGTGAGTGTGGGCCAGGGCCATCAGACACACCGGAGGGGGTTGAGCCAGCATTGTGGAAGGCAGGCACAGCCCAATTCAGGCCCAGGTGCTACTCCTACCACAACTTCAAATGCAGATAGGTCTATTCAGCCTAGTGCTGACTCACCCAGACTCTTGGAGCCACCCCAGCCCCTGTCACTCTCAAACCAGACAGTCAATCCACAAACAGGCAGAGGCTCACAGAAAGGTTGAACAAATAAATAGCCACTTTCTAAAAGTACCATTTTCAAACACTGAATTTAAAAATGATCCACCCTAAAAGATGTGTTATTAAATTCTGAGTTCAAGGATACCAGATTCCAAATTTCTATCTTGCTTCTATTGGAAGATATGCAGGTAAACATGTTACACAGCATTCCCCATTCTGTCCTATGGGCAAGATAGCATTTCAATAGTGAAAAACGAAATTGGCAGTATTTCACTATCAGGACATGTTACCCACAATATTCTATGTCCTACCTTTCACATACACTGCACCCTACCCATGGGGGTACCTTGGGCCTACCATAGGGGTGTCCAATGTGTAAGGAAAGGGAAGGGTAAGGCCTGGCCAGTGGGAGCACGGGCCAGGTCAACATGACAGTTAACAAACTGCGCACAGACACTGCGGTGGCAGGCCTAAGACCTCTTTTGAGTGCTACTCATGTGAGTGGCAAAATAAGTGCTGCAAGCCCACTAGTTACATTTGAATTACCAGCCCTGGCAAACTCAGTGCACTTTACTAGGGACCTACTGGTAAAACAAATATGCCAATCATGGATAACCAATCATAACAATAATTTACACAGGGAGCACTTGCACTTTAGCACTGATCAGCAGTAGCAAAATGCCCAAAGCATCTAGATCAGCAAAAAGGAAATCCAGCACAGTGTCAAAAATACAGGAGGTAGGAGCAAAAAGTCTGGGGAATCCACGCCAAGGATGCCAGGTCTAACAATGGTGTACTACGATGAGTTTAATTTGTAAAAATGTATTTGTACCTCATTTACACTGTTCATACACTGTCTATATACCATGTACTATCAGGGCAGAAAGCAAGCCATAATAAAAACAAAAAGTGCCATAAACATCAGAAAAACACTTTTTCTGTTGTTTTTAATGGCGCGAAAATGTGTAACCACTGATAACCACTGTTTTGGTAGGGTTCTTTTTCAACAGCTTCCTGTAAATTAATTGCAGTTCATCTGTGTCTCTGAGCAATAGGACAGACGTCTTTACTGAAGTGTAATTGTACTTTCAGAGTCTTGAGTTTTCCTGACTCATGAAACAAGGAAGGGAGCTGACTTACTGTTTTGTGCAAAGCATTTATTTTATAGTTCACTGATATCAGTGCCATGTCAGCAGCTGTGCTGAAACTGAGCAAACAGGCACTTGACACTGTACCTTGAAGTACATGAATGGGAGCTTATGCTTAAATTTACTTGTGTTTCATTGTTACTTCAACTTAACCTTGACTTTTTAATGGCATCGATTGAGCCCATGTATACACTTTAGTTTTTGAGGGATAAAGTCGTAGAAATGGAGATAGTTCATTGTATTTCTCATCAGGCATTATGTTTATCAATGCACCACTGTTGATAATAAATGGTATTGAACAACCATTTACCTTTAGTGTATTCTTCGGAAAATGTTTGAATGACTTTGGTGCTTTTCATGTCGACTTTTCTTGGACCTGTATTTTTCTTCACAAGCGGACAGTCCAACACGTGCACATTTTTCTGATGTTAAAAATCGTCATAGCACAACCATCATCATCATTAGATATGGAAGAACTCTTTGCCAATGATTTAGATGAAAATGGACTTTGTTTGGTGTCAATTTGTCTCAATTGAGGCCATATGTATGAAGCTAATTCGCATTCGCAAATGCCGAAATTCACAGAATTTCAGCGTTTGCAAATGCGAATTTGCAAAATGGTATGTATAAAGGAAAATCTGGTGCAAAATAAGGAATCGCAAAAATTGCGATTCCTTATTTTGCAATTACATTTAAGGAATCGCAAATTTTGCGATTCCTTAAATGCAATGTATGAAGCAAAAAAACTGCAAACTGTCCCTAAGGAATCGCAAATTACCACCAACTTCAAGTTGGTGGTAATTTGCGAATTCCTAGAAAAATGCCCATTTTTGTATTTTTCAAAGTGCCATGTGACACACATACATGCCCTTAGGGCATGTATGTGAACCACATGTGCACCCATGCTTATTTCAGGGGTGCAACAGGGTGTCCTTTGGACACCCCTGCACCCTTGAAATTATTCTCAGTTTGCAATTTTCAAATTGCGAATCGCAAAATGGAGAATACATTCCCAGTCATTCCTATGGGCCTCCTGGCCCATAGAAATGAATGGGAAAGTATTCCTTAATTGTGATTTGCAATTTGCTAATCGCAATTAAGGAATACTAAGAATTCGCAAAAAAAATACGAATTTGTACATACATACCAATTTGCGATTCTGAAATAGCGATTTCTTCAAAATCGCTATTTCAGAATCGCAAATGGGTACCTTGATACATATGGCCCTAGATGTGTTAGCTTAGACTTGTGGGCCTGATTTGGTTCAGAAGCTTTCGGGTGGCTATTTTGTCTTCGTGCCGTTATGCTTCTTTTTTAATTCCCTTGCAAACCGTCGCAAGATGATTCTCTTTCCCACAGCCTTTGCACATCTGTCTAATTTACCTTAATGTGAAAACAAAAATCCACACATGAAGTACAAATTCTATGGAGACAACACTTTGTGGCCCTCTATCTTCTGCTTTGGTTTACTTTAACGTTCATGACTGCAGCCTTCAGGTCAGCAGCTTTTCAATCAGGATGCTCTTCAGCTCTGGCACCCATAAGAACTTGCTCCAAACTCAGAGTTTCTCTCAGCATTCATTGTCTGAATGAGTCTGACAGGCTTTAGCCAATAACTCTTAGGCATGTCGCTACCTCTTAATGATTTTATTGAACGTACAGTGTTTGATGAGTGTATCCAGTATCTCAACAAATTTGTCAATCACTCCACCATCTTTCTGTCATTCTTGACTGAAAATTTATTTTTTGGTATCTGCATTCAGCAATGGATTGAATTTTAGGTTTAAGTCTTTAATTTGGGTGTGTGGCTTGGAGCCGTCTGACATGGCCGCACACTAAAAGAGCTCCAGAGGAAAGAGAATGATAAGGCCCGATATCTGTAGCAAATCCGGATTGTCACAGGTGGGCGAAGCACTGGAATGACCATTGTAACCAAAGGCACCCCCAGGCATGAAATCCTAAAGGAAAAAGGCCACAGTACTGGGTTAAAGTGCTGGAGTTTTTATAGGCTGCGCTGTGGGGCCTTCCAGTCACGGAGTGCAAGGGCTGACGCCTCTGAGACTGGGAGGCGACCAGCGAATGTGAATCAGTTGAAAGACCACTGCGTCAGTATCGCCGGCTCCCGCGCCTTGCTCCTCACTCTCCAAAGACAGGGTTGAGGATCTCTTCATCTGTTGGTAAGAGGGCGGGGCTACAAACATGGAGAGCTATGGGACAGGGACTGTGTGAAAGGCGAAGAGCAGTGGGCAGCTGAGGTATTGTGGGTGCGGCAAGAGTGAAATCCAGTGTCCCCGGAGCACGTCCAAGAGGAGGCGGAGACTCATCAGGGCACATAGCGCCCGTGATCCCCGAAGTGTACGGTGCAGGGTGCTTAGTGCACCGAGTGAAGTCCTGGTACTGGCAAATGGCTGTTGTGCTAGTGAAGGAGACGGTGGTAAAATACAATAAAATAAATGTGGAGTCTGAAAGTAACTCCCTCCCAGACTTGATAATCCAACAAGTGTGCTGAAGGAACTAGTGTCCAGAGAATGGTGAAACCAAAAGGTCCGTCTAATATTCAAACAAAATGGACAAATCTGAAGTTGCTAAGCATCCCACAAGGGACCCGAATGCCCAAATGGCTGATGTGAGAGTGGTGGAACCTTCTCTGGCTGCAATTATGGCAGCTATTACGAACCTGAAGGAGTCCCTCGAGCTTAAAATAGAAACAGTCATGGTGGAGTTGAATCTCCTTAGGGCGGATTTCAGTAAAATGTTTGAAAAGGTCACCACTGCAGAGGGGCAAATTACCCAGATACTGAGCACTACAAAAAGCTTGGAGCAACAAGTGAAGCAATGTAATTAACACCAGGATGTAGTGGCAGCAAAACCTGAAGATCAGGTGGGTGTGCCAGAGGAGGTGGAGGGACCTAGTACAAAAGTCTTTGTAGAAGATCTTATCCTAAAGCATGTATGACCAAAACGGATGTCCACCTTCTTCACTGTCAAAAGGGCGCACAGGGCACCCATCCCGAAACCAAAGCCAAGAGCTCAGCCACGAATAATAATCGACAAAATCCTTAATTATATGGATAGGGATGCAGTGCTGCAAGCAGCAAGAAAGCACATGCGACCTCAATTATGAAAAGGCAACAATTTGTTTCTTCCCCGGCTTTATGCTCCAAGTCCAGAAACTGCATCAAAGCTTTGAGAGAGATGAGATCAAAAAACATTCACTATATGATGTTCTACATGGCACGACTGCAAGTGATGGCAGAGGGAAAGTCCTGGTACTTTACTGCGCCGGAAGAGTCCTGAGAGTGGTTGGAGGGCTGGCGACAGGTGAAGCACAACCCCAAAAAGACGACGGATCAGAGAAGACTCCGGGATTCTTTTAAATTAAATTAATTAAATAAAATTTTTATTATGTATAGTTAATTAAAACCGGTACATTCACTACATTTAAAACAATTTCTTAAAATATGATAAAAAATATAGTCTGTGTAATCGTCTTTGTCAAAAGGCATGCGGTGGGAGACCGAGGGTAGTTGTCGAGCAGTATTCCTTGAGCCAGGGCAGGCTAGACTTTTGTGGCCCAAGGTTCATCCATTAGGTCCCAGAGCCAGGAGTTATTGCCAGTTGTAAGTTTTGCAGGTTTTGCTCTATTGTAGTCAGAAATTTG
The DNA here is from genome assembly GCF_964261635.1 of Lissotriton helveticus. Classification (NCBI taxonomy): domain Eukaryota; kingdom Metazoa; phylum Chordata; class Amphibia; order Caudata; family Salamandridae; genus Lissotriton; species Lissotriton helveticus. The sequence continues at coordinate 268,112,003 of NC_136059.1, forward strand.
ACATATCTACAGTTCAGTTTTGTGTTTGCAGGGTTCAAGCATGCAAGCACAGCCTGCCTTCGCGTGCTGGTCCCTATCTGCTTGAGCTGGTCCCTTAATAGCTGTCGACGGACTTGTCGGAACTCTTCACAGAGACAGGTCATGTGTAGTATGTCTCCGGTTGCTAGATTGCAGAGCGGACAGACTTCGTGGCCATTGCTCCTGAACCATGGTGGTTGATGCTCTCTGCTGGGCAGGATCCCTAATCTATATTTCAAAAACTTCAGTTTTGTAATTTTTGGGTAGCCCTGGCTGAAGTAAGGTTGTGGTGTCAGAGATTTGTACGTGTTTAATGTCATCCACGCATGGTTTCTTTTTGCAAAAGCGGCCTTGTCCTCTATTAAGGAAATAGTTTTTATGTTTTTCCAAACCACTTTTTTAAAGGGGTTGTGCCCCAGTTGCATGTCCCAGAGTGCGGTTGCCTGGACAGCCCCCAAAGCTGCCTTCAAGTAGGAGCGTGCTTGAGATTCATCCCTGCTTTGTATGTCTTGCCACAGCATCGCGTTTAAGGTGTCTTTGAGGGCTGAGCGGAGTTTGTGGCAGCAGATAATGAAAGCTCCTTGTCTTGCAAGGTCTTGTTTTTTTAAGCCAAACTCAAGCCTTATTTGGGCAGGTGAGTTGTAGGATGGAAGTGAGAACAAAGTTCTATATACTTTTACCTGGATGTTGTCTAGGTTCCTGGAGTCTCTTCCTCGTAGTGCCTCGCTGCCATAGGAAATTGAAGGGAGCAATTTGGCCTGGATGACTTTTAAATATGGTGTTAGAGTCGGCCCCGATAGTTGATTTGCTAAATTTTTCAATATGATCGCGATCGAGGCTCCTCTTCTTTTGGTTTCCTCCATCTGTCTGGCAAATGAGCATTCGGTGTCAAAGATAAGCCCCAAGTATTTATATTCTCGTGAAGACTCTATTTTTTGGCCGGCCAGAGTCCAGGGCTTCTGATGTTTATTCCTGGTATTGATCGACATCGTACGCATTTTATTTAAGTTGATTTTTAGGTTGTTTTCCGTTGCGTAACTGTGCATTTCGATCAGCAGATTTTGGAGGCCAATATGTGTGTCGCTTAGAAGCACCACGTCATCCGCGTATAATAGATTACTTAGGGATTTTCCTCCCAGCCTCGGAGAGTGGGCGTTGCATGTGTTGAGTCGGCCTGATAGATCTGTCATAAACAGATTGAACAAGGTCGGGGCCAACACGCACCCTTGTTTTAGCCCTTTGGTCGTACGAACCTTGGAAGACAGATGGGTCCCACTTCCCAGCTTCACCTGCACCCAGGTATCATAGTGAAGTAACTTCAGCATATTAAGAAGTGATTGAGGTATTCCCCATTGTGCAAGTTTCTGCCACAGCATACCTCTCTCGATATTATCAAAGGCTGCGGTGAAGTCGATATAGCACAAGTGCAGCAGCAGTTTTTTTGTTTTAGCTCCGTCAATAATCAGCGAGATTGCCAGGATGTTAGTTGTTGTTCCGGTTTTTTTCCGGAAACCCGTCTGGTTCCATGGTATAATCTGCTTTGAGTCCGCCCATGTCACAATCTCCTCTAAGATTATTCCAGCAAAGTATTTCGCCTCGTTGTCAATAAGGGCTATTAAGCGGTAATTATCGGGGGCCGTTTTGTCTCCCTTTTTGTGTATGGGGACAATCGTCGACCCTCTCCAGGAGTCTGGAATTCTGTTTAGGAGTCTGACTTCTGTGAATAAAGGTTGTAGTATAGTTGCCCATTCTGTGTCTTTCTCCTTGAACAGGGCTGGCGGAATGCCGTTAGGATCTGGAGCGCCTTCTTTCCTGCCCTTGCTAATCTGTTTTTTTACTAGGACTATTTGTTGAAGTGACTGCCAAGGCAGTTAATCAACTGCTCTTCCCCAATGTGTGAGCCGAGGTCCTTGTGATCTGGGCGTAGTATCTTATTTACTGATTGCCAAAGGTGGGCACTATTGTTGCTTTTGGAGTCATATAAGAGTTTTGCCCAGCCTTCGTTTTCTGCGTCTTTTTTTATTTCCCATTTTGTGTGTTTGAGCTCAGCCCTTTGTTTTTTCAGTGTGACTCGAAGTTGTTCATTTTGGGGCGCTGCTCCTAGCCACCGTAAGGATTGGTTTACAGCTCTTTTTTGTGAGCGTAGTTGTGTTCTTTGTCCCTTCTTTAAGCTGCTTCTGCTGTGCTCTGTTTTATGGTTGCCTTTGGGAGCTGTCTTTCTTGCCAGTTTGCTTGCCAGCAGGTCTGTGTATTGCTCCCAGTGGGAAATGTGCCCAGCTGCAACTGATGTATGTGATTTATACAGTTGGAGGGCAGTTTCAGCCAAGGTGGTTGTGTTAGTTGGCGAACATTTGATTTTCCTTAGATTGATTGTATAAGTCTCCCCCAGTGTATTGTCTGGCCTGGTTACCATTTGCGTCCTTGCTGTCAGCTGGCTTTCCTGAGGGCGGTGGTCACTTTCCACCTGATCCCCCATTCTGAATTCCCGGATGTATGGAAATAGTGCCAGGCTGGCAAAAGTGTAGTCCAAAATGGAACTGGCACTGTGAGAGTAGAAAGAAGCTACTGGGGGGGAGTCCGTCAGAAATCTGCCGTTTAGTGCCCGGAGATTTTGATGTTCTAAGTCTTGTAGAAAAACGTTATTTTGGCGCTTTCTCCGGTTTGGAGGGGAGCTTTGTGCTGGTATGCTGTAGATTTTATTAAGAGCCAGGGCATCGTCGTCTTGTGACGAGCCAAGTAAATTTTGATTGAAGTCCCCCGACAGGAAGAGGAGTGGTTTCTCCAATTGCGTTGCATGCTCCGCCAGTTGTTTCAAGATGATCCTTGAGTCTTTGGCTCTGTTTTTGGGTTGAACATATATGTTGACAAAGCAGACTTCTTCCTCTTTGATGCCCAGCTGTAACTTGATTTTTACGGATAAGGTTGAGGATGTTGATGGGGCCAGATGGACTGCCGAGGGTATTGATGTGGTGGATACATATGTCGCCAAACCTCCTGATCGATGTCCAAATTTGTTGGTTTTAGCCGCAGCTGTTGAGAAGCAAGTGAAACCCGGGATGTGTTTTGTGCTCGAGAGCCAGGTTTCCTGCAGCATTACGATGTCAAATTGTGAAATATACTTTATGAAGTCCGGGTCATCCATTTTGGAGGTTAGGCCATGTATGTTCCAAGAACAGATGCCAAAGACTGGCACCCTTCCTCTGGTGTCTTCTCCCAGTTGGTGAAGGCGTCATACCTCTTCGGGGCATATGAAAATCGTTTGGGACAATGTTCCTCTTGCTAGTGCGTGGTTTGAGTCAGATGCCTTCTTTGTACTTACTTCTGCCCATTCCCCCGGTCTGTTTCCCTTGAAGTTGGCAGTGGTGGATGTACGAGGCTGATGATTCCTTGGGACTGATTTGCGCCTCCCTGTTGTAAGCTCTGACTCCAAGCCAGTTGTCATTATCAGCCTGTCCAGTGGTTGCTGCCAAGTGCTGTTCTCCCTTTTTATTGGTGATCTTCCCAACGCACCCCTTAGTACACTACAGGGGTTAGTCTGTTGCATCGCTGATGCAGAACTGTTTCTTCTGCGGAGTGGCGAGGGGTAGGCTGGTCTTTGTAAAGGAACGAGCTTGATACCCCAGTTCTTGAATTGGGCTGCTTCTGATGCAATTAGGTCAACAACATCGCTGGAGGACCAAGTCGCCCTAGACGCCTCCTGGCTGCTTGTATTCGGAGCGGGCAAGAATTCAACCGAGAATAAATCTTTGGAGTTTATGCCCCCCAAGGTGGGGACGCATTTCATCAGTTTGAGAATGTTGCCTCTGTTCTGCACGTCCTGCTGTCCTTTTGATGTGTATTCCGGGTGGAAGACAAGGATCTCAGTTGGATGTGTTTTGCTACCGTCTGCTTTCCATTTTACGTTTGCAGCATGGGCGTGTGCTGCTACGCCAAGATCGAATAGAGCATTATACGCTACTGCATTTCTGCCGCCACCTGGCATGTTAGAGCTATGGCTTGGTGCTTTGCTAGGCGTTGGTTGCTTCAATGTTGTTTGCATCTCTTGTGGCCAGATTGTCTTTGACTGTTCAGATTGGCTATGGGCAGAGTGAATTGTTACAGTTGTCATAAGTGTAGCCCTAGTTTCATCGTCTTGCGATTGGCATGACGTATGACCTGTGGGTCTTTCCCTTACCCCCTCCTTGGTGATCAGTGAGATAGGTGTTTTTGTTGCTACTGAGGTTTGGTGGACCTGGTTGGAGCACTCGGAGGGATTGGCCATTCGGTGAGAGACTTCCCTGATTGACGATGTCAGGGCTGCCAATTGGCGTTCAGTAACTGGCTCCTGCTTTGCGAAAGACTCAATGGACTGTATATGGTGGCTGGTACTTATCGCCATTGTTGTGTGTGTAACTAAGTGTCCAGGTGAGTTAGCAGCCGGTTGGGCTTGGGCCCTTATCCTTCCTGATGCAAAGGGCTACTAGTTGTGTTTTGCGGCTGGGTTAGACTGATAGCTGCTGGGATTTCCCCTTCAAAGGGGTTGCCCGTGTTTGAGGTCTCCATTCGTTTCCTGGTGAAGCCAGAGAATATAGGGAAGAGTTTTTTTGAGGTTAGCGGCAGGTTTAGCTTACGTCCTTTTCTTTTTTGTTGTCGTTGTTGTTTTGTGCTAAGTTTTTTTGGGGACTCGGATCTCTTCTGGGTGAGTTCCTCGTTTGCGAGGGATTCGTGGCCGATTGAGTTTGTGTCATGTGGATTGCTGCTGATGTTACTTTCTGCAAAGTTAGTGGAGCCCGTTTCTTTGAGGGCTTTGCCTTTGTGCAGCATTTTATATCCACTATTAGATCTGTTAGCATTGAAGGCAGTGTGGCTAGTTTGTCTACTGCCTGATTGCAGTTGCAGCTTAGGTAGGTTTTTGTTTGTGCTCTTCGTATCAGGGTGTTCAAGTTACCTAACTTTTCGTCAATCCCCGCAGTGAAGACTGCCAGTGTGTTGAGGAGGTTAAGTTGAAGATCCATTTTGTCCGATTGATATTGCATAGCTTCTACAGCTAGCTGAATTGTGTTTAAAAGGGAGGTCCAGGCTCCGGTGTTGTAATCTTTTCCCTGCTCTCTGTCAGTTGCTCCGATGTTGTGATCTTTTCCCTGCTCTCTCTCCGTTGCAAATTAGAGATTCGCAGTTGGGGCAGTGTTGGTGGTGTTGTTATCAGCCAGAAGGGAGTTGAAGGAAAGCAGGTTTTTATGGTCTAGGTCGTTAGTTGCTGACATGTCCTCTCGCCCCTGTGCATTTGGGTAAGACGGACTGGCCCTGCATTCAGCTTCCCAGCTAGAGTTGTGTTGATTGGACTTGTGTTGGCTGGGTTCCGTGCTGAGTGCTGCGCTGCATGAGAGACTTGGTGCTGAGGCGTAATTGCCCGGTTCTGTGAGTGGTGAGGCGCCTATACCAGCCAGGTGGGCTTTGATGAGTATGCTGTGGTTGGGGCTCCTGAAAAGTCTGCCCTGGTCTAATTGAATGTCATTGTGAGTGGCCAGCGTTTGTGCATTTGCCATTGTTGGAGGCTGTGGACCAGCCCCTACTTCGCCCGCACTCGAGCATCTGTCTAGGGGGTCCGAGCTTTTGAGATTGTCTACTTCTTGCACCTCTGAGGTGAGTTTTAGGTTTGTAATGGGCTCCTCCGATGGGTGTTTTGTAGTGCAGCTAGATAAGTGGGTAGGTGGTAGCTGTTGTTTAGAGGTAAAGTCAGGGGACTTTCCTAATACAGGTGAGGACTCTAGGGGCTCGAATGGCGCGCTTGCACTTGTTGACCTGTGCTTTGGAGTGCCACTTTGATGAAAATCAGCCGTAATCGTGAAGATTCCCTGGGGCAGGGTGCTTTTAGCGCATGTGGTAGTATCGTGCAGTGGTACACATGTGCCCAGCAGGGGTAAGGGTGACAGCGGGTATTGCAGCCCCTGGAGGTGCTTGTTGCTTGAGAAAATGGCTGAGCCTGCGTCCTTTAGGAACTCAAACTTAGTATAAATTTTAGGCTGGTGCAGCTTTTTCCTATTAAGGGACTTGGTAGCCGGTGACACTTGGAGCAGGTCCTTTGGGTGCCCCTGTTTCGCTGCGGTACTGACCAGACCCAATGGTGACTCAGTTAAGGAGAGAAGATTCTGCTCCATTCCGAGGTGTGTTGGACCGTCGGTGACTGTTTTCTTGTTCCCTTTTTTTGTCTTTGCTTTGGTGCTTACTTTTTTGCTTGAAATTAGCTCCGGTGAGCCCCTGATCTTTCCAGACCTCATTTCGCTCTGCTCAATTAGTCTGCTCTCTGAGTCTCTCACCACGCCCCCCCGAGCTTATTGAGTGATGGAGTGATGGGTGATGATTGGTGGTGTTTGGTGATGATAGCTGGAGCAGTTCAAGAGCAGGGACCTGTGCCCCTGTTTCTGTGCTCCCTCGAGCTAATTCTTGTGCTCGGGAGAGGCTTCCACGGGGTTTGAGGAGTCAGGGGGAGTCAGGTGGGTCAGTGGAAAGTTGCAGAAATGTCGCTGGGGGGGGCCAGGATTGCTTGCGAGCGGAGCGCGCCGGGGGGGGGGGGGCCCTGGTCAGTCGGACCTAGTCAGACTTCCTATCAGCCGACCCCTCGGGCTCTTACTTTGCGGCCGCCTCTATCGGCTGCCGCGCTCACAGCTTCCCCCCCCTCTGCAGGATCCTTCGGTACTGTGTCAGTGTAGCGTTCAAACAACTGCCTTGCCTAATACACAACCTTGCCTTGCCTTGCCTCTTTTCTGCCAGGCGATGGTTGGATTTCGTAGCAGCTGAGAGGCCAAGACAGATTGGAGGGGGGCCGACCTCGCAGCCCCACGACCCCGCTACAACCCCACTTTCAGCTTCAGCACTCAACACTCATGTCATTGTACTCTCCCGCAGCCCCGATGCAGGTTTAATCCGGTTCGGGGTGTTGGAGTGAGAGCGGGCGCAAATACAAACAAGTACAGGCATAGTACTGGCAGGCAGCAGGTGGGTCTGATCCGTGTATGGGTCCTTTCCCTGGTCGGGGGTATGAAGGAGGGTGCAGACGCAAATACGGGCAAGAACAGGCACGGGTGCAGGCGGGTGCGGGTTCGGGTTACCTCTGCAGTGCCTCTGCGGAGCCTCCACGACGTGAGTGCTGGTGCGGGAGCTCCCCACCTCCGGTAATGGTGCGGGAGCAAGGAAGATGCACGATCACCTCTGCTGCGCTGGTTTGTCTCCGCAGCCTCCGCGACCCTGCAGTGCCTGTGATAGTCCCGTACAGCTCCCGTACAGCTCGCAGCTCGCAGCTCCCTCGTGGCAGCCTTCTCGGCGTCTATACCGAATGGCGATCAGCCGGCGTCTCAGTTAGCCCTCTGGCGTTCTCTAGTGGGTGCAGACCTTATATATAGACCTTTTTGGCAATATTACAGCTCCTGTTGTCTCCGTGAAAACCAAGAGCTCAGAGGTTTTATTCTGAGCACGTAAAGACGCCGCACTACAGGATGAGACGCCGCTCTACAGGATGAACCGTAAATCACAGAAGTGGCTCCGGGATTCAGAAGAGAGAGAAAAAACTGAGAGTGCCGGCAGGACAAATGATAGAGACTACGGTAAAGTGGAAGTCTGAACTCTACTTTGTGAGGGGAATATGTCTCAGAAACATTAGGTGGTGATGAGCAGTTGGCGAACCCTGCCTCACATCTTTGGTGACTGATGGTTTGGGAGTGGGGGAGGGGTGAACAGAAAAAATTAGAGGCAATGGTCTAAGACTTGATATTCCAGCCACTGTGGAATGTAGTATAGTACAGTAAGTTTTAAGGGGCTGTCAGAGAGCGAGAGTGAAACAGACAAGGCATCCAGCATACCCTAGCGAGAAGTGGGTTTTATGAGACGACAGGCTCTCTGCGAGTTGTGGTGGCGGGTAGTTGAAAACCTTTTTCTAGCAGGAATGAAGGGAAGGGTGTGCATGTTTTAGAATCAGGGACGTCACAAATGAGCACGTTTACAGTACAAGGTAATAGTTATAGGCTCACAGACAGAAAACAGGGAAATGTGCAAGGGTATATCAGCAAAAATGCCCAGATATGCATGTTGACGATAGGGGAGGAGCCTATATCACACAGTGGCACAGTTGACGGCAAAATGATCCTAATTTATCAAGCTACAACCAGCTTTCCAAGATGCCTTTTAGGTTGCTAACGTGGAATGTCAATGGTTGGGAAGTGAAATAAAATGAACACTGGTCCTTCAGAGGCACAGTCCAGACGTGGTGCTCCTCCAGGAAACCCACCTGTAGGGTAACAACTGTAGGGTGCTAGATCGATATGGTACAAGCTCCAAGCACTCGTGGGATATACCTCAGGTTCTAGAGGTACAAGGATATTAACCAAGACCTCTGTCCTACTGACTGTAAATAAATGCTTAGAACAACACTACTGGGTATGGGCTCCCAACAGCACAGCTTGCCACAAGCTAATAATAAACAATAGAAAATGCCAGTGCTGCTATTTAATTAGCTGCCCTATTTTTGGCTAAACATAAGAAATCAAACAAATGTTTAATTCGATCTAGAAGTATCGTTTTTTATTTAATTATATTTCAATCATTTATTCGATTTTTTTTTGTTTGGAAAATTAAATTTGACACACTTCAATTTTTTAAGACCTTATGTACAACAAAACAACAAATGACGGATTCGAATGTATATTTACACTTTAGAAAGTTAGACACAACATATCAACATGATTCCATTCACACAATCAGTCAAACCACTTTCACACCACAATATATACACATTATGTACAAACAAGAAAACATGTGAATTATTTCCAAATTGTAATCAGGTGGATTACAATAAAGCCAACAACATTTATGTTTTTACAAAACACCTCTTGATATTTTCACAGTTAGTGATTCTGTTTAGGCTTATAGAGTCTACGCGTTTCGAACTCATATGATTAATGAGTTCTCATCAGGACGTTAGTCTGTGGGAGAGAAAGGGAACATATATTGGTTTGCCATTCTTTCTAATACTACCCTGCCTTTTCCTACTACAAGCTGCTGCATCTTACCTCTCAATCAATTCGAGACCTAGGGGGGTGTCAAAGTGTCCAAAGGAAAGGACAACCACCTGTTGTAAAAAACATATAGCAAACAATCAATTGCAGGCATTCGGTTTTCATCAAACACATCCAAACAGACACCTCACTCTGGACTTACTTAAATTGTGATTTGCCGGGTCCCACGTCATGATACGAGGTCCGGGGGAAGATTCCTATGTTCTATGGGAAAAAAAACAGGGGCGGGTGAGTCCTCCTGTTCATGGTGGAACTTGGAATCAGCCAAGAGGTAACACATACGTGCTTACCTAGGGTGCTTGAGTCGGGGTGGCAACATGGAGTCTGGTCCGCGCCGTACGTTCTGAAAGGGGATCAGTGATACTCATTAGACACGGCAAGCGGGGTGCCCTACTTGTGATAGTAACTGCTTCGGTGTGCCGGGCGGTAGCTCTTACCTCCGTGGGGCGCGCCGAAGTGGAGCAGTTTTCTCCGCGGTTTCTGATCGGTGTCCTCGATCTCTACTGCTTCCGGGTCCGCCAAGGATCATGGGACGTGTAGTTTCGGTCGACTTTCATGGGTTGGTCCCTTTTAAACGGAATACATCAGCGAGGATCAATTTTCATCATCTCAGCAATTTGAAATGCGACGGTCTATGTGTGCTGTAAACACCAAATCTTTGTGATGGAAGTGTGTTAAGTTCTTTTTTAACACCCATTTGCCTCTCGACGTGCGACGATGGGGATTCCGACTGAAATTCTTGTGGAACTTTGTGTTAAAATTCCAAATGTCTAGCAGCTGTATGTTGTTGTTTGTGTCCCGGCTACCTTGCAGTGGTAATTCCTTTATTTTCCCAAATACACAACGAGTGCCTCTTTTGATCCTAGTGACGTGTGGAAAATTGATCCTCGCTGATGTATTCCGTTTAAAAGGGACCAACCCATGAAAGTCGACCGAAACTACACGTCCCATGATCCTTGGCGGACCCGGAAGCAGTAGAGATCGAGGACACCGATCAGAAACCGCGGAGAAAACTGCTCCACTTCGGCGCGCCCCACGGAGGTAAGAGCTACCGCCCGGCACACCGAAGCAGTTACTATCACAAGTAGGGCACCCCGCTTGCCGTGTCTAATGAGTATCACTGATCCCCTTTCAGAACGTACGGCGCGGACCAGACTCCATGTTGCCACCCCGACTCAAGCACCCTAGGTAAGCACGTATGTGTTACCTCTTGGCTGATTCCAAGTTCCACCATGAACAGGAGGACTCACCCTCCCCTGTTTTTTTTCCCATAGAACATAGGAATCTTCCCCCGGACCTCGTATCTTGATGTGGGACCCGGCAAATCACAATTTAAGTAAGTCCAGAGTGAGGTGTCTGTTTGGATGTGTTTGATGAAAACCGAATGCCTGCAATTGATTGTTTGCTATATGTTTTTTACAACAGGTGGTTGTCCTTTCCTTTGGACACTTTGACACCCCCCTAGGTCTCGAATTGATTGAGAGGTAAGATGCAGCAGCTTGTAGTAGGAAAAGGCAGGGTAGTATTAGAAAGAATGGCAAACCAATATATGTTCCCTTTCTCTCCCACAGACTAACGTCCTGATGAGAACTCATTAATCATATGAGTTCGAAACGCGTAGACTCTATAAGCCTAAACAGAATCACTAACTGTGAAAATATCAAGAGGTGTTTTGTAAAAACATAAATGTTGTTGGCTTTATTGTAATCCACCTGATTACAATTTGGAAATAATTCACATGTTTTCTTGTTTGTACATAATGTGTATATATTGTGGTGTGAAAGTGGTTTGACTGATTGTGTGAATGGAATCATGTTGATATGTTGTGTCTAACTTTCTAAAGTGTAAATATACATTCGAATCCGTCATTTGTTGTTTTGTTGTACATAAGGTCTTAAAAAATTGAAGTGTGTAAAATTTAATTTTCCAAACAAAAAAAATCGAATAAATGATTGAAATATAATTAAATAAAAAACGATACTTCTAGATCGAATTAAACATTTGTTTGATTTCTTATGTTTAGCCAAAAATAGGGCAGCTAATTAAATAGCAGCACTGGCATTTTCTATTGTTTATTATTTGTAAATAAATGCTGGCAAGATAAGCTGGGAAAATATAGCTACTTGGGAGGGGAAAACTATAAACGTCTGCTCAGTATATGTTCCACCGAGACTTCATAGTGATACCCTGGCAGCATTGGAAAGCATTATACTTGAGATGCCCTTGGGCACACTCATTCTGGGAGGTGATATGAATGCAGTCATGGACCGGCACTGAGATAAAATGACACGAGCTACTGGGACACATAACAAAGGACTGTTACAGGGGTTTGTGGCAGCAATAGGCATGGTGGGTTTGTGGTGCAAGCACAAGGTTTGTGGGGGCGAGCACAATCCCACGGAGCGGCAATACACACAATACATCTGCTGCACATAAAAAGTCACTCCAGAATAGATTATATTTTTACATTCTTAGCTCAGATGGGACAGTTCAGAGAAGCAAGGCACAGGGCAAGGGGCCTCTCCGATCATTCGCCCTTTGAGGTGCAGCCGCAGTGATCGATTAAAAATAATACACTTCCATCAAGATTAGACCCATTGCATTTTAGAAACAAACACTTTTCATAAAAAATACCAATATGCACAACGCAATATTTCCAGGAGAATGAAGAGTTAGTGAAATCGGTGGCCATACTGTGGAAAGCCTATAAGACTGTAGTGAGAGGATATGTGCAGGCTCAAATAGGTATTTAGAAAATGGAACAGAATAAAGAGCTGGAATGGCTTGAGGCGGAAATTGAGGCTCTGGAAAAAAAACAAGGGAAAACTACTTCAGAGGAGGAATTAGTGTCTCACAAACTCAAACTTAAATGACTGTAGTTTAAAGACTTAGGGGAACAAAAGGTGAGAGAGCAGGTGCTGGCCATTCAAAGGAAAATTTACGAAGTCGGGGACAAGGCCAACAAAATGATTGCCTGGTTGGAGAAGAGAGATAGGGACAGAAATTTGGTAGTAGCGATTCGAACCAAAGGGGTAAGAGTTCAAAATACAAGTACAGAAATAGCAGAAACATTTGCACAAGAGTATGAGTATTTATATATGTCCTCGACCATGAGCACAGCAGAGAAATGTAGTGAACTAGTGCGTGAAATAACACTCCCAGTCCTGAGGGCGGAAGACAGGCACAAATTAGAACAAGATATTACAGTGGAAGAGATAACTGGGCGCCTGGGAGACCTGCAGTCAGGAAAGGCAGCTGGACTGAATGGGCTCCCAATAGAACTCTACAAGAGTGTAGCAAGCAAGGTTACTCCCTATGTTCTCAATATGTATCAAGAGTCAAAAGAAACGGGGAAACTTCTACTGGAACAGCATATCGCCACCAAAGTGGTGGTCCCCAAAAAGGGTAAACAGCCGGACGAATGTGGATCGTACAAACCAATAGTTTTGCTGAACGTGGAGGTGAAGGTGCTGGTGAAGGTGTTGGCCACCAAATTGTGGGCAGTCATAGATACCCTAATACACTAAGGCCAATCTGGGTTTATTCCACACAGGGGCACAAGACTTAATCTCCGAAGGTTGAATGGGGTACTGAGCAGGACAAAATTGGGTGCCACAGAAGAAGCAGTGCTGCTTTCTTTAGATGCCAAAATGGCATTTGATAGTATTGAATGGCTATTTATATTCGCAGCATTAGATTGGGATTTGGACCCAACTTCACAGCATGGGTAAACCTCCTATATCAAGACCCTCAGGCACATGTAAGGGTCAATGGGGAGGCATCTCGTTCATTTTGGGCTGGAAAGGGCACTTGGCAGGGTTGCTCGCTCTCGCTGATAATCTTTTCCCTGGCATTAGAACCTCTGGCTGTGTGGGTCCGAAACAACCCCATAATACAAGGCATACTGGGAGGGGGCAACTGGGAAGACAGGATATCACTATATGCCGATGATACACTCCTATACTTGACCAAACCGTATAGATCAGTGCATAGGGTACTCCAAGAAGTTTTCCTGTTTGGTATCTATTCAGGGTATACAATAAATTGGAGTAAGTTCCTTCTCTTCCAAGTAACTGGGTAGTACCTCACGCAATGCAACTGGTGACTAAAACTAGATTCACATACTTGGACATTCAGATATTCCAGCAGGAGGATGACTTTCTATCACATAACTTATGTCCCCAAATCAAACGGTTAGGAAACGATGTGGAACATTGGCGAAAAATGCTGGTCTCCCTGATGGGCAGGGCAGTTATTTTCAAAATGATATCCCAGCCCCGGTTGCTATATGTGTCACAGAACACACCATACAAAATACCTAAGACAGTATTCCAGAGTATAAATAGCGAAGTGCAAAAACTTTTTGGGGACGGGGGCAGCTCTAGAATTGCACTTGGTGAGCACCAGAGAGGAACCTATGAGGGGGCACTGGCAGTCCCGGACTTAAATAGATACTACTGGGCCTCACAACTAATAGTAGTGAATGACTGGGCATTTACAGAACGTTAAGACCCAGCGTGCAGCATTATATAATAGACACATGAAAAATTGTTTCCACCACACACCCAAAAAGTTATACAAGCCTGGAGAGAGGTTTAAAATCATTTAAGCTGGGAAGGAAAATTGACGGGGAAAACTCCACTGTGGGATAGTGACCAGGGGTTACTTCAAGAAATGGGAGATACTGGGAATTGAAAAGCTATAGGATATTTGGAGGGGCAACAACAGCGCACATTTGAAGATCTGCAAAAGGAATGCAAAATGGTAGAAGCAGAATGGTATGGATATTTGCAATTAAACCATGCTATGCGACAATACTTCAGGGAGGGGATACTTTAATAGACTATTTGCCATTAGAAGATAGATTACTGATGGATCGGATGATGACACAAGCCACCTCACTGACATACAAGAAAATAATGTACAACTCACCCAACCCAATAGATCCCTTGAGGGTGGCATGGGAGACAGAGTTAGGACTTCTGTAAAACGATGACTGGGAAGAGGCAGTTCAAAGCCCATCGGAGGTAGCTATAAGGGCCAGGTTATCGACTGATGCAATTGCGTATACTCCATAGATCTTATACATCCAGATCACTGCTGCACCGAATGGGGCGACAAGAGTCTAGATATTGTGTGAGGGGATGCGGGGAGATAGGTTCCATTTTCCACATCCTTTGGGAATACAAAGATATCCAGATCTTCCGGGGAGAGGTGATGAGAATCATGACTGAAGTCGCCAGTGTAGAGGGACCAATAGACCTGAGATGGCTAATACTCTGTGTCATAGGAGAGAAAAACTGGACAAAGTACACATTATATAATATGGTTGAAATTAGCGCAATGGTGGCAAAAAGGAATATAGCCAAAAACTGGGGGCGGTGTCAGATGCCGGACCTGGGGCAATGGGAGGCAGACTTGGATTGGTGCTTCAGGGTAGATAAAATTAGACTATGAAAACACAGGATGTCCACAGAAAGGGAACAACGTCTGTGGTAAGTGGAGTTAGTACATAGACCAGTTATAGAGAAGGGAGGGGGGTAGGGAGATGATACAGTGTTTGTATTTGGAACTATGCCAGTGGGCTCACCGATTTATCAGAGGCAATTGTGTCTGGGAAACGGTAGGTATAAAGTGTTGATGTATGTCTACCCTCTGTATGATAAATGCAAATGTATCTGAGCAATTGTTTAACCCCTTGGCCGCGGCAGTAATTCTGCCGCAGCGCTGGGGGAATGGTGGGCCGGCTCGGCGCCGCCATGCTGGTGACGGAACCACTCCGTCACCAGCCACGGGCGCGCTGTGCTTGTGACGGAGTTGTTCCGTCACGGCCCCGCCCGCTCAATGGAACGCTCAGCGCAGGTGCGGAATTAATGCCGCGCAGGCGCGGCGGCGGGCCGTGACGGAACCACTCCGTCATTGGCACAGCCCACCTGTGGCTGGTGAGGGTGTGGTTCCGTCACCAGCGTCCAAGGTGTTAATAACAAGAGTTTAAAAAAAAAGTCTTCTTTACTTTGTCGGTATGTAATCTAGTTAACTCAACTTTTCTTTATGACTTCTTTTAAACCTTCACCTGCTCAAATCTTAAGGTAAGTGATAATCTTCTTATTACCTGTTTCTTCTAGCTCATCAATTAAATCATCAAACGTCTTTATGCAAGCAGTCCATCTGTCACCAATATTCAGCTTTTTGGCTTTATTGAAAGGTGGTGGTGTTGAGAAGAGACCAGACCTACCTACACACAGAACCTTTCAAGGTGCATTAGCAGTCTGCCTGACTTCGTGCTACTTCCTGCTACATTCTTCTCTACAGCAGAATATTCTGTTCAGTGGATTCTTGAAGAGGAGGTATCTGACTTTTTGGGCTACAGCCTGCAGCTTTAGCTCATTGGAACTTTTCAACTACCAAAAAGGAGACAAAATCCAAACTTAGAAATCTTCACCACCTCCTCCTCAGACAATGCGCCCGCCTTGCCTCAATGAACTTCACCTTAGATATTTTTTCTGAAAAATTCTTTGAAGTCCAAAGGTAAATGGAGACCATGTCGGAAGCACTTCCTGTATCCGAACTGCACTCCATCACGATCGGTCAAAACCTTCAACTTTGCCTTGGTCTTGCACGACTAGATGTTGGCCGTTGACGTTTTGATCTTTTAAGTGCTATTTTTCACTTTAAAAATTCTTAACTTCAGTTTCACTGATTGGATTTTTGTTGTTCTGGTGTCAAATAATTTATTAAAATCTACACTAATTGTCTAAATTGGTGTGGAATTTTTCTTGGGTTGTGTTTTATCTTTATTTATGTTTAAGTACCGTATAAATACTTTTCACATTATCTCTAACTTAAGGCTGACTGCTTTTGCGCCAAGCTTTCAGAGATTTTTGTGGTTCACCCTGACAAGGATGGTAGCTGTTGCTTGTGAAGGGCTCACTTCTCCCCCCTTTAACCAATAACCCATTTTCTCACACCCAAGTATCAGGAATTGACTATTGGCGGATCAGCATTCAAACGACCAAATAAGTAAAGAACAAATATTTTGATCGAACAATACTTACAGGCATACATTGTATTGCTGTGATAATAATTAGAAGTCTATATATCTATGAATGCATGTATATTTTCACCTACAGGTACAGATATTAAGGACAACCCGTCTGTGATTCAGCAGTCATTGGCATGCATCCTTTAATGGGATGCTGTGATTTTAAGCACAAATCCTCTTATCGGGACAAAAGTCATATGCATGTTTTTCTTTTTTTGTGCAGACCACGATTTAAAGGCATTACTCATCTATTGTAAGCAATGTTTACATGAAAACCGTGCTGTGGCAATGTTTCAAGCATAAATTATGTCTAATGTCCATAGTAAGAGTCAGTGGTGTGACTGACAAATATATGCTTTAAATGTTTGGTGAGGTAATATAATTGCAAGCATAACACTTTGCTTCATTACTGTCATAACAAGCCTTGGCAGAGCTAGCAGTTCTTGCTTTGCAAATTCTTTTTGCATTTATTGGCTTTGCTAATGGTTGATAAATTGTGCCAGCATTGGAAACGGTACGTTCTCAAGTGATGTCCATCTCTTCAAGCTAGTCGTGGGGGAGGGCAGCGAGGGAAAATAGGCCTATATGGAGTAGAGAGAGAGAGACATTGAGTTACAGGAATGTTCAGTATTAAGAAGGGGGTGTCACTGAGTGAATACTGAGTCGTAGCATAGCCAGGATTACATGGGCCCTCATCCAATCAAGGGAAATGGCCTCATTGACGGCTCTGGGAGTAGTAAATACAGCAATTATCAAGGTTCAATGGGCCCTTCAGGGTGATGGGCCCGGTTACACTGCACCTGCTGCACTAGCTCAAGCTATTAAAGTAGTGGGAAAGAGGAGGGGAACAGAGAATGCCACGGATTAGGGATAGAGAAAGGCCAAAAAGTGTGCATCTTGAGAAAGAGGACGAGAAAGGGAGAAGATATGCTCTCTCATTGACTGCTGTCAGTTATTATTTTGTTTTCAAAAGAAAAAGTACTTCCTTGAGATCATCAATGGAAAGAAAATCTGAACCAATCAAAAATAATGCTGGGACCCAAATGCTGTATGAACTCAAATGTTGGTACTGACGCAGGGACAGGTGAGTTAGATAAGACTTCAATAGAAAAGAAAGCCATCCAATTGTGATCATGGGACAAAAATAAAACCAACTCAAAGTAGTACACTTGCAGCATTGGCTGGTATGCTGTGTTCTACAGAAAAATTGAGCTGTCTACACCAAGTCTGGGAATCTATGCTAGAGGCACAATTACATGGAACGGTCATTTCAGAAAATTAATATTATCACAAAAAGCACCTCTGGGTAATGTTATATCTTCTGTGTATCATTGAAAATAATTTTGTTATGTTTTATAAATTGGTGGACTCAGCTTTAGTCCCTTAAAATCAACAGGCGATACTCCATACACTATGACTGGCAATTCTAGTCATGTGAATAATGCTTACACGAACCAACGACTGAAGAGGGCTTGTTTGTGCCCATCGCTATGTATGGATAGTATGGGCTATGTGAGGCAGCTAAAGCTGCTTGTGAGATCCTAATATGTTCATAGGGCTAGACAAATTCCAAGCCCCTTGAACATTTCAGGAATTGGAAATTCAGGACAAAAAGATTGTCCACTCCTACCTAAAGCATGAATCCTGATGGAGCCAACTCGTCCTTTGACCCTTCAGAGGAACATAATGGACCATATATTGGGAGTCATTAAACTGGATAAACGAAACATCAAACTGGCATTATAAAGTGGTATGTTAAAATAATGTATCTATAAATCACTAGTATGTTGATTCAGTTGCAGAAATCCTTTGGCCTGCAGCTGTACTTAGTTGTAATTCACCTCTGGGAGAGAAGTCTTGTTTGTTGCTTCATGTTTGGCTCTATTCCATGTAGTCCTTCTTTCCCTAAGGTGCAATACAGCTCTGATTCCATCTGTTGTTGTCCCTGTGACATGTGACAACGTTTTACACCAAGCACTTTTGCACTTACTCCTTTTTAGGTCTAGCCTGTTTGGAAGACATGCTGTATTCACTCTGTGGTCTTAGACAATGCCTCCAGCTTCCTCCAGCTTTTGATTGGCTTTTGCCAGTGTTTCTAAAAAAACAATGCTTCTAATTTGATAATGGTTTAAAATTCTGCACGGCACCCATGTCCCGCACAGCAGCATGCAACTTGCACACAACTAACCCCCTGCATTCCAGGAGCTGAGCCCCGCGTCCAGCACTATGAGCTCTGAGTGTGCAGCTCACCAATGGCCAGATTGGCGGCTCCCATCTCAGGAACTGGGTGCCACTCGCCGTGCTGGAATTCTCTAGGACCAGAGAAGCACGTCTTCACTACTTGCCCGCTCCACCAACCTTCCCAGTTAGGTGCTTGAACAACTCCCTCTTCTTCACTGCTTGCGCCCATCACCGCTTCTTTTAATGCATTTTGACTGCATTACTAGTTGCCACATCCCTCTCATGCTCTTGAGCCAGGAGGCAACGTCAGTGATTCTATGCAGTGAGTATAGGGCCTTTAGGGGATGTTTCTCCCGCCTCTTGGTGGTGCCCTTTGTTTAGGGCTGACTGCTCATGCCTCAAGGGGTTTGTGGGGCGCTTGGCACTGCGCTATCAGGGGTGAAAAATGTGAGCAGCATGTTTCTTTATCTGTGTAAACATGCAGAGGGCTCCTTGAGCCTGCTCAGACAGCCCAGTCTGGTAATAACATAGTGCATAGAGGTCGCAGTTTCGATACCCGTACCGGCACATTTTTAAGTTGATCCGGCATCTTATAGAACAAAAGCATCCATGGCAGGGGCTTGTGCCTTCATTCCGCCAATGATCCTCCCCTTGTCAGAGAGGAGGGCAGCGGATCACTTCACCCCTGTAGTGACGGCCCGTTCCCACATGACTTGCACGCAAGCACGTATGCACGCACCCCGAGGGAGGGCTCGCCCGAGTGGTTAAATAAAGGGGCGTAAGACCACTTGGGTCTTGGCCCAGTACCAGTAATTAAGTGTGGTTGTCCCATTACTGCTGGGTAGCCTCTGCGCAGCGTATGTCCAGTCAGGCCTGTACACCACATTGGTGACGAGACGGGTCCCACCCACACCTCCGCCGTGCCTCACCTGCCTGGACTGTCCCTGGTGCCGAATATCGCGGCGGGCCACTGCAGTGGCAGTCTCCGTGTGGCGTGCATAGTCTGTCCTGCCGGACCAGCATGTGCCGCTTCAGCGGGTGCCCACCCCGTGATCAGTAGCTGTGCAGTGGACGTGTGTGCACTGGCGCATGCCTCGCCGGCGGGTGCCCACCCTCACTGCATAGCCTGGTGTCCTGCCCTGGAGGGAGCATCTGGCGGGAACCGTGTGGTGGAGGCGCCTGGAGCGGCGTCCTGAAGGTGAGGCCTCCCCTGTCATACGCGTGTCTGATTTGGCCGGGTGTGCCGCTCCCACCGCTCTGTGGTCGAGGTCACGCCCTGGCAGTGTCACAGCCCAGCCGCACTCTGCACTCCCACAGTGACATGGTTGAGCCTGCAGCCGGCGGGCGAAGGTGCCGCCTATCGTTGAAAAGGGTGAGCGAAGAGTGCCGCCCGTGGTGCAACGCACACACGCGCACGTCCCCAGCACCTGGCTTCATCAAAGGAGGAGTGTGAGAATCAGCGCCCGCAGTGGCACTGCGCCTACACATGCAAGTCTGCTGTGCCTGGCATCACCTGCCATCGAGCTGCCATCAAGCCATTTCATGACTGGCGTAGCTGACCCAATCACACATTGCGGGCAGCAGCTGCATGACATTCAGAGTTCACCGACCAGCGCCCACAGCTCACAAGCCAGCCTCGTGACAGTGAAGGTCAAGGCCAGCCTGTGCAAGTTTATCGCCAGCCTGCTCTTTGCATCCAGTGGCGGCTGCTTCATCCATGGCCCCTGTTGACCCTGCATCTAGCAGTACACATTTCCACCCACGCCTGAGAGTATCGGTGAGTGCACTAGTGAGTACAAATGAGTGTGCAAGACGCGGTTGGAGGTGTTGGCGCCCTTTCGGCGCAGACCCCGGCCCCTCAGCAGGCGGCTCTGCCTGCTCAACCTCGGCCTGGTCAGGCCATAGCTGCCCCCTACCACAGTTCAGCGAGCTCTCAGACCCTGCCACTGCCGCAGCGTGCTTGAAGTCCAGGATTGGCCGCCTAGACCACTACTTTGTGGGTGTGCGCGAGACTGATGGAAGGCTGAAAAGGTCGCTCCTCGTGTGCTATGGAGGGGGTGAGCTGTATGACTTATTCGAGACATTGCCCAACACTGGGGCGGATGACGACTACAACAGGGCGGTTGCTGCCCTGAACAGGCATTTTGACCCCCAGATAAACTCCGACTTTGAATGATTCAAGCTCCGACAGGCACGGCAAGGGGGTGCTAAGACCATAGATGTTTTCTACACTCGTCTACGGAAACTGGCGAGTTCCTGCACGCTTGCAGACCCGAGGGAGGAGATCAGGGGTCATTCAGGGTTGCCGTTCAGTGACACTGCCCCGCCTGATACTACGGCAACTGAGCATCGGTCTGGACGAGAATCTGGTGCTCGCCAGGTCCCACGAGCTGTCCAACGCTCATTCAGATGAGATGGGGCTGCTCTCAACTGGCCCACGCCGCAGCACACACCGCCACGACCCCCGGGGGTTAAAAGAGGAGAGAGTGGACGCCATTCAGAGACGGCAGGCATGTCAAGAGGACCCGTGAGACCGCCCCAAAGAAGTGCATGTGGAAATTGTGTGTTGGACCACCCTCCAGCAGGGAGGTGTTTTGCGAAAGGAAAAACCTGCTCCCAATGCGGAAAGCTCAACCACTTCGTGATGGTCTGCAGCAGTGGCAGAGGGAGAACAAACGCCCCAAGTCAGCATGGACCAATGACAGCGGTGAGGCAGCTGATGCTTGAGGACCCTCTGGATCAAGTGGACACCACTCCGCCAGGGTTTGGACTAGGAGCAGAAGACTATGACGTGTTCTTCGTGTTGATCTTTGGTCGAGAAGGCTCGAGACGCCAGCCACCAACCATGTGCACTATCACAGTGGCTGGTTCTCCCGTGAGTGCCTTCATAGACACAGGGGTGTCGGTTAACGTTATGGACAGTGATCAATATGAGCAGTTATCATTGAGTCCGCTGCTCCTACTGTCCAAGGCAAGAATAAACACATACAACAGAAATGAGCTGCTTCCTCTACTGGGAGTCATGGAGGTTGTAGTTGCCAATGAGGGCCATCGTCTCAACACAAAGTTTCATGTCACGAAAGGAAAATGAGGTACCCTCCTCAGTTGTCACATGGAGGAGGACCTAGAGTTGGTCTTTTTCGCAAACCAGGTGCATGATCTGCATGTCCGTGAAATCCTCTGGGACTTCCCCATGTTATTCGAGTTCCTGGGCCACCTCAAAGGTAAAACGATCAAGCTGCACATCAATCCTACAGTCACACCCATGGCCTTGAGGCACCATCGTGTTCTGTTCCACCTACGCCCTCAAGTGGAGGAAGAGCTGAAGAAGCTGGAGCAGTTAGGCGTGATATTGTCGGGGCCCACCCCCTGGATATCACCTTTGGTCGTGGCCCCCAAACCAAAGCAGCTGGGAGCCATTTGGCTCTGTGTTGACATGCACCTTGCGAACAAGGCCATGAAGAGAGACCGTCATCTCACACCCACCATGGATGACATCGTGGCCAACCTCAATGGCACCAAGTGGTTCACCAAACTTGACCTCAATGCCGGCTACCACCAACTGGAGCTCCACCCTGACAGCAGGAACATCAAGACCTTCTCCACTCACGTGGGGCTACGTCGGTATAAGAGACTAAGCTTCGGGGTGTTCTCCGCTGCAGAGATGTTTCAGAACGCGATAAGAGAGACGCTCACCGGGTTGCAAGGTGTTATAAATTTGAGTGACGACATCCTCATATTCTATAAGATTCCACAATCTTACAAAGTCTGGTCAGCCGTGGGTCTGGTCCGCGAAGGAAGATCTGGCATTCCATTCCGTCAAGGAGGCCCTCATCGATGAAAAAGTGATGGCATACTTTCGCCCCCATCGGTGCACAGAGGTGGTGGTGGATGCACGCCGCGTAGGGCTGAGCGCAGTCCTGATGCAAGAGACAGAGTCCTGGGAGTGGGTCCCAACTGCGTATGCCAGCAGGGCGTTGACCCGAACGGAGATGCACTATGCGCAGATAGAGCGCGAGGTCCTGGCTATCAAACAGGCATGTCAGCACTTCCATCTCTACTTGTATGGACATGAATTCCGAGTGGTCAGGGATCACAAGCCTCTTGTTCCCCTCTTCGCTGGCACATCTCAGCTGGCTCCTCCCGGGATCGAGAGGTGGGCAGTCCAACTGCAGGCCTATCACTTCGACGTAATCTTCCATCCATGAGTCAACAACCCTGCCGACTTCCTATTGCGGCACCCTGTCCTGCCAGTGCCATCCAGGCCCCTACCTGTTGAAGATTGCACCGAGGAGTATGTCCGGATGGTCTCTCTTGAAGCGTGCTCAGTTGCTCTCACGCTAGAGGATATTGGGAAGGCGACTGAGTCTGATGAGTGCCTGGCCAAGGTCCATACCACGTTAGCCAACAGGAACTGGCGTCATTTCCTCAATGGAGTTAGTGCGCTGACAGCGGAAGAAAGACTGTTTCGACAACAGATGTTGAAAGCTCAGAGTGAGCTAAGAAAGGGTCTTCATGGAGTTGTGTTTTGCGAGGCACCACCCTCGCAGTGGTGTCCTCAACAGCCTTTCAACACGTCCGGACAGCGCTTGAGAGTGTTTTCGCTATGATGGGACAGCCGGCAGAAATCAAGTCAGATAATGGCTCACCATTTCAAGGAAGTGAGTTCCAAGAATACCTGGCCTCCCGCCCCATTTGACACAGCAAGATCACGCCATAGTGGCCCCAGGAAAATGGCGAGGTGGGACTGCTCATGTGGACGATTAAACAAGCTCTCAGGATCAGAGTGGAGAAAGGGGAGGATGTCGAGCAGTGCCCACAACAATTTCTGAGTGCCTATCGTCAGACACCGCATTGCACCACGCAGTGTGCACCGGCTCACCTCATGTTACGAAAAGCACGGCGGGACAGCATCCCGGCGGACCCCTCCTAGAATCTCCCAGTGCCGAAGCTTGACGCTGCCCAGGCCTGGCGAAAGCGACCAATGATAAAAAGCGAGCTAGGATCGCAGAGCACAGCCGATGAAGATCCGAGTTGGTGACAGGGTCATCGTGAAGGACCGATAACCTGGGTGAAAGTATCACACCCCGTACGAACCGTAGGAGTGGGAGGTCATCAATGTGCAAGTTACCAGGGTGTAGGCAATGCATGGGACTCACATGGTTACCAGGTACGCCTCATGGTTCAAGAGAGTGGCGTTTGGGCTGTTGCCAACCGATGGTGTCTCTGCGGAGCCAGAGGAAGGAGAGGGAATGGCTCAGACGAACACCCCTATCAGTAGTACAGCGCCCGTGCCACGCCCAGAAAGCGAAGAATCAACGGCAGTGGAAGACAGCAGAGTCCATGTGCCGCGTCCCCTGAGTCAGAGAGAGGGACAAGGGGACTAGGAATGGAGAAGAACTCCCGGAGCCAGAGGTATGGTCTCTGGCTGAACCCAGCCCCCAGCCAAACAATAAAAGTTTTTGCGTGGTGCCTAAAGAAAGACTGAGGTTGCAAATGTGAAGTACCTTGGTATTTAAAAGATTGGAGGGATGTAGCGACAACGCCACCCGGCCCGTTCATACATGACTTGCATGCATGCACGCACCCTGAGGGAGGGCTAGCCCGAGGGGTTAAATAAAGGGGCGTAAGACCGCTCTGGGTCTTGGCCCAGTACCAGTAATTAAGTGTGGTTGTCCAATTACTGCTGCGTTGCACATCAGAGGCAAGCCTCCGTGCAGCATGTGCCAGCCAGGCCTGGACACCACAACCCCCTTTCCTTTTCCCGATGTTCTTTAAATGCGCACTTCAGGGCGAGGGGCACATGATTTATTTAATTACAATGTCTTTGCCTGGCTCCCCTTGCCTAGCTTAACTGTAGTATGACCTCGAGGGAAGGACACAGCAGGCTGTTAACTTGTTCTTGTGGCCAAGAAGGTCAATTGTTTCAATACCACATGCATAATCACACTCCCCCACTCGCATTTATGTTTCTCCTGTCCCTTAATCACCCTCCTTTCACTGTCCCTTGCCTCCCACACCTTGCTCTTTTCCTCCCCCTCCTGCCGCCTGTCCTGTTCCCATATAGCCTCCTCTTGTTTCTTTTTGTCCTCCCAACTCGCTAGAAAACAAAATTGGCAACGTTTTGGCAGTGATTTTTTAACATTTATTTTGCAGCTTTCTATGGTGCCAATTTTATCCAAACATTTTCACCGCTTTACGTGATTACCAGTTACTCGCGCACGGTCCCTCCCTCTCACCAACTGCTTGTAATGAGTTGAGAGCAGGCTGATTTAAATCCACACACTCCCGTCATCGTGTTTAATTCTCCTCACCCTCCCAGTGCTTCCAATACTTAAGCCACCCTCCCACCGTTGTTGTAAGTTCTGGCACCTACCCTGCCATCGTTTTCATTTCTGCCCCTCATGAGGGAGAGCCAGCTTGACCCCAATAGCTACAACAAGAGAGCCTGGAAAGCATCACTGTGTAGCATGCTACTTTTCAACCGCCCACATGTACTAAAATTAATAGTGTACCTGTGTGTCTTCACTTGTAGTTAAATTTCACACCTCCGCTGTTAACATGTGTCCAATGCTCATTGGCAAACAAAACAGGCTCAACAGGGCAGAGCACTGCTTCCCCAATGGAAATAACGTCATAGAAGGGTATACAAAAGTAAAAAATGTGAACAGAAGTCAAGACATGGGTAAATAATCCGGGCTCCAGCTCCTTCAGTAAATACAAGTAAGGCGGAATCCCTAGCTGTTACAGTCACCTGAAAAGGCAATTGGGTGTTTTTTTAAACAAACGTGCTTTCCTGGCACGTTCATTGATAATTTATGTGATATACCAGACAGTGCTGCCCCGCTATTGCTTTTCGTTTCGCTGTTAGAATACATCTCATCATCCCAAGGGCTCTCACTAATGTATCTTTCAGTTGCCATTTACATTGGGCGCCCCTGTTGGCAGCTTTCAATACACATTCATTTATGGCTTCAATAATGTTTCATCGAAGTGTCAGTCTAGTTTGCCTCCACGCCCCCATTTCCAGTGTGAGAGAAGCTGCATTCAGCGAGTTCCCATTGTCTAGTCACAAACTCTCATCTTTTGCTAATAAATCCACCTGTAATTCATAACGGTAGAAGTCTGCCAAATAACGGGAGAACTCTTACACAAATAAGACTGTTTCCATGGCGACCGCTGACAGCTTTTAAATTATGTTTATTTGTAACATCACTTAAACCCATTGGAAGAGACAATATGTCTGGCTAAACACTTACAAGGTCACAAAGGCGAGACAGATTGCATTGCACATGCTTTTTGTACATTTTTCCTTGAGATTTTTAATTCTATTGCTTAAAGCACATGGTTTTATTAGGTGTAGACCCACTTTAATGCATTTAAAAATGCTGTCTGGTTTAAATGCTTGTTATGCAAAAAAGTACTTTTTAAAGTATTGTTTTTGATGCTTTTGAATTCAGGATTCTTAAATCTGTTTGTTTTTTTGTAATATTTATTGACATGACTGTTATTTGTGCTTTTATGGCATGCTTTTATAGCCGAGTTAAGCTTTCTGTGATAGACTGATTGATTGAAATAACAAGTTATTATTCTGGAGTTTTATTGCTAGCCAATTTACAAATACCTACAGATGCACCTATTGACATACACATTTTGTAGGTTGAGATACATTCGGTGATAGCAGCGATTCATCAAAACAAGACTTAAAAGGGTGATATCTCTGAATTAGAATGAAAGAAGACCTAAACATTTGTTATCACTCATGTAAATTCAGCTTTTGACATTAATACGTACTGCAATTGGTACTTTACGAGTGTCAATGCTTATTTACAAGATTTTCATGTTTGTGAAGTATATTACATTTGCTTTTAAACCCTGAATTCATTCAGTTTCAAAACATGAAATAGTAACGTCAGTTTTAAAACTTAGTTTTTACCAATAATATGAGCTGTATGATTTCCAGCAGCAAAGCCTAGATGAAGTGAACAACTGTCTCAGGCATGACTAATGTACTGCATTCAGAAGTCATTTATTTTTATCCTTGCTGCAGCAAAAGATAGTTTTTTCAAAACTGGATATCATTTATATGTTAGCTAAATATCTCTTGCAAATGTGAGAATTATGATGCATGCATAATATGAAGAATAAAAATCAATGAGGGAAATAGTTTTTGGAGAAAGTCTTGTAAAAATGTCCGCATCCGGTCTGAACCAGGGCACATCTCTCCAAATGTGCATAATGTCAGTTGATGTTTGCACTGTCTGGTGCCCCCCAGTTCACTCTGCAGGAAATGCATCTTTCGTGGAAGGTAGCAGTCTTGATCTGGGGCCACAAAAAACCGGCACTGCACTGTTCTCTGGTATCAAAAATTTGTAGAATTTTTTTTTTGTTTTTAATCTGGCATGGAGACACCTTTTGCTGTCTTGCCAGCCTCCTTTTTTCCCAAAAAATAAGAAATAGAGGGGCATATTAGCAAGAACCTTGTTAAAATTATCGCCGTTTTAGCGTCAGGAAACTGCCGCTAAAACGGCGATAATGGGCTTGCTAATATGCGTTATGTATGTATAGGCATTTATATAGCGCACTACTTACCCGTAGGGTCCCAAGGCGCTTCGACCGCTGCGAAACCCTTCCTGGCTTCCCTGAGAGATGGTCCCTTAATGGGTATCTCCAGGGTGAGACCAGGCATCCCCGGCGGTCTGGTGGGGCCGTTAGTGAAGATGAGGCAAGCTAATGCCCAGAGTTGCCGAGTGTGAACGCTGATCAGAGTGGGCACCGAGGCGAGAGAATTATCGAGTCCGCTGACCCTGGTCCAGAAACCTGCCGCACCGGGAATCGAACCCTGGTCCCGGGCCGTCCTCTGCTCTCGGGTCTGCCGCCTCTAACCAGTGAGCCACACTACTTCAGTATAGAATTCCAACAGAAGCCCAGGTTAGATGTCATGAAGCAAGCATCCTAGCGGACCGCGATCTACTGAGCAGACCGCCACACTGATTTTGACGGATTTACTTGTCGCCTCCACGGTCACCACGCCGGGAGTTAGGCAGCGGAACACCGGACCCTGCCCTTCTTGAGTCTCATCCCCATTTCGTCATCCCAAGCCAGGACAGGGATCCGTTCCTGTGCCAATCCACATTCCCACATTGTAGTCGGGTAGTGGATCGTTGGATCATCTCTGATCATCTCTCCCCCTCAATTGCCACCTGTTCCAGAACGGGACTACATCCTTCAAACTTGCAAGACTCTATGGACGTGTGCATTCACCAATCCTTGACGCCACACATCCTGTCGACCTCCTCCATTTTGTGGTGACCCCCGGCCTTAACGGGGCTCCCTTATTGTGCCTCTATCATGACCCCATCCATCCTACTTCGGACTCCGACAGAGAACGGGGATCTGTTCTCCTGTGTGCACCTCTGGACCACACTTTCACCCATCGGCAACCCGGTCCTGATGAAGATCCTAAATCAATAGGATCGAAACGCCGTCGACCCGCAATACAGCGCGACTCATGGCGCAGTACTTCCTCTGGTTCCCAAACTCATTGTAAATACCCATTCACCGAGGAGGAACCAGCAACTTTGTATATATTGTATTTTTCACCTTTGTCATTTTGCGTCTCTCGCTGTTTTTCACCCATATGTCACTTGCGCCGTCACCGTTTGTCTCACTATCACGTAGCGCACAAGCCCCCTTGGGTTGCCAAACGCATTATATGCCTCTAGTGCTGATATCATAAACTGTTTTTTTACTGTTTCTGTGTAAATATGTCTTTAAATATATGATGCTATATGCACTGCTAAATCAACAAAAAATTTGAGTCTCTCTTTTTTCTTTGTCCAGATCTTTTGTAATGTCTTGTACATACAAATGTTTT
Source organism: Lissotriton helveticus (assembly GCF_964261635.1). Taxonomy (NCBI): domain Eukaryota; kingdom Metazoa; phylum Chordata; class Amphibia; order Caudata; family Salamandridae; genus Lissotriton; species Lissotriton helveticus. The sequence continues at coordinate 268,140,168 of NC_136059.1, forward strand.
TGTTACTAAAGTAAATCCTATTGAGATATTGTTGCTCCTTTCACAGGTTAGATGTCCTGCTCATCTAACCTAGGCTTCTATTGGAATTCTATAACGCATATTAGCAAGCCCATTATCGCCGTTTTAGCGGCAGTTCCATGCTGCTAAAAAGGCGATAATTTTAACGAGGTTCTTGCTAATATGCTCCACAATTCTTATATTTACACATTCATAAAGGGCTTTTGGTTAGCCCTCTTCGTTCATTGGTCCGTTTAAGGGTGATTGACATTTTGCTTCTGCCTACAACACCATACAGCATGGGGAAATTGGTCAGCCCGCTTCATCTATGGGCTACCATGCACTTAGCGTGACAGCATTTTTCCTGATTAGGTGTGCGCAGCCACCTAAACAGTAGTGGAATTAAGTGACAAGGATGGGGTGCCTGGGCTGGTAGGCAGCTGCTTTATTTTTGCATTTTCTATATGTTTCATAATCTTTATTTTATGTTGCATATTGTTTTCCAAAATAAGTACATTAGCCTATTGGCTTTGCTAAAGTGTGTTCTTTTTTTTCCTTTTGTAAATAACAAGAATACCTGGATAAAAAAGCAATTTCATGCAAGACACCTTTCAAACAGTTAACTATCCTTTTCTGGGATTTACTTAAACTTAACACACTTCTGTTTTGTAAGAGTAACACTTTAAGCATAAATCTTCCCTGCCCTTTTTGATAACACGCACGATAGGAAGCATTATCTCACTCTCTCAGATATATTTCTTGGGAAGTAGCCGACCTCCAATGACAGACACTGCTCACACTTATTCTGATTGCTCCCTGGTGAGCACCTAACAGCAACTGAAATGCCCACTACCCCTACATTTTAAGCAGTGACATCAGACTACAATACAACCAAGCCATCTGATCATTGAAGAACGTTTACAGAACTACACACACCCCATCTCATTGAAAATGCCTCACTTGATCACCAACCTACAGCTCTGACCCCTTGAATTAGATACTTTAAGGTTTATGAAACCTCAGGCTCCTATCACCCCATTCCTGTAACCCTCATGACTCCTTATCTCAACCCCTTGAATTAGAAATGAGCACCTTATGCAATATATGCCACTATATACTCCATCACCATCCATGACATCTTTTTCAAGTACATTCATCATCACATTGCTTTCAAGTATCTTCATGAATGGGTACAATGTTTGCTTCAAGAATGAAGAACCTGCCCCCTATGGTGGCCGTGATGCCAATTCAAAAGTCTTACATTAGTAGCAAATCACTCAAGGGTTGTTCGAACAGCTGCTAGTGAGGTGCCTAATGAATATATTATCTTCCTGTTGTACTATATGCAATTCTTTTTGTGACATGTGTTAGTTATATTTGGTTGCACTGTATTTAGTAGAGCTGAGATTGCGCTTGAGAACTCTGCAACTTGTGATGTTTTAGTTGGGATGCCATGCCCTAGCTGCCTCCGCTGTCGAACCATTGAAGGGTTTTGTGATCGACAGCGGCTCGCTTCGGAGGTAGGATGGTCGTGGCCTTCACTTATTGAGTTGTACTCTTGGAAATAAATTCTCAAAACGTACCTGGGTGTCGAGCAGTACTTGCAACACTTCTATAACTTGCAGCCTTCCTGGCCAATCTCAATGTTATGGAACTATGGGCTATATGTACAAGGACTGGCGAAAACTACAGCTAACGCTAGTTAGATGCAGTTTTCTTACCGCTGTGTACCGCTGAAAACTATCGCCTTGTTAGCGACATATGTACAAGACGTCGCTAAATGGCGATAGCTTCGGGGATCAGTGGTGAAAACTGCAGCTAACATTAGTGTGATGGCGATAGGAATTCCAGCGTTAGCGGGCGAAAACCAACGAAAGGCCCATTAGCGACAAAAAACGCACATTAGTCAGCCCAACGTGAGTTTTTTTGCCTCTATTGGAAAAAATAGCCTATCAGTCGACCTGCAATAGAAAAGAGGCAAAAAAAAAACAATAAATGCAGAATGGAGCAGCCAGGGCCAAGTGCATCACACATCAACAAGCCACCCAACATCCAGGATGACCAGAATGAGAGCCTGGATGCCTCGCTGGACCTGTACTTGGAACCTGGATGCCTCGCTGGGACTGCATCTGGAGCCTGAATGCCACGCTGGGCCTGCGGCTGGAGCCTGGATGCCTCGCTGGACCTGCGCCTGGAGCCTGGATGCCTTGCTGGACCTGCACCTGGAGCCTGGAGTAGGATGTGGAGGAGCTGTGGAGTTGATGAGCTGTGGCGGTAGACATTGAGGCGCGGCGATCGCCCATACCTGGTGGTTAAGTCTGGCCGGTTGCATGGAGACACTTTGCTGACCTGTGTGAGCAGAGCGCCTTGCACCTCTTGAAGCTGTGAATGGTAGAAGAGCTCCTGCGCACCAAAGTAGCGAGGTCTGCATCACACACTACGATCCACCACTACACCGGGGTGCACGTAGGGGATTACCAACGGTGGGCGCAGCATCTCTGCATTGTAGTGTAGTTCCTATTATCCCAATAGGCTCTGCGCATTGGAATAATACCTTCAATAGTATAGGCCTAGACCAGACGTTAACTAGGTCTACTACTGTCGATATTAGACTTAAAGTTTTGGGTTTGCCAGCTAGCTCAGAGTTCACTAGAAACTTTCTCGAATAGGCAAGGAGGAGTTGAACCTCCCAGGATAGACAAGAAGGGATTTAGTTTCTGACAACCATAGAACATGACAACTTTGCTCTCCCCTAATCAAGAGTGTATCTCTAGAGTCGTGTGAAAACAAAAGACGACTTATTTTACTCAGTCAGTACGTGCATTCTTAGTCTCACCAGATTGTAGAGAAAAGGAAGAGACGGGCGTGTTCAATAAAAGATGTTATTTATTGATCAGTCTCTTTTCTCATACAAGAGAAATGGATCGATATTATTGCAATACTTATGGTTAAGTAAAGTGCATACAATAAAAGCAGAAGTATAAAATAATACTGTAAAAACATTGATATGGTTTCTAAGCCATATGAAGGTTTAAAATGAATAAAATGAATACATACACATTTACATTTGACTAATTGTACTCAACTGGTGTTTCTAACTACGCCTACCCCGTGTACCTGACCTAAGCCTAATACGTGGGCGGGAATAGAAAGTTACAGTTTAAGTTAAGTTTGTTTTGCCAAGTGACTGACTAAAGAATTCTCTGCAAGGGGTTATTCAGTTCTGTACCTGGAATCTAGGATGAATGAGGGATGGTATCTCTCGTCTCTGGTCTCGATATTCCAGGCTGCCTGCGAGGGCTACCCGGAAGCGCCGGAGCTGGATTTCTCAGCAGGAGAAAGCAGCGTCTCGTTCTCAGCGCGTCAGGAAAGGCGGGGCTGCGCCAGCGGGGTCTGCTCTGCTCTGGGCTTCGGCAAGTCTGGCTGCTCCGATCTCGTCACCACCGCGTGTGTTTGCATAGGGCAATATCGGTAATATTTATACCTTTAAGGTGCCGAGATTGACGTAAAGATGGACATAGATACGTCAATAAGGATGTCATACGACCTGGTCGTTAGCACATTCTTTTGCTGAAGTTCTCGGTGAAATCAAAACAATGGCCGCAGGGTTTTTCCCAGGTCTGTCATAGGTTTGATTTGTTTTGAGAACTCCGTATGCCTTATCAGGGGCTGGAGGAATATCGCTTGTCTAATTAGATGGCAAGCGTTATGACCTAATCAGATAACACGTTCCTGTGCTGTAGTGTGGCTTTATCAGATAACGGTTCCTGCATCATGGGGGTTTTCTGCCTCATGGGATGGCTGCTAGTTAACTTGTTAACCAGAATAGGGTCAGGAATAGGGGGATCGATACAGAACCTATAGGAATACATCACACCCACTCCACGCTAACTATGGACATATTTACGAATCTATGCATAGTAAAACACACTGTAGAGTATCGTGTATACCTTACCACCCCAAAATACATAAATGCATTTTGAATTTATCAAATATACGGAAAAAACATTCACATGTAATATATGCACTTAAGCTGTAGAATAATGCTAAAGTAATCACGCATATCTATACATTATCACTAATTTGTATATGAGAATTTACACATGAAATGGCTCTTAATACAGAAAAAAGTTTCGAGACCATTCCATCACAGAATAAAATAATTATGAACATACCAGCGGGCAGCTAATGTCTATAAAGTATCTAAAAATAGAAATCTTAGTTCTCTAAGAATAGTTCTTACTTTAAGCAGAAAATAAGTGTCCCGAAAAATTCGTAAAAATATTTTGGGGCTGCTGAAAAAAATTGCTGTCCGTGAACTGGAGGGAAAATTGTTCATGGTATTTTGCTATTCTAGTTGAAGGCCAAATTCAGGGAACGCCGTGTGCGAGCTTGCTCAAAAGTCTCTATTTCTGCTCTGGTGAGAACATCATATCATTTAGACTCTCGAAAAAGTTGTCAACAGCTTCCTGGGAGAGTTCCACTAACTCGGAAAAAGATGTAACCATGCATTCGTGCGCATGATTGTCTCCATTGATGTTTTGATTAGTATTGCTGACAGAAGGTCGTACCTGATCAATGCTGCTTTCATCTTGAACTTCACTACCCCTTAATCGTAGTGGTGAAGCTTCCACGAATGCCGTCATCAGGATTGGTAGCCGTTGAGGGCAGCACAAAGTATGAGCCTTTATTGGACTCAACAATGTTTCTGCATCCATTGGCGCATCTGATTGTAGAGTCAGACAGGTGTCTAACACGCATTCTTCTCCACATAGCAAGCACCTTAATACAGGTAAAACACATCGATGCCACATTGGTCGAAATGAAAGAAACCAAGTCATGTTCAGGTCTCTAAGCCGGGATAGTCCCAGGATTTTTGATATCCGATCCCGGTATCCAATGGCTAGGATTGTTTCTTCCCTTGTCGCAGGTGTTTTGTCTGTGACATGGTTTGCCATAACGAAATATAAGGACTAAGAATAGGATTCCTGCAATTAGTCCCAAAATGAGGGGAAGTCCGCCAAAAATCGAATGGACGAAATCTGGAAAAATACCCAGTATGGCTTTGAATGGTGTTAATGCCATAGAAAATACTGTCTTAAATACTTTTGAGACTCCACTGGTATCAGAAATATTTAAGATTTCATTCAGGATCTCTGCGAAATGTATGGGGGAATTAGTTGATAATAAGGAGTGAATCTCTGCAGTCGTCCTTGCGACTAGGAGATCATACGTTTCTTTTGATGACGTGAGTCTGGTCGGCGTCTGAAGAAGCACTGTTTTCATTCTGCTTAAAGTATCTATTCGAATAGAAGTAATTTTCAAGTTGGGCCATGCCCTTGCCTCCCTGTCTGGAAGGGAGCTGGGGAACAATAAGCGTCCACAGCACTTGACCTTCGCAGTCGTAGTTACGAGATAAGGAGTCCCGGGCATAAGACTACAGCATCTGCGATCTACAATTAGAATGTAACTCCCATTATAGAGTCTTTGAAAGAATGGTTCTATCTCTGTTGCAGGTGCGCCTAGCTGGTGACATGAAAGGTTATTTGAGTTCCCTTCACAGGCTCCATGCAAACTAATTCCATTACACAGAAGTGTACCGCTCAGTGACATTGCACAATTATTGCCACTAAGAAACACTTTCTGGCCTTTATTACTGACACATGCATGTGAATAGGGCAAGTTCCATGTTGTTTTAATGTACCCCTTTCCCAATTTTTCGTACATGCCAGCCTGTATATATTTTTGGCAGTATTGAAACCTGAAGGTTGATATTGGAATATTAATCATCCCATGTATTATCCATTCACTGACAGGTCGTTCTGACATTGTCACTGGTAATCTCTCGAGTTTCTCAATGCTCAGGATTGTATAATCAGCACCCTTCTGGGCCATACTGATTTATTTATCAGTAAGGTTAAAGATATTGAATAGTGACGTTGTGTTGATTAAACGCCAAGGCACATAGCCTGAACGCAGGTTTTGTAACGTCCAGCCAAGCTGTACAATAGAACGCAATTGAGACTGACCGTGTTGTAACAACAGTAAGTCTTGCGATATTATGTCGATTGCTGAAGACACAATGCTGTCCAGAGAAAAAATTCTGGAGGACAGAGTCATTAACCCATTGTCCACTACAGAAAGTGATTTTTCCAAATTAATACGGTCAATTTCCCGTATTCTTTCTGCTGTCTCAATTTGAGTCACCTTCCAGGCCTCGTTGTATGCTGCATATACATAGGCTGCTATGAAACGTTTCTGACGCTGTTTGCGCGGTCCCATAATGAAATCACGCAAGTCAGCACCATCAGTAAGTAAAGTTAGGTGTTGCTTAATTTCTGCCAGTGTGGAAGTCTGTAGCCATTGAAGGCATAATTTGCCCACACTGTAGGTGGTTATTATTCCTGGGTGTTGTCTTTGGGAATATCTAGGGTCTGGCCTGGTCATTTTGAACCCCTGTGTTTTGTTCAGGAATCTGTTTTGACAGTTATTAGTATCTGTGGGCCAGATCAACCACTGTTTCCAATCAGGATGTGTTCTGTTTTGGTTTAATACATAATTTACGTCTATCTCTTCATCTGTGGAGCTATTGCTGTTCATAGTTGGTTTTGGAATAGACGGTTTATTTAAGTCTTTGATTTTGGCTAAGCCAAGACAGGTGGTTTGTTGAACAGTGTCATTTAAAAATATAATTTGTTCTGGGATCATGCAGGCTCTAAACAAGGATTCTATACCCTGTACTTGCCATTCTTTTGTACCCCAAACACTTTTTACTTCAACATTTTTGTCCCAATAATCAAAACCAAAAGTATTCATTTGTTCAAAGAATGAGTCTGAATATATCAATTTCGTGTTTGTTATCATGGTCTTTGTCCCTGTCTTATTTGACAATTTGAAATAAAATGTTTCAGCATTACTTGTGTTGAAACCTGAAAAGTATGAATATTTGTCATAAACGGTTCTCGAGCTTCCTTTTGGAGGGGTTGCACAATGTTCCCATTGATTATAATTTAAAACATTTCTAGGTTGTGCAGATCTATGTAGAAAATGGTTACCATAGTGGTTATAACAGTACATACTATCATAATTTGTCGAACCCTGCAAATAATCATGTTTGGTAAATTTAGCAGACATTACTAAGTCAGACATCATATTATTTATACTTTCAAAGTCCCAATCATCAGCAAATGAGCTTGGTTTTACAAAGTCACTCAATGAGATCTTAATTTGGTGTGGATATTTTAGGATTTCAACCGGACCATAAATTTCGTAGTCAGTTTTGTCCCATGCTACCCCACCCGGTATAGGATTGGCTGTGAAGTTGACTGAAGAAAGTTCTCTTTTCTCGACGTGTGAAGATGTGTGTGGTTTGAGGATCAAGTTGATTTTCTGACTTGCTGTGTCCATTTTAGCATATTTTCCCTCAATGAAGCGTCCCAAAGTTAGTACCATGATGAGCCAAAGTATGAGGATAAATGCACCAAAACCCACCCAAAATTCAATCCATGGAGAAATTATATATGTTTCTTTCAGTTGTTTCAAAAGTACTTTAACTTTATCTTTAAAGGTTTTTGTTGATGGCTGTGTTTTTGATTCAGTGAAGCCTTCAGAGGAATCATCGAAGTTTATGAAGTAGCCGGATGCAGTTCTGTCTATTGTTCCAATTGTTTCAGGATTACTGTTTCTTGCATAGTCGTTTGTTACTTCATTATAGATTGGTGTGTCTCTGCTAAATGTTTTTATTTGGGTTTTCAGAGGTCTAAGTTCCATTGCATTGTTGCATAGTCCTTGTTGTAGTTCTGTAGGCGTTTCGAATGTGATTAGCCTCTTAGATTGAACCTCTGTGTTAGTAGCAAATCTTGGTGTTCTACTACTTCTCGGGAGTCCACTTGGCCTACTATTTGTTATCGGCCACATGTTGTGGTTTTACCAGGTCGATGGATACAACTCGGTTCTCCTTTTTACCAGCAAGCGGCGGTAGTACAACTGATCTTGTCCCGTTGACAGACAAGACAGGAACTGCTTTTCTGTAAGAAGGCCCAAATTCCTTCTTTACCGCGATCTTTTCTCTGACTAGATCCCCGATTTTTGGAATCCAGACAGGTCTTGCTGGGACAGGTGGTGGTTCTTCAGTGGTTGTTGGCTGCTGTTTCAACTTTATGTTGCTCAGGTCTTTTCTTGTTTCGTTTAAGTCTTGCAAAACAGCCAAACGATCTTTGATATCAAAGCATTTTTCCTTCACCACTGAAGTCTGACTGTCGAGATCTAAGACTAACATCCTAGTTCCAAATAATAATTTGTACGGACTGAATCCCTTCAGGGAATTTCTTGGCAAGTTATTTAGACTACGTTGGACACTTATTAGATGTTTGACCCACCCAGTTCCCGAACCTAATATCCTTTCTGTTATAGATAGCTTTATGCCTTGGTTTTTTCTTTACACCATCCCGTATCCCTCAGGAAGGAAGTGAGAAGAGTCCCGCTGTGCTATGCTCATTTGGCCATGTTTCCCCTCAGGCTGGAGGGCTAGAGTGAAAACAATGGTCAAACGTAGCATGCTTCTAGCGTATATGCCATTTAGACTCGCAAATCTTTGTATAACAGTCCAGACGTCAGCCGAGTGCTGGTGATCTACATTATAAATGGAAACTAGCCTGTATATGTTAATCGGACGCTTTGCTTTTTACTGTTGATCTTTTCTGGAGTGAAACGACACGGTATTACACCGTTTCTCTCACCACTGCGATTTCTGTTACAGTTTGGGCAGTTCTTTACAAAAATGGTATGATGCAGGCTCATGCCTGGCCACCAGTACCTTGATTGTAATTCTTCCAGAGAATCTTTTAGTTTGAGGTGTCTGAGACCCTCGCCCATATGTGCGTCTGCTATTAACAAGTTTCTCCTGTCCATGTTTGGAATCACTCTATCCCCCACTCCAGGGATTCGAGCAAAAGGGACGGAGTTTGCATCGATTATGTATGTATAATTGAGTGGATAGTTGATCGGTAGCGCCGAGCAGTCGCCTTTTAATGACGTTTTCACCGCCAGCACTGTTTCACCGTCAATATACTTCACTGTACGCTTTTTTCGAGCTACGGAAGCCGATTTAGTTGCTACCGCTGTGGCTGTCTCAGCCAATGAATTCCCTGCAACGAGAACGCCATCACGCTGATGACTCAGTGAGTGTATCACGTGAGTTTTTGGTAGTTCTTTTTGTAAAAGAGCTATTTGTTCCCAAAGCAGTTTTTGCTTTATTGTTGCATCTGTGTCATCTTTGTAACCGTTTTGAATCCATGTCTGTAAATCGTTGTTATATGATTTGACGCAGTAATATGAATCGGACACTATAAGTGTCGGGAATTCGCGATCCGCATTATCTAGCGCCATTTTCAATGCTATTATTTCAGTCTGTTGTTCTGAATTAGTTTCTACTGAGTGTATTTTTGTTAATAGAGGTCTTAGTTTACCTCCGCGCCACACTTCTTTTGTAATCTCACATGTGGGGTTGTATGCTTGTTCTCCCCAAACGGAGGGTTGAGCATGTCCGTCTGTATAGATTACACAAGCGTATTGTCGTAAGGGCAGAATGTCGATAGGCAGAGGGAATGTTCTTTCATATTCTAGATTTTTCAATTCCTTTAGTTCTGGATCAAAGTAGTAGTATACTTTGTCCGTTGTAATTGAATTCACCCATTGTATCCATTCCGGATTCAATGTTGTTGTTGGTAAATTACAAGGTGTTGTTAGTGCCTCAAAGGCTGATTCTGCTGTTCTGACTGTGATACGTCTACCGTCCGCTTGATCTTTTTCTCTAGCTATTGCGGTTTGAACTGCATGAACAATGTTTTCTTTAATGCTGAATTTCTTTTCAGCTTCTGTGTACAAGTGTGATTTGAATGCAATTGGTACCTTTTCTCCCTCATTAGAGGTCAGGTATGTGAATCCGCATCTTCCTGGGATGACTCGAATCACAAGATTGCGTGTGTTATGTCTGTTTGTAAGGATCTCAAAATTTCTGTGTGTATTTGAGTCCAATTGGTTCTTTTAAAATCTGGTTTTATTAGATCATAAAGGGGTTTGACCCTTTCTGCGTAATTTGCGATGTATGTTCTTCCGAAATTTAGGAAGCCTAGAATTGACTGTAGGTTTTTTAGCGTTCTAGGTGCTTGGAGTACGGCACATTTCTCTAGGAAATTGTCAGCCAGGCTTTTGCCTTCACTTGATAATTCGTATCCTAAGAACAGGACTGTTAGATGGGCAATTCTGGATTTTTTAAAGTTGAATTTGTAACCCTCTGCTGCGAACCCAAGTATTATGGTGTTCACTCTCTTCAAGTGAGTATCCAAGTCATCATCTGTTAAGTATATGTCGTCGACATAAGATAATGCTTCGTCATCATATGTTTATAGTAATTCTGTTACTCTCGCTGAGAATACCCCTGGGCTATTCTTGTACCCCTGGGCTAACCGACAGAATTGTTTTTGAGTGCCATTTATTGAGAATGCAGACAAATATCTGCTCTCTGGTGCTATGTTTTGACAAAAGAATCCATTAGAGATGTCTAATGTTGTTTTGTATTTTTTGCGCACTATGTTATTCATTAGTGCAGCACTATGCGAGTTTTGCACTGCAAAAGTTTTGCAACATGAGTTAAGGTGTCGGTAATCCAAAACTAGACGATATGAATTGTCTGGTTTGGAGACCGGAAACAAAGGGTTGTTCATTTGTGAGGTGCAAGTTTCAATCACCCCCTGGTATTCTAATTGATCTAGGATTTCTTTTACCTGTTTTTTAGCTTCTTGCTTAATTGGGTACTGTCTTTGTGCAGTAGGTTGTGATTTTAACTGGATTTTGTGAGGAGGAGAGTCCTCATCCCATCCTACATGATTTTTATATAAAGCAGGAGCTTGAGCTACTGCCCACTTTCTGGCAAGTGTGTATTTTTTATGAATTGGGATATGATTTGAGAAGGCAGGCATAATTATTTCTTCGCCATGAGGGCACTCCCTGACAAACTCTGGTGGCCAGTCTTTTTCAGCTAGAAGGATGTCATAGCCCTTGGAGAGATTATCCCAAAATAGTCCCCTTATTTTTCTAGTCTTATCCCCTTCTATACGTAAAGTTATTTCATATATTTTGTGAGGTTTGCTAACTCTGGTGTCTGCAGTTTCCACTTGAAGATATTCATTCGTGTCCACTGTCTCCAGATGATTCATAAGGACTTTGCGAGCTATGCTCACTTCTGCTGCGCTGTCTAGCATTGTCTGAGCCCATTCTCCGTTTTTCAGTTGTGTCCTCAGTATTCTCGGCATTGTTAACTACCTTGATACTGGCTACCTTCTTTTTTGGAAATTGTAATTTCTTTTTTAGATGAGCAGGTTCCTTGTCTTTGGACTTGGCGTGCTCTTCTCTTTGTTCTGATCGTCCTCTTCTTTCCGATTTCTGCGAGGAAGTCTGAAAAGATTGAGAGGGACGTGTATCAATGTCTTGATATCTATCAGGCTTCTTTATATTATCCCTATTTCTAAGGTTATATCTTTTCCCAGAGGGGTCACTTTGGGGTGACCTGTGTCTTTGGTTCGGAGATTTTTCTCTCCACCGAGGAGACCTTCCTCTGGACTGGAATTTCTTTTCTTTAGGATTGGATTGTTTGTTTCCATCCCAGCTCTTTTTTTGTGATGTTGAATTATTATTAAAAAATATTTTTTCAGGACTTTCAATCAATTGTGGTTTTACTGGTATTCCACCTAAACTATCTCTACCTAGTTCCTCATAGGATTTTTCTATAATTCTGGCAATTTCAGCTGGTTGGTCTGCTATATCTGTCTCCTTTAACCTCTGGCGGATCGCCACGTTTGCTGCTTCTCCCTTTATGTTGGCTAATAATATAGCCGAGACCTGCTTGAAGTCTTTTAGTAATTTCATACCAAGAGTTAAAGCGGGTTCTGGACCGTATTCGTCTTGAATTTGTTTTAGCACATCTGGTATTACCGAAATGGATGGAACACCGTGCGTTTTTGTGTAAATGGAAGCAAAGACTGTACCCCAAGTGTCACAGTCCTCCACGTGTGGTGCGATTCCCATTGGAAGACAGATAGTCAGAATCCTGTGTTTTTCTAACGGGGTGGTGTCTGGAAACACCGCCTCTATTTGGGTGATTTTTTGTGCTAACCAGAATGGTATTTGTTCCCGTTTAGCTGGTACTTTACCTAGGCAGGATTGTATGTTCTGTGGTGTAATTTTATTTGTGTTCCCCTGGTGAGGGGTCAGCTGTGGAATTTTAATTGCTGGTTGAATTGTTGAAGTCCGCATCACATATTGGACTAATTGTCTATGTCATTTTATTAATTGTTTTAGCTGTGTTAAAAGCTCTGCTTGAGACATCCCATTGATGTCTGGATGTGGTGTGTATCCGGCTAGGACCGGCCACGTTGCTCCTGGTCTACCTAATGGACCGAGCCTGGTGATGTGATTATTATGTTTTAGGGCGCCATTAAATAAGAGCAGATGCTCTTGAAATTTAAGTGGTACTTCCACCTCCTCGAAAGGAGTGTACTCATTAGGAGGGTCCTCTGTTTTGTAATAGTGGAATTACTTTGTTACAGCATTTGCTGCTGGAAAGTGTATCCATGAATAATAGACCTCTGTCTGCCGATATTCGTGTGCCTCAATCACGAATATGACTGTGCCACCTCTAGGTGTCAGTCCATTTTCTACAAGTTTTAAAGTTATAGATTTCCTCTTGATGACCGGGATGAGTATTATATCCGGGTCTGTGTCTTGCAGTGCATTATCAGCAGCTGCGAGTTCAGTTGCTATCCTAACTGTCTCTCTTTCGTCATCACTGTCTCCCATTTTACCGACAGGAACGTTATTTAGTTTGTTTGCAGATCAGGTTTCTTATGGAAACAAAGATTAAATGCACAATATTTTGGAACAGTGTATCCTTCAACGTTGACTAAACCAAGAACCATACATAGGAGTTTCCTCCTGCGAGGTCTGGCGGATATTACCTTTTACCCACTCCAGACGTCTTTGGAGTATTATGGGAAAAGGGGTCTGAGTGAAAAAGCACGACTGAGTTACTCTAAATGTCTTACGTTAGTTTTATCGCCCTTCCAAACACGTTGGGCGCCATGTAGTGTAGTTCCTATTATCCCAATAGGCTCTGCGCATTGGAATAATACCTTCAATAGTATAGGCCTAGACCAGACGTTAACTAGGTCTACTACTGTCGATATTAGACTTAAAGTTTTGGGTTTGCCAGCTAGCTCAGAGTTCACTAGAAACTTTCTCGAATAGGCAAGGAGGAGTTGAACCTCCCTGGATAGACAAGAAGGGATTTAGTTTCTGACAACCATAGAACATGACAACTTTGCTCTCCCCTAATCAAGAGTGTATCTCTAGAGTCGTGTGAAAACAAAAGACGACTTATATTACTCAGTCAGTACGTGCATTCTTAGTCTCACCAGATTGTAGAGAAAAGGAAGAGACGGGCGTGTTCAATAAAAGATGTTATTTATTGATCAGTCTCTTTTCTCATACAAGAGAAATGGATCGATATTATTGCAATACTTATGGTTAAGTAAAGTGCATACAATAAAAGCAGAAGTATAAAATAATACTGTAAAAACATTGATATGGTTTCTAAGCCATATGAAGGTTTAAAATGAATAAAATGAATACATACACATTTACATTTGACTAATCGTACTCAACTGGTGTTTCTAACTACGCCTACCCCGTGTACCTGACCTAAGCCTAATACGTGGGCGGGAATAGAAAGTTACAGTTTAAGTTAAGTTTGTTTGCCAAGTGACTGACTAAAGAATTCTCTGCAAGGGGTTATTCAGTTCTGTACCTGGAATCTAGGATGAATGAGGAAAGGTATCTCTCGTCTCTGGTCTTGATATTCCAGGCTGCCTGCGAGGGCTACCCGGAAGCGCCGGAGCTGGATTTCTCGGCAGGAGAAAGCAGCGTCTCGTTCTCAGCGCGTCAGGAAAGGCGGGGCTGCGCCAGCGGGGTCTGCTCTGCTCTGGGCTTCGGCAAGTCTGGCTGCTCCGATCTCGTCACCACCGCGTGTGTTTGCATAGGGCAATATCGGTAATATTTATACCTTTAAGGTGCCGAGATTGACGTAAGGATGGACATAGATACGTCAATAAGGATGTCATACGACCTGGTCGTTAGCACATTCTTTTGCTGAAGTTCTCGGTGAAATCAAAACAATGGCCGCAGGGTTTTTCCCAGGTCTGTCATAGGTTTGATTTGTTTTGAGAACTCCGTATGCCTTATCAGGGGCTGGAGGAATATCGCTTGTCTAATTAGATGGCAAGCGTTATGACCTAATCAGATAACACGTTCCTGTGCCGTAGTGTGGCTTTATCAGATAACGGTTCCTGCATCATGGGGGTTTTCTGCCTCATGGGATGGCTGCTAGTTAACTTGTTAACCAGAATAGGGTCAGGAATAGGGGGATCGATACAGAACCTATAGGAATACATCACAGCATTACAGGCCGGATGATGTTGCCCTGGCCGGACACTGTGGAGGGTGAGGCCCCTGAGCTGTGCCAAACTTGTGTGGAAGGAGTGCTGCAACTTAAGGGGGCCCTGCTGCATCAACTGCATCAGGAGGTTCAACAGGGGACTTGGCGGCAACTGCTCTACCCAGGCTTGTGAAATCCCACCTGGCTGAAGCTCCTGCTGGCTAAGTCACAGATTTGGAGAGAGTGCAGCGGATTGCACCAAGGTGTCAATGTCCAGGTAAGGAGAAGGTGGGACGTGTAGCAGAGGAGGCCCAGGAGTCGAGTCACCCAGGCATAGCACGTGTAGATGATGCACCACACTGCTTTCCAGCTGTGCAAGAAGAGGAATAATCATCATATGATGACAACTTCCTTAAGTAATCGTGCCATGTTTCCTTTGCTGGCGGGAGGGTGGGTAGGGCTGCTCTATTCATGGAGAAGGGCAGGGGCGGACTGGCATTCCCACTCAAGAGCGCAGTGACTGTTTGGTCGGCCCGCTCAGGCCACCCAAAGCAGTCATGCACACTGTCCTGTGTGCAATGCAGGCTGCATCACAGCCTGCATGGAGAACATGTCACTCCCCAGCCCCTGGCAGAACGCCTCATCCCGGTGCCAATGACCAATCCCAATGCCGCATTGCAGCATTGTGATTGGCTTAGGGGAGGGAACCTGGCTGCCTACTTCCTGTTCCTGGAAACAGACTCAGGAGAGCAGAAGTAACGAAGACAATGGACCCGGCCTCGAGGTAAGATTTCTAACATTTATATATTTACAATACCCGCTCACATACACCCCCCGCATCCATGCCCCATCCAGAGTTCTTTCCAGAGCTTCTGACCTCCCAGCTGTCCAGTTCCCCCTGCAGCACTTCTCAATGGTGGCCGATGTGCAACCATGTGCAGCGGGCATACCACTGGTGTGCCAAAGGTATATATGGAGTTTCGACGCATACCAATACATCTCATTCCATTACAATGCGTACTAATACTAGGCATATTGCAACAGTAGGGACAGTGTTGGATTGCGGAGATGTAAACATTACTATTACCACTTCAGTGTTTGCATCCCTAAAACTAGCCCTTGCACCCCAAAGCAAACGCTCACCACTCTTTGAGCCCCCAAAACACACCCTAAAAATCATATTTGACCCAAATGCTCACCCCAGTTTTCATGATTGACCCCAAAACCCAGCCCAATTTTCAAATTTTACACCATAAGACACTCCTATTTTCACATTTTACGCCATAAGAACCCCAAATTTCCTCTCCTGCACCCAAAACCCATACCCACCCTAAAACTTAAAAATACCCCATCACTGACCTTCTCAATGCGTTGTAATGGAATGCGATGTGAAGGCACATGAATTGTTGGAGTTGCACTGTAAAGGCATTACGATGTAATGCCTGCGTTTTAATGGACGTCTCCTATGCCAAAGGCAAGCCCGTCTACGTCCGTCTGCCACCTGGACAGCGTTCAGCACCAAGGAACCTTCCCCTCGGACACTCTACCACTATGGTGCCAGCACCCTCTTAGCTATCAACCCTGGATGCCACATCGCCTGCCAGGACCAACATCTACTCCGGACCGGACATCCCCATCACCATCACTGACGGCTGCTAAATCACCCGCAAGGACCACCCCGACGTTCAGAAGGAGGCACTGCCATCACCTACACAAGCACAGTCCGACTGACCACGCACTCTAATGACCCAACGGTGACCATGGAACACCTCAACTTCCAGATCCAGACCAACCCCAACCCATCCTCTGTGGCACTCTCATCTGCAGGCCCCCGGGCCATGGGACATCAGACACACCACAGGAGGTGGAGCCAGCGTTGTGGAGGGAAGGCCCAGCCCTATTCAGGTCCAGGTGCACCTCATTCCTCCCATCTGCATGCAGATCTCTCTATTCAGCCCCGTGCTGACTCACCCTCTCTCCTAAAATCCCCGAGCCCCTGTCACTCAAACTCCAGACAAGGAATACACAACCTAGGAGAGACAGGCTTGGATAGTTAGGCAAGAAAACACCTACTTTCTAAAAGTGGTATTTTTCAAAAACAGAATGTTAAAACCTACTTCACTAAAATAGCGCAGGCATACTAAACTCGAATTTCTACCTAGTTCCCTGAGTCAGTTAGGATTATAAAATGTAATAATCTAACTGCTCATTATGGCCTATGGGGAATAGGTAGCCTTGCAATAGTGAGAAAGGAAAATGGCTGTAATTCACTATTAGGACATGCCACACACATCAGGGCATGTTCTACCTTTTACCTACAATTCGCCCTACTCGTGGGCCTACCTGAGGGGTGACTAATATGTATAAAAGGGAAGGTGTAAGGACTGGCAAGTGGGTGCACTTGCCAAGTCAACATGGCAGTGCCAGACTGCCCACAGGCTCTGCAGTGGCAGACCTGAGACATACTTTACAAGATGCTCCAGTGGGTGGCACAACCAGTGCTGCAAGCACACCAGCAGCACTGGATTTACAAGCCCTGGGCACACCCAGTGCACTGTACCAGGGCCTGACAAGTAAACCAATCAAGCCAATCATGGAGTCACTAATCCATACATCAATTTACCTTAGGGAGCACTTGCACTGTGGCACTGAACAGTAGTGGCACAGTGCCCAAAAGCATCTGAAACCAGCAAACACATAAGAGGCAACAGCAAAAAGTGGAAGGGAGACCCATGCCAATGGTGCCAGGTCTAACAAAAACCAGCTCGATTCTGGTCTTAAAAAAAGGCCTCTTACTGCAGTTAGAGGCAGTTTTTGTGGTCCTCCAAACTTCAGGAATACCCTTGTATATATTGCAAAGTGGGGTTAGCAGCTGTTTTTGCACGGGAACACATCCCTTGCATGTCTATATCGCTAACAGAAGTGGAGGACTTTAGAATGGATGTTTTCGCTGGAAAACTGCTGCTAACAGAAGTTAGTGACAGGTTGTACATATGGCGATAACAATCTCGCACAAAACCATAGGAAAAGTGCAGCTAAGGCGGCGTTAGCCCCTTGTGCATATGCTCCTATGTGTGTTGTTTGCCATGACTTTTCGGCTGTACTAAAGGTCAACACAATCTGTTTTGACGATTCCCTAAATTCCTGTGGTTAAGGAATTGTGTAACATTTAGACAATCTGGTGTAATCCCAACTAATTTACTCTTCCACATACAATATGAAGCAGAGATTCGTCTTGTTTTAACAAGCCCCAAGCATCAAAATTACAAGTACAATAGGATTCCAAACTTTTTCTAACCATAAACTAGTGTACATTATTAAACACGGATGTAGATTTAAGAAAATAGTATACGAATACCATACAGAACCATACACACATTTTCTCTTACTTACTCTATAAATGAATCACCACAGAAAGTACAAACAGACACACATATTACTTGCTGTGAGAATGAACAAATTATGCATAATGTCCTTTAATCAGTTACTCCTGAGTCTGAAGAAAACCAAGTAAAATCATAAAAAATATACATTTTAATAAATAATTACATCAACACTATTTAACTGAGATCTACAAGAAGAACAACATTTGCCATTTGCAAGAACTCAATGCACCGAATGATTTTTGTTTTTAAATTAGCGTTTCATATCCTTTTTTAAAGTGTCCATGCCATTATTCTTGAAAATGTGTTCCCTTTTGATATTTTTTTACAAGGACTGCATAGATCATTGTTCCCTTCACTTGATTTTATATCTGGAGGCAGTGAAGTGGTACACTGCAAAGTACATCAAGGGTGGCACTGAGCACCGTAGAGCACCATAAATGTGTGACTCTCCTGTAAGCCTATATGAAGGGGGAGGAGTCGTAAACCACAGGACCACTGTTCACTTCCAGCCAGATGCTAGGATTAAGGAAGAAATGAGCAGATGCAAGAGGGCGCGACTATGGAGACTAGCCATCCTAGGGGTGTGTTTAGCCAGCTCTTCTATCCCTGCTGAAAATTCTGACATATTGAATTTTGGATGAATAGTGGTTTCTGGGTTAGCATTTTGCCACACTCTGCAGGAAGTGGTCAGACCTTTGGGTGGAACCCTGCAGCTCATTGGACAGGCGTGCTTGACCCCAGAGAACACTGAATAAGTATCTCAGAGGGGCGGTGCCTCTCTGATCTGCTGCTTGAAACTTAAGAGAATCAGAAGGGTCTGCGCTAAAGAGTTTGGTGTGCATATCCGAAGGCCTGGACTCTGAAGATTGCGCCTTTTTCCACCATTTGAAACTAGAGCCCTGTGGATCAAACCTGCTTCAAAAGGACTAAAGAGTGGACTCCCTGCAAGCTACAGGTTACCATCACCACAAAGAATCCTCAGCCTGACGTACTATCAGTGGATTTGTAAGGGTTTTTTCCAAGTGGATGGTGGGAATTGAAGTCTCACACTTTCAAGGACCCTCTTGGAGGTTCCAGAACCTTGGATTGTGTGTTGGATACTTTGGGACCTGCAAGAAGAACTTCTGGAAGGGGTTCTAACTGGACCCAGCCTGCTGTCGGGGGCTGCACAAGACTGGTGATAGATCCTCCAGAACAAATGCTAAAGTGAATGTGTCCCTTTCAAAGGCAACAAAATGACTAAACTGGCTCTGTTGGTTTCTAAGAACAAGAAAGTGACTAATCTGAAAATACATATCTCTAGTTCCCTTCAGTGGATTTGTTTTGGTGTCATTTAAAAGATAAAATGTGTTCCTATTTTTATAAATTTGTCTTGGATGTTTATTTTGTGTTGTGTCTTAATTATTTAATGAATTAGTGTTTTTAAATGCTTTACATACCTGTCTTTGAAGTTAAGCCTGCCTGCTCGCAGCCATGTTACCAAGGGTTGAGCATAGGAATAATTTTCTAAGACCTATTCTGAGCCCTATACTGTGTTAGTGGCCTTATTGCCAGTGGCAGACCTACATTTGCCCCTACCCATAATCCAGTTCCCAACAAAGGGGGCATGGTGGTGTATCTGGCCTTGCCACCTGAACACACACCGAAGCTACATGGAGGGCAGAAGTGACCTGGCCCATGGGAACCATGACTTAAAGTTAAACTAACTAATGGCTGGTGAATGTAGGCTGATCAGTATACAAATGACACATATAAATGAATGGCTTGGGGTGGCTGGCACCCAATTCCTAAATTGCCTTCTCTTTCACCCGATGATTTTGAACACACATCTGGGTGCGTGACAATGCAGGATTAGTTTCTCTGAAACTACATTGCTTACAAATTCCCCTTAGTAAGAACATTATCATGACACCTTGAACATCCCGCACAAGGCCTAAAAAATACATTGTGCAAATGTGGTCATTCATTGTTTGTCCTTGTGGCGACACAGCTATATATTGAACATAAACAATGGCGGACTGACTAAAGGTCTTGGCTCAGAGCGAGGATTCTTTTTGTTATAAATAAAGAAGCATTTTTGGGTTTTGGGAGCACTTGCTGTCATTGTGAGGTCAGTACACATTGCAAGGTCAGTACACTCTGGAAATTCAGCCAAGCTGCCTTCTGATCCCACTGCAAGGAGGGATTCACAACTCGAGACCAAAGCTACATTCTTTACCTTCAGGTAACGGGGGTGGATCATCCAATAGGGGATTCTTTGCAGTTTGCATACACACCCTATATATTTATTTTATTTATAACGTTTTATATAGCGCAAACACTAGACACTTAGGTTACGAACTGCATAGGAAGAGTGTGCTAGCTATATATTGTTTTTTTATGCTTGAATATGTACATTGTTTTGCAAGATGGTAGCGCTGTTCTTCCCGTTCAATATCCTTATGTTGCTAATTACTCTTACCTGCTTCTGTCTATTGATCATTGCAGCACATATGTTATACACAAGCATGACAATGGTTCAATAAACATTAAAAACGCCCCTCTGTGTATTTATTGAGTATTTCTTTGAGAGAAAGAGAGCATGTGTGACTGAGCAAAAGAGTTGTACAACTGTTACCATGATTCATAGGAAGGATCATGGTTGTCATTATGGTGGCACTTTGAGCTAGCTGACTTTTAGGATAACATATCTTGAGGGGTGCTTGGAATCAGTCTGGCCCCATCCCAAAGTTGATGTTGCCCAACAAATTCAAAGTTCTTACTGGAAAGTAGAAACTACACGACACCCTAGTAATGTGTACTCTGAAGATACAAAAAAGAAACATACAAACCCATTCTGCACTGTCGCTGCTCAGAATACATGTAGGCTCCTGCAGCCCCTGAGGTGAAGGAGCCCCCTGCAATGCTTCACCAGTCCCCCAACCCTTCATGGTGGCCCCATTCAGCCCAAAGCCAAGGAATATTTGTGAGATAAGGGAGACTCAAGGACCTCCCTTCATATTAAGCAGGGGGACCCCGTCATTTTGCTTCATGCTACTTGCTGAAGAAACTGTACACTAATACTTATAGATATTACAAACTAAATTGCTAGTATGACAATTCTGATGCGATTAGTATTCTATAGAGAGATTAGTGTAAATAAATCCGGTCTCATCAGAGAAATTTCAGACAGGTGTAGATTTAGTATGCACGAACAGAATCATGTTTACTTGAAAACTGTAGCGCTGAACAAGCTTTCGTTTTGAACTGCTACAGTCATACCTGTATTCATTTCAGGCAGGGACCTCAGTGGCTCCAGGGTGCAAAATGGCAGCAGCTGTACCTGTATTTGTGTGTGCAGTGGAGCAATTCATTTTCCTGGATCATTGTGTCAGTATACATCCACAGTTCCTTTCAAGCCCAGTGCCTCTCATCATTTTTGTTGCACAGGTGTGAAATTGACAATTACAGTTACCCATATTGGAAGCAGCACACACCATGTCTGTGCTTTA
Source organism: Lissotriton helveticus (assembly GCF_964261635.1). Classification (NCBI taxonomy): domain Eukaryota; kingdom Metazoa; phylum Chordata; class Amphibia; order Caudata; family Salamandridae; genus Lissotriton; species Lissotriton helveticus. The sequence continues at coordinate 268,161,530 of NC_136059.1, forward strand.
TTTTTACCTCAGGACACAGATATTTACCAATGGGTTTACTGCAGAAGTCAGCGGGCGCTGTCATGCAGACAAACACGGCTGACTGAGAGCTGAGATATTTTATACCCATTTAATTGGATATTGTTCATCTTGTTTACTTTCTTTCATGATAGCATGGAAAGAGAAGTCTTACATTTCTCACTTTCAGATGTATGTTACTTTGTACTCTGTACAACATTTACTTCGGAGAGTTACGAAAAATGTTACCACTGCAAGATGACATTATGCAAATGTGGTCGATGGATATAGGACTTACACCAGGGCTTACACAAAGAGGTGAGCATTTGCATAAATCACAAAGATCTAAGGGCCACATATACTGAAATAGGAGCAACTATTCTCATAAATTATGCCTATGTCTGTTCTTAATGTATTTTAGAAAACTTTCAGAGGAAACACCTGTTACTTATGACTGAACCAACTAACTGTCTCGTATGACTGTCATTCACAAAAACAGAACAACACATACAATCACAACCTTGCCATTGGCTTCATAGTCCTAAATTTGCAGAATAAAGGGATTGCGAAATGACATAAAATAAGAAAAATTTACACAATTACGCATTTAAAAATGTTTTCCTAACCTGCATGTTTTCGCTCTTTCCCGCCCCTTTGGAAGTACTAAAGTGATCGTTGGCCCTTTCTACACTTTCTACAACAATGATGTCTGGAGATTTGGGATGTAACCTGAAGATAGTCATATATACTTACATATGTTTGTAAATAGCCCGAAGATAACACTTGAGTGGGTTTGCACCACAGTTATATGACATTACCCTGACCTCTCACCTTTGACAACCCTGGAGACGCCCACAAGTGAAATTTAAGTGAAAACATCTGGGTGCATTAATTACACATGCATGAGTAAATTACACAATGAGATTGGACCATTAAGCTGTGTGCATTATGGGTGCTTACGTCACTGCTATTTTCATGCTTTGCTCAATAAGTGAGAAAACTTAGGTCCTCATTTATAAGAAGTGACGCATCGCTGCGTGAAAGCAGCGATGCGTCACTTCTCAGTGTGCCCTCCTTGCGACATGATTGATGCGTCATATTTACTGTATGATGCATCATGTCGCAAGGAGTTACAGATACGTCAGTATTTCTGACGTATCTGTATGGCGCAAAAGTAACGCATTGCTGGAGAGTGTCACAAAAGTGACGCAACTCCAGCAAAGTGTCCTTTCTCATGGGCAAACCCCATGTGAAAGGGCTTGCATCAGTCTTACACCTGCCTCACAGCAGGCATAAGATATTAACGCATTTGCACCCTAGAAGTGGCGCAGTGAAATCTGGTAGATTTCACTGCATCACTTCTACGAGGCTTACTTACGTGGGAACGCCCACCCTGCATACATTATACCTGACGCAGGTATAATGTAGCACAGGGGTTTACAAAGTGACGCATCTGCTTAGATACATCACTTTGTAAATAGGGTGCAACAGGAGACTTGTTTTATGCTGTCGATGCGTCACAAAAAGTGATGCAACAGAAGCTCAAAACTGTCACAAGGCCTCATAAATAAGGCCCATATTTTGCAAATCGCGCCTTAAGGAAGACAACCTGTAAATATTCCTGCAACTCTGGGAAGGTCTGCAAAGGATGGGGAGAAGGTGAAGGAAGGAGACACATTCTAGAGGGAATACGTTTAACTGAATAGGAAAATGTTTAAAAAAAATATAGGCCCTCATTTATGAAAAGTGTTGTATCGCTGGGGGACATCAGTGATGCAACAGTTTTTAGTGTGCCCTCCTTGTGACAACTTGGATGCACCAAATATACTGTACGGCGCTCCATGTCGCAAGGATTTACAGATACGTCAGGAATCCTGACTTATCTGTAGGCGCAAAAGTGACACATTGCTGGGGAATGGCTGAAAACAGACGCAACTGCAGCAATGTGTCCTTTGCCTGCTGTGAGGCAAGCGTAAGGTTTTGACGTAGTGGTGTCCTAGAAGTGGAGCAGTGATATCTGATATATTTCACTACGCCACTTCTACGAGGCATTCTTGCGGGGGAACGCATACCCTGCATACAGTATACCTGACGCAGGTATAATGTACCACAGGGGTTTACAAAGTGACGCATCTGCCTAGATACATCACTTTGTAAATATGGCGCACCGTGGACCATTATTTTCGCTGCCAGTGCGTCAACAAAATGACGGACCGGCAGCGTAAAAGTGCTGCAAGGGGCTCATAAATAAGGCCCATCATTTCCAAATTGCATGTCATTAAACATCAAACAAAATAAAGATAGAAATCAAGGTTTGTTTTTATAAATTTGGATCTATATTTTTGTTGTTGAAGGGAGTTAGTCTCGCTTCCTGCAGCACAATGTCAGACGCGTCTTTGTCCTAAGTATCTTTACGACTCTGAACACAACTGAAGACAACGCTAATGAGGCTGCTGGTCCCTTGTAAAACCCTCAGACGTCCAATCAAGGAAGTGTCTGAAAGTTTATGGAATTGTTCTCTTGGAAGAAAAAAAGCCTGGCGGTGTAGGTGTTCATTTGCAGGCTTGAAAAGTAATTTTCTTTCTAGTTAGCTTCAGGGATGAAACATGAAAAAAATATATTTTTTACAGCTGCATCTACTGAATGTTCCAGCGAGTACCCCATGTTATTTCGTAAATCAAAATATATATCTGTATAAACTCACTAATAAAAGGTTGTAATTTACTGCTCAGTGGATAACACAGGAAATTAATTTAGAAACATGGTTTACCCTGATTTGTAATAAAGTATGGAGGAGTCTGCAAGGTCAGGATAGACTTTCCTAAATTCCAACCTCGTTTTCTAACCACCAGATTCAATGACTGCAATCAGAGTCAAAAGTAAGAGTGAGCTGATTATCATGAGATTGCATTAACTGATATAGCATTCCCGAGACATGATAAAATCTCATCTCATCGTAACACTATGCATCATTTTCAAGATACACAGAGTAATGTGCACACATATCGAAGTCTATCTCAGTGGCGGCCAGTAAGTTTAGGAAGGAGAGGCGCAGCCGGGACACACGCATGCATACACATACTCACTCACAGCCATGCATTCACATACACACACACTGATTCAAAACACTAATTACCAAGATTCATACATACACGCAATCAATCAATCAATCAATTATTACACTTGTATAGCGCGCTACTCACCCGGGTGGGTCTCAAGGCGCTTGGGGAAAGGGGTCTGCTACTGTTCGAACAGTCAGGTCTTGAGTTGTCTTCTGAAGGCGAGATGGTCCTGGGTCAGTCGAAGGTGGATGGGGAGGGAGTTCCATGTTTTGGCCGCCAGGTAGGAGAAGGATCTTCCTCCGGCGGTGGCTCTTCGGATGCGTGGAACGGCGGCGAGGGCGTGGCTGGTCGATCGTAGCTGGCGGGTGGGTGTGTAGAAGGTCAGGCGGTCGTTGAGGTACTTGGGGCCCAGGTCGTGGAGAGACTTGTGTGCGTGGGTGAGGAGCCTGAACGTGATCCTCTTGTTGACGGGGAGCCAGTGCAGGTCCCTCAGGTGGCTGGAGATGTGGCAGCGTCGGGGGATGTCCAGGATGAGTCGGGCGGATGCATTCTGGATGCGTTGGAGTCTTCTCTGTAGCTTGGCTGTGGTTCCGGCGTAGAGGGTGTTTCCGTAGTCCAGTCGGCTGGTGACGAGTGCCTGGGTGACCGTCTTCCTGGTTTCGGTCGGGATCCATCGGAAGATCTTGCGGAGCATGCGTAGGGTGTGGAAGCAAGATGATGAGACGGCGTTGACTTGTCTGGTCATCGAGAGGGAGGAGTCCAGGATGAAGCCCAGGTTGCGTGCGTGGTCTGTTGGTTTGGGAGCGGTGCACAGGGCGGGGGGCCACCAGGAGTCGTCCCAGGCGGAGGGTGATGGTCCCAGGATGAGGATTTCCGTCTTGTCTGAGTTCAGTTTCAGGCGGCTGGTCTTCATCCATTCGGCGACGTCTTTCATCCCTTCGTGTAGGCTGGTTCTGGCGGTGTCGGGGTCCCTGGTGAGGGAGAGGATCAGCTGGGTGTCGTCGGCGTAGGAGATGATGTTGAGGTTGTGTTGGCGTGTGATGGCTGCAAGAGGTCTCATGTAGACGTTGAAGAGAGTGGGGCTGAGTGATGATCCTTGTGGTACGCCGCAGATGACTTCAGTGGCCTCGGATCGAAACGGGGGGAGGCGAACTCTCTGTGTTCTTCCGGCGAGGAACGAGACGATCCACTCCAGTGCCTTCTCCTGGATGCTGATGTTGCTGAGGCGTTGAACTAGGGTGCGGTGACAGACAGTGTCGAACGCTGCCGAGAGGTCCAGGAGGATGAGTGCCGCTGTTTCCCCGTTGTCGAGCAGGGCTCGGATGTCGTCAGTGGCTGCGGTGAGGGCGGTTTCGGTGCTGTGGTTGGCTCTGAAACCGGACTGCGAGGGGTCGAGGGATCCGTTCGTCTCGAGGAAGGAGGCCAGCTGTCTGTTGACGATCTTCTCGATGACTTTAGCAGGAAAAGGGAGGAGCAAGATGGGGCGGAAGTTCTTGAGGTCGGTGGGGTCCGCTGTTGGCTTCTTCAGTAGGGCGGCGAGCTCGGCATGCTTCCAGCACTCCGGGAAGGTGGCGGTGTTGAAGGAGGAGTTGATGATGTTCCGGAGTTGGGGTGCGATGGTGGATTCGGCCTTGTTGAAGACGTGGTGGGGGCACGGGTCGGTGGGTGATCCGGAGTGGATGGTGTTCATCGTGCGGGCTGTGTCTTCGGTGGTCACTGTGGTCCAGGTGCGGAGGGTGGTGGTGGGGGGCGTTGGTTTGACGGTTGGGCGCGTGGGTGGTGCGCCAAAACTGTTGTGGATGTCGGCGATCTTGCGGTGGAAGAACGAGGCGAGAGAGTCGCAGAGATCTTGTGAGGGAGTGATGTCCTTGTTGCGGTGCTGGAGAACTCCTTGACGATGCTGAAGAGTTCCTTGCTGTCGTGGGCGTTGTTGTCCAGTCGATCCTTTAGTGATTTCTTCTTGGTGGTGCGGATGAGCTGGTGGTGTTTGCGGGTGGCTTGTTTGAGGGCGGTCATGTTGTCAGTGGTCTGGTCGAGGAGCCAGGCTTTCTCGAGGGTGCGGCAGTTCTTCTTGGAGTCCTTGAGTTCGTCGGTGAACCAGGAGGCCTTCTTGCTTCTCGGTCTGCTGGGAGGGTTCTTCAGTGGTACGAGGTCGTCAGCGCAGGCGGTCAGCCACTGTGTGAAGTTGCGGGCTGCTTCGTTGGGGTCCGTTGTGCTGGCGGGTGGGCTCTGGCTGAGGGAGGTGGTGAGCTGGTCGGCGGTGATCTTGCTCCAGCTCCTGTGAGGTACCTGTTGCGGGTGGTGGTGGGTCGTGGTTCTTTTGAAGCTGAAGTGGATGCAGCTGTGGTCGGTCCAGTGGAGTCCGGTGGCGTGGCTGAAGGTGATGTGCTTGCTGGAAGAGAAGACGGGATCAAGTGTGTGGCCGGCGTAGTGGGTGGGGGTGTTCACCAGTTGCTTGAGTCCGAGGTTGGCGAGGTTTTCCAGCAGGGCGGTGGTGTTGCGGTCCTTGTTGTTCTCCAGGTGGAAGTTGAGGTCTCCTAGGAGGATGTAGTCGGTGGAGGGGAGGGCGTGCAGGCTGATGAAGTCGGCGATGTCTTCACTGAATTGTGTGCGTGGTCCCGGGGGTCTGTAGATGAGGGTGCCTCTGAGGGTGGTCTTGGGGTCGGTGTGTATCTGGAAGTGGAGGTGTTCCGCGGTGGCGAAGGTGTCGTCGGAGTCAGTCATGACCAAACATTATTTTTATAATTTTTTTAAAAAACACACACACACTTACCTGCAGCTCTGCCTTGGAAGTCCCATGAGGCTTGGGTCTGCTGCCTTTCCTCATTGGCTGACCTTAAGGCAGCAGTCCCAACGTCATCGTAGAGTGGGATGGGGTCACTGAGACTGCTGACCCCACACAACTCTGTGACGAAGTGTCTGGGGTACTAATCCATCCCAGCAAGTCCTCAAAATGTATATTAAAAAAGTTTCCGGTCTTGGTCTTTTCACTCTGATGGACAGAACAGGCAAAACGCAAACATGCCTGGATGGTTATATCGTGGCTAAAGCAAGGGATTGTGGGACCACACTTGTTGTGCACCTATACAGCAGTATGGAAAAAAAGATGTCTGGCCCTTAGGATGGGGGAATGGCCTTTCTTGCATCACTTACCCTGCTGGTGCCGTATAAATGACAATAGAACGTGTAGGGGGTGTGGATGCAGCATGGAATCGATCGAGCACATGGTGTGTGTTTGTCCCGTCCTACTTAATGACCGAAGGATGTTGTTAGGGGTGAATGGAACAAACTTGATGTTCGCTCCTGTCGAAAGCCATGGTTGCATCCATGAACCCACAGAATCCGATGCTTAACATCCGGTTCACCAAGTTTGTCATAAAAGCGCCAAAAGGCTTACTCAATGGGAGTGCCAGTAAATCAAGTATCACTATCCTGCAATGGGCTGCTCTAAATTCAACAAGAAGTCAATTGTCACCTTTTTACGGGATTAATTGATTGTGCCCCTGTTTGGTACACTGGCGGCCCATCTTAAGGCTATGTGTTTTCCTCTGATTTTAGAGATAAATCTATTTTAAACAGAGTCCCAAAGTGAGTGACATTGAGAGTAGAATTTGAATGACTAGAGCCGTGTCTGTTTCCTTTTAGAAGGAAGTTAAAATGTAACTCTATTACTGCATCCTAACTGTGATTTAACCGAGAGAGCTTTTCGCACTGAATTAACTCTGAGACCCTTTCGGCACACCGTTTTTACTGAAAATAGCATGCTATTAGAAAAATTATGACATTTTAACTTGTGCAGTTTTTTTTAATGAAATCATCTATCATTAAGTATCGCAATAATTCTTTATCATTTGCTGTTTAAAATTGATGTTGCTAATGGATTACGGGCCTTACATAGGATTTCCACAGAATGTGAAGAAAATAGGCAGCATGGAGCTAGAAATGAATGAATTTTTCTACACATTTTACTGTTTGAATGTTTACTATTGCTTAAAACTGAAGCACCCAGGTGCAAGGCAATCAGTGACACTACCCCTCGTCACTGAGGGGTGGGCCTCTGGGACCTTTGCTGAGCTGAGGAGGTCAGGCCCACAAGAACATGACTTCCTCAGCCCAGCAAAGTTCAGGTCAGGCAGCCAGGAGCCTTCGCATTTAGCGTGTGTCTGGCTCCTTGACCTGAAAATGAACAGTGTCTGTCAGCCTGGCTTAACTTTGTTCAGCCTGACAGACAATGTTCGTGAGGGGCAAAAGGTGGCTGTGGGTGCATGACCTCTCAGCCCCAATGGATTGGCCGCGGCTGGTCTATTATGCAGTGGTAACTGTTGGAACATGGTATAAATAAGTAATGATGCCTTCACAGTACATGGCATCTGTCTTTAATTTTTTTTATCAGTAATCCACCAGCTTGGACATTATCTCCCTGTTTTATTTTTTGAGATTACCCATGTTCCAAAGTTATCCTTGTGCCCTGGGCACCCCCATTTCTAGTTGACTGGTACTGGTGGTAACTGACTCTGACTCTTCCTGGGATCTGCTTAACCAGCCACAGGTGCTATGCTGAAAACACACTTAGAATACAGTGAAACCACCTAAATACACTAAGGTACACTATGGGGTAGAGCACCCCTATGATAGACAGAACCTCTCCTAAAAAGCCGTAGTACATAACAGGGCATAGGTACATAATATGACATAATAGGGCAGGGGGATTGAAACTATCTTTAAGTCCCTAGTATAAAATAGGGTGTGACAGTTTAGAGGCCAGTAGCCCTTTCTGCGTTAGAATGTGTACATTGCTGGAGTCTGAGATCAGTTTAAAAGCAGCCCTGCATTGCAGGACTGCTTTAAAAAAATGCAATTTGTGCCCAAACTCGACTTTGATCTTTAGAGCACTTAAAAACGGATAAACTAAAATGTTATGGCATATTAATGTACCCCCAGGGTCTCCACTATGTGTCTCAGTGTCGGGGGTCACGTATTTATAATGATCGCCCTTATAAAATACATTTTATATGCCTGGGGTTTAGTGAAATTGCACATTTCACTCCCCACATTGAAGTGAAGTGCTTCCCAAAATGGACTTTTGTGCTAGGAGCACTGTGAAGTGAGAGTCTGCAATTTCTTTACCATATTCAGAACTCCTAAAGTCTTCCCAGGGATGTGGGTTCCTGTAGATATAGGCTGGGTCCCTATAAATGATTTTTTATAAGCCCTGATGTTGGGGAAATTGCCCAGTTCATCTTCCCCATTGCCGATTCCCAGCCACCTAAGATAAGATGGTAAAAAGTTATTAAATAATTACTAACGTCAAGGGCGTCATAACAATATAATTAGAGGACTCGATGAATTTATCCTAAAATGTACAGACAAGAAGTTGTACAACTTTCTTGTCTGTAAGCCAAAATTCAGCCTTCCAGTGGTGTGTCCCGATTGGTCAGAGTTAAGTGGATTAGCCAGACTGCTTTGATGAGGTGATAAGGAGTCCCTCCGGTTGGAAAGACTTTCTGGGAGGGCAGGTGTTAGAACTGGCTATTTCTGGTAGGCTAAAGCTGACGCCAAAGCCAGGCAGAAACCACCATTCTAGTCAGAGCGAGAGAGTCACACGCCAAGATAACCCCTGCTCACCCCCTTGGTAGCTTGGCACGAGCAGTGAGGCTAAACTCGGAGGCAATGTGTAAAGCATTTGCACCAGCGCACAACAGCAACAACATCCTAGGCACACCACAAAAGGAACTCCACATAAGGTTATTATAAAATAACTTTTGTATTGTCAAAACACATCAGATAGAAATCACACAGGTACATTGTGCCACCTGGCACGGACAATATTTACAAGGAATTATATACAGGACAGGGCCACATGGGCCACTGTCAGAATCAACACTTTTAGAACTTAGAATAAGTATAGCACAAAATAACAGTTATAAATCACATCCAGTAACTACTGGGAACAGGTAAGTACCACCTACGCAACCCTAAACACCTTAGGAGAATGTCACGCAGGAAACCAGGACCTCACTAGGACCACCTGTATTAGAAAGAACAACCACCTAAGAATAAAATACATTTAGGGGTATAAACACAACACATTACCCATGATGCATGAAACACATTCAAAGGAGTAGTAAAGGAAAACACATGATGCCTAAAAACATTCAGAGGTGTAAGACAAGGGAAACACATGATGCATAAACCTACACACTCAGCGGTGTTCAAAACAAAGCACATGATGCAATAAAATACATTCAGAGGTACAGCGCAAGAAGACACATGATGCCTAAAACATTCAGAGGTGCAGCGCAGGGAAAGAAAGACACATGATGCATAAAAACATTCAGAGGTGTAAAATCAAGGAAGACACATGATGCATTAAAAACTTTCTGAGGTGCCCCAACATAACTCAATAGCGCAAAAAACACACAGTAGGCAATTACCATCCTAAACATAGCAGGTAACCACATTGCGCAAAACTTACATATCAGCCCCCATCCAATAAAGGGACTAAAAGAGCCCTGTGTCCAGAATGTCAGGGCGCGCTGCCATGCAGCGCCAGTCAGGGGTGCGCCACTGGCGCAAAACCTAAACGTAGCAGGTGCCCACTACTTGCTGGGCACCTGGGAACACTCACAAGACCTAAACGGTGCAGCTGCCCACTAATTGCTGGGCAGCTGAGAATCCAAACTGCGACAGGGTCCTCACTGACCCTTAGGCGCAAACTGCGCCAACTGTTGGGGCCACACAGGCTCTGAACTCACTGTACACACGTTGGAGCCACACAGGCTCTGGCATAACACGTGCCCAACGTTGGAGCCACACAGGCTCTTAAAACATGTGCCCCAAACGTTGGAGCTCTCAGGCATTGGCACAAAACATGCCCTCAGGGAGCCTCTCGGGGCTCTGGACTGCGTTGGGGCGACCCGCTGCCAACTGGGGCCGCCCTAATTGCACCACACTATAATATGCTCCTCCGTTGGAGTCCCCCTCTCTGGGGACTCGAAACTATAATGGTGCCACGAGCCTCTCAGGCTCTCAAAACAGATATGGCCCCGTCGTTCGAGTCCCTCTCGGACTCATGAACACAGAAATGCCCCCAGAGCCCTCTCAGGACTCGTGTACACCGATGTGGGCATTGGAGCCTCAGGCTCCGCTGAAACGTTGGGGCAGCCCACCACTGCCAGCTGGGGCCGCCCTACCTCTGCTCTCGCCCCATGTGCCACTCTCTGGCACCAACTGCAGCCGCACCGAGCCCCCCCCCAGCCCTTCTGACTCACCGGGCTGTCTCCTGGCCGGGGCTCCTCCGGGCGGCGGCCTCTCTGCTGGGCGGCGGCTCTCCTTCGTTCTCGGGGCTCTCTCAGCACACGGGAGCCCCGCAAGCACCACCAGCCTTCCTTCCTCGTGACGCGGCCAGCCTTTCCGGTCTCCCTCTCCACACGGGAGACCGGCAACGAACACCAAAGCAGGCTTCCACTGGGCAGGGGGAAGCGGAAGTGACCGCCTCGAGGCCCCGCCCACGTCACCGAAGAATCTGCCTGGCTTCCTGCGCTGAGGGCCGCCAATGGCAGCGCGGCCCTCGGCAGGTAGGCAGGCGCAGCTCCTCTCTCTCGATATCCGGGCCAGCGGCGGTGAAATCAACACGAGGCGATGCCAGGTGGGCACCGGCTTCAAATAATTAAATAAAAACGGGGTGGCACCCGTAATTGAACTAAATAAATGAAAATAAAAGCGCTACCAAGCGCTAGAGGACCAACAAGGTCCCAGTGGAAATAAAAGCGCTCCCAGGCGCTTAGTGCAGGGATAAAGCGCTCCCAGCGCTAAAGGCACACAAAGTCCTGCAAAGTCCTTCAGGGGTCCAGGACCTCAATAGTCCAGGGCATAAGGTGGAGCCCAGCAGCTCCCAGAGCAGGAAAGTCCATCAGGGGTCCAGGGGCTGGGCAGGGCCCAGGGATTCCCCTGGGCCCAAGCAGCAGCACGCCCCCAGCAAGATTCAAGTCCCAAAAACAAGAACATTTTGGAAGGGGACACAGCCCCTTCTTATACACAGAAAAGTCTTTGAAGTCTTTGTGCAGGCAGTGTGAGAACCAGCTAGAACTGGTTATAGGGAAGTCCTTTCAGTATCAGGGACAGAGGTGACAGTCGCCCAGTGGGGAGGTGGAGCCAGCATTGTGGCAGGCAGGCACAGCCTCATTCACTCTCAGGTGCTATCTCCACCCACTTCCTTGGCAGCAGGTGCTGCCTTTCATCCACGGGCTGACTCAGACAACCTCATGGGGCTCTGCAGCCCCTGTCATCCTCAAACCAGACAGTCAATCCACAAGCAGGCCCAGGCATTCTGGGCCAGGCTCACCAGCCAATCACACGCCAGCCACAGACTACACAAATATGCCAACTTTTAAAAGCGGCACTTCTAGACTAGACACAACCATGCCGCATACACCATTACGCAGCATTCAATCTCACGAGTTCGCACATATCAAACTCGACCCTGCACTCCCCACACATCAGGAACTACCATGGGCATACATATTCCCCATTCATTCCTATGGGAGGGCAGGTCACTCACCACACATACACAGAGAGCTCACGCACTTTACACCGTACCACAGTGAAAAAGTGCGCCAAGGCCTAAAATCACCAACACCAGGTTCCAGAAACAGGCTAGGAAAAAGCAAAAAGTTTCGGGGTGAACCTGCCAAAAGGGCCAGGTCCAACACAACCCCCTTCCAGCCAAAACGCAGGGTAGACCAATCACTCCACTGATGGGCTTCCTTGCTTTGGGCGACAAAACACGGACACGGGCCCGCACGGCAGGGACACCCTCCGGTTTTTTGCCACTCTGAACCCACATGTATTTTCTCAACAAAAGCTGTCTGGCACCACTGGGGTACCCCACTGGTACACACTAGTCATCCACAGCCAGGACCAGGCCCTAGGCCATCCAAATCTCACAGGTCCGGTCTAAACCACAAAGTGGGGGGCAGTAACCCCTGGCACACAATAGCCACTCTCCACTCTCCCTCTCAGGGTAGCTACAACTACCACTGATCCAACAACCTAGGGACCACACCCTCAGGCTGACCAGAGGTCACGGGCAAGAATGCCCCACCCTACCTCTACTTCTGGGCTTCCGCGCCCTCACAGGGAAGCACTCACCAGAACACAACTCTCCTACCAGATCAGGACCTCACTCCATCACTGGTCTAACACCTGGAAACTATTTCACTCCTGAGGTACAAAGCACACAGCACAGTCCCTCTTCAAGCAGGTGGGGGGACACAGCACACAGCAAAGCCCCCTTTCCTCCACCTAAGCGGAAACAACAAACTGCAGGTGAGCCCCAGATCACACAGCAAGGGCAGCCCCCTCAGTCTCTTCAGCTGATCTACCTTGGCAGAGATTCCTTCTTGACCTAGAAGTTTCCTAATCTCCCAACCTAGGATCTAAACTCTCAGGTTGCACCGGGGTCAGAAGTACACCATCCCTCTGCACCCCCTTCCAGAGTTCTGCACCCTCCACTTAGGAGCGGTACCGCTCAACACCAGGACCGCCGGAGTTCTGGTTACAGACACTCCCCGTCCTCTTGACACAGGAAGATCCTCCTCAAATGACCTGTAAGTACAGCCTAGGCCCCTGACCTGGCGCTCCAGGGGGAACCCTCCAGGCCCAGAGACACGGTTTCGGGCCAACGTGGGACACACCGTCCCACACTCGCTCCGCCTCCACTGAGACAGGGTGTGAGCCCCTACACCCCTACCATCCTAATGGGACCTAGCTGGGCTACACATGAACCTCGTCACCTACACAGGATCATCAGATACACAAGCCACTACTTTTAGAATCACTCCCTAAAGCCTCTGCAAGACATCTAGCACACCGCCAGACATCCACCTTCTTCTCCAGTGCCTCTGCAGGACCTCCTGCACACCACCAGAGGTACACCTCACGTGCAAGCTCCTTAAAAAAAAAACTCACACCAACTCCTCCAGTTCAACACAGCACTCATCCACACACTCCCCCTCCAGACTGGCGAGACAGTTCCTCATTGCTCCTGACTCTCAACCTGTACCCCTCTTACTGAGCACCAGGCACCATACTCTGGGAACTGGGAATGGGACTTCACGCACTGGACACATTTAAGCTGCCACCACTGGATCCTACCATACTGGGGAATCCAGACACACACACTACACTCAGGGGATAACCACCCTCCCAAGCAAGCCATTTCTCCTCCACACTCCCTCTCTTCCATCTACCCACGCAGGAACAGTAATAGAGATTGGACACTGGACCCAGCAAGGGATTCCTAATCTATGGGAACCTCCCCCTCTACTGGCGTCCCGCCCTGTCATTTTTTCTCATCTGCCACTAAACATAAAAGCGCAGGAACGCCATTTGAAAATGACACTCTTGAGGAAAAACAAAATCAAAAACAATAATCCCAAACATGTGACTATCTGAAAAATGCAGAATTTTGTAATGTAGCCAGCTGTCGCTGTGGCACTGCGCAAACACAAGTCCAAATCCGCACCGCTGACCAACAATGTTAGAACTGGCTATTTCTGGTAGGCTAAGGCTGACGCCAAAGCCAGGCAGAACCCCACCATTCTAGTCAGGGCGAGGGAGTCACACGTCAAGATAACCCTTGCTCACCCCCTAGGTAGCTTGGCACGAGCAGTGAGGCTAAACTCGGAGGCAATGTGTAAAGCATTTGCGCCAGCGCACAACAGCAACAACATCCTAGGCACACCACAAAAGGAACTCCACACAAGGTTATTATAAAATAACTTTTGTATTGTCAAAACACATCAGATAGAATTCACACAGGTACATTGTGCCACCTGGCACGGGCAATATTCACAAGGGGTTATATACAGGACAGGGCCACATGGGCCACTGTCAGAATCAACACTTTTAGAACTTAGAATAAGTATAGCACAAAATAACAGTTATAAATCACATCCAGTAACTACTGGGAACAGATAAGTACCACCTACGCAACCCTAAACACCTTAGGAAAATGTCACGCAGGGAACCAGGACCTCACTAGGACCACCTGTATTATAAAGAACAACCACCGAAGAATAAAATACATTTAGGGGTATAAACACAACACATTACCCATGATGCATGAAACACATAACACATTCAAAGGAGTAGTAAAGGAGTAGTAAAGGAAAACACATGATGCCTAAAAACATTCAGAGGTGTAAGACTAGGGAAACACATGATGCATAAACCTACACACTCAGCGGTGTTCAGAACAAAGCACATGATGCAATAAAATACATTCAGAGGTACAGCGCAAGAAGACACATGATGCCTAATACATTCAGAGGTGCAGCGCAGGGAAAGAAAGATACATGATGCATAAAAACATTCAGAGGTGTAAAATCAAGGAAGACACATGATGCATTAAAAACATTCAGAGGTGCCCCAACATAACTCAATAGCGCAAAAACACACAGTAGGCAATTACCATCCTAAACATAGCAGGTAACCACATTGTGCAAAACTTACTTACCAGCCCCCATCCAATAAAGGGACTAAAAGAGCCCTGTGTCCAGAATGCCACTGGCGCAAAACCTAAACGTAGCAGGTGCCCACTACTTGCTGGGCACCTGGGAACACTCACAAGACCTAAACGGTGCAGCTGCCCTCTAATTGCTGGGCAGCTGAGAATCCAAACTGCGACAGGGTCCTCACTGACCCTTAAGCGCAAACTGCGCCAACTGTTGGGGCCACACAGGCTCTGAACTCACTCTACACACGTTGGAGCCACACAGGCTCTGGCATAACACGTGCCCAACGTTGGAGCCACACAGGCTCTTAAAACATGTGCCCCAAACGTTGGAGCTCTCAGGCATTGGCACAAAACATGCCCTCAGGGAGCCTCTCGGGGCTCTAGACTGCGTTGGGGCGACCCGCTGCCAACTGGGGCCGCCCTAATTGCACCACACTATAATATGCTCCTCCGTTGGAGTCCCCCTCTCTGGGGACTCGAAACTATAATGGTGCCACAAGCCTCTCAGGCTCTCAAAACAGATATGGCCCCGTCGTTCGAGTCCCTCTCGGACTCATGAACACAGAAATGCCCCCGGAGCCCTCTCAGGACTCGTGTACACCGATGTGGGCATTGGAGCCTCAGGCTCCGCTGAAACGTTGGGGCGGCCCACTGCCAGCTGGGGCCGCCCTACCTCTGCTCTCGCCCCATGTGCCACTCTCTGGCACCAACTGCAGCCGCACCGAGCCCCCCCCAGCCCTTCCGACTCACCGGGCTGTCTCCTGGGCGGGGCTCCTCCGGGCGGCGGCCTCTCTGCTGGGCGGCGGCTCTCCTTCGCTCTCGGGGCTCCCTCAGCACACGGGAGCCCCGCAAGCACCACCAGCCTTCCTTCCTCGTGACGCGGCCAGCCTTTCCGGTCTCCCTCTCCACACGGGAGACCGGAAACAAACACCAAAGCAGGCTTCCCCCGGGCAGGGGGAAGCAGAAGTGACCGCCTCGAGGCCCCGCCCACGTCACCGAAGAATCTGCCTGGCTTCCTGCGCTGAGGGCCGCCAATGGCAGCGCGGCCCTTGGCAGGGAGGCGGGCGCAGCTCCTCTCTCTCGATCTCCGGGCCAGCGGCGGTGAAATCAACACGAGGCAATGCCGGGTGGGCACCGGCTTCAAATAATTAAATAAAAACGGGGTGGCACCCGTAAATGAACTAAATAAACGAAAATAAAAAGGCTACCAGGCGCTAGAGGACCAACAAAGTCCCAGTGGAAATAAAAGCGCTCCCAGGCGCTTAGTGCAGGGATAAAGCGCTCCCAGCGCTAAAGGCACACAAAGTCCTGCAAAGTCCTTCAGGGGTCCAGGACCTCAATAGTCCAGGGCATAAGGTGGAGCCCAGCAGCTCCCAGAGCAGGAAAGTCCATCAGGGGTTCAGGGGCTGGGCAGGGCCCAGGGATTCCCCTGGGTCCAAGCAGCAGCACGCCCCCGGCAAGATTCAAGTCCCAAAAACAAGAACATTTTGGAAGGGAACACATCCCCTTCTTATACACAGAAAAGTCTTTGAAGTATTTGTGTAGGCAGTGTGAGAACCAGCTAGAACTGGTTATAGGGAAGTCCTTTCATTATCAGGGACAGAGGTGACAGTCGCCCAGCGGGGAGGTGGAGCCAGCATTGTGGCAGGCAGGCACAGCCTCATTCACTCTCAGGTGCTATCTCCACCAACTTCCTTGGCAGCAGATGCTGCCTTTCATCCACGGGCTGACTCAGACAACCTCCTGGGGCTCTGCAGCCCCTGTCATCCTCAAACCAGACAGTCAATCCACAAGCAGGCCCAGGCACTCTGGGCCAGGCTCACCAGCCAATCACACGCCAGCCACAGACTACACAAATATGCCAACTTTTAAAAGTGGCACTTCTAGACTAGACACAACCAGGCCGCATACACCATTACGCAGCATTCAATCTCACGAGTTCGCACATATCAAACTCGACCCTGCACTCCCCACACATCAGGAACTACCATGGGCATACATATTCCCCATTCATTCCTATGGGAGGGCAGGTCACTCACCACACATACACAGAGAGCTCACGCACTTTACACTGTACCACAGTGAAAAAGTGCGCCAAGGCCTAAAATCACCAACACCAGGTTCCAGAAACAGGATAGGAAGAAGCAAAAAGTTTTGGGTGAACCTGCCAAAAGGGCCAGGTCCAACAGCAGGGATCTGCTACATAGGAATGCCAGAGCAGGGCTAGGAGTCATAAAAATTAATCTTCAATCGAAGGAGGAGACAGGCAGGTGGAAGTTAGTCTCAGTTACACAACAACTATTTGAACCCAGCCAGATGGCAGGATTAGGGGAGGAAGAGCAGATGCAAGGGGAGGGACTATACGGAGATGAACCATCCTGAATGTTTGCTTAGCCAGCTCTTGTGTCTCTGCTGAAAGATCAACCATGTTGAATTTTCGAGAAATGGTGCTCCCTGGGAAAATATAGCAAACAAATTTGGAGGGATATGGTCATACTCTTGGGTATTACCCTGTAGCTCATTGGACAGGAGTGCCCTCCTGCATGTCCCAGAGAACTTGGAATAAGTATCTGAGAGGGGCAGAACTTCTCAGATCTGCTGCTTGAAACATGAAGAAGAAGAAGGGTCCATGCTGAGATGTTTGATTTGCACCAACTAGGTCCTGCACTCTGACTGACTGCCCCTGCTGCATAATCTGGAACTACAGCTCTGTAGACTTACCTTCCTTCAAAACGAATATAGGCACAGTTTTGGACTGCTTAATACACGCTCCCTTCAAAAACACAAACCTTGAGGTTTTTTCGTTACTCCAGGATGGTGGACTTGATATTCTAGGGGTCACGGAAACCTGGCTCGAAGACTCCTCTACTCCAGATTTGGTCGCTTCATTGCCATCTCATTTTGCAGCCATCCATAAAAACCATATGGGTAGCATGAAGGGGGGAGGGGTAGCTTTCCTTTATAACCGCTCCCTCAAAACAGAAACCATCTGCTCAGAAAGTCTAAAGGATGCGGATGTACTAGGGGTTAAGTTTTGCTCCACTACTGACTGTTTGGTAATACTCCTAGTCTACCATCCCCCACGTACAACACCAGGCTTTGTTGAAACTTTTCTGGAACTAGTCCACACCCTTCGATCACGATATGAAGGACTGGTGGTAATGGGAGACTTTAACTTCTATTGGGAGAAAAGTCCTAAAGACTGCCAGGCAAAGCAGTTAGATGAGGCCATGACATCGCTAGATCTTGGTCAACGGGTGGTGGGCTCCACACACGAGAAAGATCATACATTGGACCTAATCTGGATGGTTGTCCCGATGTCTAGTCCAATCACCATCTCCCCCTGCTTGTGGTCAGACCACCACCTTTTGCAGGGTCAGCTCATATTCCCAGGGCGAGTGGAAAATCCATCATTAGGTTGGAAAGTCCTAAGATGCTGGAACAAGATCAGAGCAGATGATCTGGTAGCCATCCTAAAACCCCCACCCCACTTACGCAACCCGAGGGCGATATAGAGGCTACTAGCCTCAATCTTACATTAAAGCTCAAAAAAGCCATTGATGCAATAGCACCTGCACACAGGGTGAGAACAGCAAACAAGGGTAAAGGGGACCCATGGTTCAACAATGCTCTAAGGCTATTGAAACGATCTCTGTGCAAGAGCGAGAGAGCTTGGCGCAAAGAGTATGAACCCAGTGCACGGGCCACATATACACTGGCATTTGCCACCTACAAACTGGCGATCATCTCCGGGAAAGCTGAATTCTTTGAGGGCAGAATCTCTGCAGCAAGTAATCCCCAGAAAGAAACCTTCAAGGTCTTGACCGAGCTAAGGAAAAACAAGGAGCAGAATCTCTCCTTTACTCAAGAAGACTGTCACAAATTTCAGTCTTTCATTACTAATAAAATATCGGATCTCTTGACAGAAATCCATCATACCCCGAGCCTTAGCTGCCCTGGAAGCCCCTCACTGACACCTCCTTTGATTGTCCATCCTCTTAATACGCTACCCCCACTCACAAAAGAGGCTTTGGCAGACCTGATGGAGCGAGTGAAATCAGGGTCACCAGCGGATCCTTGTCCTCCCAGGATATTTAAACTAGCCCTGCCAGGAATAGAGGATGACGTACTATCTCTCCATAATAGTTCCCTGGAAACAGGACAGGTTCCCCTTGATTTCAAAGAGGCTCGCCTGATTCCACTTCTGAAGAAGCCTTCTGCAGATACCAACATTTTGAAAAGTGTTAGGCCTATATCACAGCTGCCTTATCTAGCCAAAGTAATCGAACAGCATGTCCTTCCATACCTCTCTCGCCATCTTGAAAATAACCACCTGCTAGAACCAAACCAGGCAGTATTTAGGGCCCATCACAGCAGGGAATTGGTTATGCTTTCCGTGCTGGATGATCTGAGAATCAGGGCAGACAAAAAGACTCTGTGTGACCTGGTGCTGTTAGACCTCTCTGCGGCATTTGACACGGTCAATCAAGACCAGTTACTGTCGTGGTTAGGGGACCTCGGCATTCAGGCTACCGCGCACGCCTGGCTAACTTCATTACTTAAAAACCATTCTCAGAGAGTCCAACTGGCAAATTTGGTTTCCAACCCAGCAGGTCTCTCATGTGGAGTGCCTCAAGGCTCTGTACTTTCACCTCTTCTTTTTAATGCCTATTTGCAACCTTTGATCTCAGCATTAAATCAGATGGAGTGCCGGCTGTACAACTATGCCGATGATACTCAAATTATTATACAATTGAAAATTCATCCTTGGCATATGTTAGACTATAAAATATACTAAAATTTACAGTTAATTGGATGTCAGTAAATTCACTAAAGATAAACCCGGATAAAACAGAGGTGCTGGCGATTACTACAGCGTCCAGCACTTGGAACGACCTTCTTTGGCCAAAAGAGCTATGGTCCTCTCCAGAACCAGCGGCGGCTGTGAAAAGTCTGGGCATTCATATAGATGCCAAATGTTCCATGGCAAAACAAGTCTCCTCAGTTGTCGGTATTTGAATAGGTCTATTAAGGACTTCTGACCCCGGCCACCCTTAGATGGACAGTATCAGCTATGATCTTGTCGCGTCTAAATTATGGCAACTCGTTGTATGCTGGACTCCCTCAACAACTGCTGGCCAGATTACAAATAGTCATGAACGACGTGGCAAGATTAATCTTTAAAAAACCTAGACGAGCACACGCTACACCACTGCTACGTGAGCTCCATTGGCTCCCAATTAGGCAGAGAATCATGTTCAAGGGCCTCTGTATCACTCATAAAGCCCTGCATGGACAAGCCCCAAAGTACATTAAGGAACACTTAGTCCCCTACGTTCCTAGCAGGACTCTCCGATCAGCAGATGCCACCCTCTAGGTTTGCCCTTGCTTTAAATTATCTGCTATGGGAGGGCAAGCTTTTTCCAATGCAATTCCTGTGGCCTGGAACAATTTGACAGTGAACTTGCGCAAGGAATCGAACCTTCTACCCATCAGGAAGAAGCTTAAAACCGTGCTCTTTCGGAGGCCCTGGGGTATGTCCTAGTAGCTCCCTGCTCTTCCACCGAACCAGTGTGTACCCTCTGATAAGCGCTTACAGCCTGATTCATGTACGGGCCGTTTTGCGTGTCCCTAATAGCGATTAATAGCGACTCGCTATTGAGGAAACGCAAAACGGCATTCATGTACTTTTCGGGGAAAAAATAGCGACTCGCACGCGGGCGCTAAAGCCGTTAGCGACCTACAAAAAACGCAGAAAAATCGCTATTTCCGGCTACCTGCGATCGGGATTGCGACTCGCAATCCCGTGCGATCGGGATTGCGAGTCGCATTCTCGCGGGATCTGGAAAACGGGAAGACGCATTCCGAGCACCGTGATGACATCACAACCAGGAAGCAGCCAAATCCCACCCCCAAACACCACAGTGACGCTATCATTCGAGTGTTCACGACGGAAAGCTGCCGCTAAACCTCCGTTAGCGACTCCCGAACCGGCCGAAATAGCGACCGCCATGTCCGATGAACCTCTCCCTGGCCCCAGCACCAGCGCTGGCCGCAAGCGCAAACTAAAGTTTTCCGAGCAGGAGCTGGAGAACCTTATAGAAGGGGTGGTGGCCAACCACGACCAGCTCTTTGGAGCCAACTCAAGGAGGGTCCCAGAGCAGGAGAAGCGGAGGATCTGGGTGGGGATTGCCTCCAGCGTCAACTCTGTGGGCGTTGCGGACAGGTCGTTGGAGGAGCTGAAAAAGCGCTGGTACGACCTCCGGGGGCGTGCCAAGGAGAGGGTGGCGGAGCGCCTTGGTGAGGCATCAGGCACTGGAGGTGGTGGACCGACTGTCCCACCCAACACCCCCCTGGAGGACCAGGTAGAGGACACCTTGGAGAGGGAGGCGTGTGTTGGCGTGACCCCTCTGGACTCCTCCCGCCCACCCAAGACACCCAAGGTAAGTGGCATGCGCCTGCGACCCTGTCCCCTATGACCGTCCCTGACCAAATAGGCTCACTCATTGGCCCCTAGTCATGCCTATGTTGTGCATCAGGAAATGCCCTGAAGCATTGTGGGAGACGTAGTATGTCCACAATGTAGTAGTACCACAATGCGGCCAGAAAGGTTCCAAAGTGCGCAAATCCACAGCCATCCAGGGAATGACACCCAGCATGCATGTAACATCTGCACGTCTGACAGTCACATGCACCTAATGAGTATCCACTTACCCTCACAGGTGCGGATGATAGCAGTGACAGCGAGAGGCTGCTGATCGATGAGGAGGCCCAGGAGGAGGAGTCCCTACCCGATACCCAGCCACCAGCCCCTGCCGCTGCGCAAACACCAGCAGCCAGGCCCCCCACCGTACCTGCTGCAACATCTGCAGGCCCACCGGCTGCCAAGACCAGAGCCCCCACCTTACCTGCTGCAACATCTGCAGGCCCACCGGCTGCCAAGACCAGAGCCCCCACCTTACCTGCTGCAACATCTGCAGGCCCACCGGCTGCCAAGACCAGAGCCCCCACCCTACCTGCTGCAACATCTGCAGGCCCACCGGCTGCCAAGACCAGAGCCCCCACCTTACCTGCTGCAACATCTGCAGGCCCACCGGCTGCCAAGACCAGAGCCCCCACCTTACCTGCTGCAACATCTGCAGGCCCACCGGCTGCCAAGACCAGAGCCCCCACCGTACCTGCTGCAACATCTGCAGGCCCACCGGCTGCCAAGACCAGAGCCCCCACCGTACCTGCTGCAACATCTGCAGGCCCACCGGCTGCCAGAGCCAGTCACCCCACCAATGTGCCTCCAGTGCCTGCCGCACCTGCAACACCAGCTGCTACACCACCTGCAGCTCGTCCAACCAGATCTGGGCCAGCCACATCCGCAACACAGCGGCCGCACAGCAGGAGGGGCAATGGGCATCTCCATGCCTGCATGAGCGTGGAGCGCCGCATGCTCCAAATACACCAGCGCCAGTCGCAGCAGCAAGGAGCCATCCAGCTCCAGCTGCATAAGATTGGCCGCAATGTGGCGGGAGTCGGCGAGCGGATGGACCGCATGACGGCGGCCATGGACCGCATGACGGCGGCAATGGAGGACAATACTGCAGCGCTGGTGAAGCACCGCAGTGTTGCAATCAGGCGCCACCACCAGCTGTTGAGCCGGCTGTCCACCTATAGTCGCTCAAATTATGTGGCAGCAAATGCCACCACCCAGCTGTCGCGGCGCTCGTTGACCCAGCAGCACCAACTGGTCCAGTGCTGCGAGGACATTACCCGGGTGCTGGAGCACTTGACCACCGCCGTTACCGCACTGCATACACCTGTGCTACCGGCCATTGTGGGGGGAGACGATGCGAGTGAGGGTGCCTCCAGTGTGAGCAGCCACTCTGCCACGCAGGCCCCCCCACCTAGGCGCAGCACCAGGGCTACGCCTGGTACAGCTGCCCAGGATGAGGAAGAGCCTCACAGGCGCCTGGGAATTGTGCGCCGGAGGCGCCAATGACATTGTGTCAGGGACACAGGCGCAGGCTGAAGCTAAGCCTGCCATGAACCTTCACATGCAGTATGCAGGAATACTGCATTTTGTAAATAGTTGTTACCATTACCCTTTTTTCTTGTGAATCAAACAAATACATTTATTTTGCTGCACACATTCGCCTTGTGTAATCATTACATTTTGCATGCAATTGTGATATGTGGGGTGGGGGAAGGGGGTGGGCTAGAAATTGTTAGCTGTGATGTGGTTGCGACGTCTGTGGCCTTCAGCTGGGTTCTCCCCGCGTGCATGGTGCGCATGTGCTGGTGGCCGGTCGTCCCCCTCAGATTCACTGCCTGAGATGTCAACTGGTATCCGGCGCTTGGTTGCAATGTTATGAAGCATTGCACAGACAGCCACAATGCGGCAGCACGCTGCAGGACTGTAATACATGGCCCCACCTGTCTTGTGCAGTATACGGAACCTGCTCTTGAGCAGGCCAAATGTCCTTTCAATACAGTTCCTTGTCCGGATGTGCGCAACATTGTAGCGCCGTTGCTGAGGTGTGGCAGGGTTGAGGTAAGGGGTCAGGAGGTATTCCCGTAGGGCGTAGCCACTGTCATCTGAATGAGAGGAGCAGATGTTGATTGCCTGTGCAGCGCAGTTACTTCATAGCAATGTGACATTGTCGACAAAGTGTACTTACCAAGTAGGTGTCCTTCCCCAAACTCTCCCCTGATCAGTCGTGTATGGAGTCCGCTGTGCCTGAAGATAAAGGAGTCATGGGTACTCCCTGGGTACTGGGCCACAATGTCAGTGATGATGGTCTTGGCATTGCAGACCATCTGTATGTTGAGGGAGTGGTAGGACTTCCTGTTGCGGTACATATACTCCGTGCCAGCTGGTGGGCAGATGGCGACGTGGGTACAGTCTATGCAGCCGAGGACATGGGGAAAATGGGCAACATTATAAAATTGTAGTTTTGTCAGGTCCAATTCCTGTTGGCTCGTGGGAAATGTGATGTGCCGGTGGAGCTGGCTGAGCATGGCGTCAACAAAAGTGTGGAGGCAGCGTGACATGGTGGGCTGGGATATCCCCCCAGCAGCGGCTACTATGCCCTGGAAACTGCCGGAGGCCAGGAGGTGCAGGCTGCACAATACCTGCACATGTGTGGGCACAGAATTGTTTCGCCTTGTTGGGTGCTGCATGATGGGGTCGAGTTCTTGTATCAGCCAGGTGATCATTTCCCCATTCAGCCTGTATTTTGCATAAATCTGTTCTCTGGTTTGGCCCAGCAAGGTGACCCGCTGCCGGTAAATCCTTGCCTGCCTCATGCGTCTCCTCCGTGCTGCTCGCTGTAGCCTTCGCCGCCTCACCACCATGTACATCCCAGGCATTGTGGAACGCCTAATGCTGCTGCTGAATGTCCTTATGTGTGATTGGTCAGGCCTGGACCTGTTGGTGATTGGCTAACAGTTTTTCAAATTTTGGTTAATCATGGCTTTTATGGTTACCACCTGCTTTGAGTTGTCCTTAAATTGCGCCGCGCAAACGTGCGATTTAGCGCTTTTTCGCTAATGTATTTCTTTCATGAATGCCGATTGAGACAATATTGCGTTTCGCTATTCATTTCGCAGATTCCGTGGTTGGTCGCTATTTCCGTATCGCTAATGCTCGACTTCCCGGAGTCTGCGACTATTACAGCGTAATCGCTATTCCGATCGCTATTATTTTTTAGCGATTTCGCTATTTCGTACTTGAATGCCGATTCCGTGTTTTGCACCCGCAATTGCGTTTTCGCAGCCATTGCGGGCGCTATTTCGCTTCATGAATCAGGCTGTTTGAGACCCCTGGGTGATAAGGCGCTTTACAAATCTAAATAAATACATATAAAGAATAAAGAGTGGACTCTCTGCAAGCTACAAGTTAACGGAGCTTACCTGGATCATCACCAACATGAATACCCAGCCTGGATAATGACCAGTAGATTTGTAAGAGTTTTGTCCAAGTGGATTGTGAGAATTGAAGTCCCAAACATTCAAGGACCATCTTGGAGCTTCCAGACCTTTTAGACAGTTTAGGACCCTGAAAGGACCTTCAGGAAGATTTTCCAGTAGTTTGAAGAAGTTTGGAGCAACTTTGGAAAAAAGCTCCATAAGTGGACTGACTCGGCCTGGCAGCCAAGCCGGCAACACTCAACCATGAGCCAATCAGACGCCCAGGTTCGGTCCGCTGAAAAGCTCTGGAGGTCCGACTTCCAGAGTTTGACCAGGAGTTGGCTGGAACCCAAGCAAGTGTACCCTTACCAAAGTCGGCCTGGTGAAGAACAGCGAGGGACCCCTAAAAAAAAAAAAAGTCTGTAAAAGTTTCTAAGTCCGAACGTATGAGAGGTGACCGGGACCAACCGCAAGAGCCAAGTGGGTCACCTTCAAACAGGAGCAGGCCTAGATCGCAGGTTTGTCCTGCTAGGATAGGCCTGCTTCTTGCTTTCCCCTCGCCACTGGACTCACTTCTAGTCCGCATTCTCTTAAATCTCGCTTTTATGCAAAAACGAATTGCAACACCTACTGTTGGGGAGTTGAATTAGATGTTGGTGGGGAGGCGGGAACTGTTCCTCTCCTGAGCTCACACCGGGTTTCCATTCGGGGGAGGACACTGAGTGGTGCCATTTTTGCTAGGGTCGCACTCTAGTTCTCCTAAATGTTTAAAAGGAGAGGCACTGCGCAGACAGAGTTGGCCTCTAACTAGCCTGTTTCTTGCTTTCCCCTCGCCGCTGGACACCCTTCCAGTCTGTATTCTCTTAAATCTCACTTTTATGCTTTCTAACGAATATTTTGGTATTTTAAACATATTGAACATAAAAGAATTGCAACACCTACTGTTGGGGTGTTGAATTTGATGTTGGTGGGGTGGAGGGAGCCATTTCTCTCCTGGACTCACACCGAATCTCCACTCGGAGGAGGACACTGAGCAGCACCATTTTTCTAGAGTAGCGCTCTAGTTCCACTAAATGTTTCTTGCTTTCCCCTCACCGCTGGACACACTTCTAGTCCACATTCTCTTAAATCTCGCTTTCATGCTTTTTAATGAATATTTTGCATTTTACACAGGTTGAACAAAAGTGAATTGCAGCAGCTACTGTTGTGCTAACTTCTTCAACGAAAATAATTCCTCAATTGACCGATCTTGCAGCAATCTTTCCGTACTCTCAGAGTTGCGCCCTACTGCTTCTACCCACTCAAGACCTACAACTGCAGCCACTCGCTGGTCTTCCTTCCAACCCATCCAAACCGAAGCGATAAGCGATCTCATTGCCATCGCTAATCCCTCATCTCACTCCCTTCATCAGCTGCCCTCGAGACTGACGAAGACCTAAAACTTACTCTAGCCCCTATCTGGGCCAAGATCATCAACAGCTCTTTGAGCGATGGCTCCATCCCTGACTGCCTTAAACTAGGTCAAGTCGCGCCACTCCTAAAAAAACCTGGCCTCGACCCTACGGTTTTGAACAACTTCAGACCAGTGTCGAACCTGCCGCTCTTTTCGAAAATTTTGGAAAAATGTGTGTTATCTCAGCTAACCCTTCACCTAGAGATCTTGAATCTTCTTGACCCACACCAATCTGGGTTCAGAAAGGGCTACAGCACAGAAACCGCAATCCTCAATGTGATGGATGACCTACACATGTCTCTTGACTCCAACCAATGCAGCCTCCTCATCCTCTTAGACCTCTCAGCAGCGTTCGACACAGTGGATCACAACCTACTACTCAATGTCATACAGAAGCGAGTGGGGTTGGAAAAAACTGTTCTCAAATAGTTCGCCTCCTTTCTCAACAACCGCACAGATTATCAAAATTAAAAGCTCCAAATCGGACCCCCTCCCTATTACTAGAGGAGTCCCACAGGGGTCAGTACTCTCTCCACAACTTTTCAACATCTACATGGAGCCCCTCACTACAATTCTAAGGAACTCCAACATCCCCTTTCACCTCTATGCGGTTGACACACAACTCTACCTGGAAACCACCTCGATCGCAGACATCCACAGACTAAATGACACACTCTCAAAGGTTCAACACTGGCTCTCTTCCAACCACCTCAAACTTAATGAAGAAAATACAGAAGTGCTCCTCATCTCAAACAAAAGTGAAAATCCCCAAATACTCGAATGGCTCAAAGCCTTAAACACCCTCAATGTACCTCTTGTTCCTACAGAAAAGTTATGAGTAGGGAGCTACCCTTTCTGTCAGGAAAAGGACTGGGTCAACAACTATGAGAAAAAACAGGGTGCCTTTTCCTGATTGTTATACCTTGTTCGGTGTGCCTCTCCCAATGGGGGCGGCCACCTCTGTGTGTACAAAAGTTGTGCAGTCTTATTTAGGTTACCAAATTTACAACATGGACTAACAACCCTTCAGTGTCATGGGGGACCATATATAAAACAAAGACTTGTTTAAAAATTGTCATACATTTATTCAAATAGAATTCATAGTACTACAAAACTGTTGCATTAAAAACCGTTACATGATATATGTTTAATTTACACAAACAATATTAATAACACATTTATTAAAATCAATTTCAGTTATTTCTAAAAAAAGGATTTTTCCTTATGCAGCATTATTTCCAAAAGACATATTTATATAAAGTTAATCAAACACAAATAATAGGAACAAACTGTCGACGCGGCGTTTCGGTGCCTCTTGAGTTCTTGCACCTTCTTCAGGACTCGTTCCCTGATTGGTCACATCTACAAAGACATATATCATAGTACATTTCATTAGGTCCCATCTACTAGTATCAGTTGCATATCTTCAATACATCATTTGGCAAGCCTACTATTTGGTAACCTATATATTATCTTCTGCACGTCACAACTTGAGATTTGTTCCAACTCAATTGCTATCTTTTTCCATAATCTATAAATTGGTAGCCTACTAGGCTAAGCGGTAGTATGGCAGTGTTTCTTTGCACCAATATTTGGACGACTGACTCAGTTCTTATTTACTCTACTGGACAATACTTTTCCACACTTCTATCACATATCTTTTGATTGTAAATACGTGATTCCTGCTGACGGGTCCCTTAATTACGACCCTAGTGTTTGGAATAACATTGTTTTCCCTTTTGCTGTATCGGTGTCAACAAGTTTATTACTCAACTTACCCAGGTGGGGTTCCCTGGATCTTTTTTAATCATATGAGTCTGTTTAACCTCTGCTCATATTTTCCGTTCCCTTCATTTATATGGGTTTTTTCTCAACCAGTATTCTTGGTCTTTCCTCAGAGACTATGGGAATTAACCACTTCAGTACTATAAAGTAAAGGGAAAACATATAAGTATATTTACTTTTTACTTTTATAAGTAATTTATTTTATGACTAACTCCTATGTAGTCCAATAGTTAAGCATTAGGTCTGTCTCATCCTCACCGGTTTTTGTTTCCAATTTTACTTTAGTTATCAGGAGGATGCCTCTGGGAGCTCCCTTTCTTTTGGGTTGGATACTTCACACCCCTGCTCCGTCTAGGGATGGGATAATCTTTGTTAGTGTTACTCTACTACTCCTTTACTTAATAAAAATATCCCCTTCCTCTTGCATTTCTTACCTTATTGGAGATTTAGAGTTACTCTTAATTTACTTCACTCTTGGGGATGTTGGTCTTTAAGTTGAAGCCTTTTTACTTGGCTTTTGTTTCTGAGAAAGGATAAATATTAGGGCTGGGTCAGAACAGTCTGTTTCTTTTTTTAAAAAAACAGCATTCTACTCCTTGCAGCACAGTCATTACTCTATCTTTACTTACTTAGTTAAGGGAGCTGAACTGCGTGGCGTCCTCCTGGCCTCTTGAGTCTTCTCGATCTACTAAGACTTACTCCTGTCTGGTATTTATACCGTCACAGGCTAGCTCATTATTTGTCTTATCAATTCCACCTGGTTGCTGTTTGTAGGTGTAATTGCTTGGTGATCCGACTTTGGCCGCCATCTTATAATAGGTTAAAACCCTATATCTTATTAGAATTTTGAACTAAAATTATTTATAATAGGTCTCCCTGTGTTTATTTCCCTAACTTTACTAACGTGTGCTCCGTTTATCAGATGCGCGGGGCTCTGCTGAATTTTTTGGCCGTTTTCTTCGTAACATGTTTATTTTATTTTTATATTATTTTCGCGCCGCATTTATTCTACCGTGGGTCGTTGCTTGATGTGTGTTACAGATTTAGCGCTCCAACCTCTTTCAAACGTTTGTATCTTGATCGGTTTGAGACCCGTTTTGGTTTCAGACCCGATTGGATTCCGCTCGAATCGCGGTGGCCATTTTGGAATGGGAGACTTTTCGATTTACTCGATTACTGCGTAAATACGTATTTTGGGTCCCTGGTTATCTCCTAACTATTGTAGATGCTATTGTTTCTACTGTCTGATTATTCACGTTTATTTAAGTGCCAGATTTGCCTACTTTACGTTTACTCTCTGCTGATGGTCCACACCATCTTGGATTGGGGAGCAAGGGCCCTTTTCAGTGTTTACAGTGAATTGTTACCATATATTTTTTGTTATGGCTATACATTTGGGGCTCATAATTAATATCATCCTGCACCTATTTTTAAACTAAATTTTTTTTTGACCATATAGAAAAAAAATTCCTTAAATTTACAAATTTTTTTGACCATATAGAAATTTTTGACCTACTTAATTATAGTGTTATTATTTTAATGTTGGACATTATCTGTAGTTATGGAGCCTCTTATCTGGTTATTACTAGAGGGGATCATTGTTCCCATATCTCGGTGATTATAAGTATTGGTGTTTACACCGCTACTTAAGAGTTTATCTATTGCCAGAGCCCTTCTTATTACGCGATTCTCATACTGCCTATTACTGTTATTTAGGTTTTCTCTGGTCCTTGGTTTGAATCCATCGTTTCACTACAGTATTCTTTCCCATTCCTCTTTGTTATTCAGACCTATTTTGTGGGAGTTGAATTTGGACATATAATATTGTTCTCTTTGTTTCCGTTTTCTGGTTAGGTCTCCTCCTCTCTTATTTATACTGACTTGTTCCATAACACACCACCGTACATCTTCCACTGTATGGCCCATTTCTGTCCAGTGGGCTACTAAGGGTGCTGTCAGCTTTTTAGTACGGATGGCTGACTTGTGTTCCGTTATTCTTGTTCTGATCTCTCGTTGGGTTTCTCCTATGTATACTTTGCCACAAGGGCAACTGATCAAATATATGACATTGTTAGTTCGCCTCCTTTCTCAACAACCGCACACAGATTATCAAAATTAAAAGCTCCAAATCGGACCCCCTCCCTATTACTAGAGGAGTCCCACAGGGGTCAGTACTCTCTCCACAACTTTTCAACATCTACATGGAGCCCCTCACTACAATTCTAAGGAACTCCAACATCCCCTTTCACCTCTATGCGGTTGACACACAACTCTACCTGGAAACCACCTCAATCGCAGACATCCACAGACTAAATGACACACTCTCAAAGGTTCAACACTGGCTCTCTTCCAACCACCTCAAACTTAATGAAGAAAATACAGAAGTGCTCCTCATCTCAAACAAAAGTGAAAATCCCCAAATACTCGAATGGCTCAAAGCCTTAAACACCCTCAATGTACCTCTTGTTCCTACAACCTCCGTCAAATCACTGGGGATCACTCTGGACCCAAAACTGGACATGAAAGAACACATCTCTAAAACTGCCAAAAGTGCTTTCCTTAACCTGAAACTTCTGTACAAACTTAAACCCTTCCTCCCCTTGAAAGACCTGAAACAGGCCACTCAGGCACTGGTACTCTCCAGGATTGACTATGGCATTGCTACTCTGACTGGAACAGCCAAATCTCATCTAGGTCCTTTGACTGCTACCCTTAATGCAGCAGCTAGGATGGTCACGGGAACTAAGAAATATGAGCACATCACCCCGGCTCTCAAGGACCTGAAGTGGCTTCCTATTGACCTACGAGCAAACTTTCGCACAGCCTGCCTCACACACAAAGCCCTGCATACAGGTAAACCGGAATATCTGGCCAATAAACTCAAAAGAGCCGGTCAGTCCAGGACCCTCAGAAGCTCCAACACGCTACTACTCATACCTCTGAAATCACAGAAACGTAAAAGATCTAACAGCTCCTTTGCGGGAAATGCTCCTAAGATATGGAACTCCATCCCCCCCCACATCAGAATGACCGTCTCCTTCCTGAAATTCAAGATACTACTCAAAGCCTTCTTTCTCGAGCGGGCTGGTCCATAACGAGAACCATCGTATGACTTTGATAATTCACTCTCCTTGGTCCTAGCGAGAACCTGATGACTCTCACTTGATCTCCGCCATGTCGCGCTCATGCTGATACTGTATAGACTTTTACGTGCTACCATGTTTTCTCATACTCTCCCTACCCTGCTTCGACCTTCCTGTTATGTTGATGCTTATTTGTATACGCTGTGAAGCGCACTGATACCTTCGGGTCTAGCTAGCGCTATACAAAACTTAAATAAATAAAATAAAATAGTTGAATTTGATGTTGGTGGGGAGGCAGGAACCGTTTCTCTCCTGGGCTCACACCCAGTCTCCACTCGGGGGGGAGAACACTGAGTGGCACCATTTTTGCTAGGGTCGCACTCTAGTTCTCCTAAATGTATAAATGCAGAGACGCTGTGTGGACACGCTGCTGGCACACCGAAGGCACGCCTAAGGCACGCCTGTCTGCACCCATTCGGTTTCTGGAGGCGTCCGGCACCGGTCATGCTGCTGGTTTTGCCAGCAATCACGAGCAGCGCATTTAGTATGACAGAGCTACGCTGCTTAGCCTCAGTAAGGAGTTTCTCTGCAGGGATACCATCGCTGTTGGGGGAGAGGGCAGTATCTCCAAAGTGCACTTTGTAACTGGGAGCTAATTGGCAGTAACTTATGTCGCCTTGCGGAGGTGGTTAATGATGGGGTGGGCTACACCAAAGTCAGTCAGGGTGGGAAGTTTAATGCGCTACTACTCAACACTCGCTGCCTGCAGAAGCACGAATTACAGGTTTTTGACCTGATGCAAGTCTCACTCCCAGACTTAATGTTTCTCACTTAAACTTGGCCCACTAAATGTTCTAACCCCACCATCGCCACTGCTATTCCTCCAGGATATAAGATTCTCAGGAAAGATTGCCCAATAGATACAGGAGGAGGTGTAGCTATCATCTTTAAGCAGGAATACACCTGTAACACTATTCCCAAAGGGGAGCTGGATGATGAACAATGACTCTGCTTCCACTGTGCCATATCTGATCTCCAAATCCTTGGCTAGCATCCTGATACACAGGCCTCCCGGTCCTGCTGACACCTTCCTGAAATCCATTAATGAAGCAATCTCCCCCAGATCTTAGATAAAGGCACTTTCTTGTTTTGGGTGACCTCAATATTTATCTGGACACACCCACTGAGCCCGAACTCATCTCCCTGACCGAGTCCATATGTTTCTCACCCTCTGCACAATAAGGGCCACACTCTCAACCAAATTTTCTCCAATTCAGAGCTTGAGGTGGATCCACCCCTTCCTTTAGTGTGGTTGGATCACTACCTTATTAGTTTCAGGGTCTCCAGGTCGGTAAGGGGCCATCAGACCCCCACCATGAAATGGGTAACCACTCATAGACCTGTCCATTGGGTCACTCCATCTGCTTTGAGTGAAGCATTGGAAAACCTCTGCTCCTCTGCTATGTGCAAACCTGAGAGAGATGCTCTCCGACTTGAGACTTGAATGCAGCACTGTGCTTATGTGCTTGCCCCTATGTCCACTCGTACCCCCAAGAAAGCCAGACTTTTGGCTCCTTAGTTAAATAAGGTACTGAGACTGAGCAAAAGCGCCCACAACCGCCTTGAAAGGAAGTGACGTAAAAACTTTAATTCTGACGATAAACTTGAGTACAAACAGGCCTTGAAGACCCATTACAGTAAAATCCGGGATGACAAAAAAAGCTATCTGAAAGCTAAAATAGAGACGTCCTGTAAAAAAGGCAAGGAGAGATTTAAACTCGTGAAAGCCTTCTCCTCCCTGTCATCTGTTGCAAGGGATTTACCCCTCTCTCTCGAATGGACAAACTAATTTGCGTCTTGCTTTCATGACAAAATCGTGACTATTCAGGACTCCTTCTCAAGGGGGTTCCCTGTGGATCATGACCGCGCTGATAATTCAGCCTTGGCGGCACAACCCGCCTTTATCAATGGCCCGACTCTTGTAAAGTTTCTCTGCTTCAACCGGAAGTATCCTTGGATATCATCAAGAGTCCCCTTCTAACCCCTGCCCAGCTAAACTGTTGGCCTCGGTAGCCATGTCTGTAAACCCTGTGGCAAATAAGGTACTTAACTCTTCCCTTATGGCCGGCCACATACCTGGTATTTGGAAATGTGCTAAAATTCTCCTGTACTTAAGAAGCCCTCTGCCCACCCCTTAGTGTCAGCAAATTACAGACCTATCTCACTATTACCGTTTTTCTCAAAGGCCTTTGAGAAATATGTCAATTCAGTAATCTCTGACTACGTTAAAAAATAATTATGTCCTACACCAGTGCCAGTCGGGTTTCAGAACCAACTATAGTACAGAGACTGCCCTACTTGAAGTTTCTGAGCGTATTCAGGAGAAGCTGGATCGGGGTGGAAAGCAATTCAGATTTTGTTTTAGATCTTTCTGCGTTCTTTGATACCATGCCACACTCTAGACTCCTTAACAAGCTGCATGACTGTGGAATAGGTGGCACTGTTCTGAATTGGTTTTCCTCCTTCCTTGAGGATAGATGCCAGGAGGTCCGGACCCCCCCTTCACGGCTCCCATCCCCAGCCTGAAAGTGGGAGTTCCTCAGCGCTTGATACTGAGTCCCACTCTTTTCAACTTATATATTTCCCCCCTGGCTCCACTGGCAGAAGCGTAAATTATCTCTTGGCAGATGACAGTCAGCTCCTGTTTACCTGCGACAAGGGAGCTGACTATGAAGGTGAGAAGATCTTCTCTTTGTCTCTCGAAGTTGTTCTCATGGTTGAGGAAGAACCAGTTAAAATGTAAGCCAGAGAAATTTGAGGTCATTTTCTTTGGCTCCCCACCCACGGATGAGTCAAAATTCTGGTGTTCATCGGATATGTCACTTCCTCCCTCGGCACTAAGCACTATCAAAAATTTATTTATTTACTTATTTATGAGGGATTTGTAAAGCGCATGGCTGCCTCAGCGACAAGGCGTCCCAGCGCAACCAGAAACCAGAGGAGGAACAGAGAAACCCACAAACGCCTGAACCTCAGATAGTGGGAAACAGCCAAGTTTTTATAGTCTTACGAAACATCAAGAGATTAGGGATGTCTCGAATGTACGCTTGGAGAGAGTTCCAGAGTTTGGCCGCCAAGAGGCTGAACAAACGGCCCCCAGCCCTCACTCTCCAGACTCGAGGAACACAGACAAGCCCATGGTCGGCAGATCTCAAAGCACGCCTGGGCATATAGGGCTTCAATAGACCAGATAACCCAATGGGGGCTTGGTGCATCAGGATTTTATAAGAGATGCACAGCACCTTGAACTGAATAAGTTCTTCGAAGGGCAGCCAATGCAGCTTGGGGAGCACATGCGACACCGACTGGGATCTTGGTAGAGCCACTAACATACGTGCTGCTGTGCTCTGAACCCTCTGCAGACGTTTTATGCTAGCTTTGTTGGCACCCATATATAAAGAATTTCAATAGTCTAGCCTAGCAAGAATGGAGGCGTCATGATAGACAGCTTCCTCTTGATGAAGTCTCAGGTCCAGTCTGTAGAAGGCTCCTGTTGTGGGCTTCTACGGATGCTTAGAAAA
The DNA here is from genome assembly GCF_964261635.1 of Lissotriton helveticus. Classification (NCBI taxonomy): domain Eukaryota; kingdom Metazoa; phylum Chordata; class Amphibia; order Caudata; family Salamandridae; genus Lissotriton; species Lissotriton helveticus. The sequence goes on from NC_136059.1 coordinate 268,195,909, forward strand.
TTTCTCCCCATGCCTCTTGAACATGGGAAGACCATAGTCCAGGCATTGATCATCTCCAGACTGGACTACATCAATGTCCTGTACCTAGGCCTCCCTGAATATTTGTTCAACTGCTTACAGGTAGTCCAGAATGCAGCTGCCAGAGTGGTCTTTTTCCTCAAGCCCAGTACTCATATCTCTCCTCACCTCAAGGCCTTACAGTGGCTTCCTGTAAAAAAAAGAATCAGTTTTAAAGCCTTGGTACTCTTCTTCAAGACCCTTCAGGGACACGGTATCTCAAAAAGAGAGTCACGCACTATGTGCCGCCAAGAACCCTGAGGTCCTCCACGTTGAGCCTGGCATCTGTCCCCAGTTTCATGGAGCCTGTGCCTGCAACCTTCTTCCTTTGCCTCTCAGAAAAGTGTCCAATGCAACCGTTTTCAGGAAAATGCTTCAAACCTGCTTTTCCGTAACTAACTCCCTGTCTCCTGCCCCTTGGGGCAGCAGTAGGTCTGATAAAGTCTTTTAATCGCCAGGACACTCTTTCTGAGTAGCTGTGCACTCTATAATGCTCTTTCATTCATTCATTCAAAGCTCCTGCGGCCAGACTTCCACAAGTTTGACAGGGAGCTTGTTGCAAGGCAAGCTTACGAACCCCCACTAAATCTGGACTGGCTGAGAGCTTCGAGGGACCCCAGGAAGAAAAGCTCTAGAAATGTTTCTAAGTCAGAGGGTAAAAAGTGGTGTTATTGCCAGTGGTAGATGCATATTTACCACTACCAATAACCCACTTTCCAGCAACCCACATTACAGCTTTTCCATATTTAACTTTCTAAATAAATTAGTGCATTCAGTTGTTACAGGTGGTGTATGCAATAAACTTCATTTAATGATTTAGGTCATGTCCATTTCTAATTATCTAACATACAAATACGAAGATATCAAGACACCTACATTCTTTCTATTTAACTCTTTCTTCTAGACACAGCTGTCAGGAAAAATGTAGGGGTCTTGTGTTAAAAAATTTTGTTACTTGCATACCAGTCTCAAACTGGTATGTGCCCGCAAAAACGTTGTCAGTTGTCAGTATGCTCAAAGCATTTAATTATAAGAATTTCCTGTTAAAGCGTTGTGAATAAAATGTTTACCGATGCACATTTTTGCGATGTCAAACGTTTTCAAATCTCAAATAGGTAATCACAAAATCAATTTAGCGATTTGGTATTTGTATATTCAAAGCATTTGCAATTTGCAATTAGTCACAAAGCAAGCTTTTTGTACTCAAAATTTACCACCAATTAGATGCAGGTGGTAGCTAGGTGCAAACTATAAAATTAGGCTCAGAATGCTTTGTCTCTTTTCACAACGGCTAAGGTTTGTGATGTGGTGAAGAAAAGCCACATTTTGGCAGCAGTATACAGAAGAAGGAACAGGCAAGAGAGGATTTATAGGGTCAGGGTTATACTCTTTGGCCAAACAGATGAGGACATTTATGCAAAGTACAGGCTTACTAGTAGTGTTATTTTAGATTTAATAGAGTACACTATTTCAGGTTTTTAAAAATTTCCTTGAAGCTAAGTTGCTAAAAATCAATACTTACATTGTGTTTCCTCATACACCCGGTAATGTACTAGGCAGCAATGTTGCATTTTTCAAAGTAGTACAATTCCCTTAGGTAAGTGACTGCATTAATGGAACACACATTGCAATTTGTTCACCATCTCAACATGAATTTTGATACAGAAATAGGAAAATCTACCACTCCTGAAATAAACAGGTAGTGTGTAATAGTGAGTGTGTAATAACTGACATTGCAACATGTTATCCCGGCAGTACACATGATTGCTAAATATTTTGTCACTGTGGTCTGTAAATCCGTTTGGCAACAGGGTAGCTTGGAGATGGTTTTCTTTTGGATATGGAAGACAATATCATCCAAAAATATGAATTTACCTTTAATATTTTAAATATGTGTAGGATTTCCTATGAGGTTTAATGCACCTTTAGGTAACAGTGCATATGGTCTTCGCCCATGGATCATGACACTCTTCCTACATCTGCCAGGCAGTTAAAATATAACTTAGCACACTGATGGACTAGGTTTAAAATGGAAAACTCATTTAGCTTCCTGAAAAGACGGGTCAGATGCCAACAAAATAGTGGGAGAACATTGCATTATAGACCATATGTAACTGTGGAATTTTGTGCTATCTTGCATGATGTAGCAACACAAGGAGGCCTTCTTTACAGATGTTAGAGGACAATAGTGATGATGAAGAAATACCTCCATCTCGTACAGAACATCAAGATGCGAATGCAGCCAGAGCCATTGATGGAAGGAATCTTAGAACACAAATCACAAGTACTTTTCAACTAAGCTTTTTTTATGTTTGACATTTTGTACTTGCACAAAGTATCATGTTGTTATTGTAAACAACATTTATTTCTGGTTTTTCACAGTGCATTGAAAAACACACTTAGGGGCATATTACCAAGGGCATTATCGTCGCTTTAGCAGGAATTTTTCCCGCTAAAGCGACGATATTTTTATCGCCCTATTACCTAGCTATCGCTAACACCAGTTAGCAACAGCTAATAGGTGATAGCGGGCATTTAGGGGCCCACTCTGCATGTCAGCGATGATTATCGCTAATGACACGGAAAGTGGGCGTGCCAAGATGTTAGCGACTGGAAACAATCGCTAACATCGCTATCCCTATTACCAACTTTTGGAAATAATCGCGCTAAGCGCAATTATCGCCAAAAGCCATCGCCTGCCCAGAGCAGTTCTTAGCCATGTTATCCAATGGAAGGTGGATAACATGGCTAAGAGCATTGTCACGATAATGCATGAATATCGCTGATTTTACAGCGATATTCATGCATTTCCCACTATTTTTACCGCTTTTGAGATAAACCTTGATAATATCAGGGTATCTCAGCGGTAAAAATCGTCAGAGCGCGGCGATATTTTAATTCCCGCTAACCAAGCTTAGCGATAATTATCGCTATAGCTTGGTAATATGCCCCATAATTTCCTTGCAAGTAACGTTTTGCATATGAAAAGGTAACTATAAACATATCTTGTACACATCTTTAGCTTCCGTTTAAATTGTAAAATGAACGAAGAAGTAGGTAAAACAACAGTAGTTACAGCTTTACTGCTTGCTCTTTATTTCCTTTGGTTCCTGTAACTCTTTCACTAGATATTGGTGTATTTCTTGTATGTACATCTGGCGTGTGTCTACAGCTGCGTTTTAGAGTACCAAACACTTGCACAGACATACTGCTATGGCTTGCTCCCTCTTCACTCTCTTCAAGTACACCTCCCTCAATACTTACTGCATGTCTATTTTCCATTTCATCCCTAACACATTACAATTTTTTTATAGGTCTTAAGCAACATCTCCACCAAAATGCCTCGTTCTACTTTCAACTCCAGGGACTTTTGAGGCAGAAGACTCGTAGTGGTAGCAAGGTAATCTACATATGTATCAAAGCCTTGCAGTCTATTTGTTAAATATTTATTCTGATGGTGGCCATCACAACTATCAGCATTCCTTATTCCACATAGTGTGATAGGGCCTCTGTTAATGCACTGATTTCTGTATATATAGCCTCATGTGTCTCACAAATGTGTATGAAACCAGATGTCATGTTTTCTTCAATCGTAGTTTATTTTTTTTCTTTGTACTTGCAGCATAGATTTCTCAATGTTTTGAAATGCTCGAGCAGCTTGTAATCCTTCTTCTAAATTAAGAGACATAGCTGCCCTTGGCCTTATATCAGTTCTGCGATCTCGCAACAATCTGCTTCACATAATTCATCTTGTTGAAGGAGTAATATTCCCAATTATCTGCGTAGTTAGACAAATTGAAGGTCTTATGTCAATGAGGTTCATCTGGCATTTCAGATAGTTCTTCTGTTGGTAAATTGCTGCTGAAATATTGGACAGCCGATATTTCACCCATTTCTTTGTCATCAACATTTTTACCATTTCTTCATTTTCAACACTAACCTGTGCAGCAGTGCTTTCTAGTGACAAAAACCATACATATTTTTTTAAGTGTCCTGAAAATGATAAATTATGGATTGACACATACATATGTGAATCTGTGTATTTATGACTGCACCACCATGCATTATGGATGTATATATATATATATATATATATATATATATATATATATATATATATATATATATATATATATATATATATATATATATATATATATATATTCACAAAAAAAACATAGGTTTCAGGGACGTTATAGTTAGTTGAACATTTGACTCAGATAAAACCAGAGAAATTCACCTGTTATACTTAGTTGAGCCAACTATAACTTGCGCGCCCGCAATGTACTGCTGATGATGTCACATATTACATCACTCATGATATGGTCAGTGACATCACTCATGACATCACTCATGACATCATCCAGTGAATGTGTGTTTCTGTAAAGGTTAAATATGTTTTATATATATATATATATATGCCAAGGTGTATTTAAGAATGAATGCATTTACAAGTGCCTAAAGGAATTATTTCCTATGTGCATGACTGACTGTTTATGTGAGTGATTGAACATGTCTTACTGAATGCATGGGCTAGTGACTAAACTGTGTAAAAGTCTATATTAGTCTCTACGTTGGTGTGTAAGCAACTGCATGGGTTGCTGAATAGCTACATGAGCGTCTATATAGGTTATTGAGTTGTAGTCTGAGTATCTGTATGGGTCCCTGAGTGTCTGTGTGGGTGGGTGCGTGGGGGTGTATGAGTCTGTGCATAGATGTCTGAGTAGGTGATTCAGTGGTTGTATGGATTAAGTGCATCTGCAAAGGGCAGTATGGGTGCATTAGTGTGTCTATGGGTGTGTTGGTGAGTGAATAAATGTCTCAGTGGTATATCTATGAGTAACTACATATGTTTTAAGGCAGTAGATGTGAGTGTTGGAGTATATTAATGACTATACATGAGAGTAAGTTATTTTTAGAGTGGGTGTATAAATAAGTGTCTGCTTCTATCAGTGATTATATAAGACAGTAAATATGTGTTAGTATCTGTATAAATAGGTGATGTGGTATGTCTAAAAATAACAAAGTTGGTGTGTATATTTGCATACATGATTAAATGGGTATGTGATTTATTCCTTGCTTTACTGACTAGGTGTGTGAGTAACTCTATGGATGAGTGGCAGAGTGTGACTGCATGTATAGATGTATGAGTGCATATTATAGTCCTGTATTGATAAGTAACTACAAGTATAAGTGACTGGATGTGCGTGTAGACCTTGGAAATAGTGAGTGCTATGTAGTATATGGCATTCTTCTGTGTATGGTTTCAAAAATAGTAGTCAGCATTTTAGAATGGATGTATCAAAGTTTATATTAGAGCATCAGTAGGTGCATCAGATTGTCACCTGCATGATGTCATGAGTGATGTCATTTGAGATGTCATAAGTGATGTCAACGACCATGTCATGAGTGATGTAATATGTGACATCAGCAGTGCATTGCGGGCCCGCAAGTTATAGTTAGCTCAACTAACTATAAGAGGCGAATATCTCTGGTTTTATATGAGTCAAATGTTCAACTAACTATAACGTCCCTGACACCTATGGATTTTTCAGTGAATTTGTAAGGTTTTTTTAAATGTTAATTTCATATTTTAATGTTTCTAAAACCTTTATTTTTTCATTTTTAAAAAATATTTCGCCACTCTAGTATACTTCTTTTTTTTAACTTTTGGTATCCGATGGGTACACAGTACCAAGCCACGTGTTACGTCATGTACGTATGGGGTTGTGCCCGCTGCGTGTTGCATATGATACAAGTACACGCTGCCAGGCCCTGTGTTACATCACAGACATATAGTGTTGCACCAGGTACGCCATGCCTTCATTTTTTTTGTCTCAAAAGTATATCTAAATAACTTTAAACAGTATATGAGAGCAAGCGATAATCTAATATATTTCAAACATTTATATATTTCTAACTAATAAACTTATTATGATAAACTTATTGTGATAAATATATTTTGTCAAAATCGCGTCTGGTGCGGCCTCCTTGCGCGCTTGGTGCGCGATTGCCATGTGACCTTACAAAAAAGCATTTGATTGCTTCATAACATTTCCCATTGTAATAGTTGGACGACCCCACCCATTTTACTCATTCTCTCTACAGCGTTTGATGAGAGATACCTCTTCTGCTTAGAGAGCTGTTTTTTAAACGTTGTTTTGCTGTGTACACATATCTTATACTACACACAACATGCAACAATCATCTTGATCAATATCCACGGTCTGTACATTAGCCTTCCACATGTAATTGCCATGCATCTCAAACGTTACATCAAAAAACAAATATGTTTTACACGATGCCCCTGGTGTGTGTGTGTGCACATTATTGTGCTCCCTTTCGGCCTGGGTAATCGTGGCTCTAAGAAGTATCAGGAGCCACGGGCAGAGTGCACATCCTAGATCACATGTGACAAACAGTAAACAGCAATGTGTAGCTTTCTTTTGCTGTACGCTCTGTTGACAGGCTTTACCAATATACTAGTGTGTTATATGTGAGACTTTCAGATTCACATTTGACATGTATTCCTTGATTGTAATGAGTGTTATCACTGTGTATGACGTAGCCTCACTGCTGATCGTCCCTCCATCCGACCACATTTACATGTGTACGCTTCGCGATAGCAACACTTTCAATAATACCACACACCATTGACATGTTGTCTGCGCATATCCACAACCTTGACAACGACATCTCATTAACGATAGTTGCCGCCCTCCCAACACATGCTACACTAATGTAAATTGCACTCTCTGCGAGGTCAAAACTACAAAAGAAACACTCATAAGTATACTTCCTGGCCAGGCAGGAACTGAACAACGCCCAGGTCCCTGGAATAATTATTCACACCCCTACGTTGACCTGGTGTACGCAAGCCCAGCCCACTTTGCGTACGTTTAAATAGGATAACCACGACAACGCATGTCTCTCTTTTTCCACACTGCCTCAGGTGATATGTCCGCATCCACCTCGCATATCACAATGCGCAAAAAAAAAAGGCATCCATGAGGTGTACACCATCCTAGCAATCAACACAGGCTCTAAATTGTGAGCCCTCCTGCCCGTCATCTACGAAAGGGATCAATGAGCTATCCACCATCCTGAAATCATCACTCCAGCTTAAATATGAGCACTGCTGCCTGTAGTGTTTGCTTACACAACAATGACAGCAGGTAAGCAGAGCAGCCTGGGTGCACAGGGCCTCCAATTGAGCGCAGGGTGGTGGGACGGGTGGGGTGCATCACCCTGGCTGCGCAGGTGCAAACAAACGATGTTGCCGTGCGAAATGATGTTATCTCTGACCTGATTCAGTCTCATTTCTGTCTCATTTTAAAGACCTGCTGGACCATACTTTAGGCCTGAGCCAGTGGGCAGCGTTGCCCTACAGACATCTGTTGAGCGTGATGCTGCTGGAGGGGTGGGGTGCAACACCCTGAGTGCGCATGTGCGAAAAAGCGATGTTGCTGTGCGTAATGATGTGATCTCTGACCTCATTCAGTCACATCTGTCTCATTTTAAGGACTTGCTGTACCATACTGTAGGCCTTAGCCAGCGGGCAGCGCTGCCCTACAGACACGTGGAGTTGGCTTGTAGGGCACTGTAGTGAGCTCATTACTAAGTGTACATGCACACAGCCTTCCGCCACTGCATTACATGCGCACATATTGCTTCTAGCATGCGCTCTGTTCCTTTCTATATGAACCTTCGTATAACGTATTAATATTTAACCTTGTGAATTCCCAGCACTCCAACTCTTCTTTGAACCACGATTACCACTAACAGTTGGTAGATCGTACTTCAAAAACGAAGGATGCACTCAACTCCTGTTTTCTATCAAGCTTGAAATAAACCTTCATTTACCTCCAGACGTTTCCACCAATAAATTATTTCTCCCTTTTAAGACATCCAATTGATTGGCTCAAGAAGGGCGGAATGGAAGCTCACCCCGCAATGATGCCTGGGGCATTCTTACGCCTTCCATCATGGTATCAAGACACTGTCCCCGACCAGAGACCTGGTCTCCTACCGTACAAACGTACCCCGGACTCAGAGCTTGCACCAACACGTCGTGGGACACACCGGTGGTGGCAGGTGAGCAGTGAAGCCTCGGTGTGCAAGACCTACAATTGAGCACAGTGCGAGAGAAGTGGCTGAAGTGCAGCACCCTGGGTGCACAGGTGCAGGCAAGCAATTTTCCTGTAGCTAATAATGTGGGACCATATTATGAAAGAATGGCGATAAAATGATCTCCGCTTTATCGGCTGAAAAATGCCATTAAAGCGGCGACAATGGGCTTGATAATATGCTCCTGTGAATTTCCATAGAAGCCCAGGTTCACACTAGAACCTGGGTTCTATGGGAATTCACAAGGGCTTATCATCAACCCCTTATCACCACTTTAGCAGCAGTTTCCTGCCGCTAAAGCGGCAATAATGTTATCGCCGTTCCTTGATAACATGGCCCCTAATCTCTGGCCTCATGTGTTTCATTTTAAGGACTTGCTGAACCACACTCTTTCTCGCGGACCCCAGCGTCCTAGACAAACGGGTAACGGGAGGGTAAACACTAAGGGCTGGGTTCAGTAGGCCGACGCTCTGTCTCCTCCTCCCTCTCTTCTTTTGACTCTCCCTACCCTTCTCCCTTCCACCCACTCCCCCTCCCTCCCATTCTCACTATTTTCCTTTCATTCTGACTACATTTCTTTACCTCTTCCACATAGCACACATACTTATGTTTCATTTTTGTCTTGTAGGTTTCCTGCGCTGCTTCCACTGAAGTCCAATCCACGTTTTTTATCATATACTGTTTGTTCTATTAAACTTATTTATTTATTTGTGTTTTAATAAAGGTATATATTTTTTCAAATAAATAACCGAGTGTATAGGACTTCTTTTTCTGACAACACTTGTCTATTATTTATTGTGAAAATCATCTGTTTATAGGAGATTATGAGGGCAAACCTTTTTAATAATACAGTGCACCTACCAATAATCTAACTGACTATTACACAATTGAAGCCTGTAGATTTCTACAACTGCAAGAGTTCTTTGAGTGTATAACACCATAAATACTGCCCGTGTGATTACAGAACCAATAAGGCACTGCCTAGGACCACCGAGGCTTCAGGGACTGCCGAGGCACACCCTGCATATTTAAATAAAGCCCTAGAGTCTGGCAATCCCCAGTTGGCCTCGAACCCCAGGAACAATTAGTAAACAATACCCGGGAAGGTAGCGGTCCCCTAGGCTGCAAAACGTCTCTGTGCCCTTCCGCGCCTAATTTACATGTGACATTAAGAGCCCCAGTCCTACAGAGACCCCGCAATATAATAATTGGATTGGCCACGGAACATTACCCACCAGGGGCCTCATTTAAATGAACGGGTGAGACCCCACTTTTTTTTGTTTATTTTTTTCTCTTCATTTTTACCATCTGCATCCCCTCTATTAAAGCGATACAAGATTTTCCTCCTCTCGCATCAAGTAGTCAAACAAGGATTTGCTATCACAGGGTGGATGCCTTGCACCAGCCCTCTAATAGCAAACACAAATGTCCCGCAAATGCACACCCCGGGACATTGTATGAGCTGCGCCTGAGAGGTCACCCTTCCTAGGACCAAGATGCATTTGTTAGTATAAACGCATACTAACTCTACTTACACACGTGTAGTACAGCACCCAGAATGTAGTGAAGAAGCAGAGGAAGCACAAAATCTAAAAATATAAATCCTACCAGAAGTCGGATGACATAGTTCAATGAGCCGACGACCCTGGCATGAGTAGAAACAGCTACACAAAGAAAACGGGTCTTCAGCACAACGCAAGCAATTTTGAAATATTGGTGAGTGGTGCCTACTTTTTACCTTCTCCCGCTCTACGCCAAATTTATGTAGTGAAGAGGAAGACAGCAGTGGATCCAATAAGTAGATTTATGACAGGAAAACAAGACACCTGGAACAGCCACCAACAGGAGCAGACAGCAAGGCAACCATCTTCTCCAGCACCGTGTACACACTCTGCAAGGTTCCCCTCATGACAACCCTACATTCTAACATTACATACTTAGATTCTAGTAGAATTACATACTAACATGACTTATATTGGAATACTACACAGAGCACATGACTTTACGGCAATGAGCTCATGGTTTCATCCACAAGTCTTGAGACTGGTAGGGGTAAGTAGTTCGCTTCCCACTATACTTATTGTATAAACGCAAACTAACACTACTTCCACAGGTATGCCACAGCGCCCAGAGCACATCACTTTACAGCAATGAGCTCACAATTTAGGCTCACGGTTTAATCCCCAAGTCTTCACACCAGTAGGGGTGAGTAGTTTGCTTCCCACTCCCTATATACTATAAACGCATACTAACACTACTTACACACTTATACTACATCGGCTAGTAACCTACAGCTCCCTTAGCCCATCACTTTACAGCAATCAGCTCAGTTTGATCCCCGAGTCTTCACTTCCGGTATAGTATAAACGCATGGTACCGGTCAGTAGTTCGCTTTCCACTCCCTGTATGGTATAAACACCTACTAACACGCGTATACTACAGTGCCCAGAAACCATCCCGTTACAGCAATCACCTCGGTTTCATCTCCAAGTCTTTACACAGGTAGGCGTGAGTACTTCGCTTCCCTTCTCCGGTATACTATAAACACACATCAGCGGTCAGTAGTTCGCTTCCCACTCCCTGTATGGTATAAACGCCTGCTAACACTACTTGTACACGTATGCTACAAACAAAAGACCACATCACTTTACAGAAATGACCTCACAGTTTAGGCTCTCGATTTCATAGCAGAGTGTAGCACCATATCAAATCAGCACCATGTCACTCTGAGCAACGCCATATTTTCAGACCAGTAACAGTGGCTACTTTGCTTCGCACTCCCCCACAAAACGTACAGTGCTCCTACCCTCCTTTCCTACTTTTTTTGCCCTTTTTACCCCTTACTCGCTTCAATGAAATCACAAAATGGCAGCCAACACTTCCTAGTTGCAACTGCATTGCAGCCAATAAGCAGCAAGCTCCTGCTCGTAACACCTCAGCCAATCAGAATTCCCAAATAACGATATCTGTAATTTTTGATATTTCTCAAAAACTACTGAATGGATTTACACCAAATAAACAAAAGCATGCTTTCGACACCAGCACCCTTCTCTCTGCCACATTTGGGGTAATTCCGTTCACCCGATCGGTTTGTAGCGTTGTCTAAACTTTCCTAAGGAAATTAACATGGAGAAAACACGTTTTGGGACCCCCCTTTTATTTCGGCCCCCCTTGACGAATCACCCACAACCTTTCAACATAGGAGCTGATATGCAGAAAGAATTAGTTTCAAAATTTCATGAAGATTTATCAAATGACGCCAAAGTTATGAGCAAAACAAAAAATGCTGGGTCCTAACTCTGTAACTACCTACTGGTAACCGCCAGAAGGTAAAAAAGAACAAATTAGAATAGTTCATTGATTCTTTTAGCTTTCAAAACTTCTCTCTACTACTGTCTTTTTAATTTTCCATGTAAACAATTTTATTAATATTCAAGTACACATAGAAGTCAGAAATGCAACGTATTCTATCAACACACTTTCTAGAACATTCTACAACACATGGAGGTTAAAAGTTCATACATTTTTAAAAGCCTATTGATATTTTTTTTCAACATTTTCTCGAACATTTAACGGCACGTGCAGGTTAAAAGTTCACAATTGTTTTAAGTTTGAACACTGCATTCCAAATGCTAGCAGCAGGTGTGGTTGAGTTGATCACATTTTATCCTATAATATGTACTCCACGTTCAAACTGTTTTTCTTAACCAATCACAAAGATGCTTTTCCACAAAACGTATGTGCACCCTACTTTTAAAAAAACAATGCTTCTCATCTCCCAATCAGGTACCGTTTTGTATGTGAAAAGAAACTAGTTCCCCATCTTTAAACATATCTCTTATTCTACGAAGGAACTGAATGAGCTACAGACAACTTTCCATACCTTCCACCCAAATAAAATGCTAGTGTGGATCGTAGGACATAGCTATGTTTTCTGGTGCAAGAGGTATGCAGAACAGAGATGTATTGACTTAGACCTCGGTTTACAAAATGTGGACATTAAATGGTTTGGACAGAGAGGATTGAAGTTGCACCAATTGCTGCCTTTGGTAAAACCTGTTTGCATCTCCAACACCCTGACCTCATGATTGTGCACTGTGGTAGAAACGACCTAGGCACATTGACTGGGATAGGTTTGGAAATGCTTATGAAGACACCTTTGAACAATTGATGTTACTTTTTCCTCAAACTGTCTTTGTATATTCCAATATATGCCAAAGACAGAAGTGAAAACGGTCCAAACAATTTTGTCCTCAGATTGAAAAATCTTGGAAGAAAGTCAACAAAGTGTGTCTGCATACCTCAGAGACCACAAAATGGGCTCCATCTACAACATCAACATACGTTTTGATATAGCAGATATCTACAGAAGTGATGGAGTACACTTCACAGATCAGGGAAACCGAGTTTTCCTGAATAACTTGATTCTGTGCATCCGCACTTATATGTAGCTCCAACTGATGAACACAAGGGTTCTTTTTAGAGCCACCCTATAACTTACAACTTAGGCCTGCTATTTTAGGGCCAGATAACGGCGACTCCCGGACCCTCCCCAAAATGTATTCTCCACACTGCTGTTGCGCAGCGGCCAGACCATCTTACTTTACAGCACAGACCTCTCGCTTTGATCCCCGACTCTACTCACCCATAGAGGTGAGTAGTTTGCACTTTACATATACCGTATAGATATACCTTTGCACTCCCTATACAACACCACCTAAGCACCATATACAAGTTGAACACATGTGGCACAGCGCCCAGAGCACATGACTTCACAGCAGAGCACACACAGTGTAGGCTCACGGTTTCATCCCCGAGTCCAGCAACAGCTCAATCTAACAGCATGACACTCTACGCAATACCTCACTTAATTTCCGTACCCCGCACTTTCAGACCGGTAGTACGCAATACCTCACTTAATTTCCGTACCCCGCACTTTCAGACCGGTAGGGGTCAGTAGTTCAACGGCTTTACCCCGAATCTGGCAGCAGCTCAGCTTACACCCCCAGCGCCATCAGACCCGTAGGAGTGAGTAGTTACCACTTCACAAATACCAAATTGATTTGATCAGCGCAAATTTACCTTCGCACTCCCTCTATAACACCCCCTAAGCACCATAAACAAGCAACAAAAGTTCATCCAAGTATCTATAACTACATGCTCACACTACTTGGACAGGTATGGCACAGTGCCTAGAGCACATGACTTCACAGCATAGCACACACAGTTTAGGCTCACGCTTTCATCCCTGAGTCCGGCAGCAGCTCAGCTTAGCTCCATGAGACTCTAGACAATACCTCACAAATTTTCCGTATCCCAGGACTTTCAGACCAGAACGGGTCAGTAGTTCGTCCTAGTAGGTATAAACACATGCTGACACTACTTCCACAGGTATAGTGAATGGCCACAGCACATGACTTCACAGCATGACACAAAATTTGAGCTCACGCTTTAGTCCCCGAGTCCCGCACCAGCTCACCATAGCAGCAACAGACTCTAGGCAATACCTCACTTAATTTCCGTAACCCACCACTTTCACACTGGTAGGGGTGAATACTTCGCTTCGCACCCCCTCTATAGCACACGCTAAACACCCCACAGAGGTTACAGTGCTCCTACCCTCCTATTTCCCACTTTTTTCACCATTTTTTCCCCTTACTCTCTTCAACAGAATCACAAAATGGCAGCCAACACTTCCTAGTTGCAACCACTTGCAGCCAATAAGCAGCAAGCTCGTGCTCGTAACGCCTCAGCCAATCAGATGGCAGAATTCCCAAATAACGATATCTGTACATTTCGATATTTCTCAAAAACTACTGAACGGATTTATACCAAATAAACTAAAGCATGCTTTCTACACTAAGACTCTTCTCCCTGCCAAATATGGGGTAATTCCGTTCACCCGTTTGACCTGTAGCCTTGTCTAAAGTTTCCTCTAGAAATTAACATGGAGAAAACACGTTTTGGGACCCCCCTTGACGAATCACCCCCAAACTTTCAACATAGGAGCTGATATCAACAAAGAATTAGTTTCAAAAATTTCGTGAAGATTCGTCAATCAGGGCCCAAGGTTATTGGGAATAGAATGTTGCGATTTTTGTATTGTAACAACGCCCTAACTATAACTAGGTATATATATATATATATATATATATATATATATATATATATATATATATATACATATATATATATTACCTACTGGCGATAGCCAGTAGGTATATATAGTTAGGATTTTTTTCCATAGGGAAATCGCAACATTCTATTGGGAATAACTTTGGCGCCGGTTGAGGAATCTTCCTGTGATTTTCCTTAACTTTGCCTCGCGGCGCTCCGGTCCTTCCCTGAAAGTTTGGGGGGGATCCATCAAGCGGGGGCCGAGATAAAAGGGGGGTCCCAAAACGTGTTTTCCCCATGTTAATTTCCATAGGGCGGTTGGACTCACTTTTAGCCCGAACGGCTGAATGGTTTTCCACCAAACTTGGCAAAATTGTAGGGACTGGTAGCCCAATGTGCCTTTGCTATGTCTCAAGATATATGCTCCAGTGGTTTTTACGAAAATTAACTTTGAAAAAATATATATTGGGCTACATTGGGCTATATATATGTTAGAGCCCAAATGTAGGCCAATGTAGCCCAATGTAGCTCAATGTAGCCCAAAGATGGCCACCAGAGACAAAAAAAACAAATGTAGCCCAAATATCAGCCAGATGTAGCCCAACTATAGCCCAATGACAGAATGTCCCAGAGTGTTCTAAAGAACAACTAGAGCGCTAACAGTCTTACTTATGACAAAAGTATGGCACACCTAAATTCACTGAAAAAAACATAGGTTTCAGACCTTATAAAGTTAGGAATTAGGCACAAGAAAGCAGAAAAACAAACGTGTAGAACACAAAAAGGGGGCAGGGTAGAAACACCCTGACCCCTTAGGGCTGCTCAGGTGGTCCCACTAGGATATTAATATATTTAAACGTTATCCGCTAATAGAATTAGCATTTAAAAAACCTTTGCAATTCACTGAAAAAACCATAGGTTTCAGGCCTTATATAGTTAGGAATTAGCATTTAAAAAACCTTGCGAATTCACTGAAAAAACCATAGGTTTCAGGCCTTATATAGTTAGGAATTAGCATTTAAAAAACCTTTGAAATTCACTGAAAAAACCATAGGTTTCAGGCCCTATATAGTTAGGAATTAGCATTTTAAAAAAACCTTTGAAATTCACTGAAAAAACCATAGGTTTCAGGAGTTATATAGTTAGGAATTAGCTTTTAAAGAACCTTTGAAATTCACTCAAAAAACTATAAGTTTTAGTGGTGTTATAGTTAGCTGGACATTTTATTCATACAAAACCATTGAAATTGCTCCCATATAGTTAGTTGTACTAACTATATTTCGCGCACCCGCAATCCACTGCTGATGATGTCACATATTAGATCATTCATGACATGGTCAGTGACATCACTGATGACATCTCAAACGACATCACTGATGACATCACTGATGACATCATCCACATGACAATCACTTACACCTTTTCATACACTATTACAATTTTTCATCACTCTTTGTAAAATACAGAGTATCATATTTAAATCCATTGTCACAGCAATACAAGTATCTAAAAATCCACTCAGTGATTCATAGATGTATACACACATCTAATCACTTACCTATGGATTCACTCATACATGCTGTCAATGAACAATAGAACACTATCAAAAATACTTATACATCTATATCGACATTAAACAACAGCACGCATCCTATTCACATATGAAGTCATCCTACTCACTTATGCAAACAATGGATCATACTTACATATTTACTTAGCAAAACACTTATACAAACACCACTACTTCTATTCATTTAGATAGTAAGTCATACTTAGTAAATTATAAAATCATTATTACAAGTATACAGTTATCCGTACAGTTACTCACACAATCATTGTGTCTTATGTATACTTATTTATATACAACAACTGACACATACACTGCCTTTTATTGTTCTAGTTTGTTGGACATGTACCATTGAGAAATATATTTGCTCATCACCACACCCATAAAGAGATTCACTCACCCAAACAACTGTTAGAACATGTAGTTTTAACTTCATATATCTACTGAATCAACTATTCACACATCTTTGGACAGTCACACACCCCCCCACCGAACCATACACACTTTCACACTCCCTTACAAATACTCAGTTACCTAATCAATAACTAATATAGACTTTCACATAGCTAGTAACCAACTGTAGAATCAGTTTACACAACAACTGACAAAGTGATACAGATATTCACACAGTTTAGTCACTATCCACTATATTTAGTGAGACATTATAAATTGGTCAAGTAAACAGTCAATTACACTGCTACTAAATCCTCCATCCAAATATTTATTTATATATATCCACTTATTCTTCAATGCAAATTGCTATATATTTAATGCATATTTAAATAACGAAGCAAACCACATTCACTGGATGATGTCATCAGTGATGTCATCAGTGATGTCATTTGAGATGTCATCAGTGATGTCACTGACCATGTCATGAATGATCTAATATGTGACATCATCAGCAGTGGATTGCGGGTGCGCGAAATATAGTTAGTACAACTAACTATATAGGAGCAATTTCAATGGTTTTGTATGAGTAAAATGTCCAGCTAACTATAACACCACTAAAACTTATAGTTTTTTGAGTGAATTTCAAAGGTTCTTTAAAAGCTAATTCCTAACTATATAACTCCTGAAACCTATGGTTTTTTCAGTGAATTTCAAAGGTTTTTTTTAAATGCTAATTCCTAACTATATAGGGCCTGAAACCTATGGTTTTTTCAGTGAATTTCAAAGGTTTTTTAAATGCTAATTCCTAACTATATAACTCCTGAAACCTATGGTTCTTTCAGTGAATATATATATATATATATATATATATTCACTGAAAAAACCATAGGTTATAGACCATATATAGTTAGGAATTAGCATTTAAAAAACCTTATTTTACTCACACAAAACCATTGAAATTCCATATATAGTTAGTTGCACTAACTATATATCGCGCACCTGCAATCCACTGCTGATGATGTCACATATTACATCATTCATGACATGGTCAGTGACATCACTGATGACATCACTGATGACATCTCAAATGACATCACTGATGACATCACTGATGACAACATCCAGTGACTGTATGTTTCTGTAAAGTTAAAATGTGTCTTACATATTGAAGAATGAGTGGAAGTATAAGTGTCTGGACAAAGGATTTAGTAGGTGCATGACTGAATGTATGAGTGAGTGATTAAATGTGTCTCACTGAGTGCATGGCTTAGTGACTAAAGTGTCTTAATTTGTGCATCATTATGTCTGTTGTTCTGTAAACTGCTGCATGTGTTGATCAGTAGCTATATGATTAACTATATGGGTTACTGATTGATTGTCCAAGTATTTGTATGGGAGACTGAGTGTGTGTGTGGCTGGCTGGGAGGTGTGTGACTCTGTGCAGATCAATGTGTACTTATATCAATGATTGTATAACAAGGTAAGTATGTGTTAGTATATGTTTGAAAATGTAAGGTGCTCTATGTTTAACTGTATAGACAAGAAAATGGAAGTGTGATTGATTCTTTACAGGACTGACTAGGTGTGTGAGTAACTCCATGGATGAGTGGCAGAGTGTGAGTGTCTGTATAGGTGTATGAGTGCATATGATAGTGTTGTAAAGATGAGTGATTGTATGTATGAATGATTGTATGGGTGAATGAGTGAATGTGTGTGTAGACGTAGGAATCAGTGAGTACATATGTAGTAACTAGTATTGGTGTGTCAATGGTTTCAAAAATTATACTCTGTATTTAACACTGGGTGAAACAGAGGTTATATTAAAATGTGAGGAGATGCATTGTATTGTCACATGAATGATATCATCAGTGATGTGGTCATTGATGTCAAATGAGATGTCATCAGTGATGTCATCAGTGATGTCATTTGAGATGTCATCAGTGATGTCATCAGTGATGTCACTGACCATGTCATGAATGATGTAATATGTGACATCATCAGCAGTGGATTGCAGGTGCGCGATATATAGTTAGTGTAACTAACTATATATGGAATTTCAATGGTTTTGTGTGAGTAAAATAAGGTTTTTTAAATGCTAATTCCTAACTATATATGGTCTATAACCTATGGTTTTTTCAGTGAATTTTCAAGGTTTTGTAAATGCTAATTCCTAACTATATATGGTCTATAACCTATGGTTTTTTCAGTGAATTTCAATGGTTTTTTATTAGCAAATATCATAAGCTGTCGAATGTCAAGTACGTGGTAAGTGAAAACATTTTCGTGTTTATGCACACTGATCTGCTTTGAATGGTGCCCCCCCCCTCATTTCTATTAGGAGTACTCTCTCTTTGCACATAGTGAAGGGTAGTTAACGCAGGCCTTTGCCCCCGTTGTAATACGTCATGCCTGCTTCTCTCTCCATTTGATTGATTGTTATCCAAGTATTTACTGTTTTAGAATTGGTTCTCTTTGGTTCATTCTCTATTTACAAACAAACACAGAGCCGCAATACTCTGTTTAGTCTTTGCAGATAACGAAAAATCGTGTAAAAAAAAAAGAAAAGGAATCGAGCAAAATCAGTAGGCCACTAACGGGATCTCTTTTTGACCTCGCTAAAATAGAAACATTAGGAACAACCCCTCATGACAAATACAAAACTAGTGAAATGAACTGAACTCCACACAATGATGGCTGCAAAACAGCTCGGCTCCGCCACCCACCCCGCCCAAAATAACGATAAAGAGCGGCTGCCATGATTGGTTGCGGAATGGCCACGACGGAGCTACGAAATGGTACTGCTCTCATGCTAACCCCAGCTTCAGTCTGAAACATCCAGAAACACTGTAGACTACCAATTCGATCAGTTCCGGTAGCGCCCCAATGTAACCCGGTAGAGAAGAACTAGCCCTCCCCTCTTTGACTGATGTTTCTTGTTGCCTGTCCCTTCTGTTGTCATTTAACAGAACTATTTAGCCTGCTGAAAGGGGTTGTGTTCCAACCGCTGGTTGGTGGAGACATTTTGACTATATTCTGGACCTGCGTTGTCGCGTAATGCGTCATATGACGCGCCGCGTTAGCGCATCCGGAAGTCATCCGGGGCGCGCAGCGCGTAACGTAAGCATAACAAGTCATGTGACTTGTTAATAAAACTTTTCATTGGTTCATTTTACTTTTCTTATTCTAATGATGAAAGGCTTGGTCATATGACCTAAAAATTACGCTTTTTATTACTTCCGAACATTATTTTTTCTTAAATATATGTTATAATGTTCCAGGCTAATGTACTTTCCCGGATAATTTACAACTGTCCTGCAAGTAAAATATATTCTTTTTTCGAAAAAAAGAGCGTTTCTTCGTCCCATGACGGAGCCGTTGAGCAAAAGAGGGTCGACCTGCTGTCTTAGTCGCCGATACGCCTGAATATGAGATTCTTATCGATCACTTTATGTTGCAGGAATAGAAAACACAACAGCCCTTGACCATTTATCTTTACTGCGTTCCTTCGTATTATACCTTTTACCCTTCATGTAATTGGTCTGCTTTATTTCACTTGCCTTTTAATGATTCTAAAACAGTGACTATTATTAAAAACTTTACCAATGTATATACTACTACCATGTTTTCTTTTAAAAACCTTTATTGTGAAAATTTCATTATACAAATACGAGCCTATAACCACGTGGGCCGGCCACGGAGCAAACTGTAATCGTATATGATGAGTAGACATTTACACTGTAGAGGAACGTAACGGGCGGGCCATTAGGTTGCAAGAACTAAGGTGTCTAACAGTTACGGAATCGGTGGACGTACATTTTATAATTAAAATACGACAGGGCCAGTTACAATAAAATTATCTAGATATACATTTGCGGGCAAGTACCATGGGTGACGTTAATTCGAACTTTCAATAGTACAGTAATCAATAACACATCAGAACTTAATATCAATAGGGATGTCGAAATATTCAATCAATTCTCGTCCCCGCCCGCCATGTGCTTCAAAACTGCATACGTATCTCGTGATTTCAAGGTTCTGCAACCAGTACACAACAAGGAGTTACGAGTCCCATTTATTCCGGCGCCATTTTGGGCGAGGACGGGCAGGTCCAGGATATAGTCAAAATGTCTCTACCAACCATCGACTATGATGATGTTCATATGCTGTATTTATTAGAGTAACACTCATCTGTCCACATGAAATTAATTTGCCACAATCTAAACATGTAATTTTAATCTTTCCAAAGTTCTTCTAAATATTTGGGACCGTTTCCCTTGCCTCTGATGCTGTCAGTGCCACTTCTTTGATGAATGTACTAGCAGGTCAGGGGTTCTCCTCCAAATCTCTCTTTTATGCAGCACTATAATTAATTGGTGCCACCTCTCCATATGACGATGCATGGTATAGTTACCATAACTATATTTTTTTTCGGTTCCTCTGGAGAGTTCATCGTGGCAGATGAAGCGTGTAACGTACCGGGCATTTACCTTTTTTTGCATGTACAGGAAAGGAAAAAAAAATCGAGCGTCCGAGTTCTAAGGTGTCCCAGGGCCATTTTAGTGGACCAGGCCCAAATCCAAAGAACAGGCCGCCATTTTGAGAGTCCTGTTGCAGCCGCCTGTCGCTGTAGCATCAAGAGCAGCCGAAACTCAGCTGAATGGCAACTGAAACGGTAAAGGGGCGCCCCACTACAGCAGACGAGCCTCCACCTAGGAAGGCCCGTTCACGCCGCCTCCCCCCCCCCCCTTCGGGCACCCCACGCCGTTATTCGGAGCAGTATTGTAGGATGGCCACACCAGTGCGGCAACTTGCTAGACATCACCTCGGTGGTAACCGAATCTCAACGCCTTGTGGTGTCTTCTATTCAGAAAACATTGTTATGCTGCCTTCGACCTATTCGCCGCAAGTGCGCACACAACTCAACTGCATAGCTTGCTAGACACCACCTCGGTGCCATCCGGATCTTGGAATCTCAGCGCCTTTTGGTGTCTTCTCTTCAGAAAATATTGTTGCGCTGCCTTTGGCCCCATTCGCACATCGGTCCGCTACTGACGCCATCTCACAGGCTAATGGGGCGCCCCACGCCGAGTTTCAGCATTGTAGGATGACCACACCAGTACAGCAACTTGCTAGACATCACCTCGGTGCCATCCGGATCTCAGCGCCCCACTGCAGATGAAGTGCCTCTCAACTATGAAACCACCACGGTGACATCCGGATCTTGGCGCGTTGTGCTGCCTTCGGCCTATTCGCACATCGGTCCGCTACTGACGCCATCTCACAGGCTAATGGGGCGCCCCACGCCGAGTTTCAGCATTGTAGGATGACCACACCAGTACAGCAACTTGCTAGACATCACCTCGGTGCCATCCGGATCTCGGCGCCCCACTGCAGATGAAGTGCCTCTCAACTATGAAACCACCACGGTGACATCCGGATCTTGGCGCGTTGTGCTGCCTTCGACCTATTCGCACATCGGTCCGCTACTGACGCCATCTCACAGGCTAATGGGGCGCCCCACACCGAGTTTCAGCATTGTAGGATGACCACACCAGTACAGCAACTTGCTAGACATCACCTCGGTGCCATCCGGATCTCGGCGCCCCACTGCAGATGAAGTGCCTCTCAACTATGAAACCACCACGGTGACATCCGGATCTTGGCGCGTTGTGCTGCCTTCGGCCTATTCGCACATCGGTCCGCTACTGACGCCATCTCACAGACTAATGGGGCGCCCCACGCCGAGTTTCAGCATTGTAGGATGACCACACCAGTGCACCTTACTAGACACCACCTCGGTGCCATCCGGATCTTGGCATCTCAGCGCCTTGTGGTGTCTTCTATTCAGAAAATATTCTTGCGCTACCTTTGCCCCATTCACACATCGGTCCGCTACTGACGCCATCTCACAGGCTAATAGGGCGCCCCACGCCGAGTTTCAGCATTGTAGGATGACCACACCAGTACAGCAACTTGCTAGACATCACCTCGGTGCCATCCGGATCTTGGCATCTCAACGCCTAGTGGTATCTTCCATACAGAAAATATTGTTGCGCTGCCTTTGGCCCCATTCGCACATCGGTCTGCAACTGACACCATCTCACAAGCCAACAGGGCGCCCCACGCCGACTTTTACCATTGTAGGATGGCCAGACCAGTACAGCAACTTGCTAGACATCACCTCGGTGCCATCCGGATCTTGGCATCTCAACGCCTAGTGGTATCTTCCATACAGAAAATATTGTTGCGCTGCCTTTGACCCCATTCGCACATCGGTCCGCAACTTAGACATCACCTCGGTGCCATCCGGATCTTGGCATCTCAGCGCCTTGTGGTGTCAGTCAGAAAATATTGTTGCGCTGCCTTTGGCCCCATTCGCACATCAGTCCGCTACTGACACCATCTCACAGGCCAACAGGGCGCCCCACGCCGACTTTTACCATTGTAGGATGGCCACACCAGTGCCACAACTTGCTAGACACCACCTCGGTGCCATCCGGATCTTGGCATCTCAGCGCCTTGTGGTGTCTTCTATTCCGAAAATATTGTTGCGCTGCCTTTGGCCCCATTCGCACATCAGTCCGCTACTGCCGCCATCTCACAGGCCAACGGGGCGCCCCACGCCGACTTTCAACATTGTAGGATGGCCACACCAGTGCGGCAACTTACTAGACACCACCTCGGTGCCATCCGGATCTTGGCGCGTTGTGCTGCCTTCGGCCTATTCGCACATCGGTCCGCTACTGACGCAAACTCACAGGCCAACGGGGCGCCCCACGCCGACTTTCAGCATTGTAGGATGGCCACACCAGTGCTGCAACTTGCTGGACACCACCTCGGTGCCATCCGGATCTTGGCGCGTTGTATTGCCTTCGGCCTATTCGCACATCGGTCCGCTACTGACGCCGCCTCACGTGCCAACGTATTTTCTCCGCATTTTATACCCTATGCCGCATAACAGGTCATGTGACTTGTTTATAAAACTTTTCATTGGTTCATTTTACTTTTGGTTTCCTAATGATGGAAGGCTTGATCATATGACCTAAAAACAACACTTTTCATTGGATGAAAACTTTTTTTTTTTCCCAAACGATGAAAGCCCCACCTTGTTTCTGGATGTTTCAGACTGAAGCTGGCTTCAGCATGAGAGCACCACCATCTCGTAGCTCCGTCGTGGTCATTCCGCGAGCAATCATGGCAACCGCTCCCCACCAGAAGCCTACAGGAGTCGGGGGCCCCCAAAACTTTTGATAAATCCTCAAGGCGGAGGGGACGCTTTCGAGAATGGGGTCCAAGACCTAGCAGACAAGCGTCCGATTTCCAAGGTGTCCCAGGGCCATTTCAGTGAACCAGGCCCAAAAAGGAAAGAGCCTGCCGCCATTTTGAGAGTCCTGTGACAGCCGCCTATCGCTGCACCGCAAGAGTGGGCGCAACTCAGCTGAATTGCGGCTTTTGACACAGTGGACCAAAAACGGACGGAATGGCAACTGAAACGGTAAAGGGGCGCCCCAGTACAACAGATGACACTCCACCTGGAGAGGCCCGTTCACGCCGCCTCCCCCGGGGCGCCCCACGCCGTTATTCGGAGCAGCATTGTAGGATACCAAAACCAGTGCGGCAACTTACTGGACATCACCTTGGTGCCATCGTTCTGCTGCCTTGGAACTATTCGCACAACAGTTTGCTACTGATGACCCACCCCCCGCGACGCCCCACGCCAGAAATCTGGACGTTGTGCTGCGTTGGGACTATTCGCACAGCCGACCGCTACTTCGTTGTTTTTCCCTAAAAATGTTTATATGTTATTACTGTTTTTGTTTTCTTGTATATATTTATAAGTTATTAAAGTTTTATAATCTTACTACTTTGTTGGAGTGCTATATATTTTTAATGTGACACATAATTGTAAAAACTTTGATGTACAAAGAGTCATCCCTGGAATCTTCCGCTTCAGGCTCGGTCCCCTCCCCAATCACAATACAGGATGGTTTTCAGATAATAGGAACGCGTCTGCTGTGACGGATCTCATCGAGTGTGGGCCTTGATCTACTATAACTCCTTTGAAGAGGGGTGATTCTTTACAGCTGGGGCCATAAACTACATCTGCAGGGCTAGCTGATACCCTAGGACCGGCCTGGACAATCGGACACAGAGGAAAAGGAGTGTCAGAGGGTGCGGTAGTGAATAGGGCGAAAGGGAGGTGTCGGGCGGGCACAGGGTGTGATTCTCAGGGAAGAGCAGCGCAGATGGGGGGTGGTTTATTACCCATGCATAAGACAGAGAGCGGGGGTGACCACTGCCTGGGGGAGATGCTTGCGAGGGTGGGGAGTCATGCTAAGGATCGACAGCGTGCACAGAGTGGGTCTGGTCAAGGCATCTAAAATGACTGCCGTGCACGACAAAAGTGTGGCATTTGAAAAAAGGCAAGATGGCGCAGACAATGTTTTTCAACACTTCCTGATTTCCTTCGAATCGAACGTTAACACACGTTGGGGCATATTACCAAAGTTAAGCGATATTTATCCCTAACGATGCTTAGCAATGATTTTTTTACCGCTAAGCATCGTCAGAAATTATCGCAGATAAACCTTGCTATTATCAAGGTTTATCGCAAATACGATAAAAAACGACCGCAATGCATTAATATCGCTGAAAACTTAGCAATATTCATGCATTACCGAGCTAATGCTCTTAGCCATGTTATCCACCTCCCATTGGATAACATGCCTTAGAACTGCTCAGGGCAGGTGCTAGCTTTTGGAGATATTCGCGCTTATCGCGAATATTTCCAAAAGTTGATAATAGGAGATAGCGATGTTAGCGACTGTTTCCAGTCGCTAACATCTTGGCATGCCCACTTTGCATGTCATTAGTGATAAATATCACTCACATGCAAAGTGGGGCCCAAGATGGTCGCTATCTCCTACTAGCCGTCGCTAACTGGTGTTAGCAACAGCTAGGTAATACAGATATAATTTTATCTCCGCGAAGCGGAGCGCTGTTACAGATATATATCTTTTTTTGAACGTTAATTTCTCAAAATCCACTGGAGCACATATATTGAGACCTAGCAAAGGCACATCGGACTACCAGTCCCTACAATTTTGCCAAGTTTCGTGCAAATCCATTCAGCCGTTCGATTATTATTATTTTTTTTTTTTTTGCCTCGCGGGGCCCTTTTAAAACCTCCACATCAAACCTAAGAGGTCAAGGAGGATCTACTATGCCCCCTTATGGTCATTTGCCCCTTCGCTTTGGCCTCCTCTTGTCTCTCGATCCTACCGAGAGACAAGATGGCGGCCGCTACGGACTGTTTGCAATGTTTACAGACGCCGGAGAACCAATCAGCTTCGCAAACCTCCGTTACGCGAAGCGGAGCGCTGTTACAGATATATATCTTTTTTTGAACGTTAATTTCTCAAAATCCACTGGAGCACATATATTGAGACCTAGCAAAGGCACATCGGGCTACCAGTCCCTAATATTTTACCAAGTTTCGTGCAAATCCATTCAGCCGTTCGATTATTATTATTATTTTTTTTTTTTGCCCCGCGGGGCCCTTTTAAAACCTCCACATCAAACCTAGGGGGTCAGCGAGGATCTACTATGCCCCCTTATGGTCATTTGCCCCTTCGCTTTGGCCTCCTCTTGTCTCTCGATCCTACCGAGAGACAAGATGGCGGCCGCTACGGACTGTTTGGAATGTTTACAGACGCCGGAGAACCAATCAGCTTCGCTTCACAAAGCTCCGTTGCGCGAAAAGTACGCGTACTGGAGCGCTGCCCGGTCCGCTGTTACAGATATATATCTTTTTTAAACGTTAATTTCTCAAAATCCACTGTAGCACATATATTGAGACCTACAAAAGGCACATCGGGCTACCAGTCCCTACAATTTTGCCAAGTTTCGTGCAAATCCATTCAGCCGTTCGGGCTAAAAGTGAGGCCAACCGCCCTATGGAAAACTCAATGTTAAAAACACGTTTTGGGACCCCCCTTTTTTCTCGACCCCCCCTGGACGAACCCCCCCCCCAATTTTCAGGGGCTGCTCAGAAACAAAATGTGCCATTTTCCTGAAAATTTCAGCCAATTCCGTCCACAAACGCCAAAGTTATTAGACATAGAATTTTCAAAAATCCCATAGAGAAAAAATCCTAACTATATATACCTACTGGCGACCGCCAGTAGGTAATATAAATATTCACAGAAAAAACCATAGGGTTCAAAGACGTTATAGTTAGAAATTAGCATGTGAAAAGCCTTTGAAATTCACTGGAAAAAAAACCTGGTTTCAGTGCCGTTATAGTTAGTTGGACATCTCACTCGTACAAAACCAGAGAAATTCGGCCGTTATAGCTAGTGAGCTAACCATAACTCGCGTCCCCACAATGCACTGCTGATGATGTCACATATTACATCATTCATGGCATGGTCAGTGACATCACTGATGACATCTCAAATGACATCACTGGTGACATCATCCAGTGAATATGTGTTTCTGTAAAGTTTAAGGGCCAGATGTAGGAAGCCTAATACCGGTCGGTAACGGCCGAAATTACAGAATTTCGGCCGTTACCGACCGGTATTAGGCTTTTCAGATGTAGGTGGCTACATTTCAGATTCTGTAATTTACCGAATCGGTATTGAAGAATTCGGGAAATTACCGAATCTGAAATGTAGGAAGCACTCAAGTGAGTGCTTTTCACCTGTAAGGATTCGTTATTTACCACCAACTACAAGTTGGTGGTAAATAACGAAAACCGTTAAAAAAGCAATTTTGTGCTTTTTTAACAGTGCCATGTGCCACATGTGCACCCATGAACTATTCAGGGGTGCAACAGGGTGTCAATGTGACACCCTGCCACCCTTGTAGGTCTTCCCCCTTACCGATCCGGTATTTACCAGATCGGTATTCCCCATTCATTCCTATGGGCCAGGAGGCCCATAGGAATGAATGGCGAATACCGATTCTGTAAATACCGAATCGGTATTTACCGAATTTTACAGATTCGGTAAAAATGACCGAATTAATACCTACATACCATTTACCCATTCTAAAATACTGAATCGGTAAAATTCGGTATTTTAGAATCGGTAAATGGTATTTACCTACATCTAGCCCTTAATATGTTATATATGGGCTCCTGCCTTTTCTTGTTAAAGGAATTTTTGGAGACATTTCTTGCGTTTGCCAGCAGCGCAATTCAGAAGCCCCCGCCACGCCACTGGGTCCAGACTTTACTGGCATGCCTCCCGGCTACTCTTGTTCTCCCAGTGTTGGAATGTGTCCGGTACCCGCCTTTGTTACAGGAGGACTCGAGCAGTTAAAGTATTGCACTTCTCTTTGGGCATTTTGCTGCACGCATTTAGCCCCTGCTCATATGACTTCCTGTACAGGGGATGTGATGGAACAAGGGGACCAGAGGAGGGGCTTTACGAGCTCAGGACAGTCTAGTGTGTCATCATGTCCTGCTTCTGTGGGTTCCGCTGCAAGGATTTCATCATATCTGAACACTCCCCCCATTTTTCACCGACCCGAGTTGCAGACAAAATAGAGCATCTTGGGAGTTGTGGTTCGATGAATATGAGCGCGCTGCAACAGGTGACTAACATTTGCTTGGGGGAGGAGCGGACCTACACCAACTACTTCAGAAGTAACAGGGAACAACTAGCTGTGATGACTATTCCGGTGTTGGGCGCTGAGAAAGGGGAAACGCCGAAATGCATTCGCCGCCACTGGAGCTGTATTTGAAGGAATACATCTTTTCCTACCTGTTCCCCTCTGGGCTCCTGCCTTTTCTTGTGGAAGGAATTTTTGGATATATATATATATATATATATATATATATATATATATATATATATATTACCTACTGGCGGTCGCCAGTAGGTAGTTATAGTTAGGACCTAGTTTCCATAGGAAATCCGCAACATTCTATTGAGAATAACTTTGGCGCCGGTGGACGAATCTTTGCGAATTTCTCAAAGAAGATGGCCTGCTCCGCTTCGCTCCTTCCCTGAAAGTTTGGGGGGATTCGTCAAGTGGGGGCTGAGATAAAAGGGGGGTCCCAAAACGTGTTTTCCCCTTGTTATTTTCCATAGGACGTTTAGACACGGCTACAGCTCGAACGGCTGAATGGATTTATAAGAAATTTGGTAGAAAGGTAGAGTCCGGCTCGCAGATTACGCTTTTCTTTGAATGGTGTAAATCTGTTCAGTAGTTGCTGAGAAAATTAACTTTGAAAAAATATATATTGGGTTACATTGGGCTATATATATGTTAGAGCCCAAATGTAGCCCAATGTAGCCCAATGTAGCCCAATGTAGCCCAAAGATGGCCACCAGAGACAAAAAAAACAAAAGTAGCCCAAATATCAGCCAGATGTAGCCCAACTATAGCCCAATGACAGAATGTCCCAGAGTGTTCTAAAGAACAACTAGAGCGCTAACAGTCTTACCTATGACAAACGTATGGCACACCTGAAGTCATCTTGATTGGAATAAAGTGTTAACACACTTAAAACATTTAATTTGCAAAGGAACAAAATGAGGGGGTTCATTTTGCCATAGAAATTATGATTAGTGCTAAAGAAAGAAAAATTAGGGCACATTTTGAGTGACTTCTCAAATCCTCTTATATTTCATTAAAAAAATTCTGATATGCAGTCTCCCAAGATGGCCACCAGAGACAAAAGAGCCCAAATGTAGCCCAAATATCAGCCAGATGTAGCCCAACTATAGCCCAATGACAGAATGTCCCAGAGTGTTCTAAAGAACAACTAGAACGCTAACAGTCTTACTTATGACAAAAGTATGGCACACCTGAAGTCATCTTGATTGGAATAAAGTGGTAACACTTAATACATTTAATTTGAAAAGGAAAAAAATGAGGGGTTTCATTTTGCCATAGAACATTTTATATATATATATTCACTGAAAAAACCATAGGTTTTAAACACGTTATAGTTAGGAAGTAGCATTTAAAAAACCTATGAAATTCACTGAAAAAACCATAGGTTTTACACACGTTATAGTTAGGAAATAGCATTTACAAAACCTATGAAATTCACTGAAAAAACCATAGGTTTGACACCAGTCATAGTTAGCTGGAAATTTTACTCGCATAAAACCAATGAAATTCCCACGTTATAGTTAGTTGGACTCACTATAACTTGCACGTGCAATGCACTGCTGATGATGTCACATATTACATCACTCATGACATGGTCAGTGACATCAGTCATGACATCACTGATGACACCATCCTTGTGACAGAGTGACAGACCTCTTTTCACTGTAATGTAACCCTTGAAACACATATTCAAAAATAGAAACTAAAATTTTCAAAAAAATGGAGATACCCATACCAGTTACAACAACCAATTCAATAATTCCACCATCTATATACACATCCACTCATTGATCAACAGTTCTATATAGTCACTCGTACATATACTCACTCATGATATGTAGTGATACACCTATACATCCTGTTACACACCGACAGTCATCCAAAAGATACTCTCACACATATTCACACATGCAAATAAACTATTGAACATCCATTTATTTGCATATACAGCTATATACACACACAACCACCTTACTTCTATGGAAACTTACACATACTTACTCTCTTAAACAATCACTTATAGAAACACATACTTATCTAAACAGGAACTCTTACAATCTCTTTCTCTCACATATACTCACTTATATACATCAATATTCACATATATTACATTAAAACATATGTAGTTACTGATAAAGACACTAGTGAGACAGTCATTTACTCACTAACACGCACATATACACACTCTTCCACCCATACAGTCCTGCACATATGCTGTCTTCAAAACACATACAAAGAGAGAGTCAGTCATTCATGCATCTATGTGTTAAGTAATACCCCCACCAAACCATACACACTCATACTGATACTAACAAAAACATCTAATAACCCATATACATACACATGTAGCTACTCACCAACCCATGCAACCACTTATACACAAAGTGAAACACTAATACATATATTTAAATATTTAAACATTACTCTCTAATATATGTATTCACTAAGATACACTTAATAAACCAGTTAACCAATCAAATTTTTTTTTTAAAACATCCAAGTAATCACTTATTGAAACATTTATTCTTCCATCAACTTTTACATATACATATATAACACATATTTATTTTTTTAAAAGACACACATTCACTTGATAGTGTCATCAGTGATGTCATGACTGATGTCACTGACCATGTCATGAGTGATGTAATATGTAACGTCATCAGCAGTGCATTGCACGCGCAAGTTATAGTGAGTCCAACTAACTATAACGTGGGAATTTCATTGGTTTTATGCGAGTAAAATTTCCAGCTAACTATAACTGGTGTCAAACCTATGGTTTTTTCAGTGAATTTCATAGGTTTTGTAAATGCTATTTCCTAACTATAACGTGTGTAAAACCTATGTTTTTTTCAGTGAATATATATATATATATAAGCCAAGGTGTATTGACGAATGAGTGGGTGTATACGTGTGTATATGGACGATTTAGTAGGTGCATGATTGATTGTATAATTGACTGATTAAGCGTATGTTCCTGAAAGCATGGGTTAGTGAATAAACTGTGTAAATGTCCGTATCAGTCAGTCTATTGGTGTATAAGCCGCTGCTTGGGTTGGTGAGTAGATACATGACTGTCTGTGTGGGTTATTGATTGGTTGTCTGAGTATCTGTCCGGGTGCCTGAGTGTCTGTGTGGGTGGGTGGGGGGTATGACTCAGTGCATAGATGCATGACAGGGTGATTCACTGGGTGTATGGGTTCAAGAGTGCATCTGTGAAGGGCTGTATGGGTGGCTGAGTGTGTGTACAGGTGTGTTGGTGAATGAATGGATGTCTCAGTGGTGCATGTGTAAGTAACTACATATGTTTTAAAGCAGTATATGTGATTGTTGGAGTATATAAATGACTATATGTGACAGTGAGTGATTGCAATAGTAGCTGTATGGATGAGTGTGTGTTTCTATGAGTGATTGTTTAAGAGAGTAATTATGTGTTAGTATCTGTATAAATAAGTGTGGTTGGTGTGTATGACTGTATAGGCAAGTAACTGGGTGTGTGATAGTTTCTTTGCATGACTGACTAGGTGTGTGAGTAACTCTATGGATCAGTGGTGGTGTATGAGTGTAAGAATAGGTGTATGAGTGCATATGATAGTTCTGTATTGATGAGTGACTGTGGTAAATAAATAAATAATACCCTATTTTTGGATGAATGAATGAATAACAGATAGCTCAATAAATAAGAGTCAAGATTCGAGGTAGTAGGAGTTTCTGCAGGTTTATTACAGCATAAGGACAGGATCAGGACAACCTGCATAGGGTGACCCAGCAGGACAACTGGGGCCCAGCAGAACAAAAGGGTCCCAGCAGCTGCTGGGGCTGGGTCTGGGATGAGCGCGCTAACATTCAATAACAAGACATTCATTTATATACATAACGCAAACACATAGCATTACATTACAGTAGGCGTAGCAGTGGGTGGAGCAGAAGGCGTGACGTGTAGCAGTCGCGAGAGATAACAGTAATAAGAGGTGTAACTGGGAGTTTACTTAGACATGTGATGTAAAACGTAACAGAATATGTCATGAATGGGCGGAAACATTGGAGGGGGCTACCTAAGGAGCCGGGACCTCTAACCTAATGGTGCGCGAAAATTGGCAATGACGTGTTACTAGGAGAAGCTGGGGGCTACGAACTCTGTGCTAGGAGCAGAGACTAGAGTCTGGAGGGTCGGAGCGACATGTACCTAAACCCTATCTGGTATCTAATGTTTAGGGAACATGTTGATATAAACTAGAAGTTATGAGGGGAGAGGCTAACTTGATTCTAAGACTGGACCATGCATTATTCTACATGAAATGCGTGATGAAGAATACTAAATGACCATTAAATACAGTATTTCTCTAACAGGGAGACGAGAAGGCTAGACAATGACGGAAACTATTGATGCAGTTCAGTAGCTTAGGAATGCAGAGGAGGAGGACTGAACTGATAGCTGGAACTATAACATACTTTTGGCAGACTTAGAGGCAGAGCCGGGGTGCACCGGGCACTGCAAGGCGGGAAGTAAGTGAAGGGTCGAGGATACAGGTGGGGGCTGTATCGCTCCTCAGCGAGGCTTTCAGGAGACAGGAGCTGAATCCAGGGTCCGGGCCCTTTTGAGGCCTAGAAACGGGGACTTTATAATGGAATAACGTGCACACTGAGAAACGTGGCAACATTACCTACATAGGCCTGATATTCGTAGTATTCACGAGGACTGGAAACTAACATATTAGAGGTGGACACAACTGTAATTGCGTCATTAATCAGAAATGGGGAATAACATATGCATATTGGTCATGCATACATAACATATGATGGATGGGGCGTAGGGACACAGAACATGGCAAAATTTACTTTTCCACATTCCCTCCTTGTCACTACGTTTCCATCAGGAAACATCAATATTCATGATACCGTCTATCATTTCATACAGTACCATTTGCTCGTCTCGAATTGTCTTGGAACGGGATTTAGAACGGGGCTTGGGACTAGGAATACAAGAGGTAGCACACATGCTGCAAATCGCAGGGCCACATTGTATACAGAGGCAGCAGCTAAATATGATCGCTACTGCAATACCTAGAAAGGACAGGACTTTCCATCCCCATGCGGAAATTACATTCCAGAACCAACCGGACCATGTCCAGGTGCCTGGATCTTGATGTAACAGATGGGCAATTTTATGGAGTCTGGTTATAGCTGAATAAACAGACGGCGCGTTATTTGGAATGAAAATGCAACAACTGGATCCGAGAATTCTACAGGCCCCGCCCCTATCGGCCAGTATGACGTCAAGGACGAGACGATTCTGTAAAACAACAATTCTCATAAAGGATTGTTCTTCAGTTAAGTTACCTAGAGCAGAGGCAGTCTCATCTACTACTGCTTCAAGGGTTCTTGTTAACCTACGGATTAGCTTACTATTTACAACTGTACCTAAATAAGGGAAAACACCTTTATCTATATCAATGAATTGCTCTGCGGCGGTTTCAGTATAATCGACAATCGGGAGATTTCTCTTGTGTCTAGTGTGTACTAAGAAAGAATTCCTATGATAATCAGGTGGGGCTAGAAAAACAGGTGGCAGTAGGAAGGCAATGTAACAGGTTCCCTCCCAATCGAGGGGCAGACGGACATATGCAGTTTGACCACAAACAAAATAAGAATGACGTGAAGCTATAAAAATAGATTTCCCACTGTCACTATACTGGATAACAGTAGTACATTCACTATGACCTATATGTACAGAACCATAACTACGGACACATAATTCGCCTTTGACTGGTAGTACTGAAATAGCGGGTGAGTCTGGAGTAGTATCAGACTGAACATTCAGAACCATGAAATTCGACGAATAATTTCCTAAATTATATACTTCATTTTCTAGATCTAAACCTGTTCTATGGGGGAAACCTTGCTTGTCTGGGAAACATGTACTGTTAAGAAAAAACATATCTGTTGAGGATGACGTTAACGTGGACCATGCTCCACACGAACCATTGTGTGAAAATGGATAAGGAAACAGTGGCAGAACTCCCTTCGATGTCTGGAAAGGGGGGAGTCGACCACACACCCAACAATTAGTGGCATTGCTGGTCTGGTGTGAGTAATGTAACATACGGATGAATGTGTTATTACGCATGGCGAGGCGGTATGAATATTCGTGAGGAGGCAGATCACTAAACGTGTGCTCTACTGTAGCATGAGCAGACATATTTACATGAGGAACTGGAAAACACAGATAGAAAGCATAACTGGTGCAGGAAATCATTATGCTAAGAAGTAATATGAAACTTAGAAAAACGATGCATTGCAGTGAACTTCGACTGACTCTCTCACTATGGGGGTCTATTTTATACATGTCAGAAACAGTCTAACCGTTTCACCTAGGGGAGGACTTATACAATCAAACTGGCTGACTTATTAGACCTGAGCTTTAACTTATACTCCTGTTGCGGAGTTTTCTCTACCAAGGGAGGGGTTGTAATAAAGTCTGGTGCGGGACAGTCCTTTAAAACAATGTTCTGGCAATCCTTCGAATCCTGGGAAATGTTCTTGGCAATGTCTTTGAAGTCTGGCTTTGGTCCTTTGAAAAGTTTTACATGAGAGAGGTGGACCCACCCCTTCCTGCCTTCTAACTTGACGGCAGTTCGGGTGGTCAAGAGGACCTGACGTGGCTCCTTCCAACGTGGTTCCAGCGGACTTGATCTGTCAAAATTGCGGACCATCACCAAGGATCCTGGAACGATCTCGTGCGGTGCCACCTCGGTATTATCTGGAAATGCGGCGGCAACCTGTGAACGACATGAGTTGAGGGCAGACATCAAGGAAGCTAGGTAATCTGTCAGCATATTACATGAAACATCGGTAATACTTCGGGGTCTAGGAGTACCCCACATGTTAGGGGGGCGGCCGAAAACGACCTCATACGGGGACAGACCTGATCTGGAATGTGCGACCATACGCATGTAAAATAGAGCGACTGGCAAAGCTACTAACCAGTCCACACCCTTGTCTTTACAGACTTTTGCTATACGGATTTTCAGAGTCTGATTATGTCTTTCGACTAGTCCAGCTGCTTCTGGATGGCGTACACAATGGAACTTCCACTGGTACCCTAACAACAGGGAAACGTGTTTCATGAGTTCGGATGAGAATGGCTGACCGTTGTCAGAATATACGACTCTAGGGAGTCCATATCTAGGGAAGAATTCACGAACCAACTGTTTGGCAGTGGTCGCGGCTGTGTAATCAGGGACTGGATATGCTTCTGTCCACCTGGACAAAGCGCATACAACTACAAGGACATACTTGAAACCTCGACATCGCTCCATCTGAATATAATCCATCTGGAGGACCTCAAAAGGGTGGTCAGGGGGCTGAAAACCACCTTGTTCCACCGGGACACTTTTACCTGGATTAAACTGGCAACATATCATACAGGTACGGACTTTCTGCTTGGTTGCAGCTCGTAAATGCTTGTTGAACCAAATGTTCTGGATACTGTCTAACATAGCTTTTTCTCCTAAATGTGCTGGACTATGTGCGGTATTGATAATAACTTGAACCATAGAATCGGGGAGAAACCATGTGGCTCTACCCTTCGTTAACCATCCTTGATCTGTCTGGACCCCTCCTTGTACAGACCATTTCTTGATTTCATCGGGAGTAGCATGTAACTGAATATCTATGACATCTTGTGTAGGGTCCTTAACTGTCATGCATGTAATCGGATCTGGAATATGTGTCATGTTTACTGGAATGTCTGGTGTCTGTGCTGTAAGCTTGGCTGTGCGGTCTGCTAGATCATTACCTTGGGAAATAATGTCAGTAACTTTCGTATGTGCTTTGCACTTCATGATAGCAATAGATGTCGGTAAATGTATGGCATCTAACAGGGCTTGAATAAGGAGACCATGCTGAATCTTGGTTCCATGAGAAGTCATAAAACCTCTCTCCTGCCAGAGCACTCCGAAGTCGTGTACAACTCCGAATGCGTAACGTGAATCTGTGTAAACATTAACCTTCAGGTTCTTGGCGTGTATACAGGCTTGTGTCAGAGCAACTAGCTCTGCTGCTTGAGCGGACAGGGTATCAATACGGTGTGTTTCAATAACTTCAGTGTCAGTAGTCACTGCATATGCGGCGACTAGTTCTCCTGTACTAGTTCTCATACATGAACCATCCACATAAAGTGTCAGGTCAGGATCTGGTAACGGAATGTCTGTCAGGTCTTGTCTTGGCTTTGTCGTAATGTTAACTACTTCCACACAATCATGTGTGTCTGGATTTGAATTAACTGATGGTAACAGTGTAGCAGGATTCAGGACATTGCAGCGTCTAATTTCTATGTGTGGCTGGAACAGTGTCAATTCATAACCTGTTAAACGTGCAATTGTCAAGTGCTGAGTTTGTGTTCGGTTTAAAAGAACTTCTACTGAATGTGGAACTTGTACTGTCAGGGAATGTCCTAAAACTATGGAATCACTTTGTCTGATAGCTAGTGCTGTGGCTGCAACTGACTTGAGGCACGCAGGCAACGCCTGGGCGACTGGATCTAATGTGCTTGAAAAATAAGCACAGGGCTTGTATTGACCTGCTTGGTCTTGTGTAAGAACAGATAATGCTGTACCTTCGCGTTCTGTAACGAAAAGTGTAAAAGGCTTACTGTAGTTCGGTGTAGCTAGAACTGGAGCTTGGCATAGGGCTTTCTTTAACTCGTTGAAACTAAGTGTATGTTCAGATGTCCAAGGGAGGACAGTCGATACGGCTGCCTCCTGTGTCGTTAACTGTATCAGTGGCTTGGCTAGAAATGCATACTGGGGAATCCATTGTCTACAATAAGAAGTAAGGCCGATAAAAGCACGTACCTCCTTCTGGGTTCTGGGCTGGAGAAGACTCGCTATTAACTGGATACGGTCGGGTGTCAACTGCCTACCCCTCTTGGACAGCAAGTGTCCTAAGTATACCACTTGCTGGACACAGAATTGAAGCTTCGAAGGTGACACCTTGTGCCCCATCTCGGCTAGAAAATACAGAACTGTAAGTGATGCTCGCTCGCAAGCACGTTCAGAACGGGCTGTGATCAGTAGATCATCGACATACTGGAGTAGGGCAGTGTCAGTTGGCATGTGAATATTGTCTAGTTGTCTCTTGAGTGCTTGACTGTAAATACTAGGGCTTTCTGTGAAACCTTGAGGAGCGCGTGTAAACATATAGCTCCTTCCATTTAAACAAAATCCGAAAAGAAACTGGCTGTCTGGATGAATTGGAACACTAAAAAATGCATTTTTAAGGTCAATAACAGTGAAAAACATGGCTTCGGAATCAATGGCTGTTAACAGGGAAGAAATGTCTGGGACAACTGGGTACTGAGGAATAATACATTTATTAAGCTCTCGTAAATCAATCACTAATCGATATACTGGGGGTGCATTTGGATCAGTACGTTTCATGACTGGAATGATTGGAGAATTGCATACATTGGAGTCAGTTTCTACAACTACTCCCTGAGCCATGAGCTCGTCAATAATTTTGGATAAGGCTGCTACAGCCTCAGGTGGCAATCTGTACTGTCTGATTCGTGGTAACACTACACCTGGCTTGAGAGTCACACGATGGGGTGTGATTTGCATGTAACCTACATCAGTTGGACCTTGCGCCCATAACTGTTGCGGAACATTAGACAATCTTGAATCAAAATCTCGTAATACATAGTGACCCTTAAAGTCACGTAGGAACAGACGTATTCCCTCTGGGGAACAGCAAATAACTGCACCTAACTCTTTCAGTGTCTTAATACCTAACAGATTTTCTGGACATGACTTAGTAAGTAACAGATCAGTAGTACGGGACAATGGACCTACTTCTAGAGTAACTGGCTGAGATATTTCATTAACTATGGGTTTTCCTGAAAATCCAAGGGAAACATTTCTTGAGCCTGAGAGCGGAGCCCCTGGAACTTCGGCGTGACTAATTGTAGTCCTACTTGCCCCTGTATCGATCAAAAACTTTCTGTCTTTCCCTAATACTTGACTGTGTACATAGGGACCTTCTTGGTCTACAGGTATCTCGATGAGAGGCAAGCCTACCTCCCTCTCTAGGCTGTTTCATGAATATGACTGATACTCTGGATACTCGGACTGTGCATACTGGTACATCTGCGATGTAACATGCTGTGTTGCAGCAATAGGCTGCGGTACTGTAACTGTCTGTTGTGCATTCTGTGACTGAGGAATCTGTGAAACTAGTTCTTGTCTCGGCGGACGTGGTCTTTCTTTAGTCTTACCAGTAGCTATATTGTGTTTCAGAACTGCACACTCGTTTATAAAATGACCTGGCTGTTTACAATAATTGCAGTTCCCTTTAACGGGAGCCGCAGGATGACTGGCTTGAATCGGACCCCTCTTCTGACTGTCTTGAGGAATAGATTGTGCAACTAGCACTTTCATTTTCGTGTCTTTCATACGTTTTCTTTCGTGTTCTTGCTCTTCTCTGATTCTATTCTGGTGATACTGAAGCATCTGGAGCATCTGGGACGGAGTATTTGCTTGCCAGGTGCTTTCGACTTTCAAAACTCGATTTTTAATTTGTGGACTTGAATTCTCGACTAATTTGGTAACGAAAAGATG
This sequence comes from Lissotriton helveticus, assembly GCF_964261635.1. Classification (NCBI taxonomy): domain Eukaryota; kingdom Metazoa; phylum Chordata; class Amphibia; order Caudata; family Salamandridae; genus Lissotriton; species Lissotriton helveticus. The sequence continues at coordinate 268,234,417 of NC_136059.1, forward strand.
AGGGTATGACTCACTACTTGTCTTGAGACCACTATTAATACTGAAACATTTCTCAAATCTAGAATAAAAATCACTAATGTCTTCATCTTGTTTCTGTTTACAGGCTGAGATTGCATCCCAGTCTTCTTTTCTAGTTGTCAATAATCTGGGTAAAACTTGAATCAATAATTCTGGTAATTCTTTACATTTATCTCCAAGACCGGTACCTGGTACTCGTGCCTTGTCTTCAGCTTCTAGAGCTGTCCAATCGATCTTTTTCTCTCCCACCTCCCATTCTTTTTCCTTTAACTTTTCATACACCCCTGCGGGTAGCAGAACCTTTAACATTTTAATGACATCTGGGTACGTGTATTCTCCCATACGGAGCATGTCTTTTAATTCTCTATGGAACCCTGCTGGATCTTTGTCATGACAGGGAATTAGCTTTTTCATTTCGAGGAGTTCCATCTTTGAAATTGGAGTGTATACAAACACTCGTTGCATTTCGCCACCCGTCCCTTGGACTGGGTGGACTTCTCGTAACGGATTCTGTCTGTCTATGTAGAATGGTTTACTTTCTGGGGGTGAGACGTGAACAAAATGCGGGTTCAGGAACGTTCTATACTTGTGACGCTGTTCTAGAATAACACTAATTAAATCGGTACCTAGACCTCTCCATCTGTACTGGAGTAACTCGTTCAGAATATCGTGTAACGGGCCTGGATCAGAGTGTTGACCCTCATACTGAGTAATGAGGTGCTGGATCATATACATACCCACCAGTCGTTGCTCGGCTGGGGCAGTTTCAGAAACATTTGTGCCACTATTTCGTCTGGAAAAGTGGTAGAATCAGTAATCCATCGGACTGCTGATCGGGCTAGTTCTTGTTCGTGCATGGTACTTAATTCGCTATAACCGACTCGTGATTTCAGAAAGTGATCGGTAGCTTGAAATACTTGTTCTAGAGAGCAAGGCTCTCGTTCTGGTGCTGGATGATGAAAAATAGACTTGGGTTCTAGACGTAAATGGCGATCTGGAAATCTGGATTTCCCTACATACGCTATTCTGGCGGGATTCTCGTCTTCCTCTTCAGGATCAGAGATACTTTCTTTCTCACTTACTTGTGCTGCTTTACGCTGTTCGTGTAACCTTACTATTTCTTTACGAATTTTCTTGTACATACTTTCCATGGCACTAATGGTCTTGTGCTTACCCTCGGCTATATTATCACTCCACCTTGTCAGGATTCTCATTTCGGCGGGATCTTTAGACGGGTAATCTTGTTCTCTTATTAGACAATTGATCAGGAACTTTAATATCATGAGCTGAATCTCGGCTTTCCTTTGAGACATGATCTCGCCAATACTTTCTGGATCATCCCCTGTACGGATGAAACGATATATTCTGTCTAGATCTTCTTTCATATTTGGTAAGGTGACTAGATACTCGGTCACCCTTCTTACGCGTACGGAATATAAAACCATATTATATTCGCCTGGAACTGGATCATAAACACATTCGGCAAGGGCTTGTCTGATTTCTGTAACAGACTTATTACTTTTAGGAGTACGCTGTGATGCTTGAGCATGTAATTCGAGTGCTGATAAACGTTTGTGTGGCGGCGGGGTTTGAGGAGGGCCTCCTCCTGCGGCCCCTAGACTAGAATCGTCGACTGACATTCTTCGTGCTTGCAGGGTCGGTAATTGTAACGTGGGCTGAACTTGTATGGCAGGCTGACCCGGGGGTACCGTAACAGGTACTCCGGTGTCTGGAGGAACGGGAAGTGCCTGATTTACAGGGACTAGCGGAGCGCGAACAGGATTTGCATATTCTGGAACTGTATCGTCCAAATAGGACGAAATAAAAATATCAGCTGCGGTCGGTTTGTGACGTAGCTTGGTCGGAACTAATGGTGGCGGGAAATTACTGGGTGCCTCTGGGGTCGCTTTTGGCGAGCCTTCGGCAAGGAGAGGATACATACCCCTAATAAGGGCATGCCTCTGTCTGTCTGACTGTTCGGTTTTGACTTGTTCACCTATCTCGATTAATTCTCTTTCTTGGGCTCGTTCTTGGGATTCTCTACTTAACTCTGACTTTCTGACTTCCTTTTCCGTTCTTCTATGCGCTTCCTTACGCCATAACTCGATGGCATCTTTCTGTGACTGTCTGGCTTTCTTTTTCCATAATGCTTCTTCTACTCGCATGATACATTCGGCATCCCATGTACCCGATACGGGCCATCTATACTTTTCTTCTAACGGTTTGGTATACTCTACCCATAAATCTAGATACAATATGGCGCTTATGCCATGTTTCTGATACATAAAGTGACCTGGACTGTCCCTAGGCGGAACAGGAACTGCTGCTTCCAGCAGACCCTTTCTAGTTTTTAACTGACGTAACTTGGAAAAGAGCGGCATTCTAAACTTGAATCGGAACACAATACAATACACGAAAAACAATAACAATTGGGGAAACAATTCAGGCATACCACGACATTGGAAATACATTAAACAACATTATAAATAACAGTTCGAACAGAATACTACCTGAAAATACTGAAAAACAGAACAGAATTCTCGAGAACGGAACAGACTAGAGTTACTGGATGCACTGCTGAAACAGTACGGAACATACCGGTCCCATAAAGGAACACATCAAGACCCGTATCCACCTAGGTGAACACTTCGTTTGTGAGCTTGGGTACCACCAACCCACGGACCAGAGTCAATTTAGACTGACCCTGTCTAGACACTACCCCAGCAATGGTACTCACCGGGCAGCACGGAACGGAAGGCCTCGGACGGGACTGGACTACGACGACGAACTTCGGACTTCGGACTTCAGTTACGGGTGGACCTCCGGATACCTCGGACCTTGGACTCTCGGCTTGGGCTCTGGTCGGGACTCGCCGCGTTCCTCCACCGTCTCGTTCGGATGCTGGACCGCCTCCTCCGTCTCCTCCGTGGGCCTGAGGGATACTTGAAGCAGAAATATCTGCCAGGTGCACGGTATGGTTCCGTCACGACTGCAGAGGGTCAGGGGGTCGGCGTGGCTTCACCGACGCGTGGGGAAAGGGCAAGTCCCTGTTCGGGCGCCATTATGTGGTAAATAAATAAATAATACCCTATTTTTGGATGAATGAATGAATAACAGATAGCTCAATAAATAAGAGTCAAGATTCGAGGTAGTAGGAGTTTCTGCAGGTTTATTACAGCATAAGGACAGGATCAGGACAACCTGCATAGGGTGACCCAGCAGGACAACTGGGGCCCAGCAGAACAAAAGGGTCCCAGCAGCTGCTGGGGCTGGGTCTGGGATGAGCGCGCTAACATTCAATAACAAGACATTCATTTATATACATAACGCAAACACATAGCATTACATTACAGTAGGCGTAGCAGTGGGTGGAGCAGAAGGCGTGACGTGTAGCAGTCGCGAGAGATAACAGTAATAAGAGGTGTAACTGGGAGTTTACTTAGACATGTGATGTAAAACGTAACAGAATATGTCATGAATGGGCGGAAACATTGGAGGGGGCTACCTAAGGAGCCGGGACCTCTAACCTAATGGTGCGCGAAAATTGGCAATGACGTGTTACTAGGAGAAGCTGGGGGCTACGAACTCTGTGCTAGGAGCAGAGACTAGAGTCTGGAGGGTCGGAGCGACATGTACCTAAACCCTATCTGGTATCTAATGTTTAGGGAACATGTTGATATAAACTAGAAGTTATGAGGGGAGAGGCTAACTTGATTCTAAGACTGGACCATGCATTATTCTACATGAAATGCGTGATGAAGAATACTAAATGACCATTAAATACAGTATTTCTCTAACAGGGAGACGAGAAGGCTAGACAATGACGGAAACTATTGATGCAGTTCAGTAGCTTAGGAATGCAGAGGAGGAGGACTGAACTGATAGCTGGAACTATAACATACTTTTGGCAGACTTAGAGGCAGAGCCGGGGTGCACCGGGCACTGCAAGGCGGGAAGTAAGTGAAGGGTCGAGGATACAGGTGGGGGCTGTATCGCTCCTCAGCGAGGCTTTCAGGAGACAGGAGCTGAATCCAGGGTCCGGGCCCTTTTGAGGCCTAGAAACGGGGACTTTATAATGGAATAACGTGCACACTGAGAAACGTGGCAACATTACCTACATAGGCCTGATATTCGTAGTATTCACGAGGACTGGAAACTAACATATTAGAGGTGGACACAACTGTAATTGCGTCATTAATCAGAAATGGGGAATAACATATGCATATTGGTCATGCATACATAACATATGATGGATGGGGCGTAGGGACACAGAACATGGCAAAATTTACTTTTCCACATATGACTGACTGTATGTGTGAATGAGTGTGTGTGCGTGTCCACCTAGGAATTAGTGAATAGGTATGTAGTAACTGGTATTGGTGTGTCTATGGTTGCGAAAATGGTAGTCTGTATTTCAGAGTGTGTGTATCAAAGGTCATATTAGGGTGTGAGGAGGTGTGCCAGATTGTCACGTGGATGACATCATCCAGTGACTGAGTGTTTCTAAAAAGTTCACGAATGTTATATCTATATATGCCAATGGATTTTGAAGAATGATTTGTTGTCTGAGAACTTGTATGGGTGCCTGAGTGTCTGTGTGGGTGGGCAGATGTGTGACTGTCTGCATAGATGTGTGAGTGGGTGATTCAATAGGTGTATGCATTTATGAGTGCGTGTGTAGGGAGTGTATGGATGAGTGAGTGTACATATAGCTGTGTTGGTGAGTGAATGGATGTCTTAGTGGTATATGTGTAAGTAACTACATATGTGAAAGGCAGTATTTGTGAGTGTTGGAGTATATAAGTGAGTATATGTGACAATGAGTAATTGTGACAGTGGTTGCATGGATAAGTGTGTGCTTATGTCAGTAATTGTTGAAGACAGTACATATCTGTATGAATAAGTGACGTGGTGTGTGTATAACTGTAAGGTGAATAAATGGCATTGTAATAAATTCTTTGCATGACCGACTAGGTTTTTGAGTAACTCTTTGGGTGAGTGGCATTGTGTGAGTGTCTATATGGGTGTATGAGTGGATATATCAATGGCTGTATTGATGAATGACTGTGAGTGTGAGTGCCTGTATGGATTAGTGGGTAGATGTGTGTGTAGACCTAGGAATCAATGAGCGGGTATGTACTAACTGCTATTGGGGTGTCTATGGTTTCGATATTGGTAGTCTGTATTTTAGAGTGAGAAAGGTTTTATTAGGGTGTGAGGAAGTGCATCAGATGATCATGTGGATGATGTCATCAGTAATGTCATTTGAGATGTCATCAGTGATGTCACTGAGCATGTCCTGAGTGATGTAATATGTGATGTCATCAGCAGTGCATTTCTGGCCCTGGGGACCCCATCCCCCGGGGTCCGCTTATATTTTTTTATTAATGCAGAGGGGGGCCGCATGGCCGCCCTCCAGGCCTCTCCTGGCCCCAGGGACCCCATCCGCCAGGGCCTGCCCTTTGCGTTGAGACTGGGGAGAGCCCCATTCCACCCACGGTCCCACTGGAGCCGGCATTGCTTTTGCTCAGTAGAAATCCGCTCTGCTTCATTGAACCGAGAGCAGGTTTTGCTACGGCAGGGGGGAGCCTTGTTCCTGCCCTGCCATAGCAAACAGCAATGTCCCGGGGGTGGGCACCCCGGGACATTGCAGGAGCTGGCCCTAGAGGGTGGGGGTCCCCAGGGCCATCAAGGGCTCTGGAGGGGGTTACGCGGCCCCCCTCCCAAGTCTTTAAAGGCCCGGGGAGGTGGTGGCCCCGAGCCATGGGGTCCGCTACGGACCCCCGCATTTTAAATCTGTATGTTCCCCGGGGAGGTGGTGGTCCCTGGGGTGTGTGGGGGGGCTCTTCCCCCACACATCTTTTTAAATTGAAAACAGCGGTGGTGGAGGTGTGGATAATGTTTTTACACGTGCTATTGATGATCTTAACACTTATGTTGCACCTATGGTATGTAAAGCAGTACACAGATTTAACTTTTACCATAGGAAGCAGGAAGCCAATGAAAAAATTGAAGATTATATTGCTTCACTTAGAAGACTTGCGTTGTCATGTAATTTCGGCACCTTCGAGGAAGAATTGATTCGCGACCAATTAGTTATGCATTGTGATAATCAGAATTTGCAGGATAAACTATGGATCAATGGTGATGCTAGTTTAAAAGAGATCTCTGCCATAATTTCCAAAGCAGAATTAACTTCTAGATGTGCAAAAACTGTTATTAACAAATCCAAAGGTGACAACAGTGAGGAAGTAATCAAAATTGTAAGAATTCCCACTCAACGACAAAACCCACAAAAGAATACATTCAAACCAAGCTTTAAAGGGAAAGGTAAAATGAAAGAGACCAATGCAAGATCTAATGCACTTAAAGGTGTTTGCTTCTGATGTGGTAGCACTTCACATCTAGCAAATGATAAGAAATGTCCAGCACTTGGTCAGAGGTGTGCTTACTGTAAGATGTCTGGACATTTTGCTTGTGCTTGTAGAAATAGTAAAAGCGTAAAGTGTATTGTTGATGAGTGTGATGCGTATGATGACAATGAAGAAGAGAATTTTGAAGACATTGTATGTTGTATTAGCGATGATTAATCACCTAACCAGGGTAAAGTAAGGAAGAAACCAGTATGTGATATTACTGTGGGTGGCATTATTGTAACACTAACTGCTGACTCAGGCTCTCCGTACACTATTATTAATAAAAAGGAATGGGAGGAACTGTTTAGTTCAAAAATAGGTCAGAACCTTGACAAACCTGATATTCACCCAGTTAGTTATACTGGTGAACCCATTGATTTGATTGGATTTAGGGAACTTAAATTTGAGTTTAAAGGGAGATCTGCCATTTGTAAACTCTATGTCTCAAAAGCTGGACCTTGTGTTTTGGGCTGGTGGGATCAGGGTGACCTTAAGATACTTCTTGATCCTAGTAGTCCAAGTCCTGTCCTGTGCATTGAGCAAGACAATTGTAATGAAATCTATGTGGAATTTCCAAAGGTGTTTTCTGGAAATGTAGGTAAATTAAAAGGATTCTCACATAAAAGTATCTTGAAACATGATGCAAACCTTGCATCCATAAAGTGAGGAATATCCCTCTAGGTGTCAGGGACGAAGTACAAAATGAAATTCACAAGCTCATGGATAAGAACATAATTGAGAGTATAGAATCCTCTGATTGGGTCGCACCCTTGGTGGTCGCACGAAAGGCCAATGGCAACATTCATTTATGTGTGGACCTCAGGGAGCTAAATAAAAATATTTTTATTGATGTTTTTCCTTTACCCAAAATTACAGAATTCCTCTCATCCACAAGGGACATGGAATGGTTCTCTACCTTTGATCTAACTTCCGCCTACCACCAGGTGCCTCTCCACATAGAGAGTAGACATCTAACGGCGTTTATAACTCCATTTGGGTTATTCCATTTTAAAAGGGTACCGTTCGGGTTGGCATCTGCTGCCGCCATGTTCCAACGCATTATGTTCAACATCTTTAGATGTATTATTCTTTCAGGATGATATCCTTGTGATGGGGAAACACAAGGTTGTACATGATCGTCTGTTGAAAAAAGTTTTAAAAGTCTTAGACACAAAAGGTCTGACTGCTGAAAAGTCTAAGTGCAAGATTGCAAAAAGAACTGTGACATATCTAGGCCACGAAATCAGTGGACATGGAATTAGTCCTAAATTGGAATTAGTTGATGCTATTCTCAAGGCTCCTAAACCACAGAATAAAGATGATGTCAGATCATTTTTAGGACTAGCAGAATACTACTCCAAATGTGTTAATAATTTTGTGGGAAGATGTATTGTATCAGACAATTGTTGAAAAAGGGGAACAGTTTTCAGTGGTCTGATTCGTGTCAAGCAGCAATGGATAGAATTAAGAAAGATATTTGTACTGCACCAGCACTGAAAGGATTTGATCCTAAGTTTAAAACCTTCCTCACTACTGATGCAAGTGGGAAGGGCTCGGGGCGATTCTGTCACAATTGCAATGGGGTAGTTCAGAATGTGTGGTGGCCTTCGCTTCTAGAGCTTTGACTGCCACTGAGGAAAATTATTCAGTTATAGAAAGAGAAGCTCTAGGCTGTTTGTGGGGTCTCAAACATTTTAAACAATTCATTTGGGGCACTTGTGTTACATTAAGAACAGATCACAAGCCGTTAACTAAGGTTCTTACTGCGTCTGGTCTGGATAATTTGTCACCCAGGATATCACGTTTTTCTGCAGAACTATTGGGTTTTGTCGATAATGTGGTGTACGTGCCTGGTGTGCGTAATCGTATCGCAGACTTCCTGAGCAGGAGTCCTCTTCCTATTGTTGACAGTTACAAAAAGGGGTGGGATGAATGGTTTGTTGCCAGCATTTTTGACTGTGAAATTAAAGGAGTGACTCACAAAGAGTGAGTTGAAAATATTCCTTCTGACAGTGTAATCCAGAAAGTATGTCAACTTATTAAAAAAGGTGGCCAATGAAACATGATCTGGACACAAGTTTAAAACCATTCTGGGAAGTGAGACATGAATTGTATTTTGAAAATGGTTTGTAATTCAGAGGTGGCAAATTGATTCCACCTTCAATTTTTAGAGAGAAGGTTATAAATCTATGCCATGAGGGACATGTAGGTATAGTAAAAACAATGAATAGAATTAAGTATAGCTATTGGTGGCCTGGTATTGATAGAGACATACGGAAGGTCGTGCGAGAATGTTGCGATTGCATTAATTCTGATAAAACCTTGACAACGTGTAAACTTGAACCACACCCTATTGTAGTTCCCTATATGGCATGGGAAAGAGTTGGTGTAGACATCTTTGGGCCAAATAGAGGGGATGATGGATTGCAAAAATACATCATTGTGATGGTTGATCATTTTTCTAAATGGCCAGAGTATAATGTGGTTGAAAAGGCTGATTCAGAGAATGTTTCGCGATTTTTAGGTGATGTTTTTAGCAGGTAGGGCCTTCCTAGAGATCTTGTTTATGACAATGGTGGACAATTTATTGTGGAACAGTTTAAAAAATTCATATCTGATTCTGGTATTACACACAGAACCACCTCAGTTTATCACCGGAAGGCAATGGTAGCGTGGAACGCTTTAAAAGAGTTGTAAAAGGAATTATTGTCCTTTGTAATAACAATAATAAAGACTGGGAAGATGAGCTAAGGAAAACTGTTTGCGCCTATAGAGTCACAAAATGTGATTCTTCTTGGTATTCACCTTTTGAATTCATGAGAGGCCGATCTTCTCGTACTAAGAATAACATAGGTTGGCTAAGTTGCAACCAGGAAATTAATTGGTCTGCAAAAGACTATCTCTTGAGAATAAACAGGAACATTGGAAACAAGATCTATGCAAGAATAAGAAAAGTTTTGCTTTAAAAGTTGGTGACATTGTTAAGGTAAAAAAAGGTAGGATTGTTAAAAAAGTTGAGAGTAAGTATTCCTCACCTCTCAAGGTTTTTAAGGTTCTATGGAATTCTGCTCTTTTAAGTGATGGTAAAGTGTGGAATGCAAACATAATTGCATTGTTCAAAGGCACTTTCATTTCGCAATCCAGGAAAAAGAATTATGATTGGATTGATGAAGACACTGATACATCTAAAAACACCAATGATGTAGCTGGAACTTCCAGTAGAGAAAATGTATTGGGTGCTGAAGCATGTAATAACATTGAGTACTTACCTTCGCAAGACAATATTGTAGAAGGAAATAAAGATCATATCACTCTACGATCCAAACGCATTTGCACTAAACCAAAGAAGTTTGATGATTACGTCACTTTTGTACACTCTTAATATATTGCCTAGATTTTCATTTAAGACATGTATATTTTACGATGTATTTAGTTTTATTTTTGTTATTATAAGGGGGGGAGAAGTGTTGTGTCTTGAAGTGTGTCTTGAGCCAGATCCTTTTCTTTCTCGGGATCTGGCTCGAGTACAACTCGCGCCAAATGGTTCATAATTGTTATTAGTTAAACATGGCTCTGTTGAGCCGTTAAGAATTAGGTGGTTGGTTGGGCATTGCTAATGTGAAGAGCTGTCTAGCGGCTGCGTCCGCTTATTGCATTGACGGGGTTACGCTTAATAAAGAAGATAACTTACTTATGGAATACGATTTCTTCTTTACAACAGAGTACAGTAATTGCATAAGTTTAGAGAAGTCACGTGGGATGCAACTCTGCTCTAGTACCTCCCCAAAGAGTGGTCACGCTAGGGATTCAAATGCTTTCTCAGCGTCCAGCAGCACAACTGCTGCTTCTACACGGGGGGACACCTGCTTGATTACAGCAAAGAACTACGGAGATTGATGACTGTTGTTATATAGGAATTGAACCCAGGAGATCAGCTGTTCCATGAGGAAGAACAGTCTGGTGGCTATTTTGTTATCTAAATTCATATAAAATAGAGGTCAGTATGAAGCACAGGCCGGGTTTTTTTTACCAGGATAAGGCAAAAAGGGCCTCACGGCCTCATAGAGTGACAGCCGAAGGACCTCATTTGCTTAAAATTCAGCATACTCATGTAGTAATGGAGGAGCGAGAATATGTTTATATGCTTTTTAAAACTTGCCTCTGAGGCCATCCGCCCTAGTGGGACTTTATGACCTGGTAAGCTTTCAATAGCAACCAGTATCTCCTCAGTAGCTGTTGGACTACTGAGGAATAGTTGATGGCTATCATCCAGCCATACAAATGCAATGTTATTGAGGTAGTTTTTCATAGAAATCATAGACTCCTCCCAGTGCAAAGCATATTATTGTCATCATAATGGACTAACTCTTAGGTAATGCCTTCATTTGTCAGTGCCATCTTGCTTTTCTCCGTGCATAACTGAATAAAGCGATTTTTTAGCTTAGTGCCTCTCAAAAGCCAGGCTAATGATACTCTTGAGCCTGTGAAAGTTTCCCCAGGAGTGTCACCTCGCTGTTAACTAATTTCCTGTAAGAATGCAGCTAAGGATGTTGAGCAAGGAGGCACTCGGATATATGCTTTGAATGATTCCCAGAGTGTTGCGTGAGTCGACACAAACCTTCATTAAGCTTAAATATTCTGGTATCACCTGCTATATCTCAATGCAGAAAATGTTTCTATTGTATCACCAGGAAATCGCCAAAGTGGACTATAGAATTTGTTATACAATATTTTCAAAATTAATTTAACTGAGAGTGATCCAAAAGGTCTGGAAGTAACCAAGACTGTTGCAGCTTGTGAGACGAGCCAATAATTTACACGGGACTATGCCCCATGTGGTGCCGAATAGAAAGTATTTTCCCTTTTAGTACTATGCCTTAGGTGCCATGTCTCTCTGAGGCTACGTTGGTGAAGTATTTCTGTCAGTACTTGTAAGGAGTGTGTTGTCACTGCACTTTGAGTACCAGAACACTATGGAAAAGTCAAGAACCATATATAGGTTGCTGCTCCAGAGAATGTTGTCTGCCTTCACATGACTGAAGGCTATTAGGATCGAAAAGAAAAAGTCTGACATGTCCAATTGTGTTACCTATTGCCATCCTTTGGTCTTCAATTGTGCCAACTAACGCTATGAGGCATATTTACAAGGGGATAGCGACCACCAGAATGTCACTTTTAGCGATATTCTGGTGGTGATATGCCCTTCTCCATGTTTACAAAGTGGCATTAAGCCACTTGTTGTGGCTTAATACCGCTTTGAAATTTAGACCCCTTTACACGCATCACTTTTCTTGAAAGGGGCATGCAATGGGTTTTGCTGTGGGGTTCCACGCAACACCCATTGCTTTTTACAATGCCCCATGTTGTAAATCTGAGGCAGTGCTAAAAACTAACACCATGCAAAAGCAGGAGTAAGAATGGTGAAAAAAGGAGAAATATATGCATTCTGCAGCACACATAGAAATAGCAAATTGCCATTACTGATTTTTTATGTGCAGAAAGGCACACCTTGCTGCATATAAACAATCATTCCCTGCAACACAGGCACCCTTGCACTATGGTGCACGGGTGCCTGCGTTTGGCGCTAGGCAGCTAAATTTAGCACCAACGCTTGGGAAAACAAAGCGGTGCTTGTCAGAGCGGAATGCGCTACCAAATTTGGCGCAGCTCTTTGCCCTGACATTTTCTCTTGAACTATGCCCCTATGTATCTACCGTTTGCATCGACATAGCTCTGCAATACTTTAAAATCCACTCATTTATGAAAAAGACTGCTCTGCCGTATGAACTATATGAGGAGTAGAATGTGCTCCCAAACTACTTTGCAGCATATGTATGTACTTCTCTCAGTGGTAGATGGTGTACAGTCAAAATATTAAGTTTTTTATTTCGAATTACATTAATAGCAATTTAAAAATATAGAATGGACACAATATCGACTGGACAGAATATAGACTACATAAATATCGACTAGAATAGCATTAATATCGATTCCAAAATATAGAATCGACACAATATCGACTGGACAGAATATAGACAACAACAATATCGAATTAGAGGTAAATAAGTTAATATACATTTTTTAAAGTGTTTTTTATGTTACTATATGTGTGAAAAGTGTATATTTATTTTATAATTTACTTTAATAATTAATTTTATGGTATTTTATTTTTGCGTGATATAAATCAGTAGCGGGTTGTGGGTTTATAGGGGAATAGGGTGGGAAGTAATTTATTTATAATTAATTAAATATGTTAATTTATTTATTGGTATTTATTTTGAATTAATTGATAATTAATTATGAATTGGTAATTAATTAAAATATAATTGGTAATTTATTTTAATTGATTATTTGATAAATATGTTAATTGTAGTCATTTATTGTTTGTAGCGGATTGTGGGTTTAGAGGGGAATAGGGTGGGAAGTAATTTAATTATAATTAGTTAAATATGTTAATTTATATATTGGTATTGATTTTGATTTAATTGTTAATTCATTATTAATTGGTAAATAATTAAAATATAATTGTTAATTAATTTTAAATAATTGATTAATTGATAATTATGTTAATTTAATTAATTTATTTTATGTAGTGGTTTGTGGGTTTATAGGGGAATAGGGTGGGAAGTAATTTGATTGTAAGTAATGACATTTTAATTTGTTTTATATTTTGATCTAATTTTTTATTTTTTTTAAATTGTTAATTAATTTATTGTTAATTGGTAAATAATTAGTATTAGTAGGTAATTATTAATACAAATTAATTTTTATTTTAATTTTTAATAGATTAATTAATATAATATATAAAAATGTTAATTATTTAAATTAATTTGTAATTGGTATTTATATTTGTTATTTTTATTTATATATGAAGTATTTAATTTCCCTACTGTTGCACTCACTGGAGTGGGAATAGTAATTTTTACCCCTACGCTATCCAACGCTTTCCCTACTGTTGCACTTATTGGACTGGGAATAGTAATTTAAACCCTCACGCTATCCAACACTTTCCCTACTATTGCACTCACTGGAGTGAAAATAGTAATTTTTACCCCTACGCTATCCAACGCTTTCCCTACTGTTGCACTCTCTGGAGTGGGAATAGTAATTTTTACCCCTACGCTATCCAACGCTTTCCCTACTGTTGCACTCACTGGAGTGGGAATAGTAATTTTTACCCCTACGCTATCCAACGCTTTCCCTACTGTTGCACTCTCTGGAGTGGGAATAGTAATTTTTACCCCTACGCTATCCAACGCTTTCCCTACTGTTGCACTCACTGGAGTGGGAATAGTAATTTTTACCCCTACGCTATCCAAAGCTTTCCCTACTGTTGCACTCACTGGAGTGGGAATAGTAATTTTTACCCTCCCACTATCCAATGCTTTCCCTACTGTTGCACTCTCTGGAGTGGGAATAGTAATTTAAACCCCTACGCTATCCAACGTTTTCCCTACTATTGCACTCACTGGAGTGGAAATAGTAATTTTTACCCCTACGCTATCCAACGCTTTCCCTACTGTTGCACTCTCTGGAGTGGGAATAGTAATTTTTACCCCAACGCTATCCAATGCTTTCCCTACTGTTGCACTCTCTGGAGTGGGAATAGTAATTTTTACCCCTACGCTATCCAACGCTTTCCCTACTGTTGCACTCACTGGAGTGGGAATAGTAATTTTTACCCTCCCACTATCCAATGCTTTCCCTACTGTTGCACTCTCTGGAGTGGGAGTAGTAATTTTTCCCACTATGCTATCCAACGCTTTCCCTACTGTTGCACTCACTGGAGTGGGAATAGTAATTTAAACCCCTAAGCTATCCAACGTTTTCCCTACTATTGCACTCACTGGAGTGGAAATAGTCATTTTTACCCCAACGCTATCCAACGCTTTCCCTACTGTTGCACTCACTGGTGTGGAAATAGTCATTTTTACCCCTATGCTATCCAACGCTTTCCCTACTGTTGCACTCTCTGGAGTGGGAATAGTAATTTTTACCCCAACGCTATCCAATGCTTTCCCTACTGCTGCACTCTCTGGAGTGGGAATAGTAATTTTTACCCCTACGCTATCCAATGCTTTCCCTACTGTTGCACTCACTGGCGTGGGAATAGTAATTTTTACCCTCCCACTATCCAATGCTTTCCCTTCTGTTGCACTCTCTGGAGTGGGAGTAGTCATTTTTACCACTATGCTATCCAACGCTTTCCCTACTGTTGCACTCACTGGAGTGGGAATAGCAATTTAAACCCCTAAGCTATCCAACGTTTTCCCTACTATTGCACTCACTGGAGTGGGAATAGTAATTTTTACCCTCCCACTATCCAATGCTTTCCCTACTGTTGCACTCTCTGGAGTGGGAGTAGTAATTTTTACCCCTACGCTATCCAACGCTTTCCCTACTGTTGCACTCACTGGAGTGGGAAAAGTAATTTTTACCCTCCCACTATCCAATGCTTTCCCTACTGTTGCACTCTCTGGAGTGGGAGTAGTAATTTTTACCACTATGCTATCCAACGCTTTCCCTACTGTTGCACTCACTGGAGTGGGAATAGTAATTTAAACCCCTAAGCTATCCAACGTTTTCCCTACTATTGCACTCACTGGAGTGGAAATAGTCATTTTTACCCCAACGCTATCCAATGCTTTCCCTACTGTTGCACTCTCTGGAGTGGGAATAGTAATTTTTACCCCAACGCTATCCAATGCTTTCCCTACTGCTGCACTCTCTGGAGTGGGAATAGTAATTTTTACCCCTACGCTATCCAAAGCTTTCCCTACTGTTGCACTCACTGGAGTGGGAATAGTAATTTTTACCCTCCCACTATCCAATGCTTTCCCTACTGTTGCACTCTCTGGAGTGGGAGTAGTAATTTTTACCACTATGCTATCCAACGCTTTCCCTACTGTTGCACTCACTGGAGTGGGAATAGTCATTTAAACCTCTAAGCTATCCAACGTTTTCCCTACTATTGCACTCACTGGAGTGGAAATAGTCATTTTTACCCCAACGCTATCCAACGCTTTCCCTACTGTTGCACTCACTGGAGTGGGAATAGTAATTTTTACCCTCCCACTATCCAATGCTTTCCCTACTGTTGCACTCTCTGGAGTGGGAGTAGTAATTTTTACCACTATGCTATCCAACGCTTTCCCTACTGTTGCACTCACTGGAGTGGGAATAGTAATTTAAACCCCTAAGCTATCCAACGTTTTCCCTACTATTGTACTCACTGGAGTGGAAATAGTAATTTTTACCCCAACGCTATCCAATGCTTTCCCTACTGATGCACTCACCGGTGTGGTAATAGTAAATTTAACCCTCTTGCTATCCTATGGTAAAAATATTGTATATGTTTTGTTAATAATATGTATATATATATATATATATATATACATATATATATATATATATATATATATTACCTACTGGCGGTCGCCAGTAGGTATATATAGTTAGGATTTTTTCTCTATGGGATTTTTGAAAATTCTATGTCTAATAACTTTGGCGTTTGTGGACGGAATTGGCTGAGATTTTCAGGAAAATTGCACATTTTGTTTCTGAGCAGCCACTTAAAATTTGGGGGGGTTTCGTCAAGGGGGGCCGAGAAAAAAGGGGGGTCCCAAAACGCGTTTTTCCCATGCAATTTTCCATAGGGCGGTTGGACTCACTTTTAGCTTGAACGGCTGAATGGATTTCCACGAAACTTGGCAAAATATGTAGATATTGTTTGCCTGATGTGCCTTTGCTAGGTCTCAATATATGTGCTCCAGTGGATTTTGATAAATTAACGTTCAAAAAAATATATATATCTGTAACAGCGCTCCGGTTAGCGCTCCGGGTCGCGTACCTGACGCGTAACGGAACTTCGCAAAGCGAAGCTGATTGGCTCTCCGGTGTCTGTCAACATTCTAAACAGTCCGGAGCGGCCGCCATCTTGTCTCTCGGTAGGATCGAGAGACAAGAGGAGGCCAAAACAAAGGGGGAAATGACCATAAGGGGGCATAGTAGATCCTCCCTGACCCCCTAGGTTTGATGTGGAGGCTTTATAAGGGCCCCGCGGGGCAAAAAATAAAAACATTTTTTTTCGTTTTTTTTGCGTGGGGAGCGCCCGGTACGCGCACCGGGAAGTGGTCCGGGGAGCGTATTATGAGGAAAAAAGAATGATAGACTTTTCAAATATTGTATGTTTATTGATTGTTCGTTTTGTTGTTTTTTTTCGTTTTTTTTTATTTAAGTAGCAATATGTAGGTACCAATGCAGAGTCAAAAAATTAATATACACTGTCTCCTTTGTAGATATCTTGCATGTTGTTTCAGAAGTTATTGTGGAATATGGAATTCATACCATAGTGTGTCAGGAAAGCAGAAACAATATGGAGGCAGGAGATGATAAAGAGATGTTAAATACACATTGGAGATAATATAGTTGGAGAAAGGAAGTAACTATGAGCAAAATTACTATGTAACATAAAAAGTTGCACAGTATACTATAAGTCTGAATTTACATTATAATCGATTTGGTACTAGTTTATGAATTACATATAAAAATGATTAAAGTCTCGAACAATTTTTGATTATTAAATATAAATTTATTTTTGTGATTGTTTTTCAAAATTTAATAGAACGTCTAACATTTGACTGTCCGAAATGTCGTCATTTTCAGTGAACATAACTTCCAACATTTGAGTGTCCGAAATGTCCTTATTTTGAGTGAACATAACTTGCAACATTTGAGTGTCTGAAATGTACTCATTTTGAAGGAGGAAATCTACAGATTGTACACATTGTAATAGTTCATGGTCCCGTGATTCATCCATGAATTCAATGTCATTTGGTTCAATGTTTTCTTGATTGGTCTCTGCAAGGACAATTTCAAATGACACTTTTTGTTCTCCTTCCATTTTGCCTGAAATTTGCATAAACAAATATATATATCAGTAGAGATAGGGCACTGTTGGGATTAATTTTAGATAGGTAGTTTTTTTTTAGCAGTGAATTTATATTTGGGCAGTGTATGGTATGAGACTGGAAGTAGAAATATAAAAAAGTGTATGTGATGAAACCTAAGTAAATTCATAATTATACAAGACAAGCCTAAATCCATCCATAACTATAACAGAGAAGTCTATCTAAATCTATAACTATTATAGAGGGATAGTATATAACTATCAGAAAAAGTTTTTCATATTAACTTAAAGTGCACAATATACTTCAGTTTTCAAAATAACATCTTACCTTTTAAAAACAAGTTTAAGTTGTCAGTGAAAATGCTCTTGCAATGTGCTTCAGGAAGTAGTAGTCAAAATGGCTGTGTTTACCTCTCTTTCTTTATATATATTCAGGTACATAACCAATCAAATGTCAGGTAAAAAAAAGTCGAAAATGAAAGTAACATTTTAATTGGTTGTCAATTCCAACACTTCAGATGTGTTTTGTGAAGTAATTTACCTCAGGGTATTTAGAGAGGTCTACAGGCTAAATGGCTAAATGGAATTCCAACCAAATTTGTGAAAATGGTAGGGATTGGTATGTAGTATGAGCTAATCTATATTTGGTGAAAATTTCTCCAGTGGGTTTTCTGTGAATTACTTTCCCACCTTTTTTAATCGAGCGCTTCCCGGTGCGCGCCCCGGTACGCGAACCGGCAGCGTTACGGGAGTCCTCCATTTTGTGTTTCGGTAGAATTGAGATACAAGATGGAGGGCAAATAATGTTCAGAATGGGTAGAAGGGGGTACGGTAGACGTATCCTGACCCCCTAGGTTTTCTGAGGGTGGCTGAGGAGGCCCATATGTGCGGAAAAAAATCATTTTTTTTCAAATTTTCGCGCGGTTAGCGTCCGGTGCGCGTACCGGGTAGCGCTCCGGAAAGCGTAAATTGTGAAAATTAGTAAAAAAAAAGTTACATTTAAAATTTGTTTATAGTGATCATAGTCAGGGTAGCTCTGAGAAGAACCTTTGGGTCTGTGGTAGATTTAGGTACTTATAAGTAGGTACCAATACATAGTTTTAAATTCAGGATGAAAATTCTGTTCCCCTCATCTGAGAAGTGAACTCCATCTCCTCTGTAGATACGCAAGTTATTGTTGTACATGGAGCCCATTCCATGGTCTCTCATTTAAGCTGAAACAGACTTATTTACATGCTTCCTCGATTTCTCAATTTGTGGACAAAATTGGTTCGACCACCTCCATTTCTGTCTTTGGCATATATTTGAATATACCAAGGCAGTTTGAGGAAAAAGTGCCATCAATTGGTCAAAGGTGTCCTTTAAAAGCATTTCCAGACCTACCCCAGTCAAAGTGCCCAAGTCATTTCCTCCACAGTGCACAATTAACAGGTCAGGTTTTGGCAAATGCAAAAAGGTTTTCACCAATGGTATCAATTGGTGACATCTTAATCCTCTGTGGCCAATCCACTTGATTTCCACATTTTGTAAATTGAGGTTGTGTAAATTTCTGTTATCAGCATACCTTTGAGCCCAGTGGATGTAACTATGTCCAACAATCCAGACAGAAAACATGGTGAGAGGAGGTTCTGCTGCAGTCAGATGAAGTGTGGGTATGAAATGGCAGTTGAAACAGTAGGAGTTTGTAATGAAAAAAAATGTGGAGTTTGTGTGCTAATGATTCAGTAGCAGTGATTGGTGGATTTTGATTGCTGAAAACAGAAAGTTAGGGTGTTGATTTGAAAAAAGTGAGGGAAGAGTTTTGATTGGGTGACATGAGAGATATGTGTGATGAATTACAGCATTTCTGTGCCATTGTTGGTTGCAGCCTCTGGAGTGCATACCTTTTGCTCTGCTAAAGAAAAATTGGTGTGTGTCTGAGACTGTTTTGAAACTCAAAAAGTATTTGCTAAGGTGAGAAAAGATTCATTTAATTTAGATAGAGAATAGTATGCTTTAGGGAGAAAATTATGAAGAAAGTTGTGTATTTAAAATGTTGCTTTGTGTCAAGTGTTTTACAAATAGATTTTGTTTCTTTGAGTTACATAGCCATGTTAAAAGTGACGCAAAAATGGTGCAAGGGCCTTAAAAATACGCTTTCATGTGTGTTAGGGCATTTTAAGTCACTTCCCCATGAATGTGGGTAAATAATTGCTTTAATTGATGTGTTTAAAAACATTTTTTGAAATCAATTAGGTTTCTTGATATGTACTGCTAGAGTTTCATAGGTTGCTTGGGGCATATTTACAAGGCCTTTGAGTCACTTTGATGTTATTTTCCCCATTTTAATTTAGGTAATTTCCCCGTGGTGCAAGGTCCTTGTAAATACGCCCCCATGTGTGCTTGGCAAATTTAGATTTTGTTTCTTTGAGTTACATAGCCATGTTAAAAGTGACGCAAAATGGTGCAAGGGCCTTAAACATACGCTTTCATGTGTGTTAGGGCATTTTAAGTCACTTCCCCATGAATGTGGTTGAATAATTGCTTTACTTGATGTGTTTAAAAACGTTTTTTGAAGTCAATTAGGTTTCTTGATATGTACTGCTAGAGTTTCATAGGCTGCTTGGGGCATATTTAGAAGGACTTTGAGTCACTTTGATGTTATTTTTCCCATTTTAATTTAAGACATTTCCCCGTGGTGCAAGGTCCTTGTAAATACGCCCCCATGTGTGCTTGGCAAATTTAGATTTTGTTTCTTTGAGTTACATAGCCATGTTAAAAGTGATGCAAAAATGGTGCAAGGGCCTTAAAAATACGCTTTCATGTGTGTTAGGGCATTTTAAGTCACTTCCCCATGAATGTGGTTGAATAATTGCTTTACTTGATG
The DNA here is from genome assembly GCF_964261635.1 of Lissotriton helveticus. Classification (NCBI taxonomy): domain Eukaryota; kingdom Metazoa; phylum Chordata; class Amphibia; order Caudata; family Salamandridae; genus Lissotriton; species Lissotriton helveticus. Next base: position 268,254,626 of record NC_136059.1, read on the forward strand.
TGTTAAAAACGTTTCTTGAAGTCATTTAGGTTTCTTGATATGTACTGCTAGAGTTTCATAGGCTGCTTGGGGCATATTTACAAGGCCTTTGAGTCCCTTTGATGTTATTTTCCCCATTTTAATTTGTCATTTCCCCGTGGTGCAAGGTCCTTGTAAATACGCCCCCATGTGTGCTTGGCTAATTTAAGTACTGACAGGGTGTGCTTCTACATAGGACCTGTGTTGTGTTTTCAAATTATGACCAGAAAATCGTTTTTTTTTTTTTTTAAACGCTTTTCACATTTATGAGAAGGTCATATTGGTGTCTGCTTCTTTAAATAAATATTTAACTTTCCACCATGAATATGTGAGAATAATTTTCCTTGTTTGCCGGTTTAAAAACACGTTTCTTGAAGTCATTAAGGTTTCACAATATGTTCTGCAAGAGTTTCATAGTCACTATGATGATAATGATATACATTTAGAACGGTGTAGGAGGCATGGAGAAACTGAGGCTTCTGTAAGTGTCAAGGGAGGTGAGTAATGTACATTGCTCTGTTGCATACAGTCCTCATCTTCTGCGTAGTCTTGGATATGCTAGACTACATCTGCACAATGAGATAACTAAGCTGAGGAAACACAGGTGATGTGATTGTGAATTGAGCATAAATATTTGCACGTTTTTCAATTACATCACCTGTGTTTCCTAACATTACGAATCACATTGTGCAGATGAGGTTTAGACCTGTCCAGGGAGATAGAGGAGGTCTGGCCTTTGTTCAAGAGTGCAGTGGACATGACTCACTTCATTGGTAGGCCTGCACATGTATTATCTCCTCTGTACTCTTCAATAAGCCTAAATTTCATCTGCAACCCTGAGTAGGCCTCACCTCAAACAAACCTCTGGATAGGCCACACCTTATCGTCATCTTGAATCAATCATTTAAAATGTTAGGGGCAGATTCATGATGGCCGTGCGCCTCTTTTGTGCCGCTGTTGCGTCACTTTTGTGACGCAGCAGTGATGCAAAAGATGCACCATGTTGCAAGATAGGCCTCACTTCATCTGCAACAAGATACCGTCAGTTTAAACTGTAAACATTTAGGACTGTGTAGGGGGCATGGAGAAGCTGAATCTTCTGTAAGTGTCAAAATTGTTGCATACAGTGCTCACCCTCTGCGTACTGTTTGATATGCTAGACTACATCTGCACAATGAGATACCTAAGCAAAGGAAACACAAGTGATGTGATTGTGAAATGAGCAAAAGAAATTGCACATTTTTCAATTACATCACCTGTGTTTCCTAACATTACGAATCACATTGTGCAGATGAGGTTTAGGCCTGTCCAGGGACACAGAGGAGGTCTGGCCTTTGTTCAAGAGTGCAGTGGACATGACTCACTTAATTGGTAGGCCTGCACATGTACTATCTCCTCTGTACTGTTTAACAAGCCTAAATTTTATCTGTAAACCTGAGTAGGCCTCACCTCAAACAAACCTCTGGATAGGCCACACCTTATTGGCATCCTGAATCAGTCATTTAAAATGTTAGGGGCAGATTTATGATGGCCGTGCATCTCTTTTGCGCCGTTGTTGCGTCACTTTTGTGATGCAGCAGTGGTGCAAAAGATGCACCATGTTGCAAGATAGGCCTCACTTCATCTGCAACAAGATACCGTCAGTTTAAACTGTATACATTTAGGACTGTATAGGGGGCATGGAGAAGCTGAGGTTTCTGTAAGTGTCAAAATTGTTGCATACAGTGCTCACCTTCTACGTACTCTTTCATATGCTAGACTACATCTGCATAATGAGATACTTAAGCAAAGGAAACACAGGTGATGTGATTGTGAAATGAGCAAAAAAAATTGTACGTTTTTCAATTACATCACCTGTGTTTCCTAACATTACGAATCACATTGTGCAGATGAGGTTTAGGCCTGTCCAGGGAGACAGAGGAGGTCTGGCCTTTGTTCAAGAGTGCAGTGAACATGACTCACTTCATTGGTAGGCCTGCACATGTATTATCTCCTCTGTACTCTTCAACAAGCCTAAATTTCAGCTGCAACCCTGAGTAGGCCTCACCTCAAACAAACCTCTGGATAGGCCACACCTTATCGTCATCCTGAATCAATCATTTAAAATGTTAGGGGCAGATTTATGATGACTGTGCGCCTCTTTTGCGCCGCTGTGCGTCACTTTTGTGACGCAGCGGCGGCGCAAAAGATGCACTATGTTGCGACATATTTACAACTTGATGCATCTAGGCAGATGTGTCATGCTGTAAAGTCCTGTGCCACATGAAACCTGCGTCAGGTTTCAAGTGGGCGTTTTGTTGCAGGGTGGGCAGTCATTTGCATGAAAGCCCTGTAAAACTAACACAGTAAAATTAAGAAGATTTCACTGAGTCAGCTTTATGGCATTGCTGAATCAAATCCTTACGCCTGTTTGAAACAGGCATAAGCAGTGATGCACCATGCAATGTGTGGCTTGCCCCTGTGCATTGCAGTAGATATGTCGCGCTTATGACATGATTCCTGCAATGCGCTGCTTTTGTGGCACAGATGAGTGACGCATCTGTGCTGTTTTTGCTCAATGGTGCTCCGCATTGTAAATGCAGCACATCATGGGTGGCAGAGCAGTGGCGCACGTTAACTGGTGCATCCCTGGGGATGCGCCAGTTAACATAAATCTGCCCCTTTACATTTAAGTATGAGCAGGGGACACAGAGTTGGTGAGGCTTATCCAAGGTTAAGAAGAGATGAGTCCTGTTCACTGAAAACTTGGACATAGGCCTCACCTCCTCAGCATCGCTGGACATGGTTAAATAATATCTGCAAAATGTTACTCTTGTTAAACAATTTTACTATTATAGTCTCTGAGATTTGTCTCTTACTCTGCAACATCTCATTGTTGTTCTCTTTCTTTAAAGATAACGACAACATCAAGCATGAGTGATAATGAGCAATCTGTTGATCGCGATCTTATCATTGAACTTGTTATTGAAACGTCAGTGGAAGTAGATCCCTTGGATGATTTATATCCTGTGGATGATGAAGAATATGATGAGGATGCTGATTTGTCAGAATTGTATGACATAGGGTGGGCAGCTGACCTGCTCGAGTCTATTAACCTATAAAGACTTTTAGAAATAAATTTAAGATACTCGAAATGAAAAGTAACCATGTAAACCGTTTCATTTAAAATTAAAAACAACTTCAAAAACAGCTTGTGTGAAGTGTCTTTAATAAAATAGTGAAATATGCTAATACAATTAGTTCAGATTCACATATAAAAGAGCACAGGTCAAATGTAGAAGCATTCCATTTCTTTGCTACTATTTGTGAGTTTTAAATTTGCCAATGCACTAAAAATTATTGTATGTAGAATTGACAACTAGTATGTTAATTTTTTGACGACTGTTATTGATTTACTGTTTGGTAATAGTGGTTAATAACATTTTTTATTATATTTTACCACAGATTCAACTGCAGATCATTTCAAAACTACACTATGCCATCGAAGCAAAGAAGCCGAAATGGCTACAAAACGTCAAAGACAGCAGCTTACTACATGCTTGCAGCAGTCCTCTACAATAAAAACTTGTCAAGTCCCCAAAAAAGCTCCGGGTAAGAGAACGAAATCTTTCCTAAGAAACATTTCCAGAAAAAAAAGTATCAGTACAGAACATGTTTTAGTCCAGAAAAAGAGAACCAATTTAAATGGAAAGGAAAGGCCACTCAAAAATGTTACTGCTAGAGCAGGAGATAACTCTGTGCATGGTAGTAGAAGGAAAAATCAGTTTAGGGACATTCGTAGACGAATGTTCCGCAACATGATAATTGGCAATTTGTTAAAAAATATTAAGAAAGGTCAACAGAAAGTGGCTTTTTATAAGAGAAAGAGAAACATTGAGAAAATTATTGATCAGGCATTCGAAACTAAGCAAAAGTTATTTATTTTGATAATCAATAGAATTAGGAAACTAAACAAGGTAATTTATGATTTCAAAACAAATAGTAGATGGAAGAGAACAGTTAACCGTAGTAATTTTTGTGAAGTTTTTTCAGGAGAATGGATGCATATTTCAAGTTGTGAGGCATTTTTTAATGAGGAGAGTTATTTCCAGGATAATGATTTGGTGCATGCAGTTGACACCAGTGGTCGAGCATATGAGGTGAAAGATGGTTGTCCGGTTGAAAAAGAAAAACTTGTGTCAACAGAGGCAGAAGAGGTGTTAGGTAATGAGGTTTTAGGAAGACGTCCTAAGGGACCAGTGTACACCTGGAAGTGTAGTAGTATTTGCAGTGTGCGACAGGATTCCATCAATTTGCTTTGTGATTTTGTACAGACATTTAATAGGAAAAGTTTAAAACAGAAAATGAAATTGTTGCAAGAATTAGATCCTTGCAGAGTGAGAGAAGTGACAGGTTTGCATGGTCATTCACTGGCTTGTCTTTCTAGGAGAGTATGCCAGAGTGTTTTTCATCATTTCAGGATGCTAGCAGTGCATCATAATAAAGTGAGGAAATTAGTTAGAATGTTGTATTATGCTAAGAGTCCAGCAATTATGCTTAAACAATTATGCACTGCTCTTTTGCATGGTTCTGAAGTAGATGTGAAGAATATTTGTGAAGAAATTGAGTTTTGTTACTTTACAAGTAAAGAGAAGAATGTTGAAATTGACCCAGAAGAAAAAGGTAATGTGGAAGAGAGTGTACAGGTTTCCAGTACAGATAATTTTCAGAAGGAAATTGCCACGTTTCAGGTGAAATCAAGTGAGAGGCCTAATTTCACTTGTGTGTGTTGTCGACGCACTTATTATACGAATCAGACTAAGTTAGTGGATTTATATGCAAAAAGTGAAAGGGAAAATAATAGTGAATGGAAGGATTTCGCAACATATTTGATGGTAGAAAATTGTTTTGATTTGGGATCGGATCAACGTGTGTGTACTTATTGTTGTAACAAATTAAATCAAAACCAGATGCCTGCTAGAGCGGTTCATAATAATCTGGAATTGGTTGAGATTCCTTCTGAATTGAAGGATTTAAATACTTATGAATCTATTTTGATTCAAAGTGTTCATCCCTTTCAGGCTATTGTATGAATGGAGCCAAAGACAGGGAAATTGCCTTCATCAGATTTACAGAGAGGATTAAAGGGAAGAGTTGTTTATTTGCCTCTAGATTTGAAGAAAAAAATTAATACAATTGGAGTAGAGAAAGTGGAAGAGGAACCTCTGGTTATCTTAGTTAATGGGGTTCCGACAAAGAGTAAGAAAATCTGGCAAGATTTAGTGGATGTTAGGAAAGTCAAAAAGGCAACATTGTATTTGAAGAAAAACAATAAGTACTACAAGAATGTATATGTTGCAGAAGAGGAAGTAAGTGAAGAAGAGGATAGCGATTTGTGTGCTGGTCAAATTGAGAAAGTAGAAGCCTCTAAAAATGAAGAAATATATGAACATTATAGTGTTCATCTTTTGCATTCCAATGAAGTTATGGGGAATGCTATTGAGTTGTTTCAAATGAAACAAGCCAAAGGGAGTCCCATTAGTGTTTGGGAGGAAAGTTTGGAAGCTCGGTGTTTCCCACAACTATTTCCAACAGGTCAAGGAGGAAGATATGATGAGCGACCTGATCAAATTCCTGCTTCTGAATACCGGATTTTACGATTGTATGCAGAAGATCCTAGGTTTCGTCAATGCATTCCCTATTTGTTTCATCTACTGTTTGAAAGCGATCTGTCTGGACTGTCATATGCAGTGAACCACATCTTGAAAAGTGGTGTACAGATGCAAAATATCTCGGCAAGGGACTTTATGGATAAAGTCAATGTGCAAGACAGTATTTTGGATTCTCACCTGATTAATCTCATGGCGTGTCAGCGTGGTACTAATGAGTACTGGTACCGTCGTCATGGTGATTTAAAAATGTATGCTGAGGAACTTAGGAACTTCCACATGGTTCCTCACTCTCAGCTGTGCCGAGTATGGCTGGGAAGACTTACTTGAATTTCTACGAGAGGCAAATGGAAACATTGAAAATATCGAATTCAAGACACCCGATGAACTGTGCTCTTTGGATCCAGTGAATGTATGCAGGTACTTCAATCATAGATTTGAAGCTATGATGTCTTTCATCATGAACAAGAAAAATCCACCTCTTGGAGAGGTGTTGGATTTCTTCTGGAGAAAGGAGTACCAAGCAAGAGGTGCTCCTCATATACATATGCTGCTATGGATCAAAGATGCACCCAAATTTGGAACAGATCCGGATGACTTAGTGATGAGTTTCATAGAACAGTATTCTACATGTGCTGTTCCAAACACAAAGGAAGACAAAAGCCTAAGAGAACAAGTTTTACGCTTCCAAAGCCATCGTTGTGGAAAGTACTGTCGTCGTAAATTCAGAAACAAGGACAAGTTCTACACAAAATGTCGTTTCGCCTTTCCACGACCGGTGATTTCCAAAGGAAGAGTGAACAGTTTGATGTCTTCGCTGCGACATAATGTGACGAGGAAATCACCCAAAAAGACATACAATTTGAAAAGAAACGAAGAGTCCAAGTACATCAACGACTACAACCCAGTGATTTTGTCCATGTGGAATGCTAACATGGATATACAGTTTGTGGCTGATAACTGTATGGCTGTGGCTCGGTATGTGACATCTTACATCACAAAAAAAGAAAAGACAGAATTGAAGGATATGTGGGAGGACATTTCCCATGAAAAGAGCCTCAGTAAGAAGTTGTACAGTTTCAGTCTGAAGATGTTGTCGCATCGAGAAATCGGAGCTTACGAATGTTCTGACCGGTTGTCTTCAGCAAGTCTCTATGCCAAATCCAGGAGTATCATTTGGGCGAGTCTTGGTCTTGCTGCAACACGTAATCGAGTTCTGAAACCTGTACGGGAAATTCAGTATTTGGTGGAAAAGGAGCCAAACAGTACAGATATTTTGAAGACCAACATGTTGGATACATATTATCCAAATAGAAGCAGTCACCTCGAGAATGTTTGTCTGTATGAGGTTCTACAAAATTACATATTCAAGAGGAACATCAAAGAAGATATTGATAAAGGAGTGTATGCTGTAATTGGAAGTGAGGGATGTCTGGTCAAGCAAAGAAAATGCCAATTGGTAAACCATCGAAAATTGAGTGGCGAATCTCCTGAAAGAAAAGAGTTTTTCTATTTAGCTCTTTTGTAACTTTTCAAGCCTTGGCGAGCAGAAGAGGAACTGCTTGGAGATTTCCTCTGTTACGAAGACTCTTTCAATGCCGCCAAGGAGACCATAGAATGTCCTGTTTTTCCCAAATATCTAGAAATGTTGAATGCGGAAATCGAGCAGGAAGCAACAATTGCAGCCGAGATTGCTAGAGACAGTTCTCAGGACAGTCAGAGTTCTGTTTCATTGAGTCAGGATCCACTAGGAGGACCAGTTATCGAAAATGAAGCTGCCACTGCCATGATTGAAGTGGAAAGAGCCATGGCACATGCTCAGGAGGATGCGGTTAACTTAGAAGACTTGGAAAGACAACTCAACGTTTAGCAGAGGAAAATATATGACGAAGTTACCAACCAAATTGATCATGGATTAAGTCATGAGAAGAAAGAGTGCTCATGTACGTCGTTGAAGCCTGTCCGACTGTACGTGAGTGGAGAAGCGGGAACTGGAAAAAGTTTCCTCATTAAAGCAAATTCAGGTTATTTGCAGAAAAGGACTGAGTCATCGCTGTCTTGTGTTGTCACCCCTCCAACTGGACTGGCAGCACATAAAATTAAAGGTATTACTTTGCATCGTCTACTGATGCTGCCAGTGGAGCATGATAACAAATTACAATACCACAAGTTATCTGGAGATGCTTGTTGTGAAGTTTCCAGAGTCTTGAGGAAAATGAAACTTCTTATCATTGACGAAGTAAGCATGGTTTCCAATGTCATGCTTGCCTTTGTGCATTTGAGAATGCAAGAAGTTCTCAAAACAGAGTATGATGTGTTATTTGGTGGCAAACACATCATTGTTTTCGGTGCTCTTCTGCAGCTGACACCAGTGAAAGGACAACCTGTGTTCAAAATGCTCACGCATGAAGATACCAGGAAGTGCCTAGGGAGCATTGGCAACGTTAATATATGGTTAAACTTCAATTATGCTGAACTGCGTGAAAATATGCGTCAAGCGAAGGATGAAGATTATAAGAATATTCTACAAGATGTTAGAATCGGAAAAGTGACCGAGCATGGGAAAGAAGCTTTACATGCACGATTACTGTCAAATTTGTATCCAGAAGAAGACGTTGTGCCTGAGAATATTTTTCGGAAAATTACTGAGAAGAAATCTGGAATATGTTTGATGCCAACTCTTGCAGAATGTGCCATCTTCAACAACAAAATGTTGAATTTAGAAAACCAAGAGATTGTGAAACTGGAAGCTATTGACAGAATAGAGCATATGGGAGCAACAATTATTTTGTCTGAGAATTTGAAATCAAAATTGGATTCATTAGAGAAGACTATATCTAAAACTGCTGGTTTTGAAAAGACTCTGAATGTGTGCTTAAATTGCCGTATAATTTTAAGAAGGAATTTACATGTTGAAAGAGGTCTGGTTAATGGATCAATGGGTAATGTTGTTGATTTTGAGAAATACTGAAATAGAGATGGAATTGAATTTTTAAAAATTAAATTTGATGGCATTGAGGAAGTACAGCTAATTGGTCGTTGCTCTGCTAGGTTTTTGCTTGTAAAAGACTTATATGTTCGCCGTAAGCAGTTTCCTGTTTGCTTGGCATATGCGGTGACAATCCATAAATCGCATAAGTGTAGACAGTGCATTGGTGAATATTGGCAGTTCTGTGTTCAAGGAGGGTATGGCATATGTGGCATTGTCATGAGTCAGAACTTTATCGGGATTGTACTTGATTGAGTGTGATGTCACAAACATTTGTGCGGATCTAGATTGTGTTAAGGAATACAATAGGTTAAGAAGAGAGTATGCGCCACATTTGCCTCAATATCCTTTGTTTGAGAAACGTGTGGTAGGCCGGAAATGAAGAAATGTGACCAATAGTAGGGAGGTTGTAGCAAAAAGACGAAAAGTCGATGAACCCAAAATTATAAGCAGAAAAAAAATGGATTCTGTTGAAGATGTTGTTGGTTTTCAATTTGAAAATAGTTCTGGTGTCAACTGCTATGCTAATGTAGTGGTTAATGTTGTCTTTTCTCTAGAAACTTTAAAAGAAGAGATTGTGGTCAATTCGGATCAAAGATTTTGCAGTTTGTTGAATTCTGTGTTAGAGAAATGTAGCACTGATAGAACAAAAATAGAAAGTGTGTCTGAAGTTCGAAATCTGTTAGACAAATGTTTTTAATGTATATGCTTGATGTATTGCAAGATGAAGGTGTAGATGTAGATCAGCTGTTTGGGCTTTCTTATCAATGGCAGCATGACTGCGAGAACTGTATGGTATCAAGTACTACTAGTGTAGACTCAGAAAGATTTATATATTTAACTTTGCCAGACAGTAAATCAGTCTCCTTTAATAAGCTAGTAAAAGCAGCTGATCACAACATGGAGTGTAGCCAATGTAAATCTGAAATGATGTCCACATTATTTATACGAACATATGGCCAGTATGTCATTTTAATGTTCCAACGATGTAGGCCTGATGGAACAAAATTGACAACTTTAATTAAAAATTTTGTGGCTTCGCAGTTGTCAATATCAGGAAGGACTTTTGTAACTGCAGCGATTATATATCATGACGGTCCTTCAACAACATCAGGACATTACACAGCTTATTTGAAGTCTATAAACGGCTGGTCATTCTGCAATGATTCTGTTTTAACTTAAAAAAAAAAATTGCCTTTTGACCTTAAAAATTCTTACCTGGTGTTTTTACAACCAAATTTTTAGGGAAAGAATCTCGGGATTTGCTCTGACGAATTTCAAGAGGTTCTAATGGCTCCTACACTATTTGGCCTTGAGGATAAGTGTAGTACGGAGTAATAAGTTATTTGAGATGTCATCAGTGATGTCATCAGTGATGTCACTGACCATGTCATGAATGATGTAATATGTGACATCATCAGCAGTGGATTGCGGGTGCGCGATATATAGTTAGTGCAACTAACTATATATGCGAATTTCAATGGTTTTGTGTGAGTAAAATAAGGTCTTGTAAATGTTAATTCCTAACTATATATGGTGTATAACCTATGTTTTTTTCAGTGAGTTTTCAAGGTTTTTTAAATGCTAATTCCTAACTATATATGGTCTATAACCTATAGTTTTTTCAGTGAATTTTCAAGGTTTAGTAAATGCTAATTCCTAACTATATATGGTCTATAACCTATGGTTTTTTCAGTGAATATATATATATATATATGCAAAGCGAATCCTCGAACCTCCATGCCGACGGCGTAGCGAAAGAAGAGAACAGACCCCACGTTTTAAGGCAGGATGTTGAATTTATTAAAGACCTTTCAAATGACGCGTTTCGAGTACCATGTACTCTTGTTCACACACCGTTGGAACAGTCAGCCTGTTATTTATATATGCTTTTTTTCCCTGACCCTTCCTAAGGGCCACACCTCCTGTCGTGCATCACATGACAGTGAAAATAAACATAGAAATGGGTGCTAGATTGTAGATGGGAAAACAGACGACTTTTCTTGTTGTAATTACTTAAACACAACATAGTAAGAAAAATAATACAATATGTAAAACAAATCAAATTTGTTTTCATAAAATGTATTGCGTCATAAAATATTTAAAAAATGTGCATTATAACATTTATAAAATATATTCATTTCCTACCCTGAATCATTGCACAAATCTCTTGAATGGCCTTTACACATATCATAACTGCATGAATGCAGATACCCAAAGTGGGGGCTGTTAAAGTGACTGATGCTTAGTTATTACTGCATGAATGCAGATTATATAAAGTGACTAATGCAAATTGATATAAACCAACAACCAGATAATATTTGACATTGAAAGCCTTGGTCCACTTAGTCATGTAATGTGAACATTTGAGTGACAACTCACTTTGTGTAACCCACGAACAAAATGTCTAAAATATTTATTAAAAATTAAAAATTCATGAATTTACATATATCATAAATATCAAGACCTATATACAATTATATACATTAAAATATATAATACAAAATAACCACCACATTGATTTGTGCTCATATGTGCATGTGTGGAATGTGAGTAAGAAAAAATACGAAAAAGTAATTCTTTCGTGAAAAGAATGATGAATAAAACTGATAATGAATATTTGATTTTTCACATTATATACAGTTTTAAAAGAGAGATGTTGCAAATTCCATAGTCACACGTCTTGTCAAAATATTTTCAGATGTTATCAGAACAATATACCATTGCCGTGTGAAATAAATGATTTGCTCAGTGGGCTGTTGACATTGGAATCATATTACAACGTGAATCCAAGACCTAATGATAAAATAACCAAAACTTGTAAAATCAAATACACAGAAAAGCTCCAATTTCAAAGACGTCTTTGGGGGGAACATTTATAGAAAATTGTGTAAGTCCTCAGTGGCATTGAGACCGTATGGTTGTTTGGTGTCCAATGTCACTATATACTGGGTCTCCAACCTCCTGAGTAATTTGTCCCTGTCGCCGCCCAATCTCAACGGGGGCACTGCATCGATGACAAAATAACTCAAACACGCCAGGTCCCTGGCGTGTACAGAGTCAAAATGACGTGCCACGGGGTAGGCTGAATCATGATTCACTATCGCACGGAGATGCTGCAATATCCTCACATGCACCTGCGACCTAGTGCTACCCACATAGCCCAAGCCGCAGGTGCAGGTCAGGACATATACAGCAAACTCCGTGCGGCAGTTGAAATTGCCTTTTATTGCAGTCTTAATGCCAGAGAACGGATTGTCATAATGGGTGGTGTTTTGTCCGAATTTACATGCACGGCATGAACTGCATTTGAAGAAGCCCTTCCTCATGAGCCAGTCACTGCCACTGAGTAGCTCTGGGCTGGGCTTAACTAACCTGCTGTGCATGCTATAGGCTTTTTTGAAAGTGACAATAGGTCTGTCTGAAACTCTTGAACTTAACACACCATCTGTTTTTAAAATGGACCAATGCCTATTGATGATGGATTTATTTTGCCTTTGTTGGCGGCTATAGGTAATAATTAACCTAGGTGACTGATCAGAAGGTGCCGCCACTGGAGACTTAGGTGACAAGAGAGATGTTCTAGACCTTTCCTGAGTTTTTGTTAAAGCCTTGGAAAGGGTAGTCTCGCTATAGCCCCTGGCCCTCAAACGTTCCATCATGGCTGTCGCGCCCTCTTCAAATTTCTCCTCACTATTGCAGATTTGTTTCAATCTCAACAGTTCCCCCAATGGTATGCTTTCAATCACATGTCGGGGGTGTGCACTGCTGGCATGCAATATGTTATTGCCAGCAGTGGGTTTGCGATATAGAGAAGTCATGATGTTGTTCCCAATGATGTCAATTTGAACATCCAAAAATTGGGCCGATTGTCTGCTTATGCTGGAAGTGAAAAATAGATTACTGGTGTTGGTGTTAAGAGCCTTGACAAATTGTTCTGCACTTGAAATGTCACCATGCCATATACAAAAGACATCATCAATAAATCTCATCCAGTACATAACATTGTTGTAACCAGGTGTTGCTGCAAGATCCCGCTCCTCCCACCAGCCCACGTGTAAACACGCGTAGCTGGGGGAGAAGCAGGATCCCATCACAACACCCCTGATCTGTTTCCAAATGTCTTTGCCGTACATGAAAAAATTGTTGTTAAGACACCAGTTTACTAGATTACATAACATTTGATTATGTCCAAAGTACTTGCATGACTTTTGTCCTAAGTAGTGTTTAATGGCCTCAATATCTTTACAATGTTCAATACACGTATATAAGGATTCAATGTCCAGTGTAATCATACACCAGTTTGTTTGCCATTGTATTGTGTTGAGCCTGGACAAAAAATCACCGGTGTCTTTGATGTAACTGGCAAGACCCTGAACATAACTTTGCAAAAAGAAATCAATGTAACGAGAAACATTCTCACCCATACTTTTGATTGCAGAGATGATGGGTCTGCCTGGGGTTGGATGGCGCATTTTGTGTACCTTTGGAATTAGGTATGAATGGGGCATCACCGGGTATATATATATATATATATATTTATGTATTACCTACTGGCAGTCGCCAGTAGGTAGTTATAGTTAGGACATTGTTTCCATAGGAAATCCGCAACATTCTATTGGGAATAACTTTGGCGCCGGTAGACGAATTTTCGCAAATTTCTCAAAGAAGATGACCCGCTCCGCTCTGCTCCTTCCCTGAAAGTTTGGAGGGGATTCGTCAAGCGGGGCTGAGATAAAAGGGGGGTCCCAAAACGTGTTTTCTCCATGTTAATTTCCATACGGCGGTTGGACTCACTTTTAGCCCGAACGGCTGAATGGATTCCCACCAAACTTGGCAAAATTGTAGGGACTGGTAGCCCGATGTGCCTTTGCTATGTCTCAAGATATGTGCTCCAGAGGATTTTGAGTAATTTAGGTTAAAAAAAAATATATATCTATAAGCGCGCCCCGGTACGCGCACCGGGGAGCGCACCCGGCGCGCTACGCGAGTACACGAGCGGAAAGCTGATTGGCTCAAGGGTGTCTGTCAACATTCCAAACAGTCCGGAGAGGCCGCCATCTTGTGTCTCGGTAGGATCGAGACACAAGAGGTGGCAAAAACAAAGGGGGAAATGACCTAAAGGGGACAGGGTAAACCCCCCCTGACCCCCTATGTCTCAAGATATGTGCTCCAGAGGATTTTGAGTAATTTAGGTAAAAAAAATATATATATCTATAAGCGCGCCCCGGTACGCGCACCGGGGAGCGCACCCGGCGCGCTACGCGAGTACACGAGCGGAAAGCTGATTGGCTCAAGGGTGTCTGTCAACATTCCAAACAGTCCGGAGCGGCCGCCATCTTGTGTCTCGGTAGGATCGAGACACAAGAGGTGGCAAAAACAAAGGGGGAAATGACCTAAAGGGGACAGTGTAAACCCCCCCTGACCCCCTAGGTTTGATGTGGGGGCTATAAAAGGGCCCCGCGGGGGGAGCGCCCGGTACGCGCACCGGGGAGCGTACCGGGGAGCGTACCCTGGAGAAGAAAGAATGACAGAGTTTTTAAAAAATTTAGCATTTTTTTATAAATTGGAGGTAGTTCTAAAAAGAACTGTTTTTTTATTCTTTTTGTTGTTTTATATGTTTTTTATTGGTTTTTTGATCATTTTTTTGGGCTTTTATGAACAATTTTATATTTTTTTTGTAATTTTTATGGGGCCCAAAAAAAAACAGGGAATTGTAAATGGCTCAACTGGAGCAAAAAAAAACAGGAAAAAAATAAGGTTTCTTTGGGCACTTGTGGTTATCACCAGCATGGTTGATGAGTGTAATACTTTGCTCACCATAGGTAATTGTTTTTCCACAAAATATACAAACGATTTTGTATCCACCAAACTTGGTTTGTATGTTTGGGACCATCTCCCTTGTCTCTGGACCCGATGGAGTGGGTTGTTTACTTTGGGAGGTGCTGGGTGAAGATTGGGAAAGGTTTCTGGTCAGTTCTCTGACCTCTGCCGCAGAATAGTTGTTTGGATGCCGGCGTTGCATGTGGCGAATCATAGTGTTGTTGCCAAAAGAGTATTTTTTGGCAGGGTTCCCCCTGGACAGTACAGTGCCACAGATCCGACAAGTAACCTTTGGCGCATTAACTTTCTTTTGGTCCTTTGGGATTTTGAAAAACTCCCAGACAATGTGCTCCTTTGGCTTATAGGGGGTAGTATGTTCAGGCAGGAACTGCTGCCTCTCCTCCTCTTCCTCCTCCTCTTCTTCATCTCCACCACTGTGGTGTTGTGGTGGTCCTTGTGGTGGTGGTGGTGGTGGTGGTGGTGCAGACGCTCCTGCTGCTGCTGCTACTGTAGACATTTTTCGGTACAAATAGGTACAAATAGATCTGTAAACAGGTCTTCCTCAATCAAAGTACAAAGTGAGAATGAGGAAAAAAGGTGGGGGCTTTCATCATTTGGAAAACAAAACTGTCCTGAACCAATGAAAAGTGTTATTTTCAGATCACATGACTCGGGCTTTCATCATTTGGAAACCAAAACTGTTCTGAAACAATGAAAAGTGTCATTTTCAGGTCACACGACCCGACGCGCTTACGCTACGCGCCCGGGGGCGCGCCCCGGGGCGCGTAGCATAAGCGCGTCGGGGCGCATACGTTGCGCGGTCGTATGTGCTCGGGCGCTTTCGGGTGCGCTTATGCCGTGCGTCATAAGACGCATCTCGCGGCTACGCAAAACGTGCCTTATGACGCACGGCGTCGCAGCTACGCGATACGTCACAATGTTGTTCGCGGCAATAGCGCTAACGGGACGCTCACCGGTATGCACACCGGTGCGCGCCGCAAGACTGCACTTACCGGTGAGCGCACCGGTACGCGCACCGGGAGCACTCCAGGGCAAAAAAATAAATAAAAAAGATATATGAAAAATAGTATTACATAAATATACAATATAGGATTCATTATAAAATAGAAATTAGCTATTAAAAAACCTATGAAATTCACTGAAAAAACCATAGGTTTCACACCAGTTATAGTTAGGAATTAGCATTTAAAAAACCTATTAAATTCACTGAAAAAACCATAGGTTTCACACCAGTTATAGTTAGCTGGAAATTTTACTGACATAAAACCATTGAAATTCCCACGTTATATTTAGTTGGACTCACTATAACTCGCGCGCCCGCAATGCACTGCTGATGATGTCACATATTACATCATTCATGACATGGTTAGTGACATCACTGATGACATCACTGATGACATCTCAAATGACATCACTGATGACATCACTGATGACATCATCCATGTGATAATACAATACACCTCCTCACACTCTAATCTAACACATGATACACCTAGGGGCACATTAGGATGGCGGGCGGACTTTGTCCGCCCGCCACCCTAACGGAGAACGGGACCGCCCGCCATAAGGGCAGGGTTCCCGTAGGGGGAATTAGGATGTGCCCGTCACAGTTGCGGGCACATCCTACATGTTTTGCATTGTGGCGGGCGGTGCACTCTGCACCGCCCGCCACAATGCAAACATCAGTGAAGGCATTTGCATATGCAAAGCGCAGGCACCGCGCGGTGCCTGCCGCTTTGCATATGCAAATGTGGGGGGTACCATAGGTACCCCCCCTGTCTTCCCCCTGAGCTGGCCTCACCTGGGGGCCCCACAGGGGGCCCCTGCAGCAAACACCGCCTGCCTTTCCGTGGCGCCATTGTAATATGGCTGGCGGTGTCCATTGGACACCGCCACCATATTATTCCATCACACTTTCCGTCCGCCGCGCTCCCCCCGCCATCCTGATGCGGTGGGGGGAATCTGGGCATAGGTGTCGGGCGGATTGCCTCCACCAGGCCGGCGGTGGCTACCGCCTGCCTGCCGGTGGCAATCCGCCCGACATCATAATGGGCCCCCTAGTGTTAAATAGAAACTACCATTCCTGAAACCATTGATACAGTAAAACCACTTACCACATACGCACTCACTGATTTCTAGGTCTACACACACATCCACTCATTCACCCATACAATCTTTCATACATACAGTCACTCATCAATACAAGACCAACATATGCACTCATACACCTATACAGAGACTCACACACTGCCACTCATCCATGAAGTTACTCATACACCTAGTTAGTCATGTAAAGAATCAATCACACTCCCATTTCCACAACTATACTGTTATACACACAAAACCTTGTTTATTTAAACATAGACTAACACATACTTACTGTCTTTTACAATCACTGATACAAGTACATATTGATAGATACAGTCACTTATGCAATCACAGGCTGTTATATATAGTCATTTATATATGACAACTCTCACATGCAGCAGCTTACACAACAACAAACATAATGATGTACACATTCAGACAGTTTAGTCACTAACCCATGCATTCACTAAGACACATTTATTCACTCACTCATACAGTCAGTCACGCACCTTCTAAATCCTTCATCCAGACACTCATACATACACTTACTCTTCAATATGTAAAACATATTTTAACTTTACAGAAACACACAGACACTGGATGATGTCATCAGTGATGTCAATTGAGATGTCATCAGTGATGTCATCAGTGATGTCACTAACCATGTCATGAATGATGTAATATGTGACATCATCAGCAGTGCATTGCGGGCGCCCGAGTTATAGTGAGTCCAACTAACTATAACAGGGGAATTTCAATGGTTTTATGTCAGTAAAATTTCCAGCTAGCTATAATTGGTGTGAAACCTATGGTTTTTTCAGTGAATATATATATATATATATATATATATATATATATATATATATATATATATATATATATATATATATATATATATCACTGAAAAAACCCTAGGTTATAGGTCTATAACCTATGGTTTTTTCAGTGAATTTCATTGGTTTTTTAAAAGCTAATATCTATAGCTGTAAAGTGTATTCTTCTTTAAATCCAAAAATATATTTTATATGTTTATTAATAATTTTTTTTAAATATTTTTTTTGTTTCGCTCCCGGTCCGCGAACCGGGAAGCTTCCCGTTAGCTCAATTTAATTCCGCGACCCGGTCCGCGAACCGGTTAGAAATCAACATAGTGACGGTATCGCGTTGCCGCGTAATGCGTCTTATGACGTACTGCGTTAGCGCACCCGGAAGTGCCCCGGGGCGCGGACCGAGGCGCGAAACGCAGCTCCCCGGAAGCGATCCGCGGCGCGAAAGCGCGACGTATCGCGTTGCCGCGAAATGCGTTTTGTGACGTATCGCGTTAGCGCACCCGGAAGTGTCCCGGGGCGCGAAGCTTAGCGACCCGGAAGCTAACCGGGGAGCGTTCCGCAGCGCGTAACATGAGCGTGAGAGGTCATGTGACTTGTTAATAAAACTTTTCATTGGTTCATTTCACTTTTGGTTTCATAATGATGGAAGGCTAGGTCAGGTGACTTAAAAATAACACTTTTCATTGGTTGAGAAGTATTGATTTTCCCAAATGATGAAAACCCCTCCTTCTTTCCTCACTCTGACTTTCATCATTGTGAGAGGAAGACCTATTTTGCTTGTTGGAAGACCTATTTTGCTTGTGTGAAAATGGCTTCATTGGTTGCTTCAGCTGGTGCACCCCCACCACCACCATCACCTCCTCATGGGAAGAGAGGACCACCTCCCCAGGTCCTTACCAACACTGAGGAGGAAGAGGAAGAAATGGATGAGGAGGGAGAAGAACCACAATTTTTAGAAGAGTTGCCCCGGGTTTCCAGAAAGAAAGCCAGTTTCATCTGGCAGTTTTTTTCAATGCCTCGTGGCCAAAAAAAGGTCAACGCAAGGTATGTCACCTGCCTGATATGCAAGGAACAATTGTCCAGAGGGACGGACAAAAAATATAGCTTTGGAAATCACACAATGCACAGGCACATGACGAGGAAACATCCCCTAAATTACAGCCGGGCAGAATTAAGGGATATGCACGACAATCCAAGACCAACTCCTGTGGCCAGACCAACAATACCGGTTTCTCTAACACCAGAAGAGGCACGGGAAACTGTGCCAAATATTCAAGAAAATTTTGGGCACATGATTCACTTATGTATGCACTGTCGTGCATTATTAGCTTGTGGCAACATGAGCATCAATGCACTCAACCTGGCATATGAACACCATGATTGCCCTAACCGCCCCCAGTAATTTTTTTTTGCTCCTGTTGAGCCATTTTCAACGCCTGTTTTTTGTTGTTTCCCCCCCCCAAAAAAAACCAAAAAAAATATAAAATCGTTCAAAAAATACAAAAAAACCCAAAAAATGTTAAAAAAAAAACCAACAAAAAATATAAAACAACAAAAATATTAAAAAAAAAGTTCTTTTCAGAACTACCTTCCCTTTCCAAAAAAATTGCTAGAATGTTTAGCACTCTTGCAAGCTCTATTTCTTTTGGTTCGCTTCCGGGTTAGCTTCCCGGTACGCGGACCGGGAGCTAACCAAAAAAATAAAAAAAAATAAAAAAAGTGTAAGTATAAGGAAAGGAAACAGAGAGTGATGTTAAAAGAAAGACAGCTATAGGGAGTAAAGAAGAGATACTGTTTAATAGATCTATTTACCGAAGAAAAGACAGAAGAGGGTATAATTGTGAAAAACAAAATAGATAAGGAAGTGAAAGAAAAAGAAAGAAAGTATAACATTAACAAAGAAGAGTTTCTTGGGGAATGTGAGTGAATGTTCAAAATAAGATTAAAACATGAGGAATAACAGAGAGAAAAAATAGAAAACAGAAAACAAAAAATAACAGAAAAAGATTAATTGAAACAGCAAAGAAATGTAATTAACATAGAGCCATATCATCAACATAGGCAATAAAAGTTTTGCAGCTTTTATTGGCAGAAATGTGTCGCTAAAGCTGCTTTTGTGGCAGAAAACTGCCACTAAAACCACTTTTGCACCAGTTTTCTGCCAATAAAAAGAGCAATAATTTTATTGGCTGTGTTCATAATATTCCCCTTAGTGTGCTTCAACTACACAGAGAAAGCATTATGAACAAGTAGTGATAGACTGATCAGTCAAAGACAGTAAGAGTAATAGAGACGCAGTGAGTGAACAAGAGTGAGGAACTATGAGAAGAGAGGGACTGAGAAAAAGAGATGAAGGAGTTGAGTAAGTAGTTAATAGAGAAAGGAATGAGGGAAGTAGCAAAGGCAGGAAACTGAGGGTTAAAGAAATGAAGCAGTGGAACTAATAGTAGTTAAATGTGATATAAATGTAACGAAAACAGTACAAAATATTTACCTTATAATTGTCGTTAAATTACTCACTTTTTCTTTTTATACTTTCAATCTGTGAAAGAGAGAACAAACATTTGAAAAATATTAAAACATGTATTTAAAAATTTGAAAAGACAAGGGAAAAGATTGAAGGACAAACAGTTTTTCAAAAACTTTGACACTTACAGAAGCTTCTGCTTCTCCAGGCCCCCTACACAGTCCTAAAGATATACATTTTAAACTAACAGTATCTTGATGCAGATGAAGTGAGGCCTATCTTAAAACATGGTGCATCTTTTGCATTGCTGTTGTTTCAGAAAAGTGTCGCAACACACTAAAATTTTAAATAATTGCTTCAGGATGCCAATAAGATGTCTACTATCCAGAGGTTTGTTTCAGGTGAGGCCTACTCAGGGTTGCAGATGAAATTTCGAGTTGTTGAAGAGAATAGAGGACATAATACATGTGAATTCGAATACGAATACGAGCCGCGCCATAATACCTGGTAGACTCCTGAGGCACAGCCGGGAGGTTTTTAACTTTAGAACTTTCTGCTTTTACTTGTGTATACTGTGTTTTTAATCTTGCTTACTTGAAAAACGCTGCTACACTTAGGCACTTTATCAGACCTGACCCCCCCGCCCAGCCGAGGTCAGCGCTGACGCGGGAGAGGGATTCCCGGTGTAGGCACAGTTCCCGCCCGCCGTGGAGCCACGCCCCTTGAGCTAAGCCACGCCCCTTTTCAGTATTTAGACGCGCTGAATACGAGCCGCGCCATAATACCTGGTAGACTCCTGAGGCACAGCCGGGAGGTTTTTAACTTTAGAACTTTCTGCTTTTACTTGTGTATACTGTGTTTTTAATCTTGCTTACTTGAAAAACGCTGCTACACTTAGGCACTTTATCAGACCTGACCCCCCCGCCCAGCCGAGGTCAGCGCTGACGCGGGAGAGGGATTCCCGGTGTAGGCACAGTTCCCGCCCGCCGTGGAGCCACGCCCCTTGAGCTAAGCCACGCCCCTTTTCAGTATTTAGACGCGCTGAATACGAGCCGCGCCATAATACCTGGTAGACTCCTGAGGCACAGCCGGGAGGTTTTTAACTTTAGAACTTTCTGCTTTTACTTGTGTATACTGTGTTTTTAATCTTGCTTACTTGAAAAACGCTGCTACACTTAGGCACTTTATCAGACCTGACCCCCCCGCCCAGCCGAGGTCAGCGCTGACGCGGGAGAGGGATTCCCGGTGTAGGCACAGTTCCTGCCCGCCGTGGAGCCACGCCCCTTGAGCTAAGCCACGCCCCTTTTCAGTATTTAGACGCGCTGAATACGAGCCGCGCCATAATACCTGGTAGACTCCTGAGGCACAGCCGGGAGGTTTTTAACTTTAGAACTTTCTGCTTTTACTTGTGTATACTGTGTTTTTAATCTTGCTTACTTGAAAAACGCTGCTACACTTAGGCACTTTATCAGACCTGACCCCCCCGCCCAGCCGAGGTCAGCGCTGACGCGGGAGAGGGATTCCCGGTGTAGGCACAGTTCCCGCCCGCCGTGGAGCCACGCCCCTTGAGCTAAGCCACGCCCCTTTTCAGTATTTAGACGCGCTGAATACGAGCCGCGCCATAATACCTGGTAGACTCCTGAGGCACAGCCGGGAGGTTTTTAACTTTAGAACTTTCTGCTTTTACTTGTGTATACTGTGTTTTTAATCTTGCTTACTTGAAAAACGCTGCTACACTTAGGCACTTTATCAGACCTGACCCCCCCGCCCAGCCGAGGTCAGCGCTGACGCGGGAGAGGGATTCCCGGTGTAGGCACAGTTCCCGCCCGCCGTGGAGCCACGCCCCTTGAGCTAAGCCACGCCCCTTTTCAGTATTTAGACGCGCTGAATACGAGCCGCGCCATAATACCTGGTAGACTCCTGAGGCACAGCCGGGAGGTTTTTAACTTTAGAACTTTCTGCTTTTACTTGTGTATACTGTGTTTTTAATCTTGCTTACTTGAAAAACGCTGCTACACTTAGGCACTTTATCAGACCTGACCCCCCCGCCCAGCCGAGGTCAGCGCTGACGCGGGAGAGGGATTTCCGGTGTAGGACACGCCTCTTTTTCTGAGGCCACTCCCTCCGAAATCCCCATAAACACATGTGCCTCCACCGGACGCGCAGCGGACGGGCGCAGCGGGCGCGCCGTCTGCGCGCCGAAGGCGCGCCTAAGGCACGCCCGTCTGGGCCCGTCCGGGCCCAGACGGCCCTAGGCCCAGACACTATGCCCGATTCCCAAGGCCGTATATCTTACTCGCAGGATAGGCTCCGTGCGTTGAACCCGAGCAAACACCCCAATTGCGCACATATCCTCAGGGAAGATATCCCATTTTTGGGCTGCACCTTATGCAACCCACCGGAGGATATGGCACACCAACAAACCCTCCGGCTAGGACTTCTTAATTGCAGGTCCCTAGCTAGACATGCCCACGAAATAAACCTCCTTGCTCAAAATCTTCTGCTGGATATATTGTTTCTTACAGAAACATGGCTAACGCCGCACAGCGACTTTGATATAGTCAACGCCGTTCCCCCTGGATACCAAATACGTCTCGCAAATAGACCGGTCGGTAGAGGCGGAGGCTTAGCCATCCTATACAAGGACCATCTCACCTGTAGGATTCACTCTGGCAATATCAAAGACTGTGAGAGTTGTGACTTCACCCTACAAATTTCGCCTACAGTCTCCCTTCCCGGACTGCTAGTTTACCGACCGCCAGGTCCACTCGGGGAATTTCCCAGTTCTCTGATGGACCACGTGACACTAAAGGCATCCATTGCCTCCAACTTCCTTCTCCTTGGAGATCTCAATATCCATTTCCTTGACCCCACGGATCACCCTGCAGCCAACATATTGACAGACCTCTCCTCAGTTGACCTGCATCTTATGAATACACAAGCTACACACGAAAAAGGCCAGCTTCTGGATCCGATCTTCACGAATCTCAATAACTTTAAAACTGAGACACCCATTTCTTACCCATGGACTGATCACTTTTTGATCCCCATGCACTGGCGTCTCAAATCCACTCCGACGCAAACACCTAAAGCCAGGACACTTGCGCGCCGCTGGCACAAGCTGGTACCCGAGATATGGGAAGCTAAGCTGAGAGAATCCACCCCCCTCCCCTCTCTGGACCCCAAAACGGCGGATAGAGAATTTAACGACTGGCTCACCCATTCCTTAGAAGATCTCATCCCCCAAACGAGCACGCTCAAACATGCCAAGAGGATCAACCCCGCCCCTTGGTATACCCCTGCACTAAATGCCCTACGAAAGGAATGCAAAAAGTCAGAACGGTTATGGAGGAAGGACAAGTCCGCAAATAAAAAAGAATTATTCCAGACAGCCATGAGAACATACAAAATGGCACTCCGCAGAGCCAAAAGCGTTTTCTATGATGAAAAAATAAAAAATTCTTGCTGCTCCGCCAGGGAGACTTTCCTTATTCTTAAAGAGCTCCTTCAAGTCCCTGACCCCCCTGAGAAACATCTGAGCCCCAAAGAAGCTGAGGACAAATGCATCAACTTAGCCTCATTCTTTGATGAGAAAATCAAAAAGATTCTCGCCTCCCTCCCTGCTACCGCTGCCGTTTTTAATGAAGGGGAAAACGGCTTCTTCCCCCCGAACCCCCGGAAACCATCCCCCCCTCACCTGCCTTCATTAGGACCGGTTACCAGGGAGGAAGTAGCCACCACTCTTGCTTCCATCAAAAGCGGCGCCCCTAGCGACCCGGTGCCTATACGGTTCCTAAAAAAAATCATCCAGACCATAGTGCCCCCGCTGACCGCATTGATAAATACCTCCTTACTTCAAGGAGAAGTACCGCCGAGCTGGAAAGCGGCGGTAGTCAAGGGTCTCCTCAAGAAACCTTCCCTAGATCCAGCAGATCTATCTAATTATAGGCCCATCTCCCTCCTCCCATGGGCGGGCAAGGTCGCGGAGAAACTGGTCAACAAAAAACTGTCTGAGTTCTTGGAAACCAACCATCTGCTCAAGAGCTCTCAAACCGGTTTCAGACCAGGCCAAGGCACTGACACCGCACTCCTGGCAGCAGTGGAGAAGGCCAGAGACATTCTGGACACGGGAGGATCAGTGGCAGTGATCCTCCTAGACCTCAGTGCGGCTTTCGACACTGTCAGCCACCAGGTCCTTATCCAACGCCTGGGGAATGTCGGAGTGAAGGACAAAGCCCTGGAGTGGCTGGCGTCATTTCTCGACCAACGTTCCTTCCAAGTCTGGGAAAGTGACAGCCGCTCTCCTACCATCCCTCTCCGGTGTGGCGTGCCCCAGGGCTCGTCACTCAGCCCCACGTTATTTAACGTGTACATGGCCACACTGGAGGAAGTGGTTACTCCATTTGGAGTAACCATCATCAGTTATGCTGATGACACACAGCTGGTGGTAACGCTCTCCCACCCCAAGCAAGACCCCTCGGACCTCCATGGCTGCCTCTCCAAAATTCATCAGTGGATGAATGACTCTGCCCTGAAGCTCAATGGGTCAAAAACGGAGATCCTACTCTTGGGGCACAGAGAGATCTCCCTTCCCCCAAACACCTGGCCTGTCTGCCTTGGTGAACCACCTTCCCCCAAAACTGAGGTGAAGAGCCTAGGGGTATGGCTGGAGAAAGATCTCACCTTTAGGACACAGGCAAAGAAGACGGCCGGCGTCTGCTTTGGCCTTCTCAGGTCATGCAGGAAAGTCCTCCCCCTGCTACCTTTTAACTCCCGGAAACTGTTGATCCAGGGCCTGATTGTGGCCAGGCTGGACTACTGTAATGCCATTTACTTGGGAGCCCCGGAAGCAACCTTTTACACTCTGCAGAAAATTCAGAACGCTGCTGCCCGGATGCTCACGGGCACTCCAGCCAGAACATCCGCGAAACCCGCCTTGATGAAGCTGCACTGGCTGCCGGTCAGGGAGAGGGTGGTGTTCAAGGCTCTCTGCCTGGCCCACAAAACGCTTCACGAAGAAGGTCCTCCAATCCTCAAAAACTGCATCACCCCCTATAGACCGGCCAGAGCGCTCAGATCGGAACACGGAAACCTCTTAGTGGTACCGAGAGTGAAGAAAGCCCGGGCTGGAGGACGCCGATTCTCGGTGCACACAGCCAAGCAGTGGAATGTGCTGCCTCTGAAACTTAGAACGGAACCTAACCATCTTCGGTTCAGAAAGTCACTTAAAACCCTTCTCTTTCCCAAATCCTCCTAATCTCTTGCTCTGTGCCCCCGTCTGACTACTAGGTATAGCGCTGAGATACTCCCGGGTGATTACGCGCTCTATAAAAACCTTAAATAAATAAATAAATGAAGTGAGTCATGTCCACTGCACTCTTCAACAAAGTCCAAAACTCCTATGTTTCCCTGGACAGACCTAAACTTGATCTGCACAATGTGATTCGTAATGATAGGAAACACAGGTGATGTAATTGAAATACATGCAATTTATTTTGCTCATTTCACAATCACATCACTTGTGTTTCCTTTGCTTAGGTATCTCATTGTGCAGATGTAGTCTAGCATATGAAAGAATACGCAGAAGTGCAGCACTGCATGCAACAACTTTGACACTTACAGAAGCCTCACCTTCTCCATGCCTCCTACACAGTTCTACATATACATCATAAATGCAAACAGTACAGAATTAATTATACATGTTAAATGGTTTATTTTTGCTGTTCTCAGAATGTATCAAAATTCACTAAAAACAGTGACTTGAAGGTATTCATCATGTAACAGCGGGGAAAAAAAAACACAATCAAAATGATTGTGTTTAAAAAACCCATACAACATCAGAAATCAAAATTCAGAACTCCTTAAAGTTAACTTACTTTCCATGACGTCCAAGGATGTCCTATGAACAGCTTACACTCTTTTGTGCTGTTATTACTTTCAGCCCGCCACTTTCTGAAAGAAAATCTCCATCGTTTTTAAAAACACGTTACATGCAATAAATGACTTCTTGCTCTCTACCACAATTTTCCACAAGGCCAAATCTGGTCAGAGCCATTTATAACTCTTGGATTTCTTGTAAGCCAATCCCGTCATTTGGCATTTCCGCAACTTTCAGAATTAAAATGTTGAAGATCATTTTCACAATCCTGGAATAGTAATATCTTCCCCTTCTTGCTCAGTCATGTTCTACTTTTCCTATGACACTGATACAAGCAGACTTACACTACCTCTATGACTACTACAATTATTTAATTCTCTACATCACTTTTAATCACAAAGCAATGTAAAACAGTAGACAGCATTGCAGACTTACATTCCCTCTACTCCATGTTTTGATTGGCTGCTTCAATTAGCTTATAAAAAGAAACAGTTTTTCTGAACTCATTCAAAGTGCACGTATTTCTCCATAATGTCCAGTCCTATGGTTAGAAGTTATGTCTCTGAACTACACTTATCCTCAAGGCCAAATTGTGTAGGAGCCATTAGAACTTCTTGAAATTCCACAGAGCACATCCCGAGATTATTTCCCTAAAATTTTGGTTTTAAAAACACCAGGTAAGAGTTTTTAAGGTCATACGGCAATTTTTTTTTGAAAATTAAAACAGAATCATTGCAGAATGACCAGCCATTTCTAGACTTTAAATAAGCTGTGTAATGTCCTGATGTTATTGAAGGGCCGTCATGATATATAATTGCTGCAGTTACAAAAGTCCTTCCTGATATTGACAACTGCGAAGCTACAAAATTTTTAATTAAAGTTGTCAATTTTGTTCCATCAGGCTTACATCGTTGGAACATTAAAATGACATACTGGCCATATGTTCGTATAAATAATGTGGACATCATTTCAGATTTACATTGGCTACACTCCATGTTGTGATCAGCTGCTTTTACTAGCTTATTAAAGGAGACTGATTTACTGTCTGGCAAAGTTAAATATATAAATCTTTCTGAGTCTACACTAGTAGTACTTGATACCATACAGTTCTCGCAGTCATGCTGCCATTGATAAGAAAGCCCAAACAGCTGATCTACATCTACACCTTCAGCATGCAATACATCAAGCATATACATTAAAAACTCCTGACAATCTTGCTGAATATTTTGAGAGAATTGTGTTTGGCCTGAACATCTGTCTAACAGATTTCGAATTTCAGACACACTTTCTATGTTTCTTCTATCAGTGGTACATTTCTCTAACACAGAATTTAACAAACTGCAAAATCTTTGATCAGAATTGACCACAATCTCTTCTTTTACATTTTTTAGAGAAAACAAAACATTAACCACTACATTAGCATAGCAGTTGACACCAGAACTGTTTTCAAACTGAAAACCAACAACATCTTCAACAGAATCCTTTTTGTTTCTGCTTGTAATTTTAGGTTCATTGACTTTTTGTCTTTTTGCTACAACCTCCCCAGTATTGTTCTCATTTCTTCGTTTCCGGCCTACCACACGTTTCTCAAACAAAGGATACTGAGGCAAATGTGGCGCATACTCTCTTCTTAACCTATTGTATTCCTTAACACAATCTAGATCCGCACAAATGTTTGTGACATCACACTCAATCAAGTACAATCCCGATAAAGTTCTAACTCGTGACAATGCCACATATGCCATACCCTCCTTGAACACAGAACTGCCAATATTCACCAATGCACTGTCTACACTTAAACCTTGCGATTTATGAATTGTCACCGCATATGCCAAGCAAACAGGAAACTGCTTACGGCGAACATATAAGTCTTTTACAAGCAAAAATCTAGCAGAACAACGAGCAATTAGCTGTACTTCCTCAATGCCATCAAATTTAATTTTTAAAAATTCAATTCCATCTCTATTTCTGTATTTCACAAAATCAACAACATTACCCATTGATCCATTTACCAGACCTCTTTCAACATGTAAATTCCTTCTTAAAATTATACGGCAGTTCAAGCACACATTCAGAGTCTTTTCAAAACCTGCAGTTTTAGATATACTCTTCTCTAATGAATCCAATTTTGTTTTCAGATTCTCAGACAAAATAATTGTTGATCCCATATGCTCTACTCTATCAATAGCTTCCAGTTTCACAATCTCTTGCTTTTCTAAATGCAACATTTTGTTGTTAAATTTGGCACATTCTGCAAGAGTTGGCATCAAACATATTCCAGATTTCTTCTCAGTAATTTTCTGAAAAATATTCTCAGGCACAACATCTTGTTCTGGATATAAATTTGACAGTAATCGTGCATGTAAAGCTTCTTTCCCATGCTCGGTCACTTTTCCAATTCTAACATCTTGTAGAATAGTCTTGTAAACTTCATCCTTCGCCTGACGCATATTTTCATGCAGTTCAGCATATTTGAAGTTTAACCATATATTGACGTTGCCAATGCTGCCTAGGCACTTCCTGGTATCTTCATGCGTGAGCATTTTGAACACAGGTTGCCCTTTCACTGGTGTCAGCTGCAGAAGATCTCCGAAAACAATGATGTGTTTGCCACCAAATAACACATCATACTCTGTTTTGAGAACTTCTTGCATCCTCAAATGCACAAAGGCAAGCATGACATTGGAAACCATGCTTACTTCGTCAATGATAAGAAGTTTCATTTTCCTCAAGATTCTTGAAACTTCAAAACAAGCATCTCCAGATAGCTTGTGATATTGTAATTTGTTGTCATGCTCCACTGGCAGCATCAGTAAACGATGTAAAGTAATCCCTTTAATATTATGTGCTGCCAGTCCAGTTGGAGCAGTGACAACACAAGACAGCGATGACTCTGTCCTTTCCTGCAAATAGCATGAAATTGCTTTAATGAGGAAACTTTTTCCAGTTCCCGCTTCTCCACTCACGTACAGTCGGACAGGCTTCAACGACGTACATGAGCACTCTTTCTTATCATGACTTAATCCATGATCAATTTGCATGGTAACTTCGTCATATATTTTCCTCTGCTCAACGTTGAGTTGTCTTTCCAACTCTTCTAAGTTAACCGCATCCTCTTGAGCATGTGCCATGGCTCTTTCCACTTCATTCATAGCAGTGGCAGCTTCATTTTCGATAACAGGTCCTCCTAGTGGATCCTGACTCAATGAAGCAGAACTCTGACTGTCCTGAGAACTGTCTCTGGCAATCTCGGCTGCAATCGTTGCTTCCTGCTCAATTTCCGCATTCAACATTTCTACATATTTGGGAAAAGCAGGACATTCTATGGTCTCCTTGGCGGCATTGAAAGAGTCTTCGTAACAGAGGAAATCTCCAAGCAGTTCCTCTTCTGCACGCCAAGGCTTGAAAAGTTGCAAAAGTGCTAAATAGAAAAACTCCTTTTTTTCAGGAGATTCACCACTCAATTTTCGATGGTTTACCAAGTGGCATTTTCTTTGCTTGACCAGACATCCCTCACTTCCTATTACATCATACACTCCTTTCTCAGTATCTTCTTTGATGTTCCTCTTGAATATGTAATTTTGCAGAACCTCATACAGACAAACATTCTCGAGGTGACTGCTTCGATTTGGATAATATGTATCCAACATGTTTGTCTTCAAAATGTCGGTACTGTTTGGCTCCTTTTCCGCCAAATACTCAATTTCCCGCACAGGTTTGAGAACTCGATTACGCGTTGCTGCAAGACCAAGACTCGCCCAAACAATACTCCTGGACTTGGCATAGAGACTTGCTGAAGACAACCGGTCAGAACATTCGTACGCTCCGATTTCTCGATGCGACAACATCTTCAGACTGAAACTGTACAACTTCTTGCTGAGGCTCTTTTCATGGGAAATGTCCTCCCACATATCCTTCAATTCTGTCTTCTCTTTTTTGGTGATGTAAGACGTCACATACCGAGCCACAGCCATACAGTTATCAGCCACAAACTGTATATCCATGTTAGCATTCCACATGGACAAAATCACCAGGTTGTAGTCGTTGATGTACTTGGACTCTTGGTTCCTCTTCAAATTGTAAGTGTTTTTAGGTGATTTCTTCATGACATTGTGTCGCAGCGAAGACATCAAACTGTTTACTCTTCCTTTAGAAATCACCGGTCGTGGAAAGCCAAAACGACATTTAGTGTAGAACTTGTCCTTGTTTCGGAATTTACGACGGCAGTACTTTCCACATCGATGGCTTTGGAAACGCAGAACTTTTTCTCTTAGGCTTTTCTTCTCCTTTGCGTTTGGAACAGCACACGTAGAATACTGTTGGATGAAACTCATCACTGAGTCTTCTGGATCCGTTCCAAATTTAGGTGCATCCTTGATCCACAGCAACATATGTATATGAGGAGCACCTCTTGCTTGGTACTCCTTTCTCCAGAAGAAATCCAACACCTCTCCAAGAGGTGGATTCTTCTTATTCATGATGAAAGACATCATAGCTTCAAATCTATGATTGAAGTACCTACATACATTGACTGGATCCAAAGAGCACAGTTCTCCAGGTGTCTTGAATTCGATGTTATCTACGTTAGCATTTGCCTCTCGTAGAAATTCAAGTAAGTCTTCCCAGCCATACTCGGCACAGCTCAGAGTGAGGAACCATGTGGGAGTACCTAAGTTCCTCAGCATACATTTTAAATCACCATGACGACGGTACCAGTACTCATTAGTACCACGCTGAAACGCCATGAGATTAATCAGGTGAGAATCCAAAATACTGTCTTGGACATTGACTTTATCCATAAAGTCACTTGCCGAGATGTTTTGCATGTGTATACCACTTTTCAAGATGTGGTTCACTGCATATGACAGTCCAGACATATCGCTTTCAAACAGGAGATGAAACAAATAGGGAATGCATTGTCGAAACCTAGCATCTCCTGCATACAATCGCAAAGTCCGGTATTCAGAAGCAGGAATTTGATGAGGTCGCTCATCATATCTTCCTCCCTGACCTGTTGGAAAAAGCTGTGGGAAACACCGAGCTTCCAAACTTTCCTCCCAAACACTAATGGGACTCCCTTTGGCTTGTTTCATTTGAAACAACTCAATAGCATTCCCCATGACTTCCTTGGAATGCAAAGGATGAACACTATAATGTTCATATATTTCTTCACTAGTAGAGGGTTCTACTTTCTCAATTTGACCAGCACACAAATCGCTATCCTCTTCCTCACTTACTTCCTCTTCTGCAACATATACATTCTTATAGTATTTATTATTTTTTTTCAAATACAATGTTGCCTTTTTAACTTTCCTAACATCTACTAAATCTTGCCATATTTTCTTATTCTTTGTCGGAACCCCATTAACTAAGATAACCAGAGGTTCCTCTTCCACTTTTTCTACTCCAATTGTGTTAATGTTTTTCTTCAAATCTAGAGGCAAATAAACAACTCTTCCCTTTAATCCTCTCTGTAAATCTGATGGAGGCAATTTCCCTGTCTTTGGCTCCATTCTTACAATAGCCTGAAAGGGATGGATACTTTGAATCAAAATAGATTCATAAGTATTTAAATCCTTCAATTCAGAAGGAATCTCAACCAATTCCAGATTATTATGAACTGCTCTAGCAGGCATCTGGTTTTGATTTAATTTGCAACAACAATAAGTACACACACGTTGATCCAATCCCAAATCAAAACAATTTTCTACCATCAAGTATGTTGCGAAATCCTTCCATTCACTATTATTTTCCCTTTCACTTTTTGCATATAAATCCACTAACTTAGTCTGATTCTTATAATAAGTGCGTCGACAACACACACAAGTGAAATTAGGCCTCTCACTTGATTTCACCTCAAATGTCGCAATTTCCCTCTGGAAATTATCTGTACTGGAAACCTGTACACTATCTTCCACATGACCCTCTTCTTCTTGCTCAAT
The DNA here is from genome assembly GCF_964261635.1 of Lissotriton helveticus. Classification (NCBI taxonomy): domain Eukaryota; kingdom Metazoa; phylum Chordata; class Amphibia; order Caudata; family Salamandridae; genus Lissotriton; species Lissotriton helveticus. The sequence continues at coordinate 268,286,330 of NC_136059.1, forward strand.
TTCAACATTCTCCTCTTTACTTCCAAAGTAACAAAACTCAATTTCTTCACATATATTCTTCACATCTATTTCAGAACCATGCAAAAGAGCAGCGCATAATTTTTTAAGCATAATTGCTGGACTCTTAGCATAATACAACATTCTAACTAATTTCCTCACTTTATTATGATGCACTGCTAGCATCCTGAAATGATGAAAAACACTCTGGCATACTCTCCTGGAAAGACAAGCCAGTGAATGACCATGCAAACCTGTCACTTCTCTCACTCTGCAAGGATCTAATTCTTGCAACAACCTTATTTTCTGCTTCAAACTTTTCTTATTAAATGACCGTACAAAATCACAAAGCAAATTGATGGAATCCTGTCGCACACTGCAAATACTACTACACTTCCAGGTGTACACAGGACCCTTAGCACGTCTTCCTAAAACCTCATTACCTAACACCTCTTCTGCCTCTGTTGTCACAAGTTTTTCTTTTTCAACTGGACAACCATCTTTCACTTCATAAGCACGACCACTGGTGTCAACTGCATGCACCAAATCATTATCCTGGAAATAACTCTCCTCATTAAAAAATGCCTCACAGCTTGAACTATGCATCCATTCTCCAGAAAAAACTTCACAAAAATTACTACGATTAACTATTCTCTTCCATCTACTATTTCTTTTGAAATCATAAATTGCCTTGTTTAGCTTCCTAATTCTATTGATTATCAAAATAAATAACTTACGTTTAATTTCAAATGCCTGATCAATAACTTTCTCAACTTTTTTTTTTCTCTTATAAAAAACCAGTTTCTGTTGACGTTTCTTAATATTTTTTAACAAATTGCCAATTATCCTGTTGCGGAACATTCGTTTACGAATCTCCCTAAACTGTTGTTTCCTTCTACTATCATGGACAGAGTTATCTCTTGCTCTAGCAGTAACATTTTTCATTGGCCTTTCCTTTCCATTTGATTTCCTTCTCGTTTTATGGACTGAAACATTTTCTGTAGTAATATTTTTTTTACTACACATATTTCTTATGAATTGTTTTGTGCTCTTACCCGGTGCTTTCTTCGTGACTTGACAAATCTTTTTGTTAGAGGACTGCTGCATATTTTTTTTCACCTGCTGTCTTTGACGTTTTGCAGCCTTTCTCTGTCTTTCTATTGTAGGCATGGTGAAATCTTGAAATGATCTGCAGTTGAATCTGTGGTAAAATATAATAAAAAATGTTATTAACCATTATTACCAAACAGTAAAACAATAACAGTGATCAAAAACTTAACACACTACTTGACATTTTAAATAGAAGATTTTTTAGTCCTTGCAAATTTACAATACAGAAATACCAGAAAAGAAATGACATTTATATTTATGTTACCTATGCTATTTTATATGTGAATCTGATCTAATTTTATGAGCATATTTTAATATTTTATTGAAGACACTACACATAACCTGCTTTTGAAGGTGTCTTTATTTTTAAATTAAACGGTTTACCTTTTTACTTTTTATTAATTATAAATTTTAAAAATAAATGTTTATATTTCCATAGGCTCAAGCAGGTCAGCTTCCCATCCTATTTCATATAATTCCGACAAATCTGCATCCTCATCACGCTCTTCTTCATCCTCAGGATTTAAATCATCCAAGGGATCAACATCCACTGATGTTTCAATTACAAGTTCAATGATGAGGTCAAAATCAACTGATTGCAGATTGTCGCTCATGTTGAGGTTGTCTTTATCTTTAAAGAAAGATAACAACAATGAGATGTTGCAGAGTAAGAGACAAATCTCAGAGATTATAATAGTAAAATTGTTTAACAAGAGTAAAATTTTGCAGCTATTATTTAGCCATGTCCAGCGATGCTGAGCAGGTGAAGCCTATGTCTAATTTTTCACTGAACAGGACTCATCTCTTCTTAACCTTGGATAAGCCTCACCGACTCTGTGTCCCCTGCACATACTTAAATGTAAAGGGGCAGATTTATGTTAAATGGCACATCCCCAGGCATGCACCAGTTAACGTGCACCACTGCTCTGCCACCCATGGTGTGCCGCATTTACAATCAGATAGGAGAAACCTGCGTCAAAACCCTGCGCCTGCTTTAAGCAGGCATAGGTCTTGACGCAACATTGTGGAGATGGTGCACCCTTGAGCGTTGCTGGAGCTGCATCGCACTTGCGATACAACTCCAGCAATGCGCCACCTTAACGGCACAGATGCGTCACGCATCTGTGCCGTTTTTGCCCCATGCTGCGCCGCATTGTAAATGCAGCACACCATGGGTGGCGGAACAGCAGCGCAAGATGACTGGCACATCCCTGGTGATGCGCCAGTCATCATAAATCTATCCCTAAGCTTCTTATCTTGTTAGAGATGAACTGCCATATGTATCATCAAAATATTTTGCATTTCCTAAATAGCGAATTTTAAGGAATAAATAGCGATTCTTTACCATTCCTAATTTGCGATGAGCAAATTGCTAATTGCAAGTTACCCATTCATTTCCATGGGCTAGGAGGCTCATAGGAATGAAGGTTTAATTTGCGATTAGCAATTTGCTCATCACAAATTAGGAATTTTTCCAAGGGTGCAGGGGTGTCTCAAGAACACCCTGCTGCACCCCTGAAAAAGTAATTTGGGGGCATATGGCACACATACATGCCCTAAGGGCATGTGTTGGCGTCATATGTGACCTTTTGTTTTTTTAAAAAAAAGCTTTTTGAAAAGAATTCACAAATTACCACCAATTTACCACAATAGTTTACAAATCCTTAATGTCATTTTTTACATATTTTTTGTTTGATACATTGCATTTAAGTAGTCTCAAAAAAATGTGCAAATCCTTCAGTGCAATTGCAAAATAAGGAATAGCAAATTTGGCTACTCCTTATTTTGCATCAAACTTGTTTGATACATACCATTTGTCTAATTAACATTCGCAAAGGCCGAAATTCGTAGAATTTTGATCTTTGCGAATGCTAATTAGCTTGATACATATAGCCCCAAGTGAGGCCTGTCTTGCGACATGGTGCATCTTTTGCATCACTGCTGCATCGGTTTCATGTGGTACGTTTTTTTTACACCATGACATATCTGCCTAAATGCATCAATTTGTAATGTTGTCGTCTCATAGCAAATCTTTTCCACCGCCGCTGCATCATAAAAGTGACGCACAGTGGCAGAAAAGAGGCATACACCTATCATAAATCTGTCCCTAGCATTTTAAATGATTAATCCAGGATGACAATAAGGTGTGGCCTATCCAAAGGTTTGTTTAAGTTGAGGCCTACTCAGGATTGCAGATTAAAGTTACGCTTGATGAAGAATACAGAGGAGATAATACATGTAAAGGCCTACCAATGAAGTAAGTAATGTCCACTTTATTGCGCCAGTCATCATAAATGTATCCCTAAGCTTCTTATCTTGTTACAGATGAACCACCATATGTACCATCAAACTATTTTGCATTTCCTAAATAGCAAATTTTAAGGAATAAATAGCAATTCTTTACCATTCCTAATTTGCAATGAGCAAATTGCTAATTGCAAATTACCCATTCATTTCCATGGGCTAGGAGGCTCATAGGAATGAAGGTTGCAATTTGCGATTAGCAATTAGCTCATCACAAAATAGGAATTTTTTCAAGCGTGCAGGGGTATCTCAAGAACACCCTGCTGCACCCCTGAAAAAGAAATTTGGGGGCATATGGCACACATACATGCCCTAAGGACATGTATGGGCGTCATATGGGACCTTTTGTTTTTTAGAAAAAAATGCTTTTTGAAAAGAATTCGCAAATTACCACAAACTAGAAGTTGGTGGTAGTTTCCAAATCCTTAATATCATTTTTTACATATTTTTTGTTTGATACATTGCATTTAAGGAATCGTAAAATTTGCAAATCCTTCAGTGCAATCGCAAAATAAGGAATAGCAAATTTTGAATTAAGGACATTTTAAGTCATTTCCATATGTGCAGTGTTTTGAAATTATGATTTGAAAATCGTTTTTGGGGAAAAGTAATGGTTTGCAAATTTATGACAAGGACATAATGGTGTATGCTTCTCTATAAGGCATTTCAGTGTCTCTGATGTCATTTTTCCCATATTACATTATAAGACCTTTCCCCATGGAGCACATTCCTTGTAAATATGCTCCCACCTGAGCATGGCAAATTTAGATTTTGACTGTTTGAGTCACATAACCATGTTAAAAGTGACCCAAAAAAATTGCAAATGTTTTAAAAAAACACATTCATGTGTCTTAAGGACATTTTAAGTCATTTCCCCATGGACAGTGTTTTCTAAGTGGCGCAAAAGAGGCATACACCTATCATAAATCTGTCCCTAGCATTTTAAATGATTAATTCAGGATGACAATAAGATGTGGCCTATCCAGAGGTTTGTTTAAGGTGAGGCCTACTCAGGATTGCAGATTAAAGTTACGCTTGATGAAGAATACAGAGGACATAATACATGTAAAGCTCTACCAATGAAGTAAGTGATGTCAACTTCATTGCGCCAGTCATCATAAATGTATCCCTAAGCTTCTTATCTTCTTAGACATCAACCGCCATATGTATCATATAACTATTTTGCATTTCCAAAATAGCGAATTTTAAGGAATAAATAGCGATTCTTTACCATTCCAAATTTGCGATGAGCAAATTGCTAATTGCAAATTACCCATTCATTTCCATGGGCTAGGAGGCTCATATAAATGAAGGTGCAATTTGCGATTAACAATTTGCTCATCGCAAATTAGGAATTTTTCCAAAGCTGCAGGGGTGTCTCAATAACACCCTGCTGCACCCCTGAAAAAGAAATTTGGGGGCATATGGCGCACATAAATTTTAACAACATTCCTTTACCTCAAAAACGATTTTCAAATCATAATTTCAAAACACTGCACATGGGAAAATTACTTAAAATGTCCTTAAGACACATAAAAGCGTTTTTTGATTGCCTTTGCAGCATGTTTGTATCACTTTTAACATGGCTATGTAACACAAACATTCAAAATCTAAATTTGCCATGCACAGGTGGGAGCATATTTACAAGCAATTTGCGCCACAGACAAAGGTCTTACACTAAAATGGGAAAAATAACATCAGGGACAGTCAATTGCCTTATAAAGAAGCATACACCATTATGTCCTTGTCATAAATTTAAAAACAATTCCTTTTCCCCAAAAACGATTTTCAAATCATAATTTCAAAACACTGCACATGGGAAAATTACTTAAAATGTCCTTAAGACACATGAAAGCGTTTTTTGATTGCCTTTCCAGCATGGTTGGGTCACTTTTAACATGGCTATGTAACACAAACATTTAAAATCTAAATTTACCATGCACAGGTGGGAGCATATTTACAAGCAATTTGCGCCACAGAGAAAAGTCTTACATTAAAATGGGAAAAATAACATCAGGGACAGTCAATTGCCTTATAAAGAAGCATACACCATTATGTCCTTGTCATAAATTTAAAAACAATTCCTTTACCTCAAAAACGATTTTCAAATCATAATTTCAAAACACTGCACATGGGAAAATTACTTAAAATGTCCTTAAGACACATAAAAGCGTTTTTTGATTGCCTTTCCTGCATGGTTGGGTCACTTTTAACATGGCTATGTAACACAAACATTCAAAATCTAAATTTTCCATGCACAGGTGGGAGCATATTTACAAGCAATTTGCGCCACATAATTCATAATTTTCTCCTTAAAGCACACTATTCTCTATCTAAATTAAAGAAATATTTTCTCACCTTAGCAAATACTTTGAGTTTGAAAACAGTCTCAGAAACACACCAATTTGTCTTCAGCAGAGCAAAAGGTATGCACTCCAGAGTCTGCAGCTATCAAAAGCACAGAAATGCTGTAATTCTTCACACATATTTCTGATGTCACCCAATCAAAACTCTTCCCTCACTTTTTTTCAAATGAAAACCCTTCCCCCCTCTGCCCTTTCTGTCTTTTCTGCATGGCAACCACCTCTTGGAAGACTTCTGGTGTTTGCAAGTTCACACAACTTTGTTGCAATTGAACTCTGAACTCTCAGTGCACCTGCATATCCAGTGCATTCTTTCATTTAATGATTTTTTATTGACCATTCAAAATACATCTTTCAAAGAACACATCCGTGCACCCTAACTTTCTGTTTTCAGCAATCAAAATCCACCAATCACTGTTACTGCTTCATGAACACAGAAACTCCACAGTTTTTTTCATTTTAAACTCTCATTTTTTCAACTGCCATTTCATTGCCACACTTCATCTGACTGCAGGAGAACCTTCTCTCACCATGTTTTCTGTCTGGATTGTTGGACATAGTTATATTCACTGGGCTCAAAGGTACGTTGAAAACAGGAAATTACCTAACCTCAATTTACAAGATGTGGAAATTAAGTGGTTTGGCCACAGAGGATTAAAATGTCACCAATTGATACCATTGGTGAAAACCTTTATGCATTTGCCCAAACCTGACCTGTTAATTGTGCACTGTGGAGGTAATGACTTGGGCACTTTGACTGGTGTAGGTCTGGAAATGCTTTTAAAGGACACCTTTGAGCAATTAATGGCACTTTTTCCTCAGACTGCCTTGGTATATTCAAATATATGCCAAAGACAGAAATGGAGGTGGTCAAACCAATTTTGTCCACAAATTGAGAAGTCGAGGAAGCATGTAAACAAATCTGTTTCAGCTTACATGAGAGACCATGGAATGGGCTCCCTGTACAACAATAACTTGCGTTACTACATGCAAGATATCTACAGAGGAGATGGAGTTCACTTCTCAGATGAGGGCAACAGAGTTTTCACTCTGAATTTAAGAATGTGCATTGGTACCTACTTATAAGTACCTAAATGTACCATAAACCCAAAAGCTCTTCTCAGAGCTACCCTACATCTGATCACTCACAATTATTATTTTACTCTAACATTTTTCACTAATTTCCAACAAAGTACGCTCCCTGGGGCGCTACCCGGTACGCGAACCGGGAGCTAACCTCGCGAAATTTTTTTTTAAAATGTTTTTTTTTCGCACATATAAGCCTCCTCAGCCACCCTCAGAAAACCTAGGGGGTCAAGATAACTCTACCGTGCCCCCTTCTACCCATTCTGAACATTATTTGCCCTCCATCTTGTATCTTAATTCGACCGAAACACAAAATGGTGGACTCCCGGAACGCTTAAGGTTCGCGAACCGGGGCGCTCAACGGTTCGCGTACCGGGTCGCTCTCTGGGAAGCGCACCATCAAAAAAGGTGGGAAAGTAGTTCACAGAAAAGCCACTGGAGACAATTTCACCAAATATAGATTAGCTCATACTACATACCAATCCCTACCATTTTCACAAATTTGATTGGAATTCCATTTAGTCATTTAGCCTGTAGACCTCTCTAAATACCCTGAGGTAAATTACTTCACAAAACACATCTGAAGTGTTGGAATTGACAACCAATGAAAATGTTACTTTCATTTTCTATTTTTTTTACCTGACATTTCATTGGTTATATACCTGAATATATATAAAGGAAGAGAAGAAAACACAGCCATTTTGACTACTACTTCTTGCTGTACATTTCAATAGTATTTTCACAAATTTCTTCAACTTCTTTCTAAAGGTAAGTTTTTATTTTTAAAACTGAAGTATATTGTGCACTATAAGTTAATATGGTAAACTTTTTCTGATCGATATATTCTATCCCTCTGTAGTAGTTATAGATTTAGAGAGACTTCTCTGTTATAGTTATGAATGGAGTTAGGCTTCTCTTGTATAATTATGAATTTACTTACGTTAAATCACATACACTTTTTTATATTCCTACTTCCACTCTGATACTATACACTGCCCAAAGATAAATTCACTGATAAAAAATGCCTATCTAAAATTATTCCCAACATTGCCCTATCTCTACTAATATATATTTTTTTAAACCAAATTTCAGGAAAAATGGAAGGCGAAAACCAAGTTTCTTTTGAAATGGACCTGCAAGAGAGCAGCCAAGAATTGATTGATACAATTGATCAAATTGACATTGAATTTTTCGATGAAACTTGGGACAATGAACTACTGCAATGTGTACAAGCAGTAGATAACTTCCTTGCAAATGAGGACATTTTACACCCTCAGAGACTACAATGTATATTCCATGATAATTATGAAATTTCTGACAATGAAATGTTAGAAAGTTTAATAAATTATGAAACACAATCACATTAAAAAAAATGCTTAAAAAATAAAGAAAATAAAAAATAATCAACAAAAACAACAATCAATTAACATACAGCATTTGAAAAGTCTATCATTCATTTTTCATTGCAGTACGCTGCCCAGAACGCTTCCCGGTTCGCGGACCGGGCGCTCCCCACGCAAAAAAAACAAAAAAATGTTTTTGTTTTTTTTTGCCCCGCGGGGCACTTTTAAAACCTCCACATTAAACCTAGGGGGTCAGGGAGGATCTAGTATGCCCCCTTATGGTCATTTTCGCCTTTGTTTTGGCCTCCTCTTGTCTCTCAATCCTACCGAGAGACAAGATGGCGGCCGCTCCGGACTGTTTAGAATGTTGACAGACACCGGAGAGCCAATCAGCTTAGCTACGCGAAGTTCCGGTACGCTTAAGGTCCGCGGACCGGAGCGCTGCCCGGAGCGCGCTTACAGATATATATCTTTTTTTAAACATTAATTTCTCAAAATCCACTGGAGCACATATATTGAGACCTAGAAAAGGCACATCGGGCTACCAGTCCCTACAATTTTGCCAAGTTTCATGGAAATCCATTCAGCCGTTCGGGCTAAAAGTGAGGCCAACCGCCCTATGGAAAACTCAATGTTAAAAACACGTTTTGGGACCCCCCTTTTTTCTCGGCCCCCCCTTGACGAAACCCCCCCAAATTTCCAAGGGCTGCTCAGAAACACAATGTTCCATTTTCCAGAAAATTTCAGCCAATTCCGTCCACAAACGCCAAAGTTATTAGACATAGAATTTTCAAAAATCCCATAGGGAAAAAATCCTAACTATATATACCTACTGGCGACCGCCAGTAGGTAATATATATATATATATATATATATATATATATATATATGAACACCAAATCTTCAATCCTTTGCATAAAGAAGACACGGACCCCAGGCTGCAGTAAGGGAGATTTTATTCACCTCTCAGGCGACGCGTTTCGAGCAGCTCGTGCTCTTGATCACATACCATGCACCTGGTCAGCATTCATTTAAATACGTTTTTTTACTTTGCAGTGCTCCACCCCCTGAGTGAATCACATGGTGCATAGACATGGAAAACACATTTCTCTATGCTATTAAATTCAGCACCCACCATCACTGCACTTAATTAAAAAGGCTGGGAAAATAATATATCTGCATGAATGCAAAAACCCCCCATTGATCTTTTGACGCATTCCTCACTAAAGCTAATATATGCCGAAATTTGAGGATGTCCTACTATAACTAAATCTCAAAATTAATCATAATAGTGCTTACTCAAACAATGTATATACACATACAAAAATATATATTTATCTATATTACCTACTGGCGGTCGCCAGTAGGTATATATAGTTAGGATTTTTTCTCTATGGGTTTTTTGAAAATTCTATGTCTAATAACTTTGGCGTTTGTGGACGGAATTGGCTGAAATTTTCAGGAAAATGGCACATTTTGTTTCTGAGCAGCCCCTGAAAATTGGGGGGGGTTTCGTCCAGGGGGGGTCGAGAAAAAAGGGGGGTCCCAAAACGTGTTTTTAACATTGAGTTTTCCATAGGGCGGTTGGCCTCACTTTTAGCCCGAACGGCTGAATGGATTTGCACGAAACTTGGCAAAATTGTAGGGACTGGTAGCCCGATGTGCCTTTTGTAGGTCTCAATATATGTGCTCCAGTGGATTTTGAGAAATTAACGTTTAAAAAAAGATATATATCTGTAACAGCGGACTGGGCAGCGGCCCAGGACGCGTACTTTTCGCGCAACGGAGCTTTGTGAAGCGAAGCTGATTGGTTCTCCGGCGTCTGTCAACATTCCAAACAGTCCGTAGCGGCCGCCATCTTGTCTCTCGGTAGGATCGAGAGACAAGAGGAGGTCAAAACAAAGGGGGAAATAACTATAAGGGGGCATAGTAGATCCTCGCTGACCCCCTAGGTTTGATGTGGAGGTTTTAAAAGGGCCCCGCGGGGCAAAAAAAAATAATAATAATAATAATCGAACGGCTGAATGGATTTGCACGAAACTTGGCAAAATTGTAGGGACTGGTAGCCCGATGTGCCTTTGCTAGGTCTCAATATATGTGCTTCAGTGGATTTTGAGAAATTAACGTTCAAAAAAAGATATATATCTGTAACAGCGCACCGCTTCGCGTACTTTTCGCGTTACGGAGCTTTGCGAAGCGAAGCTGATTGGCTCTCCGGTGTCTGTAAACATTCCAAACAGTACGTAGCGGCCGCCATCTTGTCTCTCGGTAGGATCGAGAGACAAGAGGAGGCCAAAGCGAAGGGGCAAATGACCATAAGGGGGCATAGTAGATCCTCGCTGACCCCCTAGGTTTGATGTGGAGGTTTTAAAAGGGCCCCGCGGGGCAAAAAAAAAAATAATAATAATAATCGAACGGCTGATGACCATAAGGGGGCATAGTAGATCCTCGCTGACCCCCTAGGTTTGATGTGGAGGTTTTAAAAGGGCCCCGCGGGGCAAAAAAAAATAATAATAATAATAATCGAACGGCTGAATGGATTTGCACGAAACTTGGTAAAATATTAGGGACTGGTAGCCCGATGTGCCTTTGCTATGTCTCAATATATGTGCTTCAGTGCATTTTGAGAAATTAACGTTCAAAAACAAGATATATATCTGTAACAGCGCTCCGCTTCGCGGAGATAAAATTATATGTGTATTACCTAGCTGTTGCTAACACCAGTTAGCGACGGCTAGTAGGAGATAGCGACCATCTTGGGTCCCACTTTGCATGTGAGTGATATTTATCACTAATGACATGCAAAGTGGGCATGCCAAGATGTTAGCGACTGGAAACAGTCGCTAACATCGCTATCTCCTATTATCAACTTTTGGAAATATTCGAGATAAGCGCGAATATCTCCAAAAAGTAACAGCTGCCCTGAGCAGTTCTTAGCCATGTTATCCAATGGGAGGTGGATAACATGGCTAAGAGCATTAGCTCGGTAATGCATGAATATCGCGGAGTTTTCAGCGACATTAATGCATTGCGCTCGTTTTTTATCGTATTTGCGATAAACCTTGATAATAGCAAGGTTTATCTGCGATAATTTCTGACGGTAAAAAAATCTTTGCAATGCATCGTTAGGGATAAATATCGCTTAACTTTGGTAATATGCCCCAACGTCTGTTAACGTTCGATTCGAAGGAAATCAGGAATTGTTGAAAAACATTGTGTGCGCCATCTTGTCTTTTTTCAAATGCCACACTTTTGTCGTGCACGGCAGCCATTTTAGATGCCTTGACCAGATCCACTCTGTGAACGCTGTCGATCCTTACCATGGCTCCCCACCCTCGCAAGCATCTCCCCCAGGCAGTGGTCACCCCCGCTCTCTGTTTTATGCATGGGTAATAAACCTCCCCCCATCTGCGCTGTTCTTCCCTGAGAATCACACCCTGTGCCCGCCCGACACCTCCCTTTCGCCCTATTCACTACCGCACCCTCTGACACTCCTTTTCCTCTGTGTCCGATTGTCCAGGCCGGTCCTAGGCTATCAGCTAGCCCTGCAGATGTAGTTTATGGCCACAGCTGTAAAGAATCACCCGTCTTCAAAGGAGTTATAGTAGATCAAGGCCCACACTCGATGAGATCCGTCACAGCAGAAGCGTTGCTATTATCTGAAAACCATCCTGTATTGTGATTGGGGAGGGGACCGAGCGTGAAGCGGAAGATTCCAGGGATGACTCTTTGTACATCAAAGTTTTTACAATTATGTGTCACATTAAAAATATATAGCACTCCGACAAAGTAGTAAGATTATAAAACTTTAATAATTTATAAATATATACAAGAAAACAAAAATAGTAATAACATATAAACATTTTTAGAGAAAAACAACGAAGTAGCGGTCGGCTGTGCGAATAGTCCCAACGCAGCACAACGTCCAGATTTCCGGCGTGGGGCGTCGCGGGGGGTGGGTGATCAGTAGCAAACTGTTGTGCGAATAGTTCCAAGGCAGCAGAACGCGCCGAAATCTAGATGACACAAAAGTGATGTCTAGTAAGTTGCCACCCAGCAAATAACGGCGTGGGGCGTCGCGGGGGGTGGGTCATCAGTAGCAAACTGTTGTGCGAATAGTTCCAAGGCAGCAGAACGATGGCACCAAGGTGATGTCCAGTAAGTTGCCGCACTGGTTTTGGTATCCTACAATGCTGCTCCGAATAACGGCGTGGGGCGCCCCGGGGGAGGCGGCGTGAACGGGCCTCTCCAGGTGGAGTGTCATCTGTTGTAGTGGGGCGCCCCTTTACCGTTTCAGTTGCCATTCCGTCCGCTTTTGGTCCACTGTGTCAAAATCCGCCATTCAGCTGAGTTGCGCCCACTCTTGCGGTGCAGCGATAGGCGGCTGCCACAGGACTCTCAAAATGGCGGCAGGCTGTTTCCTTTTTGGGCCTGGTCCACTGAAATGGCCCTGGGACACCTTGGAAATCGGACGCTTGTCTGCTAGGTCTTGGACCCCATTCTCGAAAGCGTCCCCTCCGCCTTGAGAATTCATCAAAAGTTTTGGGGGCCCCGACTCCTGCAGGCTTCTGGTGGGGAGCGGCTGCCATGATTGCTCGCGGAATGACCACGACGGAGCTACGAGATGGTGGTGCTCTCATGGTGACGCCAGCTTCAGTCTGAAACATCCAGAAACAAGGTGGGGCTTTCATCGTTTGGGGGGAAAAAAAAGTTTTCATCCAATGAAAAGTGTTGTTTTTAGGTCATATGATCAAGCCTTCCATCATTAGGAAACCAAAAGTAAAATGAACCAATGAAAAGTTTTATAAAGAAGTCACATGACCTGTTATGCGGCATAGGGTATAAAATGTGGAGAAAATACGTTGGCACGTGAGGCGGTGTCAGTAGCGGACCGATGTGCGAATAGGCCGAAGGCAACACAACGCGCCAAGATCCGGATGGCATCGAGGTGGTGTCATAGTTGAGAGTTCTGAGCAGCGGTTGTAACACTGTCTGAAGCTTATTTGCAGCTGCTGCAGCTTCACTACGCGCGAAGATCCGGATGGCACCGAGGTGGTGTGTAGGAAGTTGCCGCACTGGTGTGGCCATCCTACAATGCTGAAAGTCGGCGTGGGGCGCCCCGTTGGCCTGTGAGTTTGCGTCAGTAGCGGACCGATGTGCGAATAGGCCGAAGGCAGCACAACGCGCCAAGATCCGGATGGCACCGAGGTGGTGTCTAGTAAGTTGTCGCACTTCTGTGGCCATCCTACAATGTTGAAAGTCGGCGTGGGGCGCCCCGTTGGCCTGTGAGATGGTGTCAGTAGCGGACTGATGTGTGAATGGGGCTAAAGGCAGCGCAACAATATTTTCTACTATATTTCCGGTGTAGAAGAGACCACAAGGCGCTGAGATGCCAAGATCCGGATGGCACCGAGGTGGTGTCTTGCAAGTTGTGGTACTGGTGTGGCCATCCTACAATGCTGAAAGTCGGCGTGGGGCGCCCCGTTGGCCTGTGAGATGGCGTCAGTAGCGGACCGATGTGCGAATAGGCCGAAGGCAGCACAACAATATTTTCTGACTGACACCACAAGGCGCTGAGATGCCAAGATCCGGATGGCACCGAGGTGATGTCTAAGTTGCGGACTGGTGTGCGAATGGGGCCAAAGGCAGCGTAACAATATTTTTTGTATGGAAGATACCACTAGGCGTTGAGATGCCAAGATTCGGATGGCACTGAGGTGATGTCTAGCAAGTTGGTGTGGTCATCCTACAATGCTGAAACTCGGCGTGGGTCACCCCATTAGCCTGTGAGATGGCGTCAGTAGCGGACCGATGTGCGAATAGGCCGAAGGCAGCACAACGCGCCAAGATCCGGATGTCACCGTGGTGGTTTCATAGTTGAGAGGCACTTCATCTGCAGTGGGGCGCCGAGATCCGGATGGCACCGAGGTGATGTCTAGCAAGTTGCTGTACTTGTGTGGTCATCCTACAATGCTGAAACTCGGCGTGGGTCGCCCCATTAGCCTGTGAGATAGCAGTTCTTTGGATTTGCGAATAGGCCGAAGGCAGCACAACAATATTTTCTGACTGACACCACAAGGCGCTGAGATGCCAAGATCCGGATGGCACCGAGGTGATGTCTAAGTTGCGGACTGGTGTGCGAATGGGGCCAAAGGCAGCGTAACAATATTTTTTGTATGGAAGATACCACTAGGCGTTGAGATGCCAAGATTCGGATGGCACTGAGGTGATGTCTAGCAAGTTGCTGTGGTCATCCTACAATGCTGAAACTCGGCGTGGGTCACCCCATTAGCCTGTGAGATGGCGTCAGTAGCGGACCGATGTGCGAATAGGCCGAAGGCAGCACAACGCGCCAAGATCCGGATGTCACCGTGGTGGTTTCATAGTTGAGAGGCACTTCATCTGCAGTGGGGCGCCGAGATCCGGATGGCACCGAGGTGATGTCTAGCAAGTTGCTGTACTTGTGTGGTCATCCTACAATGCTGAAACTCGGCGTGGGTCGCCCCATTAGCCTGTGAGATAGCAGTTCTTTGGATTTGGGCCTGGCTCGTCTGCTGTAGTGGGGCGCCCCTTTACCGTTTCAGTTGCCATTCAGCTGAGTTTCGGCTGCTCTTGATGCTACAGCGACAGGCGGCTGCAACAGGACTCTCAAAATGGAGGCCTGTTCTTTGGATTTGGGCCTGGTCCACTAAAATGGCCCTGGGACACCTTAGAACTCGGACGCTCGATTTTTTTTTCCTTTCCTGTACATGCAAAAAAAGGTAAATGCCCGGTACGTTACACGCTTCATCTGCCACGATGAACTCTCTAGAGGAACCGAAAAAAAATATAGTTGTGGTAACTATACCATGCATCGTCATATGGAGAGGTGGCAACAATTAATTATAGTGCTGCATAAAAGAGAGATTTGGAGGAGAACCCCTGACCTGCTAGTATATTCATCAAAGAAGTGGCACTGAGAGCTTCAGAGGCAAGGGAAACGGTCCCAAATATTTAGAAGAACTTTGGAAAGATTAAAATGACATGTTTAGATTGTGGCAAATTTATTTCATGTGGACATCTGAGTGTTACTCTAATAAATACAGCATATGAACATCATCATAGTCGATGGTTGGTAGAGACATTTTGACTATATCCTGGACCTGCCCGTCCTCGCCCAAAATGGCGCCAGAATAAATGGGACTCGTAACTCCTTGTTGTGTACTGGTTGCAGAACCTTGAAATCACGAGATACGTATGCAGTTTTGAAGCACATGGCGGGCGGGGACGAGAATTGATTGAATATTTCGACATCCCTATTGATATTAAGTTCTGATGTGTTATTGATTACTGTACTGTTGAAAGTTCGAATTAACGTCACCCATGGTACTTGCCCGCAAATGTATATCTAGATAATTTTATTGTAACTGGCCCTGTCGTATTTTAATTATAAAATGTACGTCCACCGATTCCGTAACTGTTAGACACCTTAGTTCTTGCAACCTAATGGCCCGCCCGTTACGTTCCTCTACAGTGTAAATGTCTATTCATCATATACGATTACAGTTTGCTCCGTGGCCGGCCCACGTGGTTATAGGCTCGTATTTGTATAATGAAATTTTCACAATAAAGGTTTTTAAAAGAAAACATGGTAGTAGTATATACATTGGTAAAGTTTTTAATAATAGTCACTGTTTTAGAATCATTAAAAGGCAAGTGAAATAAAGCAGACCAATTACATGAAGGGTAAAAGGTATAATACGAAGGAACGCAGTAAAGATAAATGGTCAAGGGCTGTTGTGTTTTCTATTCCTGCAACATAAAGTGATCGATAAGAATCTCATATTCAGGCGTATCGGCGACTAAGACAGCAGGTCGACCCTCTTTTGCTCAACGGCTCCGTCATGGGACGAAGAAACGCTCTTTTTCTCGAAAAAAGAATATATTTTACTTGCAGGACAGTTGTAAAATTTCCGGGAAAGTACATTAGCCTGGAACATTATAACATATATTTAAGAAAAAATAATGTTCGGAAGTAATGAAAAGTGTAATTTTTAGGTCATATGATCAAGCCTTTCATCATTACAATAAGAAAAGTAAAATGAACCAATGAAAAGTTTTATTAACAAGTCACATGACTTGTTATGCTTACGTTACGCGCTGCGCGCCCCGGATGACTTCCGGATGCGCTAACGCGGCGCGTCATATGACGCATTACGCGACAACGCAGGTACAGAATATAGTCAAAATGTCTCCACCAACCAGCGGTCGGAACACAACCCCTTTCAGCAGGCTAAATAGTTCTGTTAAATGACAACAGAAGGGACAGGCAACAAGAACCATCAGTCAAAGAGGGGAGGGCTAGTTCTTCTCTACCGGGTTACATTGGGGCGCTACCGGAACTGATCGAATTGGTAGTCTACAGTGTTTCTGGATGTTTCAGACTGAAGCTGGGGTTAGCATGAGAGCAGCACCATTTCGTAGCTCCGTCGTGGTCATTCCGCAACCAATCATGGCAGCCGTTCTTTATCGTTATTTTGGGCGGGGTGGGTGGCGGAGCCGAGCTGTTTTGCAGCCATCATTGTGTGGAGTTCAGTTCATCTCACTAGTTTTGTATTTGTCATGAGGGGTTGTTCCTAATGTTTCTATTTTTGCGAGGTCAAAAAGAGATCCCATTAGTGGCCTACTGATTTTGCTCGATTCTTTTTCTTTTTTTTTACACGATTTTTCGTTATCTGCAAAGACTAAACAGAGTATTGCGACTCTGTGTTTGTTTGTAAATAGAGAATGAACCAAAGAGAACTAATTCTAAAACAGTAAATACTTGGATAACAATGAATCAAATGGAGAGAGAAGCAGGCACGACGGATTACAATGGGGGCAAAGACCTGCGTTAACTACCTTTCACTATCTGCAAAGAGAGAGTACTCCTAATAGAAATGAGGGGGGGGGGCACCATTCAAAGCAGATCAGTGTGCATAAACACGAAAATGTTTTCACTTACCACGTACTTGACATTCGACAGCTTATGATATTTGCTATTAAAAAACCATTGAAATTCACTGAAAAAACCATAGGTTATAGACCATATATAGTTAGGAATTAGCATTTACAAAACCTTGAAAATTCACTGAAAAAACCATAGGTTATAGACCATATATAGTTAGGAATTAGCATTTAAAAAACCTTATTTTACTCACACAAAACCATTGAAATTCCATATATAGTTAGTTGCACTAACTATATATCGCGCACCTGCAATCCACTGCTGATGATGTCACATATTACATCATTCATGACATGGTCAGTGACATCACTGATGACATCACTGATGACATCTCAAATGACATCACTGATGACATCACTGATGACAACATCCAGTGACTGTATGTTTCTGTAAAGTTAAAATATGTCTTACATATTGAAGAATGAGTGGATGTATAAGTGTCTGGATGAAGGATTTAGTAGGTGCGTGACTGACTGTATGAGTGAGTGATTAAATGTGTCTCACTGAATGCATGGGTTAGTGACTAAACTGTCTTAATTTGTGCATCATTATGTCTGTTGTGATGTAAACTGCTGCATGTGTTGATCATTAGCTATACGAGAGGCTATATGTGTTATTGATTGGTTGCCCAAGTATTTGTATGGGAGATTGAGTTTGTGTGGGGGTGGCTGGGAGGTGTGTGACTCTGTGCATAGATGTGTGAGCAGTTGATTCACTAGGTGTATGAGTTCAAGAGTGCATGTGGAAACAGCTACATGGGCAGTTGACTGTGTGCATGAGTGTATTGATGAGTGAATGGATATCTCAATGCTACATGTCATAGTAAGTACATATGTAAAACACAGTACATGTGAGAGTTGGCATATATAAATAACTGTGCATGAGAGCCACTGAATGTGTGAGTGGTTGTATGGATCATTGTGAACTTGTATCAGGGATTGTATAAGAGAGTAAATATGTGTTAGTATATGTTTGAATAAGTAAGGTGTGTATAACTGTATAGTTGAAGAAATGGAGGTGAGATTGTTTCTTTGCATGACTGACTAGGTGTGTGAGTAACTCCATGGATGAGTGACAGTGTGTGAGTGTCTGTATACACTGAGTGCATCTAAGGTTATATTAGAGTCTGAAGAGGTTTATCGTATTAGCACAAGAATGATGTCAAATGAGATGTCATCAGTGATGTCATCAGTGATGTCATTTGAGATGTCATCAGTGATGTCATCAGTGATGTCACTGACCATGTCATGAATGATGTAATATGTGACATCATCAGCAGTGGATTGCAGGTGCGCGATATATAGTTAGTGCAACTAACTATATATGGAATTTCAATGGTTTTGTGTGAGTAAAATAAGGTTTTTTAAATGCTAATTCCTAACTATATATGGTCTATAACCTATGGTTTTTTCAGTGAATTTTCAAGGTTTTGTAAATGCTAATTCCTAACTATATATGGTCTATAACCTATGGTTTTTTCAGTGAATAAAAATATATACGTGTTCTTTTATATTCACATAATTACACCGCTGTACAAATATACTTTGGACAATCCACCATTCCTGACATGAATGCCTAAATGTTCACAACCGTAAATTGAACAAGTTATGAAAATGTATACACATAAGATCAAAGATTCAAGGTTTCCTTACAATAACATATCCCTCAGTGCCCATCTTTATACCCTTAGTGACAACAAAATACTATGTGATGTTAAAATAATTAGATAAACCAACAAAGTGCCAATAGGCACCCTTTGTGATTGCAAATAACTAAAAAAGTGTATATACTATATACAATAATTTTTTGTTTTACATGATTGTTGGGAGAGAGTTTCGACAGTCACTTAGCTCGTTATCAGATTCATTTTCATAGTCGATGTAATCTCACACCCAATCCCCCCACGGTGCCGTTTGATGCAAAATAGTATTCATAATTATCATACACGATGTATATATTCTCTGAGAGCCCTAAGAGACTGAGACATAAAAGAAATACACAGATTCACATAAAGATATAATTCCTATTACCTCAAGTTATTTACATGAGCTTCTGCCCTTAATGAGCTAATGTGAAAAAATATAGCATATGGTGTAGATCTTCAGTCGTATTCAATCCATTTGGATATTTACTGTCCAGTTCTATAATAAACTCAGTTTCTCTTTTTCTGAGAAGTCCCTCTCTGTCACCTCCCCGTACTGAAAGAGCCACCACATCTATGACAAAATACGTCAACTGAGATAAATCATTGTTGTGGGTTGATTTAAAGTGGCGTGCTACCGGGTAGGTGTTGTCGTTATTGACTATTGCCCGTAAGTGTTGCAGTATTCTGACATGCACCTGCAACTTAGTGCTGCCAACATACCTCAGCCCGCAGGTACAGGTCAGAACATATATCGCAAACTCACTGTGGCAGTTGTAATTGCCACGGATAATCTTTCTGGTGGGGCAAAAGGGTGTGCTATAGTGAGTGGTGTTTACACCAAACTTACACGCCCTGCATGAGGAACACTTATAGAATCCTTTGTATTTGAGCCAAGTACTGCCACTACTTGACTCAGGACTAGTTTTGACCAAACTGTTATGCATGCTGAACGATTTCTTGTATGTAATAGTAGGAGAACCCTGCAGTATCTCACTATAGAAGCCATCTGTCATCAAAACAGGCCAATGTTTTCTTACAATTGACCTGATCTGTTTTTCCTGCTTACTATAAGTCAGGATCAAGCGGGGAGTATTATTCTCTGAAGTTACTAACGATGTTTCAGACCTGAACAGTGACTCCCTGGGTTTTTCACGGCAGCGTCTCAGTGCACTGTTCAGAATCTTATCGTTGTACCCTCGGGCTTTAAGTCTGCCAATTGTATTTTTAGCCTCTTGTTCGAATAGTTCAGGGGTACTACTTATTCGTTTCACCCGCACCAGTTCTCCATATGGAACATTATTGATGACATGCTGTGGATGGCTAATACTAGCATGGAGTATGCTGTTACCGGCAGTCGGTTTACGAAAAAGCGATGTGTTTATATTGTTGTCTTCAATATTTATATGTACATCAAGAAAGTCCGCATGTACTGTACTGATTTGAGAGGTGAAAAAAATATTCTCACTGTTGGTATTGAGTGCATCAACAAATATCTGCGCACTCACCTCATCACCCTCCCAAATACAAAAGACATTATCTATAAACCGCTTCCAATATCTCACATGCCTGAATCCTGGTGTGGCCACTAGAACACGCTCCTCCCACCAGCCCACGTGAAGACACGCGTAGCTGGGGGAGAAGCATGATCCCATCGCCACACCACAGACTTGTCTCCATATATTCTTAGCAAACATAAAATAGTTGTTATGCAAACACCAATGTATCAATTCACACAACATTTTGTTGTGAGCATAGTATTCACAGGTTCGTAGATCCAAGTAATGTTTGACAGCCTCTAAACCCTTAATGTGATCTATAGATGTATATAAAGACTCTATATCTAGAGTAATTAAACACCAATTTTCTTGCCACGTAATAGTAGACAATTTTTTCAAAAAATCGCCAGTGTCCTTGATGTAACTCGGCAAACTTTGCACACTGTCTTGTAGGAAAAAGTCAATGTAACTTGAAATATTTTCTCCTACACTTTTGATGGCTGCAATGATCGGTCGACCAGGCGTAGGGACTTTCTGCTTGTGTATTTTTGGAATCAGATATAAGATAGGTATAACCGGATGTTCAACATGTAAAAAATCAAATTCAACCTGTGAAATCAAATTGTTCCTTTTGTATGACATTAGAAGCTTTTTTACGCCATCTTTCACTCGTTTGTATGTCATCCCATTTGATCTCTCATAACAGGTGGTATCATTTAGTTGTCGCATGGCTTCCACAACATATTCAGTTTTATTCCACAACACAATATTACCACCTTTGTCTGATTTGTTGATCACCACATCTTGGTTCTGATTCAGTTTTTTCATTAGTGCATTATATTCACGCACCATAGCATTGTCCCTATGCGAATGTGCCTGTGTTTTGCGGTTTAATCTTTTAAGATCTTCTATTACACATTCATGATATATATCAACCGCATCTTTCGGCATTACAGGCAAAAATGTGCTTACCGGTTTGAATGGACTTTCGCCAGCTCCTTTCTGTTGAATGTCAATGTTTTGTAGTTCACATTGCGTAGATGGAGCGGCGTCATCATTCGTGGTAGAATTATCAGGGTTACCCAGATCACAAAGGGTAAGAAGCAGTCTTGCATCTCGTGCTGCTGGCGCTGTTGAATTACCGGCAGAATTAACCGGCTGTTTGGTATTTTTGGAAGTCTTTTCCTTTCTCTCTAAGACCGGTTTCGTGGCAAAGAATTTTTTGAGTTTCAATTTGCGGATGAACTTAAAAACATCCGCTCTGGTGCTAGTGTAGTTAAACGAACTCTCGGGACAAAAGTTTAATCCTAGTGCTAAAAGTTGTTCTTCAGCAGCTGATAGGACTACATTGGTGAGATTCGTAATGGTACAGTCCCTGCCTAATTCCTTTTGTTGTACCATTGCCTCTTCTTTTTTTGTTGTTTTTGCTGTTGAGGGTTTTCGTTTTTGTCGTCTTGCGTGACGTTTGGCATTACGCCTCTTGCGTTGTGATTCTTTCGTGTTCTCGGGCGCAGGGTTTGCAGCCGGTCCTCCACTAAAAAATCGATTTCCTCCGCAAGATTTAAGACTCTGCCAGCTTGACCTCCTTCTGCCCCGTTCAGATCAGAGAGCGATGTACTCGATATACTAGCCAGCGAAATTGCATCGGAGTTCTCACTCTGAGCATCATCCAGGTTCACTCTTGCCGCGTCTCCGCCCATGACCGTTTGTTTGGTCAGTTTGGACTGTCTGGCTTTGTCAAATTTGCGCGAGAAGGTATATATCTGACCTGTTGTGTAGTCGTTCAGGTCTCTAGCAAACTTATGGATTTTTCTGGCTTTAATACGCTCCTCATGTTTGTGTAGCCGTTCGCTTATCTCCTTGCGGGTTGTTGTAATTAATGCCTGGGTATCAGAGTCAATAATCGCATATATATATTATTTATATTCCAAACGAAGACTGCTCACACAGTAAAGACGCCACACGCGACGTTTGCAATTCACCTTTTATTGTTGGCAGGCAGCAGCAGAACAGAAATGGCCTCCCAGCTCATTGTTTGCCATATTCGCCATACGCGTTTCAGGAGTAGTTCCCTTGGTCACTGGCTTGGCATGTGGTGGTAAACTGCATTGAACTTGTTGTGCACTCGCGGTAAGTTTTTATAGTTCCGCCCTCATGGGCGTGTACATAGGTGCTTGTTGGTTCTTGTAGTTCGTGTTAAAACCATAGTGGATCTGCTGTGCATTTCCCTCCATCTTTTTTAAAATCCATCAGGTCACTGTTTTGGACAAGACTCCAATGCCGCTTCACTTGCGCCTCACCAACTCAGTTACGCCGCTCCTTACATGCGCCCGATGATACAGGCGCACAGACCTGCTTTGCTGCAGTGGGGCGTCTTCGTGACCTGAGCGGGCCACTTAATATTCCAAACGAAGACTGCTCACACAGTAAAGACGCCACACGCGACGTTTGCAATTCACCTTTTATTGTTGGCAGGCAGCAGCAGAACAGAAATGGCCTCCCAGCTCGTTGTTTGCCATATTCGCCATACGCGTTTCAGGAGTAGTTCCCTTGGTCACTGGCTTGGCATGTGGTGGTAAACAGCATTGAACTTGTTGTGCACTCGCGGTAAGTTTTTATAGTCCCTCCCTCATGGGCGTGTACATAGGTGCTTGTTGGTTCTTGTAGTTCGTGTTAAACCCATAGTGGATCTGCTGTGCATTTCCCTCCATCTTTTTTAAAATCCATCAGGTCGCTGTTTTGGACAAGACTCCAATGCCGCTTCACTTGCGCCTCACCAACTCGGTTACGCCGCTCCTTACATGCGCCCGATGATACAGGCGCACGGACCTGCTTTGCTGCAGTGGGGCGTCTTCGTGACCTGAGCGGGCCACTTAATATTCCAAACGAAGACTGCTCACACAGTAAAGACGCCACACGCGACGTTTGCAATTCACCTTTTATTGTTGGCAGGCAGCAGCAGAACAGAAATGGCCTCCCAGCTCGTTGTTTGCCATATTCCCCATACGCGTTTCAGGAGTAGTTCCCTTGGTCACTGGCTTGGCATGTGGTGGTAAACAGCATTGAACTTGTTGTGCACTCGCGGTAAGTTTTTATAGTCCCGCCCTCATGGGCGTGTACATAGGTGCTTGTTGGTTCTTGTAGTTCGTGTTAAACCCATAGTGGATCTGCTGTGCATTTCCCTCCATCTTTTTTAAAATCTATCAGGTCGCTGTTTTGGACAAGACTCCAATGCCGCTTCACTTGCGCCTCACCAACTCGGTTACGCCGCTCCTTACATGCGCCCGATGATACAGGCGCACGGACCTGCTTTGCTGCAGTGGGGCGTCTTCGTGACCTGAGCAGGCTACCTAATATTCCAAACGAAGACTGCTCACACAGTAAAGACGCCACACGCGACGTTTGCAATTCACCTTTTATTGTTGGCAGGCAGCAGCAGAACAGAAATGGCCTCCCAGCTCGTTGTTTGCCATATTCGCCATACGCGTTTCAGGAGTAGTTCCCTTGATCACTGGCTTGGCATGTGGTGGTAAACAGCATTGAACTTGTTGTGCACTCGCGGTAAGTTTTTATAGTCCCTCCCTCATGGGCGTGTACATAGGTGCTTGTTGGTTCTTGTAGTTCGTGTTAAACCCATAGTGGATCTGCTGTGCATTTCCCTCCATCTTTTTTAAAATCCATCAGGTCGCTGTTTTGGACAAGACTCCAATGCCGCTTCACTTGCGCCTCACCAACTCGGTTACGCCGCTCCTTACATGCGCCCGATGATACAGGCGCACGGACCTGCTTTGCTGCAGTGGGGCGTCTTCGTGACCTGAGCGGGCCACTTAATATTCCAAACGAAGACTGCTCACACAGTAAAGACGCCACACGCGACGTTTGCAATTCACCTTTTATTGTTGGCAGGCAGCAGCAGAACAGAAATGGCCTAAACAGCGACCTGATGGATTTTAAAAAAGATGGAGGGAAATGTACAGTAGATGCACTATGGGTTTTACACGAACTACAAGAACCAACAAGCACCTATGTACACGCCCATGAGGGCGGGACTATAAAAACTTACCGCGAGTGCACAACAAGTTTAGTGACCAAGGGAACTACTCCTGAAACGCGTATGGCGAATATGGCAAACAACGAGCTGGGAGGCCATTTCTGTTCTGCTGCTGCCTGCCAACAATAAAAGGTGAATTGCAAACGTCGCGTGTGGCGTCTTTACTGTGTGAGCAGTCTTCGTTTGGAATATATATTTATATATATATATATATATATATATATATATATATATATATATATTTATATATATATATATATATATATATATAAAAAAAATATGTTACATTATTTATTTATTAATTTTAAGTCTATTTAAGTATTATAAGTATGTTTAAATTAATTATATTTATTATTATATTAATTGTAAATTACTTTTAAGACATTTAAAAAATTCGATATTTTGACTGTCTATATTTTTTACAATCGATATTTTGGAGTCTATATTTTTGTACTTACCTGTTTGTAGATAGGAAGTCGATATTCTGGCATTCTATATTTTTTCCACGATATTTTGGCTGGTCGATATTTTGCTCCTCGATATTCTGTCAGTGATCCGTGGTAGATATCTTTCATGAAGTCATGATATATCTACACAGTGCCTTTAGAGATATGTAAGCACCTTTTGCCCATACGTGGCTTATTAAGGCACGTATGTTCCATGAAATAAATGTCAACATTTTACCAGAGTGCGCAGTCATGAACATATATGTCTTCAGTTTTGGAATATTAATATATCTCTTCTGCGCTTTGCCATAAAAGGCAATGTGTGCTATGTGATTGCCTGTATAACAATGCCCTAGGAAACACCCCTGTAGCACTTAACCTCCCTCTACCAACTTTGAGCTCACACCATGGGCAACTGCAATGTTTCATGGAATCTTCCCTTCAGTCATGGTGAATAGTTCAAACAGCTATCTAATCAGATCCCAATAACATGGGCACTCAAGCATACCATATTGATCTTATACTGTAACTGTACTGGAATGCCTACTTCTCAAAGTGGGAGAGCCGCAGTTACTATGCTATAATCTGTGTGCAGAGGTCATTGTTCAATCTGACACTGATCGGTCTTCCACCATTTTGTCATCTTCCAAGGCATGAGGACTGCCAGGCCAAGGAAATGGATTCTTGGCTTTGAAGTGTTTTTTACAACACAATGTGGCTTCAGAGGGGTTGAAGAACATGCGGGTCTTCCCTTCAATGTCTATTTTTAAGCTGTGCTGGGCACAACATGCTGTATCTGACACTCGTGTCCCACAACATCGTTTTAGCATCAGCAAATTACTTGCATGTCTCTGGACCGACAGGGTGAAATCAGGGAAAATGGACATTGTAGAGTCCTGGTATTGCAATGGGCCTTGCTCTCTGGCCAGAAGCAAAGACATGTCCCGGTCACAGAAATTAAGAAGTAAGGCTGTTAGTTGCCTGGGGCGGGTAGGGATTGTGGAGTAGGGTTATGGCTGCGAGACTTGTGGGCTCTTTCGATGATGAATGCCGCATAAAAGCTTGACATATACAAAACTGCTCAAAGTATAGGTCTTCCACAACAATATCTGCCTCCCCATGTTTGTGGATTCCACCACACCAGAAATTTGAATGTTAATATGGCTTGATCTCGCCTCTAAGCCTTCATTTTTGGCAATGACCATAGCAAGCTGTTACTCAATTTTATTGTATTTGTCTGTATTGGCTATAGTCTCCTCTAACAAGTCAGAAATTCACCTCTCCAGACAACTCTGCCTGTCCAGGCACCCTGTAAGCCCGTCCAGCTTGGAGGAGAAAAAATCTATTTGTTTTTTATAGATTGCATCTGAGACTTCAATGGAACGGCATCCATTCCTTCCTGTGTCTCTTCAGGGAGTTTGCCAGTAAGGATCTCCTCAGTATCCTCCTTCTCCATGTTTGATGTGCACTTGCGACCCCATGCGGGAACATGAAGCAAAGAGTCACACAGGCTTCCTAAGTGTCTGCAGTCGACCCTCATTCTGCATGCGGAAGGAGGGTGACAACAGTGACCTCTCCAGCCCCAGAAATAATGTGTATTAAAAATGTTACAGCAGACTCTATGCATCCAGAACCACCCAGGTGCAAGTAAGCAATCACCTCCAGCAGTTGCACAAGTGGTGGGGGCTCCCTCACAAACCTACGGGAGAATCACCACTCATCTCTCCAAGGCTCCCAGTACTCATGCACATCCAGGGTGACACACCACACACCGTGGGGGACGGGGCCTCCACATGCAAATCGTACTGCCTGGGAGAGCACGCCAGTCGGGCATCATGTTCATGTAGCGCGGTCTTTTAAGTGTTCATTCTGCCACAATCCAGCAGCAGAAGAAGCGGTAAGATATCTGACTCCCAGTTCTTTTACATCTCAGTAGCCTCCAGTCATGGCAGGAGACCAGCCGCTGCAGCCTCAGGCTTCCCAGAGGCACCTGAAGCCGCAGAGCCTCCTAGGTCCTCGGTGGCCCCTTTGTGTATACTGTTGAGTGGTGCCGGAGTGCCCATAGTGAAGTTGCCCAGGATCTAAAGAACCTCAAGGCCCTGATACACATTGGTAATCGTTTGGAGCTCATTCTTAGCTCCCATTTGTAGATATTTTGTAGGGTCAGGTTCCGGCGCTTCAGGAGCGGCAGCCATCTTGGTTGCTGGCTTAGCAACACCCCTCTGATGACATCTCATATAGTATCAGTGATGAGAACACTGATGAGATCACATAAGCTATCTCCAATAACATCATCAATTACATCACTGTATGAGCAAATATGTGTGATGTAGAGTAATATTGATGTCGAGCAAGTCCAGAAAAATTTTAAGACCACACTATATTGTTTTGAGAAAGGCGCAAGAATCTTATGCTCTGTTCCATTAATACGACAGAGAAAGGTTGAAATCTGAGAGCGTGCTTGAATATTATAATGCAAGTATATATGCACTACACACAACACACTACACACAAATACCTGTCCAGGGTGACAGTCAACGTAAATTATTAGGTATCAAGGGGAGAGGGAGGAGCAGCAGGGATAGTTCACTTCCCATGAAATATATGTAGTATCAATGGGAACTAGCCTCAAAGGGCTTTAGTCTCTACCGGAGAAGGAAGTAAGTTCATGCACAAGGTAAGGCTTTGCAGTGTATACAGTGCCAGCTTTAGGGCAGTGCGAGTGGTGCAGCTGCACTGGGCACTGGCCTGTGGTGGGGGTGCTGTGTTTAGCAATAACTTACGATTCATCTAGAAGCACCATCAGCAGAGTTCATTGTGAGTCCAATTTTTAGGCAGCATTAAAAACTCAGGATACCCCTTGTGATTAATGTTCATGCTAGAGAGAGAGATCAGAGTTTTTTTCTGGGGGCAGTTTTGACCCGCCATAAAGTAGCACTGATTCATAAACAGCAGGCGCAGAGCCATTTACACATGCTGAGATCTCCACCAATATGAGGCGTCTGAACTGTGGTTTGTGAGCCTTCACCTACAAAGGCAGGATTTTTCTTACTGTATTACAGTGTTGTCGTAAATCACTTTCCAGAAGGAAAGGCTGGTGCATTACAACAGTTTTAAATCATTTTGCTTGTCCATCAATTAAAATGGAATGTTTCAAAAATAACATTTCACTGTGCTGTGTTGCTTGCCTCTTATATAGGTCTTACACATAACACACAGAACTATGAAAATGTCACATAGCAATGTGCAAAGTAGTCAGCCCTGTGGCATCACTCCCTACTTCTGACTGTTCTAAACTGGCTCTGCATGTAAGGAAAGCTCTCATTGCAGCTACTGGTGCTAGGGTTGCTCTCGATATGAGGCAAGGTTTGATTGTTTCTGCTCACAGTACTTGCCTTTTGCTGTGAGGCAAACTTAGGGGCAAATTTACAACGAAATGGCGAAGCGAATCGCGGCAAACAATTTAGCTGTGCCGCACTGCGTCATTTAAGAAATGCAGGGATGTGCTGTAGAATACAGTGCACCTCTGTGTTTTTGCTTGCACCAGCACTAAAAAAGCTGCTTAGCGCCAGCGCACGCATCCTTGCACCATGGTGCATTACAGGAATGATTGTGTTGGGCGGGAAGGAACACCTTCATGAACAAAAACAATCTGTAATGGTGTTCTGCTCCTTCTAGGATGCAGGATGCAGCACATATAGAAAGAGTGAAAAATGAGGAGAAATTTACAGATCCTTGTAAATCTGGGGAAGTGTCAAAAAGCAATGGGTGTTGCGTGGGAACACCCACAGCAACACCCATTGCACACCCCTTCATTGTAGAAAACAGTGGCAAGGATGGCAATGTTTACAAGGCGGCGTTAAGCCACGCAAAGTGACTTTGCTCTGCCTTGCAAATATAGAACATTGCGCAACCAGAGCCTTGGAAAAAAGGGACACTTATGTGGCACAATGCTGTTGTAAATATGCCCTTGAGACTGCTGCTGCCTATGCTTTATTTACTCCTCGCTGCAGTTCTATGTAGCGTAAACTCAGCTGTAAGCACTGGAGCATTTTACGTGAGCAACAGATTACATTGCACAAGGTCAGAGTCTTTTTTCTTTAAGGAGATTAAATGATATGCCCAGAATCACAAGATGCTGAGCTGACGCTGGGACTCGGACCTGGTTCCCCATTTCCCAAGTCAGCAGCTTAGGCCATGAGGCCTCTTCTCCTCCCCTATTTCTGCTTTCCAGTCCTTCATACAAAACCAGTTGCAAAAGGTTTTAGATCCCCCAACCCATGGAACCGCAAGGGGCCACATGACCCACAGCACGCCACAGCTTTCTGCTAGACATTCTACACCTGTTCAGAGGTTGAGGTAATCTTTCATTTATGGTCTGTGTGCTCTGCCACTTCTGTATATTTGAAGAAAGCCTGCATTCCCGCTTATTATGCGGTGGCAGTTCTTTATGTGTTACGGATACTTGTTTTTCTCTTGTCTGTTCTGTGCCTGTTAAATATTTGACGGAAGGTGACACTGCTGCTGCAGCGTGGAACATTATTTCCGCAATAAATCAAGAGATTTACATACTGATATTAATCCAGCAGTCAGGGTGCAGACTGGTTCTATACATACAGAATCTAAAAAAGACTTAGGCCCCGATTTGCTATTTTTTTCTCACTGCTGTGCAGAATACAAATTTGCTTTTCTTCATTGTGCAAGGAGAAAACCAAGCACAGCACCATATATGCAAAGATGTGTCTGCTGCCACTGTCATCCTATGTGCTAATGCACAAAAAGGCTGCCTTGCATGATGAGTAGCTTCACATCATGGTGCAGAGGAAGTGTGTGCTGTCTAACACAGGAGTTGCACTCGAGGCATATCCTTCCAGTACAATTTTCTATGCGTTGTCAAAATCAGAAGGTTCTCATGCATTGGAAGTGTACTGTGCATTGCAGTTTGTGGTATGGGAGCCACGTATAAGTAGGCTAGGTGCTGCGGAAAGTCCATAGTCCTGAGCTCGGTCCGTTAAGCCAGGTCGGACCAGCCACCAGCGAACCAGTATTGTACGACAATAAGTTTAGTGGCCAGATAATAGAGGTGAAGGTTGGTCACACCCATGCCCCCGTCAAAGGGAGCGATCCGGCAGCGAGCCAGTTATGGCCTCCCACCTCCCCACAAGAACGGGGTGAGTATGCCATCAAACTTGCGGAACCAACCACCCGGAAGATGAAAGGTAATATTTTGGAGAATGTTTAGAAAATGGGTGTGAATCATCATTTTAAAAAGTGCCCTTCGTCCGAAGGGGTTGAGTGGGAGAGACTGCCAGCGTTTGAGATCAGCCTTGGCCTTCGTGGCTAGTGGTGTGAGGTTGAGAGCCCATTCCAGTTCCGGGAGCAATGTCACCCAGATCCCCAAATATTTGAACGATTGGCATCGCAAGGGGATGGTCGACTGCCAGTCGAAGCAAGCCCTTGACAGACTTCACCGGATTGAGCCGTAAACCCGAGACATCTTCAAAGGCACAGGGGACTTCCAGGCAGCATGGGCCAGAGTTCGCCGGCTCAGCTAGAAAAAGGAGGACATCTTCCACGTATAGGGCAATTTTGTCAATTTGATAGGGATCCCAAGACCATCCTCGAATTTGGGGGTCGTTGCATATGAGGCAGACCAGAGGCTCCATCGTCAGTGCGAATAAGAGTGGTAAGAGAGGGCACCCCTGATGGGAAAGGGCCCTGGAGAGGGCACCGTTGGTCAGGACTCGTGCTCTGGAGTTGGAGTACAGGACTCGGATAGAACGTCTAAAAAAGGGCCCAAAACCCATCGGGGCGAGAACATCCACCAAATAGCTCCAATCGACCGGGTCGAAAGCCTTTTCGAAGTCAATGAAAAGCAGCGCCAGGTACAGGGAAAGTAGGTGGCGGTGGGCAAGGGCAAGGTGGAGATGTTGTATGCAATGCCGGGGACCAGGAGCAGGCATTAAGCCAAACTGGTCCGGGTGGACCAACTCGTGCAATAAGGGATGGAGTCGTTGAGCCAAGGCAGTGGCAAAGATTTTCATCTTGGTGTTGATGAGCGAAATCGGGTGGTAATCTGCGTAGGAGAGGAAGGGCGGCTAGGTCTTTAGAATGACCACGATAGTAGCCACATCGGTCTCTGATGGAAAGGAGCTGGTCTCGATCACATGTTGGAAGAGGTCAACTAAGTGAGGGACCATTACATCGCGATATGTCGCGTAGTATTCCTGCGGAGAGCCGTCTGGCCCTGTTGTCTTTCCAGAGTCCAGCAGGGAGATGGCTCCATGTATCTCCTCAGGGGTAAAGGGAAGTTCAAGGTCCGTGGACTCATCCTGGGCACGGCAGGGAAGCTGACCCTCTGCCCGTTCCAGCGGTGACATCAGAGAAGCCCCAGGGCTCCGGGCTGAGTAGAGCTGGGCGTAGTAGTACAAGAAGGCGTGGGCGATAGCTTGCGAGGTACAGTGATGGGTACCGGCAGCATCAGAGACTTCAGGGATATGGTATGTGTTATTTAGACTGTGAGCACTACTTTCTTTAATGAGGATCTCCTACTGCAGGCACGACGTGCTTTAGTGCCTTCTTTCCTCCCCTCTCCCCCTCGTCCGTGCTTCACACACACCCGCCCTCCCTCCTGTTGCCTGTGCCTTCGTCTCCCCAGCCTGCCCTCCCGTTGTCCATGCCTTCTCGCCCCCCACCTTCCGTTGCCCATGCCTTATCCCATTCCCTCCCGTTGTACGTGGCTTCTCCCCCCAGCCGACCCTCCCTACCCTCCGCGTAAATGCAAGACCTATTACATTGCAAATGGTAGGTTTTAGAAATAATCACATTTGATGTTGTTTGCTCCTGCTTCAAGTAGGCATCCGTTTTTTTATGTAATGCCCAGTGTGACCATATTAGTAGATCAGGCTTTGGGTCAAAACCTATGGGTGTTTGCATTGATCTACCCAAGTAACAATCCCTTGATGCAAAGTGGCACAAAGCTGTGCAATATGATGAAGAGCAGCTTTTACAATGAGAGAAGTTCACCTTTGCAGAGAAAAATTCCTTTTGCAGGATAGCAAATAGCAGGCACTACTTCCATTATGCTAGCACTGGTTAAAATCCTTAGTAAATCTTGGCTGTTGTTAATACTGTGGCGAGGGTGAGGTGGGCATATGTAAAAGCGGACATTTTTGGCAGCTGCCCTGTTACGGCTCACCTCAAAATTAGGTGCTCATTCGACATTAAATAGAACAAAGCAACCCTCTAAAAAACCTGGTTTGCTGGTTTACAATAATGAAGTTGAAAAATTGTTAATAACAGCTATAGGCTGGTGTGAGATGAAAAAGAAATTGATTCTGATGATCAACAATGCCCTTTCAAATTAAGAGACAATTGCAATTAGCCATTGCGGGGCACTATCTTTGCTTCCACATGTAATGCAGATCAGGAGCCCCTAGAGCATGTCCATGCTCTGACCCTATGTGGTGCTCTGTATCCAGGTGACCATATGGTGTTCTGTAACCACTGCATCATCTCTGGAATGTGTGATCGCGGTGGGGAGATGAGTGGAGATCAGTAGCCTTCTGCCAGCATGGCTGGGGTCATTGCCTTGTACTTTAAATAAAGCCTTCATTTTGGGAATCTATGCTGTCTTTGAGTGCTGTCTACGCTGACTTCTACATTTGACAAAGAGCGACCAGTAGATAGGTGCATCTACCTGAAAAAGTGCTTTACATAATGACGAGACCAGAATTGGCCTTAATGTGCTTAGCACACAGGGGCCGCAGCACTGCTGACAAGGCCAGGGGTATGCAACGGACACGTGCAAAGGTACCTTCGATCATGTTCCTGCTGTTTTTGGGCTATTTGAGGAATGGTTTTCTGGCGCAAGGTGTGACGGTTATGGCGCGGGCCTGTACTCGAGCATACACTGCACACTGCCCAGGGGGGTACCTTGGGCCTACCATAGGCGTGTCCAATGTGTAAGAAAAGGGAAGGGTCAGGCCTGGTCAGAGTGTGCATTGGCCAGGACAACATGACAGTTCACAGACTGCGCACAGGCACTGCGGTGGCAGGCCTGAGACACCATTTTAGGGCTACTCCAGTGGGTGGCACAATCAGTGCTGCAGGCCCACCAGTAGCATTTGAAATACCAGTCCTAACACACTCAGTGCCCTTTACTAGAGACTTGACAGGTAAAACAAATACGCCAATCGTGGATAACGAATCATCATATCAATTTACAAAGAGAGCATATGCACTTTAGCACTGATCAGCAGTGGTAAAGTGGCCAGAGTCCTTTAGTCAACAACCACTGGCCAGGAAAAATAAAGGGGGAAAAGCAAAATGTTTTGGGATAACCCTGTAAAAAGGGCCATTTTCAACACTACTCCATTCAATTGTCCCAAACAGATGGAAAGAGGCTATGGTTAGACCCATATTAAAGAAGCCTACTCTTGACCCCAAGCAGCCAATCACTTATCGGTCAATCTCTCTTCTTCCTCTCTTCGGGAAGGTTTTAGAGTCATTGGTCAACAAACAACTCACTAATCACCTAGAGAGCAATAATTTGCTGGGTCTCTCTCAATCTGGGTTTCGGGCTTCTCACAGCACCGAAACGGCCTTATTGGAAATAGTAGACAATATTAGACTCGCCCTTGGCGCCAGACAATCTTCCATCCTGGTCCTTCTAGACTGTTGGCTGCTTTTGGCACCATCTCCCACAGCAGTTTCTCTGAATCGTCTGCAGAAGATGGGAGGCAGAGCACCGCACTGAACTGGTTCAGGAGCTACTTGACTTCTGAGTAGGTCCCACCAGTTGTAATGGCACGTAAGGCCAATGGGGAGGCCAGGCTCTGTGTGGACCTTATGTAACATAACACATCTAATTATCCACTTCCCAATCCTTAACAAAATGTTGTGGATTCTAAATGGTGTAAAGCATTGCTCCACTCTAGATCTGACGTCAGCTTATCACCAAGTCAGGTTGCATCCCTCGTCCCAGGTACTTTTGTCACTCCCTTTCGCACCTTCAAATTTCTCAGAATGCCGTTTGGTTTTATTTATGCAGCCTCTGTTTTTCAGAACGCAATGGAGAGAATCTTGAGAGATGTCTAAGGGGTGAAGGTGTGTCCGGAGGACATTTTGATTTATGGGACAGAGGTTAGAGAACATGATAGAATGTTGAGTGAAGTCCTGGGAATGTTGCAGAGTTGTGGACTAATGTTGAAGCCTGAAAAGTGCAAATTTAATGTACCACAAATTCGCCCAAAAAGTGGGTTGGTGAATGCAATTTAAGATCTACAGCCACCGCCAAATAAAGATGAATTGGGGAAGTTTCTGGGGATGGCTGAATTTTATAACATGTTCGTCCCCAGGTTTGCAGAGAGAACTGTAAGCATAAGGTCCATGCTTGGCAAGGCCATAGAATTTGTTTGGTGTAAACCATGTGGAGAGGAATTTGTGGATATAAAGAACAGCCTGGAAGGTGCATCTGATTTAGGAAGCTTTGACCTCAATGATAAAACAATAATTATGACTGATGCCCTTGCTAAAGGCTTGGGGATTGTCTTTATCCAGAAGTCAGGTGGACAGGATAGAACATTCTCATTTGCCTTGGGAGGTTTCAGAGGAGCTGAGTTTAATTATTCTGTGGTTGAGAAGAAGGCATTTGGGGAGTAAAGTACTGTGAGGAAGCTCAGGAAGTTTCTTTGGGGACACCGATTTGAGATCAAGACCAATCACAAGCCTCTTAAAGAGGTATTTTCCAATAAAGGCATTGACTTGGTGTCCCATCGCATCCGCAAGTGGGTGGTTCCACTTCAGGAATTCAAATGTGAGGTTTTCCTATGTACCTGAGGCAAGTAATGTACAGGCTGACTGTTTCTAAAGGATGTGCCATGCATATGTGGCAAGTGATTTGGAGGATGATGATGATTATTTTGCTGGGTAGGATTTTGACAAAGAGGTGAAGGTGTGTTTGGTGACTGATGGGGTGATTCAAGAGACAGAGTGGAAGAAGGAGCTCCAAAATGATACGGTGGTGCAAAGAGGAATGGAGGTGGTTTTGTGAGGTTGGTGTACAAAGAACGTGTGTGAGTGGGACATTCTGGGATATTGGCAGGTGAGAGTGTGTTAGCAGTGGTGAATAGTTTGGTGCTCAGAGGCAGTAAGTTGTTTCTGCCTCATAGTTTCAGGAAAAGATAGGTGGATAATGTACATGTCCAAGAAGAGGGTCCGATAAAAGTATTGGTGGCCAGCCATGGTTTTGTTAATTGAGAGGGATGTAAGAATCTGTTTAAAATTATGTGTTCGCAGTGACAGGGTACTCAAATGCAGAGATCAACCCATGTTGGTGAGAGAGGAAACTCTGGACCATGGGTGGATATCGCATTGGACATTTTAGGCCCTGTCAGAAAGAAACTTGTGACAGGTATGTGATGGTTTGAATTCACATGTATTCGATGTGGCCTGAAATTAAATTTGTCATTTCGGTAGAATCTAGGGAGGTAATAGGGTTTTTAGAAGAACATTTTGAGAGAGAAGGTTTCCCTTCATCTAAACTTCCTGACAACTATGTTCAGCTAACCACTGAGCTGGTGGAAAATGTTCTGAAAGATAGAGGGATTAAGCATAAGAAGGCAGCTTTGTATCACCCGGAATCAAATGGCGTTGCTGAGCACTTTATTAAATTGCTACAAGAAGCTCTGTCCCTGGTGTGTAGAGCTGCATGGGAAAATGAGATGAGGAAAAAAGTGTGAGAATTCCGCCTCACTCCAAATTCTACCACTGGTGTCTCTCTTTTTCTATTGTTTAGGGGGAAGGTTCCCATTTGTGAGTCATTTCCTTGATAGGGGAATGAGAGAAGGAAGGATGTCAATGAACAGTTGGGAAATTAATTTAAGAATTTAACACTTTAAACACACAGTCCCTAGATTTAGAGCCTGATCCCATCTAAACAGTACCGTCCTTCCAGGTCTTTTAGAACATCGCACTGGATCAGTCATGTCAAGCCATTATTGCTTGCAAATTGGGTTCTCCCTTTGATGCATGTCCTCCTGAGGTACTTCCTAAGATCATAGATACTGTCAATAGAGTAATTAACAATATAGTCAAATCATCCTTGGCCACAGCAACAGTCTCTGCATGATGGAAACTGGCAATTGTCAAACCACTCCAAAAAAACTTATCATAGAGCCCTCCACACTTTCTAATCTTCGCCCTATATCATGATTACCCATCCTTGGTAAAAACACAGAAAGACTGGTCAATAGACAGTTTACCGATTTTCTTGAGAATGCCAGGATATTGCATCCCTGCAAATCCGGCTTCCACCCTAAGCACCCATCTGAATCTGTATTTCTGGAAATAGTGGATACACTGAAATTAACTCTAGATAGAGGAAACAATGCGGTGCTGATCTTATTAGATTTGTCAGCCACATTTGACACCATTTCAAATGACATTCTACCATCCCAAATGAAAAACTGCGATATATCCGGTACTACTCTGGCCTGAATAAAATCTTTTCTTACTAACCGCAGGCCTTAGGATCATTTCTTTCAACTGAACTTCCTATCATTTAAGGCATTCCACAGGGCTCTTCTCTCATCCCTCTTTTGTTTAATATCTACATGGCCCCCTAAACTCATTAATATCCTCTTTTAACATTGAAAAACATCATATGCAGATGATACGCAACTGATCTTGGTCAACACAGAAGAAGTGGATACAAAATTTGGGGTAAAGTTTCATGCCTCTCTCTCGTTTCAGCTAGAAGCCCTCGCAGTGTCTGGAATGTGCTTTAACCTCATCAAAACTCTCAAAAAGATTTTTGATTTCATTCCCTACTCTGCCAGGAACACAGTGGCAGTAGCACTTATCCTGTCTAGATTAGACTACTGCAACATCCTATTCGCAGGAGTTAATAAACAAGTACTAAAAAAGCTACAGCTTGTACAACTTGCAGTGGCCCGCTTGGGGCTGAAATTGGTCCACCGATCATCGGCCTCGGCAGCCCTTAAAACCCTTCATTAGCTGCCCATCCAAAAAGAATTCTACTTAAGGATCTGTTGATCACTTTCATAGCTTTTGGAGACTTAGGACCTAAATATTAAGCAGCCAGGTTCACTCCTTACACCACTGCTAGGACACTTAGAACCTCCTCAGCAAACTTTCTTAAACCTCCTGGTTTTAGGTTCAAAACCGAAGGAGAAAAATCCTTGACAGTTCTAGGAACCAGAGCATGGAACCTCATGCCTACATAGCTAAGGCTGATGGGATCAGAAACCCAATTCAGGAAAGCCTTGGAAACTTGGATCTTTGGGTCCACTGAAGCATTTTGCTCATCACTTATATAATTTGAGATACATTACATGACTTGCCTGACACTCCTTGCTCTGTTCCGCATAGCTTAAGGATGCTCCTATCTGAGCTATAGTTGCACTCTATAAATATTCAAATCAAATCAAAATGTTGATGGGTGGAGAGAGAGAGAACAGGTGAAGAAAGTGCGAAGTAAAGAACTTATTAAAAGAGGAAAGCTGTGAGGAAGTCTTCTGTGCAAGTGGGGGACTGGAAAAAGATCAGGTCTCCGTGGAAGGATGGCAAAACTTCAAAATTTAGTCAACCGTTCAAAGTGTTAGAATTGTTCAGGAATGCAGTGAAAATGAGTGATCACAGGATCTGGAATCTCAACAGGGCTGGCAAGTATTATGCAGTGGAGCAGGAATATCGTGCCACGCTGTTGGACCCTTAGGCTGAGGTTGGTGAAGAATCCGTGGTGAATTCATGAGAGAATCTAAATGTGAGACCCCAACGGGAACTGAAAAAACTGTGCATTGACAAGTCTTTGTTTAAGATGCATTAATGTTATCTAAGTTATTTTCATCCCTTTTACAGGGGCATGTGCACGTGTGTTAAGCTAGAAGTGAAGTTGTTATGTCATTTAAGTTGTTATGTTGATTGTATTGGGTGAGAGATGTGAAGTGGTGTTCTGTATCCGGGTGATGAAGCTGTGTTCTGCAACCACCACATCATCTCTGGAATGTTTGATTACGGGTTGGAGGTAAGGAGAAAATGCCCTGTACTTTAAATAAAGCCTTCATTTTGGGTGTATATGCTGTCATTGAGTGATGTCTATACTGACTTCTACACCCAAAATCTGGCATGCGGTATGAGAGTCAGGAATGTTTTAGCTCAGGTGCCTTCCTCTCAACCTACATGAATATACACTTTTAGGAAAATGGATTGTCAAATAAGGGTTAAACCAGTGGATGAGCTCCAACAAAACTAAGCATACTAGTGACTAGAAAATAAAGCAGGTATCAATACGGAATCCTGGCTTTCACTTGGCAGCAAGGCTCAAAGCAGCAGGCATCTGAAACAAAAATGTGTGTAAAGTCAGATTAGTAACAGCAAAACAACATTGATGTTAGGAAGCAAAAAAGATAGAACTATCAAACCAACTCAGCAAAAAGGAGACACATATTTTTAACACAACAGCATACAAAGCAGTTACCTGGATCACGAATTACGAATATTTAAAGAAAAATACACAAAAAACATTGGTGCCAAAAGCCAATGTAAGTCAATAGGACATGTTTGCAGAGGCATTTCAGAAATCTGTGCTGGCACTGGTAACCAAACTGAAGCAGGTCATTCATCGGATGAGAAGTCGTTTCAACGTTTTTTAAAAATGTCTTCAGCTAAAAGGAAAACACAGAAGATCCAGGATCTTATTTACAGTAGTGCACAACCGGAGCAACACTTTTTATTATATCTACGAGGCCACTTAATGCCACTCTGCTTGAAATCATAGAGGAAAGTGGGCATTTGAAACGTGGTAAGACTCCTAGGTTTAATGGTCAATGGCACCAGGGTTGACACTAGCCACCACACAGTGCACTAGAGCTAGGCGACAGCAGAAATGCATCTTAGTTGTTATAGCACATCTCGGCTGTTTCCCTGACATGCAACACAGCGCAGCAGCTTTGCCTGCTGCCCTGCATGAAATGTCAGTAAATATGCTCCAGGGTGTGTCAACACTGGAAAATGGACCACTTCAATCCTAGTTCTTCTATCTACTGATGAGGTTTCCACTCACACCATACCTTAGCACCATTGAGGAGAGCCCCAAATGTAGTCCACTGGAATTAATCACCATGTCCCTCCTTAAAGATAAGAACATTTTACAAATATACAGAACACTAGTCAATCATACCCTCATATACAGAGTCACAATTTTGAACGAATGAAGGCAGACTTGGTTTTGATGGAAGGATTGGCAGGCAGATGTTATAGTCTGAAGGGAAAATGCAATGACTTGTGCTATCTTATGGATGGTCACACAATCTACATTTGTTCTCTCACCGCCAATTGCCCTATTAAATATCCTGGATGATTTTAACATTAACATATATATGAAAACATTGATGAGCCTAGGGCTATTAGTTTTCAAGCATGAGGAGCTACAGACGATAGAATGCTACAGATGATCCATGTTTTGCAAGGACTGGATGGCTGCAGAATACTGGAAAAACATGTCTATGCAGAACAAGGGCGCCCACACAAACATGATTGGATTTGAGAAAATTGGCAAAACTACGGCCTTGAGGATAATATGAGCCTGCACGCCCTGAGGCGGGAAACTAATTCGATATATATAGATTATTGAATACCGTGAACGTTGTGCATCGCAGGTATTCTACAAGTGACACCCAGAGTATGTGTGATTGCTTTTTCTTCATGTTGTTATGCTGAGTAATTAAAATGCAAATAGAAAATACCAGTAAAAATATGGGCAATTTTTCAGGCCCTCCTAAAGCTCAGGTGCGGCGAATAATGACAACTTTTGACCCATCCCTTCTGACAGGCTTGTGTTGTACACAGACCTAGACAAGGCACAATTGGCCTTATTTTCAAAGAATTAATGCAGTGTGGTGCTGCAAACCATTTGGCCGCACCGCACTACGTTAATTTTGAAACACAGGGATGCGTCACATCTACAACAATATGACAGATACCTGTGCTCTCTCCGGCGCTGGCGCACAATTAGCTGCCATGTGCAGATGCAGGAACCCCTGCACCATAGTGCAAGGGTGCCTGCATTGAGAGGAATGATTGTTTTATGTGTAGGAAGGTGTCCCTTCCTGCAAATAAACAATCTGAAATTGCGTTTTTGAAACTTCTATGTGTGCTGCTTAATGCACCATTTTAATGAATGTTTATATGCAGGAAGAGAGACCGTCCTGCACATAAGCAATCAGAAGAGGTGATTTCCTCGTTCTATGTGTGCTGCAGAGGAAAAAAACGAGGAGAACTGAAAACATTTCTCCTAGTTGTGCCTCCCTACGCCTCTCTTGGGGAGGCATAGCATTCTGACGCTTTTTCAGGTTTACGATTTTTCATAAATCTGGAAATGCGGCAGTAGCCACAATTGCATTGGAACACCCACAGAGACACCTATTTCACACCCCTTTCATGCAAAGTGTTGCGTGTAAAGGGGTCACATTTACAAGGACACAAAAAGCCATGCAGGGTGGTTTTACGTGTCCTTGTAAATATGGAACATCTGGTTGCGCCGCCATTGCGTCACAAAAAGTGAAGCAGTGGCGCCATAGGGGCTTGCAAAGAAGCCCCCATCTGCGGATGGCCAGCCGGCGATGACGCCAAGTTGGATGGCCTCTTCAGGTCGAACCAATCAAGTTCTATGGTAGACAGTCACATACACACACAAATTACCATTGACAGACAATGGAGGGAGGGTCAGGTATGGTTTCACCTAGGTCAACAGTTTTACCTTCAGTGTAAACAAGCATTTGCAATGCAATAGGTCTCACATTTACGCACGTGTAGGCTATTGGCATTGTAAATGACAATGCCTTTTATTTATGTTTAAAAACAAAAATAAAAGGCATTGTCATTTACAAAGTCAATAGCTCAAACTTGTGTTAAATGCGAGACCTATTGCATTGCAAATGCTTGTTTAGATAAAAGTGCCTGCCTTTCACCACAACAGAACCAAGCCTCGCGTGAGGTGCCTGGCTTCAGCCCCGCCTGTGCCCTTCATCTGTACTTTGTGAGGCTGGGGGGGTCGGGCCGTGGAAGCTGCTGAGGCGGATCCTGTGCTGGTTGGGACACACAGTGAACTTAATGTAGGGGCAGAGGGATGCACAAACGCACACGTGGCGGGCTGCAAAGTAATTACATAAAGAAGCACGACCGCTAAAGTCAAAACAGACCATTCTGCAAATTAATTAAATATAGAAACGCGGCCGCTAAAGAGAGCGGCCAGCGCTGACAATCAAGTAAATAAACAACCGCAGCCGCTAAAGTGAAAGCGGACCGCATTGCAAATTAATTAAATAAAGAAGCGCTGCCGCTAAAGTGAAAGCAGACGACCCTGCAACAAAAAAAAAAATTAAACAAAATAGTGCTCACAGCCAAGATAAAGCAGACATGTAACATGACGAGTAAAAGGTCCAGTCCTTATGGGCGGTAACAAATGGAGACAAGGCGGTACCAAGGAGGGACTAACAAGCCTATTTACCAATCAGAAGCCAGCATTTAAGAAGGACAATGACACAAAGCCAATGAACAATATGGGCGGAGAGTGGGCGGGGCCTTCTAGTGCATACCCTAATACAGCATGCCTCGAGGAGCGAGCAGCGCATGTGCGCTGCTGCTGGACTCAACCTAAAAAAGTTTTAGGTGATGAAAATGTTTTTATCTTGGGCAGGCTTGATGTTGTAGCCTGGTTCCTGGGATGATACGAGGTCCTGGTTCCTTATATGTACGATTGATGCTTCAATCGACAAAAGGGTGGATGTTGGCCTGATCAGCCGGTATGAGAGGACAGGGCTGATTCAGGTGTCCTATAAAGATGTCCAAAATTGGTGCGGTGACCGAGTGTTAATACCCTGATGAATCTGCCAAAAGTATTGGGGCAGTGAAACATGTCGGTGTCAGGTAGTGGTATGCAATATTAAGCTACCAGCCGTTTTAATTCACCAGCACACACTAGTACGAATAAATATAATGAGTGTGTCTGATGATTTTATATCACTCTTGTATGTTGGTCACACTAGTGAGCTATTGTTGTAGCTTTCTGTCTAGCACTTCTTTGCACGCACCTTTTTGTTTTGTGTTGTACATTTCCTTTGTTTTGTACACTAATTTCTTTCGGAATTGGAATGGCAACCAATGATGAGAAAGGGGCATAGAATTGGTAACATCTGCCAAGTTCCCTGAGGGTTGTTCGCCCGTGAGGTGCCTTCCTTTCCACCACACATTTTTTCATCTGTTCAATTGTGGGTGGATGTACTGTCTAATTGAGGGCAGACATCATTGGACATGTTGAGTTGATTGCTACCCTGAAACTCCAGGATTTTGGATACAAACACTTGTTTGTTGTGGACAGCAAGACATTAGAGAATACACACCTCACCGTGAAGAGAAAGGGGGTATTTCTGGAATATTACAGTAATATATCCAGAGTTGTGTACACTCATGTTGAGTAGACGTATGCTATCCATTGTCCTTGGTACAGGGATCTTTTTGTGAATTGACTGACTTGAATGGAGGGCGATCCCTTCTGTACCTTTCTTTTCCCTCTTGGCTCCTTTGTGTCATTGCTTAATGTTGTAGCCTAACAGGTTCTCTAGACTCCAAGAAGGACAAACTGAAATTAAGTGGTCTAGAAGCTCTACGTTTTTTAGATGGGTTTGGCACTTTCCTGATGGGAAACAAACTTTTTTATTTCGTACACTTCTAACTGCCTAAAGGATTATCAAAAATAAACTTATCGATATTTTGAATTTCTCAGTTAGAATAGTGAGCTACAAGCATCCCTTATTCTGCAAACGTTTCGGAAAATGTTTTAAATATGTAATCACCAGAAGCAAATCCAGTTCTCTGACTGTGAGCAAAAAGTTATGTGCATCGCACAGAAGTCTGAAATGGCTGAGTCAAAAGAGAAAACAGATTATGCTTGTAAAGTTTTTGAAGTCTATTATAAGTCACAAAACATCTCTCAGGCCAGTTTAGATAAATGCTTCCTCGGGGACAGAGCTGCCCAGGACAACTGGATCATCCAGCTGTGTCTGTCTGATGCAGTTCTGCAACTCAATTACCCCTCAGAA
Source organism: Lissotriton helveticus (assembly GCF_964261635.1). Classification (NCBI taxonomy): domain Eukaryota; kingdom Metazoa; phylum Chordata; class Amphibia; order Caudata; family Salamandridae; genus Lissotriton; species Lissotriton helveticus. The sequence goes on from NC_136059.1 coordinate 268,329,279, forward strand.
GCAACTGGCGAAGTTATAAGGTGAACAAACGCAATAAGCTAAATTTAAGAACTTGTCCTTCCATGACTTTTTGTTTAAAGTGGTTTATGACTCTCCATCACTGTCAAAGTGTGCTGAAAAATACCTTTTACCTTTTTGTTTTTCTTTTCTCTGTGAAATGGGATTCTAAGCATTACAGGCCTTACATTAATCTCTAGTCCCTCTTAAACATGCGTTTATGGCCACATCAAGATTGATTAAGAGGTGTGTGGGACATGGACTCTGAATTCTCAGCCTTGCATATTCCGCCTTGGAAAACCCTGCCAAATTTACATAGGGAAAAGCAGCGAAATGGAGGGAAAACCTGTAGAAATGGGAGTTCAAACACGAATTCTAATTCGCCATTCATTAGGGGGAAATTTGTACTCCCAGGTTCAATCCTTAGGGTGAAATTTATACCCCCAAGTGCATGGGATGGGATGCGGTGCGGCCAATGTGGCGTTCCTGCACACGTAGTGAACCCTAAGGGATCGGTGTTATCGGGCACAAATGTATCCTGGCCCAAGTAACATTTTCACCTTCGTGCATGTGTAGGAAAAGAGGAATATTATGTGCAAATCTTTAAGCACTGATTTTGCCTGTGTCATTACCCTGATTGTGATAGTTTTGCATTCGAAGTTTTCCTCATCAACAATCCGGCTAATTGAGCTAACATATAATGTGAGGCAGTGCAATTTGCATTTAGCTCTTCTATCAGTTGTTATGAGAAAAAATACAGAACTTTGGGGCATATTACCAAGGGAAAGTATCGCTGCTTTTTCGGCGAATTGTGCCGAGAAAGCGGCGATACTGCTAGAGCCCTATTAACAAGGGCATTTTAAAGCCTGGCGCAAGCCCACTTTGCATGTCGGCGATAAACATCGCTAATGACATGCAAAGTGGGCGTCCCCACGTCCAACCACATGTAAAATGTGGTTGGAGGTGGGAACACTGTATTACCAAGGCAGGCGTTGGGAGAGGGAGACCTGCGATAAACTCGTTTATCGCAGGTCTCCCAACGCCTGCCCTGACCAGGTGTTAGGGCATTGATAACATGGGGGAGTGGATCATAAAGCTGAATCCACCCCCCCATATTATCAAGGAACACATTAGCGCGTGAAAACAACATTTGTTTTCATGCGCTAATGTGCCATATCGCCGACTATCGCCGGATTTCAATTCGCCTACGTGATGCGCATTGGTAATTGCGTGCTAAAAAGGCGATGAAATCCAGCGATAGCCGGCGATATGGGGATGTGCGTTGTGCGTTTACTAACGCACTTCTTGGTAATATGCCCCTATGTTTTAATGTATATGGTTGTCTAGGTATATGGTATTTCCATAGCGTGACTCTAGCTAAAAGGCATCATGAATCTATCCAAAAGGCAATGGAGCGACTTTCCTGATAAAGAAAAACATAAAGTCAACAGGTAATTGGCGAGAAAGACGAGTAGTGGACCGTTAATGCAGTATGATGTAACGTTCTTTAAAGAGGTGAGTCTTCAACTCTTTCCTATATTGGATAAGTGTTGTGGTGGTCCTAATGCAGACGTGGATGTTGTTCCAGGTCCTTGGTGCAAAGATGCTAAAGACCTGTTGTCTTTTTGTTTTTTAACATTTCTTAGTCTGCAGTCTGCTGGTGCCTTGGGTGTGGGTGTGCTGAAAACCACCGGAGATAGTGAGCCTGTGTACATGATAAGTGGGTTGTTGGTCATGATAGCAGCTGGTTTTGAAGATGGGACCGGCCAACATAGATATCCAATGGCGTTACATGAGGAAAAGGATCATGTGATCATATCTTTCAGGTAGTGGATGAGATGTGCTGTGGCATGTATGATTTGATTTAGATTTTTTCTGTAGAGCGTGACGAATGCCCAAAGGTGTCTTGGTGCTGGTGTCCACTAAGGTGGTATTGTTGAGAAGTCTAGTCAAGGTATCAAAGAATGGATACAAAATTGGAAAATTTACAAAGATAAAGAAAATAACCAGGCTTTAAGATACTTTCTAAAATTCAACAGATTAGGTTAGCATCTGAGATGCCACAGCATTTGGTTCCATAACAAGGAAGTGGAGTGAACCAAGCTTCTACAGCCCAAGGAAGCTTTGTTAACGTTACGAACCAAAAGCAGTTTAAAAGTAGAAAACCGAAAGCATCTTCCAGGGGAATACGAAGAAATAATTTTCTTCAAGTATTCAGGCCCTATGCCATGGGGAGCTTTATGAGCCATACAACATGCTTTAAACACCACTCTCTTTTTAATAGGAAGCCAGTGTAACTCCTTCAGCGCTTTAGAGGCTGATTCGAATTTCTTGATGGTTTTGAGAAGGCGTAAAGTGGCTAACTGCAGCCTCTGAAGTTTCTCTAGAAGGCAGTGCTGCATGTCCTGATATAGGGCATTGCAGTAGTCTAACCTCGATAATATTAGATAGACAATGACTGTTTTTTGAAGGTCATATAATAGACAAGGCTACATTTTCTTCAATATTTTTTTTAAAAAAATAGGAGGAGATAAGCTGATTAGTTTGATCATAAAAAGTATGTTTCGAGTCAAAAGTGACTCACAGATTTTTCACTTTTGAGACCGGACTGGGCAAAGGGCCAAGGGTCAAAGGCCACCAGGAGGTTTTCCAATAGGATGTATCATTCCAAAAGAGGAGCACCTCTGTCTTATCAGACTTCAATCAGTTTCACTGACATCATGCCATTGGCCTGACCACCAGATTAGGTTTCCGGCAGTCGGATCAAGTCAGGTGGGGGAAAGACCACCATCTCCGATAGGCTCAAGGAGCTCATCGGGACGGTGGTCGGGATTCCTAATCCATACAATGGTGCGGTGGCTGCGCAGGCACCTCTTTAGGGATTAGCCTATCCCTTTCTAACTCCCTGTTCATGGCGGTCCCACCACCATGAACAGGCAGCCGGGAAGGGACATTGGCCCCTGTGGGCCTCTGCTATGAGTCCATGAGGGATATGTGGTGCCCCCCAAACATCCATGAACCGTTTGCAGTACACCACATGGTGAATGGATGTGTGCAAACATGTCCTTTTCTTTTGCAGCTTGTGCTGCAGCCCTTTTCCAGGCCCAGCACAAGCCAAAGTAGAGAAGGGCATATTTATGACCACCTCCTCATAGGCGGTTGCATTGTAATATGTTGGGTGGAACCACCGACTACTAGTCAGGTGGTTACCATCCTACAACAATGGAGGAAGAACACTTGTCCGTACGCCATTGTAATAAGGCGTTTGGTATCTCAAGAAATACTAAGATGGAAACTTGGTAAATGTGGTTATTAGACCATCACAGTTCCCAGCTTCCTGTCCTTTATTTTCTGTAAACATAATAGTGAGCAACTAACATGTATTAACTATATAGCACTCATTAGGATTATACTAAAAAACAAGCATCAATTATGACTGATATCTGTTGTTTTGGAACAGATCAAAGAAACAACCATTTTTACATGCTTAATCTCAGGGGAGCATATCATTTGGTTAGAATTCAAGAGGGTGCTAAATGAAAAACGGTGTTTCACACTAAGGTCGACCTGTTTGAATATCAAGTCATGTCTTTCGAACTCAATACTGCATCAGATGCTTTTTCATTTTTATTGATGAAATGTGAAAAAAAATGCATGTAAATTGTATTGTATATTTAAATGATTTTTTGAATAGGAGTGGGGCATAACTGTCATAATTTACTATAGGTTTGTAAAGCTAAATTATAGCAAAATTACAACAGATAATGCATCAACCTGCATTTAGCACTATGTTCTTAGCATAAAACTCACTCTCATGTCTAAAATGAGCCTGAGGATGCATTTTGCACTAAATTCAACAGAACATAAACAGCAGCAACCTTCAGCTGTTTGCTTGTTGTTCCTGTGGTAAACTTTTGTGCCACATTACATATATTTACTCCAACTGGCATATTCGCATAATTTTGGGTAATTTCGAGTCAAAAGAGTAACGAGAAATAACCAAAATTACTGAAATTACTCCAATTGCTCTGGCTTAATTAAATTTTTTCCCAGGTCTAATCTTGAATGACTCTGAGTTTGTGGACACATGTGCACAACCTGTTAAGACAGTATTACAAAGATTGAGAGACCATGAACCTTTTTCCACACACTTATGTGTGCATTTCATTCCACATCAGTAGAATCTTCGGTGGGGTACATCATTAGCCCACAGTGAGTTAAAATGGAAGACAATAGGGTTTCAGCAACTTTTGATTGGCCTATGCTTGCTTTTATCGAAGTCATACAGTAAGCTTTTTAGGATTCTATAACGTTTATATGAAATGTATTCAATTAATTTTCTGAGTTAGTCTGACCCTTTATCACACCACTTTGTGAGGGGCTTACTTTCACATGATTTAAAGAAGATACTCAAGTCTTTTATTTTCTGAGATGAAAATCTTTCCTGTGCCCCCAGTTAAAACATCCCAATGTTACTACTGTGGAGACAGATGCTTCATATCAGGCAATGGAAAAGTGTTGACTCAAAGAAAGGTCCACATCAGACAGATGCAGCCAGTGGGCTTTTTTCCCAGAAACGTTCACCAGCAAAGCTGAATTACTGAACTACAAAAAACTTGCAACAGTCCATTAGAGCATTGACTGCTAGACAATTAAGATGGACGTTGTTCATTTTGTATTGTGACTTTGTGATTAATTATAAACCTGGTCCCTACAACTGTAAGATTAATTGCCTTATTCCGAGATCATGAACCTGAAAATTAAAATATCATTGTTAATGAACCTCCACTGATTTTGTGAAACTAATAACAGTCATTCCATAGCCTTGACCAATGTGGATGCCTTCCTGATGCCTTTCAATGTGGTTTATAATAGCACCACAGCCGGTTTACACTGGTTTATAATAGCACCAGTCTGATGCCTTTCAATGAGGAAGCCTTTCTGTCCAAGTTTGCACATAATTGCAGGTGGTTGATAAAGAAGTGTGGCTAAGAGAAGGGGGGCGGAGCTTGCCTGAGCCTAAGATGGCTGCACCTATCCTGCGTGCATGCTTTCATTGTAAGCTCTAACTGGCAATAGGAGCCTACCTGTGAGGGCGCCACAGCCCGCTGTGATTTTTGCCGGGGCGCTGCCGCCACCAGTGGCGACTGCGGCCTTCGCTTACAGCCTGCAAGATTATCCATCTGATTGTGTCCCCCACCTGGGCCCGCCCTTCGGCTCAGGGCTAAGCTGTGCCATGGGCTGCATTCGCGACCTTAGCGAACCTGTGGGGGCTGTGTTTGGTCCCAATCACCCTTACGAGCCCATGGGAGCCCGTCGGAGAGCTTAGGGCATACTCCGCATGGCTTAACCCCCTGGTGCGCAGCTTGTTGGGGCCGAGGCTGCTACGCTGTACAGCGGTTGCTGGCGGGTGGATGGCGGTCCTGTTGACGGATTCAGGGACCTGATGTGCATCTGCGACATGCATGTTTGGGGCAGGTCGATGTGTTGACCGATCTGTCAGTCACTGGGCTGAAGACTCTGCGGCGAGGAGCCGGGGTGGGACTGAACATTGCGCAGCTGTGGTACGTGTTTCCTTAGCTCTGCCTGCCTGGTGAGTCCGGCTGCTGGCGTCCTACTGCGTAGCAAATCCGAAGTTATCGCTGGCTGCCATGTGGCTCGCTGGCACGTCCACTTGGGCCTCTTGTGCAGTTGCGCAGCAGTACGCTGCTGCAGAGATCGGTGTGCGGAGGCCACCGGTGGTGTGCTGGGAAGCCCCATATATCTGCTGTGTGAGAAGAGGTGGGCTGGCATGTGTGGCTTCCCGGAGGATCCTGGATATCGTGCTTATCCTACCTGGGGTTGCTTCTGCATTGCTGCCAACCACGCCCTACCTGCAATCTGGGTGGTCTATAATGGCCTGCATGCCTGGAGCGTGCTTCCTGGATGTTCAACGCAGAAGAGACCTGGTGGGTGCTTCACTTCTGCTGTGCTGTGAGAATCCCCAAGACTGCTTTGCCCGCTCTCGGAGCCAGTGGTGCCCAGCAGGCAGGTGTCTCCTATGAGCGAGTTGTGCCTAAATCAGTGTAGTAAGAGGACTGCGCTGTTCCCTGCATTAGTGACTGGTGTTAGAGTAACTTTGGACTGGGCAGCATTGGTACCACTCTACCCCAGCAGTACAACTTGGGAAGGTGGACAAAACCCAATTCAAGCTGCAATTCCAGCAGAGCAAATCGAGATCCAGGGACATGGAGGGGGCCCCCCTGAGGAGCGGGACCATATGTGGGACGAGGTAGAAGGGGATCTTAAACAGATTCTTATGGCAATGCAGAAAAGCCTACAGAAAACCCTCACTTCCATGGACGGTAAGATCGATTCTTCAGCATACCATATGGCAGAATGTCAGAGCGTCTAGATAAACACGCTGAACAAATTGATATGACCAAGAAGAGAGTTGCTGAGGTAGAGGAGGCGCAGTCAGAGGTCAGCACTGCCCAAAAGCAGTTTGCAAAAACACTAGTCATGCTACGGGAGAAGGCAGAAGATTTGGAGGCGAGATCCAGGAGGAGTAATTTACGTATTACGAGGCAGCTGGAATCCACTTCAATTGGTAATATGGAGGTGTTTATTGAACAGATGCTGGTCACACTCCTGTTTCGAGAAACTTTCTCAGGTATGTACGTGGTAGAGTGAGCACATCGATCGCTTGGCCCAGGTTCCCCCGGGAGCTCCACCGCGGCCAGCAATTGCTAAGCTCTTAAACTACAGGGAATGGAATGCGTCCCATAAGCAGGCAAGAGAAAAAGGAGTCCTGCAGTTTGAAGGTTCTATGATATCCCTGTTCCCAGACTTCACCATGAATGAGGCTAGACGACAATTTGCTTCTTTGAAAAGGCGTTTACGCTATGAAAATATCGACTACGCCTGCTCTCCCCTGCCCGGTTGAGGGTTAAAATGAACAGCCACTCCAGGATTTTCCTCAACCCTTAATCGCTCCAGAAGGCGAAGAAGGATATTCCTATGACATCGGTACGCAGCCAGGTCACTGAGGGACTGGACTAGGCGGCTGGTAGTGCTGCTGGTGATGAGGATGAACGTGACCTTCTATGTGCTCCTTTAGACTGAGATTTACTTTGGCATCTTGTACAACTTTGCCTCCCCCCTCGCTTGTCTCCATTAGTTTGTGACTCTACATTGGATTCTTTATTCCTGTTCTTCATCAGAACTGAAGCCAGCGTATCGCAAGTATCATTGAAATTTTCATCTTAGTTGGCGAGACTGAGATTTGTCTGATCAGTTAGACTTCATGTTCAGTTGGCGGATGTCATAACCTGTAAGCATGGGTGGGGTCGCTGGGCTGTTATAGCTGTACGTCCAGCCTTGTCATTGTTAAGCATGGATGCTACAAATTGCATTTGATGACAGTACTATGTTTCCTAACCAGTGGAGTTTCCTTTGGCGTTAAACAGGTAACATCCGCCCCATTGGTTACTCACTCTTTTGTTCTTGCTGGATTATGGTTTTTGTTCTGGTGGGGGGTGGACGGGTGTCGTCAATGCCAAGTTGGGGTCTGCATGGCATGGGTGACAGGTGGTGTTTGCCAGGAATTGTTTGTTTTTATATCGTTTTTTCTAAGTCACAGAATGTACGTTGTGCTTACTCAATTCAGCAGGGAAGTCCACAAGGAGGGCAGAGAACGGGAGGGTTTACCTATCTAGATATGGGGGGGGCTCTCACTGGGATGATTCCTGATGTAGATGACAGGGCGATATACTTAAGCTATTAACTTGGAATATTAGGGGCCTCAACGATTTCTAGAAAACTAGGAGAGTGCTTGCCTACTTCAATAGACACAACATAGATGTTGCACTATTGCAGGAGACTCATTTGCCTACTGGCTCCCAAATGCTTAATCATAGGTGGTTACATGGCGCCTTTCATGCTCTGGCTACTCCACGCACGCCTGACGGGTGCTCACATGGGTTAACCCTGGAAGTGGTATATCCATTAAAGCTTTAGAGATTGACAGGGAGGGTAGGTCCGCAATCTCCAAGATCAAATGGAAAGGGATGGAGTTTGTTATTATTAATGTATATGGCCCCAATTTTGACAACCTGCAATTCTTTAGAGACCTGTTAGTGTGACTGCAGAGATGGGCATCGTTTCCATTGGTTTGGGGAGGGAATTTTAACTGCACCCTCAATCCTGCTTTGGATCGCTCCGGGGCCAGGTGCGCAGATAATCGTTAATGGCTAAAGCAGTCGGGGATGCCGTTGCAGAACTAAATATGATAGTCATTTGGCTCTCCAGGAATAGAGATCGGGGGGATTCACACATTATTCAGCCCCGCACAACCTGTATACCAGGATTGATTATTGGTTTGTCTCCTGCTGTCTGTTCCTCCGCGATTGGCGGCTGAGAGATTCACCCACGCTCATACTCAGACCACTCCCGTGTCCAATTACACCTCACTACTCCATCAAAGAAGCCAGCTACCTTTACCTGGCGGTTCCCACCCTATGCTCTGCTAGATAATGTGTTTAAGGCGGAAATGGCTTAAGCCATTGAGAGCTTCTTCGACACTAACATTGGTTCTGTTCCTCTATTTGCCACGATGTGGGAAGCCTTTGAGGTTTATATAAGAGGGATTACATCCGGGGGTACTCCGCTCCATCAGGGATGAGATGGTAGTTCTGGAAAAGAAACTTGCTGTACTTGAGCGGGATGCCCTAGCAATTGGAGCTGAACAGGGGGCGACAGAATTAAAGACCACACAAGACTGTCGATAAGGAAGTCAAATTCCTTGGGAAGTATGCTGTCACCAAGAATGACACGGAAGGTGAACGCTCGGGTGCTACACTCCCAGCGATTCTGAAGGGTAGATGTGACAAGGTTGGGGTCACAGAACTCTATGCAGTCACCAGTGATGTTCTGCGTGACCCAGATGCTTTTGCTGATTGGTTTAAGAACTACTACTACAACCTGTCTCAATCCAGACCGACAGGTAGTAACGAAGCAGTAATGGATTACCTGGAGCACATAAAGCTCCACTGGTTAGTGGATGGGCACAGGGAATATTTGAGGAGGCCCCTTGAGACATGGAAAATCCATGAGGCGCTAAAAAATCTATGCAAGCTGGGAGTGCTCCTGGGCAAGATGGCCTAACTGTGGCCTTCTACAAGGAATTCAGAGAACTCCTGGTCCCCCACTTGATTTTCTTATTTCAAGACCTTTTCTCCCAGCTAGTATATGTTTTATATAGCTCCCCGACTGCCAGGTCAGAGTGGGCAATCTGGTCTCCTCACCCTTCAAAATTTCCAGGGGAACTCACCAGGGGTGCCCATGATCACCACTCATCTATGCTATTGTGGCTGATCCATTGGCGTGCACCCTTAGGGCGTACCACAGCCATAGAGGGATTGGATACCCTGGATACAACCTAATCATCTCCACTTACACTGACAACACCCTCCTTTACATCAGAGACCCTGAGACCAACCTGTTCCCGGTTCTGAGGGAAGTGGTTCATTACGGGGAATTCTCTGGTCTTCGGATTAACTGGGCCAAATCCACCATCTTCCCACTCACACCAGCATTGGAACCTTTCGAGCTGGAGTTCCTGCTTCAATGGACTAGTGACTCTGTGTGCTATTTGGGTATTCAGGTGCACACTCATTCCGACGTGGTGTTTAATGATTACCACGGCAGCGCGATGGCTAAACTAGACGATGATGTCAATAGATGGGGGCGCCTGCCACTATCCCTCATGGGCCGCATCTCCTCAATGAAAATGGTGGTCCTCCCACGGTTCTTCTTCTTGTTTTGTAACATACCAATGATTCTCCAAGCTCCTTTCTTTAAGCATCTTAAGTCTCTGCTGATTCATTTAGCTTGGGCCGGTAAACAACCTAGGGTCAGATGGGACAATCTAAAGCTCCCTAACTCCATGGGTGGCCTTGGTGCCTCCGATGTGGAACTCTACTACTATGCGGCACAGTGCCTGCCTGCCTTTTACTGGCTGCATCAGCAAAACCCCCCTCCCCACCTGTATAAAGAGAAGGTTGCCACAGCACACTCCCCACTGTCTACATTTCTGTTTCGAGGCCCACATAGACACGCTGGCACACTTTACTCCATTAATGCCACTACGCATGCATGGTACAACATACTGAAGCAGCAGGCGGTCTCTATCCTATATTCTCCACTTGCCCCAGTCGAATTGTGTTTTTGGCTGCCAGTGCTCACTGAACCGGAGGTGCCATGCGCACTTTTGTTACTTGACATTTCCTGTGACATTTTCGAGGACGGGGAGGGGACAAAATTGTCTCGGATGGGAGAGAAGTTCTCCCTCTGACAACGTTTCATTACTATAGGGTCAGGCAAGTACTTCACGACATGTTGGGAGATGAACTGACTGAACCACCGGAGGTTGCCCCCTTCTCCCTCCTGTTGCGAGCAGAGTCCCCTCGGGAGGTTGTCTCAAATATTTACACTCTAGCTCAAGACTATTGGAAATATCACTTCACTAAAGCTAGGCTTGACTGGCAAACTGATCTAGACTTAGTATTGGAGGATGACACATGGCGTTACTGTTGTGAGGCTACACAACCGGTCTCTCTGAACTGGCGACATTTACATATACGACATATACATTTCAAATTTATCAACAGAAAATACTACACCCTGATCCGTTTACACAAATATGGCCTCCAGGACACGGCAAGATACAAAAGATGCAGTGTGCGTCCCGCAGGGTTTCTCCGCATGGCCTGGCTGTGTCCAGAAGTAGCCTACTTTTGGATAGCCATTTTCCGAAAACTTGGTGATATAACAGGAGAGTCTATCAAGCTGGACCCATTGTTGGCTCTACTTGGCTTCTCCAAACGTATACGCAAGGGCATTAGGCGCTTGGTAGAGATGGGACTATTAATAGCTAAACGGGTGGTTGCAATACATTGGGCCAGAGGAACCCCCCCACCATAGTACAATGGTCTCAAGACATGTTATATTTTAACACGCAATCCAAACTATATAGCAGACTACTAGCCCCTCCTCCGTCCCCCCAGAGCCACTCCAAGAATCTCTGGAGTCTATACAGTGACTAATTAGCTGGTATGGAGTAAATTGGAGTAAATTGGGTATCTATGGAACCTCTTCCCCTTCTTATGGCAGGGATTCGTCAGTGGGCACTTGCAAGGTACTATCGGGTTTTCCTTAGGTTATAGATTCCATGTGCCCTCTTGTTGTATTGCTGCAGTGGGTCGCTGCTGGGCCCTACCCCAGGGTTTTTCTTTTTCTCTATGCATTGCACCCCTGTATTGCTGTTAGGCTTCTCTAACAATGATGGTAAATGACCTCTTTGGTATGTTTGCCCACCTTTACTGTAGAACCCTGTCCACTTGTACCTTAATAACCGATGAATTTGATATATGCATACTGTGTGTGACTCATTTTAATTGTTTCTTTTCTTTCTTTGTAAGTGTAATCGTTTGTTCTGTGCCTTTTGTTTATAAATCTCAATAAACAAATTAATTTAAAAAAAAGTATGGCTAAGAGAAGAAAGTGTTCTTTTTTAAAAAAAAGTAAAAAAGACAACAGGTTATAATTTGACTTCATGACTCTAAGACAGTTGGGTATCCTCAATACCTAAAACAATAGCAGCAGTCAAATGATTCACATCATCCTCTGTATATGTAGAAATATGATCTAAGTGCTCAGACTAAGAGTGCACACATGAAACCTGCTGGCCTTTTAAGATCAATGCCAGTTCTCCAAAGACCATGGCATACTCTATCCATGGACATTACTGCTGAATTACCCAAAAGTCAAAATTAATACTGTCATGTTTGTGATTGTTGCTAATTTGACTAAAATAAGACATTTGGTGCACCGCTTGGGTTGCCCTCATCCACAAATTTAGTGCAAATGTTGTACATATAATTAGGTTAGAGAGTAAGTTTTGATATCAGATAGAGTTTCTCAATTTATATCAAAATTCTAGTCTGCATTGTGTAAAGAATTGGATATAGAAGATTGTCTGTCCACATGCTATGCTCCTCAACCTGAAGAACAGCAGAATGATTAAATCAGTGTGCTCAAGCAAAATTTGAGGTATCAACAGGGCCAGATTGGAAACAGCAACCAGCCCTTGCTCGACCACTCGGCTTTTGTTACAGGAGGCCGATATTGCAGCACTGCTACAAAACCGTCCCCAAGTGACAAAACTAGCCCCCATGGGCGCAAACCTGGCCCCCACCTCTCCGTTCCACTGGGAGAATGCCCGGTGCCTGCTGCGGCCAGGGCAGCCCTGGGTATCAAGCACTGAAAGAACAGGAGTGGAGTAAAATGGTAGGGTTAGCAAGCAAAACTATTTTTTTATTATTCTGTGCTCTCTGTTGTGGGTAGATCACCTTTTTTCTATACATACGGATCCTAACTTATAGAACTGCCATCAAAGCCATGTTTGTTTGCATCAATTCCTTCGGGGCAAGAACATTCAACTGAACTTCAGAGACACAAACATCTACAGAGAAGTCTTTAGAGAAAGCCAAAATTACGTATATGTTTTGTGCAGACATAGTTCCAGCACCTACAACCTAAGTTTTTTGGTACATTTACCATTGAACAAATTTTGAATCCTTTAACAGTGTGGTAAATCTTTGTTCTGTAAAGATCCGTCTTGCTCCAAATCCTGCTTGCAATTTTGGTGGTATTCTTGGATCCATTGATAACAGGTTCCTCATGGTAAATAGGATTCCCTGGTGTGAGGTCATGAAACTTAGGCACTGCTGCTGGTATCTTGCGGCAGGAGTTGGAATTCATCACTGTATTAAGATAGTGGAAAGCAAAGGGATTTTGCTGGTGGGAAAACACAATACTTATGAATATTCATTGTGTTACAGCTAATGAACTACATTTATGGCGAACCATTCACATGACAGGCTTTATTTTCAGGTTGTTGTAGATAGAAGAAGGTGTATTTTAATTCAGGTTACGTCATACATTATTTACAGAGGTTATTTACATCTTTGAGCTCTAGGAAGGTCCAGAGTCATCAGCTAGTGTTATACAGAGATTACCACATGATATAGCAGTCATGGTAACAACAGTGATCTGTAATGTCACTGACCAAATACTAATAGAATTGTTCCCTGTTGTAGATATGAACACTTCTCAGGGCAGCTCAGTAAGAGCAAGTAAAGTGAAGATATCCAGTGTTCTCTTGCACACATTCTTCTTTTCCCCGATCCACTGCCAACTGGCATAGTTGTTCTTTGAATGGTCATCTGCGGGTCTAGGGAAGTGTAGATAGAATTGGTATTTTTGGTTCAGAATTTAAAAGACGGTGAAATTGTGACATAGCTGTTGTTGTTTATTTCTTCCATTAATCTTGTTTCAAAGTGCTTCCATATTGTCAGATTAGAGAACAGAGGCATAAGTAGCATAAAAGTTTGCTAAGATCAAACAGTTTATTTATTTTATTTGAGGTTTTTATAGAGCGCAACACTCATCCCGAGGGATATCACGGCGCTTATACCAGATAGCAACTACTGATGGTGGATGGTGGGTTTTCAGTTTTTTCCAAAACTGGAGATAGTTTGTGGTATGTCTCAGGTCGGTGGGGAGCTCATTCCACAGTTTTGCTGCCAAGTAGGAAAAGGAGTGACCTCCTGTTCTAACTTTGTAGATGCGTTTGGTCTTGGCCAAAGCTGATAGAACAGAGCGTGGGTCCTAGTGGGAACATAAAATTCGATCTTCCCTTGAAGAATTGTGGGGCCAGTTTTATGTAGAGCTCTGTGGGCATGGCTAAGCAATTTAAAGGCAGCCCTCTGACGCATCGGTAGCCAATGGAGTATCTTTAAGCATTCCGATGCCGAGTCTAGTTTGCCCTTGTTGCAGATAAGTTTAGCCGCCAGATTTTGCAAAACCTGCAGGCGAGAGAACAGATGTTCATTCATCCATTCAAATAGCGCACTGCCATAGTCCAGGCGACTGACCAGTAGGGCCTGTGTGACTGAGCGTCTGCAATCCAGGGGTATCCATGGGAATATCCTGGCTAGGAGTTTTAGAATGGTAAAGCCCTTGCCACAAAGGGATCGAACATGATCCTTCATGGACAAGGCGTCGTCTATGATAATTCCCAGGTTCCTGGCATGTTGCTTTGGAGTGGGGGCCAAACCTAGTGAAGGTGGCCACCATGTGGCATCCCATACACGTTTGGCACCACCGAACAGCAGAATCTCTGACTTACCTGCATTCAACTTTAGGCAGTGGGCATGCATACACTGGGCCATTTCGGAGAGGCAGTCATGTAGCTTGTTTTTAGTTTTATCAGGCCCTTTGTCCATGGTCACCATCAGCTGGGTATCATCCGCATAAGAGCAGATGCCGATACCCCACTTCCTTCCAATGTCGGCAAGAGATGACATATAGACATTGAAAAGAGTGGGGCTCAGTGAGGCGCCCTGGGGGACCCCGCAGCTGATGGGATTGGGTCTGGAGTGGAACTGACCCATATGTACTGCTTGAGTGCGGTTGCTCAGGAAAGACTGTAGCCAGTTCAATGCCGTGGATTGAACTCCTTTGCTCCGAAGTATGTTCAACAGGCAGTTGTGGGATACCGTGTCGAATGCCGCTGACAGGTCAAGCAGTATCAGCGCCACCGCTCCACCTTGATCGGTGGAGGATCTGATACTGTCCGACACTGCCAGCAGCGTTGCCTCGGTACTGTTATTGGCTCGGAAGCCAGTCTGGGAAGAATCCAGAAGGGAGTTGCTTTCTAGGTACCTGGTTAACTGTACATTCACCAGTTTCTCTAAAACTTTAGAGAGGTAAGGGAGCTGGAAGATCGGTCTATAATTCTCTGGGTTGAGAATGTCAGATCCCGCCTTCTTCAGAAGGGGGGTCACAGAGGCGTGCTTCCTGGCATCCGGGAAAATGGCAGTACTTAAAGATTTATTAAAGAGTTGAGTGATCAGGGGGCAGAGCGTGGACGCAATTCTTTAGAACACGAAGTGGGGGCAGGGGTCCAGGGGGGAGCCAGCTTTCACTGTGGTCAGGGCTACTAGGACCTCATCTTCGGAGAGTGGTTCGAAGCCGGTTAAGCGGGGTGCATTTCTTAGGTCTGGTGGAGTGTAAGCATGGGCGTAAAATCCGCTCCGCTCGCGGATTTTTCGGATTTTCGGCAAATTCGCAATCCGCGAACGCTCGCGAATTTGTCGAAAATCCGTGAATCCGCTCGCGGCGGATTTTTTGCTTGGTTGCGGCGCGCGGCGTGGTGCACGGCGTTCACTTTCCGTCATTTTAGCGTTTGCCGAGTTGTTTTTCTTTGCGAGTGACGCGCCATTTTAGATCTTGCTGCGTGTTCCCGCGGGAGTTTGTCGCCCGCGAATACGTACTCGCGGCTTGCCACCTTGCACAGCACACCTCGCGAGAGTTCGCAATTGCGAACACGTAGTTGCGGCGGAAAGGAACAATCTCGCACTTGCGAAATAGAGATTTTGCAATTTCGCACAAGAAAATCACCAGCAAACAGGATAAACCTTCAGAAAATTATGATTTTTATCAGAATCACTCCTCAGGTTGACATTTGCATGGCCTTTTTTTTTGCAAGGAGTCCATTTTGGGGGGGGGAGGAAGGAAGTGCCCCACAGTCTCCAACTTCCTGTTCCTGTCCAGCAGGCTCCTCCCAGTGCTTTGTCCATCTCCTGGTCACTTTCATTTGGATCTGGAGCTGGAAGGATTACTTTTTGTGGGTGCTGCTGGATATTTGGATTTGAGGCCTTTTTGACTGTCTTTGGATCACTTTTGGATTAGAAATCAACTTTCACAAGTAAGTTTGTTTGGGGCATTACAGTTGCTGCAAGTACAATTTTGGAACTTTTTCAGAAAATTAAATAAATTATATTGTGGGTAGCCACAGTATCCAGTAGGACCAGGGTTGGTTATGGGTGCATGATACAACTGTTTTGTTGAATTTAAACACCATTGAGGCCATGGATGGGCTGGGATTGTGCAGATTTTATTGTTTTTTGTCGTTTTTTTGGGCCTGCTGGTGTGGCCCTTTGCCCAGGGGTGGTGAGTGTTGCATGGGCCTAGTCTTTCTGTGGGGTGTCTTCTTGAATTTAAACACCATTGAGGCCATGGATGGGCTGGGATTGTGCAGATTTTATTGTTTTTTGTCGTTTTTGGGGGGCTGCTGGTGTGGCCTTTTCCTTGCCCAGGGGTGGTGCTGGTGCATAGACTGAGTGTGCCTGTGGTGTGGTCTCACTCTCTTTGATGTAAACATCATGGATGGCATTGCATTGTGGTGATTTCTGGCTGTTTTTCTGTTTTTTGGGGGTGTACTGTTGATGTGGACTGGCCATGTGGGTGGTGGTGGTGGCCATCTTGAGTGCTGGCTGGTAAAGGCAACATGTGCTTGGGGTGTAAGGGGGCCATTTTGAGGAGAGGCAGTGTCTGAGGCCTGCACTTATTTTGCCTACTTTTCATCCCTTATGCCCAGGGGTAGTGAGTGTTGCATGGGCCTAGTGTTTCTGAGGGGTGTCTTCTTGAATTTAAACACCATTGAGGCCATGGATGGGCTGGGATTGTGCAGATTTTATTGTTTTTTGTCGTTTTTTTGGGCCTGCTGGTGTGGCCCTTTGCCCAGGGGTGGTGAGTGTTGCATGGGCCTAGTCTTTCTGTGGGGTGTCTTCTTGAATTTAAACACCATTGAGGCCATGGATGGGCTGGGATTGTGCAGATTTTATTGTTTTTTGTCGTTTTTGGGGGGCTGCTGGTGTGGCCTTTTCCTTGCCCAGGGGTGGTGCTGGTGCATGGACTGAGTGTGCCTGTGGTGTGGTCTCACTCTCTTTGATGTAAACATCATGGATGGCATTGGATTGTGGTGATTTCTGGCTGTTTTTCTGTTTTTTGGGGGTGTACTGTTGATGTGGACTGGCCATGTGGGTGGTGGTGGTGGCCATCTTGAGTGCTGGCTGGTACAGGCAACATGTGCTTGGGGTGTAAGGGGGCCATTTTGAGGAGAGGCAGTGTCTGAGGCCTGCACTTATTTTGCCTACTTTTCATCCCTTATGCCCAGGGGTAGTGAGTGTTGCATGGGCCTAGTGTTTCTGAGGGGTGTCTTCTTGAATTTAAACACCATTGAGGCCATGGATGGGCTGGGATTGTGCAGATTTTATTGTTTTTTGTCGTTTTTTTGGGCCTGCTGGTGTGGCCCTTTGCCCAGGGGTGGTGAGTGTTGCATGGGCCTAGTCTTTCTGTGGGGTGTCTTCTTGAATTTAAACACCATTGAGGCCATGGATAGGCTGGGATTGTGCAGATTTTATTGTTTTTTGTCGTTTTTTTGGGCCTGCTGGTGTGGCCCTTTGCCCAGGGGTGGTGAGTGTTGCATGGGCCTAGTCTTTCTGTGGGGTGTCTTCTTGAATTTAAACACCATTGAGGCCATGGATGGGCTGGGATTGTGCAGATTTTATTGTTTTTTGTCGTTTTTGGGGGGCTGCTGGTGTGGCCTTTTCCTTGCCCAGGGGTGGTGCTGGTGCATAGACTGAGTGTGCCTGTGGTGTGGTCTCACTCTCTTTGATGTAAACATCATGGATGGCATTGCATTGTGGTGATTTCTGGCTGTTTTTCTGTTTTTTGGGGGTGTACTGTTGATGTGGACTGGCCATGTGGGTGGTGGTGGTGGCCATCTTGAGTGCTGGCTGGTAAAGGCAACATGTGCTTGGGGTGTAAGGGGGCCATTTTGAGGAGAGGCAGTGTCTGAGGCCTGCACTTATTTTGCCTACTTTTCATCCCTTATGCCCAGGGGTAGTGAGTGTTGCATGGGCCTAGTGTTTCTGAGGGGTGTCTTCTTGAATTTAAACACCATTGAGGCCATGGATGGGCTGGGATTGTGCAGATTTTATTGTTTTTTGTCGTTTTTTTGGGCCTGCTGGTGTGGCCCTTTGCCCAGGGGTGGTGAGTGTTGCATGGGCCTAGTCTTTCTGTGGGGTGTCTTCTTGAATTTAAACACCATTGAGGCCATGGATGGGCTGGGATTGTGCAGATTTTATTGTTTTTTGTCGTTTTTGGGGGGCTGCTGGTGTGGCCTTTTCCTTGCCCAGGGGTGGTGCTGGTGCATGGACTGAGTGTGCCTGTGGTGTGGTCTCACTCTCTTTGATGTAAACATCATGGATGGCATTGGATTGTGGTGATTTCTGGCTGTTTTTCTGTTTTTTGGGGGTGTACTGTTGATGTGGACTGGCCATGTGGGTGGTGGTGGTGGCCATCTTGAGTGCTGGCTGGTACAGGCAACATGTGCTTGGGGTGTAAGGGGGCCATTTTGAGGAGAGGCAGTGTCTGAGGCCTGCACTTATTTTGCCTACTTTTCATCCCTTATGCCCAGGGGTAGTGAGTGTTGCATGGGCCTAGTGTTTCTGAGGGGTGTCTTCTTGAATTTAAACACCATTGAGGCCATGGATGGGCTGGGATTGTGCAGATTTTATTGTTTTTTGTCGTTTTTTTGGGCCTGCTGGTGTGGCCCTTTGCCCAGGGGTGGTGAGTGTTGCATGGGCCTAGTCTTTCTGTGGGGTGTCTTCTTGAATTTAAACACCATTGAGGCCATGGATAGGCTGGGATTGTGCAGATTTTATTGTTTTTTGTCGTTTTTTTGGGCCTGCTGGTGTGGCCCTTTGCCCAGGGGTGGTGAGTGTTGCATGGGCCTAGTCTTTCTGTGGGGTGTCTTCTTGAATTTAAACACCATTGAGGCCATGGATGGGCTGGGATTGTGCAGATTTTATTGTTTTTTGTCGTTTTTGGGGGGCTGCTGGTGTGGCCTTTTCCTTGCCCAGGGGTGGTGCTGGTGCATGGACTGAGTGTGCCTGTGGTGTGGTCTCACTCTCTTTGATGTAAACATCATGGATGGCATTGGATTGTGGTGATTTCTGGCTGTTTTTCTGTTTTTTGGGGGTGTACTGTTGATGTGGACTGGCCATGTGGGTGGTGGTGGTGGCCATCTTGAGTGCTGGCTGGTACAGGCAACATGTGCTTGGGGTGTAAGGGGGCCATTTTGAGGAGAGGCAGTGTCTGAGGCCTGCACTTATTTTGCCTACTTTTCATCCCTTATGCCCAGGGGTAGTGAGTGTTGCATACTTGCATGTCCCTAGTCTTTCTGTGGGGTGTCTTCAATGTAAACATCATGGATGGCATGGGATTGTGCTCATTTTTCTGTGTTTTGTCGATTTTTTGGGGTGTATAACTGAACTGATGTTCCTCTGTCTTCCATTGCTTTTAGGTGCACAAGAAGACTCAATAGAACCACCAGTGCCAGGAAGAAGTCCTGCAGCGGTGTGTGCAGCATAACGTCACGCGACGTCACGTCTGGACACAGAACCCTCTGCAACTCGTGCAACTGCTGCCTGCTGACCTGCTCTGAAGAAGATGGCCCCAAAAAAAGTAACCCGTAGCTCCTCTAGCAAGAAAGGTGCCAGTAAGGAGCAGAAGAAGCAAGTTACCAAGGACACTGGTGTGCCGCCCGCCCCTTTTTTTGGGAGTAAAAAAAAAAGTATGCCTGTAGCAGCTGCAGCGGGATCTGCTGGGGACCAAGCTGGCAGCAGCACCCCCGCTCCATTGGGCTCAGTGCCACCACCACCACCACGCCAACTTAAGTCCAAGCCCTTGAGTGGTGCAGAGGCAGCCAGTATACTTCTTCAATCACCATCGACCAGTGATGTTGGCTCATCGCAAGAAAGCAGCAGCAATGTCCCTCAATCAACACAGGTTGTTGTAGCTCATCTGACGAGTGTTGAACAACCACAGCCGCAACAACAATCACATGTGCAAGTACAAGCCCAAGTACATGTGGAAGGAGAGGCAGCGCAAGGAGATGCGCAAGCAGAGGTGCATGGAGGGTCACAACAAGTGCCCACAATAGTTGTTCCTCCCGAAGTAGGGGCACATCAGGAAATCGACAATCAAGGCGAGGTATCATTTGAGGAAGCCACTCCTCCTGATGATCCTTCATTGTCTTCCACACCCCTAGCAAGGAAGAGATCAAGGGTGGTGTCTACATCCTCTTCAAGCACACCTCCTTCTGATGATACGGATCAAACTTGGGAACAAACAAAGGTAGTTAAGCGTAAAAGGAAGCTCGTCCAAAGTCTCAGAGTTATGGAGTGTGATGAGTCTCAACAAGAAGTGGCGGATACTGCTGCTGATGAAGACTCTGCCAACGACGACCCAGTCATCATAAAGGTCACTGCAGCCCCAGCGGGCATGCAGCAAACAGACATTTTGACCCTAGCCCGAAGAGCTGCTGAGCGTGATGATGATGTTGTCGATGAGGAGGCAGTGGAAACACCACAATCATTGGAGTTAAGTAGTACACCAACTCGTCCCGCTTCCATATTTCTTTCTGGCAAGAAGAGACCTCCGTCAACCTCGACCTTAATTAGTGGCGGTGAAAGTGCAAAACGTACAAAAGTTGGGCAATCCACATCCTCCACTTCATCTGACATTAGCTTCATGACCACCACCACCAGTATCGCCGCCTCCTCCATGTCCCACAGACACTTCAAGTCCCCAGTTTGGGACTTCTTTACTGTTTGTCCAAAAAATCCAAAGTTTGCCATTTGTACCATTTGTAAGCAAGCAGTTAGTCGTGGTAAGCCAGGTACCAACTATGGTACCGGAGGCCAGAGAGGTCATCTTAGGAGACAGCACACTGTCAAATGGTTTGCGCACCTAGATGCGATCAAGAAAGGCCAAATTCAAGGAAACGTTGATGTTTCATCTGATGATGACGAGCAGGAAGAAGACGTGTCAAACACTTCCCTTACACCCAGTACCCCTGTCAGCAGCACACCCAATGTGAGGCACACTAAGAGTGTTGGAGCGAGTGAGACACCAACGCACAAAAGTTCACCAGCGAGCAAAATTGGGTCAACGAAGTCATTATCAGCCCGTAAATGCTTGGTCCAGGGCAACATTAGAACAATGCTTACTTCAGACGTGCCATATGAACGCAACCACCCACTGACGCGTCTGTATAACACTAAGCTGGCTAAAATGCTAGCTGTGGACCTTCTACCTTTTTCTTTTGTAGAAGCGGTAGGTTTTCTTGAATTAGTGGCAACGCTCTGCCCTAAATGGAAAGTTCCGAGCCGGTTCTATTTTGCCAGAGTTGCGGTTCCAGCACTACATGAAGATGTGCTGCAGGCGATTGGGGCAGCTTTGCAGAAGAGTGCTGTTCACACAATACATCTGACAACAGACATGTGGACCAGTGGCCCAGGCCATGATTACATGTGCATCACTGCACACTGGGTCTCTTTTTCAGGTGTTAAAGCAAAGCTAAACGCAGGTGTTGACCCGGACAAAGTTTTCAAAGCTGCTCGGAAACATGCAACACTAGCCATGTTTGGCTTGGAGAAAAGTCACACAGCAGAAAACCTTTTGCAAGAGTTTAACAAAAAGGTCTTGACAATGCTATCCCCCCTAAAACGCAAGATTGGTTATGTTTCCACGGATAATGGCTCCAATGTAGTTAAGGCCATGTCGGAGGGTGGCTATTTCAGAGTGCCATGTTTGGCGCACTGTATCAACCTGGTAGTTCAAAAATTCTTGAGTGATAGAGACAGTGCAGCGTTCGCGGTAATGGCCACCTGCCGCAAAATGTCCAACCATTTCAGCCATTCTTTTAAGGCCCGGAAGCATCTGCGGAGACTGCTACTTCAACGTAGAATGCCAGTGAAAGCACTCATCCAGGAGGTGGCAACACGTTGGAACTCAACCTTCTACATGCTTGAGCGTCTGTATGAGCAGTATACGGTACTCGATCACTATTTCTTCACAGAGGGTAAATCTCAGAAGGAGGACCTGCGGATGACTGCGGCGCAATGGGACATAGTTAAAAGCCTGACAGACATGCTTCGTCCTTTTGAGTTCTTCACGCGTGCAGTCAGCCAGGAGGACTGTAATTTGGGAAAAGCTATCCCATTGTTGTGCATGCTGGAGCACCAACTGATGGCGGTGTCTTCTGAGTTTGAAAAAGAAGATGAAGAAAAAAAAAACCATTTCATTTTGTCAGAGAAATTATTAGAGCGCCTACGTGGTGATGAACGTCTTCAAAAGATCAAGTCCGATCAGCATTACATTTGTGCTACTATTCTGGATCCACGCTACAAAAAGGCGCTGGCAGACGAAGCATTCTTTCCTTTTGATGATGCAGATGTTCAAAAGTACAAACATTGGTTAGCCTGGTCAGCCAATAGGTTTGAAAAAGAACGGCAGGTTATTGAAGGAGAAGCCAGTACATCAGCATCAGCATCAGCAGGCCATCCCCAGTCACAAGAATCCACTTCTGCACCTGTGGCTGGGGCACAAGTGACCTCTCAGCCGTTAAAGACACCGGCAACTGGATCATCTGCACCACACACAATGACAACACTAACAGTGGCTGCGGAGGAGGATTGGCTAAGTTTGATGGGGTATGGTTCTCGAAAAAATGTCACAGCCACAGCAAAAAGTAAGCAAAGTGGAGGAACCGTTGATGACCTTGAGTCGATGGTGCAGGACTATATGAATGACTCAACAGTGGTCTTTCTTAATGAGGAGCCATTGCAGTATTGGCATGGCAAAAAACAATTGTGGCCACAGCTCTACAACCTGGCTATAAACTATTTGTCTTGCCCACTCGCAAGTGTGTCTTCTGAACGTGTTTTCAGTGCTGCTGGTGGCATTGTAACTCCCAAACGGAGCCGCCTCTCGCCCAAAAATGTGGAGCGGCTGACAATGATCAAGATGAATCAGCACCTCATACCACCTGATTACAAAGTACGAGAAAGCACGCCGCATGAAGACGAGGAGGACGGCAACGTAGATGAGGGGATTTTTTCTCTGTTCGGTGGCACTGACCTCATCCAGCCTGAATTCGCAGAGTATGATGACGAAATCTTGTTCTTATTCCCTGACACCGAGCACTGAAAATGAGACAATCAATCAAGAACTTTCTTTTTCGTCCTTATTCCCTTTTATTCCTGTGTGCTTTGTGTCTCTCTTTCTTTGTTTTGCACAGTTAATTTAATTCAAACTTTAATCACCTAATCCCAAAAACAAGACCATCATCAGAACTGTCTTCACTTGTTTGCTTATTGCTTTGAAGGTGCCGCAGTCTACATTCCTCAGGTTCACAAGTTCCGAAGAACATGCTCCTCTATCCTCCTCCTCCAGACTGCGATTTCCCTCCAAGCAGAGTGCTGGATTACGCCCAATGAAGAAAGACTCAGCACTTGTGGGGGTGTTGTACTTCTTTGCGGGTGAGTTGACGGATTTGGGCCCATTGCTGTGAAGCTCTAATAATGGACAAAAGTGTTTTGGACCAAATATGAGGTGGAAATTTCTTGCCGTTTTTGCTGACTTGCTTGCCTTTGAGGTGCTCTTTGGCGGGGTTCCGGGGGTTTGTGGGTAATTTTTGGTGTCTGTCGAAGCACTGCTGCGACAGTCTAATCTTGATTGCATTTGCTTTTCAGGAAATCCGTGGTGGAAAACAGGAGTTATGATGATTGATGATGATGACCTAGCTGAACAGCGCCGCATTTGGACCGAAGGCCAGGCCGAGAGATATTGTAAGTATGAGATTTAGCTTTTTCGCTGTTTGGGGGTGTTGTCGGTTGTTTTTTTGCGGGTGGGTTGGCGGGTCTTGCCTGGGGCATTCCTGGGAAGGTCTAATACCGGATAGAAGTGTTTTGGACAAAATCCATAAGGAACAGCCTTTTTTTTGCTATTTCTTCTGACATCTTGCTCAATGTAGCGTTTTGGGGGGCTTCCTGCTGTTCGTGGGTGGGTTGCGGCCGGGGTCTCTGTCGAAGCACTGCTGCGACAGTCTAATCTTGATTGCATTTGCTTTTCAGGAAATCCGTGGTGGAAAACAGGAGTTATGATGATTGATGATGATGATGACCTAGCTGAACAGCGCCGCATTTGGACCGAAGGCCGAGAGATATTGTAAGTATGAGATTTAGCTTTTTCGCTGTTTGGGGGTGTTGTCGGGTGTTTTTTTGCGGGTGGGTTGGCGCCGGCGGGTCTTGCCTGGGGCATTCCTGGGAAGGTCTAATACCGGATAGAAGTGTTTTGGACAAAATCCATAAGGAACAGCCTTTTTTTTGCTATTTCTTCTGACATCTTGCTCAATGTAGCGTTTTGGGGGGCTTCCTGCTGTTCGTGGGTGGGTTGCGGCCGGGGTCTCTGTCGAAGCACTGCTGCGACAGTCTAATCTTGATTGCATTTGCTTTTCAGGAAATCCGTGGTGGAAAACAGGAGTTATGATGATTGATGATGATGATGACCTAGCTGAACAGCGCCGCATTTGGACCGAAGGCCGAGAGATATTGTAAGTATGAGATTTAGCTTTTTCGCTGTTTGGGGGTGTTGTCGGGTGGTTTTTTGCGGGTGGGTTGGCGCCGGCGGGTCTTGCCTGGGGCATTCCTGGGAAGGTCTAATACCGGATAGAAGTGTTTTGGACAAAATCCATAAGGAACAGCCTTTTTTTTGCTATTTCTTCTGACATCTTGCTCAATGTAGCGTTTTGGGGGGCTTCCTGCTGTTCGTGGGTGGGTTGCGGCCGGGGTCTCTGTCGAAGCACTGCTGCGACAGTCTAATCTTGATTGCATTTGCTTTTCAGGAAATCCGTGGTGGAAAACAGGAGTTATGATGATTGATGATGATGATGACCTAGCTGAACAGCGCCGCATTTGGACCGAAGGCCGAGAGATATTGTAAGTATGAGATTTAGCTTTTTCGCTGTTTGGGGGTGTTGTCGGGTGGTTTTTTGCGGGTGGGTTGGCGCCGGCGGGTCTTGCCTGGGGCATTCCTGGGAAGGTCTAATATCGGATAGAAGTGTTTTGGACAAAATCCATAAGGAACAGCCTTTTTTTTGCTATTTCTTCTGACATCTTGCTCAATGTAGCGTTTTGGGGGGCTTCCTGCTGTTCGTGGGTGGGTTGCGGCCGGGGTCTCTGTCGAAGCACTGCTGCGACAGTCTAATCTTGATTGCATTTGCTTTTCAGGAAATCCGTGGTGGAAAACAGGAGTTATGATGATTGATGATGATGATGACCTAGCTGAACAGCGCCGCATTTGGACCGAAGGCCGAGAGATATTGTAAGTATGAGATTTAGCTTTTTCGCTGTTTGGGGGTGTTGTCGGGTGGTTTTTTGCGGGTGGGTTGGCGCCGGCGGGTCTTGCCTGGGGCATTCCTAGGAAGGTCTAATACCGGATAGAAGTGTTTTGGACAAAATCCATAAGGAACAGCCTTTTTTTCAAGGTCAAATTTTGTTCTAAAACACAGTAGTACACCTACCTTGAGGGGAAAGATCCGCTATAATATTTTGGCCATACTTATTGATCCTTAAAAAGGTGACTCAGACAGAGCACGCAATTTCTAAAATATTGTACTGTCTATTAGGGAAATCAAAGTGTGACTTTTTGCACCACACAGCGTACATACCTTTTATTTATTTATCAGTGGTATTGTAATAGCACTTCCTGTTTTCCGTTCAATAATTACAGGCCGGGTTTCAGTCAACATCCGCCAGGCAGGCAGTGGACAGGGTGTCTTCTGTCAGTGGTCACCACATTGATGGACGAAGCGTCAGCTGGAATGGAGGAGTGCCGCCAATAAGAGGAATTGTTTGCTGCATGCTTATTACTTACCAAATTCAACAGGACAACTCCAACAACATACGCAATACAGATACAGTATCCATTGTTGTCTTTTATTCTATGAGTGTGACTGCATGTGCTTACCTTTAGTTTGTAACCAAAGATTGTCTGTATCTTCAATTATTGTTTGTCCATGCTCTGCTTTTTTTTTCTTCTCTCAACAAAACCTACCCAAAAAGAAACCCCCATTCCCATCCATTTTACAAACCCTAACCCTCTTCCCCCGGGCTGTGTTGTTTTGCTTGATGTCTGAATAAAATGACATCAATAATTCCACACACTTGCTGGGGAGGATAAGGTCATAGCAGCAACAGGCTGGTGAAGGAATACGAGGATATCTTCTAGACTTACTCAGCTTCAGTACTATATCTTCTAGTAGTAGTAGCCAATGTCAAATAAATTCAACGCAAGTACTAGTTATACTTGCAAGCAAATACTTTACCATTTGTTAGGCTACATTATGGCACTGTTCTAGTGTACTGTCACCTGCTATTTTCTCGATCGTACCGTAACCGTTGTAATGCTACAGTAAGGAGGACAAACAAGGTTTCGTTTTCTTTTTTTCCATAGGCATGCAACTGCCACTGTGTCACACCACTAGTACCACCGCAATGAGGAAATGTCACCCGCCCAGGATTGACAACGTTAATCCCCATTTCACCTGGAGCCAGCCCTGGGCCTAGCCCTAATTTCTAACACAAATTACAGGTAAGATAAGCGTTTGGTGGGAGGTAGTATAATGGAGTATTATTTCGGAGTAGACAAGAGATTGACGGTTGTACTACTAAAGTCCTACGACTGTTCAGGAAAACAAAGTTACTGTTACACCCCCGCCCCCCACCCACCAGACTGAAAAGCAGTAAAAAACAGGTATGGTCAGATAAAGTTGAAAAATATATTTATTTAGCCCTAACAAAATAATCTCCCTCACCCACCCTAACCCCAACGATTGTCTCTGAAACGTCCCAAAACGATCCCAACTCCCAAATCCCACCCCCCAAAAGTCTATAAAAAAAGGGCAAGGGACACTCCACTACTGGAGGGTGCTGGTGCTGGTGCATGATGCGGCATGGGCATCATACTCCTTGCGGAGGGTGGCAAGCTCGGAGCGGAGGCCCTTAACCAAGTTCTTATACCTCAGGACCTCCTGCTCCAGGTTGGACATGCGGACTCGTAGGCGGCGTTGGCGTTCCTTGCAGCTCCTGTGGGGGGCAGCTGGTATTTCGGTTGCTTGGCGGTGGCGGTCGTCTTTCTTAGCCCGGCTCGGTCCCGCTGGCTTAGTCACGGAGGAGGATGCAGTGGTCACAGTCGAGGATGTTGCCCCGCTCGACTGCGTGTCCTCCTCCTCCTCCAGGGCCACCAGCCGCCGATATTCGGCGACTGTGGCCTCCAGCCTCCGTTGCCGGGCCAATCTAGCCTGCTCCCTCCTTGTTGTTGATTTGGAAGGAGCAACTATATGAAGAAAGAAAGACATAGTCTGTAACCAATGCTCCTTATTAATAACACAAAGTGATTGAGCCGAAAGTTGGGTCACAGAGTACAAGTAGCAAATTGAAAGCACAGTACATAACTATTGAGGACAGTATCTATGGAACCTCCCACTTCTGCATCCTTGCTCTAACAGTAGTGGTAGTTTAATGAACTAATTCTACGACCACTATGGACTTCCATTACAGTCGACTATGACAGTACACCAGTCTTATTCTTCTTCTTCTCTCTTGTTTAGGGAAATGGGTACGTTATCTTATGCAAGCCGGCAGAATGACATGGACACAGCACAGTGAACTTGCACCCGAGAAAAAAAGTTGCACACCATGATGAGTGAGACAGACTTGCGTTACTGTACCGGTCCAGTACATGCAGGTGGTGAAGCTATTACTTTTCTATTACGGGTGGCACTGAGAATACTCTGTTACAAGGGCTACTGCTTAATTAATTTACCTTTCACCCTACAGTGCAAATGAGTACTAGAAAAGGAAAATGAAGAAGCTAACTAATTTGATTATCTATCACTTCACATGGGACGTATTTAATGACAGATGAGATGACTTTAGGTGCTTTGCTTAATATTGAGTGAACAGTGATACACCCACACATGAATGACGTACTACAAGTAAACTAAAGTTATTAAGAGAGGTACGGAGTGTCCACCGTAATAACCAGATATATGCTGTGAATGCAAACGCAATACAAAGTACTGCTACTATTCATGATAGTATTGGACACATTTACAATTTCTTTTCCTTGCCTTCCCTGCACTGGAACGGACGTGCGGGTGCGGTGGTACATGCTCTTCAAGGTAACACTTACTTCACCTGGCGACCATCTACTCTCTCTAGATACACATGTGCTATCTAAGAGTCAGAGAATACCATGCTCCAGGCATCCATTCAGTCAAAGTATACGCACACATACAGTTTCTGTTTCACCCACCCAGGCTGCTGTCCTTCCACCCATCCTTGCTTCATCATTGACCCAGCCATGCACCATACCATATTCTTTCCTTCCCAGCCACCTCGGGGGCCAAGCAAACACATATCGTTCTTCTTTGCCAGCCATCATACAAGTTCGCGTCCCACTTACTTACACCCTTCTTTCGCTTTTCGTTCATCCCATCCATCACGTTCGTCTAAGAACTTATTGGGATTCTTCTCACCAAAAACTTCACAGCTAAGTCGAAGTACATTTCGAGGAGGCTACTACCTGGTTGATTTGTAATTGTAATACACCCGTGCAGAAAGCACACTATGCAGTCTTCAATCTCAATAAGTAAGGAATATATAGCTTACCTGTTTCCGCCACCACCGTTTGATCCCCCACAGGAACGTCCGCCAGCTCTTCTACCGCCGCCTCCTCCCCAGAGGCCTCCGAGTCCTGGTCCAACACAGCCACCTCCGCGCTGGCCCCGTCACCAGATGTTACACCTACAAAGTACATTTAAGAATGTTAGAATACACCACTCACTACTATATAATATTTGGTCTAGGAGAAATGTTAAAAAAACAGAATACAATGTAATAATTTGTGACTGTCTACTCCATAGTAAAAATGTCCCATTTTCCAGGGAAGGCTGTTGTCTTGCTGCACTTTTATGCACAACTGATGAATGCTTGCTTTTGATTTTTAACACGCACCACTTTTTCTCCTAACAGACAGAAGCTTGACTCCTGAGTCCTAAGAACACGACCAGGATCAAGTTCAAACCAGGTGAGAGTTCGGCTCGACCACAAGAAATGTGTCCAATTAATCGTCAGCACTAACCACTTTTCCGTTTACAGTTAAATAGTTTTATGACAAAGTAGATTTTAATAAATGTGTTTACTTTTAATAAAGCTTTTAAACTTAAATAGACTCTGTGGTTTTTGTTCCTCTAGACTAGAGTGGATGAGCTAAAGGTTTTGGAATTTTTGCAAGCATGAGTGCCTCTGACACTTCTTGACTGTGCTGTGACTCCGTACTACTCTCTTGTCCTGCGTACGATAATCTAGAGATCATTGGGGATCTATAATCGGTGACTTCGGGAGCTGAATGACTCTGCCACACTATCTAGTCAGTAAGGAGACAGTGCATAGAGGTATTGCTGAATATAATGGGAGTCCAATGGAATTGCCAAATGTCCAATCTTAGTTAGCTACACAGACAGACTAATAAGAATAGTCTAGTAATACCACAGGGAGTCATATTCGAGGCAGGATAAGAATTTATATCCAGTCTACAAGAAGATCAAAGACGATTTAGAAAAAATCGAATGAGGAACGCTAGGAAAAAATAGGTACTGTTTATTAAAATGTAAACTTACTGGGGCCAGCAAAGGAGCCCTCGCCTGCCCGATCCTGGCCTGCATCCTCAGCACCCTCCTCCTGTGTCCTCTTGCCCTTGGGGGGAGCTGATGTACAACATGAAAGAAAGAAAAACCAGAAAACATGGATGAGATTTTTCAACCAAATCAAACATTTCAAAAGAACAATAACAACATATTTTGGAAAAATAGCAAATAGATAGACAACTATTCCACTGGATCTATCTCATGTGGTATACTACGTTATTCGTATTGCCTGATTTGCGGAACGTTGACTTAGAAAGTTCCTATGTAACTCAATAAACAGACTACTAAAGAGGTTTGCCTAGGCCTGGCACTGCAGCAGGCAGCAGTGCGCAACACGTGACAGACAAAGTCCATCCTGCTTGCAGATCAGTGAATACTCAAACTATCAATCCACCCGCCACCACCGCCACTATTTCTTCTTATAGCCATGTGTCTAAAGGAAGGACTGGACTTCAGTCTGTTGGGGCTGATTTAGAAGTCCCTTGCGGAAGTTGCGGCTCATTTTCCTCCATTGTTGCGTGCCTTTTCTGACGCAGCGGCAGAACAAAAGACTCGCCATGGTGTTGGTGCGGCGTATATATTAAAAAAAAAACACATATGGGCATATGGGCGATGCATCACGTTGTAAAGCCCTGCGCCA
Organism: Lissotriton helveticus; assembly: GCF_964261635.1. Lineage (NCBI taxonomy): Eukaryota > Metazoa > Chordata > Amphibia > Caudata > Salamandridae > Lissotriton > Lissotriton helveticus. The sequence goes on from NC_136059.1 coordinate 268,359,422, forward strand.
TCAGGGGGCGTTCCGGCGCAAGGGAGGGCGTACCTGCGCAGGAACGAATCCTAAAAGTGGCTGAGGGAAATCTACAAGATGTCAATCAGTCACTTTTAGGACAATGATGCATGACTCAAACCCTGCGCGCTTGAAGCCGACGTACGGCTTGATGCAGCATTGGGGAGATAGGGTACCCCAGAGCATTGCTGGAGCTGCGCCATCGTTGGCACGCAACTCCAGCAATGCGCTGCCTTTACGGCACAGATGCGTAAGGCTTCTGTGACGTTTTGGGCCAATGGGTGGTGGTGGCATGGCACACAATTACTGCCGCATCCCTGCTACTTTGCAGGGATGCGCCGGTAATTGAAAATATGACCCTTACTGTCTAGCATTACGCAGTTCTTTTCTTTACAGTACATTCATACATAATTTCTCAGGCCAATGAAATGCTTCTGAACACAACATACAAAACAAAGAAGCATAGTAGCAAGCAAGGCTACTGAGAAGGAGAGCAGTGCACCTGAAATGCATAGAAGATTTTGAAATATAATTTACCTCAATGTAATCGGCAGCATTATTGCTCTTGGTAAAGAACAAAGATTTGCAAATAACAGAGCAGGATAAAACAGAGTAGTAAATGTACTACTACTACTACTCACCAAGCCCGGGGACCTCTACGCCGAGCGCGTCCAGCAAGTCCCGCTCCCGGTCCATGACATCGGTCCAGCGGTGGGTGGCCTGGTTATATGTGCGCCGGACCCCAGAGATCTTGTACATGGCCCGGCACACCTTCTCCCACCGCTTGCGACGCTCCCGGATGCCATAGCCGGTCGCGATCTTGCCGCCTCCCAGGATCGTCTTGGGGAGGCGGCGCTGGACGTGCAAGATCAGTGCCGCCACTTCCTCCGCGCTGAAGATCTCCCTCGGGACCACTTGCTCCCCCCTTAAACGCCCGCACGGGAGCCGGGCACGGGGTGCGGGACCCTTCCCCTTCTCAGGGTGCTTCCCGGCTCCCTTTACCATGGTCTGGGCAGAAATAAACTTAAATGATAAAGAAGAAATAGAATAGTGAAGAAGAAAAGAAAAGAGTTTAAAAAAGTAGTTTAAAAGTAACTAAAAGCTGCAGAAAACACAAAAATATAGAGGTAGAAAAATAGAGGGATAGATAATAAGTAAAATTAGATCAAAAAAACTTCAAACAAGCAAAGGATGGCAGAGATTGAGAGAGGATAGAGAAAGCATGCCCAGAACCATAGCAATGAATGAGAAACAAGATGGCCGCGCCCGTTCACGACCGCGTGGGTAAGTTCGCGCGAGATTTTCCTTGCGAGTACGCGCAAAATTGTACTAGCGAGCAGCACACTTTGCGAGATTACACATAGCGGGCGGAAACGGAATTACGTCACGCCAACAAGATGGTCGCGCCCGTGTACGACCGATAGGGTAACTTGGCAAACGTATAGCTAGAAGCGCCTCGCGAACACGCGCAAGATCACGCGAACATACACGTCGCAAAAAAAACAATTTTGTATTCGCACGTATTCGCGGCTTCCAAAATCGATCTCGCACGGATTCGCGCCCCAAAAAACGCGCGAAATTGCAGAAAAAACGATTTTAGCTAAACTGAAAGCAATGAGCAGGTGCAAAAGTTCAAACTTAACATTAGTAACATTCAAGGTAGTGCTTCCTGATGGGCCCCTCCAGAGTTTGCAACTATTCTATGACCCTGCTATGACCCAAACAGCAGGCTCATAGAATAGCTACAAGTAGACCATAAAGGTCCTGTGAAAAAAAAAATTCACTGCAACAAAAAGCAAATTACAGATAAGGAAGGAAGCAGGTGCCAGCCAGACTGGAACTTTCAAAATTACTGACACATTAATGAAACACAAATTAATTGATGGCAGTTGAAGAAGGGCAGGTGTGCTTGCTTTTTTCAACCACCATAATCTACAGTGATAAATAAACCTAATAGGTGCCAGTGAGGATGTACCAGAGGGTGGCATGGGTGTCCCAGAGGGTGGCAGTGGTGAAACAGAGGGTGCTGTGAACCTGTGATGATAAACCAGACGTAGAAACAACATAGTCGCGGCCGTTGCGAGCCGAAAAGTAAGTTCGCAATTGCGAACTTGTCCCAAAATCGGCGCGAACACGCGCCAACACAAAAAACGGAAAAATCCGCAAATCCGCTAGAGTTCGCGGATCTTCGCGGATTGCGAATCCGTAAATCCGCAAGTTCGCGTACGCGAGATCCGCTAGATCCGCCCATACTTAGTGGAGTGGTGAGGACTTCGGATAGCGTCCCAGTCTTGGATGGGTTGTCAGAATTGCTATAAGTATGTTGGGGAGTGAAGGTAGAGTAGATTCCCTTGATTTTTTCAGAAAAGAAGGTGTTAATGTGTTCACAAGCCTCAACCGAAGGGGTGAGTGTTTGTGACGTACTAGATGGTTTGCTCAGCTCCTTCACTATTTTGAACAGTTCCTTCGCTGATTTACTGTTTTCCTGAATGCGCTGAGCGAAATAGTCCTTCTTTGCATTTTTGATGGCCAAAATATACTGCCTCCGTTTGTGAACATAGTCTAGTCTGGCTTCACTGTCTTTAGACTGTCTCCAGAGATGTTCAGATTTTTGGCATTCCTTTTTAAAAGATTTTAGGTGAGGAGTTTACCATTTCTCTGTTCTAGGTTTTTGCCTGGTTTCCCGCATCGGGGCTAGTTTGTTTAGTGTTTGCAGTATTCCAGTGTTTAGCAGGGCAACGTCATTGTAGACAGGGGAGTCATCCAGTAGTATAACATTAGCCTCTTGGAAATGTTTCTCAAAGTTGGATTCATTGATTAGCCTCGATGCTCGTTTGGTATATTAGCTATCTGAGTGGCGCTTTTAGTCAGCGTCCTAAAGTAGTGGTGGAGGGGGCGTGGCCTCTCAAAAAGGGGCGTGGCCTGTGTGCTCGGCGGGAATGGCGGCAATGGGGTTTGTGGTTTGTCCCGCAGCAGCGCTAAAATCCGCTGCGCGGGTTTGTCAGGAGCGTGGCGGAGCCCTGAGCAGAGTGCAGGAATGAGTACAGGTAAGGTTAAAATACCAAGTAATTGTGACACTCAAAGTTTAAAAAAAAAAAAAATGCTCGTGCAATCCTACTCCCGGCTTCCGCCTCAGGAGAATTACCTATCTGAGTGGCGCTTTTAGTCAGCGTCCTAAAGTAGTGGCGGTGGGGGGCGTGGCCTCTCAAAAAGGGGCGTGGCCTGTGTGCTCGGTGGGAATGGCGGCAATGGGGTTTGTGGTTTGTCCCGCAGCAGCGCTAAAATCCGCTGCGCAGGTTTGTCAGGAGCGTGGCGGAGCCCTGAGCAGAGTGCAGGAATGAGTACAGGTAAGGTTAAAATACCAAGTAATTGTGACACTCAAAGTTTTTTTAAATGCTCGTGCAATCCTACTCCCGGCTTCCGCCTCAGGAGAATTAGCTATCTGAGTGGCGCTTTTAGTCAGCGTCCTAAAGTAGTGGCGGAGGGGGCGTGGCCTCTCAAAAAGGGGCGTGGCCTGTGTGCTCGGCGGGAATGGCGGCAATGGGGTTTGGGCACAGGGAATATTTGATGAGGCCCCTTGAGACATGGAAAATCCATGAGGCGCTAAAAAATCTATGCAAGCTGGGAGTGCTCCTGGGCAAGATGGCCTAACTATGGCCTTCTACAAGGAATTCAGAGAACTCCTGGTCCCCCACTTGATTTTCTTATTTCAAGACCTTTTCTCCCAGCTAGTATATGTTTTATATAGCTCCCCGACTGCCAGGTCAGAGTGGGCAATCTGGTCTCCTCACCCTTCAAAATTTCCAGGGGAACTCGCCAGGGGTGCCCATGATCACCACTCATCTATGCTATTGTGGCTGATCCATTGGCGTGCACCCTTAGGGTGTACCACAGCCATAGAGGGATTGGATACCCTGGATACAACCTAATCATCTCCACTTACACTGACAACACCCTCCTTTACATCAGAGACCCTGAGACCAACCTGTTCCCGGTTCTGAGGGAAGTGGTTCATTACGGGGAATTCTCTGGTCTTCGGATTAACTGGGCCAAATCCACCATCTTCCCACTCACACCAGCATTGGAACCTTTCGAGCTGGAGTTCCTGCTTCAATGGACTACTGACTCTGTGTGCTATTTGGGTATTCAGGTGCACACTCATTCCGACGTGGTGTTTAATGAGAACCACGGCAGCGCGATGGCTAAACTAGACGACGATGTCAATAGATGGGGGCGCCTGCCACTATCCCTCATGGGCCGCATCTCCTCAATGAAAATGGTGGTCCTCCCACGGTTCTTCTTCTTGTTTTGTAACATACCAATGATTCTCCAAGCTCCTTTCTTTAAGCATCTTAAGTCTCTGCTGATTCATTTAGCTTGGGCCGGTAAACAACCTAGGGTCAGATGGGACAATCTAAAGCTCCCTAACTCCATGGGTGGCCTTGGTGCCTCCGATGTGGAACTCTACTACTATGCGGCACAGTGCCTGCCTGCCTTTTACTGGCTGCATCAGCAAAACCCCCCTCCCCACCTGTATAAAGAGAAGGTTGCCACAGCACACTCCCCACTGTCTATATTTCTGTTTCGAGGCCCACATAGACACGCTGGCACACTTGACTCCATTAATGCCACTACGCATGCATGGTACAACATACTGAAGCAGCAGGCGGTCTCTATCCTATATTCTCCACTTGCCCCAGTCGAATTGTGTTTTTGGCTGCCAGTGCTCACTGAACCGGAGGTGCCATGCGCACTTTTGTTACTTGACATTTCCTGTGACATTTTCGAGGACGGGGAGGGGACAAAATTGTCTCGGATGGGAGAGAAGTTCTCCCTCTGACAACGTTTCATTACTATAGGGTCAGGCAAGTACTTCACGACATGTTGGGAGATGAACTGACTGAACCACCGGAGGTTGCCCCCTTCTCCCTCCTGTTGCGAGCAGAGTCCCCTCGGGAGGTTGTCTCAAATATTTACACTCTAGCTCAAGACTATTGGAAATATCACTTCACTAAAGCTAGGCTTGACTGGCAAACTGATCTAGACTTAGTATTGGAGGATGACACATGGCGTTACTGTTGTGAAGCTACACAACCGGTCTCTCTGAACTGGCGACATTTACATATACGACATATACATTTCAAATTTATCAACAGAAAATACTACACCCTGATCCGTTTACACAAATATGGCCTCCAGGACACGGCAAGATACAAAAGATGCAGTGTGCGTCCCGCAGGGTTTCTCCGCATGGCCTGGCTGTGTCCAGAAGTAGCCTACTTTTGGATAGCCATTTTCCGGAAACTTGGTGATATAACAGGAGAGTCTATCAAGCTGGACCCATTGTTGGCTCTACTTGGCTTCTCCAAACATATACGCAAGGGCATTAGGCGCTTGGTAGAGATGGGACTATTAATAGCTAAACGGGTGGTTGCAATACATTGGGCCAGAGGAACCCCCCCACCATAGTACAATGGTCTCAAGACATGTTATATTTTAACACGCAATCCGACGTATATAGCAAACTACTAGCCCCTCCTCCGTCCCCCCAGAGCCACTCCAAGAATCTCTGGAGTCTATACAGTGACTATTTAGCTGGTATGGAGTAAATTGGAGTAAATTGGGTATCTATGGAACCTCTTCCCCTTCTTATGGCAGGGATTCGTCAGTGGGCACTTGCAAGGTACTATCGGGTTTTCCTTAGGTTATAGATTCCATGTGCCCTCTTGTTGTATTGCTGCAGTGGGTCGCTGCTGGGCCCTACCCCAGGGTTTTTCTTTTTCTCTATGCATTACACCCCTGTATTGCTGTTAGGCTTCTCTAACAATGATGGTAAATGACCTCTTTGGTATGTTTGCCCACCTTTACTGTAGAACCCTGTCCACTTGTACCTTAATAACCGATGAATTTGATATATGCATACTGTGTGTGACTCATTTTAATTGTTTCTTTTCTTTCTTTGTAAGTGTAATCGTTTGTTCTGTGCCTTTTGTTTATAAATCTCAATAAACAAATTAATTTAAAAAAAAGTATGGCTAAGAGAAGAAAGTGTTCTTTTTAAAAAAAAAAGTAAAAAAGACAACAGGTTATAATTTGACTTCATGACTCTAAGACAGTTGGGTATCCTCAATACCTAAAACAATAGCAGCAGTCAAATGATTCACATTATCCTCTGTATATGTAGAAATATGATCTAAGTGCTCAGACTAAGAGTGCACACATGAAACCTGCTGGCCTTTTAAGATCAATATATCAGCAACAAGAGAGGGAGGGTATGAGTAGACACTCCTGGACCCCGGGCTAATTCATACACAAACAACAAAGGAGTGACTAGGCACAAGCATTTGAAAAACAATAACCACGGTTCTCTTAACGTGTGGTGAAGGTTAAATAAATGAATAAATAAACCCCCATGGAAAGTGCTCTGTCTTTATCTAAGATAAAATGGTGCTGCCAGTTCCGTTAGTATACCAACTGGTATGCCTCTCACCCTCTGGAGCTAGTAATCTACAGTGGTGAAGCTCTATTCATTTAGAAGGACCCTCACTCACCACTAGTTGGTGACATGCTTCATCATCGGGTCCCCGCTAGGGTGACCGAGTATCACCCTAGCGTGCTACAACGCCTGACTACAGCGGAGCAGGATGTGGTGAGTGGAACAGTGCCCAAATCAAAAAGTGACTAAACGTGTGGTGTCAGTGCAAATTAAAAAATGCAGAGGTTGTAACCAGATCAAAAATTTTTTAATGATGGCCAACCCGCATTGATTAAAAATAGTGAGTGGACTAGACAAGGTTCTGAGTTACGGAACCCCAGTCCTAAAAATCGGTCGACATGTTTCTGCTGTTTTATTGCATTTTGCTCAGCTTTCTTCAGGACCTAATAAATAGTCCTCCGGTGGTGTGCGCGCACTAAGGCGTACCCTCCCGGGAGGCTCTAAATGTGAAAATTAATAAAATTTAAAAAAACTGTGTGAAAAAAATAATCACACAACAGTTAACCATGTCATCTCATGCCATTTGCAGAAACAATCATAGCAACCTATGGGAGAAAAAGGGACAAAGACAAAGACAAACAATGACACATAATTAGATCTCAATTGTGGTCCAATATCTCAGAATAAGCTGCATTAATGGCGCTGACTGGGTGTGTCATACTGGAAACAGAGCCCATCCAAAGGTGACGGTGCAGTGTAATATCATTTCTATGAATAGGTGCCTCAAAAATCTAGATCAGCACCCAACATGCCCGACCAATTCTGCCGGTAAAATGCGGGGCAAATCGCATGTATATCCTGCTTTCAAATCAAGTCAGACTTGCCTCATACATATGGCTCATTCGTCCCATAGTATTATTCATAGTCGAGTGAAGGTTTAAACGTTCCGTTTTTAACGTCGTGTGTACAATATAAAACTCAGGGGCTTTGAAAAAGCAGGAAAGCAGGTCACGGGCGGGGAGCCGCGAGTGCAGAAGTAAGTGACACCCGACCTGTTAAACAATCACCCGGGGCCCCTGGTTTTCCGTACTATTATTATTCTCGACAGTGGGGAAATTGATACATACCTCTCTCCCATTGCAGAAAGCCACCGCGTGAAGTACACCCGCGCCACCCTCACCGAAGGGGCATCTTAATGTCCCGCTTTTTGTGAGTAATTAAGAAATATAGCATTTTCGCTGCTTTTCCGTTATGGAGAGGTTCAAAGCCCCTGAGTTTTATATTGTACACACGACGTTAAAAACGGAACGTTTAAACCTTCACTCGACTATGAATAATACTATGGGACGAATGAGCCATATGTATGAGGCAAGTCTGACTTGATTTGAAAGCAGGATATACATGCGATTTGCCCCGCATTTTACCGGCAGAATTGGTCGGGCATGTTGGGTGCTGATCTAGATTTTTGAGGCACCTATTCATAGAAATGATATTACACTGCACCGTCACCTTTGGATGGGCTCTGTTTCCAGTATGACACACCCAGTCAGCGCCATTAATGCAGCTTATTCTGAGATATTGGACCACAATTGAGATCTAATTATGTGTCATTGTTTGTCTTTGTCTTTGTCCCTTTTTCTCCCATAGGTTGCTATGATTGTTTCTGCAAATGGCATGAGATGACATGGTTAACTGTTGTGTGATTATTTTTTTCACACAGTTTTTTTAAATTTTATTAATTTTCACATTTAGAGCCTCCCGGGAGGGTACGCCTTAGTGCGCGCACACCACCGGAGGACTATTTATTAGGTCCTGAAGAAAGCTGAGCAAAATGCAATAAAACAGCAGAAACATGTCGACCGATTTTTAGGACTGGGGTTCCGTAACTCAGAACCTTGTCTAGTCCACTCACTATTTTTAATCAATGCGGGTTGGCCATCATTAAAAATTTTTTGATCTGGTTACAACCTCTGCATTTTTTAATTTGCACTGACACCACACGTTTAGTCACTTTTTGATTTGGGCACTGTTCCACTCACCACATCCTGCTCCGCTGTAGTCAGGCGTTGTAGCACGCTAGGGTGATACTCGGTCACCCTAGCGGGGACCCGATGATGAAGCATGTCACCAACTAGTGGTGAGTGAAGGTCCTTCTAAATGAATAGAGCTTCACCACTGTAGATTACTAGCTCCAGAGGGTGAGAGGCATACCAGTTGGTATACTAACGGAACTGGCAGCACCATTTTATCTTAGATAAAGACAGAGCACTTTCCATGGGGGTTTATTTATTCATTTATTTAACCTTCACCACACGTTAAGAGAACCGTGGTTATTGTTTTTCAAATGCTTGTGCCTAGTCACTCCTTTTAAGATCAATGCCAGTTCTCCAAAGACCATGGCATACTCTATCCATGGACCTTACTGCTGAATTACCCACAAGTCAAAATTAATACTGTCATGTTTGTGATTGTTGCTAATTTGACTAAAATAAGACATTTGGTGCACCGCTTGGGTTGCTCTCATCCACAAATTTAGTGCAAATGTTGTACATATAATTAGGTTAGAGAGTAAATTTTGATATCAGATAGAGTTTCTCAATTTATATCAAAATTCTAGTCTGCATTGTGTAAAGAATTGGATATAGAAGATTGTCTGTCCACATGCTATGCTCCTCAACCTGAAGAACAGCAGAATGATTAAATCAGTGTGCTCAAGCAAAATTTGAGGTATCAACAGGGCCAGATTGGAAACAGCAACCAGCCCTTGCTCGACCACTCGGCTTTTGTTACAGGAGGCCGATATTGCAGCACTGCTACAAAACCGTCCCCAAGTGACAAAACTAGCCCCCATGGGCGCAAACCTGGCCCCCACCTCTCCGTTCCACTGGGAGAATGCCCGGTGCCTGCTGCGGCCAGGGCAGCCCTGGGTATCAAGCACTGAAAGAACAGGAGTGGAGTAAAATGGTAGGGTTAGCAAGCAAAACTATTTTTTTATTATTCTGTGCTCTCTGTTGTGGGTAGATCACCTTTTTTCTATACATACGGATCCTAACTTATAGAACTGCCATCAAAGCCATGCTTGTTTGCATCAATTCCTTCGGGGCAAGAACATTCAACTGAACTTCAGAGACACAAACATCTACAGAGAAGTCTTTAGAGAAAGCCAAAATTATGTATATGTTTTGTGCAGACATAGTTCCAGCACCTACAACCTACGTTTTTTGGTACATTTACCATTGAACAAATTTTGAATCCTTTAACAGTGTGGCAAATTTTTGTTCTGTAAAGATACGTCTTGCTCCAAATCCTGCTTGCAATTTTGGTGGTATTCTTGGATCCATTGATAACAGGTTCCTCATGGTAAATAGGATTCCCTGGTGTGAGGTCATGAAACTTAGGCACTGCTGCTGGTATCTTGCGGCAGGAGTTGGAATTCATCACTGTATTAAGATAGTGGAAAGCAAAGGGATTTTGCTGGTGGGAAAACACAATACTTATGAATATTCATTGTGTTACAGCTAATGAACTACATTTATGGCGAACCATTCACATGACAGGCTTTATTTTCAGGTTGTTGTAGATAGAAGAAGGTGTATTTTAATTCAGGTTACGTCATACATTATTTACAGAGGTTATTTACATCTTTGAGCTCTAGGAAGGTCCAGAGTCATCAGCTAGTGTTATACAGAGATTACCACATGATATAGCAGTCATGGTAACAACAGTGATCTGTAATGTCACTGACCAAATACTAATAGAATTGTTCCCTGTTGTAGATATGAACACTTCTCAGGGCAGCTCAGTAAGAGCAAGTAAAGTGAAGATATCCAGTGTTCTCTTGCACACATTCCTCTTTTCCCCGATCCACTGCCAACTGGCATAGTTGTTCTTTGAATGGTCATCTGCGGGTCTAGGGAAGTGTAGATAGAATTGGTATTTTTGGTTCAGAATTTAAAAGACGGTGAAATTGTGACATAGCTGTTGTTGTTTATTTCTTCCATTAATCTTGTTTCAAAGTGCTTCCATATTGTCAGATTAGGGAACAGAGGCATAAGTAGCATAAAAGTTTGCTAAGATCAAACAGTTTATTTATTTTATTTGCGGTTTTTATAGAGCGCAACACTCATCCCGAGGGATATCACGGCGCTTATACCAGATAGCAACTACTGATGGTGGATGGTGGGTTTTCAGTTTTTTCCAAAACTGGAGATAGTTTGTGGTATGTCTCAGGTCGGTGGGGAGCTCATTCCACAGTTTTGCTGCCAAGTAGGAAAAGGAGCGACCTCCTGTTCTAACTTTGTAGATGCGTTTGGTCTTGGCCAAAGCTGATTGAACAGAGCGTGGGTCCTAGTGGGAACATAAAATTCGATCTTCCCTTGAAGAATTGTGGGGCCAGTTTTATGTAGAGCTCTGTGGGCATGGCTAAGCAATTTAAAAGGCAGCCCTCTGACGCATCGGTAGCCAATGGAGTATCTTTAAGCATTCCGATGCCGAGTCTAGTTTGCCCTTGTTGCAGATAAGTTTAGCCGCCAGATTTTGCAAAACCTGCAGGCGAGAGAACAGATGTTCATTCATCCATTCAAATAGCGCATTGCCATAGTCCATGCGACTGACCAGTAGGGCCTGTGTGACTGAGCGTCTGCAATCCAGGGGTATCCATGGGAATATCCTGGCTAGGAGTTTTAGAATGGTAAAGCCCTTGCCACAAAGGGATCGAACATGATCCTTCATGGACAAGGCGTCGTCTATGATAATTCCCAGGTTCCTGGCATGTTGCTTTGGAGTGGGGGCCAAACCTAGTGAAGGTGGCCACCATGTGGCATCCCATACACGTTTGGCACCACCGAACAGCAGAATCTCTGACTTACCTGCATTCAACTTTAGGCAGTGGGCATGCATACACTGGGCCATTTCGGAGAGGCAGTCATGTAGCTTGTTTTTAGTTATATCAGGCCCTTTGTCCATGTTCACCATCAGCTGGGTATCATCCGCATAAGAGCAGATGCCGATACCCCACTTCCTTCCATTGTCGGCAAGAGATGACATATAGACATTGAAAAGAGTGGGGCTCAGTGAGGCGCCCTGGGGGACCCCGCAGCTGATGGGATTGAGTCTGGAGTGGAACTGACCCATATGTACTGCTTGAGTGCGGTTGCTCAGGAAAGACTGTAGCCAGTTCAATGCCGTGGATTGAACTCCTTTGCTCCGAAGTATGTTCAACAGGCAGTTGTGGGATACCGTGTCGAATGCCGCTGACAGGTCAAGCAGTATCAGCGCCACCGCTCCACCTTGATCGGTGGAGGATCTGATACTGTCCGACACTACCAGCAGCGTTGCCTCGGTACTGTTATTGGCTCGGAAGCCAGTCTGGGAAGAATCCAGAAGGGAGTTGCTTTCTAGGTACCTGGTCAACTGTACATTCACCAGTTTCATTAAAACTTTAGAGAGGTAAGGGAGCTGGAAGATCGGTCTATAATTCTCTGGGTTGAAAATGTCAGATCCCGCCTTCTTCAGAAGGGGGGTCACAGAGGCGTGCTTCCTGGCATCCGGGAAAATGGCAGTACTTAAAGATTTATTAAAGAGTTGAGTGATCAGGGGGCAGAGCGTGGACGCAATTCTTTAGAACACGAAGTGGGGGCAGGGGTCCAGGGGGGAGCCAGCTTTCACTGTGGTCAGGGCTACTAGGACCTCATCTTCGGAGAGTGGTTCGAAGCCGGTTAAGCGGGGTGCATTTCTTAGGTCTGGTGGAGTGGTGAGGACTTCGGATAGCGTCCCAGTCTTGGATGGGTTGTCAGAATTGCTATAAGTATGTTGGGGAGTGAAAGTAGAGTAGATTCCCTTGATTTTTTCAGAAAAGAAGGTGTTATTGTGTTCACAAGCCTCAACCGAAGGGGTGAGTGTTTGTGACGTACTAGATGGTTTGCTCAGCTCCTTCACTATTTCGAACAGTTCCTTCGCTGATTTACTGTTTTCCTGAATGCGCTGAGCGAAATAGTCCTTCTTTGCATTTTTGATGGCCAAAATATACTGCCTCCGTTTGTGAACATAGTCTAGTCTGGCTTCACTGTCTTTAGACTGTCTCCAGAGATGTTCAGATTTTTGGCATTCCTTTTTAAAAGATTTTAGGTGAGGAGTATACCATTTCTCTGTTCTAGGTTTTTTCCTGGTTTCCCGCATCGGGGCTAGTTTGTTTAGTGTTTGCAGTATTCCAGTGTTTAGCAGGGCAACGTCATTGTAGACAGGGGAGTCATCCAGTAGTATAACATTAGCCTCTTGGAAATGTTTCTCAAAGTTGGATTCATTGATTAGCCTCGATGCTCGTTTGGAGATCTGAGGGACTACCTTAGATTTCAAGGATTTACCGGGGAGGTCAAATAAGAAGGATATAAGGGAATGGTCCAACCAGCATAGGGGATGGACCTCTCTTATGTTGGTGTATTCAATGTTGGTAAATAATAGGTCTAGTGTATGACCGGCTATATGAGTGGGGCCCACTACCCACTGCTTGAGATTGAGAATTCCCATGTCATATTCCAGCTGGGAAGTACCTGGAGCATCCATTTTCTGGCAGAAGTTGATTCAGTAATTTGGCACTAAGACTAACTTGTTGTCCAGGGGGGTTGCATATAACTGCACCAGCGAGGATGGTAAAACCCTCATAGAGTACTTTAAAAGGCAGGGTCTGATGCTCCGTGTGGGTAGTTGTTAGTTCCACAAGGCATGTTAAGTGATCCCTAAATATCACGGTGACCCCCCTCCTCTTTTACCAGATCTGTCTAGCGTAATGATTTTATAATTAGGGGGGAGGGCGTTAGCTAGATCCGGAGCATTGGTGTCGGATAGCCAGGTTTCCGTAATGAAAACTAGGTCAGGGGTCTTTGATGTGAGTAAGTCCCAAATATCCAGGGCATGTCTAGGTAGGGATCTAGCGTTAAAATATAGACAATTCAGGGTCAGATGGTTTCTAACGTGAGTTGTGTGATGGTCTAATGAGGATTGACCCATACTGGACCAACGACAAGCGAGGCAGGAAATTGGTCCATAAGATACTCCTGGCCCCGTTTGGGTACATAGGTTAGTTTCATGACCCTTTTTATCTTCACGAAGGGCTAGTAGCTCACTGCGGGAGTAGCAGATAGGTGTGGACGAGTTTTGAGTGAGACCCACAGGGGTGTAGCCCCTAGTCCCGGCCTGTCGTGGACGGGCGCAGACGGGCTTGCCTTAGGCGCGCCTTTGGCGCGCAAACGGTGCGCCCGCTGCGCGACCGGAAGATGCACATTTTTATACAGGAAGGGAGATGGCGGCGGGGCGTGGCCTCTAAAAAAGGGGTATGTTCTGTGTGCTCGGTGGGAATGGCGGCAATGGGGTTTGTGGTTTGTCCCGCAGCAGTGCTAAAATCCGCTGCGCGTGTTTGTCAGGAGCGTGGCGGAGCCCTGAGCAGAGTGCAGGAATGAGTACAGGTAAGGTAAAAATACAAAGTAATTGTGACACTCAAAGTTTTTTTTTTTTTTAAAAGCTCGTGCAATCCTACTCCCGGCTTCCACCTCAGGAGAATTAGCTATCTGAGTGGCGCTTTTAGTCAGTGTCCTAAAGTAGTGGCGGCGGGGGGCGTGGCCTCTCAAAAAGGGGCATGGCCTGTGTGCTCGGCGGGAATGGCGGCAATGGGGTTTGTGGTTTGTCCCGCAGCAGCGCTAAAATCCGCTGCGCGGGTTTGTCAGGAGCGTGGCGTAGCCCTGAGCAGAGTGCAGGAATGAGTACAGGTAAGGTTAAAATACCAAGTAATTGTGACACTCAAAGTTTTTTTTTTTTAAAATGCTCGTGCAATCCTACTCCCGGCTTCCGCCTCAGGAGAATTACCTATCTGAGTGGCGCTTTTAGTCAGCGTCCTAAAGTAGTGGCGGTGGGGGGCGTGGCCTCTCAAAAAGGGGCGTGGCCTGTGTGCTCGGTGGGAATGGCGGCAATGGGGTTTGTGGTTTGTCCCGCAGCAGCGCTAAAATCCGCTGCGCGGGTTTGTCAGGAGCGTGGCGGAGCCCTGAGCAGAGTGCAGGAATGAGTACAGGTAAGGTTAAAATACCAAGTAATTGTGACACTCAAAGTTTTTTTAAATGCTCGTGCAATCCTACTCCCGGCTTCCGCCTCAGGAGAATTAGCTATCTGAGTGGCGCTTTTAGTCAGCGTCCTAAAGTAGTGGTGGAGGGGGCGTGGCCTCTCAAAAAGGGGCATGGCCTGTGTGCTCGGCGGGAATGGCGGCAATGGGGTTTGTGGTTTGTCCCGCAGCAGCGCTAAAATCCGCTGCGCGGGTTTGTCAGGAGCGTGGCGGAGCCCTGAGCAGAGTGCAGGAATGAGTACAGGTAATGTTAAAATACAAAGTAATTGTGACACTCAAAGTTTTTTTCAAAAAAATGCTCGTGCAATCCTACTCTCGGCTTCCGCCTCAGGAGAATTAGCTATCAGTGTGGTAATTTAGAAGAGGGAATACCACCCGATTACATTTCGATGTATACACGACAAGACTAGGAATTGTTTCTCTTAACACTTCAATCCAGGTAACATCTAGGGGCCCATTATGATGTCCGGCGGGTTGGCCCCGCCAGGCTGGCGGTTGCCACCACTGGCCTGGCGCCCGACATCCACACTCGTTTTCCGCCCCGCCATATTAGTATGGCGGGGGGACCTCGGCGGACGGAAAGACCGTCCGCCGCTTTTCCACCCCCCCTGCGGGCCCCCAAAGTGAAGGAGGGGTGGGGGTGCACACGGGGGGTACCTGTGGTACCCCCGTGCATTTGCATATACAATGCGGTATCCACCGCGCGGCACCTGCCGCATTGTGTATGCAAATACATACATGCATTTATGGCATTGTGGCCGGCGGTGCAGAGAGCACCGCCCGCCACAATGTTATAAATGCAGGATGCGGCTGCCACTGTGGCAGCCGCATCCTAATACCACCCACAGGACCCCCGCCCTTATGGCGGGCGGTCCCTAGTCCCGATAGGATGGCCGTCGGACTAAGTCCGCCCATCATCCTAATGACCCCCCATGTCTTCAGAAAATAATGGTGGGAGAGGAACACATTCACAACTGAGAAGTAAAACTATTGCTGGGTTGGCACTGATGACAGGGACTTTACTTCCCAGGCAAATATCTCTGGATGGTAAGGACGACATTGTTAAGATATGCAATGTAATCACATGCATTGTTCTGTCATGCAAGCCAAGTTCATACTACATAAAACTACAAAAATGGTATCAAAGCCATTTTATGTAAATTGCTTTATTCAAATTCTGGTAGTATGACTGACTTGAGGAAATAAGTCATATCTGGAGGACCAGCTATATTCTGGTTCATCTTTCACAGTTACACAAAAGTTTTTCTAATTCTGCTTTCAAGTCCACGAGAAATCCAAGCTCCTCCTGGTGCTCTGGACATTTTAAAGACAAACAGCAGCTACCTCTTTCTCAGGACCTTCTTCACACTCCAGCCACGGATCACTGACACAATATCGATTGAAAAAATATCGACCTACATAAAAATCGACGTTGGAATATTGGAGACAAAAATATCGACAGCCTATCTACAACATGGTCAGTACAAAAATATCGAAACCAAAATATAGATGTTAAAAATATCTTAATTAAAAATATCGGTTTTTTATTGAAAAAAGTGTAAAATAAAGTAAATAATAGTTATAAACCAAATACATATAGTTAAAAATATTTAATAGTGTTTAAAATTAATAAATAATGCATATACAATAATATAACATTAATTAATCATATACATAAAAATTATAATATATACTTACTTAATAATACGTTTTAATAATTATTTTAATAACGTATACATTATTAAAATGTATTATAAATTACAAATACATAAAACAATAACATAAATAAAAAGTAAATAATTATATTTAATAAATTAAAAAATTAAATATACTTTCAATATTTTATAAAATAATAATATACTACATTATCAAAATAATAATACAAATATTAAAGAGCTAAATAAATAAAACTACTATTCAAATCACAAAAGAACTACAGTAATAATAACATTGGATAGCGTAACACTTAAAATTACTATTCCAACTTCAGAAAAGGCAACAGTAGGGAAAGCGTTGGATAGCATAGGGGTAAAAATTACTAGTCCAACTTTAGAGGGGGCAACAGTAGGGAAAGCGTTGGATAGCGTATGGGTTAAAATTACTATTCCAACTCCAGAGGGTGCAACGGTAGGGAAGGCTTTGGATAGTGTAGGGGTAAAAATTAATATTCCAACTCCAGAGGGTGCTACAGTAGTGAAAGCGTTGGATAGCGTAGGGGTAAAAATTAATATTCCAACTCCAGAGAGGGCAACAGTAGGGAAAGCATTGGATAGTGTAGGGGTAAAAATTACTATTCCAACTCCAGAGGGTGCAACAGTAGGGAAAATGTTTGATAGAGTGGGGGTAAAATTTACTATTTCAGCTCCAGAGGGTGCTACAGTAGGGAAAGCATTGGATAGAGTAGGGGTTAGAATTACTATTCCAACTCCAGAGAGGGCAACAGTAGGGAAAGTGTTGGATAGCGTAGGGGTAAAAATTACTATTCCAACTCCAGAGGGGGCAAGAGTAGGGAAAGCGTCGGATAGCGAAGGGTTAAAAATTACTATTCCAACTCCAGAGGGGACAACAGTAGGGAAAGCATTGGATAGCATAGGGGTAAAAATTACTATTCCAATTCCAGAGGGTGCTACAGAAGGGAAAGCGTTGGATAGCGTAGGGGTAAAAATTACTATTCCAGCTCCAGAGGATGCTACAGTAGGGAAAACATTGGATAGCGTAGAATTTAAATATAACATACTTATAAATAATTTTTTTATTTAAAATAATAAATAATTTAATTTTTTAATAACTATCCTTTACAAATACCCATTAATAATTACTAAAAACATAATTACAATTGAATAATTAATTAACAATCAATTAACAATACATACCAATAAATATGAATTATTAAATATTAGTCGCCAAATAATAAATATTGAACAATAAAATATTTTCATTACAAACAAAATATTAATTATTTAACATTAATTCACAATAAAAAAAATTTAAACAATTACATTAATTTTGATACCAAATAATACTTTTTATGAAACATTGATTACCAAATAATTAAAAATATTTTCCAATGAATACAAATTAATTACCAGTTAAGAATAGTAATTGCCAATTAACAAAATTAATTACCAATTAAAAAAATAATTACCAATGAAAAAAAATATTTGCCAATTAAAAACATTAATTACCAATTAAAAAAATAATTATCAATTTAAATAATTAATTGCCAATTAATAATTAATCAAAAATAAAGTAATTATCCATACCAATAAATAAAAAAAAATCATTAATTAATTAAAATTAAATTACTTCCCACCCAATTCCCCTATAAACCTACAACCCGATACAGAAATAAACACAAAAATTAATTAAAATTAGTTTATATTTCCTAAAAATTAATTATTAATGTAGTATATTTAAATTACTTCCCACCCTATTCCCCTATAAACCCACAACCCGCTCCGGTACTAAAATCATAAAATTTACTTAAAAATAACATTATTAATATATAAAAATAATACACTCATAGTTTAAAACAATTAAAATACTTAACAAAAAAATATTACACATACATAATAAAATACATAACAATAATACAAATATCGATATTAGTAACTTCAATATTACTTACATAGATATAAAAAAATCGATATTACTTACCTTAGGGTTGATATTCTGTCCAACGATATTCTTGACCTCGATATTCTGTACCTTAGATATTTCCAACTCGATATTTTTGTAGGTCGATATTTCAAACTCGATATTTTGACTGTGCACCTCCACCCACAGCTAGGATGTACAACAGATACAAGCCGGCTTTTTCTGGCAAGACCTTGATCCCCTTTAGCCCTGTGAGTCAGCAGTAGACTGGCACCACCATTCATGGAGCAAAATGCCTAATAGTCTCAAGTGCTGGAGACACCATGTTCCATTACTCAGACAGTCAATTAAGCATACGTCTGTGTAGCATACAGAAACATTGTTTCAACTGTTCAGACCCAGTCAGATTTAAGCAGGATATCTGAAAGTGTAACACCGATATTAATTTATGATGATGCATAGTAAACCTAAATTCTATGCTCTGATTTACTGCTCCCAAGTTTGCAGCAACTAATGCATAAACTTTCCTTGATACACAGTTTATACCACAATATTCATCCCAGAGTTCAAAATAGTGAATCTATGTCTCAGTTGTGTGGAAGAACCCCTACCAATTCTAAAAGTCACCTACCAAGTTCAGCCAACTGGCCCAAAAGTGAATTTCCCCCTGAGATAGCATATGATTGAAGCCTCATGCAAAGCCTGACTCCACAAGGCCTACTGGGACCCTTTTACTGAACAATGAAGATGCTACACAAGCTATTCAAATCCAGATGTTCTGTTTGTTAGACTCCATGCGTTTCCTGCATCACATACTGGGCTTTGTGTGGTTAATACTTTGAAGTGGCAGCTAGAGACCACATAGATGTGAATGGTCTGCTTACGTATAACTGGATTGCACAACCATAATACATGTTGTATCCCATAACTACTGCAAAGTAATAGGTAATACACATTTAACCTCACATTTGCTTCTTTCAGGCCAGGGTACCTAAATGCCGCAACCCTGTTTTTGGTGCTACTTTCATATCAGAAGTTATACATTTTCCATTATATTACAGCTAATACTGTAGGAATGTGTCCTGGAGCTGGAACTGATAGAAAAACATGTAATCTAAAAACAGGTGCTATATATTAGAAATATGTGTGACAAATATTTTCTTCTTTTATGCATTCCACATATGCATATGTATCTGTGCAGGGGTCAAGCATTCAGACAATTGCTTCCCCAGATTTACACTCAATGCAATTCTGAAAAATTAATGATTAACCTTTTGAACAGATACAAAAATACTAGCCTTCCAGAGCTTGGTGGAGTACCACAAAAGATGGATTTTCTTACACACACCAACCCCAACATCTTCTTAGTTTCTCCTCTGGTCATAGATACCACAACAATAAACTACCCTGTCTACTGCCTTCTAACCATTCTAAACTTTAAGCTCTCCATTTTCGCCTTTGATTATAACCCTTTCTCTTGTGTGGACCTCTACATATTCACCCTTATCTTTTCATTAAATTAGTTTTCCTAATTAAAAACTGGAACACTTGGGAAAAATGTTCTCACCGAGTTTTCAGATATATAACACTACTTAGGGGTTTTAAATAAAACTGACACTAGCTCTATTTCCTGCAAGCCAAAATCATTACATCGAAAATAAAAAATAGTCATGTATCCTAAGAGGAATAGACTCTTCCAGAATCCTTTAATTTTGTAATGCTTCAAGTAGCTCTTCAGAGTATCATGCAAATTCTCATCCCTAACTCTCATTCATGACTTCAATATCTTTTCTGTGATGACATCACCAACATCTTTCCTGGTAAGGTACATTTAATTTACAACTGCATCATCTCGCCCACTGACTCATTTATACTTCTGCGTCGCCCCTTTCACACTCCTACCACCCCTCTTCCATCTTGAACAATACCACTTCATTTAACTATGTTGGAAATCAACACTGTATTATAAGTCTAGACAGGGTCCACATTGCACAGATGGTTGTATGATGGATTAACACATACGATTACATCGTTTGCCTTAACAATGCGGTCATTACCACAACCACATCTTTACCACGCATTCCTTTATCATACGTGGGATGGTGTAACCCTCAAAAATTATATGGAACAAAAGAGGGTTCCGCGAGGACTTCGCATTCTTATATTCCCAACCTTTGATGACCTCGAGGAGGATCACCTTAAGGAGTGGGAAGAAAATCTGTACGCTTCATCATTTAACATGATGAATATTCTTATCAAGAATTCGGACAGAAAAGTAGAAAAGTTAAGACAACAAATTGCAGATTTGGAAAAAGAAATAAAAGAGATGAATCTACCTGAGCTTACGGATAAGAATTATCTTATTCTTAAAGATGTCATCAATAGACACCAATTGCAAATCAAAGATAAAAAACTAAGTAAATTAAAAAGAGATGAGCGGGACTACAATGAAGGGAGAATCTTCACTTTTGCCCGGGGTTATGATGAGGTGGCTAAACCAAAACCTAAACCCAATCAAACTACAGGGACAGCACAACCAGGTGATTTGAGCACGTCCACAAATTATAGCAGCTCCAGCATCTCTTCTATTGAGGAGAATGCCATGGGTGCCGTAGGAGGAGCTCCCAAGAAGAATTCTTCTTTTTGCGACGAACTAAAAATGATAAAGAAGGGTCGGAAGAAGTTCATAGGAGGACTAGAAGGGGGAGGAGGAAATCCCACAAATACAAGGATGGGTACCAGGAGTCAGAACAGAACCAAGGACTAGAACAGGCCATCCCTGGGGAATTGGAAGTCATTAACTTGTCGGATAGACTTTTGAATGAACATGAAATTTCTGTGTTAGAAAAAGGATTAAAATATTGTCCTGTACATAACTGTAATTACACTGAGTTACATATTGATTTGTTTAAATTTTGCAGAAATTTAAAATTGAAAAGTTTTTTCTCATCATTGGATGTAAATGTGCAGAACAGAATATTGAATAAAAATTCTGAAATGACATTAGCAGAGTTGGAAAATGTTCATTTGTTAATGACTCTGTCGGGGGAAATGGATCTTAATGTGGATGATGTGGCTAGTTTATGTGAAATTGAAACGAATTACCAGTGCACTAGTGGTTTGCGTTGCAAATCCAAGTTCATTCCCCATGGTAGCCAATACATAGCAATTGACTTATTCATGGAAAAGACATTGCAAGAATTTCATAAACTACAAGATAAATTCTCATTGAATAGTCATTATAGAGATAATCTGTCCCGGCAAGAAAGATTGGCTTTATCTAATTTAAAACGGGATCCCTCAATCATTATCAGGGAAGCCGACAAGGGGGGCAACATCGTGGTGATGAACAGGTCGAACTATGTGGCTGAGATACGAGAACAACTTAAAGATGCAAATTGTTACAAAAAAATCAATGCTAATCCAACAAAAGAGATTGCCCAGACTATATTGGAACACTTGTGTGTATGGAAGGAAGAAGAATTGATTGAGGAATCAGAATATAAATATCTAAATATTAGTCATCCTGTTTCTCCCTTCCTATACACATTACCGAAAATCCATAAAAACAGAGTAAACCCACCAGGCAGGCCCATAGTCTCCAGCATCGGTAGCGTCACAGAACATCTGTCAGAATTTGTAGATGGTTTTATCAAACCATTAGTGGTGAACTTACCTTCATATGTTAAGGACACCACTGATATTCTCAACAAATTGCAGGACTTTAAATGGGAAGATGGTATGATTTTGGCAACGTTAGACGTTGTGGGTCTTTACACTTGCATTGAAATGGATAAGGGTTTACAAGCGCTAGAACACTTTCTAGGTAGCAGAAGTGCAAGTTTGAGACACCATTCTAAAATGATAATTCAAATGAGCCAGTTGATTCTCGAAAATAACTACTTCTTATTCGAGGATGAATGGTATCACCAAGTCAGGGGTACGGCGATGGGATCCAGGTTTGCTCCCTCTTATGCCAATCTATTTATGGGATGGTATGAGAGGGAGCACGCCTGGAGCCGCAGAGCTGGGGAATGGATGGATCTGGTGGTATTTTGGGCCAGATTCATCGATGACATTCTTATAATATGGAGAGGCACCCCATAGGATTTAAATAATTACCTACATTACTTGAATCATAATGATTTTAATGTGAGATTGACGATGAATCATAGTACATCTAGCATTGAATACTTGGATGTGACGCTTATGGTGGATGGGGACAAAATTAATAGCAAATTGTACAGGAAAGAAACCGCCACCAATTCCATCTTGAGGGCAGACAGTTTTCACCCAAATTCCGTAATTGGGGGTATACCTTACGGAGAAATGGTCAGAACCCGCAGAAATTGCAGTCGGGATGAAGACTACTCTCAGGAATTAAATCAACTAAAACAAAGACTAGGAAAAAGAGGCTATGCCAAAAAAGATTTAGCAAGGGCGAGTGACAAAGTGTCAAAGATAGACAGAGCTACTACTCTGTTTCCGAAAAAGAAAGAGCCAGTTAGGCACAAGCCTTCCTTTGTTACAGCATACTGTGTGCAAAGAGATAAAATCAGGCAATCACTCAGTAGGAATTGGACTTTGTTAAAAGGTGTCCCAGGTTTGGCTACCATATTGGATGACAAACCTTTAATAACGTTCAAGAAATGTCCAACAATCAGGGACAAGGTCTCAACGAATTATATTCGTCCGATAGTGAAACAAACTAAGGATTGGCTCCCTACTCAGCCCAAAGGCTTTTATGTCTGTGGGTCATGTGTAATATGCCCGCACGGTATGAACAAAACTAAAACCTTTGGATTTGATGGTACTAGACGATTTCACATTAATGAATTTATCAACTGCAATAGCGTAGGAATAGTTTATGCCATAATATGTAGCTGTAACAAAGTGTACATAGGGAGTACGAAAAGACCCCTCAAATTAAGAATACAAGAGCATAGACGAGCAGTCATTAACCGAGATACGAGGTCTCCACTCTATGCACATATGGAAAAGGAACATGGTGCCAGTATTGATTTTAAATTTCATGGCATAGAAAAAGTGTCCCAACATGTGAGAGGGGGAGATTGGGAATTACGAATTCGTCAAGCAGAAGCACGTTGGATAATCAAATGTCGTACGAAAATGTGTGGTTTAAATATTGATTCTGAACTACATCACTTTTTGGCATAGTTGAGAGCAAAACATGACATTAGATAGACCAATGTGACTTAATTTAGTCTGTTTAAATAATGAATGTCCTAACAGGCATTCTATGTTTGTTTATTGTAAACATTCCGGGATGTGGAGCAAGCAAACTGCTGCTTTTTCTCTCTTTATGCATTATTTTCTATGATATGAACGTCTTTTGTTGCCCATATTAGGGCTTTATAGCTACGACCAGTGTGACTAAGTATGGGTCAGTGCTTTCCCACGTAAGATTTTCCCTAGCCCTATGTGTTTTAAATTATTTCTATACAAGTGTTTTGAGAGTGAATGCACCTTTCAATTATTAAACAATAAGAATTAAACACAATGCGAATTTGCTGTAACATAATAGGGGCAGGTAGACGTACGAACAATAAGAGAGGATATGGTGGATTGGAGGAAGACAAGGGGAAGCCGATCTTTGCCAGTCGCAGTGACTCATTGAGATATTCAGTTTTTTATTTTCTATTGTGCATCCGGGAAAGGGACATGGGTTGCAATGGGCAGGAAACGGTGTTGAGGAGTAACAGATTACGTACTTGGTAGACTTGATGGGAACACTTGTTCATTGAGGCGTAATAAGGATCTGCGCATGACCGGATACTGTTTACTTTACAGCCGGAAATACTATGGTTAGCAGATGAATCAGCATACAGCTGAATGCGCGAAGCGGACCATATTGGAGACTCGCTCACCGAAATGCGCGGGGCGGACCTTATTGGAGACTCGCTCACCGAGATGCAACGGTGAGCTGCGCCAGACCGGAAACGGTTGTGCTGAGCAATATTAACGGAGAGCGCATGAGCGGAATTACTAAATAATAAGGCAAATCTAGAGTGAGAAGGATAAAGCTCATTGCGCATGAGTGGATATACTAAGTAATAAGGCAAACGCAGACAGCGGACCTTATTGGAAACGTTCCGTTTCTCACAGATGCACACAGTTAGAATGCGCGCGGAATTTAAAGCGATTTGATTGGCCCTCGGTCCTTTTTAAGCATAGGGAGTCCGGAGCACCACACCGTCGGAATTTATCGAGTCCGGATGGTGTGGAGCAGGAGGTCGCGTTGTTAAGGGTGAGTGCAGGCGGAGCTTTGGGGTAATAGACAATAGTTAATATAGAAGGACAAGAGATGGGAAGGCTACATATTCTGTTCATTCTTATTTTTTAGAATGGATTGGTTCAGAACGGATTGATAGGATCGTTGGAAAATAGATGTCATTTGCTCCTTTAGTTACATTGTATTGGAATATGGTGAGTGAACATAGAAATGGAAATTTTTTAATATCAGAGAGGGTTGGCTGAGTAACTTAACCCATCAAGGTATTTTCTTGACTTTTTTAGGTATGAATGCCATTTGGCTGATTAGTTTTTAAAGGACTCTCGATTAAAGGAATAAAGGATTAATCGATCTGAGAAATACAGTGATCTAGGGTTTTCCAGGTACGCATTTCTTGCAGATGTAAAATGTCATTATGATAGACAGGGCGAGTTGAAGTTCAGAGAGAAATGGAATTTTGAGGGTCACAATTAGGTAGATATGTAGTACATATTTGGTAATTTATCGGTCTTCCTTTTCTTCTGCCCCACCCCAGTTTATGATTATTTCCGGTACTGTGATGAAGGATCTGACCTCTTGTAGCACAATTGCCTAGTTTGAAAGTCTAAATCTTAATATCAGAGGAACCGCAAGATAAGAGTACGAGGTGAGCTGTTCATCAATTACATAAATAATAAGTCTTCTGAATAACTACGCAGCAGTTTGCATGCTTTTCTGATCCCAGGATGTAGATGCAAAATTTGAGTGTTTAAATGAGAAACAATAGATTGTATTTAGAGTGAGAATCACAGGCAATAAGTGCCCGCTTATTTTTCTAACAGTGTGAAGTTATTGAATTCTTTGTAAGTACCACACGGCACAGTGAGCTGTATCATATTGATTAGTTTTCAATGAGATTTGAGTTATGTTTTCAGGTTATTACTGACTGAGATTGTACGCATATGATTGAGATTGTACACATGTACTGATGCATCTGTATTATGTGTTTGCACTTGCAGCCCTGATGACGTCCTGCCTTTAGGACGAAACGCGTCGGCTGCTGAACATCAAGAATATGTCTATAATTTATATTTTTGAACCATTGATTGATGTATGTTTCTTTTGAAGATTAAAATTTCTAATTGAGTCTGAGATAAACAAGCACTCCCAGCTCATTTTTGCATTTGTTCAGTTTAATCTGGGGTAAGGATGATGCCCCAGTAGTTGGTAGAGTGTTAACACCAATTTGATGTACTATCCCTAGTGCACCTATTATACCCTACGTCGTCCAAAAATCTTTTTGCATAAACCGCATTCCTTTATCATGCATGCCTTTACTTGTGTTATTGGTAAAGGCATATGTGCGAGAAAGGTCACACCCCAGCCCCCTGACCTGAAAACGACCCCAACCTCAGCCCTAAAAACACCCCACGCCCCCACCCTGAGTCCTAAAACCAGCCCCCAGCCCAAAAAAACAACCCCGACCCAGAGCCCTAAATATACTCGAACCCACCCACCCTGAACTCTAAATCCGGCCTCCTGCCCTTAAAACTCCCCTGACCCCATGCCAAGAGCCGGAAAACCTGGACCCCGCCCTGAGCACTACTTAAAAATACCTCAGAATTGGATGCAGTTGTTTATGTTCCCACTGCAATTCACAGTTTCTGAGGAATACTGTGGTATTTTTGTCCTCTGAAATGACCGACATAGCGATTATTTATGAATCTTTGTGAGACAAAATCGCAATAGTACTACTGCACCTCTGGTAATAGGGCTATAATGTATCCCAAGCTGTGTTCTCTTAAGGTCCAGTCACAACTAAGAGCATGGATAGTGAAGTCAACTGCATCAAAACCCTTCTGACAGGTGTCAGTCCAGTTCACTTTCCTGGGCGGCTGTTTCCAGGAAGTCAGCTCAGTCATGGGTGCAACAATGTTGCCATACCCCTTGACAAACCTCCTGTAGTACCCCGTGAGTCCTAAAAAGGCTCTCACCTGTGTCTGAGTTTTTGGGGGTTCCCATGCCAGGATGGTATCAATCTTGGGTTGTAGGGGCGCCACCCTGCTCGATCTGGCACTTGATCATGAGGCCTGCCTTGTGCAGTGCCATCAACACTTCTCAGAGGTGGTGCAGATGTTCTTCCCAACTGCCGCTGAATACTGCAATATCATCCAGGTAGGCAGCACTGAAATCCTCCAGCCCAGCCAACACCTGGTTGACCAACCTCTGAAAGGTGGCAGGGGCGTTCTTCATCCCAAAGGGCGTAACCCGGAATTGGTAGTGCCCATCTGGTGTGGAGAATGCTGACCTCTCCTTAGTCCCATCAGTCAAGGTGATCTGCCAGTACCCAGACGTCAAATCATATGTGCTGAGGTACCGTGCAGCCCCTAACCGATCAATGAGCTCATCAACCCTGGGGATGGGGTGTGCGTCAGTACTGGTGACTGAATTGAGCCCTCTGTAGTCCACACAGAACCCGAGTTCAGGTGTGGCACCCGGCACGACAGCCTTTGGGACCAAAACCACTGGGCTGGCCCAAGGACTGTTTGAGGACTCAATTACCCCTAAAGCAAACATCTTGGAGATTTCCTCCTTAATGTAAGTCCTGACCTTGTCAGGCACTCTGTAAGCCTTGTGCTTCACAGGAGGACTGTCTCCATTGTCCACATCATGGACGCACCACTCAGTGACACCAGGTACCAAGGAAAATAGATCAGAGAATTGCCCCAACAGTTGGCGACAATCTTGCTGCTGATCAGGGATCAGTGTGGCAGAGAGGCTGACACCGTCCACTGACCCATCTTGCTCTGTTGCAGACAGGAGGTCAGGAAGAGGCTCTGTCTCCTCCTCCATTCCATCATCTGTCGCTACGAGCATGCCCACTTCGGACGTTTCTAAGTGAGGCTTCAGGTGGTTAACATGCAGGACACGCAAGCGGTTCCTTGGAGACTGCAAGTTCACCAGATAGGTGAGATCACTCTTGCGCTCCACCACCTCATATGGACCGGTCCACCTGCCCTGGAGCGCACAAGGCTCCACAGGGGCCATGACCCAAACTTTCTGTCCAGGCTGAAGCTCAATCAGAGTGGCATTCTGATCGTACCACCGCTTTATTTCCTCCTTGCTGGCTTCTCTGATTCACCGAGTCTGGTTCCTGAAGGCCAGCATGTAACTATATACATCCTGGGAAATTGCTCCCAGCCTTCCTTGACTAGACTCAAAGGTCCTCTTACCGGGTGTCCATACAAAAGCTCAAAGGGGCTGAACCCTAGGGACTTTTGTGGCACCACGCGGTAGGCAAACAGAAGGCATGACAAGAGTATGTCCCACTTACGCCTCATTGGTTCCTCAAGACCCATGATCATGCCTTTAAGGGTCCTGTTGAATCTTTCAACCAGCCCATTACCTTGTGGGTGGTAAGGAGTGGTGAACCTGTAGGTAACACCACACTCCTTCCACAGAGACTTCATATAATTAGAAATTAAGTTTGTACCTCGGTCAGACACCACCTCTCTGGGGAACCCCACATGGGAGAAGATCCCCATCAGTGCACGTCCCACCACGGGGGACGTCACTGTCCTGAGTGGAATGGCTTCTGGGTACCGTGTGGTATGGTCCACCAAGACCAGGATAAACCTGTTGCCCATGGCTGTCTTGGGGTCCAGTGACCCCACAATGTCAATGCCTACCTGTTCCAGGAAAGGTTGGAGAGGTGCCTTGCGCCTCCTCCCACTTTTCCCACTTGCCTGGCAAGTTTACAGGACAGTTATGTAGTAAACTGAATGGGTTAAAAGGTTAAGGATCTGATGCAAGTATTTTAGGGATGATTTAAGTTGTTACAGGAGGGGGTATTTTAGGGGTTTGGGGTAGCTTATTATATGTGATTAAAGATGTATAGTAAGGTTATAGTTTTGTAAGACAAAGGCCTAGGTTATGGTGTAATGTGCACTTGTTTCAATTAAGCAACCTTTTGCACACAAACCTGGTGTCAGCGGTCTGTATTGCTCCTCTCTTGCCTAATTTGTGGCAATTTCTGCCAATATCTTAACCATGTTTTTCCAGGGAAATATCAGGCTTTGGCTTTCCTGCACATCTCAGTACCCTGATTTGATTAGAAACACCTTTGTAAATCTGAATTGGGATTGCCCTTATTACCCCAATGAGGGCCTGTAGGAAACTGGCTCTATATACTACATCCAAAATGAGGTGTAGTCCAATTGACCCCAGAGGTAGGCAGAGATTAAAGTTAAATAGAACCTTACTCTCTATTTGTGGTAGAGTGGTCGAGCAGTAAGGCAGTATCAGAGAACAGTGTTAAGCTTTTTATGTACACACTCAGTCAGCAAATTAATTCACACACTCAAGAACTGAACTCTAGACCAATTATTATTATTATTATTATTATTATTATTATTATTAAATTACACTTGTATAGCGCTATCTACCCGGAGGCCTCGTAGCGCTTATGACTGAAACTTACTAGCGTGGACTCAGGGCAGATCAGCATGACTTCGCATACAGGTGTGTTTTCAGAGCTTTCCTGAAGGAAAGATGATTAGTAGTTTCCCGGAGGGGTAAAGGGAGGGTGTTCCAGAGCTTGGCCGCAGTTTGTGAAAAAGAGCGGCCGCCCCAACGGGTTTTCCTAACTCTGAAGGAAGTAGCCAACTGGAGGGAACCAAAGCGGAGGGAGCGAGACGGGACGTAGGGAGTGACCAAGGACTGTAGAATTGCAGGGCCAGTGTGATGAAGCCTTGTGTAAAATACACATCGCCTTGAATTGTACTCTCGCCGCAATAGGGAGCCAATGAAGTTCCCTTAGGGCATTCCTAGCTGACTGCCAGCGAGGAAGATTGTAGAGTAGACGGGCCGCACTGTTTTGGGTGACTTGGAGCTTCTGGATAACGAAGGAGGGGGCTCCCATAAAGAGTGCGTTCCCATAGTCCAGGCGCGATAATATAAGGGCCTGGACCAGGATCCTCCTAGCCTGAAATGGAAGCAGGGGGAGCACCTTCCGCAACATCCTCATCAACCCAAAACAGGTGGCCGCTATCTTTGTGGCTTGTACCGAAAAGTTCAAGGCTGGATCAAACCAAATCCCCAGGCTTTTTATCTGGGGCTTGGGAATGGGGGGCGCGCCCAAACATGGTGGCCAGATGGATGCAAAGACAGAGGGAGAAGAATTACCCAGCAAGATGACATCAGTCTTCTCCCCATTGAGTTTTAAACAGGAAGATTGCATCCATCTGGCGACCGCCTCTAGACAGGGGCCTAAGGTGTGGGACGATCCCTCCGCGTGGTCTAAGGAGACCACCAGTTGGGTATCGTCCGCGTAGGTGACAATACGCACACCGAAGGGTTGGACTATCATGTCTAGAGGTTCCATGTAGGCATTAAACAGAGTGGGGCTCAGGGAGGAGCCCTGAGGAACCCCACACCTGAGTGGGTGTTTAGGGGACACTGCCTCACCCTCAATTCCAGGGCCGCGCCCGACACGCCCATGTCCGCCAGTCGTTGCAACAGCGTGACATGGTTGACCGTGTCGAACGCGGCACTAAGGTCCAATAGGATGATGGCGACTTTCCCACCCTGATCCAGCACTGCTCTTGCTTCTTCCGTGACCGCTAAAAGAGCAGTTTCCGTCCCATGTAGCGGACGAAACCCTGTCTGAGAGGCACGCAGGAGACTATTTGACTCCAGGTAATTCGTCAAGGTGTTGTTTACGTGCTTCTCGAGCAGTTTGCTCAGCCAGGGGAGCAAGGAAATAGGACGGTAATTCGCCAGGTTGTTCTGATCAAGATTGGGCTTCTTCAACAACGCCCTCACCATCGCGCACTTCCATGACGGGGGGACGGATTTAGAGGAGATGGAGGTGTTGAGAACGTCCAATATGATTGGGCGAATCACGTCCATAGCCAGATTGAGAGTTTGTGGAGGTGCTGGATCGTTAGGAGATCCGGAGGTAACTTTAGCAGCCAGTTTATCTAAAGCCGGAAAGTCCAAAAGTGGAATTGTGTCTAGCCTACAAGGGACCGGGGCATCAAAAGTTGAGGAGGTGCAGGGTTCCAAATCATTGTTAGCATCCCCAAATGAGGAATATATAGTTTGAATTTTTTGGGAAAAGAAATCGGCCAGGTCATTGCAGCGGTTTTGAGCGCCCTCAATATTAGGGCATTCAACAGGGGGGGAAATAAGGGATTTCACAATTTAAAATATTTCCCTAGGGGCGTTGGCGGCTGCATCAATTTTACTGCCGTAAAAGGAGGTTTGTGCCGCCTTTATCTCTTGTTTATAGAGCCTAATATTGGTTCTATATTCTTCCTTCCTAATTTGGGAGTAGTCCTGTCTCCATGCTCTCTCATATTTACGACAGGCTAGTTTCATTGTCTTAAGTGCGGGTGTAAACCATGGGGCAGCTTTGTTTTTTTTTGTAAAGTTATTGTTTTGAACAGGAAGGACCCTGTCAAGTGACGAGGTGATCCATTTTGTATAAAAAATATACTGTTGTTTATTTTTAAAACCACACAAGCCTGGCTCAGGTAAGCATAACATACTTTTCAGTAATAAGTTGCTGAATATAGAACAGTTTGAAAATGCAATGGAACTTGTACTTTGTTTGATTTACAGGGGATGCAGCAGGTTGCAACAATTAGCAAATACAGTACATTGGAATGAATAGACTTTTTCAGTAAATTACAGGTAAGTTTTTTCGTTACTTTTCTAACTTAGTGCTGGATACTTAGGGGTCCATTAGGATGGCGGGCGGGCTCTGCCCGCCCGCCATCCTATCGGACTAAGGGACCACCCGCCATAAGGGCGAGGATCCCGGGAGGGGGATTAGGATGCACCCGCCACAGTGGCGGGCGCATCATGCATGTGTACAATTGTGGCGGGCGGTGCTCTCAGCAACGCCCACCACAATGGTAAACATGCATAAAGGCATTCACATTTACAAAGCGGCAGGCACCGTGCGGTGCCAGCCGCTTTGTAAATGTGAATGCAGGGGGGGAACCACAGGTTCCCCCTGTGTGCACCCCCCCCTGTACTTCACTTCGGGGGCCCGCAGGGGCAGGCATCCGTTTTAGGCCATCCTAATGTGGCTGGCGGTGTCTAATAGACACCGCCACCATGTTAGGCCTTTTCCGCCCCGGCCGCAAGGCGACCGGGGTGGAAAAGCGGCGGACGCGGCCAACCATGCCATCATAATATGGCGGGGGGTGTTTTGAGTCAGGATTGCGGGCGGATTGCCCCCGCCAGGCCGGCGGTTGCTACCGCCTGCCTGGCGGGGGCAATCCGCCCGCCATCCTAATGGGCCCCTTAGAATCTGCTAACAAAAGAAAGTTTTGTCTCTTATCAGTAAGGCTGAGCCCAATCAACGTGAAACAACAACCTGAATGCCAATACTGATGTTAATTTACCTTTTTATTTTCCATCTAGGCACAATTTAACCACTTGATGCAACCTAGAAACTCTGTTTAAATATCTTTTGTTTCTTTGAATAAATTTCATATTTTGAAACACTTTTTCATTTTGATTCTTTTTTACATATACAATACATTTATACACATAATTTATTGTGAAACACCACATCCACATTTTAGACAAAACAATTCATATGTGATAATTTTTTCAAAATGTCAATTGAACAAACAACAAATGATCACTACCAACATATAACAATAAATAACTGACAAATTGGACAAATTAAAAAAAACAAAAATACTAAGAAGACAGCACACATATGCCCTATTAGGTTGTACACTCTCGTTTGAACTTTTTTTCAACCAACTATTTTGGGCATGTCCCAAACAGTGCTTTCAGTTATTAATTCCCAGTATGTTTCAAGACTTAGATGTACTCAATTCTTACTAATCGTGATCTATTCGGAAACAACAGGGGAAATTTTCTTTCTATGCCAGATGCACTTGTTAGGATTTACCAAGGTCGACGAGTTTCGAACCCAATATTCAGTCATTAGGGTTCTCCTTAGGACCAAAACAACTTTAAACCAAAGAAAAAAAATTAACTAAAGTTAACATTATGACTAGTTCTTCAAAACTTATTGATGCACCTCCCTTAATCTCTAATACATTACCTATTTTTCTGAGATCAACCGCTCTCTTCTATTCAAATTTAATAAGGACCCTTTCTCCAGTGTGATTTTTGTAGAGTTCTAATATTGTCTACAGGGAGAGCGAAAGAAGAAAGTAAAGAACAAGACTCTTCCATTTTAAGATTGTCCATGTCCCTGGGTATCTTTTAGTACAACTGGCTGAGTTATTGGTCCAGCCAACTTAATTCTGCTTTCATAGATTGGTGTAACCTGTAGTTGTTCCATGTTCTTTTGTAAGATGTTGAAGTCGCTTAAAGAGACAGAAGGGCCAATTGTTAGCATCGCATTGTATCCTAGTTGATCTAGCAAAATACCCTTTTCTTTTTCTCAGCGCACAAAGCAAAACCAAAGGGGACAATGGACGGAGTGTTGAACATTGCAAGCACTCACCCCCAGTCAACGGATCTGGGTTTAATCCATCATCATTCTTTAGCTCACTCCGCCACACCAGATCAGACATGGCCATATGCAAAGCAGTCTGACCCTGTGCCTCATGGGAACAGTCCAGCCAGGGGATCCCCTTTGGTTTTGCTTTCTTGGCCCTAAGTTGGCAGGGTATGCCCAAACGTGGGTCTCTTGCTCACTTTGCCACTGGATTTAAGCTAGCCTGACTGATTATGGCTGATTAGCCAGAAACCAGTCCCAGGATGCTTGTTTCCGTTAATTGTTAATGTTATCCTATGGAGGAAAAACAGGTTATAAGTCTACAGGTACGTAATCGACAGTGGGAGTTAAGGTTCTGGGGTTAGACACAGGGGTCCCCCAGGGTCAGTGATGCACTGCTGTTGCACCCTCAGCGGCACTAGGGTGGCCGGGTGCAGAGAGTTGAGGCCCAATGTTATCCAACACGGGATAGGGGGCCTCCGGTTGGTGGCTGCTGACAATCAGGCCACTGGGTTGTGAGAGCAAAGCTCCTAGGGTTAAGGTCAGGGCAAATGGGGAAACAAAGTAGCACAAAAGGTGCACCCTCAGCGGCACTGGGGCGGCCGGGTGCAGAGTGCTATTTTGACGTCGGGCGCCCAGTTGTTTTCTATGGAGAACCTCTGGTTTGCAAAAGCACTGCAGGAAGGGAGACGAAGGACTTTTGGGTGTGACCACCACTTGGAGAGGTAAGTGGGAAGTTAAGGGTTGGTTAGGCACCGTCGGTTTGGGCACACGAGGCAGAGGGACGTCTGGTTCAAGGGTACCTTTTGAGGTCAGACCTTCTTACCAGCTCCTGGTCGCGGTTAGGGAGGCCTTCGGGATTTAGGCTGCAGGCGTCTGCTAGAGGCAGGTCAGAGGTCGCTGGATCTCGGGGTGACCTCCTTGTGGTGTTTTTCTGCTCAAGCTCGGGCCGGGTTCGGCAGGTGCAGAGTGGGCTGGATTTGCGGTCTCTGGCTGCTGCCAGAGGTTGCAGTTGAATAAATTTGGTGTTCACAGGAGAATCAGTCTTTGAAAGGGTAAGCAGGCAGGTCCTCCGTGGTTTTCAAGGTTTCTGGCTTCAGAGCACACTGGAATTTCGCAGGAGCAGGTTTGAGGGGAGGCAGCCCGTAGGGCTGAGGCCAAGTCTTTGGGTGTCGCCCTCTTGTTAGCTGGCTGCATGACTGTTCGGTCCTTCTTCTTCTTCTTTTCTTCTTGTTGTATCTGAGGAAGCAAGGTTCAGGGTGCCCCCTAAATACTAGATTTAGGGGTGTTACAGGTAGGTAGGGGCAGGGCCAATGGGTCACTTCCTGGGGTGGGAACACCCCCTAACATGCCACCCTCCAGTGGGAGGGGGGCAGGCGCCTGTCGCTGGTTGGCTAGGTCCCCCCATTCTCCAGATGGTGGGGACTCAGTGTTGTGTTTCACCTCGCCTCCCCCCCTGAGGGGTGGAGTTGTCAGAGATGGCACACCTCTTCCCCTCACTTGTTTTTTCCGCCGGCTCTCCCACCCAAAGTCGGGGGTAGAATCAGTGGGGACCAGTTGATGAAAGCAGCAAGTGGTCTGGGAAGGCTCACAAAGGTGGCATGCCTTTGAAGCTTCCCCTTCGTGAACCCTGCCCATCCTGGAGGAGGAGGCTTGTCCCAGGATGTGCATTGTTTCAGGCCCCCGAGAGCAGCAGGCTCTCGACCCAGGGATCCAGAAACCCCTGGGACATAGCTTATTAATCTGGCTTGACAGGAGCTTTACCGCTCCTGCCAAGTCACAGCAAACACTCTGCTTCTAGAAAGTGAAAAAGTGCTCTCACTTACTGGAAGCAAAACATCGGTATGTTTCTCTGCATGCTCTCAAGAGAGCAGGTAAACAGACAAAGTGCTTTCAGACACAAAGAGCTGCATGTTTAGCAGCTCCCTGTGTCTGAAAGCAATGCTTGCTCCCGCAAGAGGGGGGTGCCATGCATGGACCATGGGGGCTACAGTCTCTACTTGTGGTCCCAGTGAAGAGTGGGTGCCCTGGGGGCACCCACAGAAAGATGGCCAGGCCCTAGGGGATGGGGTCTCCGGGCCTGAAATTGGCCCGAGAGGGGCCTGCGCAACCTCTCTCCCCTATTTGTAAATGGCAGGGCCCCAGGGCATGGGGTCTCTAGGGCTGATATCGGCCTAGGGAGGGGGTCCCCTGGGCCCTCACAGCATTAAAGAAAAAAAAGTCAGTCCTCAGTGGTTGGGGTCCTTGGGGCCAAAATCTGATGGGGAAGGGGGGCGCTAGGCCCTCCTCCCCTATAAAAAACAATTACACTTATGGCGCGGGAATGAGTCTCTGGGGGAGGTAGAGTTCTTTCTTCTCATCTGTTGTTGAGACCAGAGAACGTGTTCTAAACTTTTAAAAACGAGAGGAGTGTTAATTGCCTAGAACCATTCGGCCCCGCATCATATACATTAGCAGTATGCAGTGTCTTCCAGGCCTTTTACCAGGATGAGGGACAACTTACTGAAAGGCCCCAACAGCACGTTTTCCGATGATTTTGGAGACACATTCCTCATGCCTAGGAATACGATTGACTCACCACCATACAAAGAAGCAGTTACTGTTGCAATAAAAATCATCAAAGTGTGTTTTCTCTGCAGTTCCACTTTGTTAAGGTATCTGGTGAATACGCTTGAGGAACATTCACATTGGCAAAGTTACAGACACCCAAGGTCACTGGAGACATCCTCTGCGTCCTATGCATAGCTGTAGTGTACAAGACGTACTATACGTTTACCCAATGAGGTAAGACTTACTAATTAGCCAATAGAAAGTACTCCACTTGGGTAGAGGTTTTACACAAAACAATGGCCTGTTCTTGGATAAATACGCATGGTAGGATTCATTCTGATATGATGCTCATTTCACAGACATAAAACACTAATGGAAATCAGTTAGAGATATAAACAAAGCAGGTGCCCTAGTTGAAGCTCCACTTCTGAAAGTACAATCATCCTAACTTCTTGGGCATGGGCAAGGCAAAACAAGTGTGCTTTCTATGCATTTCCACTGTGAAATGTTATCCACAATCCTTATTGGAGGTTTTTGTATTCTTGCTTTTCTCAAGCACATAGGGGTTCTTTCTTGTCATCTACTGCTGAGACCAGAGATTGTGTTAAAAACTAGAAGTTTGTAAATTGCCTAGAAGCCCTGCCCATTTGGCCCCACCACAAATACATTAGCAGTATATAAGATCTACCCGCCCCTTCCCCAGATGATGGACAGCTTACTAAAAGGCCCACCAGCGCATTTCCTGCTGAATTTGGAGAGACATTTGTCATGCCTAGGAATACGATCGCATCCCCACCAAACAAACTAGAACTTACATCTACAAAGTACAAATTAACAAAGTTTGTTTTCTCTGCTGTCACACTTTGTAAAGTTACCTGGTGAAGACGCCAAAGGAACAATCACATTGGCAGAATTACAGACACACAACATCACTGGAGACATTTCCTCTGCATCCTTTACGCAACTGTGGTGAACGAGACACACTACACATTTACCCAACAAGGTAGGATGTACTAATTAGCCAATAGAAAGTACTCCACTTGGGTAAAAGTGTTTCATACAACGGTGGCCTCTTCTTGGATAAATACACAGGGCAGGTTCCATTCTGGCATGATACTTATTTCACAGAAAGTAAACCTCAACAAATTAGTTAGGAAATAAAAAAATGTAAACTTAGAAATTCACTGAAAAAACCAAGGGTTACAGAGACGTTATAGTTAGGAAATAGAATTCATTGGAAGCCCTGCCTGTTTGCTTCCGCCCTATATACGTTAGCGGTATAAAATGTGTACCTGCCCTTTTCCCAGGATGATGGACAGCTTACTAAAATGCCCCACCAGTGCATTTCCTGCTGAATTTGGAGTGTCATTCCTCATGCCTAGGAATACCATCTCATCTCCACCAAACAAAGAAGAACTTACATCTGCAAAGTACAAATCAACCAAGTGTTTTTTCTTTGCAGTCCCACTTTATGAAGTTATCTGATAAAGATGCTTGAGGAACAATCACATTGGCAAAGTTAAGGTCTGGATACATTTCCTCTGCATCCCTTAATAGTTAGCCAATAGAAAGTACTCCACTTGTGTAGAGGTGTTGCACAAAATGGTGACCTTGTCTTGGATTAATACAGAGGGCAGGATTTTAGTTAGGAAATACAATTTAAAAAATATTAGAATTCACAGGCAAAACTAAAGGTTACAGGGATGTTATAGTTAGGAAATATAATAAAACACATAGGAATTCACAGAAAAACAAAGGTTAGAGGGACATTATAGTGAGGCTCAGATTTCATTTGTACACTTCCATTAAAATGCTGCTGTCATAGTTATTTGACCTAACTATAACATACGCCCCAGCTAAGCACTGCTTCTGACCTCACATTTTACGTTACTCAGGACACGGTTGCTGTAAACATGCCTCTTGACGCACTGATGGTGGGGGGATGGGGTCCCCTTGCCTCCAGAGGGCCTCAGGACTGAAAGTGGACAATCATTCCCCAAACAGAAGTGTTCCAGGAGGCGCGTTTGCAGAGTGGTGGAGAAAGGGAGCCTGGCCTCTGATGACCTCTCAGCAATCCAGCTGTGTGGATCTTACTGGAGGTATCAGGAAGGCTAGTTGACCCCCAAGGACCCTGAAGAGCCAAGGGGACTTCATCCCTCAACTAGTCGTGCACCAGGAGGAGCGTATGCAGAGTGATGGAGAAAGGGTGTGTGGCCACACAAAAAACTCTCAGCAAATCGACTGTTTCAGACTTGCTGGAGGTAACAAGAGGGGTAGTTAGTCCCCAAGAACCCTCAATATCCTTTAATATTTTTTTATATATATATATATATATATAAAATAACCAATAACCACGTGGTGCGTTTGCAGAGAGGTAGAGTAAGTGGGTGTGGCTCCAACGATGTCTCAGCATTCCCACTGTGTGGAACTTACTGGAGGTAACAGGAGGGGCAGTTGGACCCCAAGGACATCCTTGGACGCCGACTACCCCTCCTGTTACCTCCAGTAAGTCCCACACAGTGGGACTGGTAGGAGGTTTTTGGAGGACATGCCCCCTTTCTCCACTACTCTTCAAACGCAGCTCATGGTAAACTACTGATGAAGTCCACTTTACTTCTGAGGGAGCTTAGGGGCAAAGAAGCCCTTCTGGTAACTCCTGTAAGTCCCACAGAGCGGGATTACTAAGAGCCGGTTGGAGGCCCAGCCCCCTTTCTCTACCACTCTGCAAACACGATTACTAGTTACAAAAAACATATAAATTCACTGAAAAAATCCAAAGGTAAGTTATAGTTAGGAATTA
Organism: Lissotriton helveticus; assembly: GCF_964261635.1. Classification (NCBI taxonomy): domain Eukaryota; kingdom Metazoa; phylum Chordata; class Amphibia; order Caudata; family Salamandridae; genus Lissotriton; species Lissotriton helveticus. The sequence goes on from NC_136059.1 coordinate 268,397,638, forward strand.
ACATTTTAAAAAACCTTAGAAACGTCCCTGAAACCTTTGTTTTTTTCAGTGAATATTTACATACATACATATGAAAGAAGAAGAGGTAGACCTGTAGAATTATAGCAGATGCTGAGATGCTGTGAAAAAATATAAACATTTAAACAGAAGCAACTATTTTTCTAAATGAAAGAGAAAATAAAAATTATGTTTTTATGCATAAAATAATAATATAAAGCCTAATAATATAAAGCCTAGGCACTTAGTATTGGATGGGTTAGAGAAGATCGTATTCTTACTTGTCTAATGCACAGCTTCCAAACAAGAAATAAGGCAGCTACACAGCCATGCTCCAAGTTAGAAGGAATTTTAGGAATTTATGAATGAATTAATATATGAATGGTGTCTCAGGTCTGATCTGTAGGATGTTTCACTCTTCTCTCTGGAATTAATTTTCACTTCAAGGCAAGTTTAATTGAGTACCGAGCAGCAGCACACAGTCGTCGGAACATAGGGCATGACTGGAGGAGACACTGAGTAGCAGGGCAGGAGAAAGGAAGCGGCTGGTGTGCTCTTGCTCTCCCACCGCTTGGTCGGGCCACTGAGACATCACCATAGGCTGTGTCTGGCAGGTGCAAGAAAACAGCAAAACAAAATCTCTGAGAAAAAGCACTGTTCCTCAGTAAAAAGAAAAACCAGAAAGATTTTTGGAGAATGGTCAAGACTATGAACAGGGCCCCAAAAGTGGTCTTGAGTTCAAGCTTAACAGAAACTGGCTGGGTTGATTTCTCAACTAAACACTTCAACCAGCTCTTGGAGGTCACTACATTTCTTAGCCAAAAGACGGGAAGCAAAATACCAACAAACAACCTGATAATACCAGACTACCTCATGCTTAGCTTCTCTGAGGGGCAAATATGTAAATCTATCTGAAAGAGTATACAAGACAAGGCTCCAGGTTCGAACAGAATTCCACAAGCATTTTCCAAGACAAAACCTGCCTTCTGGTTGGCCAACCTGTCTGTAGTCTTCAATAGCACACTCAACTAAAAACTATTTCGGACTTGTGGAAAGACTCCATAATTACCAAAATTTTTAAAGTGGGGGATCACTACTGACCGGAAAACTGCTGCCTCAAAACGCTATTAGACACTGAGGCAAAGCAATTTTCAGGGCTTCTTTTAATGGAGCAATTACCCTTGGTGGAAGAAAAACAAATTCTCCCTCCTAACCAGTCAGGGTTCGTACAAGGCCAAGCACGGCTATGAACATTTTAACACTCTCAGTAACTATGGATAAACAAAAGTCAACTAAGCAGCAAATTTACCTCTGGTTTGTGGACTTAGAGTCGGCATTTGACTGTGCACAGCACAACCTCCTAGAGCAAAAACCAGTAAACTGGGGCATTCCGGTTCATCGCCTAAAACCTGAAGTTATATTCAGGTTATGTCAGTGGGGAAACTTAGAAAATGCTTGGCAGTGCCGCAGCGGCACCGGCAAGCCTATTGGAGCCCCAGACTACCACGCCATCGCCAGGGAACATGTTACCATGCGGTTGTGGCACTCCCAAAACGATCTCAATATCATACTTGTAATACGGCGGTCGGACCACTGGTGCGGTGGTTTACACTGCAATAACTTCCCATTTAGGAGAAGAGGAGTGGATCACCTCCAGATTTTATCGGACTAAAGCGGAGGAGTTTTTTTCAAAGGAGAAACATTGCATTTACACCCTGTGTGATATTGTGGAATTCTACATAGGGAGCGTTGGATGCCATGGAATGTATCACATAGCATTCCCAGCAGTATGCATGGAAACCTGCTCCTAGTGCTTTTCCAAGTGTATATCTGGGAATCTTTCTGAATTTGAAAAAAACATGTACAAACACATGCAGGCTGAGAAATAAATCTCTGCTCATACTTTAAATCTTTTTTCATTACTCAACGATTAGTGTTCAATGTTACTTCCTAAATGGAAATAGAATCACTTGTCTTGTCTTTAAGGAGTTTTCCATTCAATTTCTGTAGAAACAGTCACGCATCCTAACTTCAGGGTCTACGTTTTAAATTAATGGATGTGTTTAGGTATTCCTGTATTGATCCAAACCTTCGTCCTTGCAAGCAAATTAAATCCAAACATTATTGATTTTATGTAAGAGAGTGTCGAGGGACAAAATGTAATATTTCACCTTCCGCGTACAAAATCACTAAACAGCACATGGTAGGCTGTAAAATATCAGAAATATTGTAAAGTTGATTTATAAAATTCACACCTGATAAAGAACATTCAATATTTATGCTGCTGTGCCCTTGAGGTTCGCAGACAAGTAGCTGCAGTGCATAGTTTATGAAATATTGAAGAATTCTATTAACCTTTTAATTATCCCAAACTTTATAAAGTCTCAAATTGAAGGAAGGAAATGGCACATGTCATGTATAATCAATATGATAACGTCTATGTCTAGTCGAGCTCCATGGGGCATTTTATCTCATTGTCTGATTATGAGTGTCCGAAAGGGTAGATAGAATTTATAGCACCCAGGAGTTCTGACTTTAACAGATGTGATAAATAATACTTAAATAAATAACACGTATTCTGAGGTTTATTTTAATAAAAGGGAATATCCTGGATTTGGTACTCATCACTATAAAAATAAGCTTATCCCGGTAATTAACTGGCCTTTGCTCCCCATTCGATACAGAAAAACGATGTTCCTGTTTTTCTATATTGTTTTTCTTTTTTTTTTCTTTTTTTCTTTTTCTGTTTTCTGCTGCCCAGGTCCAAGACTTGAATTGGGTCACCCCATTTTTCATAATGGTTTGCTCCCCATTCAGCATATTGCTTTTGTTGGCAGTAGGACTCTGTGCACTCCACCACTGCTAACCGGTGCTAAAGTGCTTGTGCTCTCTCTTTAACATATGGTAACATTGGGCTACACCTGACTGGACTATTTAATTCCCTAGTATTTGGTATTACATGTGTGTAGGGCTGTAAATTAAGCACTAATTAGTGGGCCTGCAGCACTTGTGCAGCCTGCTGGAGTAGCACTTTAAAACATGTCTCGGCCTGCAATTCCAGCCCATAGAACGGATTTAAACTGCAATTTTTACATGCCAATAAAACCCTTTTTGGTATGCCCTAAAAGCTCATACATAAGGGTACATTTTATTTAAAAAGTAGGATGTGTACTTAATATGTACATGTCCTGGTAGTGAAAAACCTCCTAAATTCGTTTTTTAATTACACTTCCAAAAGCCGTGAGGTGAACGGCCAGCTAGGACAGCAGATAGCTCGCCTTTTCCAGCGCTCCAGCACCTAAACTACGCCGTGAGGGAAACGGCCAGCGCTAGCAGCGCTCACCTCCATAGCGCTCCACCGACCATCCAGACTACAACACCCAGGTGCCCCGGCGGCGGAAGTGACGCCGCACGAGCGCCCGGAGGCGCTTGAAAGAACGGAGCGCCCGGAGCTCCTGTGGGACACTTCCAAAAGCCGTGAGGTGAACGGCCAGCTAGGACAGCAGATAGCTCGCCTTTTCCAGCGCTCCAGCACCTAAACTACGCCGTGAGGGAAACGGCCAGCGCTAGCAGCGCTCACCTCCATAGCGCTCCACCGACCATCCAGACTACAACACCCAGGTGCCCCGGCGGCGGAAGTGACGCCGCACGAGCGCCCGGAGGCGCTTGAAAGAACGGAGCGCCCGGAGCTCCTGTGGGACACTTCCAAAAGCCGTGAGGTGAACGGCCAGCTAGGACAGCAGATAGCTCGCCTTTTCCAGCGCTCCAGCACCTAAACTACGCCGTGAGGGAAACGGCCAGCGCTAGCAGCGCTCACCTCCATAGCGCTCCACCGACCATCCAGACTACAACACCCAGGTGCCCCGGCGGCGGAAGTGACGCCGCACGAGCGCCCGGAGGCGCTTGAAAGAACGGAACGCCCCTCGCCCCCGCGAGTCGCGCGCGGGAGCGCCCGGGGCTAAGCCCGGGCAAAGGGCGGGCCCTCTACGGCCCTCATCGGCACGAAGAGGCAGGAGCAGGGCCAAGAACGCTGTTCAATCTCATCTAAGTAAGTGTTGCCACCCTATTACTTCTGTATCCGGCGGGATCATCATATTGTTGACACCCCAAGGACTGCCTTTGCTGATACTAATATGACTAAACCCAAAGCATCCTCCGCTCCAATTAATACAATTGAAACCTACATGGTACAGAAAGTTGCCAAAATCAACCAAGATAGGAGGTCCTCATTGGGTCTTAGCTATTCTCCGGACATGCTTATTGGCAATACTCCTCCACCAGTCTCAATTCTTGACATTAGCAATGAGGTTTTTCAAATACCCGATACCAACTCATTGACCCAACTTCTAGTCGAAATTAATGAAACAACCTCCGACTGCACTATAGACGTGGAAAGTAATACCCTAGAGGAGGAAGCCCCTACACCGGTGCCAGCCCCCAGAATAACGAAAAACAAGGGTAAAAATATACCTAAAAGGGGCGGACTTAGATCGGAGAAAAAATGTCTTGAGGCTCCCTCAGAGGATAAACATGGTGACGATATTGAGAATAAAGGGGGAGGTGGAATCCATCTAGACGAAGACCAATTCAAAAAGCTACTGAATGCTATAGATAACAAAATCAAAGTGATCACCAAACCACTTCTAAGCAAAATTGATTCGCTCACAGTAGAGGTCACTAGATTGGGATCGCTTCTGCAAAAAATTATAATAGAAACATCTAGGCCAGCCCATACAAATTTGACAATGGTAGACCCAAAAAACACTAAAGCCACAGTCTGCCCAGGTAGTGTCGCAAGCACTTCTCAAAACACCACACACCAACCTGGTCAAGGGGGAGAAGGGATAGGAACTATAAATCCAGTCCCGAGGGTTGAGGACTCAGCAGGGCCCGCTACCATAAATACCAACGAAATAGAGAACCTGGATAGGGGTCCTGTAGAACTAATAGTAGAAGCTTCCCCATTAATTCTGGTTCTAGCAAATGTTCCTCAACTAGAACCAGGACAAGAGGAGAATATCCCCTCATTGATAAATAAATCACTCCATTGGCTATCCAAGAATATGGCTTTTAAGCCAGGAGGCAGGGACCAACTGGCACAAGAAATAGTAAAAGCTAGAAGGGTCGAATGGATCGGAGGTGGCTGTAAAAAGTTTAGGGGGGATTGCGTGGTGTTGCACCTCTCAGATCCCGAAGCCCTACCAAACATTCTAGCTAATATATACCCCCCTCAGCGAAGATCAACAGAAATTGTGCCACTAACGTTGGACTTCTTTTATACAAAAAGGGGAAATGCCATAAACCCAACGTTGCTAAAAACTAAATGGAACACCATCACTAGAAAATCCAAATATCCACCAAACAAAAGTAACTGGGGAATTACGTTAGAAAATAGGTTCTCTGCCATATCAGGATTAAGCCAATGTGATTGACTGGATAGCCAGAAGAGTGCAGGGCATCTAAAGATTATAGAGGTTCACCACGGGAACCCTAGTCTCACTATGGTAGAAGAAACAGGCCGTAGGACACCCGATCCCAGAGGTTGTACCACTGAATCAGTGGAGTACAGCTTATTAGCTGCTCAACCAGGTATTACATTGATTGAAGTAAGGTCCCTATCTGATGAACCTTCCCCTAACCTGACTACTCCCTTAAATAAGAGGAGTATGGAAAGAGGAAGCCCCATCAAGATTATCTCTTGGAATATTGCAGGTATCCAAAATAAAACTGAGACCCCGGAATGGTATGACTTTATAGATTCTTATGACATTGTACTGTTACAAGAGACATGGTCAGTGTCTCCAGTATTTCGCCAGGGATTCTTGAACTTTTATGTGCCCGCGAAGAAGAATCTAAGGGGACGCCCTTCAGGGGGCTTAACCATCTGGTTACGGCAAACTCTGCAATGTACTACTAAGCAAAATCTTACTCCAAACAGAGACCTACTTTCTATCCTGCTTACTTGCAACGATGGTTGCAAGCTGGCAATATACAACATCTATGCTAGGGGGACTCTAGGGGGTATACCCTCAGATATAATAGCTGCTCTAGATGCGGACCTAGAGAAGTTATCTACTCAGTATAATATATTAGTAGGAGGAGACCTAAATACAACATTTGAACCTCTAGGCTGTGAGGACAATGATCTGACCTACGAAGAAGACGCGAAATGGGGAATCCCTCAGTTGGACATTCCAGTGGTTAAAAAATGGTCACAAGTAGCTATTCAGGTGAAAAGTTTATGCCTATCCAGAGGATTAAGGGCAGTAAATGGCCGTACTCCCTCTGATCCTCACGGTAGACATACCTTTGATAATCTTAGATCAAGCAGCAGAATTGATTATATTCTGATAGACATTAGAGTCTGGAACAAAGTGATCGATATGCAGGTCATATCCAGGTTGGAGAGTGATCACAACCCTCTGTCCTTAATATTTAATCTTGAACAAAAAATCATGACAGAAAATTTAGCTAGGAACCTTATGACCTCAGACGTTGTTTTAACAAACGACGTTCGTCATGTTAGATGGGCAACTTTAGTGGCCAATGCAGAGGATAGGCAGGTCCTCGAGGGGCTAGTTATTGATGAAGTTGCCAGATTGCAGGTTTTAATGAATGATGGAAATTTTAAAAAGATAATTGAAGAGTCACAGCCAAAGTTTTTTGCCAACCTCCAGAAATTATTCTTGAAGGCTGGCAAGAAGAAGAAGGGAAATGGACAACCTATAAAAAAGGGTTGGTACGACCAATCATGTAGAGTAGCAAGGCATAACCTTAGTAATGCTCTTAGGTCTAAAACGGGAGTTTTGAAAGCCAGAGATGAATATAGAAAAACTCAGGTAAAGGCAAAAAAGCAATGGGATGAGAATTTCTGGTTAGAACTGAAGAAGGCTTGTGCTGACAAACATCAGAAAGAGTTTTGGGCCATACTAAAATGGGGTTCAGGGGGTGTAGCGGAATGCCCAAAAAATCACGTCCCGAAAGAGTCTTGGGTTGACTTCTTCAAACCCCAATACGCTGACAGTATAGGACAACAGGTAGTTCTTCCCCTAGAAAGGGTCTTCTATGCCAATGGACCATTCACACTAAAAGATGTACATGAGGCAATGGATGGAGTGACCAGTGGCAGGGCACCAGGCATTGATGGTATACCGGCTGACGTTTTCCTACTAGACAGAGATAGCTGGTGCAAATATTTCGTATGGCTTGGGAATGCTATCGCACAGGGGGCGAAGATTCCCTCAACGTGGAAAGGAGCAGAAATTATTCCAGTTTACAAAAAAGGAGATAAGGCTCTAGCAAGCAACTACAGGCCAATCAGCCTTATCGACTGCGCCCAAAAATTGATGGGTAGGCTGGTTCAAAAGAAGTTACAAGCCTGGATAGTTGACATGGACATTCTTTCGCCTTATCAAGCTGGATTTCGCCCTTTAACCAGCTCTGTTGACCAAGTGTTTCACTTTTTAACTATATATTGGAAGAACGTCACCCTGCTAAATGGTCCCCTGCTCGCTGTTTTTGTTGACCTGAAGGCCGCATTTGATTTAGTTCCCCGTCAAAAACTTTGGGGTGTTCTAAGGGATCTAGGAATAAGCCCGGAACTACTAACTTTGCTTGTAAGACTCCACGAGAACAACTACGCCCGGATAAGGTGGGGAACCCAGGGGGAGGTCACGGAAACCTTTCCTGTGGAGAGAGGAGTAAGGCAGGGCTGTGTCCTGGCTCCCACGCTATTCTCCCTCTACATAAACGGTATTGTGGACTTTCTGAAGCAAACTCCGACAGATGCTCCATTACTGGATGGGAAGCGAGTTCCAGTACTCATGTTCGCGGACGATACCTTGCTGGTCTCGCGGACTCCTAGCGGCCTACAAAAGACACTAAACGCTTTTGGAGAATTCTGCCGGATCCGAGGCTTAGAAATAAATACATCTAAAACAAAATTTATGAACCTGAATCCCTCCAAGAAATACAAGGGGAAAATGGTCTACAATGGGGCTTTTTTAGAAGAAGTTGACGCTTTTACCTATCTAGGCATCTCTATGAACGCTTGTATGAATTGGAGATCTCATATGGACTTTGTAATGTTAAAATATAATCAGTTGGCAGGGGCAATAATAAAGAAGCATAAAACTTCATTTTCAAAACCAATACAGCCAACATTGGAGATTTACGGCATGAAAGTGCTGGGTGCATGTCTTTACGGGTCAGAACTTTGGGGCTTCACCAATTTGAAGGCTTTATCAGCGGCAGAAAATAAATTCCTGCGAGGCTTAATCGGAGTCCCACAGAGTACCCCCACCATTCCTCTCCTTTATGATCTGGGGAGGAAAAGGATTGAGGACATGATTAGACTCCGCCCCCTCCTATATTGGAGGCGTATAAAAACTACCCCGGAACTGAGCCACTATGCTGCTGCCTTATTGGATGTTGACAATTCTGACACCTTTCACAAAGTAGTTTGGTTAAAAGAGGTGAGGAAACTACTTCAAAAATTGCACCTTGAACACTTGTGGTCTGAAACCGACCCAGATGTCTTTCCTTCCAAGAATGCATTAAAAAAGCTATACTGGGAAATGATAAATAATGCCGTATTGGTTTCCAGCCAATCCCCTGCCTTGACATCCCAGTTCTTAGAGATAAAAACACTCCCTATGTTTGAATTGTACTGGGATTTGATCTCCAAGCCTCTAGATAGGAAATTGTTTTTTCAGTTTAGAGTCGGCACCCTACCCCTAAATGCTTTTACTGTTAAATGGTCCCCTGATAACGTTAGCATATGCTTTTATTGCAAATCCCATGCAGAAGATCTTTTGCACTTTTTATTCGTATGTCCATTATACGCCGCCCCAAGGAGCAGATGGCTGAAACCTGCATGCAAAAACCTGGGCACAAGGAGATGTCTCGAGGCTTACAGGGTCCTGAAATCAAACTGTGCCCCTCAACTTGTAATTGCAGTCGCCAAGTTCCTGGGATGGGCTTGGATAATACGCACGCGCACTTTAAAACCCCCATGAACTACATGAACTTCCATTGGACTGTGATGATACTTTTAATGTCTAAAATTTTAAAGATTTTTTATTCGCCAACAAAGCAATACTGCATGCTATTTAATATGTTTTTTTATACTATTAGATTAGTATTTATTATGCTTAGATAGGGATGAAAGCTTTTATGACAATGTTGTCGAATAAAGTATTTAAACTTGAACTTGTTTTTTAATTACTGTAAGCCATACCTTCACCATACCATTGGATTGTCTTATTACATTTAATAAGTGCTAACCGATTGGTTGGAGTAAGATGGCGGCTGTGAAGCTGTGTGAGTGAGCAGCTCTGCACCTCGGCAGAGAAGAACGCCAGGATTTACCTTACCTGAGAGATGCGCGACCGGGCTGCTGACGGCGATGGTACTGGCAGCGTCTGAGAGCATCTAGGGGAAAATATTTCAGTGCAAATTGGCTGTGAATCCATGGTGAGAGGTGGTGAGAGGAACGCCAGCGGTGCTGGAGGAGGCGGAATCGGACAATCGGCTCGGAGGCAGGGGCGGGCACCAAACTCAGCATTGGATTGCAGGCAGCTGGAGCCGAGCTGGAGCCAAGCTGGGGCCGGGATACAAGGCGGAGGTGTGTTAGCAGCGTGGTTTGTGTGTGAAACACGAACTCAGGTGATTGTGGAGTTCCAACTGTTTCTGCTGACCGGCGGAGACTTCTTTTCCTTTTCTGGCTACAAACTGCGAGGGGTGACGACAGGCGACGGCAGGTTGATCTGAACGTGAGGGACTCCCCACAGCAAGCACTGAATTGAGGTTGAGAGGTCGAAAAGCGCCCGGTGTGCTTAGGAGAATCGTGTTCTGTCCTCATTGCAGTAAGGAATTAGTAGTCTGCAAACAAGCAAGCAAGCAAACATGGCACCGAAAAACAGAGGTACACGAAAAGCTCCTGCTAATAAGTGCTAATACAATTAATAATATAAACAATGCAACTAGTATCAATGCTAGTGCTAGCGCTAATAAAAATGTAAATACTTCAGAGAGTATGGTCCTCCTGTCTAAACCAACTGATATGAAGTTACCAGCAGGGAAAGGTGATAATGGTGAACAGACTGCTAGTAATAACACGCCTATAACCACTACCATTACTTCTACTATAACTGGAACCCTGGACGCTTTAAAAACACCTGTGCTACATGCTATTTTCATGAAAAAAAAAGGCGCCACTACTGCCAGCGCTAGACCCACTGTCGGGGCGATAGGTTGTGAAGAGACTGATATTAATGGCTTGGCCTCCGCTGACCATTGTACTAGGAGTGGAGAAAGGGGTGTGAGTGGGCAGCCAACAGTTATAGAGGACCTGGCAGATACAGATTCTGCATTGTCTGAAGGCAAGTTCTACTCGATGCCAGATTTATCTGTTGTCTTGGATGACGATGGCAACAGCCTACCAGGTGAATGGGGTGATGACGAGGTGGCACTTACAGATGAGGAAGATGCGCTGGAGGAAAATGTTGACATTGCTCAGTCACCTACACAGATGAGGGGACTGGTGGACTATCAGGACACGGTTCGCCGAAACCCCGAGGTCGAAGTGCTGGCACAGGAGATGACCCCCATGGTACAACCTTTATGGGAATCGAGGGATAATGAGTCCCAAATGTCGGAGCAGGACCAGGACCAGGACCTGGGTCAAGGTGCTAGTGGAGCTACTCTGGATTTAATATATAAGAGCATTATGGCCCACCGGGCTGAGACAAAGGCTGAAAGCAATCGCACTCAAGGCGCAGTACGGAAATTACAGAATACTATGCGGCGGGTGGTTAAGTCCACTAATGAACTTACCACTCGGGTGACAGAAACAGAGGAACGCATTTCGAGTACTGAAGATATACTTGCTAAGCAGCAATCCGCGATAGAGGCTCTTCAGGCTACTAGAGTGGATATGGAGTGGAAGATGACGGATTTGAAGAATCGCGCTAGGCACAATAATCTTCGTGTCTTGGGAATTCCGGAGATGAAAGAAGGGAAGGACGCCCGAAAGTTTATAATCGAGACATTTGCAGAAGCATTCCCAGAGTTAGCTGTATGGCAGTGGGAGAACGAGATCACTAGGGCACATAGATATCCATTTGTATTATGTAAGACTCATGTGGAGTTAAATGCCCCGACAGGTACTAAAGTTTTTCCACAAGCAATATTAATCTGCGTGAACAATTTTGTCTTGAGGGAAGCATTATACAATCTAGCTCGCCCGGACAAGCGGCGCAAGGGTTCTGGATGTGACTTTTTTGTTAGGCCAGACTATTGTCCAGCAACTGTGTCTTTAAGATGGCAATTCCGACAACTATTTCAGCCATTCAAAGCTAAAGGCGCGCAGGTATTCCTCTTGAACCCCGCTAAACTTAAGGTGATCCATAAGGGGCAAGCTAAATATTTCACCTCGGAGTCTCAGGCGCAAGCATATCTGAAGTCTATTGATATTAATGGTGAAGCACCTTGAAAAATGATGGGGAAAAAGCGGGAAAAGAAGCTAATTGGAATACGACTTCACAGGGGCTGTATTATATATCAGAGGTGAATTTAATAATTTAGGGAAGAGCGGCAGCTCGAGCACACACTAGATGGACAGCTTGGTTTAGTAATGCTATCTGTGTTTTCTTTTTCTTTGATTTTTTTTTTTTTTTTTTTTTCTTGGAGCAGGAAAGCCGGACTGATCAGTGAGTGACACTTGAAACTGTGATCAATCAATTAACACATATATGGAGTAATGGGATATGGTGCCACTCTAAAAGATGTTATGCAAAGGGGTGGATAAATAAGTTTGGAAGGTTAGAAAATATGGTTTGAATCATGTTGCTCCAGCAAGAACAGATAGCAGCTTAATATAGGTGAGGGTAATGGCCTGGCGGGCCTCTGTCGAGGTGGATCTCGCAGACTCGCATCACTAGGGACGATGTCCTTTTGCTCACAAGGGGTGGTTGAAGGGGGGAGGGGGCTAGGGAGGGTGGTCCCGGTGTGGGGTCTGCGGGACTGGGAGGGTGAGAGGGGGGGTGAAAAAGGGGGAAAAAAAAGAGACCACAGGTATACTTTCTATTGATCATGTGGAAGCAATGCGGGACAGGGAGCAGAGTGTATTTTTTTTTCGAGGTAGATGGCAGATAGAATGCTAAGAATAGGTATGTTAAATGTGAGAGGACTGAATGCTTTAAATAAAAGGCAACGCGTTGCTCGGGAACTGCAGTGGCTTAACTGCGATATTATTGCACTTCAAGAGACACGTTTAGCATGGACTAAGAGAAAGTATTTAAGCGATCTGGGGTATAGCGTGCTGGTGTGCACTAAGCAGTCTACTACAACCCGTGGGGTGGCCATAATAGCAAGGAAAAACCAGGTTGGTGGTGGACGAGCCTTGGAGGATAGTGGTGGCAGATGGGCAATTACGGAATGTAAGGTAGGAACTTTTGAATGTACTGTCTGTTCCATCTATGGATCAAATTTTGACGAGGCTGTAGTCTTGGAATATTTGAATGTCGAATTAGCGACCTGGCCGGTTCCTGTAATAGTTTGTGGGGACTTAAACATTAACCTCCATTCTGGATCATTAGGTAGTGATCAATATATGTATGTTGGCAGGAAACCAAAGGTATATAGGGCGTTAAGACTTATGGTGAAGGCACATGGGCTAACAGATGCATGGGCTTATCTCAGGAAGACTGATCCTGGATATACCTTCTTTTCGGCCCCTCACCAAAAATTGTTTCGCCTAGATTATTTCTTAGTCTCACATAATCTGCTTCACGATGCACAAATACAGGTTTATCCCCGAGTGACCTCTGATCATGGGCCAGTAGTGCTGTCTATTCGGATATCATATCCATCCCGCAAGCCACGTGAATTTTCCTTTGATCGCAAGTTATTACTTGAAGATAAATTTCAAGACTATATGAGGGATTGGGTGATAGAGTTTTTAAATTTGAACAGGGGAAGTGCAGGGGTTGGGATAGTTTGGGACACGTTCAAAGCTGCTTTTAGGGGCGAGGTGCTCAGCTATGGATTGTATGTTCAAAAACAGCTTCGTAATAAGCTACAGGAACTTTATCAGGATTTAGGTAAGGCGGAGGAGCTGTTGACTCAAGATATCATTCATAATAGGGATACCTATGATAAATTAGCTGAGGTGACCCGAGTTAAGGCTAAGGTTAACAATCACTGGAGCAAGGAAGCAGCAAAGACTTTTGAGACTAGGAGACAGATGGTTTATGAGTATGGGGAGGCAAGTGGGAGGTGTTTGGCTCAGAGAATGCGGACTAGGGAAGCATCTCAGCAGATTAAAACTATGAAAAATGAAGCCGGACAAAATGAAGAAACTGAGAATGGAATTCTAGAAGTTTTTAGTAGATTCTATGCCCGGTTATATACGGCAGAAGAATATGACAGTAATAGAGCTTTATCCTTTCTTGGGCAAAATGACTGGCAAAAATTAGATCAAGGATTAGCAGATATTCTGGAGGCCCCTATAGAGATGTTTGAACTGGAAGCAGCTATTAAAGCATTACCAGCAGGAAAGGCTGCTGGACCTGACAAGCTTCCGCTTGAAGTATATAAATCCTTTTTTCAAGTCCTTAAACAGGACATGTTAGCCACATTCCAAATGGCACAGAAAGGGAAGCATCCTACTACATGGGGTGAAACTAGTATAGCAGTGTTTAGAAAGAAGGAAAAACCGCCGGACCTACCAGGTTCATATCGGCCTATCTCGTTATTAAATACAGATGGGAAAGTGTATTCAAAGATTTTAGCTACTAGACTCTCAGAAGTGATAACCTCTTTGGTTTCTATATATCAGCATGGGTTTATCCCAAAGCGCGGCACAACTGATCACGTAAACCGGGTGATTACTTTAATTGATCAAGCAAATGTGTCGGGGAATCAACTGAGTCTTACATTACTGGATGCAGAGAAGGCCTTCGACCAAGTGTCGTGGGCCTTCTTATGGGACCTGATGAAACTTCAGGGATTTGGCCCAAACTTTATTAAATCAATTCAGGTGCTCTACCAACAACCTAGCGCACGGATTAAAGTAATGGGGCTTCAATCAGCAGTGGTGCCAATACAGCGAGGGACAAGGCAGGGATGCCCATGCTCCCCCCTGCTTTTTGCTTTGTACATAGATCCCTTTTTAAAACTGATAGAAAAGAGCAGTCGGGTGCCTCCAGTTAGGATACAATCTCAGCAGTACTGTGTATTGGCGTATGCTGACGACGTAGCTGTGCTTTCACCAAGGCCAACTATAGCTATGCCTGAAATTGAAAATTTAGCACGACTATATGGATCGGTATCGGGGTATAAATTAAACACCGCTAAGACCCAGATACTTTGTATGAATATAAAGTCTTACGATGATCCACGAGTCTCAGCTGTGGTTACTTATTTGGGAGTGCAGATTAGCGCTGGAGCCTCGGCCACGGTAGAGGCTAACTGGCAGAAGTTGACAAATGGGGTCCGTAAGCAGTTGGATCAGCTAGAATGTTTACATTTGACATTGGTAGGTAGATGCAACGCCTTGAAAATGATGGTATTACCTAAAGTGCTATATCTTCATCGATGTTTACCATTAGAGATTACCTGTGCACGTATTTCACAACTGCAAGCAATCTGTATGAGGTTCATGTGGTCCCAGGGGAAAGAGCGACGGGCTAAGAAATATAGGTGCTGCCCAGGGCAGTGGGTGGCTGGGCAGTTCCTGATTTTCTCTTGTATTATTATGTATGTATGCTGCAGCGAATGAATATCTTATTAACTGGCCATGGACCTGTGGAGCCAGCACTGCAACCTTCCATATACTCTTTACTTTTAGGGACTGAAGCTAGGAATCGGCTCTTTATCGACATAGACTGGAATTATTACAAGCGCACAAGGTTTAAGGTGATTGCTGCTGCGTATAAGGTATGGAAGGCAATAAGGAAGCAATACAATATTGGAAATGTGTCCATTTGTACCCCATTAACTGCACCGATCCTGCACCCCAGTATATGTTGGGATCGCATAGTGGTTAATTGGCGCTTAAGAGGCTTAATAACAGTCGGAGATTTCTATAATACAGATGGGTTAAAATCTTTCTCCCAATTGAAGGAACAATATCAGTTGTCTACTCCGCACTTTTTTAAGTATTTGCAGCTGCGTGAATATCTGACTAAATTGAACATAGTGAACGTGGCTAATCCTCTTATTGAGGCAAATAAAAAACGCGCACGTATTGGGGCATTGTATAAAATAATTATAGAGGCAATGCCTAACGATTTGGAATTACACCGAATAAAATGGGAAGAAAGATTAAGGAACCCTGAAATATCGTTAGAGCTCTCAATTGAACTGGCTGACCGGTTATTTATGTCCGCCAACTTGAAGACACAACATTATAAGACTTTGTTTTATCTTTATCGTACGCCTGATAAAATTGCAAAGTGGGGGGGAGACCCAGATGGAAAGTGTTTTAGATGTAATACTTTACACGCTGATGTAGTGCATATTTTTGGTACTTGCACCAGATTATTAGAATTGTTCAGACACATAAACGGGTTTCTATCCGAGATTCTCGGTGTCCCTAATACAACTTTCAACAGGTCAGATTTTGTTGGGTATAGATACGGGTGGATTGTGTACAGAATATGGCAATGAAGTTTGTTACTTGATATTCATTGCATCAGCAGTGCTAAGGTTGTGTATTGCCTCAGCGTGGCTACAAACTAAGGCCCCTTCATTTGAGGTGTGGAGAACTCGTTTTCTCTTTATGTATAACATGGAATATAATTTGTATACTTTGAAGGGGAGGCGGAAAAGGGCACTGGGGCAGGTAATTTGGGGCGCTGTTAGGGCATATATGGACACATAAGAGTGTGAGGTTAAGCTATTCAGTGCACCTATATGGCTTTTCCTTGCTGTTTTTTTTTCTCCTTTTGTTTTTTGTTTTTCTGTTTCCTTTATTATTATCTATGGACAATTTAATATAAATGGATCAGTCATATATTTGTTTGTGATTATGTAGAATCTAATGTAGTTGACTTGACGCTGTTATTTTGGCTTGATCTTGTCAATGCAAGCAATGAATGATATAAGGCAATGGTTTATTTTTCAGTAGCATATGTGGTCCTCTAGTCTTATACATCGTGTATATATCTGCAATCTCTATGATTCGATCCTGCATTGTATAACCCACTATAATTGAATGTTTGGTTATTTTTGTATCTGTGGTCTCTATCTAATAAAGAAATTAAATTAAAAAAAATAATAAGTGCTAACCTTTGTTTGGGAGCAGGTAGACAGAAATGTCATGTTTAGGCTTAAATTGATTGTAATTTGAAATCCTCTTTAATGCTATTGTCAGATTTTAAGTTACAATTCTGAAAATTTCACTTTTAGATAGGAATAATTGCCTGAGTCTTTTTTTTTGTTGGTGTCTCACTCGAGACAATACTTTGTTCCAACTTCATTATTTGCCTTTCCAAATATTTCCTACATTAAAAGATTCCTGTCTGTCTGGACAGCACAATATAGATCTAACTGTATTTCTGTATTTATTACTCCTTTAACATTGTTTTTGTAAGGGACCACTGTGTTCATAGCAAACTGATACCCATTGTCCCTGACCAATCCCTTTGGGTTCCCTTGTCTTTAAATAATTTACTTTTAGATAGTTGGCATTTTTCTGTCCTAACAATTTGTGACTTCTGCCAGTTTTTGTGGGCCAGGTGACTGTGAATGGCTCTTCTGCTTGCTTTGTACATTCTGTTCAAAGAATGAAACAAAGGGGACTAGGTGTTGGCATGATGGGCCATCTTGACAGGATAGCTGGGGGTAGAGCTGTTCCTTACCCCAATTACACTTCATAGGGCTTGTTTCCAGCACACATGAAGGAAAATAAGACTAGTCTTTGTTACCCCAGACTACTTGAAGCTTTGGCAGGGTAACGGAAGAACTTTCCAGTACCAGAAGTAGGGTTAGCACAGGGAATACCCGCACTTCAAAGTCTGTCCCCCAGGTATACATGCTGGAGCCTGTAAATGTAAATGTGGGTGTACTTGTAAAGCGCACTGCGACTCCAAGGAGTATCCTGGCGCTGAAGACCGCTGGGGAACCCGTCCTGGTTTTCCCTGTAAGATGGTCCCTTTCTGGGTATCTCCAAGGTGAAACCAGGCATCCCCGGCGTCTGTGGGGGGCCGTTGTAGAGATGAGGCAAGCTTAATGCCCAGAGTTGCCGAGTGTGTTCCGTGGTTAGAGTAGGCACCGAGGCGAGAATTATCAAGTCCGTTTTGACACTTGTCCACGACCCTGCCGCGTCGGGAATTGATCCCTGGTCCTGGGCCCTTCTCTGCTTACGGGTCTGCCGCCTCTAACCAGTGAGCCACACCACTCCACTGTGAACAACTCTTCAGTACACTCCTGGGCCTGTTGCTACCAGAGGACTATCCTGCTGCTTGAAGGACTGCTTTGCTGCTTGAATGAGAACTGAAACATCTCCTTGAACCCAGGACCACCAGAAGTGAGTCCAAGGGCTAGTTGTCCATCCTCCTTTGGGAGCTACAGGAACATACCAAGCTTCTGAGGCCTTGAACCCTCTATCTGGTCTCTGATGGAGTGAGTCTAAGCATAAACATAATGAATGAATAACTTTATTGTTCAGTTGTTAGAAATTGGCTCTCTAGTTGGCAGAGGTTTGTAACGTGTCCTAGTAGTGACCACAATCCTAGTCAAGTATGTCAGATACAGAACCTAAATTAACCGATACTTACTGTTTGGTAGCTTGGCACAGAGCAGTCAGGCATAACTTAAGAGGCAATGTGTAACGTTTTTATGCAACACTGAAATTACAGTAACATAGTGAAAAACACCACAGAAAGACTGCACACCAGTTTGGAAAGATAGAAAATATTTATCTGAGCAAAACAAGACCAAAATGACAAAAATCCAATAAGTAGATCTTGAGAATTAGATTTTTTTTTAAATTAAATCCAAAAACAGTGATTTGAAGTCAATAATGCTAAAAGGTTACTTGAGCTTGTGCTAGACTGGGGTAAATCGACCACAATTGGGAGCAGGCAGGCTACAGGACACACACAGAGCATGCCGAAAAAGTACATTGTATGGAGCAAGCATCGGCATCAAGGACTACCCGTGTAGGTTTTGATCCAAGCAGTTGGCTTGATGCATCAAAGTTGAGCCTCCCAATCGGTGTTGAAGGGTCGGCGCTGCTTCGGAGTCGAGTCTCGCAGCGGCATCTTTGGATCGGCGCTGCATTGTCATTGAACTTGCATTTGAGACCCACATCATTGACAAATCGGCTATTGGTAGGCATCAGAGGGCATTGCGTCGGTTCCGTTAGTTGCACAGTGGTCACTGCATCGATTTTTGCAGAAAACAGCTTTATAATCCACTTCTGAGGCTCAGTACTGGAGGGGGGAACTAAATCAAGGTTAGGACTCACAGATGGCAGCACCAGCAGATTTGCAAGAAGTCTTTTGTGACCCTGAGACTTCAGAGAACAGAAAGCAAGTCAACAAGCTGTTGGAGAAACTTGGGTTCAAGGATGTAGAGAACAGACCCAGTTCTTCTCACTCCCAGGCAAGAGGCAGCAGGCCAACACAGCAGAGCAAGTAGAAAGTGGCTGTCCCTCCTGCAGCACAGCAGCACTTCTCCCTGTCAGAATGTCCTTGGTTCCAGTAAAGTTCAGATTTGGTGGTATCAGGGGTCCAGTAGTAAAACCCATATGTGCCTTTGAAGTGGGGGAGACTTCAAAGAGGCCTTTGAAGATCATAAGGTCCCTGCCTTTCTTGCCCTGGCTCTAGAGTCACTACAGGGGTGCATGCAGCCTTTTGTGTGGGGACAAGCACAGGCCTATTCAGGTACATGTGTCAGCTTCTCACTCCCAATCTACCTCAGGAAGGCCCACCAGCCTGGTGATGGGCCGTCGGGATGCAAATGTCACACCCTAGCTCCCTTTGAGTGTGACTGTCTAGAAAGAATGCAAAAAGCCCAGTTTTCACCCAATCCAGACATGTATTCAGAGACAGGAAGAGGCACAGAATGGTTAAACTAAAAATATGCCAACTTTCTAAAAGTGCCATTGTCAAACTTACAATTAAAAATCCAACTTCACCATAAGTTGCGATTTTAAATTGTGAGTCCAGAGACACTAAACTCCAAATCGCTATCTTTTCCCAATTGGAAATTACACTTAAAAGATGTTTGGAGGTAATCCCATTGTTAACCTACGGGAGAGATAGGCCTTGCAGTAGTGAAAAACAAGTGCAGCATTTTTCCCTACTAGAACATGTGAAACTCAAACGCTCATGTCCTACCATTTAACACTGCACAATGCCCATCGGACTGCCTTGGACCTATCTTCGGGGTGACTTATACATAATAAAAGGGAAGGTTTGGGCCTGGCAAGTAGGTTAACTTGTCAGGTCAAAATAGCATTTAAACTGCACATACAGGCTCTGCATTGGCAGGCCTGAGCCATGTTTACAGGGCTACTGAAGTGGGCGGCACAAATCCATGCTGCAGGCCCTCTAGCAGCATTTAACGTACAGGCCCTGGGCACATATAGTACACTTTACTAGGCACTTACAAGTAAATTAAATATGCCAATTGCGGATAAGCCAATGGCTATCAGTGGTGAAGTGCCCAGAATCTTAAAACCAGCGAAAAAAAAGTCAGCAAAGCAGGAGGTCAGGAGGCAAAAAGTCAGGAGAAATCACACCAAGGATGATAGGTCTAACACCTTTCCACCCCAGTTAAAAGTGGGCAGAGCTACCTAACCCCTTGGAAGTTCTCTTCACTAAGGCGGAAGAACCTGGAGAGATGGACCACCCCAATAGTTTTGGATTCTCATACCTCATCTGTATTAACCATCTGAGGGGTCTGTGGTCTGTCTTAACTAGGGGTGGGCGGAAGTTGCATAATGGACTTTCACAGAGAGGAACGGAGATTGAACCAATCTCCGTGCCTCTCCGCAAATTTCTGTTACGTGGTACCCACCCGCCGGCCTCCTGCCCGCCTCCCGCCGCCCGCCCGCCCGCCTCCCGCCCGCAATATTAAACATTTAATAAAGCCTAAAATAAGATTTAATAACACTTACCTTATCGCGGGGTCATCTTCCTGGACCTGGTCCTATTCTTGAAACTGTGCATGCGCGGGAGCCTGGGCATGCGCATTCCCCGCCCACCCCTACTCTTAACTCTGAGAAGTAAATGCCAAACAGATATGGCCTTAGCTTCTTCAGAGCCCAGACCACAGCAAAGGCTTCCCTTTCAATTGCGCTCCACTTCTGTTTCCCTGGGAAGTAGCCTTCTACTTATGAAAGCTACAGGCTGATCCAGTACTTCTTCATTTAGCTATGAGAGCACAACCTCTATGCCATGCTCTGAGGTATCTGTCTGCACAATAAACTCTTGGGAGAAATCCAGGACATTGAGCATGAATGCTGCGCCCGAGGCTTCCTTCAGGGCACCAAAAGCTTTCTGGCATACCGCTGTCCAGATCACCAGATGTGGCTGCTTCTTGGAAGTCAGTTGTGTCAAGGAGGCCACAATGGTGCCATATCCCTTGATAAATCTCCTGTAATATCTATTGAAGCCTAAGTAGGCTCGCACTTCTGTCAGGGTCTTACGTAGTCCACAGAAGCCTGCCCTTTCTGGTGCTTACTGCCCTTGATAGTCAGACCTGTGCTCTGCAGACCCCGAAGCACTTCCTTGAGGTGGTTATAGTGTTCCTTCCAGTTCGGGCTGCAGACCGCAATGTTGTCTAGGTAGGCAGCACTGAAGTTCTCCAACCCAGCCAGGACCTGATTGATCAGTCTCTGGAAGGTGGTAGGGAAGTACTTATCAACCCAAAAAGCATGACACGGAACTGGAAGTGCCCTGCTGGTGTTGAGAACGCAGACCTCTCTTTAACCCCCTTGGTCAAGGCAATCTGACAGTACCCAAATGTTAATGCAAACATGCTGAGAAATCTGGTAGTTCCAAGCCGATTTATGAGCACATCAGCTATGGGGATGGAGTGGGCTTCAGTCCAGGGGACTGCATGGAGCCCACGGAGTCCACACAAACCGAATTTTAGGTGTGATGCCTGGCGGGGTAGCTTTGGGAACCAACAACACTGGGCTGTACCATGGGTTGTTTGAGGGCTAAAAAAACTCCTAACCCCAGCTGCTTGGAGACCTCCTTCTTGATTCTAGCCATCACCTTATCAGACAGCCTGTAAATTCTGTTATTTACAGCTGTGATGTCTCCAGTATCAATATAATGGGTATGCCATGTAGTGAGTCCTGGGGTAAGGGAGAACAAAGAGGCAAAAGGTACCAGCAAACTGGTGGTAGTCTCATCTAGGGTCAGTGTAGGGGAGAGGCTGACACCCTCCACTGACCAATCCTGCTCTTTCGAAGAAAGGAGGTTAAGGAGAGGCTCACTCTCCTCTTCCACCCCATTATCACTAACTAGAAGCATGTAAATCTCAGACCACTCAAAGTGGGGCTTGAGGAGGTTAACATGCAGGACCCTCAAGGTGTTCCTTGAAGCCTTGAGGTCCAAGAAGTAGGGGACCTCTCTCTTGCGCTCCTTCACCTCATAAAACCCAGACCAATGGTCTTGCAGGATCCAGGGCTGCACTGGTTTCATTACCCACCCCTTTTTACCAGACTGAAACTCAACCAGAGTAGCATTCTGATCATACCATCCTTTCATGTCCTCCTGGATAGCTTGCAGGTTCTCCTGGGCGAGCTTTCGGAAGTGAGCTGTCTGGTTGCGGAACACCAGCATTTAGCTAATTACATCATGAGGTAGCTTCTTGGGAGCTTGCTTCTAGCATTCATTAACCAGATTTAGAGGTTCTCTCACAGGGTGTCCATATAGAAGTTCAAAAGGGCTGAAGCCAACCACATTCTGTGGAACCTCCCTGTATGTGAACAAAAGGTAGCAGGAAGATGTCCCACTTACACCTCAAGGGTTTGGGTAGACCCATAAGCATGCCCGTGAGAATTCGGTTGAACCTTTCAAACAACCCATTGGTTAACTTATAGGTCACACCACACTCATTCCACATGGCCTTCATGTAGTTGGACATGAAGTTGGTACCATGGTCAGATACCACCTTCTTGGGGAAACCCACATGGGTAAAGATCCCCTGCAGTGCCCAGGCCAGAACAGGCGCAGTCACTGTCCTCAGAGGGATAGCTTCCAGGTACCAGATGGAATGGTCCACCAAGACCAGAACACATCTGTTGCCCATGGCTGTCTTGGGATCCAGAGGCCCCACAATGACAATGTCAACCCACTCAACAGAGGTGCTAATGACAGGGAAAGAATGTAAGGGGTCTTGTAACTCCCCCCTGACTTACCACTCCCCTGGCAGGTAGGGCAGGACCTACAGAATGTATCTGAGGCCTTCCTCATTTGAGGCCAATAAAAGTGGTTGACATGCCTATCAAAGATCCTGTTCTGTCCCAAAATGAACTGCCAGTAGCACATAGTGAGCCAGACTCATTAGGAAGGTCCTGAAGTGCTGGGGTACCACCAACACACATGTTGCTCCAGGCTCAGAAGACTTGGGCTCACTATAAAGTAGATCAGGTGCTGCCCAGAGGTGTCTCCAGCTGCCTGGGCCTCAGGCTGATGCCAAAGACTCAAAAGAGTAGGGCACTCCTTCTGTTCTTTGCGGAACTCTTCCCTGGAGGGACCCCCTTCCTGCTACCATTTAGTCAGCTCAGGCAGGTTCCCCAGTTCAGCCACATCTGCCCCTGTAGGTACCAAGACATCCCCCTCAGGTTCCACCTCCTCCCGGACTGTGGACATTTGAGGAGAAGGATTCTGGCTCCCCTTGCCCTTCCTCTTTTTAGCAAGTACCTGGACCATTCTTCCAGGCTCTAGGTCCTTCTGACCACCCTCACGAGCTGCCATGGACTGTGTGGTCAGGCACGCCCACTCAAGCAACCCCATCATCACCAAGTGTGATCTGCATTCCACCTCCTATCAAATGGTGTGGCCCAAGTCATTGCCCAGCAGACAATACACAGGCAGGGATGGACTTACAGCTACCTTCAGCAGACCTGAGACCTCCCCCCACTGAAAGGGAACCAGAGCCAAAGGATAGGGGTCTCACGATTGTAAGCAGCAACAACTTGGTAGAATGTGTTAGGGACTACCTGCTCTGAAGACACCTGATGACATCTGATGGTTGTCATAATGGCTCCTGTGCCTCTCAGAGCCTCTACCCTTTGTCTAGTGATGGACACCCACTGCCTATACTTCTTAGTATTGTCAGGCATGTGGGTTCTCTGTGCCATCTCTCCATCACCCAGGGACACTAGGGCAAATTCTACCCTCTTGCCAAAACTATCTGTGACAATATCCTCTCCAAGTGCCTCACTAGCCAACCCCAGTGACTGCCCACTGGTGGGTGGCTTGGTCCACTTGGGACACCCAGCATCCCCTTTGTAGTACTCTTCCTGCTGGCCTCCATCACTTCATGGGAGTGTTCCATGTATACTTATTCTCAGAGAACCATGTATTCTTCTTAACAGGGAGAAGGGAAACCTGACCCACAGAGCTAGTTTGGGGTCATTTAGAGGACTCCTTGCTCTTTCTGTCCCCCCTTCTTCTTCAGGTGAGGATCATGCCGACATTCGTGAAAATCACTCCACAATACATTACTGTGGACTCTGGTGCTGACACAGCGATTCGCCATGTTCTCAAGAAAGTGTGATAACCATCGCAAAAGTAACTTAACGCAACTTCCAACATTGCAGTCTATTGCAGGAAAATTACGTTGTGTTAACGAAGCATTCTCAATACAGCGACACCATGCGATAGACTCCAGATAACGCGTCAAATGTCTGCATTAAAACCAAAGTGATGGCGCAAAAAAGTGAAGCGTGAGCCTAAAAAATCCTGCAATGAGGCCAATCGCAGTACAAAAAGCAGCAAAAACCAGCGACAGGCCTACAAATCCCACGCATCTGGCGGGAAAATGCATTATTACAGCTACAAAAGCAACAGACCAGCAATATTACAAAGTGCGTAGTGACATGGATGCACCCTGACCGAGCGCAGAGGCCGACGCGAAGCCCACAAGCCCCACAGACCACCAGCAAAGAAAAACGGGGTCTGGGAAGGTCAAGGAGAAGAGGGAGAGGAAGCCAGAGTGCAGTCCGCAGGAAAAACAGATCAGCGTCACGGAGGTGACAGAACACAACCATCAACTGACCCACAATTACACCACGGGAAATGCAGTCGGAGTGTCAAGGTGGTCAATGGAGGAGGCCAAGAGGCGCTGGCATGATATGAAAATCTAAACTAGGCACAAAGGCCTAGAATATCAAGAAGCTCTTAATATTCTACTGTGCAACTCGGGATCTACGCATTCTGCGGGGCATTTGTTGGATCCTGTCCTTTCGAACCTTGCGTATGACTGTGAACCTGCCGCTCGTCCTTTGGAATGGTCGGATCATATGGCAGTTAAATTTTCTCTCTTGTGTGCAAAGAACACAGCATCTGATGCTACTGATACAGGAGAAAAATTATGCTGTTGGGCAAGCTCAATATCACTGAGTTTAATTTGCATCTGTCTGACACTTCACCAAATATTAATTCATCCCTTTTGGTGTCGGAGGCGGCAGTCTCCAAATGGTTGACAATTGCTGTGGACAAACTCGTTCCTCTTGCATCCATGCATTCTCTGCCCCACCGTCATCCTGTGGCATGGTTTTCGGAGAATTTAAAAACTATGAAATCTCAATGCAAGGTACTCGAGAGACAATGGAGGCGTTCCTACTCTCCCTCTCGTAAGGTGGCATACAGGGTGGCTCTTAGAGATTATCATAAACAATGTAAAATCGCTAGAGCTACTTGCATTGCCAACATTATAACACACGCTCAGAACTGTCCGCGTACACTTTTTTCTGTTGTAAAAAAATTGACAGGTGCAGATTCTACTCCTGCCCCTCCTGTTCTGAATGAGGCACAATGTAATTCTATCGCTGAGTTTTTTCTCAACAAGGTGGAACGTATCTATGATTCACTGGGTCTTCGACCTTCGAGCGAAGAACTATCATCCACGCTTGTGCCGGTTCAAGACAGTCAATTCCCCACGATAATTAAACTTTCCGAGTGGCCGCTCTTTGATGATGTTTCTTTTGCTCATTGTCTTGAGAGCATCAAATCCGGTTCTCCTTGTGATCCTTTACCGGCTAAAATTTTGAAACAACTTGACGTGAACCCTCGTCGCGTGGTGATGAAGCTCCTTAATTCCTCGCTGATAGAATCCTGTGTTCCACAGAAGTGGAAACATGCGATGGTAGTCCCTCTGCTAAAAAAGGCTGGAGCGGATGTCTCCAATTTATCCAATTTTAGGCCCATTTCGTTGTTGCCTATTTTTTCTAAAATCCTAGAAAGGCACATTAACTCACAACTGACTCTCTTGGTAGAGAGTTCGGGCTTTTTACATCCATCACAATCTGGATTTAGAGCACACCACTCCACAGAGACTACACTTTTGGGAGTTACTGAGAATTTACGGCACGGTATCGATCGCGGGGAAACATCTGCACTTATCCTTTTGGATTTAAGTGCAGCGTTCGATACCGTGTCCCATTCCATTCTTCTCACATCTCTCCAATCTCTGGGAGTTGGGGGTTCAGCTCTGGCTTGGATTGCTTCTTTTTTAAGCGATCGTACCTTCCAGGTTTTTTCAGCCAAAGCATCCTCGAAAACTTGTGCATCGGCATATGGCGTTCCCCAGGGGTATATTCTTAGTCCATTACTATTTAATATCTATGTTAGACCCCTGGCCACCATTGTGGAGGAAGCCGGTTTGAATTTATTTTCTTACGCCGATGACACACAAATCATTTTCTCCCTCTCTAACAGGGAAGGCAATTATATCTCGGCTCTTAAGCAGGGTCTGTCTCAGGTGGCAAGGTGGATGCAGGAGAATTTCCTCAAGTTAAATGGAGATAAGACCGAGATTGTGATCCTGGGCAAGGGTAAAGATCTATGGGGTCCCCAACACTGGCCCGAGAGTATGGGTCCTACCCCTCAACCCGTGGCCCAGGTTCGCAATCTGGGATTCCTCATTGACGAAAAGCTTACAATGCGGCAACAGGCCGTCAAGATGGCTTCTATCTGTTTTGCCACCTTAAGATGACTTCAAAGATTTTGTGGATGCTTCCTGCCTCTACACAAAGGACGGTAGTCCAGGCCTTGGTAATATCTCGCCTGGACTACGGAAATGTCCTCTATCTTGGTGCCGATTTAACAACTTTAAATAAACTTCAGGTTGTTCAAAACGTGGCCGCACGGATGTTACGCAATGTTCCTCGGAGAACATCTGCTTCTCAAGCCCTTCGTGATCTACACTGGCTGAGAATAACGAATAGAATCAAATTCAAGGCCTTATGTTACATCTTTAAGATAAAACAGGGCTCTGCCCCGAGGTACCTACAGAATCTCATTCATGCTTATAAACCTAGTCGCAGTCTGAGATCCTCAGGAAAAGGAGATTTTATCGTTCCTAGATTTAAGTTAGTGAAGATGGGCGGCCGCTACTTTTCTCATCTAGGCACATGCAGCTAGATTCATCAAAGACCCGTTTTGCGAGTCTTTAATAGCGATTCATAAGGAATCGCTATTAAGGACTTGCAAAACGAGATTCATGTCGGAATTGCAAAAAATATTGCGATTCCTACATCTTCCTTATTTGCGATTAGCTAATTGCTAATCGCAAATAAGGAATAACTTCCCATTCATTCCTATGGGCCTACAGGCCCATAGGAATGAATGGGAAGTTATTCCTTATTTGCGATTAGCAATTAGCTAATCGCAAATAAGGATGCGATTTCAAGGGTGCCAGGGGTGTCCAAAGGACACCTTGTAGCACCCCTGAAATGAAAATTTACACAGGTGTTGCGCACACACATGTCCAAAGGACATGTGTGTGTGTAACATGCAACTGAGAAAAATGCACTAAAGTGCTTTTGCTTTTTTTTTCGCTATTTACCACGAAGTCTGACTTCGTGGTAAATAGCAACCAAATATTGCGAATTCGCAATTTAAAATTGGTTAATGAATTGCATTTAAGGAATCTCAAATAGAGATTCCTTAAATGCAATTCCTCGCACAATTGCGAATTCTATAATAGTGATTATTGCATTTGGGATGATGAATCCCAAATGCAATAATTGCGCTCGCAAAGGGCCAGATGCTCAGAATCTGGCCCTTTGCGAGCCGATTTCCGTTTCATGAATCTGGCCGTAAATCCTGGAATGCCTTGCCTGTGATTTTCAAGTTGGAAACAGATCTTCTTCACTTCCGTAAGGGCTTAAAAACTTGGCTCTTTCAGCAGTAATTTTGAACAGTCTTCTCTAGTAGCTTCATTTATAGATGCCTGGTAATTCTTTCTTCTTCAGTCTATCCCTTGGCGCCGGGAAATCCACTGCGGGTAGCCGTGCGCCTTATAAGTTTAAATAAATAAATAAATAAAATAAAGGCACTGCCAACAGGAAGGCAGCAATGGTGATAAAAGGTGGGAGTCCTTCGTCACCGGAGGAGCTGAAGGAAACGGAGGCCACAGTCAACAGTCTGGTGATGGTGCAAGGAGTTGGGAGTCCGGGCACAGCTCGATAGGACCTGACACAACAACAACAGGGTGAGTAGCGACCAGGGACTGGGTGGCACACTGGCACACATGCACAACAATGTGTAGCGCACTGCATACACACAATGGCCCTGGATCATGTCCCTCATCCCCGTGGCAGCACACACACATAGCAAGAGCAGCACATCCACATTGACGACAATGTGGTACAATGTGCGACCCCGAGACTGCAGAACAGAGGACACAACTGGCTCCGCACACGTGCAGAAACAGGACTACTTCACCTGACAGACATGGAAACTGTGAAATGGAAATGCATGCGTACTACCTCACATTCATCATGTAGTCTGCAACAGACCACACAGCATGAAGCACTCGCAAGAATGGCAGGCACACAACACTTAACTGACCCACAGAGGGCACCCCAATGCTAGGTGTCAGAACGCCAAAAGGAGGTGGGCGAACAGGTGCGAGTGTGGTCTGAACCCATGGAAGGCGAACCAGATCGTGGGTGTCCATTACCCTTCAGGGACCACCTACACCCCACAAAGGTGACCCACACTGCCATAGAGACACATGCAGATGCACTTTTCTAGTACAGAATCACCCCCAGGGGCACGCACATATCAGTCACACACCCACAAAGCTATATGTCCAAGCACTAACCCGCTGCCTGCGGTGACATGTCTGCGTCCACTGTACACAGCACAATGTAATGTTGTAGGTCCCAGGGCCCTCATGCATACAACAAGACTGCAGGGACACATGCAGATATCTTGTTGTACTGGCTATGGGCATGTGAGCCCGGCCCCATTATTGGCAGGGCCACTTGCACAGTGACACCTGTGCTGGATGTGTGTGGGGTGAGTATGAGCCAGCCCGCATGGAGTCCCTGGTGCCCGCAACAACTTGAACAGTGGACACCACTACAATAGAAACAGAAAACACCTGCATAACAGAGTCAACTGCTGAGCAACATGGAGGGAGTCAAAGCAAGTACAGAGGTCACCCAACATACAAACAGAAGTGTCTGGGAGTTTCAGTGCCCTGATTTTGGGGCACTAGAGCTGAGCACGCATATGTGAAGAAAAGGTCTAGGATAGTGTCCCTCCTGGACATTCCTGATGCAGCTGCGGGGGGGGGGGTGATACCTGCATCATCTTCACCATCGTCATCCCAGGTCTCCCACACTGCCTGAGGTGACATTGCTGCGTGAGCGCTCCACAGCACATCACCAAAACAGTAATGGACGATGTTTGGTGGTGCACTGAGATAGTGGCACCTGGAGTGCTGAGCAGGGAATCAGGCAGATGATGGCATCCACAACAGGTGTGAGCAACTCCGTCAGGCTGCCAGTACCGCCGTTTCATCTCTGGTGGATAGAGGTTGGAGGTGTCCTGACGATGGTGGCGTGTACCTCCTGCGGTGATGCCACTCCTGGCCCGGTCTGGACTCGATTTGATGTGTGAGCCGTGATGGGCCGTATTTGTGGCCTGAAACAGCGGACAGCACAGGGTCACAGACACATGGTGTTGATGACCCCAAGACCATCGCCTCGGAGGCCATCCAATGTCTCAGAAGAAGGGGTTCCGGATCTGACCAGCACAGAGTTCGTGGCCCCAGATGCACAGCGGCCGGCACAGGCACCCCGCCACAGGAAGGTGACTTGCGGTCCACTAAGGTAGGGCCATGCGGACTGAGCGGGTCCTCATCGATGTCGAGGGTGAATGTGGCGGAGAGTTGCGGGGGACAGTGGAAGGGGTCCTCAAGGGCATGATGCAGAGGTCTGATCTTATCCGGAAACAGCAAATGGGGGAGTGAAAAGCGACAGCTTCTTTGCCAACGCCAATTTGGTATCAGCTACATGAGGATAAAAACTACCCCCTAGCTCACAGACTCAGACCCCACTAATGTACGACCAGAGAGTGTCCATGGATGTCAGGGAACAGACTTCGTGGCATGGGGGCTGAAGTGGATGCAGTCTGCGTTGATGCCTGTACACTGATATGAACTCTGCCATTGCTAAATCAAGAGTCTGTGACCTACTGGACCACAGTGTAGGCTGGAGGCAGCGGTCAGCAGTGGCCCACAGCCACGTGTTGTGGGCTCACGATGCACAGAGTAAGTTACACCAGGGCAGTTGTTGGTAGTGTTCAATCACCTCTGTAACGATGATCCTTTTTTCCACCCACATGCAATGTGTCATCCTCTTACGCATCACCTTGCATGCAATGATATGTACTCTGCCTTTGAATAATTGAATTCCAGTTCCAATTCTGTGACCTACTTGAGCGCAGCGTAGGCCATGGCAGTAGTCCGCGTTGGCCCACATGCACATGTGGTTGTGATGCTATGCACAGACTTGATGGCACCACTGATCGAAGGGAGCAAAGTGACATCGACTCTGCCACAATTTATGTTCTCTGCCTTGGTGTAATAAAGACTCCGTTCCAAATGTGTGACCTACTAGTCTGCTGGGTATGCCGGTAGAGTATGTAAACGAGAAAGGAGTACTGTGCGCCTTGCTCGCGGAGGCCGTGACGGTTGTAGCAGGTTGCCAGTGTCGCGAGAATCGGGCTGGAAGCATGCACCGGCATGTGGTGGGCCCTTTTCGACACACGCTGGTGTCGGCAGGTGTGCTTTGTGGCCTGGATGCGCAGAACGGGTAAAACAGGTTTGGGGACTAGCAACCTGGGGTGCAGCAAGCACACAGGATTGCAGGCAACCCCGCTCACGGCGACAGCATCGGCCTCGTGGCCGGATGAGAGGCGCCGCCCTAGCAGAGACATTGGGCATTCTCGGAAGAAGACTATGCTCAGAGTTACGTGCCTTTTATTCACACCCCCACAAGAGACTGGCGTATGCCAGGCCAGCTCACTCGGCTCACGCTTACAAGGGGGAATGTAACAAGCTACATTCCCGCAATCTTCCCCACTGGCTGGAGTGACATGGTTGCGTCCACTGTCCACAACACTCCAGTGGTGTGTGTCGACATCGTTATGTGTGTGTGGTCTGCATACCGCAGTCTGGCCCTCACATCCACGCCACACTTGGCATTGTGTACATTCCCATTCATCGGTCACTTGCCTTCTTTGCACATGCTTAGTCCCCTCCTCTTCCGACATTTTGCTATTGTGTGGCTGAGGTGCCATGCCATTGATGGCTAATGTGCATGGCTGGTCCACGTTCTTACAGTGAGTTGTGCCGTCCTGTCTGGTGGGTGTGCATGTTGTATGTGAGCTTGTAACATGTGCATTTCCTGTGCTGTGAGTTGCATGAGTGTGGAGTTGAGGTGTGTGGTGTGTGCATTTGGTATTGACCATGTAGTGAAGAAGGATGCCTGCCCGCACACACTGCTATGTTGGCATAACCACATTAGAAGTTTAAATGCCATTTTGTAACCTTTGCTGCTTTTGCGCACTGCACTATATATATCTGTTATTGTAAGTTAACTTGCTAGCTATGCTTCACGTGAGAACGGTCTGCTTTACACAATCCCTAGAATTACACGGCAGCTACTGTCTGTACAGCTTGTGCTCACAGCGTCTAGGTCAAATGACAATGTATGCTGTTGATTCAATGTGATCGGCCCATGCTCTAGACATAATATGCACCCAGCTGCAGAAAGCTGGAATTCGAGTACCTTTAATATTACACTGCATGCAGTTTGTTGGGACTTGAAGAAAAACCTTTCCTTCTGCAAGAGAGCTAGCGGATCCTTTGATGTGATACACCTAAGCTGATCTTTGAGGTATGGGGTTCCCCGTTGAAACTTAGAGACCGTCTATTATTATATAACTAGGCTGTCCGGATTTCGGTTTAAACCGAATCTGCTCGAATTTACACTACCGACTGCAAATTAGCTGACCCGGTTTAAACCGAGTATCGCTGAATTTTTCACATTAGAATCACTACTTGGCCATTTGCACCTTTTGGCCACTTGAGGGAGCCAAAGCGCGTCTCATGAATTCTTCTCAGCGTGTCTGTTTTCCTTTCAGCATGTCTCATGCATTCTACTCTGCCAGCAGCACTTCGGAGTCCCCGGGACCGCCCAGTAATGACGTGTTAAAGCGTCACATTTTTTAAGCAGCCCTGGGCATGTACAGTGTCAGCCCTGAACTCCCGAGGCTGCCTTTCAGTCAATTAAGCTGCCTCGTACAACCCCTACTGTTCCCAAGTGTCACACAGTGATGATTTGGGAAAGGGAAGGGTTACAGCCTTTGCAAGAGGCCCTCCAGGCCGTGATACCCGTGAGGGCAGGTCAGAAGCGGCTTGTGGCACTCATTGGTGCATTAGGACACCACCACCCCCCTCAGCGAGTGCACCTCCATGGTGACGTGCAGCATGCCCGACCAACAGAGCGCTTCCAATCCGCTCTGCAGGAAGTATGAACTTGTATTTTGGCCAAGAACAGCTCTACCAAATATATTTACATTTAAACTACTGCACCACTTGTATACACGTCTTTTTGCCAGTTCACCTCAGGCCTGACTAGCCGCAGCCTCTGCTATCCCAGGATTGTGACCCCATAAACAGCTCCTCAAGTCCATTTTAATTACGAGCATCTGCTCTTCCGGTATCCCGGCACAAGAGACTTTCTTAAGAGAGTGTCTGTATCAGCACCCTCCCCCCGTCGTGTATGTCACCTCGGGCTGGCACAGCTTTGATGCCTGGCGTCTGTCTCATTGCAGCCACACCCGAGTAGTTAACAGGTCATTAAAAGACCATTTACTTGTAATTTAGGCTTTTGTTTTCACCCCTTGTTACAGCCACTGTCAGACTGGATGTACAGCGCCCCTTGCAATTCCAGCAGTGAAGCCCCCCTCCTCCCCTTCCTAAGCTCTCTTGCCACTGCCTGCAGTTCCGAGTGCTACGCCATGGCCGGGAGCCAAGAACCAAGCTCTAATAAATAAATATAAATAAATCTTGCTCGTGACCTAGTGCTCTCCGTCGTGCTTCTGCGAAGAGTGCACATGTAAACACCCACTGCTCGTGGTGGGGGCACAAACTACGAGGGATGTATCACCCTTCAACCAGATTTTAGAGTGGGGAGTTTAGGGGCAATTCCCACCACCAGATTTTTTAAGTGGCAAATAAAGAATAAACAAATCTTCTTCAGATCTTTGGAGACTGCACAACATCTTGGTTTAATTTTTTTTCTTCTTTTAATTGTGGTACTTAAGGTATTAAACTTCTACCAATATCGTTCAGTTATGTAAGCCAAGGGACCCAGCGATTTATTTATGCGATTTTATATAGCGCGGACTTTACCCGAAGGTGTCAGAGCGCTTCAAAATAGGAACAGTAATGATACATGAGGAGAAAATTACAAGTGAACAAATTAGAAAAGCAAACATTAAGTTTCATGAATCACAAGTGACAATAGTGCGCAACCAAAATACATGAGGTAGCAATCGGTACATTACAAGAGGAAAAAGTGATAGGTGTGCAGGTTGCAGGTAGCAAAGCCTCGTGCCATGTGTTGCAGTGTAACGGAAGGCCCATTGTAAAGGTTGAATGGTCAACTTTCTGTTGCTTATGGCTATGTTTGACTGTTAAACTTGGTACTAATGAGGTACAACCTATTCCCAGACAGTGTTAACAAGTGTTGAAATAGTGAAGCAATACTATCAGCAAATGTGCCACGTTATGCAGCATAGTTTACATTTTCTTGCTGCATAATTCAGTCAACCCTGCCACATAATTTGGCACTCTTCTGCAGCATAATTGGCCCTTTTCTGCCGCATAATTGTTCCTCTTCTGCCGCATAATTCCAGTGCCCCACAACTACGTATCATTTTCCTTAGCTATTCACTTTGCGAGCACATTGAAATAATTTGGTAAAGGATCTTTGTTCTAAAAACCGAACTTCTCTGTGTGTAACATAAAACAATTTTGCTTTACATTTAATAGTAATATAGGCTGTATAAACAATTAGAGAAAGTAAACCGGCATTTTGGGTAACTCGTGGGAAGGTAGTCAGTGCATGGGAGTATGTATGTGTTCTTGAATATAGGCAATCATGATTGGAATTCAACAATGGACAAGAGAATTTCAAAGGAAAGAGAGCTACCAATGACTTCAAATTATGATATTTATTAACAAAGGCGCTGGTCGCCGAAACGCGCGTCGAGAATTATTAAGCCATTTTTTGTGTTTTAATGAATTTATAAATATACATTGTATTAATTTGTAACGTCTTGATTAAGTATGAGCGCAAAATCCGTTACGCTCGCGGATTTTGTGAATTTTCGGTAAATTCCCGATCCGCGAATTTACCGGATTCCGGGGGCAAAAGTTCAAGCCTTGCTGGCCTGTTGTAACTATTTTACGATGGCGCCGGCAAGCTGCCAGCGCCATCCTAAAATAGTTACTAAATTAGCTTCAACAGGAAGCTCTAATAGATAAAATAAAGCAGGTGCTCGAGCGCCTGCTTTATTTTATCTATTAGAGCTTCCTGTTGAAGCTAATTTAGTAACTATTTTAGGATGGCGCTGGCAGCTTGCCGGCGCCATCGTAAAATAGTTACAACAGGCACAAAACGGTGGCGTCTTCTTGAATAAATATGAAGGGCAGGGTTCATTCTGGCACGACGGTCCTGGCACAAAAATTAAACCTCAACCGGAAGCACTTACAGATATCAATTAAGCATGTGCCCTAGTTGAAGCTTAAATTCAGTGACTCATTCATCGGCCCAAAAAACAATCGTGAGCGTTGTCAAGGATGGGCAGATGTGCCTTCTTCCCAAATATACCATCGAAAATCAGCTGTGATGCTGGACAGAGGCCTTTGCATCCTTGACTTTCACGAGCGCAATCCTCGTGCTGTTCCTGTGGCCAGGAGCTTCTGTATCTTCATCTGCTGCTCTGATCGGTCTCTGACCTTTTATACACACAAGAGGCATGTGCACTCGCATGGAAGCCCTGTCCAGTTGGCCCCGCCCACACACTCGTGGTGTGCACCGTCTTCCCGCCATTTACCCACTATGATAGCTCACTCAAGGGACCCCTGCGCCCTTCGGCGCGATTGCATAGTAACACACACCTGGTCGCTGTAGACAACTCTCTGGCACTTTAGGTAGCTGTAGTGTAGTAAAAGCACTATACATTTACCCAACGAGGTAGCACTTACTGATTATACAGTAGAAAGTACTCCAGTTGAGTAGAGGTATGGCACAAAACGGTGGCGTCTTCTTGAATAAATATGAAGGGCAGGGTTCATTCTGGCACGATGGTCCTGGCATGGAAGCCCTGCCCCAAATCCGCCGATCCTCAAATCCGCAAAATCCGCGGATTTTGCGGATCCACGATCCGTGAATACGCAAATCCGTGAATCGTGGATCCGCAAAAACCGCCCATGCTTAGTCTTGATGGTTAATGTATAACTGATTTGTTATTACTTTTGTATATATGGGAATTATGTTTTTCTGTTTGCATTTTCCCTTTTTATAAAAAATAAATATTTGTTAATAAATATCATAATTAGAAGTCATTGGTAGCTCTCTTTCCTTTGAAATTCTGTTGTCCATTGTTGAATTCCAATCATGATTGCCTAGGTTGTTGTTTTACGATTAATTGCTTTTCCCTGACCTAGGAATTTTTTATTCACTGTACTCAGGGGGTCCTTGATAAATATACATTGTGTTCTTGAATATTTCATGTTTAAAAAAGTAAAACTGAACTGTAGAGCAGTATACAATTTCTGAATAAAAATTGAAAAAGCAATCATAAAAGCAAAGTGTTCCATAAACCCCGGTAAAACACCGTTTCAGTTGTTTTTATGGCGCGAAAATGAGTAAACACTGAAAAGCACTGTTTTTTTGAGGTTTGGAAATCACTGGAAAACACTGAAAAAACACCACCAGAATTTACCAAAAATAGAAACTGAAAACAGGAAAGCCTATATATAACGTAGCTTAGAGCAAGGGAAGGGTGGTACACAAGGCACTATAAGGCCTGTTTCCACTATCAGTATAATATGATTTCTCCCTTTGTGTTTTATGGAATTGTAACAATACTGATTGTGTTATTTCTAGTCATATGCCTGCTTATGTTAGCCAAGATACTGTATCTTAGAGCATGTCGTTAAAATAAACATTTTAAACTTTACAGTGTCTCTTATTACGCATGTATTGTGGACTTCTATGAGAAATACAAACGAAAGAGTGTACTTCTTTCAGCCCATTCCTGAGAGTATTCTAAGTTGCTTGTTCTGGTTTGTCTAATCATTGGTGGCTTCGCTGAGGACGGGGAATGAATGAGACACTGAGGCTAGTCGGATAGGGGTTCTGGGTACTGAGGTGAGTTTCTGGTACACCACAAGTCACTGAGGTCCTTGTTCCCTATGCACAGTTATGTGCACACACAGAATCACCACAACAGCTAATGAGCAGTGCATTTCAGTGGGTGCCATCCTAGTAGCGAAGGTTGATGATGGACTGTGGGCGGCGACGTTGGTGGAGATTCCCCGGTGGTCCACTAGTGCCTGCATATTGGTGGGATACGTGCACTTAATGTTGCGCTTATTGTAAGCAGTGTTGCCAGGGGGCACAAGTGGGACATGTGTGCAGTCAATTGCCCACTGACCAGTGTGGGATGCCAGCTGTGGCGTACACGCCTTGCTTGGTCTCCGGCTGTTCCTGTGCAGTGTGGGAGAAGTATTGGTACTGGGGTACCAAGCTGATGGTGTCATCCATGACTGTTGTGAGGGACTTGGATTGGCCTGGCTGTGTGACTCTGCCGACTCGGGCAGTTGTTGGTTGTAGGGAACCAGAGACCAACAGGTGCATCATGGCCAGCAGCTTTGTCTGAGGTGGGATGTTGGTTGTCCGCTGCGTTGGTACCGTCAGCTAGTGGCCAATGATGGTAAGGATGCGGAGGTGGGTTGTCCGTTTGAGCCTGTAGTGGGCAATGACATTCTCTGGTGTTGGGTCTGTGAGGTTGGTGCATTTTCTGAGGCCGCTGTGTTTGTCTGCACTGCTTCAATGTTGGTCCGGGGGGGTGTTGGGTACCCGGGGGGGTCCTGGGGGTCGTGGCAGTGGGTGTTTTGGCCCTCTTGGGTGTCCAGCCCGCATGATCAGTGGCTCCATGCATCTGTTGCCCTTCAGGTGTGGATGTGGCCTGGGCTCCCTTTTGTGGTGCAGGATGTGGTCCGACTTTGCACCAGGTCAGAGCAGGTGTTAGTTTCCTGCTGCTAACGCGCCTTATCGCATGTTTTGTGGTCGTATTGCCGACCTGGCTGGTCATTGAAAATGTTGCAAAGTGGTGGAACGCCTACTCTGCATCTCATTAGTGATAGTTGCCAGGGTCGTCTGTGGCAATGTTTTTTGCAGCTGCTATCATGGGTAAACTGGTGATATGGGCTGTTAGCACTAGCTTGTGAATGGGGCGTTATATTTATCGCCTCTTTGGCTGCGATAAAGTGCAGATAACTTGGTGATAGCTCCTTGAGAATATGCCCCTCTGTGGGGTAAGTGAGCTTATTATCAACAAGGTGTTGGTGCAGATCTTGAAAGCAAAGAGTGAACATATGCTCTGTTGCAAATAAATTATACAACTCCTGGTAATCCTTTTCCTCACTTACTTTTACCTAACTATCCAGTGCCTTGCTAAAAAAAGTCCACACAATCCACCCAGGTCTTCTGGGAAATATTTTGACCATTCCTGAATATCTGTCTATATTTCAATGGAGGTCAGACCAAACGTCCTGATTAGAGCCTCATTCATAGGGGATACTTCATCCTGTCACTCCCTTCTAATGCCAGTAGAGTATCTCTCCCCTCACTAGGGATATGTCTCCAGAAACTAGTCCCCCAGTCTGCCTCAGGGACCTCGTGCATTTGGAGTGCAATTTCATAAGCCTCAAACCATCTGTATCTGTTGTCTCTAACCACAAAATCAAACACCAGACACTTGGGTATGTGGACCCTCCTGTCAGAGGGCACAGAATTGCTGCCACCATCACTGCTATACTCCATCTGCCTGGCCTTGATGAACAGGTCTCTCAGGCTCAATTCCTCAGCCAACATCATCTATTTCTACTCTATAGTCAATCTCTTTTGGCTCTCCCCCGTCTCTATGGATAGCCTTTTCTCCTCTAAGGCCTGTTTCTTTTGTTCTGCCTCTAGCCTTTGTTTGGCAAGTTGTAATTTGATTTTTCACACCTCCCCCCTGTCCTCCAGCTTCTCTGTACCCTTTAGAGGCAACACAGCTTCCTGGCCTGGGGGTGCCATCTCTTCTCGCAGGCTGACCGCTTCCTGGCCCAAAGGTAGTCCCAGATTCTCCACAGAATCTTGGTCATCCTCATCATCCTCCTCTGTTTCCTGCTTACCCTCCTCTAGTATTTAATGTGGTGCATCCTTTGATTCCAACCTGGCCCTAAGAGCCTTTCGCAGCTCGATCTTCTTGGTGAAGCCTTTAGTAGAAGCCCCAACTCCTTGCAAAAATCCTTGAGTTGTTGCACTGTGTACTTCTTCAATTTGTCAACTCAAACCCAGGTTTGCAGGTGTAGTTGCAGATACAGTCATGGGGTCTACAATCAAAGACATGATTTATAGAAAAGCAAAAATGCCAATCAGGGAGTTTTGAAAAACTAAAACATTTCAATTTAAAGAGAGCAGGAAAAAACGTCAATGGCGACGAGAGACAATTGATTCAAATTAATCTAGATGTGGATAGTAGTGTACACCAAATTACTGTAAGATACTGCACAAACACAAGTCCTATCCTCACCGCTGTTCACCAAAGTTAGAAATTGAGTCTTTAGTTGGCAGAGGTTTACACCCTGTCATATTCGGGACCATATCCCAGTCAGGGTAAGTCAGATACACAATTTAATTAACCTGTGCTCAAACTCTGGTAGCTTGGCACAGAACAGTCAGGCTTAACTTAAGAGGCAATGTGCTAAGCATTCGTGCAACACTTAAATTACAGTAACATATTGAAAATAACACAAACAGACTCCACACCAGTTTAGAAAAATAGAGAATCTTTATCTGAGTAAAACAAGACGAAAAGGATGCGTCAGCGTTGAGAACTCCCTACATTGGTTTAAATTCATACAGTCTGGTTGATGCGTCGAACCTTGCAGTTGGTGTCAAAGGGTCAGTGCTGCGACGGAGTCAAGCCTCGCAGCAGCATCTTCCAATCAATGCTCCATCATCATTGAACCTCGCATTCAAGACCCGCGTCATCTTCGAATTGGTACTGCAGCAGCATCGGAGGGCACTGCAATGAAACAGATCGGTGCAAAGCACTCACTGAGTTGAGTTTTGCAGAAAACAGCTGCAGAAACTCCTTCTGAGGCCCAGGACTGGAGGGGGCACCGCAGGCAAGGGTAGGACACACAAATGACAGTGTCCAGCAGCACTAGCATAGTTGCAAGAAGTGTTTTATGACCATGAGACTTTAGAGAACAGGCAAGCCAACAAGCGCTTGGAGAAACTTGGGTTCAAGGATGTAGAGAACAGGTCCTTTACACTCCCAGGCAAGAGGCGGCAGAGCAGGTAGAAAAGTGGCAGTCTCTCTTAGAGCACAGGAATCAGCAGGCCAACGCAGCAAACCAGTTAGAAAAGCAGCAGTCCCTCCTGCAGTACAGCAGGTCTTCTTGGCAGAATGACCTTGGTTTCAGCAAAGTTCTGATTTAGAGGCTTCAGGGGTCCAGTACTTATACCCAATTGTGACTTTAAAGTGGGACAGACTTCAAAGAGGCCTTTGCAGGTCAGAAGGTCCCTGAATTTCTTGCCCTGGCTGACAAGGTGTCAAAGCAATTTTTCGGCGAGTAGCATGCTACTCCGGAACCCAGAAGGTTTAATGGTGTATTAGTATAGGGAAATATGAAATTAATTTGAGCTGTGGACATGTTAGTCTGTTATTTGGATTGAAAAAGATAGTAGAGGGATAGAAAAGGGAAGGTTTTGCATATATATAGCGCTTAAAGTAAGAAAATGTCAACTTTCTAAAGTGCCATTTCCTGGATTGCAATTTGAAATCTGACTTTACCATAAGTTGTCATTTTAAATTGTGGGTCCAGATACACCAACCTCCAAATTTCCTATGTTGGGTTTTCACGTTATTACTGTTTGTAAGCTGCATACATACTTTACACTTTGTCTCTAAGTTAAGTCTGACTGCTTTGTGCCAATATACCAGAAGGTTAAGCTCCGGCTAATTTAGTGATGGTTCACCCTGAGAAAAAATGTGGTTGTTGCCTGAGTGGGGCTTCCACCCCCCTCAACCCATAACCGATTTCTCACAGAATGTATGTATACATGTAGGGCCTGATTCACAAAGGGCCTCCACACTCGTGGTGGAGGCCTAACAGTCATGGGGGAGTCTCCATACTCAGGCAGTCACGGCCCGTATAGGGCTTGCCACCGGGCGGTGATGTGGGGCAGGGGAGTGGCAGGGTGGGGAGTTGTAAAATGCAGCAGTCAGACGTAAGTAACGAAAAAAGCAAAAAACCTAATTTCGTTGTGCACGCTGTATCGCCAAATGGGATGCAGCGCATGCAACCAAATTTTTTTTTTGTTACTTACCTGAAATTGTCCACCTGCCGCATTTTACACCCCCTACCCGCCCCACGTCACCGCCCAGTGCCACGCCCTATACGTGTCGTGGCTGCACTCAGGGTGTAATCTCCGCAATGAGAATTCTCATTGTTGATATTCCACCCAAAGTGCGGAGACTCCCCCACAACTGAGGATCTCTACCGTGTATGCGGAGGCCATTTGTGAATCAGGTCTGTAATATTTACATAATTAAAACCTAGCCAAAAGGAAGTGGACTCTAGGCGTGGGTTTTCACTTCTTGAATTGGGTGGACCACTTACTGTGTTACAATGTAAGTTTCATTAAAGTAACTTCAACTGTTTTCTAAAATGAACAGGGTGTGGGTGGTACTTCTACATATGTAGAGCCACTGGAGATGGTGAGCTTGTAAGGCAACTTGGCGGGCTTCTGACCATAAAGGGTTTGTAGATTATGCAGCCGACTTTGAAGGTGCTGAGCGCAGGGGTAGCATTCTTCAGGACCCAGATGAGGTCTACCAAGGCATGGAGGATGTTCATCAGAGTGGCCAGTTCCTAGTCTGGAAAGCCATATAGTAGGCTATATAGTAGGTATGAGGGATTTAACAGCAGTTCTAAAGTTACTTTCTGGAAGAAACTGTTCCACTTTCTTTAGTTATGAGAGCTGAAACAAGCTCATCTTTGTTT
This sequence comes from Lissotriton helveticus, assembly GCF_964261635.1. Classification (NCBI taxonomy): domain Eukaryota; kingdom Metazoa; phylum Chordata; class Amphibia; order Caudata; family Salamandridae; genus Lissotriton; species Lissotriton helveticus. The sequence goes on from NC_136059.1 coordinate 268,438,486, forward strand.
TCTTGGACATGTGTTCTTTAAGGGTAAGATAGATGTCAAGATTGAATCTTAGTTTCTCTTTTTGGTTTAAAGTTGGCCTTTGAATCTGTACAGGTCTATGTTATGATGCTGGGTTTGGATTAGCCACTGCTTGGTGCTAGCAAATAGGATGAATTTGATTTTGATTGGATTCATTTTCAGGTAGGTGCTAGACATCGAGTCCTAGATCGGGTGCAAGTAATGCAGAAGAGACCGTCATGAGAATTCCAATTTTCTAAGGGGTCATGCCTGGGTAAGTAAAAATAGCCCCCAAAGGCAACTGTGGTCTTTGTGGGGAAAAGGAAAGCAGACATGGTTCTCGCTCTGACCCCTGTGATTTATGAATTGCAGTGGTGGAGTGTTTAGATTTGCTAAAAATTGGTTGCTCCCCTGAAATATATTGGCCCGACGCAAACCCAAATACCAATACACAATCTGCACACACATACACCTTTGTATTTCTATAATAATGAGTATTTATTAAGAGTTTTTTTCAATAAATTTAGTGAGTAAGAATTACTGTGTCAGGTGTAGTAGTGCTGGATAGAGTAATGTCATGGACGTTTCCCTCATATCTTAGTGTCATTAATGTGGGCAACACCTTATGTGTGTCTGCGGCATGCCCACAAGTCTTTGTACATGTGCGTACTGGCATGTGAAACACCAGGAACTGTCCATCAGGGCCCTGATGTTCTTATTGCAAACTCTGAAAATTATGTAACTTATCTTCATTCAGTAGATCACCTAGCATGAGTGAGCCTGATCATGACCAAGTCTCTGCTACAACCCTCTTAAACAGTGTCATGAAGGTGGGCAAAGACCGCAATTGTATATTAGGCATGTATGGAATTTTCCAATGAATTTTCGCATCAGTACTCTGCACCACCTGTGTCTATATACCTTCACAAATATCCTTTGTAATGTTCTTTTCTGTGCATACAAATGTGTGATAGTAACACAGTATTGTTTAGGACAGGAATCAGCAGGCCAACACAGCAAACCAGTTAGAAAAGCGGCAGTCCCTACTGCAGTACAGCAGCTCTTCTTCTTGGCAGAATGTCCTTGGTTTCAACAAAGTTCTGATTTAGTGGCTTCAGGGGTCCAGTACTTATACCCAATTGTGACTTTGAAGTTGGACAGACTTCAAAGAGGCCTTTGTAGGTCACAAGGTCCCTGCATATCCTGCCCTGGCTCCAGAGTCACTAAAAAGGGTGGTGCAGCTCCTTGTGTGTGGACAGGCACAGCCCAATTCAGATGCAGGTGTCAGCTCCTCCCTCCCAATCTACCCCAAGGAGCCTCATCATCCTAGTGACGGGCCATCAGGATGCAAATGTCACACCCCAGCTCCCTTTGTGTGTGATTGTCTAGAAGGAATGCACAATGCGTAGCTGTCACCCAACCCAGACGTGTATTCATAGAGAGGCAGAGTCACAGAATTGTAATTGTAATTGCATTTGTATAGCGCTGACAAGGTGTCAAAGCAATTTTTCAGCGAGTAGCATGCTACTCCGGAACCCAGAAGGTTTAGTGGTGTATTAGTATAGGGAAATATGAAATTAATTTGAGCAGTGGATATGTTAGTCTGTTATTTGGATTGAAAAAGATAGTAGAGGGATAGAAAAGGGAAGGTTTTGCATATATATAGCGCTTAAAGTAAGAAAATGTCAACTTTCTAAAGTGCCATTTCCTGGATTGCAATTTGAAATCTGACTTTACCATAAGTTGTCATTTTAAATTGTGGGTCCAGATACACCAACCTCCAAATTTCGTATGTTGGGTTTTCACGTTATTACTGTTTGTAAGCTGCATACATACTTTACACTTTGTCTCTAAGTTAAGTCTGACTGCTTTGTGCCAATATACCAGAAGGTGCGCCTTTGTAATGTTCTTTTCTGTGCATACAAATGTGTGATAGTAACACAGTATTGTTTAGTATATCTGGTAAATAGAGAGCGTTTAATGGACAGGGTGCATCCAACTAATGCGCCACCCATTGCAGAGGAGCTGCCAAACAGTACAACTATAGGTTTGCGAATGGGGCATATTTATTTTCTGCATCTGTTTGGTATGTCCTCTACTGGGTAGGATGTTTCTGGGACTCAGCATGTTGTCTGCAGTGCTCAGTCACCATTGTTTCACCCCTTCCCTTGCAGCAGTCGGATCCATGAAGTCTCAGAGTAGCAAGACCAGTCTTATGTTCCTGTTGAAGTAGATTTTACTAGTCTCTGTAATTGAGGAGGAGGGCTATAACAGAGCAGATGATCGTCCCTGGGACCCTCTATGCCCACTCCACTTTGAAAAATGTAGACGTGCTTCTAGGTGCGAATTTTGTTTTAAACCCTTCGTGTATATATAGTTCCATGCTGGATCTGTCAATTCACTGTGCAATCCTTACGATGAGCACATTTTTCTCTGAGACCTCAGTGAGGCATGCAAGGAATCTCACTGCTGTCTGTAGATCTCACACATGGATGTGAACTTCCTACACTGTTGGACGCACTGTGGTGATGTGAATGAATGAATGAATGAATACTTCATTGTTTGATTATTTAAAATCCAACAATATACACATTTTAAAATATCAGCACTCGTAAAAATTAATACACTAGTAAAAAAATAACTTCATTGTCATTTTGCAACATTAAATATTCTTCTTCGGGGTTTCCTACTATTCCCACATATATAAAAATAACCAAACACAGGCCTTATTTCTACCATTATAAACACAAGAGCAAGTTTTTCACAAGTTCCATCTTCTAACTTTACGTCAGACTATTCATCTGAGACTAATTTCCTTTTTGCCAGTAGCATGAACTTAACAAAAGCAGCACTTAAATCTATATCTTTTGAATTAAAACATCTTAATAACGCTTGCCTCCAAGTTTCAATTCCCCGGATGTGAAATGTATTTCCTTAAGTGAATTATGTTTTTCTCTCCCTTTCTGCATAGTCTACAATGCATAGATTTTGTTGTATGTTTCCATGGCATTGATAACCCTGGAAGAAGGCCAAAAAGAGCTTTAGTGAAAACATTTTTTAGTTTTAAAGTCCACAGTGTTTGTAAGTAAATTTGGGACTTAGCTGTTTTATATTCACTCAAAGTCATCAATGCGTGGTTCCGTTTAAAAAAACCTAAATTGTCCTTCAGTACTGACAATTGCTTAGTTGTTTTATTAATGAGTTTTTTAAAAGACTCAGACCTTATGTTCATGTCCCAAATTTCATGTGTTGAATACTCAGCTAAAGCTAATTATGAATATTTCCAATACAGTAATTTAGGATTCAATTGTAATTCTTGCAAAAGCCATTGACACATTGAGTTTGCTGTGTTTGATTTCATTCTCTTCCACACTTTTATATACTGACCCTTTCTTGCATTAAGCTGCTTGGGTAACCCAAATTCTAACCTGATTTGGGCTGCGGACGCATTGCACGGCTGTTGAAAAAAGGAGCTTAAGTGTTTTTGAAATGGCCAAATTGAAGCCGTAGAGTCCCTACTACAAAGCGCTTCACTACCATATGTAATAGTTGGCAGTACTTTTGCATGTATTACCTTTAGAAGCAGAGGGTATCTGGATCCACCCTCACAGTAAATATTTCTTTGTTGATTGATTAAAATCATTACAATCGATAAAAAAAACTATACATGAACAATAAAAAAACGACATTATGACTTCAATTTCACAAAAAAAAGGGAAAACATTTGTCCAATTCCTGTTTTAAGCGGCCACACCGTAAAGTTTCATAAGGTTAACATTTACAAAATCATTATATTCACAAACAAGCCACTTAATCCGGTTAACTGAGCAACAGTAGGAAGCATGAGCAGTAAGCAATGTTCATGGCAACAGTTCTTAACAGATAACATATATATTACTTAAACCCGCAAATTAGATGGTATCAATAAAGTTTACAATTGAGGTAAATGGCAAATAGTAACATGCATTTGTACTGACGTTATAATTAGGGGTGGGCGGAATTTGCGGAATTGCGTTACTCAAATCTCTGCGAAACAGTAAAAAATCTCAGCAAACACGCCGAAATGCCACGAACACGCGGAATTGCTTGTTTGCGATGCTTTTTTCCTGTTCGCGATCGCTGTTTGCCTGCTCGGGGAGAAATATCTCGCGAACATGCATTTTGAGCAAGCGAACAAGAAAAATATTTTGCGAAGTCGCAGGACGCAGAATTTTGGGCAATTCCACGTTCTCCGCGGAATGCGAAATTACCCAAATTCAGCAAATTCCGCGAGCGGCTTGGAATTTACTGCCCAGGCCAAGTTTTAATCACAATATAATCTGACTAAAAGTCAAGCGTCTTATTCTCTAGATATACTTATAACCACATTAATGGTGTATGTACCTATTTTATAAGACCGTGTCATCACAAGATAATAGTTTTTTTCCGCTATTAAAATAAACCTAACAAAACGAAAAGTCATTCGTGGTAATACGCCAGTGAGACATGTGAGGATGGCATTTGTAAAAGATCTTACACCCAATTCATTAAAAATTGATTTTGATAGGAATTTCCGCTCATCTAATAATTGGGAGCACAAATTTACAATATGAACTAGTGTTTCATCTCATAATCCACACAGCCAACATACTTTGGAAGGCCATTTTTTCCCATTTTGGAAATCCATTCTTAGATGGGTATCGCCCAAACCGTATTAACATAAATCTATTTTTAAAAATCAGTTTTAGATAGGACAACAACTATGGTTGTGGTTCCAATTTTCCAAAAGAATTAGCAAATGACCATGAATTGCTCTATTTCTTAAGCTCATCATTGTCAGTTATGGTCGACAGTAAGTTAACTAATTGATTTATTGATCTTTTAAATGCGTGTACTTCTAACTTCGTCTTCTAAATTTGGGCATTCAAAGTTAAGTAAGCACTCATTTAAAAATGATCTCAAACTGCTTGCATGATCACTCCTCAGAATCTCATGCCAACACTGACATGAGAGAGAACCTTTTTCTGATCGTGATAATGATAGTAAAGATTTTAAATTAGTAGATTGCCGATCCAAAGTTTGTCTTTTTAGTCCAAATTCTAATCTTACTTTGGCACGCCTATATATCTGGGAATCCTATAAACTGATTTATAAACTTTTATCTGAATGTCATCTAAGATTTTTGCATCTTTGCCACGGAAGATCACCGAACCGTATTCCAGGGATGTATTCAGTTTAGCTTTCATGACTTTCAGCAAGTGCTCATAATTTGGGCATAATAAATTATCCCTTAACTTTATAAATGCAAATGATAGCCATGTTGCCTTTGCCTCAAGGTTGGTGAAATGTTGCCCAAATGACATGTTCTCATCAAATGTAATTCCTAGATATTTGTACGATTTTACTGATTTGATGAACAACCATTAATATTCCATACTTTTGAACCTACTTTCTTTCCTCCTATTGACATAATTTTTGTCTTTTTAATATTTATTTTAAAACCGTTCAGAGTAATATATTGATTAAAAGAATCAACTATTCTTTCTAAACCTATGGCCATGTGACTCAATAAAATTGTATCGTCAGCATATTGCAAATATTTAATCTCTTTACCTTGTATAGTTGGAGAGTGGGTATTGACATCATTAAAATTTAGTGGTAGATCGGACATAAAAAGATTAAAAAGACAGGGGGCTAAAACACAGCCTTGCTTCAAACCCATATTAGTTTCCAGCCGGCCTGTAGTGCTTCTGCCATCGCCGACTTTAATCTGGACCCATGTATCGGTGTATAAAAGTTGAATAATGTCTAATAAATGATTTGGTATACCCCAATTCAAAAGCTTAGCCCACAATAAGTCTTGCGGTACAGAGTCAAAAGCAGCTTTTAAATCAATAAAACATATATTCAGCTTTTGTTTCCTATATTTAGCCCTGTCGGTCAATATAGTCATTAAAATCAAGCTCGTATTGGTAGATTTTCCTCTTCTAAAACCAGTTTGAAAAATTGGGATTAGATCCTTACTTGATGCCCATGCTTCTAAGTCTTCCAGAAGACAACTCGCAAATATTTTTGCCATTACATGCGTTGGTGCAATCAATCGATAATTGGTGGGATTATCATGTGGGCCACTCTTATATATTGGCTGTATAATGCTTCCTTGCCATGACTCAGGAACAGTTCCAGTTTTAAGAACATCATTAAATGAATATGTTATAACCTCAGGCCAGTGATTAAGATTTGCCTTAAACACAGAATTAGGAAATCCATTTGGACCCGGCGCACCATTAGATCTGATCTTACTTATTGTCTGTTTAACTCGATCTGTCGTCCAAACTTCATTGTCTTCTAAAGTGTATGAATCGTAGGCGTCAGAGCTTGAATCATCAACCTTTAATTTTCTATGCTTGTTGTAGTGTTCTAGATAAGATTTTTTATATTCTTTACTTTCCAATGTGTTTGTTTTTTGACAAACACTGTTGGAATCAGAATGAACAACCGAGGGGGCAGCATAAAGATTGTAGATATGAGAAGCCCAACTTAATTCTTCATTATTGGCACTGTTCCCTCTGTAAATACCATGATCAAGATTATTAATAATTCCTCAAAATGATTTTAAGTCTCTTGTTTTACATGAATGATGTAGTTTAATCCATATTTCTTCATGATAGGCTTGTTTAGCTTCCCATATTTCATTTTCATATTGTTTTCTTTGCTTTATCAGTTGTTGTGATTCTAAGAAAGCAATTGAACCTTTACATTTTCTGCCGAATGCCCTAGTTGGTCTATTGAGATTTCTTTTCAAGTGAAGCTGCTGGTTGGTAAACCATCCTGACTTTTTTGTTCTCATGGTGGCACCTTTCGATGTTTTCAGGGGGGGTGGAAATGATCCAAGACGGCTGAACAGAGACGTGGCCAGAATTCAACCATAGATTTTCCTTCTGCTATTTCTTCTTGAGCATTATTGATTAACGAAGATAAAGCTTTCAATATCTCTTTTTCATTTCTCTGGTTCCATACCAGCCATCTCAAATTAAAAAATGTTGGGATAGTTTCGATTATTTTCACTTCCGGTAAATGATCCAACTGAAGTGCCAAAGAAATTATTTGCGGATTATGATCACTTTCTATTCTCGATATTACACGATAGCTGCAAAGTGAATTTATTAGCACATTCGAAATTATTGTATAATCAATAATAGTTGGGTTACCTAATTTTTTTAATGTAGGAGTTTTTCCATCAGCCAGTAACTACTTAAGGTTAAATTTAATAAATTGAGAATTAATCAGCCTTGATAACAATCTCGTTGGTATATCAGGGGTGTTGCGAGTAAAACAGTGCATGTTAAAATCTCCAGAGTTGATTATCATTGAATCCAGATGTTCATAATACAAGACTTTTACTATTTCCCACAAACTCGAGAATTGGGTAGCCTTATCCGAATTTTTTGCACCTATATAAATATTTAAGAAAATGATAGATTGATTAAATACCAACTTAATACACTGTAGCCATGCCACTTGAAAATTAATTTCAAAATGTTTAACATCCAAGCTTAAAGAAATATAAGTGGAGAGACCTCCACTTTCACGACCAAAGGTAGCCTTACGGCAAGCAGTATTTAGATTTTCATAATAACCAATTAGTGGTACACATTCCATATTCCAAGTTTCCTGGAACATTAATATATCAAAATCCCTAGGGAAGATTATTGCATTAGGATCCTCTACAAGGGTTTTAAGACCATTTATGTTCCAGGAACAAATATTAAGTGGTTTTAACTCTTTGTTAATGGAATTTAGGCATCAATCATGCTTTATTGGGCACCCTTTGCCCAATATTTTTGGAAGCCAACTCCAATCGTTAGAAAAAGGAATTTCATTCTTTAACTCTTCGCAAGTTTGAATGCCCGGTTTACCACTCATGATCTTAATCCCAGATGACAGATCTAATTTTGATGAAGGCCCTATGGCTCCTTTCAGAGCTATGACTTGTGGTCCTGGTTTTAATTTGCGTACACTGGACTTTGGGGCTGGACTATAAGATGTTATCATCGGGATGAGTTGTGTCAGGTATTGGGAGTCATGGATTCTCCAGATTGTAATGCCCCACTTCTCAAATTGATTAATATTAGCTAAGATGTTACTAATAGTGACCTCATGATGCCAGGTTGTTATTGTTATTTCATTGTTAGGGTAGATCTGGTCTTTCCTAAACTCAACTGAGTCTAAATCATCTGACGTCACATCCTTCAAATCAGCAATTGAATTCAGTAATTTTAAAATATTGCCCCGATTCAATATGTCATGAGAACCTCTAGTAGTGTATTGTGGACAGAAAACTAATTTTCTTGACTCACTCAAAGTATCACAAGCCATTAATTGATCATTATTTATATTACTAATTATATAGCTCATGCTTGCATCGCATATTGATGCCTGAATATACACTTTTCCCGTCACAGGGTCATCAGATGTAATTTGCTCTGGAGTAATTTTCTCTTCAATAATGTGATCATTATGATTTTCATGATTGAAATCCACCCAAGGTGATTGGATCCACCAAAGGACTTTTGCAATTTCGAAATGCCATGATTAAGGTGTTACCTCTCCTTTTGATATCCTTCATTTGCTGCTGAAATGTGCCATTTTCATAAACAAGCACACCAAAGTATTTATATGTCTTCACTTGCTCCAGTTGCTGCTTTTGCAAATACCATTTATATTTATACGTTTTCCATTTCCTGTTGTTTACTTTCATTATCTTAGTCTTGGCATCATTTATTTCCATACCATTTTCCAAAGAATAGTTTGAAACTGCGTTTGTAAGCCACTGCAATCCTATCCTGGTTTAGCTTAATAGGATAACTTCATCTGTGTATAGCAAGTTTGATATATTTTTTTCCTGCTAGTTTGGGGGGATGAGCATTCTCAGTATCCAAGCAGTATGTTAAAGCTGCTAGAAACAAGTTAAACAGATATGATGCAGGGAGACATCCTTGTTTTAACCCCTGGGATGTAGGGATTTCCCTTGAAAGGTTGGACCATCTCCTATTCGGCCTCTTATCCGAATCGCTTGTAGGAGGCTAGTTGCTATTCCCTGTTTGTCCAGCTTCCTCCAAAGAGTCTGCTGATGCACATAATCGAACGTTGATTTAAAATCCACAAAGCATAGATATAGCAGTTGCTTCATTATTTTATATTTTTCAATTAAGATAGAAAGAACTAAAATATTAGTCACTGTTACCAGCCCGGGGACGGCAAGCGTACCGTAAGGAGAAGGCTTGAGTAAGGTTAGACGGGAAGCATGACGGCCGGAAGCTAACGGCCGTGACGGAGTTCATCCCCCTGTGTATGGCACACGAACACCGCTAGCGGCTAGCGTTATGCAGAAGCTGTGGTGATATTGAGGTGATACTGCTCCCAGGTTTTTCTTCCTGTTTCGCCGTGTCTCCAGGATCCTGCGGCAGAATCGGCAGTTTTCACGTGGTTCCGACATTCAAGTGAGCAACGCGAACCAACAAGGCCTGCGCGGTCCCGGGAGCTGGGTGCTACACAGATGGTTGGAGAGCCATTAAAGCCGGCGTGGTTCCGTGAGCTTGGTGCAGCTAGGGAGTGGCGGCGGGAACCTCGAAGACTGCCTCAGGGAGTAGGCGGACGTGTGACACAGCCATTATATCCCGGTGTCAGCGTGGTAAGGTCCACTCCCGGTAAGGTGCCAGTACTTGCAAGGTTTTTTCGCTGCAAGGGGGGTGACAGGGAGTCCCTGGCTGATGCACAGAATAATTTCAATTCCAAGCACCTGAGGGGGGATAGCCCTGTAGGAGGAAACAGGGAGAGTGCAAACTCAGGGAGACATTCGGACAGCAAAGTTTTTCCAACGCCGGCCCTAATCTACGCCACATTGGGTTTCGGTAACAAGGAGTGGGAGCCCTGCATGGAGGAAAGCGGTTGTGACGCTGCTAGTCTACCCCCAACGCCCATTTAAGTAACTCAAGGTGTCCAGCGATAGTGTCCACTTCTGAGGTGGGGGTCACCCGCTACACACTACGAAATCGCATGGCTAGAATAGCGCCTGCACCCCAGGAACCATCTATCTCCCCACCAGTAATTCAAATTAAAGATATTACCCGGAAGGGAAAGGGGAATCATAGTGGCACAGATACCCCTCCAGGGAAAGGGAGAGGCAGGAAAAAGGCAAAGGGTGCGGTATCGGTTATACCTAGAGTCACACCGTCACTCAAGTCCTTCTATAAGGTTCTCTCCCTATCTACTACGGATAGAGCTAAAAAGATGGCCACAAATAGATCTGCAACCAGTATGGGTGCCGTTGATAATACATTGGTCACGGCTCCTTCTGGTAGTATTTCCATGCCCCCCCAGCCTAGTCCATTATCTCAGTCTTCTTCATCTCCAGTACAAGATATGATCCACCCAGCAATAGAACTCTCTAACAGTTTTTCCGCTTTGAAAATACAAGACAATGAGCAGGGGGATTCAGAGTGTCTGAAGGATGACACAAATAGTCCAAGAGAAGAAGCTCCCCAGCTAAGTGGGGATGGCGTGCATACAGGCAGTACTCTACCGACTATGTCTATCCCGGGTACTCTGGCGGATATTCTGCTGGAATTAAAGGAGGATATTGGGAAGAGATTCACAATATCAGAGACCAATCAGACTGCCATTCAGGCATCTTGTGAGGCGTTGGCCAGAAAAGTTGACGAGGTCTCGCTGAGGAGGGACACCCTAGAAGTAGAGCTACCTAAGATTAAGGAAGCCTTAAGTACCTCCACAGTTGCCATGGATAAGTTGGTGCAGCAGAATCGGGAGATGAGAGACGACATTGAGAGGCTTGAAAACCACTCTAGGAAGAAGAATTTAACATATTTTAATGTCCCCGAGGACGCTGAAGGTGGTGACATTAAGGCATTTGTGGTTGGATTACCTAAAATAACAATCCTGAAAGACTCCCCGTTTGCCGATTCAGATCTACTATCCGATATTGAGAGGGTTCATCGGGACCCATATAGGAAGAACCCCGGGAAGGAGCGCCCAAGGACGATTTTGGTGAACTTCCTCACATACTCCACCAAAGACAGGATTTTTTCCATTGCCCTTAAAACATGGTCTATAAAGTCAACTTCCTTTACTAGCCCATTTTCCTTTACAATCCGTTCAGTTATCTCACATATCACTGCCATAAGACAATGAGAGATGGACAAGAGACTCGCAAAATTTAATTCTTTAGGGGCCCGAGCCCAGTTGAAATTTCCTGCATCACTCCGCATATTGTGGAATAACCACATGTACAACATACGCCAGATTGAAGAGGCAGATAGTCTTATTGAAAAGATCAGGGCAGGTAGTAAGGGGGAGGTGGAGAGGCGGCGCAGGGGGCTGGTCAGTAGAGTTAGGTTCTGTAGTTGTTTAAGAGAGAATAGCAGGATTAATATTCTGAGATCTTTTTTTTACATCATATGTTTTGCCTGTGAGTAGCTATCACTGCCAAAAGGCAATCTAGCACAATCTAGCGATGTACTAATCATGCCTTACACTTGACCATAAACAGAGGGGGGGGGTAACTGCCGAAGAGCATATGCTCAGGAAGAAAGGGAGGGTTCCCCGGGGAGGATGGGGGGTCAGGGGTCACGGGGAGAAGGTGGGGGTGGGAAGGGGGCACGGGTGGGGTAGCAGGGGGTAAAAAGAAAAAATTGAGTCCTCATTTCATCTTAATTCATATGAGTCGTTTACTAAGCAGATGGGCGTATGGGCGATCGCTTAAGGCGTGGGAGATTGAGATCACAAATGACCTGTAACAAAATACCATTTATCTCTTGGAATGTGAATGGGCTTCGGTGTACCCGGAGACGGAGACTGATATTGAGCTTTTTGGAACGATCTATGGCCAAAGTTATTCTCCTACAGGAAACTCACCTCAGTTCTAGTGAAAGTAAAGAGACTTTTGGGAAATATTGATGGATAGGTTCTTTTTGCTGCTCTGCGCAGACGGTGACAAATAAGGGTGTTGCAATTCTGATTAAGGCTGGGATTGGGGGATCCATAAAGTCATTTTTAACGGATCAGTCAGGAAGATGGGTCATGGCGCTGGCTGACTTTAGCGGAAGGGAACAGACAATTGTTTCCTATTATGGGCCAAAAACAGATGATCCCGCCAGTTTACTCAGAGTTCAGTCCAATGTGGTGGTGGTTACTTCACCTGTGGTCATAGGGGGGATTTTAATGTTCTTCTTGATCCTCGACAGGATCGAACCAATTATAGTCAGCATGCCGCTGCCCCGCGTTCCAGAAGAACTATGGTCAATATGATGCACGAGTTAGGCCTTATTGATGCCTGGAAGACTAAGAGAGGGGGGCATCCGGCTTCACTTATTTCAGCAAAAAACACGGACATGCGTCAAGATTAGACTATGTCCTGGTGGATAGGTCAGCCCTAGAGGCTTTGGTTGGCATAAAGATACTCCCTAGCATCTTATCAGACCACGCTCCTATTATGTTTACACTTCTGATCGGGAGGGCAAGACGTATTACAACATCAAGATGGACTCTAAAAAGGGCTGTTTTGCACAATCAGGACATAGTCACTGCAGTTAGCATATCTATTAACAACTACTTTTTAGACAATATTGGCTCTGCTCCACCCGAATTTGTCTGGGATGCATATAAAGCCCATGTCCGAGGCCAGCTTCATAGCTTGACCAGTTCAAGCAACAGGGAGGAAGCCATGAAATTTAAAAACCTAGAAGGCAAAATCTCCTCTCTGGAGACCAAAAGACTGAGTGCCCATACAGACAGTCTGTCACAGATCTTAGCCGATTTGGAACGCCTCCGCCTGGAATATAGGGGAATGTTAGATATAAAAGTCAAGGCACAATGGGCAGTACATGCTATGCAGAATTATGAATATGTCGAAAGGGCCGGGGCAATTTTAGCTAGCAAGATTAGAGCGGATGGGGTTAGGAATAACATAAACAGACTAATTATTGACGATCAGGGAACTATATCATGTCATCAGGAGGATATGGAAAAACATTTGCTTTCCATGTTCTCTAAACTTTATGATGAGGAGGAGTCATCGCCAGGCTCTGTCAGCACTTTACGGTGTTGGGAGAGTAAGGCGTTACCCAGGTTAACAGAGGAAGGCCGAGATATTCTTAATAGTCCCTTCACAGAGCAAGAAATTAGATCTTGCATCAAAAAAATAAAAAAACAACAAAGCGGCCGGGCCTGATACTCTCCCTGGGGAGGTATATAAAGTGTTTCAGGATGAGTTGGTGCCAAGGTTATGTGAACTATTTAATTATGTTTACAGCCTTGAGGGTAGGGCTCCGCCCTCGTGGAAAGAGTCCACAATTGTGCTTATATTAAAACCAGGTAAGGACCCTCTCAAGGCAGATTCTTTCAAGCCCATCTCCCTGCTAAACGCGGATTATAAGATCTTTACCAGCGTTTTGGCAGGGAGATTGGCTAAATTGGCCCCACAACTCATTAACTCTGATCAGAAAGGCTTTGTGCGTGGAAGATATATCCATGATCTCACTCTCCAATTGATTGGTAGTATAGACCTAGCGGAGGCACGGTCGGAGCCCTTGGCAGTGGCTGCATATGACGCTGCAAAGGCCATCGACTGTGTCAATTGGGGTTTTTTGTGGGATGTACTGAGCACTATGGGCTTTGGTGCAACCTTTATCCAAACATTGAGGGGATGTTACGAGGGCGCTTCCGCTGCGATATTATTAAATGGCCTATTGACACCGCGGTTTAACATAAAGAGGGGAACTAGACAGGGGTGCCCCATTTCTCCCCTTCTATTTGATCTATATATTGAGCCTCTGACACACGCGTTGCGGATGGACGTCCGGGTCACACCTTTCAGAGTTGGAGACTACAGTTGCAAGTTGGAGCTCTACGACGATGATTTGCTGATTTATACCAGCAACCCGGCTGAGGTGCTCCCTAGAGTGGAAGAAGTAATGACTGATTTTGGCCAGTATTCTGGGTATAGGATAAATAACTCTAAAACCGAAATAATGTGCTGGGGGGTGGATAACTGGGTGAGAGTTCAAAGCAGTCAGTTTAGGTATTTGGGTATAATAATAACACCTGACCTCAATAGTATAGTGCAGACCAACATCAAAAAGTTGGCTAAGGATATCGATCATCTTTTTTTAAGATGGCAGAACCTCCAGTTGACAATTTATGGCTGTGTTAATCTGGTCAAAATGGTAATTTTGCCTAAATTAACATATTTGTTCAACATGTTACCTCTAACCTTCTCTTCCAAAATGTTGGGTAAAATCCAGGGGAAAATAGGTAGCTTCATTTGGGCAAACAAAAATTCTAGGTTATTCTGGAAAAAGTTAAAAAGAAAGCTGCTAAAGGGAGGTTTAGCGCTTCCAGATGTTCTTTGGTACGCTTTCTCCTTCCAGTTGAAAAATGTTCGAAGCCTCCTTACTAGCCCTGATGATTCCAACTGGGGGCGGTTATTGAAAATAATGGTGAATCAAGAGGGGGGTGGGTCTGGTTTTCTGTATACATTTGGGGTGCCACGATTTTACAAAGAGGTACGCCTCAAGGTATTAAAACACGCACTTTCAGTATGTACTAGAATTAAGGAGAGATGGGGCATAAAGTACTACTCGGATTACGCCCCAATCTGGCGTAATCCAGATTGGGGCGTAATCTTTACGTTATGTCTGGGGGACAGTCTGTCTCTTCCCATTAGGAGAGCAGGGATAACAATATGGTCTGACCTAGTAACATCAGAGGGGGTTCTCCCCTGGGAGGTTTTGAGACTTAAGATAGGGGACTCCCTCTCCAGATTTAAATACATTCAACTCTGCTCCTGGTTCCAGTGTGGCTCACTGGTTAGAGGAGGCAGACCTGGAAGCAGAGGTCAGCCCGGGACCAGGGTTCAATTCCCGGCTCGGCGGGGTCTTGAGTCCTAAAATGTCCATGGACTCGACAATTCTCGCTCCGGTGCCTACTCGATTCACGGGCTCACACTCTGCGACTCTGGGCAATAGCTTGCTTAATCTCCACAATGGCCCCTCGCGGCGGGATGCCTGGCTTTCGCCTTGCGGATACCCTGCCGGGGTTATCTCACAGGGGAATGCCAGGACGGGTTCCCTAAGCAAGCGCTTAGAAACCGCTTGGTGATTTGCGCTATATAAATTCCTGTATATTTACATTTACATTTCCCCGCTGAGAGAGAGAACATTGGTGGGAACTGGAATATTGAGCTTGCTCTCCAGTCTCCCAGCCCCAGGAAGAAGGAAGTGGGATTCTGGTACAGAAAAATGCTAGAGGAGGAAATACAGACCCCCCCAATGTATCAAGTCTGGAACTCCTCTGGACTGGAAGATGCCTCAGCTGCTCTCTATGACACATCTCTCCATGTCTTGTACAAGTATATCAGATCAGTCACTCTTAAGAAAAAACACTTTTTCACCATTAATAGGTTATACTATATGCCAAAAAAGATAGCGTAATTCGTGAGCCCGTCCCCTATGTGTCCAAGATGTGGACTAGTCGAAGCAGACGTGTAAGAAATCCAGGATGCAGGAAGGTTGAAGGTGGTAATTTATTGATAAGCAGCACAGCAACAGATGAGGACAGCCAGCCAGCGCAGAGCAGTAGAAACAATAACTGGCACTGTTGTCTTACATCATACAAGAGTTCTAATAGAACTATGAGAAACTAAAACATAACAAGGCATTTAAAGATACAGTAATAAAACACAATATCATGGGAATGTAACACATCTCCCTCAATAGGAAAAGAAAAGAAGAAAAGAAGGAGTAAAGAAAAAAAAGAAGAGTAACAGAAGAGCAAAGAGAGGAAAATAGGATTAAGAAACAAAATCAGCAAATCTACTCGGAACAGATTTAGGACGTGAAGAAAGCTTAATCCTAGAAGCAATAGAATCAGTGCACTTATGTTGAGGAACAGAAACACAATTATTGTGAAAATCAGGACATTTTGCAACTCGTCTAATGTTCCACAATTTGCCATCTTGTGTGATTACACTGTTAGTAAATAGCTTAACTACTTTCATAGGCTTACCAAATTTAGCTGAACACTTGGTAAGAAAACCTGGTTTCCTGATCCTAATCCAGTCACCCACAGATAAACTGGAATTTTTAGTATTCCACTTACTGTCATACCACTCTTTAGATTTGGCCTGTTTATCTGCAATCTTATGAGCAACATCATGAATGTGTATTACAGAGAAAGGTTTACCAGCACACTTCTCTTTAATCCACCAAGGACAGATACTAGAGGCAGGATCACGTCCTTTAAGAAGACGGAAAGGACTAACCTCAGTGGTGGAGTGTGGAGTTATGCGATACAACCAGAGTTTTTCTCTCAAAAGATTTTTCCAATCAGGACCAGACTTAATAACATCAGCAATGAAACCCTTTAACACCCTGTTGAAACGCTCAACTAAACCATTTTCATGAGGCTCATAAACAGAAACAGTATGATGAATAATGTTCTGTCGTTTGAGAAAATCAGCCATTTCTAAAGAAGTTAACTGAACTCCATTATCTGAAACGAGGGTTGAGGGACAACCTTCTCTAGAAAACACTTCTCTAAAAAACTCAATTACGTTTGACGTTGAAGCCGTAGACACAAATTTGACCTCAGGCCATTTAGAGTGGTAGTCAATGAGAACAAAAGCATAACGAGAGTCAGAAGGTAAACACATAACAGGACCAGAAATGTCAAAGGCTATTTTTCTCCAAGGATCAGTTGGCCAGGGTGTAGTTTTCAACGGAGGAACATCAACTTTTAACATTTTCTCACTACTCATACAAACTGAACACTCCCTCACCTTCCGATCAACCATGCGATCCAAGCCTGGCCACCAAAAATAATTCCTTATTAAACGCTTCATTGCAGACATACCTGGATGCATTCTGTGAGCTAAATCTAAAATAACACTTTGCATTAGAAAAGGAGGCACACATTTTCCAGACTTGAAAACAAAATTGTTTTCTAACTCTAACTCATCATACACTTTAAACATAGGCATGAAATCTTCAGTTAAATTTTTCCTGTCAGGCCAACCCTCCAAAATATATTTTTTTATTGTCTGTAAAGAAAGATCTTGATTATCTGCAAGAGCCCAAGATTCCTCTGAGATATCTTCAAACGTACCTAACAAAACATCTTGTAAACATGTAACAACATCAGTATCATCAGAAATATCATTTGAGGAAATCTGGCAAGGATGACGAGACATAAAATCAGCAATGACATTTTTTTTTCCAGGAACATATTCAGGTGTGAAACAGTACTCTTGTAACCTAGAGGTCAGTCTGGCAATACGTGCAGTTGAATTCCACCCCCCACCTGGAGAAAGAATATTCACAAGGGGTTTGTGATCTGTTTTTAAAACAAATTTGCTACCCCACACATAGTTCCTGAAATGTTCAATTGCCCAAACGCACGCTAATAGCTCTTTCTCTATGACAGAATATTTGCGTTCACACTCATTTAAAGTCCGTGATGCAAAACAAACATTCCATTCTTCTTTTCCAGATTTCTGAGATAAAACTGAACCGATGCCATACATGCTTGCATCCACAGTAATAATACACGTCTTGTTTAAACAGAAAGGCTTAAGTGTTGGAGCATGTAAAATTTCCAATTTTATATTATCAAAAGCAAACTGCTGTTCAGTACCCCATTCAAAAACATTACTTTGTCTGAGAAGTTTCCTAAGTGGCTCCATTTTTGCTGCGAAATTATTAACAAATTTGCTATAATACTCGACCATGCCTGCGAAGGAAAGCAACTGTTCCTTGTAGGACGGAGGAGGAGCATTGCTAATACCCTCCACATTGGATTTTTTAGGTACAACACCATCACCAGATAACGTGTGACCAAGATATTCAACAGAGTCCTGAAACAGTTTACACTTGTTAGATTTCAGAGTCAAGCCACTCTTCCTCAGTTTCTCACATACAGAACGCAAATGTGAAACATGTTCATCAGTGTTAGCAGAATAAATGAGGATATCGTCTTGGAAACACTTGACGAAATTATCAAGGTCCCTAAAAATATTAAACATAACTCTTTGAAAAACAGAGGCTGCAGATGCCAAACCAAACGGCATCCTGGTATACTGATACAGACCCTGAGGAGTAATGAATGCAGTGAGGCACTTAGAGTCCTCAGTCAAGGGGATTTGATGATATGCAGACCTCAAGTCGAGGGTGGAAAAGACTTTAGCTCCCTCCAACATGGATACAACTTCATCTATGTTGGGAAGAGGGTGACAATCCACAATAATTGCAGTGTTTAAAGCTCTTAGGTCGACACACATCCTCACATTTTTATCAGACTTCCTCACCAAAACAATGGGAGAAACCCACTCTGCTGATTCAATGGGTTCAATGATACCTTCTGAAACTAAGTCATCCAAATATTTTTTAAGTTCTTCTCTAACATTAATTGGCACACTCCTTAACCTCTGTTTAACCGGAGTGACACCCACTTTAAGTTTTATTTGATGAGAAAAATTCTGTATCATCCCCAACTTGTCAGAAAAAACATCTTCAAATTCTGATTTAATCATGTCAGCCTTTCTTTGCGATACTATTAAAGAAATATTGTTACATTCAAACGTATGATCCAAAGAGATAGGATCTTTAGCGCGGGGATTAAGTATTATTCCAAATTTCCACTGGTCTTTCCAACCCAGCACATTAACACCTTTAACTGCCACATATAACTTTACATTAACACACCTAGATCTAAAAGTAAGATCCACCAGAAAGAAGCCTAACATCTCAATCCTCGTACTATTAAAACTCAAGGGAGAAACATCAGGTGGTATAATGTTGTCCACATCCAGAACTGAACCTAAACGTTCCTCAAAATAGTCCTTAGTAACTATAGTCCACGGGGAACCTGAATCTGCCATGAGATTAATTTTCAAACCCAACACAAACATTTCACAAATAGGTTTTTTGATGGGACAGTCCTCCAAACATGCATTACCGCAATTCACATCTTCAGAAAGATAAACAACAAATCCTTTTTTCTCCTCAGAAAAAGACGATCCAGAAGCACAAGAGCAATTGCATGTTTTCATAGTATCTTCAGAAGCATAGGCTATTTTGTTCCTGGTATTTTGAACAAATTTCTTGACATCTCTACATACAGTAGAAAAATGACCCAGTCTCCCACATTTTCTACACTCTTTGTTAATAGCAGGACATCCAGCATATGAAGCAACATGTCCTTTACTCCCACATTTGTAACACGTAACATTTTTATCAAATCTTTTGAACTGCCCAGAACTATTAAATTTGGACGAATTTTGTGGAAAGTGCGAAATTTCAGACGATTGACCATCTGTATGTTTAAGCAAACAAACTTCATCAAGAGGATCAGATTTCTGCACTATATGATTTTTAACAGTTAACATCCATTTCTCTGATTGTTCTAGTGACTTAGCTATAGCAATGGCTTCTGATAATTTTGGATCTCCTAACTCCCACAAACGTTCTTGTTTTTTTTATTCTTGACATGAACAATGATTTGGTCTCTTAACATTTCATCACACATGTTACCGAAGTTACAGTGTATAGATAATGATCTTAGTGTAGTGATGAAATCATCAAAAGATTCCAAATCATGTTGTGCACGTGTATAAAACGTATACCTGTTTAAAGCAATATTTGATACCGGTTTAAATCTCTTCTCTATTCTGAGTAATGCTTCCTTATACACATTTGAACCCTCACCCTCACCCTCAGCAGGTGGTATGGGATATTCTGAGTAATGCTTCCTTATACACAGTTGAACCCTCACCGTCAGCAGGTGGTATGGGTGGTAATGCTCTAAATACCATTTGTCCTTCTGAACCTAAGCAATGCAGCAATATACTCTTTTTCCTTTCGGAACCCATACGTTCACCATCGATGGCCTTCATGTAATTGAAGAATTCTTCTTTCCATCGTGTCCACGGAATGGGAGGATCACCTTTATTTTGAAGAAATGTTTCTGTTGGATCAAACTGCATGTTCAATGAAGTGATAGAGTGAAAATAAAATGCAACGCTAGAGAAACAAACTTGAGTTCCAAATGGTGTTACTTTGTGAAATAAAATGAATAAATAAAAAAAATAACCAAGTACATAACTGTCACTAAAATAAATAAATTCCAAGAAAATATAAGAGTTGCTGCAGCAAATATCAATGTTCCAGACGATTTGTAGAACGATAGATTCCAAAGTCAGATATATATAAAAATATAGTTGCTCAAAGTGCACCAAACTTACTTCGTGTTTCTGCTGAAAATAAAGGTTAATTAACCTTGAAATGTACTTTCCGTAAAATTGAGCTTAATTGTGAAGAGAATCGGCAGTCGGGATAACTTTGTGGAGAAACGGCACTCGCAAATGGTATTGTAACCATGGGAACCACAACAAACAAAATGGTTGCCGGATACGCGATGACGTGATGCGCATCCACGTGATATGCGTAATGATGCAATAGGCGTCTTCTCTCCGTCAGTTCGCGTTCTCTCCGTAAAATCGCTGTGACTGCTCACGCTCTACGCGCTCAAGACACGGAATGTCCACGAGTCTTCAGGTGTAGCGGGTGCAGCGGTAATCAAAAATAAACAACGTCTGGTAATTTTCTAATCTCCTTAAAACAAACAAAATTGCTTCACTCACTGTTGGTTCGAACCAGTTTTCCGGGATTTTCGATGAAAAGCAGGGATTAAGGCGGCCATAATAGATACCAAATCCATATTCGTCTTGCCTGTTCAGTCAAAACGCAGTCATCGAAAAATTTGTAAAAATAATAAATGAAGGTTCCACACCTGTGCTGCTTAATTGGTACTTCACTTCGTCGCCAAAATTTGTAAGAAATCCAGGATGCAGGAAGGTTGAAGGTGGTAATTTATTGATAAGCAGCACAGCAACAGATGAGGACAGCCAGCCAGCGCAGAGCAGTAGAAACAATAACTGGCACTGTTGTCTTACATCATACAAGAGTTCTAATAGAACTATGAGAAACTAAAACATAACAAGGCATTTAAAGATACAGTAATAAAACACAATATCATGGGAATGTAACAAGACGACATTCATGTTTTTTATGACTGTCCTATCTTGGGTTACTTTTGGATTGGTGTGGAGAAGGCTGTGGAGAGTATTTTTAAAGTCAAATTGAGTCTGAATTCAGTTAGAGTTTTTTTTAGTTTAGACACGGAACTTCTTAGTGGGTTAAGGGGGACACAAGTAGCTTTATTTCTTAGTCTTATTTAAATTGCTCGTAGAGAGATCTGTAAGCTATGGAAGGACGCTAGTCCTCCTCTATATGAAAATTGGCTTCAAGCGACATTGAGTATTGCACGTTTAGAATCTGGTATGGCACGAAATGTAAATAGTAATGTAAATAGCACGGTTTGGGATCCTTTAATAAAATGGGGAAGGGAAATGAGGTTGGTCTAGGCCCCGTAAAGTCCTATGATTACACCATGCCTCGGTATAAAGGGACTGGCCGGGTCAGCTCCAGGTGAATGCAAGAACACCAGCCCTGGGCGCCCAGGATGGAACGGGGTTGTGAAAGTTTATTTGCACTGCTTTTTGGTGAAATGAGGGCTAAAAAAAAAAAAAAAAAAAAAGTCACTGTTTCTAGCCCTTGCATAAAACCTGATTGGTTTAGGAGGTTTTTATGGTTCTCGATTGCCCATTCTGTTTGTTCTGTCAAGAGCGTTTCGGCAAAATGTTTGGCCTCTATATCTTGTAAAGTAATTAGCCGATAATTACTGGGTTGAGAACAATTCCAACTTTTATAAATAGGTGATATCATAGAGCCTTTCCACGACTTCAGCAGAGTTGCTGATCGTATGGCTTTGTTAAAAGGTTTTGAGAGATGTTCTGCCCAAACGGTTGGATTATCTTTATATAATGCAGACGAAATTACGTTTGGGCTAGGTGCCCCATTTGGCCGCTGTTTCCTAATAAGATTATCTACTTGATCTTTAGTTATAATCATTTCATTTTCACGATTTATAATTTTGTTGACTTCTCGTCGATTACCCGACCTATCCTTTTGTTTAGGTACTGTGGTAATGTAGATAAGGCTCCTAGACCACTCTCCGACAGTTTGATCTCCTCAGCTCTGAGTGGACCCAAATCCAGAGCCAAAGTGCAGTGTCTATCCTAACCTCTGCGCATCCCAGGTTCCACTTATAATGGTTAAGGTGGTATTTAGTTTGCCTCTTATGACCCCAACTCCATCACTGCTCAATACCTCTGGTTTTTCTGAAGTCTCCCAATCCTTGATGTTTGATCCATCCGCTCCCGTTGCATCCTCGCCTTCGCTTGACACTTCCACTTCTAACTTATCCACCCAATCTCTCTCTCCCCCTGCCGCATTGCCCTCTCCTCCTTCGTCTGATCTTCCTTCCCCCTTCTCTCCCACTGCCCCATGGTCCTCTCTACCTTCGCCTGACTCTCCATCTTCCCTCTCGGCAACCATAACCCTCTCCCCTACCTCTCATACTCACCCACCCAACCCCAACCCTAATCCCTCCATTCTTTCCTCTCACTCCTCTCATCCAGCACTACATCATTCCTGGATCGCTCCCCTCACCGTTCCCCTTCACCTATTCCCTATCCTCCTTCTACATGCACCCTTTCAATCACTGCCTTTTCCTACATGCCTGCTCCTCTTCCCCCCTCTCCCTCTTCGGTCTTTCCCTACCCCCTAACTTTCCCCCTTCAATTCCCCTGGCCTCCCACGATGACACAGCTATCCTTATCCTGTTATTGACTAAATGTACTGTTTATTTTTTTGTTTATTGGATTTATCGTTAATCACATTTGACTCCTATTTGTAATTAATACCCTTTTGTGACTTGTTTTTCACTTCCAAACCTGTAAAGCGATCTGATACCCTTGGGTCTAGCCAGTGCTATATAAAACCGTTAAATAAATAAATGCCTCTGGTCAAGTGTGTTACATAACCTCCTGTATGCCAATCTGTATTGCCGGTACCTGCATCTGCTAATGCTGATCCATGATCTGATATCCTGTCCTGAGTCAGTCCCACATCAAGGGAAGTCAACTTAGGCAGGAGGACAAAGTGATGACTGAGGCACTCACCCAACTTGTCCCTAAGAAGGGAGAGGAACCTACCACCTGGATGACTCTGTGCAGAGCAGTGTTTATGCCTGAAACCTCTTCAGTACCTTCAAAGCTGCAGGTATCCAACTCGGATAAAACGTGTTATTCGGGTTGACACTATCCCGCAGCCTCTGCTCCACTTCTCTGTTCGAGTCAAACCAGCGAGTTCATTGCACATGAATCACCACCCTTTTCTGTCAGGGAAAGGAGCAGGGGCTTGTAGTCACTAGGTCCTCGTAGTATCCGGGTCAACTGTTGTGCTTCTGTGTTCACTCTACAGCCCGCTAGCCCTAAATCTTATTGCCTGCCAGCAAAAAGGCAGTAAGAGACTCTAGCTTGCCAAAACACTGGCCTGCTCTACTCTCAAACCCTCAGGTGCCCCCATTCCATCTTTCTGTGGTGCCATTAACTTCTCACATTGCTCACTCCAGCCACCCGAAGCTTAGAGAGTGGTTGTTGCCCCACTCACCACCGTGCTGGTGAGCAATCACCACATCTTTTATATCCATTGGGCCTACCAGCACCCTCACCACTCCAGAGAGACTTGGGGCTTCCCACAGTGAGCAGAATCATCTTCCTCCTGCTCCTCCATTCTGGCACTGCAGACTCTTTATCTTCTCCATGGTCCAGACCCCAGGGGCCACTGACACAACTGGTCGTGGCCCTCAACAACAGAGAGCAGTGCCACATGTCCCCAGATACAACATTGAAACCACTTGATTAGCTTAGCATCTTCCTATGTGTCCCCTTCCTTCTTACTGGGCTACTGATGGAGCATTTATCTTGGCTGTGGGAGCCCAAGAGTCAAGCAACTAATCCACCATTTTGCATGGCCACATCAGGAAAGAAACCCTCATAATCATACAGACATTTTCTTAAAGATTTTACTGGTGCCTACTTTATAGAACCCTATCCTAAATTTCGTATGCATTGAGAAAGTAATGTTTAGTATGGTTGCACATATTTCTACATTCAGTCTTTTCAGTGGTATCTAGTCAATAAATCAGATTTTGGTTTACCCTAAGTCTGAGCATTTTATTACTACACTACTTTTTAATGTTAGCCATCTTATGCAGCGTTAAGCTTTACCTAATTTCCAAGGACTCAAAAGACCTTGGACAACTTAAAGAAACCTGCAATTGACTATGTCTTTGAATAGCAGCTGAGCTTGGGTGTCCTTGGTCCCAGGGTTAGTACATTATGCTGGTTGTTCCCTCTATCACCACAACTACTTTCAGGGCTAAGCTTTGTGTTTAGAAAAAACTATCAAAAAGGGAGTTAATTGAAGAACCTTTATCTTTCTCTGTTAGCTAATAGCTAGGTTTGGATGTTGTTGAAGCTCTGGTATATTTCATTAGGCCTTTCTTTTTGACCCAAAAATGTCTGGCCAGTGACTTCACCTCACTGTATTACACACACATTATACACAACTATCATATGAGTTTGTATGATGAATGATCAACTTAAAAGAGGTTTAGTCAATATATGTATTGTATGCACTGAAGATGCGTAGAAAGCACCCTTTATCAGGACCACTTACGGTTTTCAAATTGATGTTTTTTTCAGCGAATAGTGAAAAGAGAATTAAAACCTCCTTTAAGTCTGCATTTTTCTTCATAGTTTAGCTAGAGCCACATCCAAAATCATCTATCTATCTATCTTGCCTGATGTAGAAGTTGAAAGATTCAGAATGTTGTAACACAGTTTGCTAACAAGTTTTTTTCAACAAAGAAGTGACTAAACATAATTGTGTAGTTAGTAAATTACTAGTGTGTAAAGAATCATATCAAGAACCTACACAATATAGAAAAACTCCCTCATGACCTGTATTTCTTTCACAGATCTGAAACCAAATTCAGCATGGGCTAACCAACTATGTCATTACAACAACAAAGTTCAAAAGGAAAGCTTTTTTATTATTTCAAAAATGTCTTCACTTTTTTTCTCCTTTTTTTACTATAAAAATATTTTTGTATACATGTACATACAAATAAGCAAGATTGTTACATAGAATTTAAATGCAATACTTTCTTAAATTGATGACCTCTGAATGAAAAATCATAAAAGAAATTCATACATACTACACCACAAACATCCAACCTCATACAAACTCATACAACATTCACAAATACATATATCTTGAAAGTGGGAGAGAAAAGATTGCACAGTCTCCGCAACCATATAGAATGGCTGTGTTCAGCAGGATCTGAACAACATTGGTCGACGCGCCTTTCGGTGGCATAAAGATGGTAGCACCACATTCCTCAGGAACGTAGCCAGATACCAGAGAAGCACTATGACACCCAGGGGATACCTGAAATATTCCCAGCTTACACTTAATAGTTAAAAATGTAAAATAATTGGAGTCATGAGATGTGTCGGGAGGTGTCAAAAACACCATGGGAAAGATGGAAAATATATGGATTAGGTATGCAAAAATCCTACATGATACTAAAGCGCATTTTTTTGCGGTTTGTATTTTTGTGAAGTCTTTTGTAGGATTACATAGCCACCAGAATTAAACTAATTGCAATTGTATTGTTCAAATCAGTATCTTTTAATGACATTCCAAACATTACTAACCTGCATCCAGATTTAAAAAAAACATGTATTGTAAAAGACTGTGATAGAGGGTAAAAACTTGTATTAATAGTTTGTTACACAACAGGGTTGAATATTGTGAATAATTGCTTCTTTTTGCATGGCCACCTCAATTTATTTGCTAACGTTTCTTGATCTTTTTTAGATTTGGCACCCTGGGGCAGTGCTGTCCAGCGCCCAGAGGATGTACTCTGACCTCTAAAACATGTAAACATGGACAAATCCCCAAATGGCATATTTAACTCTCCCGTAAGGCTATAGCACATGGTTTAAAAACTACACCCATGAGACAGACACCCAAGACACTGCAGCAGCCATTGTGCCCTCCAGATCAACCTGAACAAGCAGGGATGATTCCTTTGAGCACAGCAGAAGGATGGGGGCCTGCCATCCTGTTGGCACCGGAATGTCAAAGTCTGCCTGGCAGGTCTGTTTGAGCCACATGTAACACTTTGTCACACGTGAAATGGAGCACACAAGATGCGAGGACGATTCTTCTTCTGTATCCCCTATCTAGTCCTGAAGGATCCTGCATTTGTCTTCACAGACCTCTGTCTCCTGATCTGTTGTGGGTACAGGGCCTGCTTCGCACTGGATTTTAGTGTTGATTGTGGGTGGGCACTGGTGTTTTCCATAGTCCACTTCAAAGTACAAAGACATTTGGCATAGTGAGAATGCTTTGACACATGTCATTTTGGGCCTGTCTGCAGTAAGGCAAACAGGAACTATAGGCAATGTGGGCATGGTTGGTTAGGGAGTGCCCAGGAATTATCCCCACTCACCAGCTGGTGCCAACCGTAAATGTAGCTTCCCTACGCACGTCTTGAAAAACATTTTCTGGACCTGTGGAAGAACAGAAGAGAGGGTAGAAAGGTTTCCAAATCTTGGAATTTGAAAGTGAGGGACATTGTGCGATTGTTTGCAGTAGGGAAAACATGGACTGCTGAAAAAGTGGGTAGGGTTGCCCCTACTAACTTTAAACCCATAGGTTAGGGAGTTTCCAGGAGTCACACCCACCTACTAGCTGGTGCCTGCCATAAACAAAGTACCCCAATGTACTACACTCAGAAGACTTTCTGACCCTGCAGAATATTAGATGAGGAATGAACCTGCTGTGTGTCACCTGAGAGGAACCCTGAAGGACTGTACATACTCCACCTTCCACCCGGGAAAACAAACTTTCTCCAAGGGTCAGTTAGCTGACCACCTATGTGGCTACAGAGATACAACAAACTGAATGAGGCCTTTCTCTGAAAATAACAGACTTTGTTGGTGGCCTCTGCCTGACACCCTGAGGGGTTCTAAGTCCCCCTTGAAGTCCTGGAGGCTTTAGATGTGTACTACTATAGTATTTTGGGCACCAACGAAGTTTGAAAATATTTGAGAAACTTTTGCTCCCAAGGTTTAGAGCTTCAAGGGGGCCTGTCATGAGAAATATCCAACGGACAGTTTCACAGTGTATGATTGAAATTCAGGTTTATCCCGCGTGGAGATCTCTGCAGCTCTGAAATGCATTGGGGACTCAGAAACTCTTTCAACCAAAAACGTAAACTTTTCAGAGCTTCAGCTGGACCACCCGACTTTTCGAATCCTATCTTCAGTTCGACGGCAGCGACTACAATTTCAGCCTTGTCCTATGTAGAGAAGAGGTTTTTTTCAGAAAATCAACATAGCCTCCTTTGGATTGGAACTTAGACATTTCTTTGAACTTTTCTACTTTTAGGCTCCTGAGAACAATTTAATTGGTGCATCTGACTTGCACTCCATCATGGTTGGCCTCAAATGATGCCTACGTCCCGTTCTACAGCAACCAGTGACTACCATTGGTGCTTTATGCTTTTATACACTATTTCCCCTTAAACCATTAAAAATGTATATCTCTTGTTACCCTTATTGGGTTTTTGTTATTTTGGTGTTATTTTACGCATTAAATTTGACTCTATTCTCCAATTTTCTAAACTGAAGTGGGATTTTTTATTTTTTGTGATACTGACTTATGAACTGATTTGGTACTTCCGAATGCTATACACATTTTAGTTAAGTTATGGCTGTCTGTTCTGTGCCTCAGCTACCAGGGGTTGAGGCTAGGTTCAATTTACTGAACCTTTGACTGGACCTAGCAAGTTAGTGACTTTATTACTTTTGGTGGGCACCAATTCACTACAACTAATAAACCACTTTCTCACAGACATCATTTGCTAAATTTAGGGAAAGGTTCAGTTTGCAACCATGAGAAACATCTAAGTTTTGTCTGGCCAAATGTAACAGAATTTGGGAACACTTCTTGGAGGTTTCTTCTTTTTAGACAATATATTTCTCTTAATCAAATGTTATCTTTTAACTCATTCCTATTCCCCTTATTTTGTATCTATCAGCATATGTTTGAATACTGCAATAGTTCTGTTTTTAAACTTTTCTTTTTTAGATACAACAACATGTTTTTGAATTGGATGTGAAATATGTGAACAATCTCCCTAAAATCACAATATAAATAATATATAGAGCACATACAAACATGTTTCCTGTGAGGAACAGGGTATAGCTGGGTATATATCAGAGGGCAGTTTGATGAAGGCATGTCTTTCCGGACAGGAGGGTTTCAAATTGCTGGATATGAGGACATGTAGCAACTGAACAGTAAAGAACATCTTTCGAAAAGGTACATGGGCCGGTCTTTGTTCAGTGAGTTTCCCCTGATATTTAGCAACTCATAGCTCATCGTCTTTCCAGTCAAATCCATGCAGCTTTGTAGAGATGCCCTCCCTGACAGGCCTTCTGATCTGTTCCTTAATCTGAAGTCTTTTATATCTCACATGAAAATCACCAAGAGGAATGCTATTACCATCAAGTTTTGGCTGTGCTCTCATCACCAAGTTCTTTAAAGAGGTTGACTTTGCTAAATGTGTTTACCAGCTCACTAAACCCAAAAACAACTGCCCTGCAGGTTGACTTCTAATGGAACTTCTCTGAACCATGTTAATGATGACCGACGCTATTGTCATGCAGCAGCCTCTAAATAAAGATAACAGCTTTTATGATGTCATACCTGTCATGTAAGATGGGAGTAATGGAACAATAATATGAGGGAATTTATCACAATTGTTCTATGTAATTCTAGGAACTGCAGCTGCGTGGAGTGCGCATTGTATTTATCGATGTGCACTTCCAGGAAAAGCAATTAATTATTATCATTATGGTGCAGATCTTAAGCTGGAGCACTTGAAAAATCGAATCTGCTGTTTTGTAACTAAAGAATGTTTAAGAATCCCCAGCTGCAAGGCCAGCTCATTCAAATGAATCACTGAGATGTAATAGAAAGTATGAAATGGAGAAAATGGAGAGATTCACCATCAGACTTTTCAGCTTACTGGCAATAAGCTGTGTCAAGAACCAAAATAAAATAAATGTTCTTGGAAGCCGTTGCCAAGTCGGGTTGACATAGGTATTGTGGACAATGTACCTTTTAGGTTTTTATGTTTACAGTCATTTCAACTTTACACACAATATAGTTATCCATTAATATCCCACAGGCATAAAATATCTTTACATTTGTCAACTGTGTTTGGTTGCTGTGATCACTAATTGTTCATAAAAAGTGTGTCACATGGCACATGACATTCGACCTATTTACACTTGTGTGTCTATAGGCCAGATAATAGATTTTTAATCAGTTTCCCATTCTTCACATCTTACATAACATAACATAACAAAACATAACATAACATAACATACCGTGCATTTGTAAAGTGCACGCTCAACCGTAGGCATCTTGGCTCTGAATAACATATGTTAATTGTTATCCAACTCAATGGTACTCATCCTCTGCCTAACTTCTTTTTAATGTGCTGTTTTCTTCGCTGGGAAGATTGTGAAAACATCCCTTATTGGGCTCCGGGCATCCTGATGACTAATATAGGTGTAATAAAGAACAGGGTACATTAATAACTCGTATATTTTGCCGCGGCATACAGGACATTAACAACCAATGATCTCTGCTCTGAGACATTCGAACTACTCATCTTCTGAAAATCCAACACAATCCTGCCCTCCCGGGCTGTTGGATTGCTTTGACCATTCAGGAGCAGACTTTGGAGGATGTATACATGAAAATGCCAGAGTGCGGTATAACGCCAAAATTGGCAACACCGCCCTCCGACATTTTCAAAACGCTAGGATGCGCTGTATTTAGAAAAACACAGTGCACCCGTGCATTACCCCTGGCCCAAAAAAATCTGCCTATCGCAAGCGCAGGCACCCTGCCACCATGTTGCAAGGGTGTCTACGCTGCAGGGGCGATTGTTTTTGTGCAGGAAGGGACACCTTCCTGAACCTAAACAATCAATAATGGTGATTTGCTCTTTCAATGTGTGCTGCAGAATGCATCACACATTAAAGAGCAAAAAAGGAAGGGAAATTAATAATTTCTCCTCGTATCGAGGCAATATAAATAATTTCTCCTTGCATCACCATTCTAAGACCAGGTATTCCCTGCTGTTAGTATTTGGGGCAGCCTCTGCCTTGTAAATCTGTGGCAGTGTGAAAAAGCAATGGGTGTTGCAGTGGAATGGCCACTGGAACACCCACTGCACGCGTGTTTGCTGCGGAGGACTGCAGTGGAAAGGGACATATTTACAAGGTGACGTTTAGCCACGTTAAGTGGCTTTGCGCCACCATGTAAATATGGGAAATGGTGCTACGTCACTGTAGCATCAATACAAAGTGATGCTCCTGTGGCAATAGGGGCTTGTACATATGCCCCTTTGTGTCATCTGCTCATGAAATTATTGGTGTGAAATATTATTTGTGAAACAAAGTTTCTAGCACTCTGCCCATGCTGGTGGGAAATGAGGGAAGAAGCACACAAAGGCCTGTGGTGCATCTGCAGCATAGTGTCACTGAATCTTTGAAAGTTGTATTTTTTTGTATTTTTCACTAATCAACACAATCAAATATAACACATACTGACTACCCAATGGAGTTTTCTGATAAGCTTTGCATTGCATGGGCTCCTGCAAAACGTAAAGCTGGGACTGGGCGCGGTCTCTCCTAAAATCTTTTAGATTAATCAGGGAAGACTTATGCCAGGATGTGGTCTGATGGAAATGTGATGGAATGCAGATTGTGTAAAATGGCAGTTTCCAACTCGAACAAAGAATAATTGAGAAAGGATAGACACTAAAAAATATGATTTCGTTTGTGCATGTTGTGTATTCTGCAAAATTTATGGTCTTTTGACAGGGTGCTCACCCACATAACGGTAACTTCCGTTCAGATTCCACACAATAGCAGCATGACCACCTGTTGTTTTTCTTTGAAGTTATTTAATGGAAACTATGGGGCATATTAGCAAGAACCTCATTAAAATTATCGCAGTTTTAGGCAGGAAACTGCCACAAAAAGGCGATAATGGGCTTGCTAATATGCATTATAGCATTCCAATAGAAGCCCAGGTTAGATGTCCTGTACATCTACTTCTATTGGAATTCTATAACGCATATTAGCAAGTCCATTATCGCTGTTTTAGCTGCAGTTTCCAGCCACTAAAACGGCGATAATTTTAACGAGGTTCTTGCTAATATGCCCCTATGTTTTGCCCTGTGAATCACTCATTGCAGCAATGTCCCCATCTCATTCACTTCCTGACAGTTGTGAGGCATCTGCTTTGTTCGACAGACTATGATGCCACTTGTATGTTGTTATGTTACACCATATTTGTAAAGCCCACATACAGTGAAAAGTTATCATGACGCAGAAAGCACAGATAAAGAGACCCAAAGCTTAGCCGTAGCCTGTCTAAAAAGCTACGTTTTTAACAAGGTCCTGAAGCTAGCATGGGAAGTTGTGGCTCTGATGTTTGGGGGGAGGAAATTCCATACATTAGGAGCAATCACGGCAAACCTGGTTCCACCCAATCTCTTCCTATTAAAATTTGGGACCTCCAATAGATTTTGATGGGCTCATCTAAGATCCTGTTTGGGGATGTAATTCCAGATTTTTTTTGTGCCAAGTCGAGATTTGAAGATGATACACCCAGTTTTAGAAAGAGTCCATTGAGCAACTGGAAGTTAGTGCAATTTTACCATCAGAGGTTTGATGTGGCAGTGTCTAGGCTGTCGCCAGACCAGCCTAGCTGCCGAATTGTGAACCAGCTAAATTCTCTGACTCAGTCCTTTTGAGAGTCCCAAATAGAGAGAATTAGCATAATCAATCCGGGACATGATTAGGGCAAATATGATCTTGATGATAACCCCAAAGGTGAAGCATTTCCTAATATTTTTATTAGCTGAAAGAAGAAGAAAGTCACTGCTCCTGTCTGAGGATTCATAGAAAGGTCTTCATCAACAAAGATCTCAAGACTTTTAACAACTTTTTTAAGGATAGGAGGAGCGTCCATCTCCGATGGCCAGAAGGAAGGGTTCCAACTATGCAGTTTATTTTCAATCATCCCAATTTCAGTTTTGCCAGAATTCAGCTTCAACTGATGGCAACTCATCCAATCACAGATGTATAACATGGTATTTCTATAGAAAGTCCTCTTTCTTCTTCAATGATTACACCCTTTAGCCGTTCGTAATACCCAAGACCAAAAAGATCAATTTCTGTTTTTAAGTTAGTCATTCCACGCACAGAATTTGGGCAGGAAGTCATGGTTGGGCTGGGCACCCATTGTAAACGCTGACAGCCTCCCTCTTTCTGTGCTCAGTGAGGCCAGGCCGGGTAATGGCATATGTTGCAGTGGTCAGGCATCATAAGAGCAGAGTTGGCAGAACACCATAGGAGATGCATGAGGTCACTGTGAACAGAATTCTCACTGTGAGAAAGTAGCACAGGGTCCTGTATGTGGTGAGTAGTGAATTTGCATTTGAGAGGTGGATTGTTTGAATGCGATTTGAAGTGAGCAGGGGATCATCACAGACATCGCAGTTTTTCCAGGTATTGCTCACACTCTTCAGCAAATAGACACAGATCATGTTCCCCAGATGAGTTGCATTTGTCTGCTGCTAAATCCCAGGCCTTGATTTCTCTGTCAGTAACAAAGGCAGTGACTGCTGACGGAAGAGACAGATGATACTCGTTTTCTAAATCAGATGCTGAAGAGATCCTACACTCAAGGGTATAGTCTAGGTTCATTACAAAGAGCAAAGTAAAGCCATCATTGTCCCAAGACAATGTCAGTCTTTCATCTGTGGCAGAGGAACAAGACCATGGACAAGATGTATTTTATAAATATGATCTTCCTACCACTTTAAAATGTCCTACCTATACACAACATAAGATTGTGATTTTACATGAAAGGAAATTCCCCGAAAAGCTCATTATGGCAGCATTCTAAGGCAAATGTATCCTATTGATGGGAAAGAATTAGAACTTTGGGATAGTACCCCTTTAAACTCATCGCTACCCAATTTGGCTGGCAGAGGTCCTGTGCCCGCCGAGAACTTGACCCGAAAGGACCATGGGGACAGAAAGCTGATTGCACCTCTGAAAAGGGTGTACACAGGGTTTAATTTGTTGTTAAATACTAAAGTTCATGTGCCCTGTGTGGCAAAGCCATTAATGAAAGATTTCCATACTTAATTAGATAAAATCCAGGATGAGTTGAACTTAACATAGTTCTTGTCACTAATGAAATAACATGTGGATTACTTGACTGATGTAGCCTTTGACTCCATTGAAGCTGCAGTCTACACTAGGGGCTTCACAGTGGTCGCTTGCTGGAATATCTGGGTCCAGAAATGGTATAAGGATTCCAGCCAGAAGATTACCTCTCTGCATGCCTTTTCAAGATCAGCTGTTTGCTACAGAAATGCAGGATATGGTGTAAACAGCTTTTGAAAACATAAAGTTTGCCTCCTACCATAAAATTCAGGAGGGATTACTGCTCTTTGGACCAAAGCCCATAGCAAGCACAAACGTTACACAAGGGGCTCCAGGACTTGTGCAAATGAAATCACTGGTACTGGACCTGAAGTGCTTGAATTCCCAACCACCGTTTTATGATGAACACTCATCAACAAATGATTACAATGATGGTCTGTTAGATTGCATGATATCATTAGGTGCGTATCACCACATTCCCAAAGATTAGCAAAAGTATCTCTAGTTCACCATGTGAAGACAACTCTTTCAGTTTACTGTGTTTTGCTATTCAGCCTACAGACTGTTCCACGGATATTCTTGTCCCCAGTGGTTGTTTTTCTCTATTTGGATTGTGACATGTTACTACTTCCACGCCTGGCTAATCAGCTGGTCAATGCAGATTATTTACAGATGGGAACACTACATACTCAAATGGTATGCTTTCTATTGCTGAAGTTGAGGTTTCTGTTCAATGTGTAGAAATCCATTTTCAAATCAGTTCATTTATTTTATATTTCTGGTGCTGCTTGTCATACAGATCAGGGCAACGTGTTTGTGCCATAAAGATAGATTTTGGCTCTGTTAGCTTTGTTGAACTCAGGAGTACCATCAGTGTGAGAATGGCTTATGATGCAGGGTAATACATCATCAACAAAATTCCTGATACCTTGGGCTCATTATCCATAGTTGCTTTTAAAACATCTCCTACATACGTGAAACCCAGATTCGAAAAATTAAACCAATATCACTGTCTGCTGCTCTTATCACACATCTACATTGGTACAGTAGGAAACTTGAGAAAAAGACAAGTGGCTCCTCCAGTCCCAACTGTTCCAATAAAAGATTCTGCTGCTTCAGGCTGTGGTGCAACATTGATCAAATACAAAGCCAATGGTCAACTGTACAGGGGACAGAGGCTTTGATTCTACTATTGAGGGGAACATCACTCAACTTGTCAATGACTCCTGGGATGCTCAGATCTGTTGAAACGTCATCTGGTGGTGGTAGGACAAGCAATACGATGCAAAAGCCTTTGTAAACAATCAGGAGCCAAGAACATTTGATTAATTGCCTTGACACCCCTAGTAAAAGAGTGAACAACAACAAAATCATGACTCTTCACATTTGGCAGTTTACATCAGGTGGATAGAGAACCAATGAGTGAATCACCTTAGGAGGGTGTTTGTGGCCTCCTGAGAGTTTTGCATTATTCCAGCACTGTTCAGGAAGACTTTTAACTGATTTGTGCAGTCACTCTTGGATTGGTTTGCAACACAGAGCAATAAAGTGGTCCCTTAATTTGTTTCCAGGTTCTTAAATACTATTATATGCATTCCATCTGTTTAAGTGTATTCCTCCTATATTACAAAGGATAAAGTAGGAAAGGAAAGGGGGACTTTTGATGCTGCCATACTGAATTTGTGCCATATTGAGTTTCAGTTGTAAGTTGGTTTCCACTGATATTAGAGTTAGCAGTGGCCCCAGCTTGGATTTTGGATTTAGTCTGCTGGCAACCCCTGTTCTATCCAGACTCCATGCTGAAAGGTTGGGGTTAAAGTGCCTAGGTCCTTCAAATGCAGCAGCCTTAATAATAATAAAGGCTGCTGCACTAGCACTAAGTGAAGCAGTAAGCAGACCTATACTCACCATGGGGTATCAATCCCATCATTGTGCTCTCTAAAAGAGCACATTCATTGGCATGTCTACCTCATCAATAGCTTGACTTTGTTTTAGAATGTTTACATAAGTCTCTGTTGGTGGCCACTTTAAGGATTCCGTGGGTTGCAGTTAGGACCTTTCATATGCTGCTTCATTAAAACTCACAAGCGTTGCATCTTTGATGGTGTTGGAGTTGTTTATTTTTTTTGATCATGCCTCAACCAGTTTTACTTAGGTCTTTCGTATATCCTCACATTTGTCCGAAAGGGAATGAGGAGTATAGGAACATGCCGCTAAAGTCCTTCTCCTGCAACTTAATGTGGGAATCTGTAAGGCCAGCATCTCTATGCAAAATGCATCCAAGTAGGATGCATATAATGCAGAGGCAACTCACATCAGATTGTCATAGGACATAAAGGGGTTCTGTTTGAATCCTCAAACTGTTTAGCTCCTCAGCAGAGAGAAGTATGTAATTTCTAATGCTCCTGAGGGACAGTGAGATTCCACCATTGAGTTGAAAGAAGTTGGTATTTTGATACAAGATTAAGGACAGTGAGGGGCATATTCTCAAGGATTTATCTGTGAGTTAACGGCACTTTATCACAGCCAAAGTAGCGATACATTTATTGCCCCATTCACAAGCTGGTGCTAACAGCCCATATCACAAGTTTACCTGCGATAGCATTCGCAAAAAACATCGCCACAGATGACCCCGGCAACTATCGCTAATGCGATGCAGAGTAGTGGTTCCCGTGCAAATAGCCACAACAACACCACTCCGCAACATTCTCACCGACCAGCCAGATCGGCGATAAGAACCCAAAACAGGCGATAAGGCGCGTTAGCAGCAGAAAATTAACACCTGCTTTGACCTGGTGTAAAGTCGAACACAACCTGCACCAGAAAAGGGAGCCCAGCCCAGAGCCACACCTGTAGAACTACAAATCCCATGGAGCCACTGATCATGCAGCTTAGAGCCCCAACAGGGCCACAACACCCATGGCCACCACCCCCAGGATCCCCCCCCCCCCAGGCACCCCTCCTGGCACTCCCCCCGGCATAGACATGTCACATGAACTTCACGAAATCATGTACCAAAGAATCTGCCTGATGTTGCACAATCACAACAGGTAACATGCATGTGTCGTTACAAAAATGAGCATCACACATTCACCATCGAATTCCCAAACGAAAATGTATTCGAAAAACATCAGAAGAACATTAATGAAGACACATGGCGGCTCTCCTCGGGACAATCTGTAGGCTCAGCCTGCAATACAAAAATATAGAAGGTGTGTCATGCGCTCATCAAGGACAGAGAGACAGCGAAGGGGAGAGAGAGATAGAGAGAGAGAGAAAGAGTGGGAGAGAGAGAGAGGAAGACAGAAAGAGAGGGAGAGAGAAAGACGGAAAGAGAGGGAGGGAGAGAGAAAGATGGAAAGAGAGGGAGGGAGAGAGAAAGACTGAAAGAGAGGGAGGGAGAGAGAAAGACGGAAAGAGAGGGAGGGAGAGAGAAAGACTGAAAGAGAGGGAGAGAGAGGAAGGGGGAAAGAGAGGGGGAGACACAGAGAATAGAAGAGACGGACAGGGAGATAGAGTGCCGACACTGCGCACCCAGGCCTCACTGCTCACATGCTGCCACTGGTGTGTCTCCAACCACGTGCCGGTATGTAGTGCAGTTCACCAGGTCCCTCATCTGAAACAGATCCCTCATCTGAAACAGAGTCCAGATACATGAATGGCAAAGTACATACAATTGCACACGCCATCATCGCCTATCCACCCCTGCGTACCCAGGTAGCTGCACCCCAGCCCCTCCCGCCGCCCAGCGGTGCATGCCCGCCCCTGCGCACCCGGGCCTCACTGCTCACCTTCCTGCACCGGCGTGTCGCAAAGAGGGTCCACCACGTGGTGATGCAAGCCCCAAGCCCGCAAACATGGCACCCTCCACATCATGCAACCCCGCTCCGTGGGCCACCAGGTCTCACATTTGATTCTGGGTCTTGATTTCGCTATGGCATACCAGTGCACACGGCTTCATCGCAGGCTGCACACCCGCTCAGCCCTTGAGGTACCATTTACTCTGTGACCCGCGAGGCAACGCCATGTGGCGGTAGGCCCGCACTGCCCGCTGGCTCAGGCCTACACTGCGGTCTAGCAGGGCTCACAACGATCATCACCAGTCCGGACCGCCAGGACGGGGCATCATCGCAGGCCCCACACTTGCTCATCACTGATGGTGCCCCTACCTCAGTGCATCCAAAGTCACCGTCCCGTGGCGGTGTGCCTGTGCTGGGCGCAGTATATCTGGTGCCACCAAGCCTGTGCCCCGCAAGTCATGGACCCTCTATGATTGAGTATCGTAGTGCAGACAACAGCATGTCACCTCCGGCCCTGGGAAATGTGATATTGCAGGACCCTAGGCCCTCATGCCTACTTCAACACCACACGGATACATCCAGATAGAGAGTGGAAAGGGCATCAAGCACATGCGCCCTGCTCTTTTTATTGGCAGGGCCACATGTCCTGTGACACGTGTGCTGGAAAGGTGTGGTGTGGGTGTAAACCATCCGTGAGGGAGTGGCTCTGGCATGCTAACAACTAGACCTGTGATCTGCAGATCACTACAGGGGAGACCTGGCACATGTAGCGTTGTCGCGCCCCCCCTGTAAGCGTGAGCGGAGTGGGCTGGCCTGGCGTTTGCCAGTCCAGAGTAAGGGTTTGAACAATGACCTCGGGACTCTGGGCATGGTTCCTTACTGGTCTGAACAAGGAAGTAACTAATGCGTGTGTCCCTGTTGTTGTGTCGGCACCACCTGGACCACATTTGGCACTGTATCACCCTGTGATGCAAGTCCATTGACATGAACAACATGAATGTAAGGGGGAATTACTGAGCCTACATTCATCCATACTTCAACACTTGAAAGATCATAGACATGACACATCTGTGTGATTATGAGTGTTTAATGCACTTTCAGTGGAGTGTTGCAGCTGAAGCAGTACAGGGCCATGCAACTCCCACTTTACAACGTTGGCCCGTGGACGGCCAGCCAGAGTCCTTCAGGGAATGACAAGTCCAAAGGAATAGGAAGAGTTCAGTCCGCAGTTTCATTGCTGTGTCATTGGCGATCAAACAGAATATGGCATTCTATGTCGAGGTCCAAGGTGAGTGTCGCAGAGTGTAGCAGGGGACAGTGGACGGTGATGATGCAGAGGGCAGAACCAAGCAGAAACAGGCCATATGGCAGAGATGAATTCTACAGTGTTCTTATTACCAGTAAGGCGGTTTCATTCGCATCTTCGTTGTTAGATCTGGGGGTCTCTAGTTGGCAGAGGTAGGTACCACTGTCCAAATAGGGACCCTTGCTTCTAGTCAGGGCAAGGAGATAACCCTCTGAGATAACCCCTGCTCACCCTCTAGGTAGCTTGGCACGAGCAGTCTAGGCTAACCAGAGGCAATGCGTAAAGTATTTGTACCAACACTCACAGTAACACAGTGAAAACACCACAAACTGACTCCACAACAGTTTAGAAAAATAAAGGTATATTTAATCTAAACTACACAAGACCAAAACGACAAAAATCCAACATACACAGTTCAAGAATATGGTTTCAAAAAGAGTTCTTAAGGTTGCGTTAGAATTCTCTACGTTGCGATCGAATTCTCTACAGATGCGTGAAAAGTTCGCAGTTGCGTCACGTTTACTCACAGTACCTTTTAGTTGCAACAAAGTTCCAAAAGCAGAAGCTGGTGCGGTGGAAAACAAGCGATGCGTTGCTCCTGAGACCCTGGGGAGGCGATGCGACAGCCCCGCTGCAGCAGCGGGCGTGTGGCGACGAATCCGGTCTGTATGGGGAGGAAGACCACTTGTATGGATTCCGGTGCGTAGGTTCCGTAGGAAGTCTGTTCTCGCAAAGGCACGATGCGACGATCTCGTAGGGGCTGCGACGATCTCCGGGGCGACGATGCGCGGTCCAGCGGTGATCCTCTCTCTCGCAGCTCCTCGATGCGTTGATTATGCGATGATGCTCGCAGCGACGTGATGCGGTCCGCAAGCAAGCGGTGCGGCGTTCTCACCCAGCGACGACAGGCTCTGCGACGATACTCGCAGCGATGTTCGATTCTCCCGCACCGGTCTGGTGCGTCCCGCAAACGAAGGATGCGACGTCTCTGGCAGCGGCGTCAGGCGCTGCGACGATCTCGACCTCCGTAGCGGCGGGAAACTTCTCGCACTGTCGGGGATGCGCTCCGCAAGCGAGCGATGCGACACTTTTCAAGTTCAAAAGTCACTCAAGCTTAGTTTCAAGCTTCCCAGCACAGGTACAACTTCCAAAGGCCCCACAACTGGATCAAGCACTCTAGGAAGGACAGAACTCTCTCAGCAGAGTTCAGGGAAGCTGGGGGTAAAGTCCTTTTGTTCCTGGGACTTCAAAACAGGGAGCCAGCTCTTCTCAGGCCCTTGGAGATTCCTTCAAGACAGGGTACACAGCACACAGCAAAGTCCTTCCCCTCTCCTTGGCAGCAAAGCAACAGGTCAGTCCAGCAGAGCAACAGCAGGACAATCTTCCTTCTTCAGTTTCAGCTTTCACCTTGGCAGAGGTTCCTTCTTGATTTCCAGGATGATCTAATTTTCTGTTGTCAGGGGTCCTGTACTTATACCCCTAAAGTCTTTGTTCTCTTGGTGCATGTGGGCCCTGAGCCCGGTCTGAACCAGCTCTGGGTGTTTCCTGAGTACTTTGTTTTGCTGGCTTCTGACTTCCTTTCAGAGTGAGGGGCAGGGTCCTCAGCCGCCCAGCAGGGGGGTGGAGCCAGCATTGTGAAAGGCAGGCACAGCCCTATTCAGCCCAGGTGCTAACTCCTCCCACTACTCCAGTTGCAAATGCAGTCATTCAGCCTAGTGCTGACTCATCCTGGGGAATTCCCTCCTGGGGAATTCCCCAGCCCCTGTCACTCTCAAACCAGACAGTCAATACACAAACAGGCCCAGGCACACAGAAGGGTCAGACAAGAGAACAGCAACTTCTAAAAGTGCTGTTCTCAAACACAGGATTTAAAAACAATCTTTCCTAAAAGATGTGTTATTAAATTCTGAGTTCAGGGATACTAGATACTTATGTCCTATCTTGTTCCTATGGGAAGAAATGCTGTAAACCACTGTAGCCAGCATCCCCCATGTTAATCTATGGAGCAAGATAGCCTTACAATAGTGAAAAACGAAAATGGCTGCCATTCACTACCAGAGCATGTCACCTGCACTAGTACATGCTCTACCTTTTACATACACTGCACCCTGCCCAGGGGGGTACCTTGGGCCTTCCATAGGGGTGACTGATGTGCACGAAAAGGGAAGGGTTAGGCTTGGTCAGTGGGGACACTGACCAGGAGGACATGGCAGTTCTAAACTGCACACAGGCACTGCAGTGTCAGGCCTGAGACATCATTTTTAGAGCTACTCCTGTGGGTGGCACAATCAGTGCTGCAGGCCCACTAGTAGCATTTGTCATCACCAGCCCTGGCACACCCAGTGCACTTTACTAGGGACTTCATGGTGATACAAATATGCCAAACATGTATATTCAATCAGAATAACAATTTACATAGAGAGCATATGCACTTTAGCACTGATCAGCAGTGGTAAAGTGCGCAGAGTCCTATTGCCAACAGCCACGGGTCAGGAAAAATAAGGGAGGAAGAAGCAAAAAGTTTGAGGATGACCCTGCAAGAAGGGCCAGTTCCAACACAACCCCCTTCCAGCCTAAAGCCAGGGTAGACCAAACGATACCTCGATGGGATTCCCTGCTTAAGGCGATAGAACACGGAAACTGGCCCACACAGCAGGGCAGTCCTGTTCTACGCCGTCCTAAACCCAGTTGGATCACTCTATCCCTACTCTTAGGGTCCACCATGCCAATCCATGTGGAACCCTTCTCCTCACCTGTGGACACCACCTGTGCAGCACCTAACCTTAATTTACTCACGGGTGTGTCCCAACAGACAGACAGCAAGCCACAGTGATCACCAACAGTGATCAGGGATGAGACCCAGGCCTCATGCCTCTCATGGCTCTCAAACCTCTGTGGTGTCAGAGGGTGGGGGGCAGTAGCCCCAGGTGCTTGGCACCCTTTGTCCACTCCCTCTCTTGTCAGGTCAGGTCTGACACTCTGGCACTGACCCACCAGTCCTGGACCTGTATCCAGCGGCTGGACAGGAGGCTGTGGTGGGCTTCCCCACACCCGGTCCTCCTCTTCCTTGGGGCTCTGTACCCTCCCACC
This sequence comes from Lissotriton helveticus, assembly GCF_964261635.1. NCBI lineage: Eukaryota > Metazoa > Chordata > Amphibia > Caudata > Salamandridae > Lissotriton > Lissotriton helveticus. Next base: position 268,480,034 of record NC_136059.1, read on the forward strand.
TGGAGCGGTACCCCCTTCTAGAATAGCCAGGGCACCTGTGGCAGGTGTCCAGCACCATTCATTCACCAGTTCAGGGGTGCTATCCTGCAACTGGTTTTCCAGGTCAGGGGGGATACCCCGGGCCTGGCCCTCAAACCTAGGCTCCCAAGCCTCCAGGTCAGACAGCACCTGAACCTGGCTTCCCCACCCAGGGACTAACCCCTGCAGTGGAACACTTGCCTGGCGCACCAGGACTTCACTCACTGAGGTGCCTATACTGGTAGACAGTACCCACCTGGCCAACACAACGGTGTGGCCCAGTACACCCCCAGGGTGAGACTCCTGCCCTCCTTCGAGGGGCAACCCTGTCCACCAAGACAACCAAAAACACAACTTTCCTACCAGTTCAGGACCTCCCTCCAGCAACTGGTCTCCCAACCTAGGGTTTAACCCCTCAGGTTGTACCGGGGTCAGGGGTGAGGACTCCCTCCCTCTGCACCCCCTTCCAGAGCGCTGCACCCTCCCTACTGGAGGGGTACCCTTGGGAACCATATTGGTCAGGACACTGGTTACAGATGTCCTTCCTTCCAGGTCAGGCAAATCCTGAACCTGGTCTCCCAACCCAGGGACCAAAACCTGCGGTTGTGCATTTGCCTGTCACGCCAGGACTTCTGGGGACTCACATAGTACCCCCTTGAGGGTGACACACACCTCATGTGTCCTGTGACAGTCTGCCTGGCGCAGATCTCCCGGCCCCTGTCCACCTGACAGCGCGGGAAGATCCCCCAGGACAGAAGTGAGGTCACCATGGTCATTCACTGGGGACTCAGCCCTTCCGACTGGTCCCTGACCCACTGGTCCTCCCACTGGGGACTCCTTCCCCCCTCTCACCCCTCAGTCTGGACTTCTGTACCCTCCCAAATGGAGCGGCACTGCCAGACACCAGAACTGATGGAGGCCTGGTTACAGGCACTCCCCGTTCACCAGACACTAGGAGATCCTCCTCAAATGGCCTACAAGTACAGTCTAGGTCCCCAACCTGGTGTTCCCTTAAGGAACCCTCCAGGCCCTGAGACTGGGTTTCGGGCACCATGAGACACACCGCCCCACACTCATTCCTTCTCCACTGAGACCGGACATGAGCCCCTACACCCCTCCTACTACACTGGGACCTAACTGGGCTACACTGAACCTCCTCCACCTCACAGGTCTGGAAGATATCTAAGCCACTCCTTTTGGGATCACACCCCAATGCCTCCTCAGACTCTCTGGAATCCACCAAGAGGTCTGCCTCCAACGCAAGCTCTCTGGGATCAGAGAACTCACACTCCACCGGATGTTGGCATAGCTCTGGAAAACAGGGACTTAAAATATGCTCTCCAACAAATGAATCACACAGCCCCCCACAGTTGGTAACCAAGCTACCCTTTGCCTCCCCCACCAGTGCCTCACACAAGTACCCCGCACCACTCTCCTGAGACTGGCAAGACAGTATCTGACTGTCTCTGTCACACAACCCACACTCTTCTGGCTGGTCTTCACACACACACACACCAAGGCTTCTACCACGGGGGAACCCCTCTCCCTGTACCTCTCCTCTAGAGTCAGTAGAGTGTCCCTCCCACCACTAGGAATATGGTCCGCCGTGCCAGTCCCCCAATCTACTTCAGGGACACTGCACTCCACTGGAACTACATCATAAACCTGAACCCCCCTGGTGTATGTCGACCCCCTCCATCAAGTCAGGCGCCACATCTCTGGGTGTTTGTACCTCTCTCTCCGCACTAGTTATCATAATCATGCTGCCACCATCTGAGCTGGACTCCACCTCCAACTCAGTAAAGCTCCTTCCTTGAGCGTCCCATTTTTCTTTCTGGGCTAAGGCCCACCGGATCATACCTTCCTTGCTTAGCCGGTCTAATTCTCTGCACCTTTGCTCAGTAGCAAGGAGCCCCTCATCTTTCTCTTCCTCACTGTCAGAGAAGTCCTCCTCCTACGAATCATCTGCTAATGTTGCTTCCCAAATTCTGGCCTCATGGGAATACAGGCATGCCTCAAGATCCCTCCTTGTGGAACCTTTCTCCATGGGCAGCCCCCTCTTCTTGCAAAAGGCTTTTATCTCCTCTTCTGTGTAGATGCACAGGTGGAAAAAGTTGACTTCCATTTTGGCAGGATTTTACAGGTGCAACACTAGCCAGAGTCTCAATATCCAAAAATACTTCCAGGAGGACACCGGAAAAAACAAACAGTATGTGGTGGCGTCGTGGTCTGCACTCACTAGTGATGTACACCAATTACTGTGGGTCAAGTACAAATACAAGTTCAAATCCCACCGCCTGACCACCAATGTTAGATCTGGGGGTCTCTAGTTGGCAGAGGTAGGTACCACTGTCCAAATAGGGACCCTTGCTTCGAGTCAGGGCAAGGAGATAACCCTCTGAGATAACCCCTGCTCACCCTCTAGGTAGCTTGGCACGAGCAGTCTAGGCTAACCAGAGGCAATGCGTAAAGTATTTGTACCAACACTCACAGTAACACAGTGAAAACACCACAAACTGACTCCACAACAGTTTAGAAAAATAAAGGTATATTTAATCTAAACTACACAAGACCAAAACGACAAAAATCCAACATACACAGTTCAAGAATATGGTTTCAAAAAGAGTTCTTAAGGTTGCGTTAGAATTCTCTACATTGCGATCGAATTCTCTACAGATGCATGAAAAGTTCGCAGTTGCGTCACGTTTACTCACAGTACCTTTTAGTTGCAACAAAGTTCCAAAAGCAGAAGCTGGTGCGGTGGAAAACAAGCGATGCGTTGCTCCTGAGACCCTGGGGAGGCGATGCGACAGCCCCGCTGCAGCAGCGGGCGTGTGGCGACGAATCCGGTCTGTATGGGGAGGAAGGCCACTTGTATGGATTCCGGTGCGTAGGTTCCGTAGGAAGTCTGTTCTCGCAAAGGCACGATGCGACGATCTCGTAGGGGCTGCGACGATCTCCGGGGCGACGATGCGCGGTCCAGCGGTGATCCTCTCTCTCGCAGCTCCTCGATGCGTTGATTCTGCGACGATGCTCGCAGCGACGTGATGCGGTCCGCAAGCAAGCGGTGCGGCGTTCTCACCCAGCGACGACAGGCTCTGCGACGATACTCGCAGCGATGTTCGATTCTCCCGCACCGGTCTGGTGCGTCCTGCAAACGAAGGATGCGACGTCTCTGGCAGCGGCGTCAGGCGCTGCGACGATCTCGACCTCCGTAGCGGCGGGAAACTTCTCACACTGTCGGGGATGCGCTCCGCAAGCGAGCGATGCGACACTTTTCAAGTTCAAAAGTCACTCAAGCTTAGTTTCAAGCTTCCCAGCACAGGTACAACTTCCAGAGGCCCCACAACTGGATCAAGCACTCTAGGAAGGACAGAACTCTCTCAGCAGAGTTCAGGGAAGCTGGGGGTGAAGTCCTATTGTTCCTGGGACTTCAAAACAGGGAGCCAGCTCTTCTCAGGCCCTTGGAGATTCCTTCAAGACAGGGGGCACAGCACACAGCAAAGTCCTTCCCCTCTCCTTGGCAGCAAAGCAACAGGTCAGTCCAGCAGAGCAACAGCAGGACAATCTTCCTTCTTCAGTTTCAGCTTTCTCCTTGGCAGAGGTTCCTTCTTGATTTCCAGGATGATCTAATTTTCTGTTGTCAGGGGTCCTGTACTTATACCCCTAAAGTCTTTGTTCTCTTGGTGCATGTGGGCCCTGAGCCCGGTCTGAACCAGTTCTGGGTGTTTCCTGAGTACTTTGTTTTGCTGGCTTCTGACTTCCTTTCAGAGTGAGGGGCAGGGTCCTCAGCCGCCCAGCAGGGGGGTGGAGCCAGCATTGTGAAAGGCAGGCACAGCCCTATTCAGCCCAGGTGCTAACTCCTCCCACTACGCCAGTTGCAAATGCAGTCATTCAGCCTAGTGCTGACTCATCCAGGGGAATTCCCTCCTGGGGAATTCCCCAGCCCCTGTCACTCTCAAACCAGACAGTCAATACACAAACAGGCCCAGGCACACAGAAGGGTCAGACAAGAGAACAGCAACTTTCTAAAAGTGCTGTTCTCAAACACAGGATTTAAAAACAATCTTTCCTAAAAGATGTGTTATTAAATTCTGAGTTCAGGGATACTAGATACTTATGTCCTACCTTGTTCCTATGGGAAGAAATGCTGTAAACCACTGTAGCCAGCATCCCCCATGTTAATCTATGGAGCAAGATAGCCTTACAATAGTGAAAAACAAAAATGGCTGCCATTCACTACCAGAGCATGCCACCTGCACTAGTACATGCTCTACCTTTTACATACACTGCACCCTGTCCAGGGGGGTACCTTGGGCCTTCCATAGGGGTGACTGATGTGCACGAAAAGGGAAGGGTTAGGCTTGGTCAGTGGGGACACTGACCAGGAGGACATGGCAGTTCTAAACTGCACACAGGCACTGCAGTTTCAGGCCTGAGACATCATTTTTAGAGCTACTCCTGTGGGTGGCACAATCAGTGCTGCAGGCCCACTAGTAGCATTTGTCATCACCAGCCCTGGCACACCCAGTGCACTTTACTAGGGACTTCATGGTGATACAAATATGCCAAACATGTATATTCAATCAGAATAACAATTTACATAGAGAGCATATGCACTTTAGCACTGATCAGCAGTGGTAAAGTGCGCAGAGTCCTATTGCCAACAGCCACGGGTCAGGAAAAATAAGGGAGGAAGAAGCAAAAAGTTTGAGGATGACCCTGCAAGAAGGGCCAGTTCCAACATTCGTCCTCTGCTGTTTCATGTGCCTCACGTGTGGGTGGTGGTGTTCTGACTCTAGCACTGTATGGCAGTGATACCTCAAGGGCCAGAGGTGGAATGTCTGCTGCACTGTGTGGCACTGACACTTCAGGGGGCAGAGATGTGGATGTAGTGGTAGCAGCAGCATGCATCAGCTCAATGCCTTGTGGCAGCAATGCCATGAGAATCGTTCTGAGGTAATTGAGAAAACCGGCTACCTTTCACTGGTGTGCAGCCGTGGCAGCTGCTCTTTCTGCCTGCGTCCGCTCCCTGGTCTCCATTCACCTCCGCATGTGTCCCAACTCCCGGCTGACATTGCTAGAGCCACTTTGACTGGACAGTTGTTCCAGTCTCTGAGTCAGGGCTCCAGCGATGTCAGCCATGGTCCATTGGAGAGAATGGAGCAGACTGTGGGTGTCTGTTAGGGCCCGTGAGTGGTCCCTGATGGGACTTAGACACCCACATATGGCATCTAGTTTGGCTGCCATGTGGTTGAAGCCCACCCACATCTGTTCAGCCTATTTCTCCTGGCACCCCAACATATGGTGTTGGAAGGCCATGTGTTCTTCTTGGGGGTCCTGGGAGGCAGCCGTCGTGGTGGGTGCTGCCTGCTGTGTGGTCTGTGAAGGAGCTGGGGTCTCCTCATAGCAGCTCAGCTGCCCTGCTCCTGGAGGTGGGCTGCGGAGGCTCTCCACGAGCTGTTGGAGGGCATTGGAGTCAAAGCTGTGGTGGTCCTCTTCGTCATCAGAGAATAGAGGTTTGGGCTGCTCTGCATGAGGTGTTGATTGTTCCTCTGCAATCTGAAGGGGAGATGCAGTTTAACAATGTGTTCACATGTATGTTGTCGCATTGCACATGTTTTCATACACACTGCATGACTGTGTACATTATGGCTGTTTGGGAGGAGCTGCCAATGTGATGAGGACAGTGGACATTTCAACAAAATAACGGATGTGTGTTTGTACTTGTACATTATCAACTCAGATTTTTCTGCAATGCCAAATGTAATTGGCCAGTTTCTACACAAAAGCGGCACCAGTTGTGTTCTGTGTGGACGTGTTGCAGTTTGTTCCACATTGTTGTCAATGTTGATGTGCTCTGCATGTTATGTGTGTGTGTTCTGCATTTCGGGGGAGTCGCCCCTGCAGCTCTGCTTTTGCTGCCCCTTATCCCTTTCATGTGGTGTGTCTTTGACTTCTGTGCTTATACAGTGCCGAGATGTTGCATACTTGGGTACATTGGTCTCTTGGTGGGATTTGGGGGCTGGGGCATGGTTTGTCTGCAGATGTGCTCTACTTAATTGTACATGTGTGCCATTGTGCCCATCTCCCCCGTCCCCCCAGTCCCTGGTCGTTACTCACCCTGGTGCTGTTGTGTCCAGTCATGTTGAGCAGTGTCCGGTCCCCCAAAACCTGCCACCTTCTCCACACTGATGACTGTGGACACCATTTCCTCCATCTCGTCCAGGTCCTCCTGTGACTCAGGACTCCCACCTCCAGTCTGCAATGCTGCCTTCCGGTTGTTGGGGAGTTTCAGCTTGGTTTTGCGCTTGACATCATTCCAGCACCTCTTGACCTCTTCCATTATCCTCTTCAGCACTCCGACTGCATCCTCTTTTTCCACGATGGACTGGCATAGTCCATTTTTTGTTGCCAATGACAGAGTGGAGGTGTCGAACAGTTGTTGATGGTGTTCTACCACCTCCATTATCAGGATCCTGTTTTCTTGTGGACTGAACCGCTTCTTCCTATTCTTCTTCTCCTTGCCCCTCCCTGACCCCGAGGTCCTTGGCTGGTCCTCCGGGGGGGCTTGTGAGGTTCTGTTTGTCCTCTGTACTCGCTCCGGCAACATCCATTGTGCTTCGCTGTTGTTTGGCATTTGTCTGTCTGTTTTTTTTCTTCTTTTAAGGTGATTTTTCCTGCCTGACTTGTGTGAATTTCAGGCCTGCCGCTGGTTTTCACAGATTTTTATTCGTGGTTTGCATTTTTGCGGCATAGCATTGACATTCTCATGGACATTTGACGCGTTATCATGAGCCTATCGCATGGTACCGCCGTGTTGTGCATGCTACGTTAACACAGCGTTATTTTCCTGTGATAGACTGCAATATGGAGAGTTGCGTTAAGCTAATTTTGTGGTAATTATCACACGTTCTTGGGAATATCCCCTATATGTGAAAGGTGTCAGTTGTCTCTTTTAGAGGGTCATAGTTAGGAGTACCAACCCACCAAATGGAAAAAATCTAATTTGCAATAGGGCACATCTTGATTGTAGACAAATATTAATACTGAAGAAATAAGCAAGGCAGAAACTTCTGACATCAGGAAGGAGAAAAGAGCTAATAAGAATGGAGGCGTAGAGTTTAAGAACAATTTCCAACTGCTAAAAGTGAAATTCTTGGACAAGAATAGGAGCAAAGGATGAACAAAGTGAGAAAAAATAAGGGTATTAATGCATTGTGACACATCTTCCTCAAATGCTTACGTACTTATATATGATTAAAACAGAAACTGACATTGCAGTAATGGGCTGTACTTCGTCTTGGATTGAGAACCTTAAATAACATCCTATTGACAGACAACCATTTGGAGAAGGGCCAGTTATAGGGTTTGGCCATGCACCTTTCCAGATTTTAAGGCATTCGTTGAGTAAATGAAGAAGCCCAGGCTTGGCATCCTTCATTCCATGCTGCATTTCAGAGTTCCTCTGTTGCACTTTATGCCTCATGCTCCCTTTGGCCGGCAGAACAATTCTCCTGATGACCTCGAAAGTCAGGAAGGCGGAGTGGTCCAGGCAGCATAGATGCTCAGCCATGCAGTGAGTGCAGCATCTTGGAACATGCTTCCCAGCGGCCCACCAGTCTTCCTAAACCTGAATGGACCTCCGTGAGTTCTTGACAATGCTCTCAGCATTGATGTAAAACATACATGGAAATCACGGACCTTCAAACCGAGAGGATTTCAAACCATAGGTCTTGGGGTTTTGCTGCCTATGTTATTTTCAATGTTTAAGAATTGTGGCTGGAGACCATCCACATTGTGAACCTGCTTTTTGAACCTCAACCTCATAAAAGCTTGCAGATATGTGGCAAGATGTACATTTGTTTTTCTGTTAAGTGTTTTTCAAGGAGATTCATTGTGTAAAAGACGAGTATGCATGCTGACTCATCTGCTATTATTCCACACTGTTGTTTCAGAGCAACCACGCATTATGGACAGTTCCAGACAAACACCAGCCTCATATCTGCAGCTTCAAATAAGAGCAAACCACCATGAAGAGAAATCTCTGGCTGATATATGTCTAGGAACGTCAATTCACTTAAAAGTCTGGGGTAGTGGCAGTGATATCACATGCCATTTGAACTTTACCTTTGCCGACACAGACATGCTTACACATACACACAAAATCACACATACACACACTCTCTCACATAAACATAATGTCACCATCGCCCATGCACACAACATGCATTTGTTGGAAAGTGGGTTATTAGTAGTGGTAAATATACATCCACTACTGGCAATAACTTGTGCTCCTAGTCTAGCCTGCCTCTATGTTGGTACCTTTGAGGACAAGCATATATACAATGAGGCATGCCCATTCTATGAGAATGTAGAAAACTATTCAAGATTCATAGATTACATATTTTTTACCTGGAATGGAGGAAAAAGTGAATTCATTGAATGGTTGAACTGTGGGGATCCCAATCTCAGGTTCACTTCAACTATGAGCCAAGAGGAATGTGCATTTTTGGACATCACTTTTAAAAGTAAAGGGGATGTACTTGCTGTGGATCTGTATGTAAAACCTACAGACCGCAACACCATGCTCCACTATAATAGTGACCATCCGAGATGTCAAAAGGATAATATTCCTTTCAGACAGTTCCTGCGACTCCGCAGGAACTGTACTGATAGAAAAGATTTTGAGATCCATGCGGATAAACTTAAGATTAAGCTGCAAAATAGAGGTTACCCCAATGGTATCATCAAAAAAGCGTACAAAAGAGCCAAATTTTACAATAGGGACTCACTCTTTGAAAGTAATAATCAAAAGAAAGGAGAAATGGACAAGATAGTGTTTGTCTCAAACCACTCTATGATCAGTAACAAAATTAAGAATATAATTAACAGAAACTGGAGCTATTTACAAGACTCTAGCGTAGGGATCATGGAAAAAACCCTATATTCATACAGAAGGAACAGAACAATTAGAAATATGTTGGTGAAAACGTATAGAGATAAACCTGAAAATAAACAAGTGAACATTACCACAGGTACTAAAATCATTGGGACATATCCCTGTAGCTCCTGTGTAAATTGTAGACTAATAATGCCAGGTCAGAAAATCACCCTGAATGAGGAAACGCATACCCCTAAAGACATGTATAATTGTAAAAGCAGAAATGTAATCTACCTAATTACATGCCCATGTTGCTTAGGTTACATTGGTGAAACTGGAAGAGAAATAAGGGTCCGCCTGAATGAACATCGCTCAGCGATCAGGACCAATAAGTGTAATGCCCCACTAACAGATCATTGGGCCCAAAAGAAACATAAGATTGAGGACCTTAGGTGGTGTGTTGTTGAAAAAATAACTATGTCCAGAAGAGGTGGGAACTGGGAGAAAAAACGAAAAATGAGAGAACAATTTTTCATGTGTAAATTCAGAACCCACACTGAGGGCCTAAATAACCGGGAGGAATGGGAAAGATTGTACCGATAAATACACCTTAAGTACTAATAACTTTCCCTGACAGGACCTGTCGACCAATGATGGGTGAATTAAATAGCCTTGATGATGTAAATAAAATAGACATCCACCATTACATAATCCCGCTGAAATAAATAAAAAAAATAAAAAAACTGAGAAGCCTAGCGCATCTGTTGGATAATATGCCATAACAGACTGCGGTGGTGGGTAAGATTCCACTATAATAAATAGCATAGAAATAAATGTGAAATGGAAGGAAGAAAAGATGGGTTTCATTGTAACTATGCGCTTGATTTACCCTACACATAGCGCATTGTCAGCACAGACACCACTAAAAGATGGCGCCCATGATTGTAGGCAGTCACTCTTGAAGTAAAACCCTCGTTTATGTTTACAAAACGCGGAAGCCACGTGGATGCTGTCAAGCAGACGGCAAACCGGCAACTCCCTTTAAAAAGAGCTCGGAAAAGGGTTCCGACCTCTTGATAATCAGAAGAAGGAATACATCGGTGGTGAGCCATCGAACTAGCGAAAAGGTGAGCAGCAAACTGTTTGAATGGCGTGTAGTGGTTTGACACTTGTAATTTTATAGGCAAAGCGTGCAGATGATATAAAGAAGCTGTAAGGAGACACAGAGGTAGCCGTCCGCTGAGGGGGTATAGAAAACCTGGAGCGGATGTCAAAATGAATGTAGTAAAAATAGAGTGAAAATAATGTAACAAAAAAGAATGCGCGCATTTAAAACGATGAGTAAGTGCCTATTTGCCAACCCGCGTGGTAACATGAACAGCCAACGCTAATGCGGGAACGTGTGGAGAAACGCTTAAGCCCAGTATGGAAACAGGCTTGGGAAAAGCGTAAAATTAATATAATATTCTAAACACACGAGGGGTAATGAGTCATAGGGTTTAACACAGAGAGACTCATCCGACTATATTCTAAAAGGTTGCTTTATGTGGGCGTAAAATAATTCCACGCTTAACAGTGCGCTTTTTTGCAATATCGAAGAGGAAGCGCCTAATGAGCAACATACACTGAGACGCTTAAGAATACGGGGATAGTATCGATAGTCGTGTAAGCAGAAGACTTTTAAAAGATGAGACTCCCTCCCCATTCGATTCTAAAGCGAAGGCATCACTGTGAATAAGTGAATGAGGGCTGAGGCGGAATATGATAGGAAGGTAACACCTTGACATATATACATATATTTTTTACAGAGGCATACTCAAGAAGGACAATTGAAGGAAGTCCTTACAACAAGAGAATCAACGAGGGTTTAACCGAGCGGTGGACCTTGAATTAATACCCCATGGTGAGACTTGGAGAAAAATAAATACAAAAAATCTGTAAAAGAGGGTAGCTGACTAATGTGAATACCCCTCTCTTTAAAAGATTTCGGAAGCAGGAAACAAACCGAAAGAAAAGAAACGGTTGAACTGGGAATAACCACGCCAGAAAAACTTTTAAGAAAGGAGGTGAGCGAGGCTCTAGAGAGTAATCTGGTCAGATTAATTGATTAAATTGAGTGATTAAAACAAATTATTCTGGTTTCTAGAAATTACACAAACCGATACCAGCAGAAAAGGCGTAAAGAAGTTCTCACCGATAAAAACACCTGATTATCTTGACTAAGGTGTGTAGTTATATATACCAATTTAGATAATATCTCACTATTAATGGAGAATGGGGAATTAAATATGCGACTAAATGCATCCCAACAGGGCAACTCTGAACATAGCTGCCAGGAAAACGAATAAGACAGAACATCGCAAGCAAAATCAAGTATCTTGCGCATAAACTCAAGGTAGGGTAGTCCCTGATTAAATTATGCTCAATTTGGTATCCAAAGTAAATATGGGATACAACCATGGAGCTAATATGATGAATATCTTTGTCTACAGAGCGTGACTACAGTGAGCCGCTACAAAGTTTTACTCCGAACCCATATCCAAATTAGAAAAAGGATATTTTTAGAGGTATGCTATCTCTATAATGTATGAAGACAATGAGGAGGGAAATGTGTGAATGCATGGTTAAGTGAGTCAGTACGCCCAAGCCCATATTCAACATTAAGGGGGTTGGCGGTCCCAAGGGTCACGATACTGGTTTTAATGCATAGTGGGACCACAAACTGTGTAAGACACAAGGGTGAAAAAGAAAGGAAAAAAACTGTAAATGTACTGTGAATGAACTTTGACATTGGTATCTTTTATTCACAGATAATTGTGTACATCAAAATTGTTCTGAGGAAGGTGGGACATAGCGCCACAACCACCGAAACGCGTCGACTACCCCGTTGGGGATGTATTGATTGTATCATTTTATTAGTATAATTTTATGAATATTGTTGTTGGAATTGATGTCTTTGAAAGTGTGTTGATCCCTTGATTTCTGTGTCTATAAAAACTGACAAACACTAGGATCTAGATACCACTTGATTGACAGAAATTGGTTTTTAACAAATTGTAATGAATTCATGTTTCATAATGTATCCCAAATTTTTTTTTTAAAAAGACTTTTTATAATACAATTGTGATGTTTTGTACACTGAATACCTTATGTTTTGTGGTTTCACTATAGCATACAATACAAATAGGCTGAAGGGTATGAGATAGTATGTTGTGAAGAGTGAATGATTGATTTCCCCAGAGAAATCAAAACCCAGGGAACACCTAAACTTTTTTCTGCAATAACGCCACTAATACAGTGTAGGGCTCAGCACACGTCTCAATAAATGATTCACATGCTCAACCCTTGGTAGCTTGGCTGCGAGCAGGCAGACTTAGGAGACAGGTATGTAAATCATTTTAAACCACCAATTCAATAAATAATTAAGACACATACACACAATAAAAATCCCACATCAATTTATGACAATAGGAATTATTGTTATCTTTAAAATGAAATTGAAATGACCAAAATCTAACATAGGGAAACAGAGATATGAATTTCTAAAGATTAAGCACTATATAGTACTTAGAAACCTGTAGTGCCACCTTGGGATATCTAGTAGCACTTGAACGGGACAATGTCAAAGTTGTAGGCCGACTGTGATGGAGCCCTGCTCTGATACACCTCGTGGTAGGCGTTGGTCAAGATTTTACTTTCTGACTTAGAAACATATCTGGAGCTTTTCTGGCGGGGTCCCTCAATGCCTTTCACCAGTCTGGTTTCGGTAAGGGTTCGCTGCCTTGCTTTTGAGGGAGCTCCCAGTCAAACTCTGGAAGTCAGACCTCCGGAGCTTTTCAGCGAGATGAACCAGCAGGGCAGGCTGGCTCACTGTTAAAGGTCACCGGTTTGGCTCTTGCGGTTGAGTCGGTCTCCTTATGGAGTTTTTTCCAAAGTTGCTCCAAACTTCTGGAACTTCTTCCTGAAGTTTCTCTTTGGGTCCAAAGTGTCCAAAACACAATCCATGGGTCTTGAATCTACAAGATGGCCCTTGAAAGGTAGGGACTTTATTTCCCAAAATCCTCTTAGAAAAAACCCTTGCAAATCCGTCGGACACACTCCAGGCAGGGGATTCTTGGTGATGATGGTCCAAGTGAACTCTGTTAACCTGTAGTTTTCAGGGAGTTAACTCTTTATTCCTCTTAAAGCAAGATACATCCAAAGGGCTGTAGTTCCAAATAATACAGCAGGCGCAGTCAGTAAAAAATGCAAGGCCTGGTGGTGCAAATCAAGTTTCCAGCTTGGCAAGCCTTCTTCTTCTCTTCGTTTCAAGCAGCAGATCTGAGAGGCTCTGCACCTCTCACAAATATATTCAGTGTTCTCTGAGGTAAAGCAAAAGAACTCTTCTGTCGAATGAAGTGCAGGGCAACACCCCAGGGAATGACCACTTCCTCCAAAGTGTGCATAATCTTCTCCCAGAAAGCACTGTTTCTCCAAAATTCAGTATGGTTGAATTCCCAGCAGAGGGGCAAGAACTAGTTAAACCAACCCCTAGTATGGATCATTTCAATAGCTCTCCTTCCCCTACCATGTGCAAATTCCTACCTTAAACCTGCCATCTGGCTGGTTCAGAGTGCTGGGGGTAGATGGACCTGACTTTCCCTGCCTGTCCTATCTCTCCTTTGAAGCTCATGCTTTACAACCTGTAGCCCCTGTTCTGGCATTCCTGTTCAGCAAGGCTCTCTCCAACAGATAGCCTCTCTTTGGGGTTAGCCACTTATCACTTCATCAGAGCAGCCTGGCTAATCTTGTTAATTCTGACCAATCAGAGAAGACCACCACAGGAAGGCTGAATTTTGGCTTACAGACAAAAAAGTCTTATAACTTCTTTCCTGTATAATTTAGCATACGTTCAACAGAAGCATATTGTTGGATTTATCTGTACCATTCTCCATAGTCCTTGAATGATATTTTCTTTGATTCCTAACAATAGTTATGCGTTCATAAATAATTGCTATGTTTTCCTATGTGGCTGGGTATCTAAAATTGGGAAAATGAAATGTGCAATTTCTCCAACACTAGGGCCTATAACATATTTTTTTTAAGGGCCCAGCTTTTAGCTACATGCCTTCCCCCAATCCTGGAACACCCATAGGAGACACTAGGGGTCCCGAATATGCAAAAATAGTGTAGATCCTCACTCCACAGTGCCCCTAGCGCAAAAGTCGCTTTTGGGAAGCACTTGACTACAATTGAGTGAAGTGAAATGTGCAATTTCTCGACCCACAGGGCATATAAAACCTCTTTTATAAAGGCCCTCCTTATATGTACATGACCTCCCCACCCGGGACACCTAGGGGAGACCCTGGGGGTACCTAATATGCCAAAATATTGTAGTTTATCACTTTTTAAGTGTTCCTACCAACAATGTCGAGTTTCGGCACAATTTACCGTTAAAAGCAGTGCTATACAGACGGGCGCGGCGCCGCAAGATGGCCGCCTTCAGAGGAGCTCCGTCATTTCGAGCTGCGCTCGAGTTTACCGGGACCTTTTTCAGGACTTGCTGCTGAGCCCCAATGGAAGAACTTGCCGTCGGAATGCCTGGGGACGCATTTGAGCAAGTATCAGGCCTCGGGCTGAATGTATATTTATCGCGCATTTGTTATTTTCGCGATCCCGCAGCCACCATCTTAGCTCCTTTCCTCAGCGAGCAAAAACACTTCAATCGGCGCAATGTTTCAATACTGCCTTTCTCCTCATGAACTTCTCCTCATTATCATTTTGGCACATCCAGGTGTTTTTTTTTTTAGCACACCTGTGATATTTTTCTATCTTTTTGCTGGTATTATTAATGTCATTGGAAAGCTGCATGTTTTCTTTTTTCTTTTATTCTTATTACTTCTGGTTACATTTTTGTAGTGGAGGTAATATGTCAATGCTTCATTCATAACGACTTCACTACTTTCTCCTGCCAGTTCTCTCAACTCTCCTGTAGTCCTATTTTGCAGCTCTACTTGGGGACTTTTTTGACGCAATTTTTTACTGTCACCATTTTTGATAATAAGTGGCTGTCTCTACTGTTCTCACTGCCCCTGTTCTAAAGCAATATGGAACATTCTCACAAATCTCATGGCCCTGCCACTGGTGAATGCAAGGATAATAATGCTGCATCAGGCAAACGACTCAAAAAGGATCCGCCTTCGCCCTCCAAGTCACCTCTCCCTCTCAACCTGGAGGACGTAATGGAGGAGTTGCGCCTCATTCGTACTTTTATGACTGATACTGCTGCCACACTACAATGCATTGCAGAAAAATGGACCAATCTTAATTCAAGACTTTCAGACGTGGAACTCAAAGTCAGTGATGCCCAAGATGTTGTTGCCAGAGTTGAATCTCTTACTAAAGAAGTCAATCTACTGAAAAAGGCCACGGAGGATTGGAAAACCGCAACAGACGCAATAATTTGCGCATTTATGCTATTCCGGAGAATTCTGAGGGTAACAACCTGATCACGTTCCTGAAAACTCAAGTTATTCATCTTGTTGACCTTCCAAAGGCAATGGACTTTAATATTCAAAGGGCACATAGAGTTGGTCCTAGGAGTGCTCCCACTTCCTCTAAGCCCAGAGGCATCATCGCCTATTTTCTTCTTTATTCAGACCTCATTGCAATTATTAATGCTGCAAAACAATATAAGCAACTCTTTTGGTCTGGCCACAGAATCTTCTTCAGTCAAGATGTTGCTAAGTTGACTGCCACTCGTCGGAAGGAATTCCTCGACTTGAGACCTGCATTGCACTCAATGAATGCACGTTATGGACTAATCCATCCCTGTTTCTTTAAAGTTACTTACAAGGACAGAACATGGAGCTTTGAGGATCCTGCTGATCTGCGAAAGTTTATCCATTCTCACAAAGGAGAATCAATGGAACTTAGCAAGCCATGAGAATAACGTTTGTTGTACTCTCTGCTTGTTATGTTTGTTATGTTTCTCATGCCTGTTTCATATAATTTTCTTTATCCCCATTTGTATCTTTCAGGTTTGTTGCCCCCACTGTAGTTGGTGACTTCCCTTTCATTTGCCGCCCTTATGTACACCCTGTGCGTACTGTATACTCCATGGCCCTGTTTCTTCCAATCTATGGTAAGCCTTCTTTATTGTCCCTTTTTTATTACTTTTTCCTGCTCGTTGTTCCTCTTCTGTGTGGTCATTTTGTCTCTCGCCACCCCCCCCTCCCACTTTAATGTCTCTTTTTACGTTTCACCCCATGGCTACAGTCTTTGGACTTCTGGCCATCCTCTCTTTGATATCTATTTGGGTGGAGTCCTTTCCTCCACCTCCTCTCTTTTTTGCTTTTGTTCCTTTCCTGCACCTTTTCCCCTCTCCTTTTTTGCTCATGTAATATTAGGACTTCTTAGTCTCTCTTTTTCTTTACTTATTCACCATGCTCTTTTCTTTTTGTTGCGGTCTTGTTCATTTCATATCTTCTGGAGTTTTGTTCCTCTTAGTTTTTTCATTTTTCGCTTTTTGACTTTTTTGCCTCTTTTCATTCTCTCTTTCACGTTTTTTAGATTTCCCTCTCCTATTTCCTAACCTTTCTCTTCTCACTCCTCCATTACTCATTGTTATTGGGTTCCTTTCTCTCAACTTCCTTTCATTTTTCTATCTCTTCCTTTCTCTTACTCATGAAAGGATTATGCATTATATCTTGGAATGTTAAAGGTTTGCGTAATCCCATTAAGCGACAACGGGTGCTATCGCACCTTGCTAGATTAAATTGCCAAATAGCAATGTTGCAAGAATCTCACCTTAAGTTTGAAGAGTTATCTATGTTACGTAAACATTGGGTTGGTGAAATCTTTTGCTCACCCGCTGTTCACAATAAGAATGGTGTGATCATTCTGTTTCATAAATCTTTAGATGTTGTATTACAAAATTGATTTTTAGATGATGATGGTAGATGGCTTTATCTAGATGATACAGTTAACAAACATCAGTTATCACTTTGCAATGTTTATGGTCCCACTGGCATTGATGTATCCTTTTGGAGTGATTTCTCCACTTTTTTTTCCTTACATGTAGCCGATCACTTAATCCTTGGTGGGGACTGTAACCAACTCATGGACCCTTTCCTTGATAGAAAATTCCAGACCAGATATGTCCCAAATAAGATGCAGAAGTGCTTTCTTAAAACTAATACCAAAAGAGGACTAATAGATACCTGGCTCACCTCTCACCCTGATACTCTTGAATTTTCCTTCTTTTCTCCTGTACACAAATCACAATCGCGGATTGATTATCTTTTTCTTACACAACCAGCACTCCAGTTCATGACTAAGGTTGAGATTGGCTCTATCCTCATTCCTGATCATGCCCCTGTAATCCTGGATATGGACTACCCTTCTCTTCCCTCTCCTTCCAAGAGATGGTGCTTTAATAATTCTCTCCTTCTTGATACGCAATTCTCTGAACAATTTCCTCTTTTTGCCCAGGAGTTTTTTCAGCACAACCTTACCTCTGTTTCTAACTTTCATGTTGTTTGGGATGCTTTTAAGGCTTCTACTAGGGGTTTTATTATTGATTTTGTTTCTCGAAAAAAAAAGAAATCTCTTTCACACTCACTATCACTTCTTAAACAAATTAAAGCCCTAGACCATAAATACTTTGCCACCAACTGCCCCGATACTTTACCTCTTCTCATTCATGCCAAAATGTAATATAATAAACTTTCGTGGGATTCGACTAGCAATACTCTTCTCAAATTCAATGCTAAAATGTATGGTGGTCGCAACAAAGCAGGCAGGTCCTTAGCAAATTATCTTAAAGTTAAAAAATAAAAATCCAACATTGCTGCCATTAAAGATGACTCAGGAACCATGCACTTTTCGGACTCTTCCATACTCGATTGTTTTTCATCATATTATTCTTCTCTCTACACCCCCGAAACCTCCCCGTCCTCTGACCTTATCGACTCTTTCTTCCACAATATTCCTAAATCTTCCGACATTATTCATGATCTTACTTCTCTTGATGCTCCCATCTGTGCTACGGAACTAATTGGGGCATTGGCTCTATTATCGAAAGATAAAACTCCAGGACCGGATGGCTTCTCAGTTTGATTTTTTTTCCACTTTAAAGCACTCCTGATTCCCACCTTTTGTCACTGATTTTTTAAATTTATTTTTATTTTATTTTATTTTAAGAGTTTTCTATAGCGCGAACAAGACCCTTAGGTATCAGAGCGCTTCACATTAAATGAGGCAGTTATTGACAAGCATTGTTATAGCAAATGTTCCCAGTGGTATGAGGTAGTACGTAAACATCAATATAACGATAATATCCATTAAAAGTTATACATAAGTTATATATAGAACATGACGTAAGTTTGGTATACAATTAAATCTAAGTGTGCTTGAAGCGATAGTTCCCAAGTGTTTATATCCTGTGCATTTTTCCGTAGCAGTCCATGGCCGGATATTGTGTAGTCCCGAGCCTTGCTTATGGAAGGAACTTACTCATTAGGAAGATCTTAGTTTCCCTCTTAAATGTTGCTGTGTCTGGAATTTTTCAAATGTTTGGAGGAAGTGAGTTCCAGATTCTGGGGGCTGCTCCTGAGAAAGCTCTATCATATGTTTTCTTCTTCCGGAAGATGGCTGGTCTCAACACCAGTTCCTTTGCACTCCTTCCCGGTCTGTTTCCTCCAGATAGTTTAATTTTCTGCGCGAGGTAACTTGGTGTGTTGTAGTTGAGCGCTTTGTGG
Source organism: Lissotriton helveticus (assembly GCF_964261635.1). Taxonomy (NCBI): domain Eukaryota; kingdom Metazoa; phylum Chordata; class Amphibia; order Caudata; family Salamandridae; genus Lissotriton; species Lissotriton helveticus. Next base: position 268,498,676 of record NC_136059.1, read on the forward strand.
GTTAAGCATGGCATTTTTAGCTGGATTCTGGCCTCGTAAGGTAGCCAGTTTAATGCTTTCAGGTGGGGTGAGATATGGTCGAGTTTCCTTGATCCGGTGGCGAGTCTTGCAGCTGCATTGAGGCATGCCTTTAGTGGTGCTGTTGAAATTTTTGGTAGACCTGCTAGAGTTGTACATCCATATTCAATCCTCGAGATAACTAGTGATTGGATTGCCAGTTTGAGATCCGTGAATGGTTTCACTTTTCTAATGTAGTTCAGGTGATAGCGGGCACTTTTTGCCATTGCTTTGATTTGGGCCTTCATGTTTAGGTTCTCATCAAGTGTGATTCCTAGTGATTTCGCTGAGACAACTAGGGGAGGGGTGCAGTTTAACGCTGTGATCGTTTTGGACCATTCCTTCACTTCTGTGTGTTTCTTTGGTGGTGAGATTAGTGAGAATTCAGTTTTTTGCACATTTAGTTTCAAATGATTGTTAGTTAGCCATTGTAGTGATGTTTTTAAGGCCTTGTTCATTTTCTTGATGTCTTCCAGGGATGTGATCTTGATGTAAATCTGTGTGTCATCCGCGTACATATGATAGCATATTTTAGATTTTCGGAGGATTTCTGTGAAAGGTTCAACGTATAGGTTAAACAACAGTGAAGGAGATAATGTAGAAACCTGCGGGACTCCGATTGAGTTAGGGCTTGATGGTGAGAGTGATTGGTTGACAAGGAATCTTTGCGTTCTATTTTGAAGGAATGATTCAAACCATTTTAGCACATTTCCAGACAGTCCCATCCTGTCATGGAGTCTGTTCAGTAGTTTTTCATGATTTACTGTGTCAAAAGCTGATGATAGGTCAAGGAGGATGAGTAGACATGTCTGATTAAGGTCTAAGGCCTGTAGTGCATCATCTACAATATGAAGGATCGCTGTTTCTGTGCTGTGTCCTGTTCTGAATCCTGATTGGCAGTCGTCCAGTAGCGAGAAGTTAGCAATGTGTTGGCTTAGTTGGTTTTGTACACATTTTTCTATTAGTTTGGCAAGGATAGGAATGTTGGTCACTGGGCGAAAGTTGTTTGGGTCTGATGGGTCCGCTGTAGGTTTTTTGATGATGGGGACGACTTGACCTGTTTTTAGGCAATCTGGAAGGATCCCTTGGGATAGAGAGGCGTTTATTATTTTCGGCCATATGGGAATCACGATATTGCCTATTTCTTTGAGGCATTTTGAGGGGAGTGGATCATTATAGTGGTTGTTAGGTTTGATGTCTGATAGTGTTTTGGTGATGGTATTCTGGTCAAGTAGTTTGAAGTTATCCCATTGTGCTTTGTTTTTTGTCCTAATATGGGTAGTTTCCACTGTGTTATTGACCGCTGAGGGTGTTTGGTTGTCCGTATTGCCAATGTTGTCAGCTTCTTCCCTGAGCTCTTTTTCCAACGAGTTGGCCTTGTCGGTGAAGAATGTTGAGAACTCTTCACAACTTAGTTGAGTTTTTGTAGTTTCTTGGGCAGTTTTGGCCAATTTATTGGATTGCTGTTTTAACATCTCGAATAGTTTCCTAGGTCTGTTTTTGGCGTTATCTAGTTCAGATCTAATTATTTCTTTTTTGGAGCTTAGGATCTTTTTGTTGTATTCGTTCCTGATTTTTCTGAGGGATTTCAGTTCGGGAGATGATGGGTGTCTCCACTTTCTTTCAGCGAGTCTTAGTTTCCGTCTTTCTTCATTCAGTGTTCCACTGAACCATGGATTTTTCACCTTCTCTTTGACTCTTTTCAGTTTTAGCGGCATGGTGGTGTTGACTATATTCGTTACCGTTGTAGTGTAATGGTCTGTGAGATCCTCCACATTCTGCAGATTGTTCGGTGGATTTAGGTTCTTCTCGTATCTTTCTATAAGGAGTTCCATATTCAAATCTTTAGTATCTCGCATCCACTTCTTGTGTCTCATTGGTTGTAAGGTCTTGTTCTTTTTCACTGTGTTTATCAGGAAGGTAATGGCATGGTGATCTGACCAGTCGCACGGCTCAATTGATAGGATTGAGGTGTTGTCAGTTTTTGAGATTATCCAGTCTAATGTGGCTCCTTTCACATGTGTTGGTTGTGTACATGCTTGGTTAAGGTTTAGCCCTGCTAGAAAGTCTTTAACAGCATTAACCTGTTTGTCATCGTTGTCGTTCCAGTGTAAGTTAAGGTCCCCTAGAACAATGGTATTAGCTTCAATATTGGAGTTGGTGGTGATTATTTCCATTAGCTGGTCTATGAAAGTCAGGTTATTTCCTGGTGGGTGGTAAAGCGCATGAAGGTTGCATCTTTGATTGCCTGCTGATCTTATCTTGAGACCTAGGTGTTCACAGGATTCGTGTGGTCTGACAGAATTTGGTTGACCTCTATATCCGATCGGTGAATGCAGGCTACACCACCCCCTGTCTTTTTTGTCTTTTTTTGTCTATCAAGTCTCACAATGCTGTACTGTGGGGGCACTAGTAGGTCCATAAACTGAGACAAGGATTCCGATAGCCAAGTTTCTGTCAAGATTGTCACGTCGATTTCCTGGTTCAGGATGAGGTCAGCTATGTCTGATGCATGTTTTGCGGCAGACCGACAGTTAAGCAGTAGGCATTTCAGTGGTTTCCCTACGTTACTTGTGTTCGTGTTCTGTGGGTCAGAGATTAACTGGACTTGCTGAAGGTTGTTAAGATTGGGTTTCCTTTCATTTTGTCTTGACGTTCTATTAGCATTGATCTGGACTGTTCTAATTTCCTCACCTATATCGAGGTCTTTAGGCTCATAATCCCTTAGTAAAGCTAGGGTTTCTTCTTCCGATAAGTAATTACGGTTCCTATCAGGTCGGTTTTGCCTGTTTGATAATGGCATTGCCATCTTATTGCCCTTACTTTGATAATTAAGTAGAACTTCTCGTATGTGCTCGACTTTGTTGTGAGTGCTTACTGAGATTTCAAGCACGTTTTGCATTGTTTGTAGTGTGCTTAGAATATTGCCCACTTGTGTTTTAAGTTCTTTGATTTCTCTTAGAGTCTTGAATGATGTATTAAGGGCACTCACCCTCTTCTTTGTGGACCCTCCTTTTGCGTTCCCGTGTTTTGGTTTTGTTCTCTTCATCGGACATCTTTTCTTTTTATCATTATTTCGGTTGTCTGCTCCGCTTCTGTTTAAGCCGCTCTCTATGCTTAGTGCTCTTACTCCCATGTTTGGGGGATAGATATTTAGTGTCTTTCTTGGTGTCCTTTGTTTTGTGGTAGAGTGGTGTATGGAAGGGGTGATATTTTCTGTGACAGTTGTTTCCTTATTTTCATTGGGTGTCATATTCACCAGCGATGACCTGATAGTGAGGAGATGTGTCAAATCTTCTCTCTGAGGAGGTTCCAGGACTGTATTTGCATATTGTGTGGCCAATTTTGTTCTTACTGTATCATCCCCAGATTGCGCGCCTTCTGTTCTGCTTAAGTATCCTTGATGTGTCGGGTGTAGTGCATCCTGAGGGTTTATAGTTGATGCGCTGTCATTGGTGGTAGTATTGTAGTGGTCTATAGTGTCTTCTTGTAGTTGTGATCTTGATTTATCTACACAGCCTTTTAATGTTGGGAACATGTTGTTGAATTTTTCTAGTTCGCTGTCAGCTGCTTGTATGAGCACTATTCCGTTCTTATATACAGTTATGCATAGGTCCGCTCTGCATCTTGGTGATGGTTTGATCATAAGTTTTGTGCCATGTGGGATGTTGGTTATAGTTTTTGTGTTAAGCATTTTTTTAATGGCATTGCGCCAAGTCGCCGTTCTTCTAGTGAAGAATATCAGGTCATTCCTGATAATACCTTTATCTGTGCAGAAAGAGGGGTCTGAGATCAGCGTGTCTGGGTTTTTTCTCAATATGTTATGTTTGAATTTGTTTTGGTTGCGTTTTTGGATAATTTGGATGGGTATTTTATGACATGAGCGTTCATGCCTTTTGGCTCTAAGTAGTTGTCCGTCATATTTGTTGATTTGCGTGGAGTATTATTTGAGGTGTCCTCGATTACTGTTTAATTATTCTTCTGGAATAGATGTGGTGCCGTGGCTAGGGCGACTGACTCCAGAATCTGGGGATCCCTGGTACCGGCGGCAGATCCGCCCAGCACCATGTGACTCTGGGCAGTAGCTTGCTTAATCTTCCAGATGGCCCCCAGCGTCTAGAGACTCCCACGGGTGATTGTGCGCTTTACAAATGTGGATTACCATTATTCCTTTCTAGCCTAAATGAGTTTATTTATTTTTGTTTTTGTTTAATTTTGTCTGACATTTTTAATCTGTGTCACCCTTTTAGTGTACATACTTTCCATTGTAGCCTTTACTTAGGGTTCTTTAAAGATGGCTGCCGGTTGTCTGGCTTATCTGATAGCTGTATGCCCTTCTCTCTTTCAATAGCCTGCTTGTCCTCTTTCACTTACCTTTATTTGATGCAGTTATCCTAGGACTAAAATCTCTTTTCTCTTTCCATAGTGTTGTTGTACTTTTTCACTTTCCTTACTTGCTGCTGCCATTTTTGTGGTGTTTTCATCTTTTATTTAAGATGTCCAAGGCCTCAATCTGTAGGGCTTAGATAGTGTCAGTAGCTAGCAGTATGTGTTAGATGTAGAGTAGCTAGCTGTTTCATTAATATTTAGGTGTGGATTGTTGTATCTGCTCACTTAGGACATTGATGTCTGCAACGGCCGCCATTTTAAGGTCAGGCAGGCCGGGACCTGACTCCCCCGAATTTTCCTCTTTATTTCTCTTGTGTGCACTTTAGTCTTAGAATCTGCATTGCCTCCCCATCTCGGTTGTGCATCTGTGCTTTCCGGGTCCGTCTTTCCAGGTCACCCCTGCAGCGATCTTGAGAGCAGCTGTCTCGATCCCCTCTCAGGCTCTTTTCTCTCCATGCTCCGCCCCCAGCTCGAGTCCCAACTTTCTGCTGTTTTTTTTTTTTTTGTGAGCGCAGTATCGTGATGATGACTGCGTGGACACCCTAGTGGCACCAACAGCTTGAGGGTGTTGTGAGCAGAGGATCTAGGCACTCACCTCTGTCCAGTGATCTCAGCCGAGTCCCTCTGCGATGTCCCGCTACGATAGCCTCCGAGCCGCTTCCATGCAGCTTCCGCGCATCTCCGTGTCCTCCGATTTGCCCGGCTCGGTGATCTACCGACGTCCTCCAATTCTGCTCCGGTTTGTTTTTGGTGATTGGAGGTCCGCTCCTGTCTGTTCCTGGCGAGTCTCAGAGGCTTAAAGGCTTGAGCCGAAGATAAGTTAAATCTATTCTTTTCATATCCGTCAGTCAGCGGTCCGTGGGTGGTGGGTGTATGGCGAGGTTAACCGGGGATTTAAACTTATTTGTTATCCCGAACCCAAGTAGCTCCTCGAAAGAGCTCCTGTACTGCGGCCATCTTGATTAACTCCTTTTTGCTTACTGGTGAATTTGCTTACTGATTAACTCCTTTTTGCTTACTGGTGAATCACATGGCTCCTTTACGCGAGCAATGTTGTGTCTTATACCTAAAAAGGATAAAGATCCCTCTTTGTGCAAAAACTATAGACCAATTCTTTAATCAATACTGATTGTAAAATATATGCTAAACTTCTTGCCCTTCGCATTAACAAAGTTATCCCCAATTTAGTTCATATCTATCAATCCAGCTTTGTGAAAGGACCCTCAATTACAGACAATTCTCGTACCCTTCTTAATATTATACATTTAGCTTCTAAGTTTGATTTCCCTATTGCTGCTATTACCTTGGATGCCGAAAAGGCTTTTGATAGGGTAAGCTGGGATTTCATATTTGTGTCCCTGAAGTGGCATGGATTCAGCCCCACTATTATTAAATTTATAAAGCTCTTATACTCCTCACCTACCACATCAGTTTGGGTTAATGGTTCTCAGTCTCAATACTTCCCTCTTCTGAGAGGTACTAGACAGGGTTGCCCTCTTTCTCCCCTTCTTTTCATCCTGGCTCTTGAACCCTTCCTTGAAACTATTACAAAGTTACTCCAGTGTTTCGGGTTATAGTTGGTCCCCTCTTTTCCTTTCATGGTGGGGTAGACTTGCCACGATCAAAATGATGCTTCTCCCATCAATTTTTATCTCTCTATGCTTCCCATTTCCCTTTCTAATTCCTTTTTTGGAACTATCAATAGTTTACTTATCAAATTTCTCTGGAATAATCGCAAAGCCAGAATCTCCTTAGCCCGCCTTCAACTCCCTAAAGATCTTGGAGGAGTTAATTTCCCTCATCTTATGGGTTATCATTCCGCTTTTTCTTTGAAGCAGATTTGGACCTTTTTATCTGATCCCACGACCTCACTATGTACGGCATGGAGCACCTTTGAGTTGGCACAATGTTTTCCTTTTTCTCTTCTTTCAGCTATTCAGCTCTCTTCTCTGTCTGCTCATTTCTCTTCCACTTCCCGCTCCCTTGATACCCCTCTTTGGTATAATAAACACTTTAAGATTATTAACCGCGCCCTGTTTTGGAAGGAGTGGATAGACAAAGGAATCATTACCCCCGACACCTTTTTGTCATTTTCTGAACTTCAATCCCTTTATAACATTTCCTCACGCTACTCTTCCCATTATAATATACTCAAGGATATCCTCACTCATTACTATTTCCCCACTTCTCCCATTCCCGCTACCTCCTCTGATTCCTCTTCTCCCTCTTCCAATCCTATTGATTTCTCGAATTAACTTAAAGCATCCACCATTTATAAAATGATATCTCATCCCCTGTTACCTAGAATCAAGTCTTCTTTGGAACTTTTATGGGAAAAAGACCTTTGCATTGATCTCCCTATACGCACCTGGGACATCTTATGGTCCAAGATTCATATCACTTCCCGCTCAGCCAGTACGACGCAAACCCTATTTTATTTCTACAATAGACTTTTCTTTACCCCCCACGACCTTCATAGATTCAAACTGACTCTCCAAAATGCTGGTCCTGCTCTCACGCAAATGGTGACCTTTTTCATATGTTCTTTCAGTGCCCCTTTATTACTGATTTGTGGTCTAAAATATGGTCCAAATTAAATGAAATTCTCTTATCAGATATCCCTTTTCATGTTGAACATGTTTTCCTTGGTAATCTCTCTCCTGCTTTTGATATTTATTGGTAATTTTGTTAACTTACTCATAGCCATTACCTTTCAAACCATCACTTCTCACTGGAAAGATGCTTCAAACATCTCGTTTCAAGCATGGTGGAACTTTTGTCATCATCATAGAATGGACAGATCGTATGCTACTTCCACCCCTTTGCTGATTAATAGAGACTTATTATGGTTACCTTTGACTAACTTTCTATCTAGGAAGTCTACTTAATTTCTTTTTTTGTTTGTTTCAATTCATGCATTGTTAATTATTTTTAATATAAAGTTGTTTTGCACTAGGTTTTTCTTCATCTTTTTCTTTTTCTTTCCTCTTTTCCTCCTTTTTCTTTCTCGATCTTCTCTTTCTTCCCATTTCCTTATTAAAAACTTTCTAAAAATGCATTTGTAATTAGTACGTTCTATTTTATAAGGACTTTACGTACTGTTTCTTGTCTTCATTTTTCCAGTTGTTTAATTGCTCCTGCTCGTTTTAATTTTGTACTGATGTTTTACTTTGCTTTATCATCTCAATAAAGCATTTTAAACTTAAAAAAGCAGTGCTATAACACAGGACTGCTTTCAAAATGACTGTAGGCTCTCAGCAGTGCACACCTGCAAGTGCAGTAAAGGCGGCTGGGCTCTAAACTGCCATTTCTTATTATGTACTAGGTACTTTAAGGTAGTTTTAATCCCGTGCCCCATTATATACAAGGGATTTATAAGGCAGGTCATGCCAATTATAAGTGTACCATAATATGTAGTGTACCCTTATGCATATGTGTGTTTTCAGTATGTGTTTTAACCTTACAGTGGGCATTTTCAACATAGGACTGGCCCTGAACCTGCCCAGCAGAGCCCAGGGAAGTTCCAGAGTCAGAAAAACTAGCATCTAGGGGTCTTAAATGGGGCAAAAAGAGGCGGGGCACTGGAAACAAGACCTGATTTCCAACAATATTTAAAAGCATTTTTTACTTACCTCAACTGCTATGGAGGGTCATATTCCAGCTATTTATTCACCATTTTTATTTCACTGTAGTGAATAATATGCTATTATTCACTTTTATTTCAAACAAAATTGACAAAACACTAGCCACGGACCTGTGAAGCCCTGTGTGGCTCGGAGCACTTACCCTCCACTGTAGCGGGACCCTGCCAGCTGTCTCCCCCCGCCGCCGCAGCCCCTGACATCGCGCTGCGGCAGCCGTGCGGGGGAGACTACAATCCCCAGCCTGATTTGCGGCAGGAAGCCGCGGGATACCACTTCCGCGCCAGGAGGCGCTACAAAGTCCCCCAGCAGTCCCAGGGGAGCGGGCGGCCACTAGCCACGGACCTGTGAAGCCCTGTGTGGCTCGGAGCACTTACCCTCCACTGTAGCGGGACCCTGCCAGCTGTCTCCCCCCGCCGCCGCAGCCCCTGACATCGCGCTGCGGCAGCCTTGCGGGGGAGACTACAATCCCCAGCCTGATTTGCGGCAGGAAGCCGCGGGATACCACTTCCGCGCCAGGAGGCGCTACAAAGTCCCCCAGCAGTCCCAGGGGAGCGGGCGGCCACTAGCCACGGACCTGTGAAGCCCTGTGTGGCTCGGAGCACTTACCCTCCACTGTAGCGGGACCCTGCCAGCTGTCTCCCCCCGCCGCCGCAGCCCCTGACATCGCGCTGCGGCAGCCGTGCGGGGGAGACTACAATCCCCAGCCTGATTTGCGGCAGGAAGCCGCGGGATACCACTTCCGCGCCAGGAGGCGCTTCAAAGTCCCCCAGCAGTCCCAGGGGAGCGGGCGGCCACTAGCCACGGACCTGTGAAGCCCTGTGTGGCTCGGAGCACTTACCCTCCACTGTAGCGGGACCCTGCCAGCTGTCTCCCCCCGCCGCCGCAGCCCCTGACATCGCGCTGCGGCAGCCGTGCGGGGGAGACTACAATCCCCAGCCTGATTTGCGGCAGGAAGCCGCGGGATACCACTTCCGCGCCAGGAGGCGCTACAAAGTCCCCCAACAGTCCCGCGTCGCGGGAGCGCCGGGCTAAGCCCGGGCAAAGGGCGGGCCCTCTGTGGCCCTCAGAGGCACGAGGAGGACGGGACGGGCCACGTTTCCTGGCCCCATAGCAATAGAAGGTACAGTTATAAATACAATGCACATGACTATTTGCGGACATTCCTGGTTTTTATTTCTTTTCTTTTTCAGTGCCATATAAGGGGGCATACCAAACTCCCATAGCACTACCAGAGAATGGAACATCTTTTTCAGAGTTATGCATCACCCACCAATACCTGCGAAATTGATATTGATGACCGTTCCCAATTGTTATCCCCGTCACACACCCCAGCTAGCTTGCCAATCTTGTCCTACTGGGAGGAATTAAATGCTCTGTGTGGGACTAAGTTCATCCCAATAACATCCCCCCCGTAAAAGGCCTTACTACTAACGCTCCCTCTGATAGAACTTGTGAACCTCCCCTACCACCCAATGAGGATAACATTCAGGCCACTGTGGTGTTGCCGGACCAAAGTATGAAAAGGAAACATGACGGGACAAATGATTGCGAGCTCCAACCTAAAAATCAAAAACTTTGCATCGATCCCCCAACGCCTGCCACAAACTCCATCATACCCAGGGGGGTCGCTGAACGCTTGGATGATCCTCTATTGCAAATAATGCCTCAGCTTGAACAATTGTTAAAATCTGTAATGGCACCCCTGCTAGAACGAATTACTTCTTTAGGGGATAGGCTGACAAGTATAGAGATGGCTATCAAGACTAACTCTTCACCTGTTATAAATATGGCAATACCTAATTGTACCACTTCACCCACTGTACCTGCAGGCCCTATGCTGACGGACATAACAAAATCTGCTTCCGTTGATAGACAACGTCCCAGCATGCTACCCCTAATTGATACTAGAACTGGCCGTAAACCCTTGAACAACTCAAAAATAAATGTCCGGACTACTAAACAGCCCCCCAAGCGCCAACCTCCACTGGTCACTAAAATTGTCCCCAAACCCTTATTAACAAACTACCCAGCCGCTAGAGCAGAGCCAAACAGAGCAGCACATATAGACCTGCCCCCGGAAGCCGCCCCCTTTGTGCTAGTTCTCTCTGGAGTACCAGCTCTCTCACGCAGGAAACCCGAGAGATACCAGGACCTATTACACAAGGTCACCTTCTGGCTAGATAAAAATAGACCACTGCCACCCAATATGGATGGAGGTATACTGAGTGCCAGAAGGGTGGGCTGGTTAGGCTCTCTACCTAAGGACATTCCCGGGGACCTAATCCTTGTTAAATTTAGGAATAGGAACACTGTCCCCTATTTACGATCCTGCCAGCCCCACGAAGGTGACGGCCCCATCTCCATTTGGGATTTGTATGATTTTTATCCATGTACCTCATACTGCTCCCCTCGAAGATCTACAGTATAAACACTGTATTGCTTGAGTAATGAAGTTTACTCTTCAAACTAGTATTCTGATAACTTGCACGAAGAGCCAGTAGCTGAGTGACAATTTTACTAACATATATTTCCTGGGTAGCATTCTTGAATTGACTTTTATTAATTGTATTAACGTGTACTTAAACGTCTTTCACTGTCATTTATTTGTTTTTAAACAAGACTCTTGAAAATTCTAACTGTATGTATTAATTTGTATATATTAGATATGTGTTTTGTGTATGTATTTTATATGCTTGTCTTTTATGAAGGAAAACTTCGAAATAAAGACGTTAAAACTGGTGGTAACTGGTGGACAAAACACAAGGAGATTGTAGCCCCAACGATGTCCATAAGGACGAGCTGCCCCTGTGTTTCTGGCACTGCATTTGCTACCTCTGAGACCAGGGGTCGCAAATGCTGGGCCAGGGGTTGCAAGGGACCAGCTAAGGGTCACAGCTGTGACTCCTGGTAAACCCTAAATGACATCCAGGTACACGTCAGGGCGATATGCACCATCTGTTTATAAACAATATGCTCTCAATGACAATATGAATTATGGGCATTTTCTGGGGAGAAGATGGGGCGTAATGGACAGAGCTCCCGACTTTAGAACTGGGGAACTAGGTTAGAGTCTTGGCGCCGCTCAAGATACTGTCATTCTGGGCAAATCACTTTAATTTCCCTGTGCCTACAAAAAAATGAATGTTTCTATGTGTAATGTAACTGGTGCTCGTGTAAAGCACTCTTTACTTGACTGGTCAGATTGAGTTAGCATTATGTAAAACTGCAAAAAGGAATCTCACAAACAATGATCTGGGCATCTCAAAGTTAATTAATTTTTGCTTGAACAGTGGTTCCACCACTTCTAAAAAAATGGTGGATGCAGTATGTGAAACAAATCGGCGCTTAAAGGCAGGTACATTTTTTAAAAGGCCATATTAGTTCTGGCCACATATTACTAGTTAATGAGCCAGGAAGAGATGACAATATATTGAAAAAATATAAAAATGAAATTAACTAGACCAAAAATCATTACATGTTGTCAAGTAACTTCACTAATAAGCTATCTAGAAAAGGAAATGGTGCATAGAGCCAGCTTCACATGACACTTTCGAACGTTGTAGGAGAAGTAGACGCAGCATCAATGAAGTATTGGGAGCATGTGTCAAAAGGCAGTGAAAAGTGTATGGTGAAAACACTGGCAAAATATGCTCAATGAGATCATGACAACCTAATGATTCAAGCCCAATATCTCAAATTTGAATTACAAATGTTACCTAGTAAACAGATAATAGTTTTTAAAGGAATTGGGACCCAAATTTACAAAGACTTTGCATTGGGTTTACACTACTTTTTTAAGGCAGACCTTATGCAAAGTGTACTGGTTGGGTTTGCAATCCAAAGCAAATCATGATTTGCCGTGAAGTATAACCCAAAGTAATGCAACACCAAACTGCACTGTTTTGCGTTACTTATTGTCAAGGAGGAGTTCCATGGGTGATGCATGGGCGTTCCTATGCAACCACCAATGGGTTTTGATAAACATCTGTATCTACAAAGAACTGAAGTCAGGGGTTTGCACCAAGATCCTGTGACTCTCTCAGGCAGGAGAAATGAGGTGAAATGCTTATATTTCTCCTTGTTGTTCTTCTTTTCATGAGTGCTGCATTCTGCATCTCACACAGAAAGAGGGAAATGCCTTAAAGCATACTTTTTGTACAGGGAGGGACTTCTTCCTGCAGAAAAACTAGGCTGACCACACGCATACACTCTTCTTTCACTACAGCGCAAGGGTGCCTGTGTTGATGAATGGCTGCCAGAAGCACACCAGCACTGGGAGAGAGCAGAACTGCACCATTTCTCAGTAGATCTGGCACACTTATGCTCCCTCCAGTTCATGCAATGCAGCACAGCAACATTATTTGCTGCACTGCGTTGCATGAACTGTTAAATCTGGCGTTGAATGTTTAAATTGATATGGCCACATAAAACCAACAGCAATTTAAGAGAGATTGAGTTGATTTTTTAACAGGGCATTTTTTAAAAATTCCAAAAATATAGTATTTTTATACAAAGTACGGAAAATTGTGCTACGGAGAGTGACATAGTTTACAATACCAAGCACATCAGAAGTTGAGTTGGAGTCAGAGGTCAATACATAACCGCCCTGATCGTCGTCATGGATGACATCTTCACTCTACTCGACAGAGGTGAATTGGCCACTGTGACATTTCTCGACCTCCCCTCAGCATTCAACACCAACTCCCACCACACTCTCATCAAGAGGCTGCACCAGATTGGAATCAAAGAAGATGCACTTCGATGGATGGCATAATTTCTCATGGGTCTCCTCCCTTCACTGTGCAACAATAGAGCACCATATGCGGTGTCCCACAAGATTCATCCCTCAGCCCCACTGCTTCAAAATCTACATGACACTGCTTGCTGACATTGTCAGAATCCACAACATCAACATCATATCCTACGCTGTAGACACCCAGCTCGTCCTTTCACTCTCCGCAGACCCCACCACAAAGAAAACCAGATTCCACAACTGCATGAAGAACGTTGATGCCTGGATGAAGGACAACTGCCTGAAGCTCAAAATGGACAAGGCCCAAGTGCTAATCTTTGGCAACCACACCTCCCTCTGGAACCACACCTGGTGGCCTGTGGAACTCAGACTCAACCCCATACCCAAAGGCCGTGCCCGCAACCTCAGCATCATCCTGGACAGTAAACTCAGAATAAAATGACAGATCAACATGGTCCCAACGGCCTGTTGCTACACTCACCTCACGCTCCGAAGAATCTTCAAATGGCTACGAGCACCAGGAAATGAGTCACACAAGCCCTTTTCACTAGCAGTCTGGACTAAGGAAGTTTACTGTACACAGGGACCACCAGCAAACTCGTGGGAAGGCTCCAGACGGTATAGAACTCAGCGACCAGACTGATCCTCAACCTGCCCAAAAGGACCTGAGGACCCACATTACCCAGCATCTGAGAGACCTCCACTTGCTCTTCATCCAGAAATGATGCCTATTCATACTTCTGAAACATGCCTACAATGCCCTCCATCACAAAGGACCAGCATATGTAAACCTGTGCCTGAACTTTCACCAACCATCCAGAAACCTTCATTCCGCCTCCCTCACCCTGGCACAAACTATGTACATCTGCCGTATCCAGAGTGGAGGACGCTCCTTCTCCCACCTAGCCATCTAGTCCTGGAACGCCCTCCACCTCTGAACATCTCCCTCGTATGTGGACTTCAGGAAGAAACTCAAGATCTGGCTCTTCGACTAGGCCAACATCACAGCACCTGGATACCCTCACAGGTGATAAGCGCACACTATAAGCAGCAATTGATTGATATGGAGTGTGACTTTATAGATCAAAGGAGTAATATTTTTGCTTGATGGTGCTTGGTTATAGGCAAAAAGAGGTAGAAGAGAAATAATACATGTAAAACAAACACAGTAGAAGTAAATGAAGAACGAAAAATAACCAGGAAAGATGCCCCTAAATGTGTGAAAAATTTACTCTCTTGGTGTCACCAATTTATAGGGCATAGGACTTTCTAAAGCTGTGTGTGATGTTTGGCAATGTTGTATTTATTCTTACACTTCTAGGAGTTTGAATGTTGAGAACGTTAAGATTAATTTATTCAAATTTACTTCTAAACTGCGTTTGCATATGTTTTATTTCTTTGCAATAAATGTAAACAAGTAGCACTCATTTTTAATGAATCATCTGATTCAGTTGAAGAAATAATGGTATTTGAAATTAGTAATTTAGGGACTGATTCACAAAAATGATCTGAGACAAAATCCTAACTTTACGACTTTCGGTATTCACAAAGGGCATTTAGGAGTAGTAAAGATAGGAATCCTAAGTTTACTACTCCTAAATGCCCTTTGTGAACACCGAAAGTTGTAAAGTTAGGATTTTGTCTCAGTTAAACTTAAGCTTTGGTCAAAATAGGCACTGTAATGGGAATGTCAAAGGAATTTCCAGCACGGCATGGACTGTGAAATCCATGCCATGCTGGAACTGGGGATGCATGCACACAGGGAGGCACATGTTGTGCCCCCCTGTGTGCATCCACATGGAGAGAGGCACAAGGAGGTCCTGTAGGGCCTCCTTTCTTTCCTCACCGCCACTGTTTTCATTGAGGAAAGATCTCAATGAAATCAGTGGCGGTGATGAAAGTCGTAATATGCTTGGCGACACCGCTGCGCTCCTGCCAAGCATATTGATGCCTCTTGACCGCCGTGCCACTGCTAAGGAATGGTGGTCCCTGGCGGAGTTGGCAGCCCCAGGGTGTCACGACTGCCAAGATCATAATGTTGTGGTCGAAACACTGCCACTGCCACCTCACCAAGAGTCTGGAAGTCCAAGGACCCTAAGTTTGTGAATGGAAGGCACAAAAATCCTACCCCTCCTCAATAAATCTAACACGCACCCAATCTTCTTGCATAGTAAGGACCCATATCCCACTTGCAATCCGTTGTATGAAGATTGAAAAGGCAATTACCATCATTGGATTCCAGGAAAAATCAAGAAGAACACCTTTTCGCAACACTACCATTCCTAAATGTGGCTCAAATTCAACACCAAGTTTTCTGTTTATTAATTTTCACAGAGATTAAAGCCAGCATGTTTCAGCCCTTTGTAATTGGCCACAGCGGGTCCTGGGCTTTCTTCAGGGCAATTCAGATTCCCTCCCTGTGATATTATAAGGTTCTACCTATTTTTTTTAAAGTGTGCATGGTTCTTTAGTTATGGTTTCCAACCTGTAAATAAAAACTTTTTTTTTAAAATGTTCCTTCATTTGCCCATATCATGCTGCGCTATTATTATCAATATTGAAGTCCTTTCGGGGGACTCTGCACGCATTCATGCATCATGCATAGTGCACTCATTATCGGCCGATCGTTGGGTGTCTTGGTACCCAAAATACCCGCAGGTTAGTGGTTTTGTAACCTTCACATAACCACTCATCTCGTGATAATTAGAAGTATAGGTGTAGACTTATTATACACACCTCCTGTTTACTGCCATACACCATTAAAATCTTACACTCAAGTGTTTGTCAGGTATAAATATAGCACCACTCATTTGTGACTTATTTATCATTGTTAAATTCCATGAGCACTTACCCTTCTGTGGAGAACGTCTCTCCTCACAAGGAAACGTGAAGTTAAAGATAGCCCTATATAGTCACACACTTGTGGTGCGTACCAGAGTTGAGGGGAGAAAAAGGAGAAAAGAAGAGCAGCATTTTGGCCAGGTCACGCATCCAGGGGATATGCAACAAAGTATCCCGAAATATTCTGAGCGTACTCTCAATCATAGCCTCTACACCTACTTCATCATGGGTCCTGCCCCACTCGATCACCTACTTGGTCCCGCGTGTCCCTGCTCTCTGGGTCTGTGCAGACCGGGAGCGCGTCGTATGTGCTAGTGCCTCCCTGTGTGGCTCGGTAGAGGGTGGAATCCCGCTCCTGGCATGCCGTATGACATCATTGTGGTGTCTAATTTGGTGTGACTGTGAGAGACAGACTACACATTCCCATGTATACATGGGGGATGTATTTCTGAGCCTTGGTTTGGCTGATTTGACTTCATGCCTTGGTGTTTAGCGTCTATGGAGACCTAATGACACAATACATTCCAGGTCATTTTTTGTTGTGACTTTCGCTACATAATCTTGTTCTTTCTTGTTGGCTGTACTATGTATACTTCAATAAGAAGGTCTAGTGTACTGTAGCACCAAAGGGAGAATTTCGCTCAAATACATGTGTACTAGTGGCAATGTCCCTCAGGCCTTAGTGATTGGTGCATATGATGACGCCGATATTTTGGGTGGTTACATAGATGATTTGTCGATAATCAGGAAGTAAATACACCCCATGGGACAGAGGGCATATAGTTAATTAGTATTGGAAGTTATTAGCATACAAAGCTCCTTTACAAGCTGTACTGTGCATTAGATACATGGGGAAGTCTGGTATAATTTTCTGCCACAGAAGAGACATACTAGTTGCCAGTGTCTGGTATTGCAATCATATTGTCTCATGTTCCTTTCCAAAACATAATTGTATTATGACTAAGTGGAGTATATAAAGTGGTGAAGAGGCGAATACCCAATGGTACATAAGAGTGGTCACAATAGTGAGCTAACTTCATCTGTGGGCATATCTTATTTGTAAGTCATTTGGCCCCATGGAATTGAATCGTTAAACCCTTGTGTGAGCTTCTTGAGTTTATACACCCAATGTTTTTCCTTCTCTAGTAGTCTTTGGGTCACCCCAATGCACCCCTTGAGTTTCCCATATCACAGTCCATTTTAGTTCCTGGTCGGAATGTCTCATTCCTACATAATGGGATGTGAGCTTGGTTGCTGTTTTGGCTCTTCGTATGGTGCTTCTATGGTCACTTATGTACGTCATTCCGATATATCGGCTATATACAGGGGCACAGAATCATGTAGAAGACATTCTCAGTGTTGCAATTGGTGTGGTGTTGCTGTTCCCATACCTGAGGAAGGCCCAGATCAATATTCGTAGTTTGGGCTGTGAATTGATAGACAATGCATGAGCCGCATGGATAATGTCCCCTCACTTGTGGTTGGTTCCACAAGGTCATTTGTGTGTTTTGTTGGTTTTTCCAACAGTCAGTATGGACCAAGGTGTTCCTGATACTCCTGTTGCTTTTGAAAGAAAAAAGGGGTTTGTCAAACTTCAGTTGGTTTGAGGTCAGGATGTGCCACTTCTTATTTATAATCTTCTTAATTATGTTTGATGATGAGTTGTAAGTGGTAATGGATATCAGTGAGTTGCTTTCTTTTTTTTATGGTAGTCTCAAGTAAGCAGAGCGTGGGGTGTTGTGAGCTCTTTTCCGGGTACGTTCTATTATCCTTTTTAGATATGCCTTTTCCTGTAGTCTCCTAGTGAGTTTGTCTGCTTCCTCCTTGTAGTTTTTCAGATTCAAGCAATCTCTACAGATCCCTAGGTACTGTCCCACAGGGTACGTGGATGTGTGCTGTTAAGTGAAGCAGGCTGTTTCAGTCTGTGGATTTAGTATAGAGAGTGCTCTCCAATCTCCCATCTATGGCTATCATGTTTACATCAAGGAATAATATCTTTGTATTGTGAGTATCCATGGTGAAGTGGAGAAAGGGGTTTAGTTAGTTCATCCATTCACCGAATGCCTCAGTGCTCTTCTCATCACTGTGCCATATTATCAGGATATTATCTATATTACTCTGCCAGATACGAACTTCGTTGGTGTAGGGATTATTGGTCCAGATATGTTCTTTTTCCAATTGGCTCATGTACAGGCATGCAATACTAGGGGCAAAGGTATTGCCCATGGAAGTCCTGTGCTTCTGTGAATAGAGTTGGTGCTCAAATCTAAAGAAGTTCTCAGTCAAAGCCATGTGCATTAGTGTCATGATCCATTCTATGGGTGCATGCCTTGGCCAATCATGTGTACATAGTGTGTTTTCATTTACGCGTAGGGTCTCCTCTTGGGGAATGCTTGTGCACAAAGTTTTAACATCGAGGCATATCATCCTTTCTTGTTTGGAATCATACGCAATATCAGCTAAAATGTTGAGTAGATGTTTGGTGTCTTTCAAATTGGACTTAATCTGTGTAACCAATGGTCATAAAAACCAATCCGTGTATTGGGAAAGAGGTTCTAAAATCGATCCTATTCCAGATACAATAGGTCTTCCTTTAGGTATAATTCTGCCTTTATGGATCTTTGGAATGGTAGAAAAGTGATGTTCTGGGTTCAGCTGTATTTAGGAATTCCTTTTCCTTCTTTGATAACCAGTCTCTTTCCAATGCTTCTTCCATGATTTTCGCAATCTTCTTTTGTAGACGTCTCGTCGGGTCCCTTTGAAGTTTAGTGAAGTGTCTTGTGTCTAAAAGTAAGGCCAGGCCGGCTCCCCTGTAGATATCCTTGTCTTGAAAAATGGCTGCTCCACCTTTGTCTGCTGGTTTTATTACAAGATTCATTCTTTCACTCAGTGATCTCAAACCCTCTGTTGAGGTTATTGAAGACATCTCTCCTGGGTTGTAATTGTTCCACCTTATTAATCACCGCTTCTTCAAATGTGATTACTTCTGGTGTCATCATGGATGGTGGAGGGTTAAAGTTGGATTTCTTCTTCAAAGTTGAAAACCCAGTGTCTGCCTCCGTCAGGGGGTTGCCCTCAAAATAGGTTTTAACTCAGATTTTTCTGAAGAACTCACTCAATTCACATCTTGTGCTGAATTTGTCAATTAGCGCTGTGGTTACATAGCCGAGTCCTTTATTAACAACATCCAATTAGTCTGGTGTGTGGATTTAATTCGTAAGGTTGACCACCGAGTCTAGAGGGAGCTCGGGCCCGCTTGTTGGTCCCTCGTCTGGCTCCTTGTGTTCATCCCTTTTCTCGATGTGTTGTCCCATTTAACTCTTCTGTTGTTCCGTCTTCCTCATCTGCCACTCCATCCTAAAAATACTGCTAGTCCTGGTTGGGTTGGAAATATGGCATGCTTTGAAATTGAGGGGGTCCTTGATAATGTTGCGGGCCATATTGTCCAGGCCATGTGAACATCTGGGGTGGAAGGTATGTGGGGTTATACCCAGTGCCTCTTCTGCGCCTTTGTCTTCCTCTCCAACTCTTGGAGGAGTTGTCACTGGACCAGTCTTCTTGATCTCAATGTGAGAAGCCTTACTCACTCCTATATGATGGTTCTCCTTGTGGCAGGGCAGCCATTCTGTGTAGCCAGTGATCTTTTGCCATAGGCATCCATGTGTTTTTTGTTGTCAAATCAGTCTCAGAACTAAAAGGCCTGTCCGCAAAAAGATTTTGAGATAAATATTGTTTTGTTTGTAGGTGTCAGTTAAGGGTACAAATTCCTTTATGATGGCATCTATGTATTTGCCCAGTGGCTCTTATTCTATCCCCTCTTATTCCTTCATACAGCACTCATGAATCAAATGTAACCCGATCTTGATGACAAAGTAATTACAGGTCAAAACGCCGTAGACCAATCAGCACATCGCTTGGTGCCTCTATGGTTCAGTGGATTAATTCTTGTACTTCATAAAAATTGTTCTGTAACCATTTTTTCAAATCTCTTGCGCTGTTTCTCTGCTGTTGTTTACATTATTCTATGTGTCATTTGCGGCAATTGCTTCCTGCACGAGCACGTGTGTGCACACATTTGTTTAGGCTACACCTACATTCATTGAAAATAGTGCTGATATAGCTATTTATGTATATTTACCTTTCTAAATATAGATTGTTGTTTATATTCCAAACAAGTCCAGAGTGTCTTCCTTTTCCTGTGCAGCTGTAATTTACGTGTTTTACTTTGTGAATGTGTCGTTTTTTCTAAAACATTACCTGTTAAGACAGTGTTGATTTTTATAATTAATCTACGCCGGTCTCAAATGCCATTATGGGTCAGGTCTTCTGATCCTTTTTGGTACTTCTAGAAAGGGGGCATTTCTTTGCTCAAAAACTCTTTGTGTGCCTTTTATTTAGACTCCAATCCACACTGGAGAATGGGAGATCACATCTGTTGTGCATCCCCCAGGGACAGCTATAAACACTGGGCATGCAACTGGAATGACAGACTTCTGCCATTAAATGGACTGGCTAGATAGATTGGAGGAAGAGCTTTTGACACTTGGTCTCTGGGAACCAGATTTTGGCCCACTAAAAATTAAGATTTGCATTCCACTGCCACATGGCAGACAGGACTGAAATTTAGGGGAGACATCTGTGGTTCAATGGGAAACCCTCTGAACCACCCCATACTTCAAAGGCAGACTACAGTATAACTACTAGTGCCCTACTTCAGGAGGGGAGGGATACATGTGTGCTGATGTGGGACCAGAGATGCTGGAACTTCGTGGTGAACACTTCCAGATGAATCTGTTGTGCACATGGAGGATTACTGCTATTTGAAAGAGACCGTGCACCCTTCCTGCATAGTGGCTTGCCTGGGCTGACTACCTGCTGCTGTGTGGCACCCTGGCGTTTGCTCTCCTAGGTCTTGTTGGCTTGCCCCCTGTTCTATGGTTGAAGTCTTAGGGGCATCAAGGACCTCCCATGAGGTACCCACACCATCTATCCATGACACCTGGAGAGCGGTGCCCTCTTAAGTGCCCACATCGTCTGCTGGATCATAACTGGTAGTGCGGTGTGAGTGTGGAAATAAGAATTGTGCCTTGACACCAGATTGTCTTGTGCGGAGCCCCAAAAAGTACTGTTAACAACTAAGGAGGGGGACCCTGCATTGTGGGGACTCAACATGGATAAGCGTCTTGGTAGTGAGCGGATTCACTGATTGCGGGACCCCATGTGGCCCGCTTCGTCGATCGTGCTGCATCTATCTCGTGCGAGGTGCTGACTGCATGATCATTGTGTGTGGTGCTCGATTCACAGATTGCGACCCTCAGAGGTGGGGGCATACATGTTGTAGTGCCTCATTCTACCTCGTGCAGCACTGCTGGAATGCATATGTGTGTGACTAGAATTTTCTGATGCGATTCAGAATGACGTGTGCCAGTCGTTGTGCCTCATTGCCAGGGAGGTACGAAATTTTCAACTACAACTCTTAGTGTGTGTGACCGTAATTTTCCAGGGAGCTGCAGAGGAGTAAGAAAAAAAACGTCAACGTGTGTCTGACAGGGTGCCTCTTTCTTCCCCCCATTAATTGATTGTTCCTTTTGTACCAACTGCTCTCTCCCCAACTGGCTGAGGACTTCATGTTACCAGGTAGTACTGCCCAGACTGGGCCAGAGTGGTGAGAGTGGTTGACTGGGCCAAACAACGCTTCTGAGAGCGATCAGAAGGGTCAAGAGACTGCGTGACCCCCCCTGTGCTTCATAGGAATAGGCTGGTGCCGCGCTGCAGAAGGGTGCTGAGGGATAAAGTAGGATCTTTCCTAGGTATGCATATTACTGATGTCATTTTAACACAGTTGGGTCTAATACTGCTAGTGATATTTCCTAATGTGATTCATGCCTGAATTACATAATGTTCATGTTGTGTTAATTAATGTATGTGTTGAATACAAACTTTATTTACATACACCACATATGAAGTCTTTTTAGTGACGCTCAGTGTATTTATTGTGTGAGAGTGCTGTGCCAAGGCTTTACACATTGTAATAAGCCTGACTGCACAGTGCCAAGCAACCCAAGGGTGAGCGCAGGTTATACAGTGAGTCTAATCACCCACCCCTGATAGGAGTGGTAGGGTCTGCTTGGCTAGGACCTCGCCTCAGCCAAGCAGAATATGCCAGTCTGCCAAAGGTGTTTCTTAGGAGCACACCAGCAATAATTTTTTAAGAATTGTTACATTTTCCCCTGTGCCCCCTGCCTGCCATATGTGTCTCATAGGCCATAGGTGAGCCACACACCAGCAATAATTATGTTAAGAATTCTTTCATTTTACCCTGCACCCTCTGCCTGCCATAGGTGTCTCATAAGCTATAAGCACAACCAGAAATATTTGTTTTTAAGAATTATTCAATTTTCCCCTGCAGCCCATGCTAGCCATAGGTGTCTCATAGGTCATAGGCACACACCAGCAATCGTTCTTTAAAGAATTATTCTATTTTCCCCTGCACACCCTGCCTGCCACATGTGTCTCATAGGCCATAGGTGCATACAAGGAATACTTCTTAAAGACTTATTCCCTTTTCCCTCTACAGCCCACACTTTCTATAGATGTCTCATAGGCCATAAGTGCACCGCACACTGGCAACAATTTTGTTAAGAACGATTACAATTTACATTGCACCACCTGCCTTCCACAGCTGTCTCGTAGGGTTTGAAGAATTGAGAAGTACAGTTGGTGAATTAGAAGCATGCAGTGTAGGTGGGGTGAAGGGAGCCATCTGGCGCAGTGACTATGTAGTGGGAAAACACGCAGGGGTGCAATAGGACATTGCAGGTAGTTGCAGTTCGTATATGCTCTGTACTGAAGTATTTTTCTGGTAAAAAGCTGGGCATATGTCCATGATGCATGTCGTGATTGAATTATGAACACATTAGTTAGAGCCTGTAAAAATACGCAGTATTTACGTATGATAATCGGGTGAGGAACAAAATGATAATATTGATTGTCTTTTCTATAAATTTGTATTTTTAGATATCCCTGATGAAGGGAACATTCCCGAAATGCATTGGATTGTAAATAAATTATCGTGACTGATGGAAACGTCTCACTCTTCTGAATCTTTCCATAGGGAAGCCGAATGTGTAAAATGAATTGAAAATATGGAGTAAATGGTTGAGAAATGTATGGAGTAAATAATTCAAAAGACAAAACAGAGGATTAAAATGAGACTTTGATTAATTGTATGCATCCATGGCTTTGCATCTTGTATAGGGAACTAACCCGGTTCCGTTTTGTTTTGATGTATTTCAAGCGCACTGGGTGAAGCGCTATCAAGGTTGCACGCTGTTACTGTGATGAAGAAAGTGAGCATTCAAGTAAAGAGGCAAACACTGAGCACAAAGGTGTGCATTCCACCACCCAAACTGATTTATCATAGGGCTTAGAAGGACATAAAGTAACATTTTCAATCTGTATGTTATTAAAATATTATTTTTATGCATATTTTGGAAGGGATACACTTGTTTTATTTATTTGTGATCACCTCATTAAATTATATTGTCTGTAGTTTCCAATTTCAAATGCTATGTTTCACTTAAAGCCAGTGCGTCGATAGTCAGGTGCACGATACTCAGTCGCCTTGACTATTGCAACGCCCTGCTCCTGGAGTCTCCAGTCACGATGTTGGACCGACTACAGCGAATTCAATCTGCCGCCGCCAAGCTGGCTCTTGGCTGGACGAGGAGGGCCTCAGCCACAGCAGCTCTGGCTGAGCTACATTGGCTACCCTTAAAACAAAGAGTGGCCTTCAAGTCCCTCTGCATTGTCTTTAAGGCTCTGCACGGACTTGGACCTAAACCCCTGCAAGCCCTGTTTCGGTGGTACACTCCTGCCAGAGACCTACGTTCATCCTCTGCCTGTCTGGTAAAGGTGCCCAGATTTAACAGAACCAGAACAGGGGGCAGATCATTCAGCGTTGCAGCGGCCAAGCTGTGGAACAGCCTACCCACCGACATACGTCAGATATCACAGCTTCTTCCCTTCAGGAGACGTATTAAGACCTGGCTCTTCCCCTAATAAATTGTCCGTCTGACTGTTCTCCCGGTTTACCGTTAACAGAGTAATTTCCAGCGCCAGGAAGCCTGCAAGGTGTCAGTCGCGCTTTACAAATTCTCAAAATAAATAAATAAATAATTTTGTTTGTTTTCTTTTAAATGCACAAGAGATATCACACACAGTACTGCCAGACAGAAGGTCAGGAGTATCACCACCTGAGTCCTCCTCTGCTTCTCAATGCACTTGTAAGTGGCAACTGCTAAAGCTAAGAACTTGAAACTGGCCCCATAGAAGGGTGTTCCTGGCAAGACAGCAGCCAGTGAGGAAGAGAAGAAGAAGATTGCCACCACGTTTTTCAGTAAAAATGTTGGACCTTCCTCTGGGCAACAAGAGGCTGGGAGCAGCACTCCAGCATCAACAGCAACACCACAACCTAAGCTCTTTCCCATGTATCTTAGCGATGCAACTGCTCCATTCATAATGACAACCATCGAGTCAGAAATGTATTTGTCTTAGCCACAAAGTACCCCATTGTCACAGGAAAGTAGACAACAGAAGTCTCAGCCAGCAACCATTCTTACTAAAGTAGAAGAAGAAATGGAAGCTGAGATTCCTGCTGAGCAAGGTGTTGCTCTTAAATCATTGGCTTCACGCTCTCCAGAAAGAAAAAAATGGGTACTCCACAATCCTCTACAAGTCCCCCCTTCAGATGATGTGGACATGGATTGGACCCCAGTTGAGTCCAAGAGCTGCCAGAAGATACATATAAACTGGAAAGTTCCTGAAAGCCTTAGAATTATGGAAAGTGACGGTAATAATGAGCCAGTAATTGTTAGTATTGAGGGTGGCTCAGACGATGCCGACATGACCACTCATATTTAACCTTCTCAGAGGCATGCAGTTTCTACCACTACCACCAGCTTCCATATTTGTAAGACCCCCACCGAGACCTGTATCCATCACTATTACAGTCAAAAGTGCGCCCTAGAGAGAGGCAAATGGCACATTCAGTTACCTTCAGTACTTCATCCATTGGCAGTGGCACACATAAAAAGTTACCCTCCCTAGTTTGGGACTTTCTTTCAATTAGCAAGCAGGAGGATAACATTGCAATATGCTCCAATTGCCACATAAGTGTTCTTCAAGGTAAGCAAGGGTAGCTCTATGGTACTGGAGGCCAAATGTCCCAGCTAAAAAAAATCACGCTATCTGGTGGGAGGAGCACCTTAAAAGATAGCGAGTGGTGATGAGAGAGGAGAATCAGCTCAGTTTGCTTTGATAGAAGAAGATGGTGGTCGTGAGGATGAAGAGGATGTTGGCACTACACATGGCAACCCTGCTGCAATGAGTGTCCCCTGTAGTGTGCCAGCATCACCCATATCAGCAGCCTCCAAATGGCACAAGACGCAGACACCGCTGCAGACAGTGATTCCTGCAAGATGCACAAAAAGAGATCAAGTCCTCCAAAGCGTACATATATGCCACAATACTTGATCAACGGTACAAAAAAATACTGGCTACTTCCATCCCTTTTTCAGAAGGGGATATTTCACTTTCTAAGATTTGGATTTTTTATCAAGCGAGAGGCGTGGTAGAAGAACATACTGGAAGTAAAAGGCCCAGGCAGAAGTTCTGCCATGAGCCTTCAACCTCTAGAGACGTAAGTGCTGTTGTCTCACAGCCAACACCATCATCACCAGCAAAACCAGCAACAGATGAATCCGACCCAACCTCTGCAATGAAGTGGATTCAAGTGGCAGGGCTTACATCAAGTACAGCGGCGAAAGCAATAGACATCGAGCAATTGGCAGCACCAATGACCATTCAGAGGATGGTCCAAGACAAAAGTGATCTACCTGGATCAAAATCCATTAGACTATTGGTTTAGGAAGAAGGAATAATGGTCAGAGCTTAGCAGGCTGGTAATAAAGTATCTGTCTTGTCGGTAACGAGTGTGTCTTCTGAGCATGTGTGCAGTGCATCTGGCAGAGTTGTCACAGCCAGAAGGACCAGTCCATCACCTCAGAATGTGGAGAAATTGACCATGATTAAAATGAACAAACACTTTATACCAAAAGGTTACACTGTTCCTGGAAGAGCACAAGAAGAAGATGAGGGTAATTGGTCAGACTTAAGTGTATTACCTGATGCCCTTCTGGATAAACCTCCTAAGTTTAAGGATGAACTCAACTTCCCTGACTAAGTAGCCAGCAACAGAGCTTGCATATATTGTCGAGCTGCTTTGAAAAAATATATAAAAAAGAATAATTATATATTTGACAGGCATGTTATTGAGTGTTCTAGAGAGCACACAAGAAGTCTCCATTTGCTTAAAAGACATGAAGACAATGCCTCCTATCCATATCCTTTTTTTTGTTCCCTAGCTGGGCTGCCACTAAAGATGATTTACAAGACTGCCCTTGAGTGTATCACTTCCATGGGAAAAGAGATATAATCGGCAAATGTGCACAGTGCTTGGAACAGGTAAACAGGTGCACAGTGCTTGCACCAATTTTGACATATTGATGATTCTTGTTGTGGCTGGGAAGGCGTCGTAACCAACTTTTAAACTTGATTTGTAATACTTTGGGAACAGGGATGATTCTGCCTGAATGCTTTTCTTGCTTTCACATTTCACTATTACTTACATGGTCCTTTCATATACATCTTTTTTTCAGGTTCTTCTGAGACAAGTTAGTTTAGTTACCACAACAACACAAATGTCTCAAATGATTGGAATTTGCAGAGTAGTAGCTTGAATGTCAAATTCTAATTAAGTGGTTGTGGTCTAGGGGAATTATCACTGGTCACGTCATATGATAGATGCTTACAGCTAGATGTTATTGACATTTGTGAAATTGATCAGCCAGATGCATGCAGCTACTTTTCAGGGATTGATGGTAAATGAGTGTTCTCACTTCTCAGTTAATCACATACAACTGCACCAGCCTTTGCTCTGCCATCTTAATCCACACCCACCATGAAGCTTACCTTGACTCTACAATATTGTCACCTACTTTTTTGCATTCCATGGGCCTTTTCTTCTTCTGCACAAAAGCTCCATCAAACGTCTGCTTACCAGACTGGTTCTGCCCTGCACCAAATGCACTCTCCATTTTGACATTTATATACAGTATAATTTTTCTTTTCTTACCATTAACAATTTTTAAAACTGAATGAGTTCTCACTATTTTGTATTTTTCAGCCCTAGGTAACATACCAATTAAATAACTTGGGACTCTGAGCCTGAAGCACTGTTTGCATTTGGTAACTGAACTGTCATATCCCTTCTACACAAATGTGATGAGGTTCTGCCTATTGACGTGATGAATATTGTGTTTGCCTTTGTCTCACCTTTCTCCAACTACCCCTTCCCATCCATTCATGAAACCTCCAACCCTCCCCCACAAGGTTGTGTGATCTTTTGAAGTGGGACTTATAAATTTAAACCATAAATGGATCACACACTTGGCAGGGCACATGTGGTTATAGCTACATCAACTGTTACCGGATCTTCTTAACTAATCAATAGCCCTCACCATTCCTACTGTCCACTCAGGCATGAAAGGGACATCATGATAGTGCAGCGTCCTTAGAACAAAGGTAAAGCTATACTTTTGCTGTCAGTTTACTCTTTCAGTGTAACTGTACTATCAGAAGCTTTCCGAGTAGTACATTTGTGAGTAGTAACTAATGAGTAGTAACTCCATTTAAAATTATATGAGTTACTACTCGCAAAGCTACTATTTGTAAAGTTAGTGATGGAAAAGTTATGAGTCATAGACTTACACTGCAAGAGTAAACTAATATCAAAAGTGTAACTTACTTTACCTTTATTAATCAGTCCTTGAGTTGCTTACAAAATCTATGCAACATGAAGTAAGTGTAAGAAAATGGGGTTCTGTTGCAGCACCCACACCAAAATGTTTGCCTGACTTTTGTTGCAACTTTAATTGTAGTGTACTGGGTCCCTGCTGTCCAGGTTCCCAGTACCAGTGTTATTTCTCTAAACCTGTACCACAAATTGCAACTTCAGCCCCTGTATAAGTCCCTAGTAAATGGTACCCTTGGTACCTAGGGCATGGGAATTGGAGAGGGTCCCCTAGGGAACACTCACCAAAGCCATGCCACTGCAGCTTGCATGCCTTGGTGCAGGCAAAAATGAGAAAGTCAATGTGGCACACTGCCTGTGTGCCATGCCAACAAGCACTGCCTAAGGTATAGGATATTCACCCCTCTAGTGGGGTTTACAGCCCTAAGGCAGGGTACACTATATCCTAGGTGTAGGCATATCTGCATGAGCAAATATAACCCTACAATATTTAAGTCTATTCTCAGAAATTGTAAATGTCAGGGAAGCCATCGGGAGTACATGGGTTGGAAACTCGACAACACGAGTTCCCCAGCACCATGATGGCTTCTCTTAACCCAGGAGTGTTTGATATCACACAACTCCTCTTAATTAACCCACACTCATGCCAGTGTTGGATTTATTAAACCGTGTACTCAGAGGGCAGTTATTGCTCACAGAATAACAGCATTACAGAGCATTGGGAAGAACTTCTTCATCCTACTCCCAACCTGCCGAGTGCTATTTCAGCTCCATCCAGAGGCATTTTTTACCACCCATTTCCATCTGAATGTCGCTTAATACCATCCGGGGAAGTCTCAGTGTGATTCTCAGTGGCAATTATGTGATTCCATTGGGGGTCGAAGCTAGCCACGCTCGAAGATGGCCGCTTACTGAGCGAGCTCCTTCAGTTACTCAGATTATCCTGAATCTATCCTACGTCAAAACACTCCAAATGTGGTCTGTATCCGAGAATGGACAACCGGAATCTTCCGTGATCATGATGCACTAACTTACATGCCCTGCAATGGAATATAACTGTGAAAAAACGCCTGGTACACAATTTGATCGAGCCACGCGCAGCCCGACTTAGGTCAACATGCCCCTGCCCGGGAGGAGATGTACGATGCTGGGTCAGAGGATACGAGAGCGCGCCTGCAAGGCAACTTCAGAGCAGGCCGCGGCTCTCTAGCATCGAGACGGAAAATAACCTACTGGGCGGAAAGGCAAAGAACGACTGCATGAACCTTAATTCCTGAAGCCGACTCTGCCGCTCGTTAACTTCGGAGCATACCACAGTGGCTGCTCGGCTACGGCGGTGGGAAGACTGTGACG
Source organism: Lissotriton helveticus (assembly GCF_964261635.1). NCBI lineage: Eukaryota > Metazoa > Chordata > Amphibia > Caudata > Salamandridae > Lissotriton > Lissotriton helveticus. The sequence goes on from NC_136059.1 coordinate 268,527,585, forward strand.
AATGCGATCCTGGAGAAGTGCGGCCTCGCGGTGCTGACGTAAGAGAGGTACAGTCTAAAACTTTCCACGTAAGTAGTTGAAATTACTGGATGGAACCAAGTGCATCCTTTCATAGTCAGCGGAGCTCAGAGGCACATAATATTGAAAAAGGCAGACCTGCACTGTCCAAGAGACAATCTAACGCGCCAACATACTAACCAAACAGCACGCAAATATCCTCACTGAAAAGGCCAGCACCGCTGCCTAGGTTTTACGAACACTTCCACTATTAATACCGAATAGGCTTGGGCGCGGCGAACGGACGGCACTACGAGAAAAGCAGCCAAATTACAATGCGACCTGCGAATTTGGGGCTCCCACATGAGCGACTTCATACATAAAGTGAGAACCCCGCTGCCTATTGCAAGCGATACCTCAAATTTCCCCATACTATGGAGACAGATGGCTTATTGCCAATAAGTGACGCATACCTGCTGACTCACAAATAGCGAAGCATTAGCAACATTACAACGGTATAATTGCAGACTACACATCAGCCTATAGTAACAGAGACCAGTATATCAACATCGTAGCAACAACGCAGACAAATCACTTCCTCATATACGGCATAGTCTCTCTGTTGCTTCCAGAAATAGTCTCTGTACACCTGAAGGTACACCCACACCCTGGTGCTAACATGAGAAAGTTATCACAACCTTATAACATTCATTGCTGCAATATGAGGAAACCGGATAAAAATCAACCCAGACTAACATTTGACCAGCAAAAAAGCCTCCTGGGCAGGAACCGGAAGGTCCCCAAGAATTGAACCAAACAATACCAGTCGCATGTGACCAGCCTCCGGGGGACGTCCAGACTATGTTCATCTCAATACAAAATACACTATCCAATATAGATGGTAAGAGAGATAATTTAAGCTATCGAGTTGATCGAATGTCTGAGCGCCTTGATCGGCACACAGAGCGCATCGATATGGCAGAATGGTGCATATCTGATGCAGAAGATACGTAGCACCAAATGGAAACCAAACAAACCAAGATGCAAAAAATAAATAAATGCACTAATGGCCAAACCTGAAGATCTCAAAGCGAGGTCCCGTCGTAGCAATTTCTGCCTCATGAGAATAGCGGAAACGACCAACACGGGACCCATGGAGAAATATGTAGAAGAACTGCTCATCACTATCCTTGGTAGGGATATTTACTCTGAGGTTTTCATTGTAGAAAGAGCCCACAGAAGATTAGCGCCTGCACCACCAACCGGAGCAAGACCGCGACCAATTATTGCCAAAATACTAAACTACAGGGATCGAGATGCAGCGCTTCATAAAGCACGAGAACTAGGGAAACTAAACCATCAGGGCATCGACATATCCATCTAACCAGACTTTACGCCGCAGGTACAAGAGGCAAGGAAAAAGTTTGTAGCGGTTAAACAGAAACTGAGAGATCAGAACATCCAATACGCAATGCTCTACCCAGCTAGACTGAGAGTATCTGATGGCGGAAAGACTTTCATATATAATAATCCGAGCGATGTACAAAAATATCTACAACAGAAAGGGATTCATTCAATGCGCTGGAGATCACCCAGGGATATAGATGATGAGCAATCTGGGACCTCAGATATTGAATAAACAAGGTGCCTACATTGCAAAGAAACTGGTACAACTCATGTTATGATATGCAGCATGTGATGGAAATGCAGGCTGGTGATGATAAGTATTGCAGACAGTAATGGGACTCTGAGATTATAATGCATCAATGTCATGTTTGATAGAATGTATAACAATGATTCTGAGAAGGTCCAGTTGATTGAAACTGTATTAATCATAGCCTGACCACATGATTGCGGGAGGCTACATAATACTATAGTAACCCCCTAGCGGACAACAATCCTTTGGGTATTCAGCTGGCAGCTTCTGTCCACCTGTGTACACCACAACCAAGCTAATTGTTTGTTCTTTTCTTTTCTGAAGGGTTAAATGGGGAAATGGGGGTGTTGATTTCTGATAAGGAGAATTGTCTCCACCATAATTGGGATGACAAAGTGGAGGGCGGGGTGGAGAGATGGGAATGAGAAAGCTATCTACCATACAACTATGTTTTTGAGTCATCAAACAGGTAGTACACCTCTGTAACCACAGACACACAGACAATATAAACATACTCCACATTCAAATAGACATATCCTCAAATGTGGTGCGCACCTCAAGCGCGTCTATATCTCAGTCCAATTGGTGGTATGATAATGATTGCTAAACCTAAACCTTTGACGCCAGTAACCTGGAATGTAAGAGGAATAAATAATCCAAGAAAAATTAGACAAGTCTTTGCTTATTTAAATAGACATAGTATTGACATGGCTATGATTCAGGAGACACACTTACTCCAACACAAAACGGAGGGGTTCGGGAAAAGATGGGCGGAATTGGTGGCCTCCTCTTCCTATTCTGCGTATGCGCGAGGTGTAATGACACTGGTGAGAAAAGGAACCCATTTTGTAGCAGAACATATATTTACAGACATACAGGGATATGTTATAATTGTAGGCATGTTGTGGGGCACCAAGGTAGGACTCATTAATACATATGGTCCAAATATGGATGATCCCGAGTTTTTCATGAAAATACATACCAAATTATGGGAATTTCAAGATATAGAACTCTTTTGGGGCGGTGACATAAAATTCGCGCTGGACAGCACATGTGATCGATCACAGGGTACATCCAAGCAGCACCAATGAGAAGCTACTGTCCTTAAACAAGGTATAACTGAGTTTAAACTGCAAGATGTGTGGCAAATGCACTCAATCCTCAACTGTCCATAATAGTTGGTCCAGAATTAACTACTGGCTTCTAACGGAACAAGCATGCACATGGACCCAATCGTTCAACATATGCCGAAAACATTGTCAGACCACAAGCCTGTCTTATTAACTATACAGATCCCCACATACTGCCCACCACCATTTATATGGCAATTCAATGCTAAGTCATTACTGAACCAGCTATAGGCTGAAATGATACATACAGCAATAGAAGATTACTGTGCCACTAATACGTCATCAGTGACAAGTGCAGGCAGGCTATGGGAAGCCTTTAAGGTGACAATGAGATGTGTCTGCATAAGCACAACGGTAGGAATTCTGAAAAATATCCGTACCCAGCTGACAATCTGCGAAAGGCACATTAGAGAACTGGAGGCAGAATTTGATAACACACACAGAGCGGATACCTCAAGTGCAATAAGAACTGAAATAGAAACTTATAAAAAATTAGCAAATGACGAAGTGAAGTACTTAACAAAATGACATACCGCATGTAGGATGGGCGAGGGAGGCAGACCGGGGCGTGTACTTGCGCAGAAAAAACTCATTGCGCATAAGTAACATGTTATACTCAAAATGTTAGACGATAACAGCGCAGAACATTATGATACGGCAGGCATTCTACAGACATTTATGGATACATATGCCACATTATACAAAACACACGATACGGCGCATACGCAAGAGATCCTAGATTATGTGTAGGATGTAGCATTAGTATGGCTATCAGACACGCATCGGGAATACCATTACTATAGAGGATGTACAAGATGCCATAAAGACACTTACAAATGGCAAAACACCAGGACCAGATGGATACACAGCAGAGTTTTATAAAACATACTCTGAATTACTTAGTACCTACCTCTTAGAAATGTACGACAAACATATAATAACAAACTACTCCCCCTGACACTTCGTGAAGCCCTTACCGTTATAAAACTTAAACCAGACAAAAACCCAGAAAAGGCAGACTCGTACAGACCGCTCTCATTAATAAATACTGACGTTAAAATATTAGCTAAGATGATAGCGACTAGGATCCAACCATTAATGACTACCATCGTATTACCGGAGCAATCGGGATTTATACCAGCCCGACCAACCACGCATAATCTACGTGCAATATTTGCTCTCCTGCACCAATTAAGCCCAGAGTTGGAGGCTGTGGCTGTGTTACTGGACGCGGCCAAGGCCTTTGACTCAGTAGAATGGACATACCTCTTCACCATCCTTCAGCGGATATGTCTACCACTGATGTTAATACATTGGATCAAACTATTATACACGAAACCCGCTGCATGCATAAAAGTTAGTAAATATATATCAGATGTCATTCCAAACCAAAGAGGGACGAGACAGGGTTGCCCACTTTCGCCGTTATTATTTGTAAATGCTCTGGAGCCCCTAGCTTGTAAAGTACGTCAGAAATATGCAGCTACAGCTTTACAGTTTAATTTGCGGCCAATTGCCATATCATTGTATGTGGGTGATATGGTGCTCTACATCAGAGACCCTGGGAATAACCTCTCTCCGCTATTACGAGAATACATAAAATTTGGAAGACACTCAGGCTTACAAATAAACTGGTTGAAGTCAGTGGTGATACCTTTAACAAATAAAACCAAAGCTCCACCAATGGAATTCCCATTGATCTGGCAAGAACACCCTATAAAATACCTAGGTATTTGGATACACTGACTTAGTGATTCGACATAACTATGGTACAACATTAGATAAATTAGAAATGCAAATAGAACATTGGATCACACTACCCTTATCATTAGCAGATAGAGAATCTTTAGTTAAAATGGTCATCCTTCCTAAACTATTTTATTTATTCACTAACATCCCCATATCACCCCCCCCACCCCCCGCTCCCGTCTTTCACCGACTGTGCTCCCTGGTGAATCGATTAATATGGGCAGGCAAACAAGTCAGAATCACCTTACACACAATGACATTAGATTATGCTGCAGGAGGCAACACGGTCCCCGATCTCTATTTATATTATCTATGTGCACAGGCGCAATATGCGTACTTTTGGTACCACCCAGTGAAGTACCTTCCACACCTTGCAGTGGAAGATGGAGATGCTCACCCCATCTCCCAAGCAAATATATTACCGCACACGAGACCTCATTTGACAAAAAAGGAAATGAATGCATTTCGCACGACGTCCCTAGCATGGAAACAAATTGGCCAACTCACGATTAAAACTCCACTGTAGGCACCGAATATGCCATTAGCACAACATCCTGCCTTATCGGTGACGCAAGAAAAGAATAGCATGGGGCTATTCGAGCAGATTGGTATCACTACAATGGGTGATTTATATCCAAATGGACAATTTCTGACACCGACTGACTTAACATACGTAAGCAATCAGGCGCTATTGTTTACATTTGCTTACCATAGACTGCGAGCGGCCATCCAGCTGTTATACCCTACATTTCTGGACGAGCCCCCCTCCCTAGAAATACTGCAACTGCCAAAGATAATAAGCACATAGTGGCTCGACTCTATAAAGCCTTGCAAAAAGAAATTGGCTCTAATACTCAAAAAGCGCTTGACCGGTGGAATGAGATATTGGTCCCACTGACAATGGAGGAATGGCATACCTGTTGTGCACTGACTACGCTCTTAACACTAAATGATACATTTTAAATACACACATCAAGTATACCACACACCTGTACATCTACATAAACACGGTCTGCGCGATGATGGAAAATGTAAGCGCTGTAAGGCAGATGCAGCTGACTTTGTGCATCTAGCGTGGCAATGTGAAAAAGTAAGGCTATTCTGGGAACAATTAGTGCAACTATTAAATGAGATTATGAACTGTAAATTGGACTGTATGTTACAACTTTGTCTACTGGGACACTTAACACATTTAAAATCTGCAAAGAAAAAGTTAGCTGCAATCCTACAGCTTCTGGCACAATGGAGAGTAGCTATGCATTGGGACAGCAGAAAGAACCGTACCATGACCCAATGGAAAATGGAATCAATTTACTGTAAAGATAATTATCTGATGTATGCAGAGGAATTACCTACAGCTGCTAAATCAACTAATTTCTGGGAACCACTCGCCACTTACTTACGGGAACACCCTGATATGGTAAAGGTTGATGAATAAATACTGTACATAGTGGGCCGATGTAAAGTTATCATTTTATACCAATGACATGATGTACAATGACAGAACAACTGTGTTGCGGAAATGTAATACATGTGAAATGGATAATGCAGAATGACTTAATGATATGAAAGAATATACACTGTTATATTTGTTGGAAAACATATAAATAAAATAATAAAACATTTTTTTAATTAAATTATGTGATTCCATTCTAAAAAGGGGCTTCTGTATTAGTGGTGCTGAACATGAAGAAAAACTACATTTTGTAATGATTTCAGACCTTTCATTGCTTCACGCAAAATATAATTTTGGCACTTGGAGTGCAATTCATACACTGAAAGAAGGCAGTTTTTAAACGAAACATTTAGTACCACTACTAGGTAGCAGCCTTGGCATAAGGCAATATCCTCCCTAAGTAAAATAGAAATTCATATTCAGTAAAAGCATGTTAATTTCTGAATAAACTGCTGAAGTACACCAAAGTTAGTTTTTAAGAGGAAGTGCATTCTGCACAGCCACAGGGAAGCTTGTGGTTGTACAGGCAGTCTCATTGCTTATGTGATAACGAGTCCACTGAATGAGTTAATAAACTGAGGCAGAACATTGTGTGTATTTTGTCAGTACTTGCTCACTATTACAGCATCATCCATTCTGTTTGCTGAGAGAATGCTATAAAAAGCTGCTCAAATTACTGCCATTATCTGGCTAATGTAAGCTGCACTATAGAATTTGAAATCCCTGCTGTATACAGCAGAAGCTGCAGATCTTCTGTTTCATGTGGTGCTACAGTATCATTGGCAGAATTTCATCTGACATAAAGGTTGGGCTCTAAATAACACCTACAATACCATCACCTCATTAGAGTTATTAATAGGAAAACTACACCAGATGGGATTGTATTTAGGACACAATATTTATGTTAAGGTCTAGTACCTGAATACAAAAATAGATTACGGATGTGTTCCAAAACAGCAGCACAGATGTTTGCCTTCAGTAAAGTTGCTTTCAGTAAGACCCAACAGAATTATGGTAGATGCTATCATTTCTTCTTTAATTTAATTTGGTCTCAAAGGAACAGTGCTGGCCTGGCTAATATAATTCCTAATTGAATGGACATTCCAAGACTTTTCGGCCAATGCTAAGTAGTAGACAAGGGCTATAATCTCTGAAGTTCCCCAGCGATCAGTGTTAAATTCAATTCCGTCTAATAGTTATGTCTGTCAACTAGCTGATGTAGTAGAGAGTTGTAGTCTGACCTTATTTTTTTATGCAGATGACAATCAAACCATCTTCTCCTTGTCATCTGCACAGGGTCATGGACCATCCGATCTTAACTTTAGCTTATGTTGCATCGGTTCTTGGTTGAATAATAACTCCTTCCAGCTAAATAGCGATAAGATGGAGGTCATTATCCTGGGCAAGAATCCCCAACTCTGGGGCTCTCTGCACTGGCTGGTATTATTAAGGTCTCCCCTTGCCCTGTCCCCTAAAATGGGCTTTGTATTGGATGATAATCTTTCCATGAAGCTGCAGGTGATCAAGGTTACTGCCACTTGTTTTGCTGTGCTCAAGTCATTGAACATGATCATCTGGATGACGTCCCAAACAGCCCAAAAGACTGTGGTCCAAGCCCTAATCTTGTCTAGATTGTACTATTGTAATGTCATGTACAGTAGATCAAGCATCCATCTGACGCAGCTATGCTCCTGTACAGGTCTCAAAGCACACCTCAGTCTCTCACCTTCTTTAAGAGCTCAACTGGCTCACAGTTTTTCAGCACATTCAATCCAATCCACTGTGCTACATTTTCAAAACCAGACCTGGAGCAGACCCACACTACATACAGGATCTGGGGGTACCTTATCAGCCCACACACACGCTGAGATCTTGGAACCTCGCCCTGTGCACTGTGCCAATATCTTGCTTGGCTCCCTGTGGATGGCGTTCCTTCTCTACTCTGGGTACAAAACTGTGGAACTCCCTTCCTGAGCCTCTGGGAACCTGCACTCCCTTACTTGCATTCCGTAAAGCCTAAAGACCTGGCTGTATTAATCTGTTAATCTGCTATTTTCTCTTTTGCTCAGTGCTGGGAAACCCTTTTTTGGGTAGCTGCTCATTTTACAAGTTTATAAATAAATAATAATTTCACTTTTCAATCTTCGTTTACTAATAAAATGCTGAACAGTTTTAATCATATAAAAGTGTTGCAGACGTAAATATATTATGGAAACATTCAAGTAATTTAAAACATAAAAATAAGTTTAATTAGAAGTCTTTACAAAAGTAAAGCTATTATCTCACATTAGTTTTAAAAGTGGTAGATGTGTAAAAAAAATCTTTCAAAGTTAAAAATATTTTCGGGATGATTTACGAAGGTAAATAGACACGTGTATTTACTCATGTGTAGATTTACTACTACCACTATGTGTGACCCTACAATTTTTCTCTATTCAATATTTCAGATTTACGCATTTGTTTAGGCCTAAATGTCTCCCCCATCATTCAGTCAATTTACTGGTAGTTTCTTAGAACAATATCAATACAATAAAATAAATCATTACTGTTAAATTATTTATAAATAGTCATCACATATGATTTTTTTTTAAATAAGATGGCTGCAAGATAATAAAAAATAATAATTAACAGTTCAAATCTAAACACTTTGATAACTTCTGAAGTGAATTGGTTTGTCCAATTTATCAACTACTACAGTCATCAGTTTCACAATGCCAGATGTCAACTGACCGTTAATACAATTAAAACAGTTCAATATTGCTTCCTGGCAAGTGTAAACCTCAAGTCTTCTTAAGTGTGGGGGTAAAACAGTTTTTTATTATAGTTAAAAGCTGGGCAGCAGTATTGGACGTTTTTTAGGGATTTGGGTTCATACCATCGTACAATGTAATTTACAACTGTACAGTTTCTGCTGTATTTTATGTTCCACCTATTTAGTGCACATCTTTCATTGTGGCTGATCATTGTGTATTACATTTCTTGTTAAATGTATGGAATTTGTGGGCCTTGCAGTGACACAACTATATGAGTTGTTTCCATTCATCCACTGTGGGGCACAAAAGTCTGATGTCTAGCAAGAGGTGACAGATTCTTTTAACATGTTTGAGGGAGGTCGTAATTACTATGGGAGCATAAAGAAGACATGGGAAGGTGAAAGAAGGTGGGTGAAACATTCTCCAAGAATTAGCTGGCTAAAGTTCTTCCTGAAAGCACACATGGATCCCGACTCTGAGGAGTCTGTCCTTTGTACAAACCACTCTCAAATACTATAGGGACTACCTGTAGCAGACAGTACTAATATTCTACCAGGTAAATATGTTACCATTTCTCTGTTCCCAATACATATACTGTTTCGACAACATCACATACATACCCCTCAAACACAGACTCCGACACACAATGTTTATATCCCCTCAGCTGTTGAGGCTTTCCACACTGAGGGGCTCATTACGACCAGCATCTCAGTGGAAGTGGACCTGCCCGACTAACAGTCGGTGGTTCCACCCCCTCAGTGCTTAATTTGTAAAATATTAGGTCCAGGTGCTCAATTATTTTTAGGAGACCACACCCACTTCCTCTGGCTCCACCCACTTAATCTGGCTCCACCCACTTCCTCCACTGGCACCACCCACTTACTCTATTGATTCCACCCAAATCCTTAAATGGCGCTTCTGAAAGCCAGATGTAATACCCGATCTGAATTTCAGCAAGGGAGCCTTCCTCGGGTAGGATTTTGATAGGAGGTTCCCCCTGGCCCTAAGAAAAGTTTGAAAAAAATGAATGCAAAAATGAATGTAAAGCACTATTTTGGAATAAATTGGCTTAAACAACTAATGCAACTGGTGCAGCGCCACACAGTGGTTAGGGTTGACCTTACTAATTACAATGTATTTCTTCCCAAAAAAATCCTTTTTAGTAAAATTAGGATAGTTAAAGACTGGGGAAAAAGATAACTTTCTAACCTGGCTGCATGTAGAGCTTTGATGGCAGTTCATAGCCCAATGTGCTAGGTTATAACGTATGAACTGCACAGTAATGAAAGGATCTATGTGACAAAAGCAGCATCCCACAGAGCAGTGTGTGGGTCTGTTGATAAACTCTACCATGAACCTTATGCTTGCTAGGAGTGTCTTCCACACTCTGGTGTGAATGGCTGTTTAATTTTCTAAAGTCACTCATCATGAAAAGTCTCATTAGCAATTTCTCTATAGGTAAGGTTAATTCTCAGGTGTGTTATTAACATTTTGCCTCATGCAAAGAATGTGTACCAGGCAGATTACAGAACAGTATTTCATGTGCAATGCCCTGGAGTGTTAGGTAAAAACGTAGCATTATTGCAGATTGACTGGTGTTGAGAAGACACACAAACTAGATTCCTGCCTCACTGCAAGGAGAGTAATTGTGCTGACACGCCAAGTATATCAAGGTGTTGTTAAAATAAAGAATTCTTCAACAGAGAATGTGTTGTTTCCTTGCAAGGGACGCATGGGGTAGAAGGCCATGTGGAGCTGCTGGCCAGTTAACTAATGTTGCGGCGCAACCAGCCCCAGCTCACGGAAGAACCATGTAACATACGTAGCTGCCAAGGTTTCAGATTGCAATGTGTGACTTTCATAATTTCAGTGCAATTATGAGTGACATTTCAACGACTATGAGTGACACTTTCTCATGAGCAAAATCAAGCAATGACGTCGAGGGAAACGTATATATCGGAAACCATACCCATTTGAGCAATGAGATGGTCTTGAGACCCTTGTGTTTAAACACACGTAGTTAAGCTACACTAACTACATTATAACAAATATAAAGCCATGTCTAACTTGTAGGGGGGAAGGGAGGAGGTGGACAAGATATCACAAGGACCATGGCACTGTGAACATCTCAATGTAGAAATTCATTTGAGTGGACAGGATTTCTTTACATAGGAAGAAGAACTCCTACGAGACGATGTAAACAAATAATGCTGAATCAGTAGTAAGCAACATCTTAAATATGACCATAGTTCTTTTACGCTCTAGGTACATGACTGTAACAACCGTTTAATATGAGTAGTAAATGGCTTCATGAGTCATTGAGCGTAGTACTCTCCAGTAACGTTATGTACATTTCATGACATCTATTTAAACAGTCAACAAGAAGTAAAATTATCACCATAGGAGTAAGTATTATTTACACTCATCTGTAACCACTTTACCTCTAATTATAAGGTTTTAAAAAATATGTTTGAGCTGCAATATTGATCCTTGACTGATAAAGTAAACAAAGACAAAAAAGCCATGCTTAAAATAAATTCAAATGATTCATACATTTCAATAGATCCGATTCAGACTGGAGACTCCCGATTTTTAAAGCAAGAAATGTTTTATTTTGGCGCCTCCCCTCTAAAATGTGGAAACGGTAATCTCAAATTACAATACACTAGATATTGATGCAGCCCACTGCTACTATAATAGCATACTGACACGGAACCCAAATCATCAGCTACTTTTGCATGTATATTTTGCCAAGAGGCCAAAAGAAACTAACAGCAATTGAGGAACTGCTGCTATTCATACTTACAGGTGTCAACTCCAGCCTGTGTCCCCAATGGTGTTTAATGGTGTTTGCATGCTGTAGACGGCCCAGAAGATGTTCTCTTTGAGCTCTGCAGCACTGCTGTAAATCCGTCGAACTGGAACCGGACTTTTAAATCATTTTCCAAGGGCCTGAGGCCAGAGAAGGGAGGCGGTCAATCTGCGTGACTTCCGAAGGTCTGAGAGGAGCTGTGCTGCTCTCCAGGCACTTCTCAAAGTAAAACAGCCTTCTTCAGTGCAATGATGTTTCCCCTCGGCCCCCACGTGGAGGGTAGGTCACCCTGGCCACTCAAGCTGGCCAGAGTGCCGAGCAACGGCGATCTGCCTGGGAGTGAAAGGGTGCTGAGGCAGGCGTACGTTGCAGGGCCTGCAGGAGTTTCTAAAACTCCGTGCCAGTGAGCGTGACCTCTATGGCATATGTGCGAAAATAAGGGCTGACTTTCAAAACGAGCACCAAGGCGCACTTCCTGCCTTGGTTCAGCCGGGAGTCTGTGCGCTACTCAGGAGCCGGATATTGTGATATTCACAAGCACGTGACTCATGCGTCATCTGTAATTAAACGGCGGCCGTAAGCAAAACATCGGCCTTAACTCCTGAAGTCACATGAGATGTTGCGCCGCATGGTCCAAGGGGGTATTGTATTCTTTATTTCGTTCGCCCATCAAGCTCTCCAAAACACAATTCACAAAATACATTTACCTGGAAGTGTTTGTGATAAACGTGTAATATATGTTTATTACGACTGTTCTATCTGGGGATGGCCTAACACTGCATGAAGAAAGCTGTAGAACTGGCCCCGGAAAATATGTGCCGGTGCTGAGCACCGGAAAGCTCCGGCACAAATTAAGCACTGCTTGCTTGTATGCCTTCCCGAGAATGAAGAGTCGGTCAGACAGTAGAGAATGAAAATTTAGATTTATTCCGGTATATACTCTGCAGAGGAACCTAGTCAGACCTTCACCCTAGTATGTCTGTTGAGGGGACTGACTCCTCGGAGTACACTAATACATAGTGAACCTCTCAGGAGACTTCGGCCACGCCTCTTGTGGAAAACTACCGCCCTGAGCTGAACACGATCAAAGGAGGTACACAGAGATAAGCAAGCACCTGCTAGATGGGGGCACTATCAGTATCCCAAGGCCACAGTGCCGAGTCTCAGCGTCTCCCAACGTGGGTGCAGAGCTACATGTATAGGTGTGGCGCCGCGGCCAGGGCGACTGACGCTGGAATCTGGGGATCAGGGTTCGATCCCCGGCTCCGGCGGCAGGTTAGCCCAGCACCATGTGACTCTGGGCAATAGCTTGCTTAATCTTCCCGACGGCCCCCAGCACCTAGAGACCCTAACGGGTGATTGTGCGCTATACAAATGTGGATTATTATTATTATTATTATACAATGGAATGAGGAAGCAAAATAATTGTCTGTTAGTGAGTCGAGTTACAGCCTTAAACAGGAAAGAAAATAATAATGAAATACAGTGTTCTGCTGAGGCAAGAAATTCTGAATACATGGGGACCCTATACACGCACAGGTTAGGCAGTCTAATAAGGATTAAGAAATACAAAATGGAGTCATACTGGCTAATAGAAGGCCTACATGCTACGAGGATAACTCAGTGGGTTGCATAACACAATACAAATGCATATATTTTAGCCACTCAATGCTAACCTAATATAACATTACAAGTGCATCATGGGAAAGGGGAATGGCACATCTAAAACCTACGCGAGGGGAGTAAGGGTCTGGGTGAGGGCCAGAGTGCCTTTTCAGGTGATAAATCAGCTAATCGACCCCGAGGGCAGATATGTCACAGTGCGAGGGAGACTAGAAGGTAGAGAGTAAACATTATAAGTGATTATGCCCCAAATGCAGATCAAGCATAGTTCCTGGCCAGGTTGCCCCGACAATTCGCCCCATACTTGACCTCGACAGAACTCATGAGTGGGGATTTCAATGCTGTAGCAGACACCTCCCTTGATAGGTCGCACCCCCCCTTGCAGGACTCCCCGATTACCCAAACTGTGCGACTGTTCAGAGACGGGCAGGCACACTAGGGGCTGATGGACTCTTGGAGGACTTTGCATCCCGCTGACAAGGACTACTCATTTTTCTTGGTGATGCAAGGCATACACACGCAACTAGACACATTTGTATGCACACCAGACATACATGGAAAGGTAGGCACCGCCAAATACTTGGCTAGGACGATCTCTGACCATAATCCCATGTTACTGGGCCTTCGCTGGGCAGGCCCTTACCCGGCTATCCCTACCTGTAAACTGCACCCTGAGGCGATGGAAGACCAGGTTTTAAAAGAAGGAATCACACAATACTTCCAAGAGAATGATGGAATGGCAACCTCTCCTTTGCCAGAATGGGATCCTCTCAATATAGTGATATAAGGCCATTGTATAGCAGAGAGGACAGGGGTTAGACGGACACTAATAAGTGAAGTTCTAACAGGTGAAAGGGTCCTTAGGGAGTTGGAACCACGATGACCGGGACATCCAGAACTGCAAAGGGAACTCCTAGAAGCCCGAGAGTCAGTAGCGAGTCAGACAGAGAGGCTACGGTGGTTCGACTATCGACAATACCTAGAAAGCACACACACCGGAATGGGACACATCAGACTCTTTGTTGGCGTGGCTGGCCAACCCAAATAACAGGGGGTCCCCTATAGTGGAAATGGATAATGATGAAGGGAACAGGCAATGTCCCCAGGAAGGGATCAATGAAATCTTTACCCAATACTAAACTAAACTATACAGTAGAACCTTCCGATATAGAGACGAGACAATAAGAGGCTATTTAGGAGGATTGAGGCTACCGCAGCTAGAACTGGAGGAAGCAGAAGACCTGAGAGGGGACATCTCCTTGCGGGAAGTGAAAGTTGCCATTGAACATATGGCGAGTAACAAAACGCCAGGGACGGATGAGTTACGCGCTGAATTTTATGGAACGTATGTTTAGGAGCTAGCCCCAAGGTTTGTTTTGATGTATAAAGCAGCAAGGGAACTGCAAACACTACCGACCACCACTAGAGAAGCTCTAATAGTCCCAATCCTTAAACTCAGAAAACCAGCTCATGATAAAACAGGTTATAGGCTGCTGTCCATGCTGAACATGAAATTTAAATTACCGAGCAAAATTTTGGTGAACAGGTTGTCGTAGTATATGCCCCAACTGGTACATGTGGACCAAGCGGGTTTCATCCGGAATAGAAATACTGCCATTAATATCAGATGCCTTATGGCTATTCTGGGAGCGGGAGTCTACCCCAAAGATGTCGCCACAGTCTTTGCGGTGGATATCAAAAAGGAGTTTGATAGTCTGGAGTGACAGTACCTATACCAGGTCCTTGAAAAGATGGGCCTAGGCGAGAGCTTTGTGAGATGGATGAAGCTACTGTATGCAGACCCAAGAGCCAGAGTGCGTACAGGGAAAGTTATCTCCCAGAGTTAGCAGTTGGAAAGAGGAACATGACAGGGGTGCCCAATGTCCCCTCTGTTGTTCACACTAACCATGGAGTCAATGGCATGCCGTGCTCGGTGGGGGCCTGACTACATAGGGCTGAAAATAAGGGAGACCCACCACCACATTGCGCTTTTACTCCAAGATACAGAGAAGGACCTATACAGGGTCAAAAGTATGTTGAAAGACTTTAGTCACCTTTCGGGATTGAGGGTGAATTGGCAAAACTCTAGACTATTCCCTACGGCACCGGATAGACGACCACCGGGGATCTTCAGTGGGAATCCACCTGCCTAAAGTCTGACTTCTCCATTACAGACAATTTTAAGTTACAATTAATTTAAGGGTAAACAGCACATTTCTATCTGCTCCCAGTCCAAGGTTAGCACTTATTAAATGTAATAAGATAACCTAGGGTTAGTAAATGAGGTAGGTTGGCCGTACAACAGTGAAACATTAATTTTGACGTTTTTCATTGCCAGGACATGCACGGCATAAGTTGAAATATCCAATTGTGTAAAAACAATGCACCCTGCACTATGAGTCTATAGGGCCTACCTTAGGGGTGACTTACAAGAATAACAAGCATTTGCAATGCAATAGGTCTCACATGTATGCAAGTTTAAGCTATTGCCATTGTAAATGGCACAGTGTCTCCAATATTACTCCAATACTCCAAAAAATAAAGTACCAAGTATGCATAAACGAAAACCATCTGTGTGGTAAGCAGCAGCTGGGAACCAAGGAGGCTGAGAACTGGGAAAAATACTGAGCAATACGAGTGACACAAGTAGGGACAGTGCCAAAACGAACATACTCAAAAACAAAACCAGTGAACAGTCTGGAAAGGCAGAAGCTCAGGAAAATTACACTAACTTTGTTTCGGCCCTTTTGAAAATGACACTAAATTGTTACTTGCACTCCAAGCCTCTTTTCCTTTTGACTAGACCCGAGTAAAGGTAGAGCTTACAAAACTAAATACGGCTTTGCTTACACAGATTATTAAACAAAAGGATGCTATATTATACTACCAGTATTTGGGTAGTGACCGGTACCATTTATGTGGCCTTGTAGTACTTACAGTGTCTGGGCATCTTTCCTGCTTGGCTCTGAATACTTTATCTAAAGTGTTTGACTGAATCGTTCAAGCAAAATGCATTGATGATACACCCTCATCAAAAACATGCTCAATACAAAAATTCAGCGGCAGCTATGCGAAGGATTACAGATATATATTGTTTCTCTGAGGGAGTTATTCTGCATGCCTAATTGCCCAAAGATCATCCAAAGTAAATGGTTTGCAAAAAGTGTATGTTTTCTAATCATATCGGCACAACCGGGTGTACAGTGTAATGGGTTTTCAGTCAGGATGAGTATTCAGCAAGATGTTAGAGCATATCTCCTCGTCTTTTTGTCAAAATGGGAGAATTCCGACTGTGACCAGTTTAACCCAAGTAAAATGGCAAACACTTCATCTCACTCAACACCTGAAGAAATATTTCACGAACAAATCTTAAACGTTTTGACGTTCAGGCCCTCAATCTAAACCTAAAATATGAACACAGATGCTATTGCCTGTATAGTAATCACCAAGATTTCAACACATTGCTAATTTTGAAAAATATCGGACTGGGACGCAATAGTGAACTCACAAAGAAGAGAAGACGCGACCGGGTTAAAATCTGTTAGAGTTTATAAAATAATTAGTTTCCGGGACTGCACGAATGATAATAACTTGCGATCATTAGTTTCACGGTCTAAAACAAACTTGAAGTTTCTGTGGAAGAATAGCAGTTTGTAGGATATGCCTTGCTTTGATGAAAGAAGGTCCCTTCCTCGAAAGAGGATAGGATATAAAACAAGCGGTTGCGATTGTCCTGGCAGCTTTGAAAGAGAAAGCGCGCACAGCGCGCTGAATGTAAATGTAAATGTAAATGTGCAGGAATTTATATAGCGCAAATCACCGAGCAGTTTCTAAGCGCTTGCTTAGGGAACCCGTCCTGGTATTCCCCTGTGAGATAACCCCGGCAGGGTATCCGCAAGGTGAAAGCCAGGCATCCCGCCGCGAGGGGCCGTTGTGGAGATTAAGCAAGCTATTGCCCAGAGTCGCAGAGTGTGAACCCATGAATCGAGTAGGCACCGGAGCGAGAATTGTCGAGTCCATGGACATTTTAGGACACAAGACCCCGCCGAGCCGGGAATTGAACCCTGGTCCCGGGCTGACCTCTGCTTCCAGGTCTGCCTCCTCTAGCCAGTGAGCCACACTTCTCCACTTGTAAACAAAGCACGTCATCCTGCCGGAAGTAGGACAAACTCAATAAAGAAAAAGTGCTTATAACGCTAAAATAACACGTACAGTGTAAAAACTAAAGTACCCAGTAGCCACAGGAGGTGCAATTGACAACACACTACTACTAAGGAGGGACTAACAAGCCTGTTAAGGAATCCGAAGCCAGCATTTACAAAGGACAAACACACAAGCCAATGAAAAATATGGGTGGGGGTGTGGTTGAGGCTTCTCTTCCATACTCTACTATAATAGATCGCCAGAGCAGCGCTTGCACACTGGCTCAGGCTCGACTCAAAAAAGGAAGGTTTAGGCCTGGCAAAAGGTTTATTTTACCATGTCAAAATGGCAGTGAAATGTGCACTACAGGATGCAGGGGGAGACCTGAGACATGTTTTAGAAAGCTATTTTAGTGGGATGCACGATAAGTACTCATAGCTGCCAACGTTTCAGATTGCCTATGTGTGACATTTTCTTATTTGTAATGTAATTATGAGTGACGTTCAACGACTATGAGTGACACTTTCTAGCGAGCAAAGTCAAGCAATGAAGATGTGGGAAACGCATAAATATCAGAAATGACACCCATTTGAGCAACAAGAAACTGTAAGAAAATCTTATAAGTACTACAATGCACCAGGAATGGAAGGGCACTCTGAGAACCAACTGTATCAAACAGGGCGGTGAGGCCAGACTGCCTGCAAATGAGCCTCATCATCCATAACGCCCACAACTGTGTAGTTTTCAGATTGCTTATGTGTGACATGTCAGTGGTTCCAATTTACCTATGAGATTCAACTGCCAAATGTGTGATACTTAAGTGACACGTTTGCATGAGTGCATGAGTAAAACCAAGCACTGAAGTGAACGGAAAGACATAAATATTAGAAATTAGACTTTTGAAAAATGAGAAGTTCTAACAGTATCTTAACCCCGCTCCCACGCTCTCACAGACAATGTCCCCATTGCACAGATTAGTAAATGCACTCTCGCTGGACCCACCTGTCCTACGAGAAGTCTTCCCTGCAGTGCAAGAATGAGGCAGAGAACTTCTTTGGTCCATGATTTTGGACAGGAGAGCAAAAGTGCATGCTGACAGTGCTCCTGTCATCTGTAAGGGGCTGCAGCTCGCAGTCTCTGGTTTGGTACTTTGCGTTTACTTTCAAAACCAAACAACTTGCCCACGTGTTAATCCAGCAAATGGAAGTAGAGCCTCAACATGTACTTTGTTGTCCCTATCAGCATTATGATATAAGTCCATCATGGTTCATTTATCCCTGTCTTTTGTATACTGACGAGGCTTACAGCTTATTTGGCATTTAGAGGCTTAAATAGTATTGTTGCATTATGCTGGCCTTTACATTTTTTGTATGAAATGCTGGCACGAATGCTCAAGTGTTATAGCGCGTCTGCTGGGTGTCCATGACGTCTCACACTGATTCATAGGATGCACTTGTCTGGTTGCTGCACACTTGTCTGGCACCACACAGGGGGCCTGAGTTGGCAGGATTTGTCCCCCTACATTCCAATGTGACCGCCAGCACGGTGGTCGGAAATATGCCTTATTCAATTGCAGCGTCTGCTACGGCCCGGAAAAGGGCTGCAGGACAAGCTGTAATTGAACAAGAAATACTTTTTAAACATCCATGTGCTAGGCACCATGTGGTGTTGCTTCTACTGATTTTCTCGTATACTTCCCCCTCTCATGCAGCCCTTATTCCAAGTCAATTAAAGGGTGCCCAACATTTTGACATACATACTGATTGAGTAAATTACTGCATCCCCATCGCGGAGAGGTCATCCATCTAATTTATAAATGACCGTCTAGCAGGGGGTCATTTACAAAGGGATTGGCAGGAACCACCATCATGGCAATTGCTGTCAATTCATTCACTGCTGCAGGGCTGGTCAGAAGGACACAGCCCTGAAGCAAATAGTATTCTTTTTTCTTGTCAGAAAGAAATCCAGATACAGGAGAGTGAGAGCGTTTTAATTGTTTACTTTTCCTTACCAACAGGTTTTATTAGGCGGTAAGCAACAGTACAAAAATGACTTCATGTCTGCCAACCTAAATAGGCAACTGAGAGCCTAATTTATACATTGGCAGATAGGGTACTCTGTAGCAGCTGCGACAGAGTTCACTCCCATCCAATATAATGGTCAGGTTAATTGCATAGACGTTTTGCCATGGCGGAGAGAGTAGTCTCTGCCATGGCGAAACTGAATTCTGCAGCACACTTAGAAAAAGGAAAATGCCTCAGAGGATTGTTTTTGTGCATAAGGTGTCCCATCCTGCACAAAAACAATCCTGTCTGCAAAATAGGCACCCTTGCAAAATGCCACCAGGGTGCCTGCACTGGCCCTAGGCAGCTAAAAATGCACCAGGAAAGGATAGAAATGCACTGTATAATGGTAAATATGACACATTCCTGCCCTTTCCCATTCATGCAACACAGAAAGGTGGCTGGCTGGGTTGCTTTGCATAAATTTGTGGTAAATTATGACCCCTAATTTAAATACCTATTTTTTCAAAATAATTGTTTTAGTTAATTATTTAAATAAGACAGCACATGTTACTGACAACATGGAATTCTATAACAACTTTAGACTGACAATATGACGAGAATATTTTTACAACATATTTGCTTTTGTCATAAAAAACATGCATATTGCACTTTCCTTCTCTCAGCTGCTCCCAGCGGAATATGGAGGGTTCTCATGTTCAGCGGTCATCATTGTGTGGAGGGAAGGTGCCTGGAAGAACACACCACGAATGGCCAGGAACTCATTTGGCCCAGTGACAAATGTCCTATCAGTCCATGTAGAGGCCCTTCCCTCGCCAGGTGTGGACACCACTGCACTGCAGCCCTTTCCGATGTCCCTCTGAATTTGGGTCCCTGATGCTGTGCTCTGCTGGGTCTCAGGACCTGAGGGTTATTTTTGAATCACAAAGTATATTTACCTCCTGGTATGTGAAACCACGGTCCTCTGTTCTGGTCCAATGTGTACAAAAGGAGTAACAGCATGGAGAGGATGTTGTAGTCAACGGATGTCTAAGAAGACCACAAAAAAGTCAACTTCCTGTTCCTGTCGAAACTGAAAAAAAGAGGTTCCACCCTGCATGCAGTGTCTTTGCCTCGTATCTGGGGCAGAGACTCCGTATGCGAGAGGGAGAACACCACTTGCGAAAAAAGCACAGAACATTGGGGAACACAAATATCGGTACAGGTAGTGCTAGAGTACATAATTTATGTAACAAATTAAGGTTGTTACAATGCACGTAGGAAAAATGTATAGTACTATGTGAGTGGTTTTCGGTAGCTGTTCTAATTGAAAAGTGCAATAATAGAGCTTAGCATGTTTGATTGTGACATTATAGTAGAAAGACAATGAACAGTGGTGTCTCAGAATGGTATATATGAATGGTTTACTAGTCCATCATTCACCACTGACTAAACACTGGTAAAATACAGAAATGTCGAAATCAATCTAGCAACTCAAATGAAAATTGAGGTAACTAATTGATCCAGCAAGTGCATACCCATACCTCTGTTCTGTGCCACACCTTTAGAATCTGGATGCAGCTGTAGATAATTGGTAATATCTATATGTAAGCCCCATTGCAAGGCAATGCTGTGGAACACACACCTGGCTGCTACAATCTTGCACACAACTTCAAGGGTGTACTGTGGCAATTCCCCCATTAGTCAGGGCAAATGAATCATAGATTAAGGATAGAAAAAATGCATTCAATGATGGCTGGTGTACATGTGTGTGCCCTATTTTACCCCTGTCAAGGGTAATGAGGGTGGATGTCTGACGTGTAAAAAGATGTGGAGAGAAAGCATACACGTCATCACCTCCAACATAGATAAGTGAACATTTCTTAAATGTGTTTCTATTCAAAATGTACTTCATCATACTGCTTCTGATCTGATTTGAGATAAGAGAAACAATGGTCCTAAACATCAATTAAGTGTTGCATTAGTCAATACTTAGTTACTCAGGCAAACAATTATTCAGAGCATATAATGAATCAACAGCTCAGTGTAATGAATACTGTACAAGACACAACAAAAGCAACAGACTTATTTCTTACCAAGCAATTTTAATTCATTGCTTATCCAGTGTATTCTTTCTCATTATTCACAAAAACAGTTCATAGATATCAGTTCAATACTGTCAAAGATCACAATGATACAGCGAAACATTTAATGGTGATTGTGCCACGAGGGGGACCGTGCATAGATAGAAGTGATCAGAGATGATATAAGTGTTTAGAAGAGGTAAAGGAGGGATCAGAAATATTGTGACACTAAATTGGTTACAATCTTTAGAAACAAAACAAGGATCGGTTTCAAATCACCGTCCAAATGGTCACCTGGCCATTGTATCATTCATATATATGATTTTGTTCAAATGCAAAAATCGGACATGAATTCCAAAATAAGCACGTTAAGTTTGGGGGTCAATCAAGGTCCAGGTGAGGTCAGGAAGTGGGCGTCGACGTTTCGACTAATGCAACACTTAATTGATGTTTAGGCCCATTGTTTCTCTTATCGCACATCACCCAGGTCCTTGACCAATTGGGTTACCCATTTTTTAAAATGGTTCTCATCTGATTTGAGTCTGGATATGGGTACTGACTGGGAGGAGGAACTTGATTTAATTAGGGCACACTCCCAGGTTATACCAGTCTATTTCAAAATACTGGCTGCACTCCATTTCATGACCACTGGATCTTTTCAGAGGGCCACCTCGGACAACCTTGGCATCTCAGAGGCAAGCAAGTCTTGATGCTTGCATCAAATGCTGAAATGCAACAACAGAAGAGTGCACCTGTTTATCTCCATGCCACCCATCCCCAAGAAGGGTGACAGAAAAGCACCGAAAAACTGTAGACTGATGAGCTTGCTGGATATTGGGGAAAAGGTATTTTCCAAAATAATCCTGGGCAGTCTGAAAGACTGGGAGGAACAGTGGTCGATCGTGCCAGTAGAACAAGGAGGGTTTAAAAAGGGGCACTCCACGATCGATCACTGCTTCGCACTGTGGGCCGTGGGGCGGAAGTCGGTGGAAATGCAGGGGAAGTTATGCTGCTGCTTCGTAGACTTCCGCGTGGCATTCAACCTAGTAGATAGGAGATGCCTGTGGGAGGCTTTAAGAAAATTCAATATCCCAGAGGGGCTCCTGAAAATTATCCTGGAGTTACACAAACAAAACTGGGCGCAAGTTATTAAAGACACAGACGGAGCCTTGACACCTAAAATATTGATTAAGAATGGTTTAAGGCAGGGATGTGTATTAGCCGTTATTACTGTTTGCAATATATCTGGCTGATCTCACAGCCACCTTAGACGTGAATAGAAGCGCCAGCCCTTAAATGCATGGGAAACAATTGTGCTGTTTGCTGTACGCCGGCAATTTGGTAATCTTTGACCAAGGAAATGTCTAAAACCTTTTATGTCACTGCCTGGCTCCTCTATGATCCAGGCAATCCGATTGGAGCTAGGTGTGACATCATGGAACATACAGGTACAAGTGGCTCTTTTAAGATTTTGGAAAAGATTGGGATCGGAGGAAGTTACAAAAGTGTCACAATGATGTAAAGATGAGATTTTGCACAGCAACTTAAAATGGGCCAATGTGATCAGAATGAAATTGTGCGCAATGTGTAAAAGCCTAAAAGTAAAATTTGACCAGGTGATACTGTCGGTTGAAGCTTCAAATGGGGAGCTTAGAAAAGCAGGAAGAGAAATATCCAGGCAAAATTACATGATATACCTGAGAAAGAAAGTAGCAGTCCATTATATGATGAATAGCTGGGAGAATGATATGTGGTACCCCTATTTGGATACACTACCTAATGCTGGTTTAAGAGCTGAAGTGCTCAGATGGAGAATAGGGGTTAACCATTGGGCATCTCATGGAAATAGAAAAGCAGAATTGGTACAACCTGATGGTAAATGTCGCTGTGGATTAGTTTTCAAGTGCGACAATTTACATATTTTATTAGACTGCCCAAAATTTGTGTCAGAGCGGAAATTGTTTTTACGACCTATGTTTTTAAAATATGGTATATCTGAGCATCTGCTAGCAATTAATCTACTTACTGACATGCCAAACCTTGATATCGCAATCGCCATGGCAAAATACATGAAGGCGGTGAAAAGGACTCTGTTGGAACCAAATATGATTGGAAAGAAATTGGCATGGAATTATAGTGGGACACACTCAAAGTAAATTGTGCTTAGGTTGGAATACTATCCTTATGTTAGCTCGCCTGTTGCTTATTGCAATTTTAGGAGTATTGTTATATGAATTTTTTAAGTTGTGGGAGGGAGGTAGGAATTGTCCGTGAAGGTGCCGCCTTTTTAAAGTATAAATTGTTTTGTATATGTTTTATACTATTTATTGTAATATGTATGTGTTTAGAGACCAACGGTCTAATAAACGTACTTTTACTGGCTGACTGACACTGTTGGTGGCAAAATGGCTAAGAGTGGAAAGAGTTTTTTATGCCTGTGACCAATTCCTTCTTGTGCTTGGTACCATTGACTTGCACCTATGTGGAACTTCAGACGCTTCACCACACAGCACACCCTTTCCACAACTAAAACCATGTGGGGAACGGGGTCGGTGGAAACCACTAATACATTATTGCCACATTATCTGACAGTCACATCTTGCATCTTGCTTGATTGCTGCAGATTTCAGTGACATGTGGCTTATTGGTAAGTAATAAGACCTAACACTGGGTGTGAGAAAGTTCCATCTTTCTTGGCCTGGTATGCCCCCACTTTTTTCTGAACTGCTGATGTGCTTTGACTGAGTGTGCCATGGGTTCCTGCCAACCAGGTACCCAGGGCCTGTGTTCCTTCCTTAAAACTGTGCTGAAACTAGAAACCCCATTGGCATCTCCAACCACCTGTCAGCCCCTACTAAATGGTACCCTAGGTACCCAGGGCATGGTGACCAGAGAAGACCCCTGAGGGCTGCAGTACGTATTGTGCCACCCTCAGGGGCCCTGTACACTGGCACCCACACACTGCCTTTGCAGGCTGAGTGCCTAAGTACAGAACTAAACCAAGAGTCGACATGGCACACATCCCTGTGTGCGATGCCCACAGAACCCACTGCCCTGGCATACTTCAGTCGACCCTCTAGCTGGGTGCCCCATGCCAGAGGTGTGGGCACAGGTGCATGAGCCCTGTGCCCCTAAAGTACCCTGGGCCATTCCTGAGCACTGTAAGTGCAGTGATGCCATTAAGAGTATATGGTGCTGGGAGGTTGTCATTACGAACTCCCCAGCACCATAATGGCTACTCTGAAGGCTGACAAGTTTGGTACCAAACTTCTCAGCACATTAAACCTGCACTGATGCCGGTGTGGGATTTAATGTGAAATGCACCAGAGGGCATCTTAGAGATGCCCTCTGAAACCCTAACCTCCAATCCACGTATGGGCTGAGTGGCTGTAGAGGCTGCCACACAGCAGACATGTTGCTGGACCCCTGAGTGGAGAGCCCCTCCGCTCTCCTGGGCCTGCAACAATGCACGTCCTGGGTGAGGTGCTAGGGCTCCTCCCCCAGGATGGGCAGGGGGAAGCTTCAAAGGCATGCCGCCTCTGTGAGCTTCTCCAGACCATTTGCTGTACCCAGCAACCGGCCCCACCAGTTCTGACCCCCACCCTGGCGGGAAGACTGGCGGGAAAAACTACATCAGGAAGGGGGGGGTGCCAGCCTGTGCCAGCCCCACTCCTCAGGTGGGGGAGACAAGGTAAAGCACGACCCCGGGCTCCGGGCTCTTGTAGACGGGGAGCCCTGCCCAATCCCAGCTAGGCTCCTGCCCCCCTCCCACAGGAGAGCAGCAGGCTAGGGGGTGTACTCACCCCAGGACAGGGACCCATTGGTCCCTGTCCTTGCCCTACCTGTAACGCCCCTAAATTCAGTATTTAGGTGCTCCCTGAACCTTCCTTCCTCAGATCCCGATACGAAAAGAAGAAAGAAGATCAAGGAGAAGAAGACCGGCTGTGCAGCTGCTAACAACAGGACTACAACAACTGACTTGGCCCCAGCCCTACCGGCCTGTCGATCCTGTAACCTGCTCCTGCCTAATCCCGGCGACTCATTCGGACAGCAACCTTGGGACACCCAGAGAACCTGCCTGCCTTGACCCTCTTAGAGACTGGCACTCCCATCAGCAGAAGCTCTGCTGCAACAACCCATGTTCATCTGGGGGTGACATCTCAAACATAGTCATTTATCACTACAAAACAATACAGAAACATTACCCTGGCACACACCGAATGTATGTAGCCATGATGAATTACAATTAGAATAGAGCTCACTTTGTAAACATTTCACATTTCCGTGCTCCAGGTGATGCCAGGTATACCTGTCTCCCCATCTCCTCACACCTGACAGACAGTCAACCACAATATTTCAAGAGAGGTGCAATAGGATACACGTAGTTACCCAAGCCATTATTCAATGTACTTTTGAGATCCTCAAGTTGAGATTTAAATGTCTTGATCTGATCGGGTGTGTTGGTGTGCCACCTAGAAGCTGTGCTCAAGAATGTTTTAGCCCATTGAGTGTTGCACAACATTGCCATGGGACAGGGCTTACATACAGATCTTGACCTGCATCTACATCCACATCCAGGTACATGAGTTGCGGTACATATTAGAAGTGAGGGTATGCAGGTGCGGGATCACCTATTTAACTTTGTTTTTTCTTGAGCTGCTAGATTAGTTGCTGTATTTAAGTGGTGGGAAAGTCTCTTGTCAATGACGAATGGTGAAAGACTCAAGACTGTCTGTACACACCATCCTGAAAAATGCTGTTTCCTTCACATAATGATGTGAACTAACACTCAGGGGTATATTTACAAGAACTACTGCTAACTAGTGTTCGAGTTAGTTAACGGTGTTTTTCTTAACAAGGCCTATCGACGTTAACTATCACCCTGTTAGCGATGTATTTAAAATACGTCACTACATGGCGATAGTATCAGCTTCATGGTGAAAACTGCTGCTAACACTAGCGTCAAGGCGATACACATTTTTACGTTAGCGAGAGAAAAGTTACAAAAGGTAAATTAGTGTTTAAAAAAATTCACATTAGTCAGCCCAACATCACTTATTTTTGCCTCTAGAGGCAAAAATAGGCTATAAGGCCACCTCCAATGAAAAACATAAAATAAAAACTATGGAATGCAGAATGGAGCAGCCGGGGCCAAGTGCAATAGAGATCAACAACCCCCCCCAAACTTCCCAACAGCCAGGATGACCAGTCAGAGATGCATCACTTCTCATACGCCCTCCTTGCAACACCACAGCTGTCAAAACCTTGAAAGCGTGTACAGTCCCCGGGGCCCGGAGGCCTCGCTGAGCCTGCATCTGTGACCTGGAGTGGGAGGCAGAGGTGCTGTGGAGGTTTTTTTCATTTTTTTCGGAAAAGGGGAGTTCAAGTCTTGGTAATGGTTTTAAATGCCAAGTTGAAGTTGCAGTAAATTCCACATGCAGGCACTACAGTGGCAGCCCTGAGACAGGTTTGAAAGGCTACTTCTGTAGGTGGCACAATCAGTGCTGCAGCCCACTAGAAGCATGTGGAATACAGGCCCTGAGTATAGGGTGTAGCACTTTACAATAGACTTACCAGTTCAACAAATATGCCAATCACGTGTACACCAATGTCTACATTTTTAGGGGAGAAGCACAGGCACTTTAGCACTGGTTAGCCGCGGTAAAGTGCTCAGAGTCCTAAGCAGCAGCAGCCACTCCATCAGAGCGTAGTAGCGTCGCCCCTCCCGCCACCACTAGAAAATAAAATTATAATTTTATTTTAATCCCCTGGACCCGCCCCCAAGACTCTGTTGAGTCTTGGGAGCGGGTCCAGGGGATAAAACTGCTGGCGTGGGAGTGGTGGGCACTCCCTTCACTACATATGAGGGTTTGGCCAGCTGTCCCAGGCCAGCCAAACCCTCATGCACTGTGAAGCTCTCTCAAGCCCCAGCTGCATTGTTGGGGCTGGAGAGAGCAGGCACAGGCTCCCAGTCTGCCTGGGAGCGCAAGTTGCAGACGCTCATACCAATCCAGACACTGCTTTCATGTATTGTCAGGATTTGCCACAGTGCATTCTGAGAGCCTTTGTCCAGAGCAGGAAAAGCGCGATGCGGCGGCATATGGTGGCGTTAAGGTAATTTTTTTTTATTTTGTTCCCAAACCCTCCCTCCCCACCTCCATCCTCCAGCCCACCCTACCCCACCACTTTGGCAGGAGACGGGCGGCTACTGGTCCTCAGGCCAACGAAAAGAATTCGCAAAACGTGGAGGCAAAAGGCTAACAGTCTGGGGAAAGGCAACCCTAAGGATGGCAGCTCTAACTAGTGTTCCCCCCAGCTGAAAGTGGAAGAGCCCTTTGAATTCTTTTTTGATGAAGACAGTTGAAGGGTTCACCCTGACTTCGTGGGGAGGGAGTTCCAGATCCTCAAAGCCATCCCTGAAAAGGCTTGGTTATAGGTCTTTTATTTCTTGAATTTATGAGGTTTAAGCAAAAGGGTGGTGGCGCTTCTGGAGGCTCTAGAACCACATGAGAGTTCCAGTTTCTCACCCTGAGGTACAGTGGGGTCTTGAAGTGGATGCTTTGTGAGCCATGCATGCAATTTTTAGCTGCATCCGAGCTTCATATGGAAGCCAATTAAGTTCCCGCAAGTCCGGAGAGATGTGGTGGTATTTTTTTGTGACAGTTATGAGCCTAGCAGTGGAATTGAGGGAAGCCCTAAGAGGAGCCGTCGTCATTCTAGGCAGGCTGCAAAGTGTTTCACTACCATAGTCCAGCTTTGAGATCACTAATACTTGTACTGCAACCTTAAGGTCATGAGCAGGGAGGAAGGGTTTGAGTTTCCTAAGTAAGCTGGGTTGAAAGTTCGCTCCTTTGGTGAGGGAACTGATGTGCTTCTGCATGTTCAAGCTTTTGTCAAGAATGATTCCCAGAGATGATGCCGAGTCCATGAGGTGCGGTCTGCAGTTAAGAGCAGTCAGCTGGTTTAACCATTGTTCTATGATGAGAGATTGGTTGTGGGGTAAGATCAGTAGGAATTCCGCTTTAAGAGCATTAAACTTCAGGAGATTGCGTGTCAGCCAGCTTTGCGTTTCAAGCAGGACTGAGCTGAGGGACTGAATGTCTTCAGGGGAGGTGATCTTCAGGTACAGTTGGGTATCATCGGCATATATATGATAATGAATGCTGGATGATATTAGAATTTCTGTCAGAGGCTCCATGAACAGTTTAAAGAGCATGGGGGACAATGCTGAACCTTGAGGTACCCCCAAGGTGACTGGTGAAGGCTGGGACAGGGATTGGTCCACCTTGAAACTTGGGGATCTGTTCTGAATGAATGAAGAGAACTAGCTTAATACCAGGCCAGACAGCCGCATCCTGTGTTACTGGAGGTCAATTAGGTGATCATGTTTGACAGTGTTAAATGCTGATGAAAGATCCAGAAGGATCAGTATGCACTACTCATTGTGATCCAGGATTCTAAGCGCATCATCCTTGATGTGCGTTAGTGCCGACTCTGTGCTATGACTTGGACGGAAACCCGATTGGCACTGGTCCAGGAGTTGGAAATGTTCGATATGATGACAAAGTTGGGCGAGCGCACATTTCTCCAAGAGTTTTGCCAAGGTGGGGATGTTAGTGATTGAGCAAAAGTTAAGAAGGTCCGTGAGATCTGCATTTGGTTTCTTAAGGATTGGGGTAACCTGACCTGATTTAAGGCAATCCGGAATAGCACCTTGCATAAGAGAGGAATTGACAATCGTCGTCCAGAGTGGTGGTAAGGCGGATCTCACTTCCGGGAAAAGGTTTGATTGCAGAGGGTTGTTGTAGTAATTGGAAGGTTTCAAAGTCAGCAACATTTTGCGAATAGTGGGCTCATCCACGGTTTCAAACAGGCTCCAAGACGCATTGTTTTTGGGGCTGAAGGGCTGAGTAGGTTCAGTGATACTCAACTCGGAGGGGCATAGGGTGTTCAGTGGACCACTTGAGAGTTGATCCCTGGCTGAGCATAGATCAGACTCAATCTTAGAAGTCTTATCCCTGAAGAAAACAGCGAAATCTTAAATAGTTCTGCAGTGTCCCTTGACCCATAGCCGAGAGGTTAGGATGATTGTTAGATTGGGACTTGATGAGTTCGAACAGCTTTTTCTGATGATTTTTAGCTAGATATGGTTGAGTTCTATAGTAATGGGGCCTTCGAGCACCTGATGCCTATGTTTTAAATGCTTCCCAAGGATCTCAGGTGACAAAGATGTTCAAGGGAGGGGTAAGATCGCCACTTCCTTTCAGCAAGTCTAAAATTGCTTTTTTCGGCATTAAGGCTCTCATTAAACCATGGTTTGGAGAGATTAGAAGACACTCTTGCAAGCTAATGTTGTGCCACTGAGTCAATAATCCACACAGAACCTTAGTTCAGGTGTGGTGCCTGCTGGGGCAGCTTTTGGAGCCAGAACCACAGGACTTGACCAGGGGCTACTGGAGGGTTCTGTTGCCCCCCAACTCCAGCATTTTGGACACTTTAGCCTCAATGCTGGACCCCACCTTATCTGACAGTAGTACGATTTATTCTTGACAGGGAGGTTGTTTCCTGTGTCCACATCAATCAATTAATCAATCAATCATCAATCAATAAGGATTCATAAAGCGTGGCTATTCACCTGATAGGGTATGGTATGGTATGGTACGGCCTGGTCTGGAGGAGCGTGGGGAGGCTGTTCCAGGTCTTTCTGTGATGTGGGAAAAGGAGCTTCCTCCACTGCTGCTTCGGTAGATACAAAGAGTTTGGGGAGTGAAAGGGAGGTGGAGCACAGTCTCCTTGATGGTTGGTGGAAGTTTAGGTGCTGGTTAATGTAGGCAGGTCCTTGGTTGTGTAGATACTTGTGTGTGTGTGGGTCTGCAGCTTGAATTGGCACCTCTTCTGTATGGGGTACCAGTGGAGTTTTGTGAGGTGGGGTGTGATATGGGTTCGTCGAAGAAGGTCGAGGATGAGTCTGGCTACAGTGTTCTGTATGATCTGAAGTCTCTGTAGAAGGCGTGTGGTGGTTCCTACATGGAGGGCATTGCTGTGGTTCAGTAGGCTGGTGAGGGCTTGTGTCACTGTGCGGCTTGTGTGTAGGGTGGCCATATGAAGATCTAACTTAGCATCCACAGAGTGAGGAAGCAGGTGGAGGAGAAAGCTTTGATCTGTGATTTCATAGACTACTTGTTGTCAATGATGATTTTGAGGTTTCTGGAGTGGTTTGAAGGAGTGGGTGCAGGTCCTATGTCTAATGGCCACCAGAAGTCATTCCATGTGTTACTGCTGTTTCCAAAGATCAGTACCTCTGTCTTGACTGTGTTCAGCTGCAGGCAGTTGTTCTTCATCCAATCGGCGACGTTAGTCATGCATCTGTGGAAGTTGATTCTGGAGGCAGTGGGGTCGTCGGTAAGTGAGAGGATGAGTGGGGTGTCGTCTGCATAGGAAATTATGTTGAGTGGGTACACAGGTGTATAGTCCCAGGGATAAAGGAGAACATATAACAGAATTGCCCCAACACTTGGTGGCAGTCTGTCTATTGTTCAGGAGTTAAGAGTGATATAATGAATTGCTCCTTCCACAGACCCATCATTCTCCTTGGAGCCCAAGAAGTCAGGAAGAGTTTTACTCTCGGCTCCCTCTTCTCCATCAGTCACCAACAGCATGGTTAGTTCGGACCTCTTAATGTATGTTTTGTGGCAATTTACATGCAGTACCCTGTGCCCTGGGCTCTACCAACTCTATCATCCACACTTTCTGACCAAGTTGAAATTCCATAGTGGTAGAATAGTTGTCATACTACTCCTTCATGACTTCCATGCTGGCACCAAGGTTACTGGAAGCTCACTTCCATAACTTAGCAACCTGGCTTCTGAATGCCAGCATGTAACTCACTATATCCTGGGGTACTTTCCTGGGAGCTTGCTCCCATCCTTCATTCACCAGACTCAGGGATTCTCTGACTGGGTGCCCATGCAACAGTTTAAAGGAGCTGAAACCCACTCCTATCCCTGGCACCTCCCTTTAAGCAAACAACAGGCATGGTAATAGGATAGCCCACTTTTCCCTAAGGGCCTCAGGTAGGCATCTGATCACGCCTTTTAGGGTCTTGATGAACCTCTCTACAAGCCCATTGGTTTGTGGATGGTAAGGGGTAGAGAACCTGTGCATTACCCCACACTCCTACCGCATTGAGTGCATATAAGCAGACATGAAGCGCCCAATTCACAAAGGTAAAGTTAAACCAAAAGTCTAACTTTACTACTTTTCAAAATTCACAACAGTGTGTTACTTCTGGTAAAGTTATACTTTCGGTCTATGTAACCTTTGCGAATACCGAAAAGTAGTGAAGTTAGATTTTTGGTCTAAGTTTACCTTTGTGAATACCGAAAAAAGTAAGTTTATCTTTGTGAATCAGGCCCAAAGTTTGTTCTGTCAGACACAACTTCCTTGTGGAAACCTACTCAGATAAAAGTTCCCATCAGGGCCGTTGTCACTGTGGGTGCAGTAGTAGTTCTCAGAGGGAATGCCACTGGGTATCTAGTGGCATGAGCCACCATAACCAGGATGAACCTTTAGCCTGATGCAGTCTTGGCATTCATTAGCCCTACAGTGTTAATGCCCACCCTCTCAAAGGGGATGCTAATGACAAGCAAGGGATTAAGGTGGGCTTGAAGCCTCTGCCCTGTCTTCCCTCTGGCCTGGCAGGTCACACACGTCCTACAGAATGCATCTGAGGAATTCTTGATCTTTGGCTAATAGAAGTGGGGGACAAGCCTGGCAAAGGCCCGGTCTTGGCCTAGGTGTCTTGCCAGGGAATCTCATGAGCCAGCGCCAGTAGGAAGGTCCTGTAACACTGGGGGTCCACCAGGGCCCTTGCTGTCTCATGCCCAGGAGCCTTAGGCTCACTGTACAGGAGGTTGCCCTCCCAGTAAATGTGGTGACTACTAGATACATCCCCTGCTTCTTAGGCTTCCGCCTGTTGCCTCATGCCACAAGAGTTGGGCATTGCCTTGGTGCCCTACATAACTCCTCCTTGGTGGGTCCTCCTTCCACAAGCCATCCAGGAAGCTCAGGCAGGACACCAAGAGAAGCATTGTCCTCCTCAGTGGACACATGGGCAGCCACTTCAGGTGCCCCATTCATCTTATTGGAGGTACATCAGAGGCTGGTTTACCATGCCCTCAGTGCCTTTACCCTTCTTAGCAGCTGGCTGGTCCATTGTTCCATGCTCTAGCCTTTATTGACTCTCCTCCGGGCAGCCATGGACCTTGTTGTGGCACAGATCCACTCAGGTAACCCTAACATCTCCACATGAGCCGTGAGCTCCACTTCCTTCCAGGTAGTGTGCTCTAGGTCATTACCTAACAAACAGTCCACAGGCATGGCAGGGCTCACTGCAACTTTCAGAAGACCTGACCTCCCCCGTCTAATGGAACTAAGGCCACAGGACAATGACCCTCGCTGTTGTCGGTCACCACAACCTGGTGGAATGTATTAGAAATTACCTGTTCTGGGGAAACCAGCTGACTCCTTATCATAGTCATACTAGTTCCTATATTCCTTTTGTAGCTCCACACCTTGGCCATTGATATTGACCCATTCCCTATACTTTGTAGTATTGGAGGGCACATGGATCTTACAAATCATCTGACTGTCACCCAGGGATATTAGGGTAATCCCTGTGAATCCCTCTCCCATTAACTGGGGCAAACTCCTCCCCAGCACTACACTAGCCACCCCTGGAACCTTTACTACAGTGGAAGGTGGTGCTCTTTTTGGGCATTTAGGATACCCTTGTAGTGCCCATACTCGTAGCATTCATAGCACTTGATGGGCTTGGGCTGCAGACCTTTGTCCTAGTACATTTTCTTCTGGTGGCCAGATTGAGAATGTGAACCACATCCTTTCCCAAGTTCTGAGTTGTCTTTAAAGAACTCAGGGGCATATTATCAAGGGGCTTTATCTCCGCATTTTTGGCTTTAAAAGCCAAGAAAGCGGAGATAAAATTATCTCCCTATTACCAAGCTGTCGCTAACACCAGTTAGCGACAGCTAATAGGAGATAGTGACCATCTTGGGCCCCGCTTTGCATGTCAGTGATATTTATCACTAATGACATGCAAAGTGGGCGTGCCAAGATGTTAGCGACTGGAAACAGTCGCTAACATCACTATCTCCTATTACCAACTTTTGGAGATATTCGCGCTAAGCGCGAATATCTCCAAAAGCTAACACCTGCCCAGGAGCAGTTCTTAGCCATGTTATCCAATGGGAGGTGGATAACATGGCTAAGAGCATTTGCTCGATAATGCATGAATATCGCTAACTTTTCAGCGATATTCATGCATTGCGGGCGTTTTTTATCGCATTTGCGATAAACCTTGCTAATAGCAAGGTTTATCTGCGATAAAAATCGCCGATTTGCGGCGATAATGTTTGTCTCTAAACAAGTTAGAGACAAAAATTCACTCTATTGGTTGGTAATATGCACCCCCGGTCTTTTTATCACCCCCCCTTCTTCTGGTGAGAACCCTGACCACCCTTTTGGGAGTACTCTCCCAGATGCCTTTCTGGACACTCTGGTGCTGACCCAGAGGTCGACCTCCTCCTCATCAAGCTTCCTGGAGTCAGCGAGATTGCTATCAACCAGGTGTTGGCACAGCTCTGGAAAGCAACAAGGCCAGGGTGGTGAACTCTGTTACTTTTTGGGAGTTTACGGTCTTTTCCACACTTCATGCTTTGCAGAGCATGTGGAGTTCCAAAAACGTTTTTTCCTCACTCGCATTCGCCAATGTCAACTTGGCAAGCAGATTAAAATCCACATCCAGGCAAGAGTTCTTAACGCAGGCGGTCACATTTCTCAACACGAGCAGTCGCGGATGGTCGCAACTGCTTGTGTTGAGAAACCTTTGGCTCGCGATGAGAATGGCACAGCTCAGGTAGAAAATCTACTTGAGCTGCAAGAAAAAAAAGCAGCGCCCTCTTGGTGCCACATGCACTGATATTTAAGCAAAGCAGAAACTCCTGGAGCTGAAAATCAACCCAAACGGCATAACCAAATGCGGAACTCTGCACAGCGCTGCAGTGTTTTTTGGTCACTTTGCAGCGTTCCACGCTGTGAACTCCGCCCAGACCTAAAAGCAAATATCATGATTGTGCTCCTACAAATACAAGTTGTACAACCCTTCATAATCATTAACTTTGCTGCCCATCACCCAGCCCTTCAGTGCCTTACCAGCATAGTCCAACATCTCCATCCATGTTTATGAAGAGAGTTTGTGACTGGCCCTGAACCACCACCAGTACTTTTCAAGTGTAGGCCCAAACGTCCTGACTAAAATGGTCAGGGTCTGCTCAGTGTCCTTCTCCATCTTGGCAAGCTCTAGCTTTATTTTTCTTTTCTCCTCCTGTCCGTCATCTCTTCTGGGGACAGGCTCTTTGAAGAGACATTGCTGCCTGCTCTTGAGTGGACATCCATTACAGGCAGGAAATTGCTCCACCCCTCTGTAGGATGCATGTCAAGACCTTCTGTCAGGTCCCACTCCTTCCTCCTCCTCCACTTCTCCTTCTGGGTGGGTCTTTCAGAGCTTACTGAAGCTCTGCCTTCTTGGTACTTCCCTTATGGAATAGCCCTTTTGTCCAGGCAAAACTCTTTGAACTGAGCCACTGTGTATGCCTCCAGGTAGGCCAGCTTGAATCCTAAATTGTGAGGTAGGACAACAGATGTTGCAAGAGGTTGCAGAGAAATTGGGACTTGAGCAAAAGGACTTTGGAAAAATCAAAAGTTGTCAGAACAGGGAGAACTGAAAAAGAATGCATTCGTCTCAGGATAGAGTTGTAGTGAACAATGAGTTACTATATGGTATTTCACAAAAACAAGTCCTATCCTCACCGCTGATCAACAATATTAGAAATGGGATTCCAGGTTGGCTGAGGTATGCACCCAGGCCAGGCAGGAACCACCACTCTAGTCAGGGTAAGTTAAATGCACACTAAAAGATAGCCTGATCTACCCCTGGTAGCTTGGCACAGAGCAGTCAGGCTTATCTAAAGCGGCAATGTGTAAGGTATTTGTGCAACACACATACAGTAAGAAAATTAATACACCACAAAAGACTCCACACAGGTTTAGAAACACAGAGAATATTTATCTGATTAAAACAAGACTAAAAAAATCTAGTTAATGGAAGTCAAGATGTGAATTTGTAAAGAATAAAACAGTGCTTAAAAGTCAATAGCGTTAAAAGGTTACGTGAGGTTGCTCTAGGCCGGATAAATCGAAAGTTCAGGCCAACCACAACGGAGGACAGGCTGGCTATAGGAATCAGACAGGCCCTGCTGACAAAGTACCTTTGATGAATCAAAGCGTCAACGGCAAAGAGTCGAGGTAAGGAGTCGAGGAGGTGCTGCGTCGACGTCGATCTGTGGATGGAGGCGAGGATTGGCTTTGCCTATGGAAGCTTTGGTGTTGAACCCCTTTGCAATGCAGGAACTGCGTTGATGTTAAGCCATACTGTCTGTCGGCTTTGAGTCGTGCTTGGCTGTTGAATCACTGTCATAGAGCAGCCACTGCTTCGGCATTGAAGGTGATTCATCGGGTCTGATAGGCACAAACTGACCGCTGCACCAACGTCGATAAGGAAAAAGCTGCAAGAACCCACTTCTGAGGTCCAGAACTTGGAGAGAGCACCTCAGGCAAGGGTAGGACTCACAGATAGCAGAGGCCAGCAGCACCAGCAGAACTGCAGGAAGTCTTTTGTGTGCCTGAGACTTCCGAAAACATGAGTTAAGTCAGCAAGTCATGGAGATGACTTGGAGGTATGGCAGATTCCAGCTCTCCCTCCAGCAGAGTCAGAGAGCAGCAGGCAGCAGGGTAGCAAGCAGAAAGTCAGTCCTTCTAGAAAAGCAGCACAGTGGAGTCCTTTAAGCAGAACATCAGTCTGTCTGACAGAGGTTCAGTTCAAGATCCTGAAGTGTCTGAGTTTAGGGGGTCAAAGACCCAGTACTTAAACTCAAAAGGGACTTTGATGTAGGGGTTGACTTCAAAGTAGCTTTCTGAAGTGCACAAGGATCACTTTCAACCCAGTTCTACCTGCCAGGCTATCGGGGGGGGGGGGTAAATCCGTGCTTTGTGGGTGGACAGGACATTACCTAATGAAGTGTAAGTATCAGTCCCTCCCGTTCCTCTCTGCCCAGCATTTGAAGTACAGGATCTGGGTATAGAGTATGCCGCATTATAAGGGGCTTACTAGTACAAAAATATGCCAATCAGGTATACACCAATGTCATCATGTTTAGGGGAAAAGCAGATGCACCTTAGCACTGGTTGTCAGTTGTACAGTGCTCAGAGTCCTAAGGCCAACGAAAAGAATCACCAAAAAAGGAGAAATGTCTGTGAAAAGACCACACTAAGAACGGCAGGTCTAACATCCTGCACCCACAGCAAAATGAATGAAAACCTCAAAACGCAAACAGTAAAAGATACAAAGAGGTGCAATATAGTAAAAGAAATAAATACAAAGAAGTGTATTATAAATACCACATGCCAAGCCCCATAGAAGTTTAGAACCCTGTATCTACAACAGCTGTATATTCCAAAAGATCAATTGAGCCATTTCCCAAGCCTCTTAACTAAATCCAGAATTGACCTCAAATCTATTTGAAATGTGAACAATCAATAGCAACTTCCATGATTACTGACAAAATTCACACTACCTTTCCTGCCACAGATTCAAGTCCTACAGGATTCCCTAAACAAGGAGGTAAACCATGTATAATTTCTGATGTCAATACATCAAAGTTCAACATATGAAAAGTACACTCAAGTATAATGAAAATAGAGAAAATTGAAAAGACAACAAAGTTATGTTATGTTATGTTATGTTATTTAAAATGTATAAAGCGCACATACGCCCAAAAGCTTCTTGGCGCTGAAAAAAACCCCATAACAAAAGAGATACCAGCAAGAGTCATTATTTCAAATAGGCCTGTGTAAAAAGGAAAGTCTTAAATGCCTTTCTAAAGGCAAGGAGGTCCTTACTCTGTCTAAGAGTCAAAGGTAGAGAATTCTCCTGTTGCTTTTTCTTGAACCGGGGTACCTCAAGTAGATCTTTGTGGGCTGATCTCAAGCTACGTGAGGGGATGTATCTCCCTATCAATTGCCTGATGAACAGGGGGCCCTTGCCTTGCAAAGCCTTGAAAATGATGCATCCGGCTTTGAATGCGGCTCTCTGAGCCACAGGTAGCCAGTGCAAATTCTCTAGCCCTAATTTAATCGATTCCCATTTAGGTACCTTACAGATCAGTCTAGCAGCTTGATTCTGCAGGTATTGCAGTCTTCTAAGTTGACCTACAGGTAAGCCCAGGTAGAGACTGTTTGAGAAGTCGATGTGGGAAAGGACTAGGGCGGTGACTACCTGAATCAGGGCAGAGTGGGTAAGGAGGTGTGCAATTTTTTTTATTTTCCTTAATTGAAAAAATCCAGAAGAAACTACAGTTCCAATCTGGGATTTTAAGGCAAGGTCCTCGTTGATGGTCACTCCCAAACTCTTTACTGTTTGAGATTTTTTGGGGGGGAGACCCATATCAGAAGGCCAGAAGGGTGGGCTCCAACTAGTCTCGCTCTTCCCGGGCAAGATCAATTCAGTTTTCCCCGGGTTTAATTTGAGGTGATTTAAAGACATCCAGCTCTGAATTAAGGTCATAGTTGCCTGAAAATTCTCTACAGCATTAGGTGAGTTTAGTACAAAAACTAACTGCAAGTCATCTGCATAATACTCAATACTTGATTGATCGTCTTCAGATCGTGCAGAATGCGGCAGCTAGACTGATTGGAAATATCCCCTACCGTCAGTCGGTTGCTTTTTATTGCAAAGAGCTACACTGGCTCCCCATTGCAAGCCGCATTCAATTCAAGATTCTCACCCTCGCCTTTCGTGCTATCAACGGCCTAGGGCCAGGATACCTGAAAAAGCGAGTGGTAATATCTCAATCAGTCAGAACATTGAGATCTAATAATCTACGTCTCTTGATTGTACCACGCTTTCGACGATCCAGAATGGGCGGCATAGGGTTTAGCGTGATGACTGCTAAACTATGGAACTGCCTCCCACTTGACCTCAGGTTCTGCCCGTCTGAATCCCTCTTCCGTAGTAAATTAAAGACGTGGCTGTTCTCCAGATCATGATTCTAGTCCTACAATCCGCCTGCTCCTCCTCTTTATTCTTGAGTTTCTGTTTTAGCGCCGGGACACCCCTCCTGGGGTAGCTGTGTGCTGTATAAGCTACTTAAATAATAAATAATAAATAATAATTATATACAGTGACTTTGTGCTCTCTTAGGGAAAACAAAAGGAGCCGCATATATAAATTAAATAGTAAAGGGGACAAGGAAGAGCCTTGAGGGACCCCACAAAAAGAATTAATTTTAGGAGCTGTAAAAGACCCTAGCCGAACAGACTGGGTGCGTTCAGATATGAAAGATTTCAGCCAGGCCAAGGCAGAATCTCTGAGGCCGGCCTGTTCGACACGGTTGACCAGAATGGAATAGTCAACCGTGTCGAATGCTGCAGACAGATCAAGAAGCACCAAAGCTTGATGTAAATTTTTGTCGGCATTAGACCTCAAGGTGTTCTGAACGGCCAATATTACTGCCTTAGTGGAATGACCAGGCCGAAAGCCTGCCTGGTTAGGTTGTAAATAACCAGAATCTTCAACAAAGTTTGAAAGGCTGTTGGTAACATGAGCCTCCAAAATCCTGTGGACAAACATCCACAGGAGATCCTGATTTGACTCTAGTCAATAAATCTAAAAAAGCTTTTGAATCAATGGGAGGAAAAGAGTGTAATGTTGATGGATTAAAAAAAATATCATCCAAAGGGGCGCAGACTGGGAGTTTGGATATATTCTGTTTAATCAATAGTATCTTTTCACTAAAAAAGTCATTCAAGGAATTACAGAGTGTTTGTGAAGGGACTACCGGAGGAGAGGTTCTGTCGTCATTACATAATTCATTCACAATTCTGAAAACATAACAAAGCAGCTATCATGTTCACACGACGATAATGGTTTCGAACCCTGTGTACCTTGCAATGGTATATATTTCAAGAAATATCCAGTGAGTCACCTAACAGGTAGCATCTGATGCCCATCAACTCCCAGAGTTGTCATGATTAATATCCCTTAAGTAATTGATAAATCATGGTGAGCCATCCTATCAAGTATGTAGTACAAACACAGATCCAAATGGCATGTATACACATGTAGGCTTAATCCATCATATATTTAAAACTAATACAAAAGTGGGATATTATATCATGTTGGACTGGAAAGTAGTACACAGTTCTTGATCGATATTCAAACAATACTGCACAGCTTGCAATGTATTAATCCACCAGGTTTCTTTACTAGCCAATATCTGTTCACAAACTCCACGTCTATCATGTTTGAATATATGACCAATGCCTAATAGTGAGATTGTCATGAGGCCTTCTTGGGTCCACTTTGATTCTCCATTTTAGTCTCTATATTTTACATTTTTTAGCAGACATCGCTGTAGCAGTGATATTTTTACATGTTTTCTTTGCACTATGTAATTCTGAGAAGATGCTTCACATGTTGTTGTTTTTAGAAAGCCTTCCTTGCTATGTAATCTATACACTCCATTCAAGGCTAGTAACACAGAACAAGATAGCCTATTGCTAGCTTTGCCATTTTGAGACAGCTTCTAACATCTAGACATATCTAACACAGTGTGATTTTAATTATATAAATGGAGCACAGCCCTTTTACTGGTCAGAGGAGCACTCTGGTCACGAATGTCCTGGAACAAACCTTTGTGTTCGACATGCAGCTCCACTGAAGCTGATCTTCGGTTCTGCAGAGAAGGATTGCCAATTCCACTTCTGGCCGATTCCCTGACCAAGTTATCCAGATATGGGGGTTCAAGCTAACCTAAAACATTGGGCAGAGGGTACATCCACTATGCTCTCGGAGTAGGGGTAGGTAGAAATATATTTGAAATCAGACTACCATGTTTAGACTGTTTGTTCTTTTCATCATGTTCATAATGCTGGTTACATCGCTTTGCTTTATTTGCCTAATAGTCACAGCTCTTTCTTTCTATGCATGATTATGGGTCTTTCAATAAACATATTGAACACTTTATTTGTATCTTTCTTGCATTTCTATGGGAATGCATAAGTAAACAACAAAATGGGTAAGATCTGTTTCTACGATTCCCTTGGGGATCAGAGTGTCATGTTTGAGGTTGCCGAAATCACCTGCCACCCAATGACGGTTAGGGGTTTAGTTGAGGCACTGTGAGCTAGCTAGGAATTGGGTTGACATTCTCTGATAGTGTAGATGGACTCACATTCTGAAGTTCTGTCATCCTAATGCACAGTCCTACCTTTTTTGTGGGAACCAAATAACATATAACATTTAACATAACTGGTTCATATCCCCATATTAATGTTCATAAAGAAAGCCAGAGCAATGGGACATCTATCTTCAATCACCATTTTGTATAGCATGAATGTGTTTTTTCCATCTCTCTTTAAGTTGTCTGATAGTGGATAATACATAAGGTAATTGGCGAAAACATGTCACAATATAAATACAAAAATTGGTATTCTAATTAATATAAATACTTGATCCTGAAGAATGTTTTACAATCATAATTATTATAAATAGCAGTTTTGTCATTTATATATTTACAGCATACACACTTAGGACATTTTTAACCCTCAACTGTTTTTGGCCAACCTTGTAAGAGTTGTACTGTGTACATATCTGAATGTATCACTCAGACTTAAAATACCTCTCAATGTATTTGCTCTTTGGAAATTTATAGTCGGATTCTCAGTGATAATGTAACCAAGTTCTTATCCATTTTCAAAACACTCAAGTGCTTCAGCAAAATATGATATCTTTTGATTCTACGCACAAAATGTAGTGATGAGTCGAATCTGCCCCCCCTTAGGATGAGTAGTCTTCTAATTCTTTCTATTTTTATCCTGTAATAGGACTGACCTAACCACCACACAAGCCCTATTTGGTGCAGTTGTACTGAATCTTGGTAGGATAATCTTGCTCCTTAAACCTGGCAGTGGTTTTGAGTGCTTGCTCGTGATATTCTTCACGGTCACTGCAATAATGCTTATATGGGATGTTAATCTTCTGTTCGCAGGGATGGCCTGACTCATTATATAAAATACTATTAGTAGATGTCGGTTTTCTAAATAATATACTGTGCAGCACCTGCTCCATAGCATAAAGTTCCAGATCTAAAAAAAAGGAAGTCTTGATTGATCATATTGCAGAGATAATTCTACATTTAAGGAATTTGAATTCAAGAATCATGATATTCTCGTAGTCCTTCTTCCATCCCATGTCCTATTATAAAAGTATGTAGGAGATCATACAAAAGTGAGTACTGCATAGGTGGAACAAGCATCTATGGCTGGCTAACTAAGGGTAATAAAGGAGAGTTTAGATCCAAAATGAAAAAAAGTTCACCTTTAGCAAACCAATGTGTACCATCTGTCTAATGTGTGTTGCCAGTCTATGTTTAGTTGCACTACTAGGAGCAGAAGTGGTTTA
This sequence comes from Lissotriton helveticus, assembly GCF_964261635.1. Lineage (NCBI taxonomy): Eukaryota > Metazoa > Chordata > Amphibia > Caudata > Salamandridae > Lissotriton > Lissotriton helveticus. Next base: position 268,569,588 of record NC_136059.1, read on the forward strand.
AGGGCAAGCGGTGAGTGCGGCAACAGCACTGGGCCTTACAAAGATTTTTTTTTAAATATGAAATTATGTGACAGTATAAATGTCACATTTGACTACCATTCCACACTTTTCCTAAACACAATGTAAAATATAGTGTTAGTCTTTAACCAAACAAGTGATAGTAATACTCTATAGTGTGTTAGTCAGATTATCAGCATAAGAACCTGTCTGTGTTTTGTAGAGCGTTTCATTGCATGACATGTCCTGTATGGTGCCCTGTTGTACTTTGAATGACACCTGTCCCAGCTATTTTAACCAATATATTCAAAAGAGTGTCTGTGTGAAAAGAGGATATAAATATAAAAAAATATTACATTATGTAGAACTACATGGGGCTTGTGTTTGAGTATACTTTTGAGGGGTATATGTGCGATGTGTACATAACAATGCGTGTATGAGTGAAAGGCAGAAGGGTTATTGCAGGTTTGCTTTTAGTGAGGCACAGAGAGAGAGACAGAGAGACAGAGAGACAGAGAGACAGAGGGACAGAGAGACAGAAAGATAGAAAAGATTTTATAATCTTAACTGGCATTAGGGTTGTCTGAGAAAGGAAGCCCATATAGTAGTTGAGGTGCACTGTGGAGAGGACAACCTTATCTACAGCGGTGAGATTGAGACAGGATCCAGTTGGCTCCCCAGGCAAAACTCAGCCAGCTAAAACCTGGAGAACTTCTCCTGAACCCATCTCCTTTCATCTTGCCCCTTCTTTTAATTATCCTCCACGGTGCGGGAATCCTCTCCCAATCCGTTGACAGAATCACTCATGTCCTCCCATAAGGCTGTACGCTGGGTTCCACTGTGGGTTAATTGAGGCAGCCCATGAAGTTTGACTGTCGTATTTTACCACACGTTTCACTGCATTGGATTTCTCCTCCCCATTGAAATGTATTTTCCTCGTAAGGTGGGTGGACTGCATGCTTCTGTCTAGTAAGATCTAGAGGAAAAAGCAGATTCTATGTTGTGGGCAGTATATATGTTGTAGATTGATAAACTTTGCTTAATGGATCATGTCGCAGTGGACGTGTGCAGCGGGAGCGCCGCTGGCATGCCGAAGGTGCGGCTAACGCAAGCCCATCTGTGCCTTGACTGCGCCCAGCGCGAGAACCCCTGGCTCCTGTGAACGCCACGACACCCGTCTCCACTACGATGTCAACACCCTCCATGCACTCAACGCCGGATGATCACACACCTGCTTCCTGGCCACCCGAGGCGCACCCAAGGACCCTTCGCCTGCTGGAACTGCAGCTTCACCAGCATCCGACCCGCCAATCCACCCACCAGGACAAGACGCAACCACCTCAGATGCATACTTCTGAACACCAGCTCCACACGCATACACTCCGTCGAACTCTGGGACCTGCTCGACACATCCTCCCTGGACGTCGCCTTCCTGACGGAGACTTGGATGAATGACTCCTTGGCACCCGACATCGCCATAGCCATCCAGGACGGCTACAATATCACCCGCAGAGTATGGAGTAGGAGGGGGAATCACCATCATGCACAAGTCCACCCTCAAGGTCTCAACCAACTCCGATGACACCCTCAGCACCGCCGAACACCTTCACTTCCAGATCCACACTGATCCCAACACCACCCTCAGAGGAACTCTGATCTACAGCCCCCACGGACCCTGTCCCCAGTTCAGCGACTCCATTACCGACTTCATCAGCACGCACGCCCTCGCCTCCATGGACTACATCCTCCCCGGAGACCTGAACTTCCACCTCGAGAACAAAAACAATATCAACTCTACCACCCTGATCGACAACCTCGACAACCTCGGACTCAGACAGCTTGTCACAGAGCCCACCCACTCTGCCAGCCACATGCTTGACCCCATCTTCTCCGCAAGCTCCCACGTCTCCTTCAGCCACACCACCGAACACCATTGGACCGACCATCGCTGCATCCACTTCACCTTCCAGAAACCCACCACGCACCACTGCACCCAACAGACCCCTCGCCGCTGCTGGAGCAAAATCACCAAAGACCAGCTTAACACCGCCCTCGCCTGAAGCCCACTCACAGACCCCACCGACTCTGCTGTGGCCACCAGCAACCTCAGGCGTTGGAACGACGACTGCGCCATCACCCTCGCCCTGATCAAGAAACTCTCCAACAGACGCACCAACAAGAATGTCAGCTGGTTCTCCGCAGACCTCCAGACCTCCAAAAAAACCTGCAGAAAACTAGAAAAGAAATGGCGCCACCAACGGACACCGGAGAACCATACAGCCCACAAGAACGCCATGCACCAACACCATTACCTCATAAGATCCGCCAAAAAGACTTCCTTCAAGGACCGCCTCGACAACAACGCACACAACAGCAAAGAGCTCTTCAACATTGTGAAGAAACTGTCCAACCCCAGCTCCAACACCAACGACATTCCACCATTGCCGGACCTGTGCAACTCCCTTGCCTCCTTCTTCCATCGCAAGATCGCAGACATCCACAACAGCTTTGACAAACGGACCACCAGGACAGCCAACGACACCTCAAGCCCCATGGGCATCATCCACAGCGACCCCCTGCTCACCTGGACTAACATCGCCGGACACCATCAAAATCATGGACACCATCCACTCCAGCTCCCCATCGACCAGTGCCCTCACCACATCTTCAACAAAGCTAGCGCCGCCATCGCACCCCATCTCCACAAGGCCATCATCATCTTCTTCGAGACCGCAACCTTCCTGGAGAGCTGGAAGCACGCCGAGATCAACGCCTTGCTCAAAAAACCCAAGGCAGATCCGAGGGACCTAAAGAACTTCCGGGCCATCTCCCTGCTCCCATTCATCAAAAAAAACGTCAACATACAGCTGACCCGCTACCTCGAAGAGAACAACATCCTGGAACCGTCCCAGTCCGGGTTCCGGAGCAACCACAGCACCGAAACGGCCCTCATCACCACCACCAATGACATCAGGGCCCTCCTGAACAATGACAAGACCGCAGACCTCATCCTCCTGGACCTGTCAGCCGCCTTCGACACGGTCTGCCACTACACCCTATGCACATGCCTCCACGACGCAGGAATCCAAAACAAAGCACTGGACTGAACTGGATCACCTCCTTTCTCTCCGGCAGAACCCAAAGCGTCCGCCTCCCCCTTTTCTGATCCGGAGCCTCCAAGATCATCTGCGGCGTACCCCAAGGATCATCCCTCAGCCCGACATTGTTCAACATCTACATGACCCCGCTCTCCTACATCGCCAGACTACACAACTTCAACATCATCTCCTATGCCGAGGACACACACCTGATCCTCCCCCTCACCAAGGACCCCCTCGCCGCCAAAACCAACCTCCACGAAGGAATGAAAACCGTCGCCGAATGAATGAAGAACAGCCATCTAAAGCTGAACTCAGACAAGATGGAGGTCCTCATCCTCGGCTCCACCCCCTCAGCCTGGGACGACTCATGGTGGCCAACTGCCCTGGGAGCAGCACCAACACCCACTGACCACGCACTCAACCTAGGGTTCATCCTCAACTCAACACTCCCCATGAACAAGCAAGTCAACGCCATCTCATCCTCATGCTTCAATACCCTCCGCATGCTCCACAAGATCTACAGGTGGATCCCCAATGACACAAGAAGAACGGTCACCCAGGCCCTCGTCAGCAGAAGGCTGGACTACGGAAACACCCTCTACGTGGGAGCCCCAACCAAACTGCTGAAACATACAGAACGCCTGGGCACCCAGGATCCTCAACATCCCTTGAGAAAGCCATATCACACACCACCTGAGAGACCTGCACTGGCTGCCCGTCAACAAGAGGATCACTTTCAAGCTCCTCTCCCATGCACACATGGCACTCCACGACACCGGACCAGCATACCTCAACAGACGACTCACCTTCTACACCCGACCCGCCAGCTCTGCTCTGCCAACCGCGCCCTAGCTACCGTCCCTCGCATCTGAAGAGCGACCTCCGGCGGCAGATCTTTCTCCTACCTCGCCGACAAGACCTGGAACACCCTCCCCATCCTCCTACGGCAGACCCAATACCTACTAACCTTCAGGAGACTACTCAAGACCTGACTATTCGAGCAGTAGCAGCACCCCCCTCCCAGCGCCTTGAGGCACTTACGGGTGAGTAGTGCGCTCTGCAAATTTCCTGATTGATTGATGTTGCATATTTTAAGAATATAAAAGAGGTATGTCTGAGAATAGAAGGGACGACATATACTTATTAAATGACTTTCACAAGTTTTTTTTAAAATATCACTGCTTGTGTAGAAGGCATATGGCATGATTATGATGCTGGTCGGACTCTCGTCCGACCGGCACCGTAACGGAAGTGGGACCGCCCGACAAGGAGTCTCATCTACAGACCTACTTCAGACCACCAACTTCACCAACTTGGACATAATTGCACCACTTGCCCTCGATGCTAACACTTGCATCCTACTTGTAGACCTGAACTTTCAGCTGGAAGACCATACCAACCCCAACTCAAAAGCAATCATCAAAGTCCTTGGAAGTCTGGGATTAGCTCAATGAGTAAAGGTACCTACCCACGTAGCTGAACATCCCCTTGATCCTATTTACTCCTCTTTTGGCAACATCTAATTCTAAAATCCCACACCAGTCTCCTGAACAGACCACTTTCTCATCAAGTTCAGCATCCTCGTCTGGGTCCAATGTGCATACACCACTGCCAGACAAGCCTGCCGAAACTGGAGCAACATCACTGACAAATGCTGGAACACAGGGCTTGAAAAATCTTTAACATGTTACTGGATCTACAGGACTATTATCTTGAATAATCTACTCGACCTAACTGTAATGTACTTAACCCATGAACTGGTTTCAAATTGTTTGATCCTAGGCAAATATTATGTCTTATTGATCTGCCTTTTTCTTAACTGTCACATTAGAGAGCACCTTCAAATATGCAAGTTCACTATTTCTGCCAGAAAAAAAACTATGTTAATTTATCAGACTAAACATTTGCTCCATGTATACTAAGAATCAAGCCCACATATACTTTACACATGATCCCTGGCTTACCTCTTAGTTCATTAATAGCACTCCGATCTTGGTAGGAGCAGGAATATTTCTAAGTTCATGTTTAAAAACTCACTTTTCATAAATATGTTAAATAAAGCATGTTTTGGTAGTGCACTGAGATTTACAGATAGTACATTTTCCATTGAAATGGCCACAAATGTTTCCCACTAACATTTAGTGTTAGTGATAAAACTATAGAGCGCATAAACAATGTTTAGAAATGTTGTTTCAGCAAAAATATTTAAAATCTGCACATCACCAAGTAAAGTGTTTTGATTTGTTTTAATCCTATAAAAACTATTTTTTTTTCACCACAGAGTTCATGAAGAGTTCATGACCCCTACCAAAATTCAGTGAGCAGTGCATGGTCAATGTGCATAATTCCTGTGAGCAAGTGCTTTTCTACAAAGCATATGAATGAGTATAATAATTCTCGTATTTCTTGGTACCTTGCTTCCTATGCAATGCATATTACACAAACATGTGCATACAGGTGTGGTTTATGTCAGTACGCAAAGAGCTAGCACATGCCTTGGAGATAGAGCAACCCAGAAACTAAGTAGCAATTCAATTCAATCAATCTTTATTCGATAATTTTCCAATCATAAACGACACAATACATCATAAAATGTCATTAAAAAGAAAACGAGTATACCCTAGAAACATACAGTCTTAAAAAGATTAATATATCATTTACGAAAGACCCTGCCAATATTTCATTGAGATAGCTCTTAAAAAAAATCTGTTTAAACATTCCTCCAGAAATTTGAAGAAAAAAAAGTAGGAACCGCTATAAAATAGATAATATTTCATGAAGAAGGAAGATATTTCCTTCGCAGTGCCCATGCCCAGCTAAGGATTTTCGCAACAGCTATAACAATATCAGATCTGGTGTTTGTTACCAAAATACGCAGTGCTACCATACCCGTTCTTGTACCCAAGTTAGCACAAAGCGGCTTAAGCCACTTGCGAAGAGGGCTATCATAGACTGGGCCCACAAAAAATATGTGACTAATAGACTCTTCCTGTGATGAGCATGATGGACAGTTAATGTCTGGAGCATTGTTTCAGTTTGCGGTGAAATTTCTTAGCGGAAGAGTGCCCACTCTGAGTTGGATATATAGTTTCCTGTCAAAAAACCGAATTGGTAAATTTACCGATTTTGAAAATTTACCGATTCGGTAAAAGTACCGAATCGGTAAAATACCGAATCGGTAAATAAAATAGGATAAATCGAAGAATGAGATGTAGGTAAGCTCTGAAATACCGAATTTGCTTCAAATTCGGTATTTAAGAGTCAGTATTTACCATGGATTCAAATCAGGTGGTAACCAGGTGCAGCCTATAAAATTGGACCCAAAATGCAATGCTGTTTGCACAATGGCGGCATTTTATGTCATCGCAAGACGGCTACGGCTACAGGAGGAAGGAGAGAGGGAATGGCTGAGACAGGAGCAGGTCTACAGGCAGAGGGTGACCCTGTTCATGCTCACAGAGGCAGAGATACAGCAGAGGTACAGGTTGGATCCAGACACCATCTTGGAACTAATCAGGGACCTCCAACCACTGTTGCAGCACACTACCCCAAGGGCACATGCAATTCCACCCCATGTACAGGTGCTGTGCAGCCTCCACCTGCTTGCGTCTGGGAGCTACCAGAGCGTGGTTGTTGTGGCGGGTGGGGTGACCCAGAGCAGCCTCTCAAGGTTTTTTCACGAATTCCTTGACGCCATGTTGCAGAGGATGGAGCATTACATTTCTTTTCCTGCCACCCATGCTGAACTGGTTCAAACCAAATCTGACTTCTACCAGATGGCTAGATTTCCCCATATCATCGGCTGCATTGATGGCACGCATATCCCCATTTGTCCCCCTGCTGCCACGGAATACATCTACAGGAATAGGAAGTCAACGCACACCATCAATGTGCAGGTGATTTGCAATGCTAAGTGCGCCATCACTGACCTAGTGGCAAAATACCCTGGGAGTACCCACGACTCCTACATATTTCAAAACAGTGGCATCTATGCACGGCTGGCTGCAGGGGAATTTGGTGAAGGATACCTCCTAGGTGAGACACAGTGTCAGACCCCCATCATACCAATTGCAGTAAGAAGTACATGTATGCATGTGAGTAATGTATTCCTTTTTCATTCCAGGAGACAGTGCATATGCCCTCCGCTCATTCATACTGACCCCCTACCTCAACCCCTCAACACCCAGGCAGAGGAGGTATAAGCGGGCCCACAAAAGCACAAGGAATGTAGTAGAACGGACCTTTGGCATATGGAAAAGCAGATTCAGATGCTTGCACAAGAGTGGAGGTGCAAGGCAGTATATCCCCATCACTTGCTGTAAGATAATTGCTGCCTGTGCCATGTTGCACAACCTTGCTGTGAAGAAGGGCACTGAGGTGGAGTTGTCAGACTACGAGGATCATGATGACGACAATGCTGTGCCAGAAACCCAACCTGCTGGAGTGTCAACACCAAGTGATGGCAGATACAGACGTGAGGAGATTACAGACAACTATTTCTGAGTGAGTAAAGAGACACAGACAGGTTGTGAATGTGAAAAACGATGTTTAATGTTGCCACAACGTTCATGCACTGATGTGGAACAAAAAATAAGTATTGTAACGTGGGGACTGCTAATGTCCCAGGTTGCCTCACCCACACTGTCAATGTCATTTGCGGCCGCGCTTCACAGAGCCACTGGGGTGTTGCTCACTCCCTTCAGCATGGCCTGCAGGCTAAGCTGAGCGCCTGGAGCTCTGGCGTGGCTCAACAACTGCGCTAGCAGGGCTGCTGCGGCTGCTGCTGTCGTCTGCCTCAGCCATGTCCAGGGCAGGATTCACAGCAGTATGGGAGATGATCATGGCCTCCAGGGCACTGGTGATCCTGCCCATGCCCCTGGTTAATTCCGCGGTGTTCTGCGTGAGGCTTTCCTGCATGTTGACGCCCCTACGGCATTGCTGGGATGATGCCGTGGCCAGCCAGTTCATAGCCCTGTTGTGCACACGCGCATCCCTGCGCCTTGTGTGCTCCTGGGTATCCATTTTTGCGCACAGCTGGTTGATGGTGGTGGTCATGTGAAGCATTCCAGATGCTATGTCACTGTTGGTCTTTGCAACCTCCCTGTTGGTTTCCACTAAATCAATGATGCCCTTGGCCATGTCTCCCATTTGCTGATTTAGGATTCGAAATTGGCGGTGGCAGGCCTGAATCGCTTTCCCCTGCATGCGCTGGATGCGCACCATGCTCCCCTCAAGGCCACGGAACACAGTGCCCTCTCCAGGTGGACCTGCACTGCTGGGAGTGCGTTAGCGGCTTTGAGTGCTGCTGGACTGATGGGTGCACACCTGTGCAGTAGGAGTGACTTGTATGGTTGCTGGAGCCTCACCCTCACCTCCCGCCATGACTCTCAGTGGGGCCACATTTCCTGGTGAGGTAGCAGGTGTTGTCAGGGACCGTGATGGGGAGTTCTCAGGTGAGAACAGAAATGGGGATGATTGGGAAAGGTGTGGGGAGTGGGCAAACACAAGGGGACGAACAGTGTCATCCTCATGGGAGATGGCCGTGGCGTCTTCGTCCTCCTGCGAGGCATCTGCGGTGCTTGGCCCTGCCTCAACACTCTCCTCCCTCGCTGGTGCAGTTCCTTGTGATGCAGATGGTCCACTGCCTGATGTTGGCCCTAGGTATAAAGAAGCGTATGTACACTGAGTGCTATTGTCTTACAGTCACTACAATAAATGCATTGCACATTTCACTTTCATTACTCTGATTGGCTTTCAATGCCTTGCTGTTTTCTGTGCACTTACATGTGGTCCTACATTTGCTGACTACATTTCCCATAATGCATTGCTCATGTATAGTGCTAGCAGTACTGGACTGGGGTCGGCCTGTACACAAAGGCTAAAGGGCAGCAGTTTGCTTAGGGGTGTCATGCTGCGCACGCCTCTTACCTTTTCTAGTAGCTCTGGCTGAGCTGTCCACATCTCCTACTCCCACAACACTGTCAGGCTCGATGGTTGAGGCCACCAGGTCCTCAAGGTCAGTCAGGGGGGGCGCTGGGTTCCTGCCTCCACCGGTCACACCAGCCTGCTTGTGGATCTCTGCCATTTTTTTGGGGTGAGGCTCCTGAGGTCGTAAAATCTTTTCTTCAGGTCCTCTTGGCTCCTGCTGGTCACACCCACAGCATTCACCTTCTCCCCTATGGCAAGCCACAGTTTTCTTTTGGCTGACTCTGGTACTGTGAGGGACAGCCTGCCAAAAAGCTGTTTGTGGACCCTCACCACTTCCTCCACCAGTACCTGCAGCTCCATGCTGCTGAACTTTAATTTTCGTTTTCTTTCAGCCTTCTGGCTCTCTGTGCTGCTTGCCATTATTACTCTGTTTCACTGCAAACAAATCTCTCCCTGCTGCTCTGTCTCTCTGCTCAGCTCTGACTGCCTCTCCAGAACCTTCTAATGAGTTGCATCTGCCTGGGTAGCCACTTCCTGGTTGGGAGGGGGAGGGTGGTAGCACCTGATTGGCTGTTTTCATTAGTTTCACTTTTGCTTGCTTCCCGATTCGGAATTTACCGAATCTGTATTTACCGAATCTGTATTTACCGATTTGGTATTTTCAATGCATTCCTATGGGCCTTTGGGCACATAGGGATGAATGGGAAATACCGTGTCGGGAAATACCGATTCGGTAAATACCGATTCGGTAAATTCCGAAAGTCCGATACCGACTTTTACCGAATCGGTAAAAAATACCGATTTTTTTTTACCTACATCTCATTTACCGATTTTTGAATACCAAATCGGTAAAATTCGGTATTTAAGAATCGGTAAAATCTGATTACCTACATCTGGCCCTATAACATCTATTTGTGGTGACTAGTTCATCCTCCTGCCCATAGTCACACCTAAATAGGTGAAGGTGTCGGTTTGTTCCAGGGGTGCACTGTTCAATTCTACTCTGCCTTTAACAGATTTATGTTTATGCAACACCATGAACTTTGTTTTGTCAACATTAACTATTAGATCATGGTCATTACAAAAATCACTAAATCTGTCGAGGGCATGTTGCAGACCCGATTGAATTTTAGATACAATTAATGTATCGTCTGCAATAAAAAAGGAGCCCTTGAATCGGCTTCGTTGGTGCATCAGTTGGAAAATTATTGTAATAACCGACTACCTTATTTATAAATAGGGAGAATAGGGTAGGGGCAAGGACACACCCTTGCCGCACTCCCTTATTGACAGGGAAACTATCTGTTAGTTTGCCCTGCTGTCCCCACCTTACCTGAGCATAATTCGCCTCATGAAGTTTAATAATGAAAGACAAAAGTTCAAGAGGCATCCCAGCCTCCTTTAATATGGCCAATAACTTATGGCGTGGCACTAAATGCGAAGCTGATTTTAAATCAACAAAGGCTACATAAAGAGTCCCCCCTGCAAGAATCACTGTATTCCAATATATCATTACAAATCTGAAAACTTGATCTATGGTGCTGATGTGGGGTCTGAAACCCGCTTGGTAGGTAGATAATGTATTCTGATCTATTACCCATTCATTAGCCCTACCTAGCACAAGCCTAGCCACAATTGTCTGTGGAGTATCAATTAGGCTTATCGGCCTGTAATTGCTTGGGCTAGCACAGTCTCCCTTTCTATGTATGGGGACAAATTCAGCCCCACACCATGTATCTGGGATTGGTGCACCACTAGCAATAGCATTTATGAAGATAAAAATATAATCTGTCCAGGTCTTCCTGTCCAGTTTATAAACATCGGCTGGGATACAATCCGGGCCGGGGGTCTTCCCTGCTGGGTCCCTCTCCAATACGCGTTCGATCTCTCTTTTGGTGAATGTGAGGACGACCTCACTAATAACCTCAGGGTAAGCTATTACATTGCTATTTAGGGAGGCAAATTGGGCTTGATAATGCTCAACCCAAAGTTCTGGGGGTACATTATAAACAGGTACAAAGTCAGTAGCACCACTACCCCACTTTACTATTTGCAAAAACTTAGTCCAGTTCTTCCCCTTACTAGCATTGGACTGGCTCATCCATCTATCCTCGTCAAAGTTCTTCTTTGCCAGCGCTTGTGCTTTCTTATAATTTGCCCTTGCTATTTTAACCTCATGTGGAGCTCCTATTTTAATTGTATTTGAGAGATGCTTGAATGCAGCTCCACATGCCTCATTATACCAGTTGGCCGATTTTTCCTTTATAATATGCCTATGCGGTCCTCTAGTTTTTGTGAAAAGGGACTTTAATTTAGTAAATAAGTTCTCGTGAACCTTCATAAGGTCTGGGGGAAACTTATCCTGGGTATCTCCAGAACTAAGCCTTGTTAAAGTTTGTTCAATTGTCAACTTAATCTGCTTTAATGCACCTTCCTCTTCAGAGACTGCTACCCACTTCAGCCGACGGGAATCTTGGGTCATAATTACATCTCCTATATCGCTTACCAAAGCAACATTAGAGTGATCTATGCCCTTCCTAACTAAGGTTAATGAGAGAAGGTCATGGTCACTTTCCGGTCTGTGGTAAACCCGCATATCCACAAATCTGGGCCATAGCTCCAGACTAAGTAGGATGTAATAAATTCTACTACCTCTAATCGCATTTGAGAAGGTGTTAGTGCCTTCCATATCTGATGGAGATCTCCCATTGGTAGCCCTTAGCCCCCTCCCCAAGGATAAACTTTTCAGCTGCAACGCCGCCTCAGACCACTTATTAAATGGCGGCAGCGATAGAGATGGTATTCCTCAGTTCTGATCTTCCTTCATGCTAAGGCTATGATCATCTAAGCCTAAGGGCTTGAATGTACAGTTCAAATCGCCTGCAACAACCAAGTGGTTTAAACTAGCCAGATCATTTATAAATGTGTCCAGGAGAGCAATGGGTGGTGAGGCTTTCCCACCGCAATCCCTCTCGCATGCACATTAAGAAATAAGAAATCTGGCTCACCCTCTATACTGATCTTGATAGCAAGAATGTCTGGGCTATCTATTAGCAATTCCTCTATATGGATTGATGACTGTTGCTTGACCCATATTAGCAGTCCCCAACTAGGTCTCCCCCTGGGATTTGCAATTGCAGCTTTGCCAAAAGCCAGGTATCCTGGGCGGTAGATCATATCCACGACCAGGTCTCCTGGAAGGCAATAACATAATATCATTCAATAAAACTTGACCATTCGTGAGACAGTGTCTTAGTCATTAGGCGGGGCGATATTCCAAGATAGTTGTAGTAGATGTTGAGGGCCCTAAGTGAACCTGACACTTATCCTCCATTTGATGGGAGTTCCTTTTGGGGCAATGGGGTGGAATTATACAACTATCATGGTGCTCCTCCAGATTCAAGGCGGTACAAACGGGGGTGGTGATGGACGGAGCATCTGAACCAATCAAACACTCACACCCAGTCAAAAGATCTGGGTTTAATCCATCACCGTTCTTTAGCCCACTCTGCCACCCCAGTTCAGACATGGCCATGTGCAAATCAGTCTGACCCTGTGCCTCATGGGAACAGTCCAGCCCGAACTGCCAAGCCATGCCTTCCCTGGACCGGAAACAAGCTTCCTAGGACTGGTTTCTGGCATTTCAGCCATCTTCAGCCAGGCTTGCTTGAATCCAGTGGCAAAGTGAGCAAGGGACTCATGTCTGAGCATACCCTGCCAACTTATGGCGAACAAAGCGGTACAAAAGGGGGTGGTGATGGATGGAGCATCTGAACCAATCAAACACTCACACCCAGTCAAAAGATCTGGGTTTAATCCATCACCGTTCTTTAGCCCACTCTGCCACCCCAGTTCAGACATGGCCATATGCAAATCAGTCTGACCCTGAGAGTGAAATCTGTGTCGCCAACCTACCAGTGGGATGGCTGTACAACACTAGACTTCTATCCAATAGTTGACTCAGCCAAAGTGCTTTCAAAACAGTAGTGCTGGAGGTGTGCAGTGCAAAGTGAAGTGACAACTAAAAATGACTATGAGGGCGAAAAATATGTTTATACAGAATCGTCCCAATGCCAAGATTAAAAATAACCTGTTAGTGTGGAAAAATGACTATCTTTCAGCAATAGATGAAAGGTCAACATTTTTCAGCCGTAAAGGTAACAGTGACCGGCTTAATAGAGAATATACATCAGTGGTTATGAACCACCCTACCAGGACCTGATATGGACCGTGGTGATCGGTAGGTACTAATGTCGTCTTCTTTCCTGAAATAATGCAAAATAATGATAGGTTCGTGACATAGGTAGATGAACGTACATCCTCTTGAGCAAAATGAACAGTTCCATGCTTGTCTCAAACAATAGACAACCAAGCCTAAAGAGTGGCCAAACAAATTTGGATTCATAGCAATATTACTCACCCAGCTTTATGTGGGATTAAGCCTCATCTCACCCGGCAACTGCTCGGTAGATGAGGCCCCGCTCTATTTGTGGGTAAAATTAGGAAACACAGATGGGAGACCCAGAATCTGTTCCTTATTAAATAGCTAAATCAAATATAATAAAACCTTAATTGTTTATTGAGTTTCTGACAGTCTACTAGAGGGCCTAAAAACAAACAGGACCGCTATGGATTTAAGTAATGTAAGTTGATTTAATACATAAAAATTGTTAGTATAACGCTCATATACCTCAACATCATTGGGTCAACATGTACCTATATGGAGACTTTAAGTAACTAATTGGTCTCTTATTTCCCATGGTCAGGTAAAAGAAAGAAAGAAAATACAACATCTTTTGGGCATCGTAGCGCTAAATAAACAAGTCTTGGTCAAAGAGAATGTCAGAAGAGCTTGCAAGCTGTTTACCTGTGAGGAAAAGTCAGGAAAATGGTCAGGCGATTTAATCGATGTTTCTTAAGTAATTTTGCCCGGCGTTAAACGCCTCTAATACCATACGAAGTTTATCAAATAAAGAGGCGGGCGCTGGAGACAGGAAGACAGGAAACAAGTTTTATTCCGACGGAGCAGAACACATCAGATCGGACAACAAGGTATCGTCTCGAGGTGCTCTCTTTAGCCTTTCTGAGGCCTGGCCTTTTATACACTGGTTTACGACATGTGACCATTCTTTATTACAATAAAGACATTGTGAAGTAATGAAAAATGACATCCCCTGTATCCCCCCAGTTCCGGCTCATTCCAACACGTGGCTACAGTAGAGGTCCTCACCCCCCATACAATAGGAGGGGGCTATCACGCAGCTGAGTGTTCCGCCGCTTCCTTTGGAATGTGTGCGCCTGATCGGGTCTCAGGGGGTGGGGAGGTCATGATCAATAGTAGCTCCTTTGGAGAGGGGCGAGTGCATACAGTAGTGGGCAATAAACTGTATCCTCAGGTCAAGGGATGACCAGCGGTCCGTGCAGACAATCAGGCTCAGAGGAAGGGGTCATCAAAGGAGGGGTATTCATGGAAGGAAAGGAGGTGTTGGTCAGGCGCGGGGTGTGATTCCCAGAGGCAGAGTCATGCGGAAGAGGAGGGTTCATGACTTGTGCATGTGAGCGCTGGGGCAGCCAGGGTGCATGGGGGATGCTTGCAGGGTCAGGGAAGTGCGCTGATGGTCGATCGTGAACAGGGAGACCAAAATGGCTGTCGTGTATGTTCATACATGAGTCTGGGGAATGGGCAAGATGGCGCAGATGATGTTCAGTTCACAAACTAAAATTCCACAGTCCTCCCTTTTAACATGTCTCGCCAGCTTGTCAATTCGGATCTATCCCCATAAGACCACGTATTTCGATCTCATAGAGGGGGCTCATGTGCTCAGTTCTAAAGTCCAAAGTCTTAGGGCACATACAGTTAGAAATGAGTGAACACAAAGGTGGCAAACATTGAATACCTAAGCAACACCCACACAGTATCACGACTGGTATCAGTATAAAGGTAAACAACCTCCATCCCCAGTCCTTCAAAGTGTCCCAAAACCAACTTCCAAGCGACCATCCTTCTTGCTCCTGGTGAACCTCTGAGGATAGTCTGTGGAGGTGTTCGATTGCTTTGTAGACCGAAGGCGAGTTATCTGGCACGTAGGTGCAACAGCGGGAGCCGATGATGCGGCATGCTCCTCCACGGTCGGCCAGAACCACATCTAGGACAAGGCGGTTTTGAAGAGCCACTAGGCGGACTGCCTGAAGCTCAGCCGTGTTGTTAGCGAGGATGCCAGCCGTGATGTTAATGGTTGTTTCCACTGCCTGAGTCAGGTGTCGGATAGCGCGGCTATTTGCCATTGGGCCCCACAGAGGAACAAGTCCCTTCACCGCATCCAGGAACTGTGCTCCAGTGGAGTCGGCTTGTCCAATGTCTCCGGCACGCTTTTGCCGGTGATGGTAGGCTGGGGCCACATACGTGGGGGGAAGAATGAAGGCGATGTAGCACGTACCCCTCCAACCTTTCGGGAGCCAAGTGTAAGCTTTGATGCCACAAACAAAGTACATATTCGGAGAAGCAACAAAGGAGGGGGGATCAACTGAGACCAATGTTCTGGTGATGCGGCAGGAACTGTGACCCACCAGCTGTGTTCCCTGGCCTTCGAGGCACACGAGACCTGTGACATTGATGACAGACAGGGCCACAGTCAGAGTGGCAGCCGTTCGCTTCCGCAGGTGGGAGAAGGTGGGTCTAGCTGGATTGTGGAGCACTTGCATTTCGACTCGTTCCTTTGCAGGGATGTTCATATGGAAGGCGGAACCTGAGGTCACAGTACAAAAGGGGGCAGACGTCCTTCCTGTTTTGTTCAGCCAGAACCCATAGTAGAAGTGTGACACTGTCTGACCAGAAGCGGCGTTGACCTTGTGGCTTTCCTGCAAGAGGATCAACCAGGCGAGGCAGGAGCCATGAACTGAGAAAGGAGAAGGGATGAAGGGGATGGAGTGTCCAGTGGCATGCGGGAGCAACCCGCAGATCCAGCAGTTCGTGGCATTTGCAGCAAGGTTGTGCTGGTGCAATAGTTGCACGAAGGAATTGTTCCAGAACTCCTTACGCCTTTCTCGGAGCTGAGGCGAAAGGGAGATCAGGTGATGCTCTTTCATGGTGGTTGGCTGTGCAGTGGTCAGCAATATCTGATGAGCGGGTGTGCTGTCCTCCAAGATCCAGAAGGAAGTCATGAGGAGGAGGCAAAGGAGGAAGAGAATGAAGAAGGTGATTGTCTTTGATTCGTGCAAATTGTCAGTCTTTGGGTTCCTGAAGTGGGTATTTCCTGTTGCTTTCATCATCTTCTTATTTGGCGCTTCCATCATCTTCTTATCCGGCGCTTCCATCATCTTCAAGGTGCTCGGTAGTGGGCAAAACCACAGACTTTGTTTAGCTTCTCTCCGGGCAACCCTTGGTTGTTTTAGGTCACCGTTCTGAGATTTTAACTTAGTCCGTGGTCTACTTAGCCGAAGCTCCCTCCTTTCGACGCAGGAAATACCCTTCCCGGGATGGCACAGTGGGATCAGAGAATTTTGCAAGTTCAAGTGCCTCGGTATCAGGATAGCAGTTCAACGATGGTCGGTCTTTGTTCAGGAGCTCTTCTTGGGTGTCGACGTTTTCTGTCGTGGCCAGGGTCGAGGAGACTTTCTTGCAGTGGTGGGCGTGCAGCCAGTGCCTTTTTCCCTCCACTCGAAGAGCCGTCCGAGTGGTGATCAGTACTTGCCAGGGGCCCGTCCACCGGGGTTCCTGAATCTTTGCCCGTTGAAAGTTCCGGACTAAAACATAATCTCACGGTTGGATATCGTGACCGGGACCCCTGGAAGCATCGGGGATGGCCTGCTGCACCTGTTGATGAATGACAGTCAACGTTTTAGTTAATTTGCACAAATAATCTGACAGCAGGACGTCGGGGACGTCGTGAATGGAGGTCGGTTTGGGGGCAGTCCAGAGGTTCATTGGTCGCCCAAACACAACCTCGTAGGGGGTCAAGTGGTGCTTAGTGGGAGTGGAGCGCATCGATAGCAATGCCAGTGGGAGGGCATCTGGCCACTTAAGCCCTGTGGTGGCCACTATTTTTGACAATTTCAGTTTCAGTGTAGCATTGTGTCGCTCAACTAGGCCAGCGGATTGGGGGTGGAAGACCGCATGGAACCTCTGTTTTACCCCCAGCCCCTTCAAGATTAGTTGGATAACTTCAGCTATGAAGTGGGGGCCATTGTCGCTCCATAAAATTCGGCAAAGGCCGTAGCGAGGGAAAAACTCTTTCAGTAGTACTTTGGCAGTGGTCATGGCAGTGTTATCACGGCTTGGATAGGCTTCCACCCATTTGCTGAAGGCACATACAATGACTAATACGTACTTCAAGCCTTGGCATCTCTCCAGCTGGATGTAATCCATCTGGAGGACCTCAAAGGGGTGGTCGGGGATCCCAAACCCTCCCCGGGGCACCACAGTTCCTTTCCCGGGGTTGTGTTGCAGGCAGATAAGGCACTGCTGGACCAGACGTTTGGCTGAGTCGGGGACTTTGTTGTTGTGCCAGACTTTGGAAATGAGTTCAATCATGGGGGCAGAACCTATGTGTGCAGGGGAGTGTGCCATAGTCAGTATGGGAATCAAGTACGAGTCAGGCAGCAACCATTTGTTAGTGTCTTTTGTCCGCCAGCAGCCTTCATCGTCCTTCAGACCCACCCGTGCCCATTCAGTCAGTTCGTGAGGTGTGCTGCCCGACTGGATGTCTCTAATCGTTTCCCTGGCGTCAGTCCATTTTTCTGCTTGTGATCTGGTCACATATACGCGTGTTGTTGTCCTATTCTCAGCTGTGGTTCGGGCAGTGATGTCGGCGGTGCGTTTCCCTGTCCAACTAAGTCCGTCACCTTCTTGTGTGCCTGGCATTTGATCACTGCTAATCGTTTGGGGAGGAGAACTGCCTCAATCAGGGCGGAGACTAGATCTCCGTGAAGGATGGGTGTGCCGTGGGACGTCAGGAATCCCCTTTCCCTCCACAAGAGCCCAAAATGATGAACCACCCCGAAGGCATACTGGCTGTCCGTGTAAATGTTTGTCGTGGTTCCTGCTGCTATGATACATGCTCGTGTGAGGGCAATTAGCTCTGCCGCCTGTGCGGATCGTTGCGTGATGCGGGCTGTTTCAACTACTGTTAGGGCTGTCGCCACCGCATAGGCAGCTGAAGTGGTGCCGTCTGGGAGTTTGATACAAGAGCCGTCTACCCATAGCTCTCCATCAGGGTCTGTAAAAGCAATGTCTCGGAGGTCAATTCTACTCCTGGTCTGTTCGTCCGTGAGGGTCACACAGTCGTGTATAGGGGGGACATCGGGGTCATTTTCAGGCAAGGGCAACAGTGTGGCAGGATTCAAAGTTGTGCATCTCTTCAGAGTGATGTGGGGTGCAAGTAGAGTCAATTTGTACCCTGTCAGTCGTGCACTAGTCAGATGTTGGGTCTTGGTCTGGTTCAAGAGGGCGTCAACTGCGTGGGGTACCAACACCGTGAGAGAGTTTGAAAGTACAATTCCCTCACTCTGACGGATAGAGACAGCAGCGGCGGCTACTGCTCGAAGGCAGGCAGGTAAAGCTCTGGCGACTGGGTCAAGAGTGGCAGAGAAGTAGGCACAAGGGCGTTGTTTGGAGCCGATAGGCTGAGTTAGAACAGACAATGCGCATCCCTCCCTTTCGTGAGTGAAGAGAGAGAAGGGCTTGGAGTAATCTGGTGTTCCTAGGACGGGTGCCGAGCAAAGGGCATCCCGCAACTCCTTAAAGGACGCTTGGCATTCGGGGGTCCAAGGGAGTGGGAAGGGAACATCAATGACCAGCAGGGAAAGTAGGGGCTTTATAATGAGACTGAAATTTGGTAACCATTGTCGGCAAAAAGAGGTAAGGCCCACCAATGAACGGACTTGCTTCTGTGTTTTTGGGATGGGGGTGTCTAGGATGGTTTGGATTCGGTCGGGCGTAAGTTTCCTCCCTTCTTTGGACAGGAGATGGCCTAGGTATGTCACTTGAGGTTGGCAGAATTGCAGTTTCTTTTTGGAGACTTTGTGGCCATTCTCCGCAAGAAAGTGCAAGAGTTGGATAGTGGCCGTGATTGCAAGTGGAGTGGTGTCGGCCGCCAAAAGGATATCATCGACATATTGGATCAACACCACTCCATCTGGTAGCTGGACGGCCTCCAGCTGTCTTTTGAGGGCCTGGCTGTAAATGCTGGGACTTTCAGTGTAGCCCTGGGGAGCTCTACAAAATCGGTACAAACGGTTTTTTAAGGTGAAGCCGAAGAGATAACGGCTGTCTGGATGGATGGGGATAGAGAAAAATGCATTCTTGAGATCAATAACGGTGAAGGTGGTGGCAGTGGACGGGATGAGGGTCAGAATGGTGGTGATGTCTGAGACTACGGGGTACTGTGGCACCACCACTTTGTTGACATCTCGCAGGTCGATGATGAAGCGGTACGCTTTCTCATCTCCCTCACCTTGCTTCTTAACAATGGGTAGGATAGGGCTGTTGCAGACATTACTAACCACTTCCTCTACCGCTCCTGCATCTACCAGGGACTGAATAATAGCTACCAATGCCTTCTCGCCTTCGGGCGATATCCGGTACTGTGGGAGTTTCGGGAGTATTGCGTCTGGTCGAACAGTTATGTGCACAGGGTCGATCATCATTCGTCCTACATCCGAGTCGTTTCTGGCCCATAGGTACAGGGGTAGGGTGTCGAGCAAGGATAGGTCAGCATCAGTTACAGAGTACATATGTCGTGCGGGGCGGGATCTGGACATGCTCGGGTTGTCGTACAGGATGACTCGGACTCCATCTGGGGAACACCTAATAGTAGCTCAGAAATGTTTTAGTAAATCAATACCCATAATGGCGTCAGGGGAGTTGGAGGAGAGCAGAAATGTTGTGTCAGTGGGGTTGTTTCCTAGATCAAAGGAGATAGGTACAGACAGGGGATTAGTGGAGGGCGTTCCATCGAAACCTATCGATGTAATGTGTGAGCCAGACAAGGGTGCCCTTGGAATCAGTCGCTTTGATAATACACTACGTGTCGCTCCAGTGTCCACCAAGAATGGAGACTTTGTACCCAGGACCTTAGCGGTGACGTAAGGACCTTGCTGGTCAACACAGAGCTCGACTGGATCCCTCCCTTGCCCCTGGCAGTCCTATGCGAAGTCGGGGGTGTTCTCACTGTCAGATAGTTGGTACTGGTTCTGTCGGGGGCGGTCAAATGTGTTCGATCTTCCTGGTCTGTCGCTGTTGGGGTCGTTTGTGTATCCCCGTCCCTGTCCTCTAGTCCTGGGGCCATTCATCATGTCCCTCGTTTCTTTATTTTTAATTAGTTCCAGAAGAGCCGGACATTGAGACTTCCAATGCCCGAATCCTCTGCAAAATGCACACTGATTATCCTCTATATCCCTACGTCCAGAGTAGGTCTCTTGGGGGTGGATTTCTAGGGGCGATTGATTGATAGCTTCCCCTGTGTAGTTCTTTCCCGACTGCCACCCCTTGTATCTGAGCTATCATCACCCTTTCTTTCAAATCTTTCTTCTTTTTCTCGGTTGCCCTATCATTCTCATTCTTTTGGTGTTCGTAGTACTGAGCCATTTGGAGGATAGCGGTGGGTTTGGAGGCCCCCCAACTACTCTCGCTCGTTTGTAACTTTTCGGAAACCTCTCGTGACAGACCCTTTACGTAGTTTTGCAAAAATAGGTGTTGTCCGGTTGCGGTGGTCATGTCTTGGCCACTGTAGTCGGAGAACACCGTTTCAAATCGGGAGAAGTATTCCGATACATCTTCCTGGGGTTTCTGACGGCAAGCCGTGACTATTGACCAATCTACCTTTTTCTCTGGGATCAAGGTTTTTAACTTCTGAACTATTTTGTCCGGGAGTTCCAGTATGTCTTTTATCGGTTTCCTTCCGGGCTCTCGTTGCCTATCTAGCTCATTGAGTTGATTCCAGGTATGTCCGAACAGATCTGTGTGTTCGGCTTTCCGGATTTGCTTCCACACGTCAGCCGGCAGACATAACCCGAAAAACAAATCAATGTCAGCTAGAGTCATTATTGTTGAGCCCAAGGCTGTGCCTAATTCGGTGTAAAATGCTGTCGGGTTCTTCCTTAAATCAGGCAGGGTTTGCCTAAAGGTTAAAATATCTTGTCGATCCCATGGTTGGTAAACCCAATTGTACACAACCCTTCCTTTTGCATCTGCGTGGTTGATATCGTCGTTTGTTCCCTGACCTCTTGGGGGAACCCAGTAGGGGGCGGCTTCTCTGATAGGCATCATAGTGTTGGCTACTTCTAATGGGGACTCAGCCGTTTCAGAGACTGTGATCTTAACCTCTGGTTTCTGTTCCGTGAGGTGGCGGAAGACCTCAAGCGTTTGCATGAAAAGGTCCGTCACATCGCGTTCAGTCCCATCTCCAACATCGATCTTTCTATATAG
Source organism: Lissotriton helveticus (assembly GCF_964261635.1). Classification (NCBI taxonomy): domain Eukaryota; kingdom Metazoa; phylum Chordata; class Amphibia; order Caudata; family Salamandridae; genus Lissotriton; species Lissotriton helveticus. Next base: position 268,591,038 of record NC_136059.1, read on the forward strand.
GGTTGTTAACTTAGCAGGACCCTTAGTCTGATACCTATCCTCATATGCGTTCAGGGTGTGATAGCTGAACCGTAAAATGAAATGCCGTCTATGGCTACCGGCATGTGAATTGTGCACATCCATCGTATATTCTTCGCTCTCTTTCCGTTCTACCAATGTCTTTGCTATCTTGTCAATCCCATCCCGCTCATCTTTGCTCAACCTATTTGGTCTGGCCGTTAGCTGCTTGCTAGTCTCGAGTTCATCTGATGTTGTTACCAATGTGGCTGGTGCGAAGGCCGTAAGAGCCGGGGCACTAGCGCTAGAGTCACCCTCACCCGCACTCAGAACTGGTAGGTGCTGTGCCAGAGGCTGGCAGGGGGCATAAGGAGGGGGCATGTAGATAATCGGAGGACCTAGCAGTAACTCGTCGTTTGCCCGTTGTTTGGAGGGCATCTCTGGGTAGAGTGTAGAGGGGGTCCTAACAGGGCATTGGCCTGTCGACCCTGATTCTTGCATTTGTCTAACTTCCTCTCTCCTTCTTATTTCTTCATCCAGTTCCTTCGCTGCCAGGTGGGCTGCCTTTCGTAACTCTTTCACTATTCTTGCTTCTTCTCTTTTCCTTCGTTGTTCTGCTTCTTTGCGCCACATGCCGATACTATCGAGCATGGTGGGTGTTGCCTTATTTATTCTAACAGCTGTTTCTAGCGCTTTTATTTTATGTTCATGAAAGGAACCTATCAGTGGCCACTGACTCTCGGGGTCCCTTTTTGTATATTTATGCCATAACTTACTATAAGCTATAGCGACTAGTCCTTGTTTAATGAACATGTCCTTATTAGGGGTGCCTTCCAATGGAGCTGGATGGTTCATCTCTAATAAGCGGTCCGGGTTGTTCCAACTACCAATCAGTGGGGAGAAGCCAGGCATGACAGATTACAATGGGGGACAAAGGTCCGCACTACCTATCTCTCTCTGTTTGCAAAGACTAGACAGAATATGGCTATTCTACGTTATTTGCAAGCAGAGAACCTCAAAAGAACTATACTCCAAACAATCTATGTTCGGACAATCAATCAATGGGGAGAAAAATAGGTACGACAGATTACAATGGGGGTCAAAAGTCCGCGTTATCTACCCTTCACTATCCGCAAAGGGGGGGTAGAATATTCCTATTCCTCCCCGTTTGCAGGCAGCGAATATCTCAAAGAGCGACAATGCAAATACTAGTATTTCAATCAATCAAACAATCAATCAATTCGTAATTCGTCGTGTGTCACGACCTTACCCGGACCGCATGGACAGTTTCTTGTCTTCCGCTTCCAGCGCCCGATCGTCCTCTACTCTCTGCTGCTACCGCGGCACTCCTGATGGTTCCCAGTCAGGACCGTAGATCACTCGGGAGAGGTCTGCTTGGAACCAGTGAAGTTCGGATGATCGGCTGTCAGACGAGGGTCTATCGGACAGGAGCTCTCCCGATCGTTGCAGTCGTTCACTCTGTCGTCGGGACCTCTCCCACTGGATCCACGTGTCGCTGATGGGCCCCACACTTGGGACGCCAATTGAGGAAAAGTCAGGAAAATGGTCAGGCGATTTAATCGATGTTTCTTAAGTAATTTTGCCCGGCGTTAAATGCCTCTAATACCATACGAAGTTTATCAAATAAAGAGGCGGGCGCTGGAGACAGGAAGACAGGAAACAAGTTTTATTCCGACGGAGCAGAACACATCAGATCGGACAACAAGGTATCGTCTCGAGGTGCTCTCTTTAGCCTCTCTGAGGCCTGGCCTTTTATACACTGGTTTACGACATGTGACCATTCTTTATTACAATAAAGACATTGTGAAGTAATGAAAAATGACATCCCCGGTATACCCCCAGTTCCGGCTCATTCTAACACGTGGCTACAGTAGAGGTCCTCACCCCCCATACAATAGGAGGGGGCTATCACGCAGCTGAGTGTTCCGCCGCTTCCTTTGGAATGTGTGCGCCTGATCGGGTCTCAGGGGGTGGGGAGGTCATGATCAATAGTAGCTCCTTTGGAGAGGGGCGAGTGCATACAGTAGTGGGCAATAAACTGTATCCTCAGGTCAAGGGATGACCAGCGGTCCGTGCAGACAATCGGGCTCAGAGGAAGGGGTCATCAAAGGAGGGGTATTCATGGAAGGAAAGGAGGTGTTGGTCAGGCGCGGGGTGTGATTCCCAGAGGCAGAGTCATGCGGAAGAGGAGGGTTCATGACTTGTGCATGTGAGCGTCGGGGCAGCCAGGGTGCATGGGGGATGCTTGCAGGGTCAGGGAAGTGTGCTGATGATCGATCGTGAACAGGGAGACCATGGTACCTAAAATGGCTGTCGTGTATGTCATACATGAGTCTGGGGAATGGGCAAGATGGCACAGATGATGTTCAGTTCACGAACTAAAATTCCACACCTGTCCGTCGGTACCTCCGGGTGATGTCCAAGACGAAGGGGAGGTATGGAACGGCAGGTCAGCCTGCCTTATATGCCGTCTTAGATTGGTGGTAATTGAAGAGCTTTTCTGATTGGAGGCTCTTACCAATGAGGACTCCGGGCTAGCGGCAGAATCAGCAATCGATTTATCCATTACGCACATGCACATACACTGAATAAACAATGAGCATGCGCTTTTGGCAAACGAGTTGTCTACAAAGTGCCCGCATGCCCCACAAATTAGCTCACCAGCGTGCGTGCATGCGCGTTGGGCGCAACAAGTGCTGTATGACGAACAAAGACAGCACAAGTCGCCAAACAGAGACAGTACAAGTCGTCAAACTGAATCGGCCAACCTACACACCCTTATAGAAATATCAAGCTACATGGGTCTCCATTCGAAAAGAGATACAGATGAAAAAGACTCTCCGTCTAGAGATAATAGAGATGTCATGATTAATCATGATTTGATTTGATCTCAAAGGATTGTTTTGTGATATTATACCCATATCGGGGGACCCACTCCACCGTACATGGATAAAGCTCATGATGATTCATAAGCATGCACATATCTATACAGTTGCGCTTTGTAGGGTGCAGGTCATAAAAGGCAACAAGAGAAAAGCATCATGACTGCTGCTCAGTGCCAAAGCGCAAGTGCTCCCTCTGTAAATTGTTGTCATGAATTAGTGTTTCCATAATTGGCTTACTTGGTTTACTGATAAGTCCCTAGTACAGTGCACTGTGTGTGCCCAGGGCCAGTAAATCAGATTCTGCTAGTGGGCTTTAAGCACTGATTGTGCCACCCACACAAGCAGCCTGGCGAAAGGTTCTCAGACCTACCATTGTAGTGTCTCTGTGCAATAGAACTGCCATGTCGATCTGACAAGGGCACACACTTGCCAGGCCCTAATCTTCCCTTTTCATACATGTGAGTCACCCCTGAAGTAGGGATAGCTACCCCTCTGGGCAGGGTGCAATGTATTTGAAAGGTAGGGCATGCCATGATGTGTGTGGACTGAAATACTGTCAGTTTAGTTTTTCACTAATGAAAGGCTACCTGTCCCATAGGATAGAATTGGAGTTTATTTATAACATCTTATGAATATAATTTTCCATGGGGACGTCATAGGAAGATAAAGTTTAGTATGTCTGAACTCATAATCTAAAGATGAATCTTTTAGGGAGGATGATTTTTAGGTTCTGGGTTTGATAATGCCACTTTTAGAAATTAGGTATTTTCTTGCTTAGCTATCCTGTGTGCCTCTGATAGGTTTGTGTATTGTATGTCTGGCTTTGGAGTGATAAAGGCTGGGGACATAGTAAACATTTCTGATGTGGTGTAAAATGGAACTGTCACTTGGGGGGTGAGGTGTGTCATGCCTTTCCAGGGTGAGTTAGGGCTGGGCTGAATAGACTTGGGCTGCATTCAGAGTAGGGGTGCAGAGATTTCTTTCATACCTGAATGGGCCTGGTCTGCCTTGAACAATGCTGTCTCCACCGCCTGCCAGGCAGCTGCACCAGGGAGGACAGAACTGGCTTTGGCTGGGCCAAGGGCTTCTACGCCACCAGAGAACAAGGGAATTTGTGCTAATAAAAAGTGGGGCCCAGACTTTTAGATCACTTTTGGACTTCAAGAGAACCCTCTGCCAAGGAGAAAAGCTGGAAAAAGTTGGAGGAGGAATGCTGCCCCTTTGCTGTGTGCTATCTGGGGTTGGCCTGTAGTAGCTGTTTCTGCCAAGGAGAAGAACTGTGTGTTTATCCTACTTGACAAATTATGTCCAAGGGCTTGAGGTAGAGCTTGCCCCCTGTTCAAGAAGTCTCAGGAACAGCAAAGATGTTGCCATCCTTCTGGGCACTGTCTCTGGAACTGCTGGGTTCAGTCGCCACAGAAGAAAAAAGTAGCCGACTCTATCACCAAGTCCATCGCTGGTTCCATGTTCTGAAGGCACCACTGAAGGTAAGGCTGCACTTCGCAACCCATCTTTGGTCTCACCGATGCTGGTGGGCGAGCGTCACCAAGCCGTTGCTTGCACCACATCCTGTGTGCACCACACTCCGCTCCGCCTTCCTTCACTCTGTACAGACATCACTGACACCGTCACTGTCAGGCCCGAACATAGACCAGCTCCATCACCTGCACCGTGACCTGCCAGCACCACATCGAACACCGCCTCACTCCACATCATTGCCTTGGTCTCACCAATGCCATTGGAAGACTGTCACCAAGCCGCTGCCTGCACCGCGCTGTGAGGGCAGCACACGCTGCATTGCTTCCATTTTGCATCGTTTCCACTTTGCATTGCAACAGGACGGTTGCCCTGACTAACTCGTACCAACGGGATCGGCCACAACGAGAAAGTCGACACTCTAGCTGGCCTGTACTGACGCAGTTGGCTGGAACTGTTAAATTCTGTTGTTTTCAACATCGTGGTAGCCCTGGACAGAGCTACAGACTCAGAAGAACTCTGTTTTGGGGGTATTTCTGAAATTTAATTTTATCTTGCAAAGTAACTATTTTTAAGGTATTGTACGTTGGATTTTTGACTTAATTGGTCTTGTTGGCTTCGATAAAGTTTTGCTTATTTTTCTAAACTGGTGTGGTGCCCATTTGTAGTGTTTTCACTGTGCTACTGTATGCATGCACAAATGCTTTGCACACATCCTCTGTGATAAGCCTGTCTGCACATGTTAACCTACCAAGTGGGTGAGCAGGGGTTATTTTGGAATTGTATCCCCTTTACCCTGACTAGGAAGAAGGGTCCCTACTTGGACAAAGTTGCAAGCCATTGCCAACCAGAGAACCCCATTTCTAACATTTGTAGTCAGCGGTGGGGATTAGGACTCGCATTTGTGCCTTACATATAGTTATTGGTGTATAATACTAGTATAGGGCAGACCATTACCCAACCACATACCGCTGGTGAACCTTTTCCTTTTGGAGTTTCTGCAACTTGAGAACTGCCAATTTTCTCATCATGGCCACGCCAGCATCCATTGCATCTATTGACATCAAATTTGAAGAAGATAGGTTGGAAACCTACACTGTGTCTCAACTAAAAACCGTCTTCCAGATATTGAAAATCTCTGTAAGAGGCCTCACCAGAAAGGAGGAATAACAAAAGGCGCTGAGAGCCTGGTTGGAATCCAGAAATTCCAGTGGACAGGATGAGGATCCTATGGTGGAGGCAGAGAATTTAGATGGGCTGCAGGAGGTGCTGTTGAATCTGCCGGAGGGGAGGGTCCCTCAAGAAATGACAGCAGTGTGTCTTCAAGAGGTCTGTCTCCAGAGGAGCTGGAGTACAGGGAAAGAAATAGAGTGCATGCGTTGGAGCATACAAAGCTCAGGTTATGAAAAGAGGATAAGGAATTCGAGTTGGAATGCAGAAATTGGCTCTAGAGGAAAAGAGGATGCTCTTAGAAAATGAAAGAGGTTTGAAGGAGCTGGACATAAAAGCCAAGAATGTAGAGTTCAGTTCCAATGGTGGCAGCTTGTTATCAATGCCTGGAGAAGGGAGGGTAGACATCCCCAAGGAAGAAGGGGTTATTTTGGAAGTGTACCCCCTTACCCTGATTAGGAAGAAGGGTCCCTACTTGGACAAAGGTGCAAACCATTGCCAACTAGAGACCCCCATTTCTAACACCTACCATTAAATCCATAGTCCAAACTCCAGGAAAACCAGCAACATACAAACAAAATTGAAGCAAAATCCAAAAAGGGAAAACAAATAGCAGGGCCTGCCCTCCGTCAAGTAGTGCTACTCTAAACTTGATTTTCACAAAAAAAGGCAACAATTCCAACTGAAGGTGTTGCAGCTGAGAATGCAGACAAAGGATGAGTTTTCGTTCCAATATCCAAATCCAAATCCAAAATGACCAAAGACTGAACAAAGAAAATGTATAGGTCTTCGGGTAGGAAGTTGAAGTTAATACTTTGTATACAGTAGCCTCATTCTCCATGGCACTTCCCATATATTACAAAATAAATAAAAGATTAATTTTGCGCTAGATACCAGAACAGTCTGTTAGAGTCAAAAATAAACTCAAAATACATTTCCAGTTAATTATTAGCAACTAAGATAAAAAGAGCAGTTGCTCACATTCAGTAAAGCTTTCTGTCATTGTTCCCATGTTCCTGTGACAGGGTTTTTACCTGAACAAAAATGGTGTATCTCAGACATTTTGAGCCCCATACATAATGTAAAATACCAGAAAATACTCAAGATTTCATCTTCATGAAGGAAGTTTCATCTACCTATTCGTGAAGTTTCTGAAATCTTTGGATTTTTCTTAAAGTCTTCTATACGTTTACATCAAGATCACATTTACTGTTGTATATGGACAGGGAAAGGGCAGGAATGCTCCGTATTTAACATAATATGGCACGTTCCTGCCTTTTTTCCCAGTGTTGGAGCTCAAGGTGCTGCCTAGCTCGAATGCAGGCACTCATGCGCCATGATGGAAGGGTATCTGCGTTGTAAGCAGGATTCTTTTTTGTGCAGTAATGGGCACCTTCCTGCACAAAAACAATCCCCTTAAGCGTTTTCCTCTTTCTATGTGTGCTGCAGAGTGCAGAGTGTAGCACACATAGAAAGAGGGAAAAATGAGGATAAATATAATTCTTGTTGCGCCTCTGCTGGGGATGCATAGCAGTTTTGACAACTTATGGTGGTGGGAACACCCACGCACCAGCATGGAGTGACTCCCTGGGGCTGAGTAACGCAACACAGTGATTTGTGCTACGTTGCATAACTCCAGGTCTATCGAACCAATCAGGGCCACGCAAGTGACATTGCATGGCTTGATAAATCGCATTTAAGGGTTGTGTCATGCATGCACCCCGTTGTGTGGTGCCAAAATGACACAACCTTTTTATAAATATGGCCCTCAGTACTCATTTACTGAACTCATAATCTAAAGATGCATCTTTTAGGGAGGATGATTTTTAGGCTCTGGGTTTGATAATGCCACTTTTAGAAATTAGGTATTTTCTTGCTTAGCTATCCTGTGTGCCTCTGATAGGTTTGTGTATTGTATGTCTGGCTTTGGAGTGATAAGGGCTGGGGACATAGTAAACATTTCTCATGTGGTGTAAAATGGAACTGTCACTTGGGGGGTGAGGTGTGTCATGCCTTTTCAGGGTGAGTTAGGGCTGGGCTGAATAGACTTGGGCTGCATTCAGAGTAGGGGGGCAGAGATTTCTTTCATACCTTAATGGGCCTGGTCTGCCTTGGACAATGCTGTCTCCACCGCCTGCCAGGCAGCTGCACCAGGGAGGACAGAACTGGCTTTGGCTGGGCCAAGAGCTTCTACGCCACCAGAGAACAAGGGAATTTGTGCTAAAAAAAAGTGGGGCCCAGACTTTTAGATCACTTTTGGACTTCAAGAGAACCCTCTGCCAAGGAGAAAAGCTGGAAAAAGTTGGAGGAGGAATGCTGCCCCTTTGCTGTGTGCTATCTGGGGTTGGCCTGTAGTAGCTGTTTCTGCCAAGGAGAAGAACTGTGTGTTTATCCTACTTGACAAATTATGTCCAAGGGCTTGAGGTAGAGCTTGCCCCCTGTTCAAGAAGTCTCAGGAACAGCAAAGATTTTGCCATCCTTCTGGGCACTGTCTCTGGAACTGCTGGTTTCAGTCGCCACAGAAGAAAAAAGTAGCCGACTCTATCACCAAGTCCATCGCTGGTTCCATGTTCTGAAGGCACCACAGAAGGTAAGGCTGCACTTCGCAACCCATCTTTGGTCCTACCGATGCTGGTGGGCGAGCGTCACCAAGCCGTTGCTTGCACCACATCCTGTGTGCACCACACTCCGCTCCGCCTTGCTTCACTCTGTACAGACATCACCGACACCGTCGCTGTAAGGCCCGAACATAGACCCGCTCCATCACCTGCACCGTGACCTGCCAGCACCACATCGAACATCGCCTCACTCCACATCATTGCCTTGGTCTCACCAATGCCATTGGAAGACTGTCACCAAGTCGCTGCCTGCACCGCGCTGTGAGGGCAGCACACGCTGCATTGCTTCCATTTTGCATAGTTTCCACTTTGCATTGCAAAAGGACGGTTGCCCTGACTAACTCGTACCAACGGGATCGGCCACACCGAGAAAGTCGACACTCTAGCTGGCCTGTACTGACGCAGTTGGCTGGAACTGTTAAATTCTGTTGTTTTCAACATCGTGGTAGCCCTGGACAGAGCTACAGACTCAGAAGAACTCTATTTTGGGGGTATTTCTGAAATTTTATTTTATCTTGCAAAGTAACTATTTTTAAGGTATTGTACGTTGGATTTTTGACTTAATTAGTCTTGTTGGCTTCGATAAAGTTTTGCTTATTTTTCTAAACTGGTGTGGTGCCCATTTGTAGTGTTTTCACTGTGTTACTGTATGCATGCACAAATGCTTTGCACACAGCCTCTGTGATAAACCTGTCTGCACATGCCAACCTACCAAGTGGGTGAGCAGGGGTTATTTTGGAATTGTATCCCCTTTACCCTGACTAGGAAGAAGGGTCCCTACTTGGACAAAGTTGCAAGCCATTGCCAACCAGAGACCCCCATTTCTAACATTTGTAGTCAGCGGTGGGTATTAGGACTCGCATTTGTGCCTTACATACAGTTATTGGTGTATAATACTAGTATAGGGCAGACCATTACCCAACCACATACCGCTGGTGAACCTTTTCCTTTTGGAGTTTCTGCAACTTAAGAACTGCCAATTTTCTCATCATGGCCACGCCAGCATCCATAGCATCTATTGACATCAAATTTGAAGAAGATAGGTTGGAAACCTACACTGTGTCTCAACTAAAAGCCATCTTCCAGAAATTGAAAATCTCTGTAAGAGGCCTCACCAGAAAGGAGGAATAACAAAAGGTGCTGAGAGCCTGGTTGGAATCCAGAAATTCCAGTGGACAGTATGAGGATCCTATGGTGGAGGCAGAGGATTTAGATGGGCTGCAGGAGGTGCTGTTGAATCTGCCAGAGGGGAGGGTCCCTCAAGAAATGACAGCAGTGTGTCTTCAAGAGGTCTGTCTCCAGAGGAGGTGGAGTACAGGGAAAGAAATAGAGTGCATGAGTTGGAGCATACAAAGCTCAGGTTATGAAAAGAGGATAAGGAATTCGAGTTGGAATGCAGAAATTGGCTCTAGAGGAAAAGAGGATGCTTTGTGAAAGAGGTTTGAAGGAGCTGGACATAAAAGCCAAGAATGTAGAGTTCAGTTCCAATGGTGGCAGCTTGTTATCAATGCCTGGAGAAAGGAGGGTAGACATCCCCAAGGAAGAAGGGGTTATTTTGGAAGTGTACCCCTTACCCTGATTAGGAAGAAGGGTCCCTACTTGGACAAAGGTGCCAACCATTGCCAACTAGAGACCCCCATTTCTAACACCTACCATTAAATCCATAGTCCAAACTCCAGGAAAACCAGCAACATACAAACAAAATTGAAGCAAAATCCAAAAAGGGAAAACAAATAGCAGGGCCTGCCCTCCGTCAAGTAGTGCTACTCTAAACTTGATTTTCACAAAAAAAGGCAACAATTCCAACTGAAGGTGTTGCAGCTGAGAATGCAGACAAAGGATGAGTTTTCGTTCCAATATCCAAATCCAAATCCAAAATGACCAAAGACTGAACAAAGAAAATGTATAGGTCTTCGGGTAGGAAGTTGAAGTTAATACTTTGTATACAGTAGCCTCATTCTCCATGGCACTTCCCATATATCACAAAATAAATAAAAGATAAATTTTGCGCTAGATACCAGAACAGTCTGTTAGAGTAAAAAATAAACTCAAAATACATTTCCAGTTAATTATTAGCAAGTAAGATAAAAAGAGCAGTTGCTCACATTCAGTAAAGCTTTCTGTCATTGTTCCCATGTTCCTGTGACAGGGTTTTTACCTGAACAAAAATGGTGTATCTCAGACATTTTGAGCCCCATACATAATGTAAAATACCAGAAAATACTCAAGATTACATCTTCATAAAGGAAGTTTCATCTACCTATTCGTGAAGTTTCTGAAATCTTTGGATTTTTCTTAAAGTCTTCTATACGTTTACATCAAGATCAAATTTACTGTTGTATATGGACAGGGAAAGGGCAGGAATGCTCCGTATTTAACATAATATGGCACGTTCCTGCCTTTTCCCAGTGTTGGAGCTCAAGGTGCTGCCTAGCTCGAATGCAGGCCCTCATGCGCCATGATGAAAGGGTATCTGCGTTGTAAGCAGGATTCTTTTTTGTGCAGTAATGGGCACCGTCCTGCACAAAAACAATCCCCTTAAGCATTTTCCTCTTTCTTTGTGTGCTGCTTGTTGCGCCTCTGCTGGGGATGCATAGCAGTTTTGACAACTTATGGTGGTGGGAACACCCACGCACCACCATGGAGTGACTCCCTGGGGCTGAGTAACGCAACACAGTGATTTGTGCTGCGTTGCATTACTCCAGGTCTATCGAGCCAATCAGGGCCACCATGTGGCCTTGCATGGCTTGATAAATCGCATTTAAGGGTTGTGTCGTGCATGCACCGCGTTTTGTGGTGCAAAAATGACACAACCTTTTTATAAATATGGCCCTCAGTACTCATTTACTGGCCTATTAAGCACAGCAGCACGAGCTGGCCATGCCAGAGCTCAAAATTCTGACATGCAGGGCTGTCATATTTCCCCCTTAGTGGCTGGGTACAGTTATATGGATTGCAAATCCTAGCAGTCACTGAAAGTGAAAGTTCCACATTCCCAAAGGTCCTATACAACCATTCCTCCAAGTCAGTCTATGAGATCTAACTTCAGCTAATGAGCAATTATTTTACTCCATTAACTTGAATGAGCAGCACAGAACACTGTCTGCAGTGATTGAAAGTGTTGGCCCTTTTGAAAAATACATCAGTTCTAGCTGAACAGTGAAAAATAACAACCCTGATGTCACCTTGAAGATATAATGCTTTATGTTTTTGTGCAATAAAAACATTCCTACATCGATCATAATACATTATAAACTAGTATTATTGTTTTTTTTTGCAACCATTATTTATAGTCGGGGTTAGATAGAAAATATATTTTCTAGTTTACTTAGAGAAGTGCTTTAGAAGTAAACGGCAAGTCTGAATTTCACAGTATACTGAAAGTTATATTGCAAATGACACCAAGATAGCCCTTAGTATATGTAGGAACATGTCTTTGATGGTTCTCGCAACTGTAGCCAATATTTTATAATAAAACTGCTTTGTTTATTGCATGTTTCCAGTCATTTGTTGTAAGCCTAATTTACTTAGAGCTCGAATGAAACGCTAGATTATTACACTTGGACTTTTGAATTGAAATAAATGTTACAGTTGGTATCTTTGTTTAGGTAGCATATGTTCTCAAAGTGGTTCTTTTTATTGCAATTCTAAAGAAGAATACATTATACATAATGTGAAAAAAAGCATTGGAAAAATCAATTTCTCTCACTTTGCCAATGCTGCCAATATTGGCTTTCCCAATGTGAGATCCTTTTAAAATGCGTCTGCATTGGCAAAGCCAATGGTGGTGGCGGGTTAGTTTAAAACTGAAGAACACATATATTATGTGTTAAAAGCGTGATTTCAAATTGTAAATAGGCAAATGTGCATAATAATGTGTATGCTACAGTGTGCATTTTAAATCACAAACCACAAGGTCTGATCTTTTCTTAATAATGCTAAAATAGTATTAAAGTCTGATGCTCAAGCATTTCAATGAAGAGAACACGTTTGTTATACACTGTGGCAGCCCTTCATGAACTCAGACAACAGTTTTTTACCCTTTTAACAGATTTTTATTCCAGAACTTGAAACAACTTCATCTGAAGCAAGACTTTGAGGAAACTCACTTTGGGTTGGTTGCTGGAAAGGAAATGAAATGAAATATTAATTTATAAGGCTCGCGCTACTACTCAAGGGTGTCTAGGCGCGGAACTCAATGAAGTGCTGGCCAAAACTGAATGATCTTTATAGTTAAAAAAGCCATGATTTTTTTTTTTTATGAAAGCGAGGAGGTCAGTTTCTTTCTTAAAAAATAAAGGGAGACTTGCCCCTCTTTGCTCTTGGGACGATCACGTTAAACGTTGATTCTGAACGAAGATGTCTGGGTGGAATGTACCAGCGAAAGTATAGCCTAAAAAATTCGGGTCTTTCCCCATGAAGAGCCCTGAAAGCAATACATAGTGCTTTGAAATGTATACGTTTCTCAATGGTAACCAGGGGAGAAGCGGGAGGACAGCTGACACTGATTCTTTTTTTGGTATGCCTAACAGTAGGCATGCAGCCGAACTTTGCAGAATTTGCAGCTTGTTGAGGCTTTTCTTTCTAATATTAACAAACCGTGCATTGTTGTAGTCTATTTTCGAAAGTATCAACAGGGAGATACGTGTTTTTTGCAAATCTTTAGGTATAAAGGGGAAGATTTTTCGTTACAGTTTCATGGTAAAAAAGAGGCAGAGGTGAAAGGTCAGCTGGCTGTCAAATACTACTCCAAGCTGGCCAAGTTTAGACGGCCGCCAATCTTGGGACCAGAAGGAGAGTTCTTTTTGGAAGAGCAGTACCTCAGTTTTACCTGAGTTCAACTTCAGACAGTTTTTGGCCATCCATTTCCCAATCTCCTGTATGCAGGTCTGAACACGTCCTGCTGTGCTGTCAACGTAGGGTTCGTTGATACTCAGAACACTAATTGGGTATCATCTGCAAACGTGACTGCAGCGAACCCAAATGATCTAATGAGTTTGACCAAAGGGGTCACATATATGTAAAAAAAGGGTCGGGCTAAAAGTAAGCAAGTGCATTTTTATTGTTTGGTCAATTAAAACCTTACAATATAAACACATATACAAGTAGAAGTTAACACATTAAACAGAGGAAAGTCACTTTACATCAATTGTAAAATAAGAAACTTATAGAATGTCATTGTTTAACAAATATGTGACCACATTATTGTCCTTTTTCTGATGTCAGACCTGAAAAAATTTTTTGTGAGTCTGTGCAAAACTTTAAGAAATTTGATCAATTTACAATTTAATTGTGTGTCCGATGGATTTAGGCTTGCAATTATTGCGGCTCTACAGGTCCTGACGCCTCTATCTTAAAAAGTTTGTCTAAGAAGGGTGGTGCGAGCGTTGTGGAGTTGGGTACATATGCAAATTACATGAATAAAATCTTCTTTGTGGTAACCGCAGAGTCAACATGATTTTGGCCCTTAATATACCCAAATAGGCTGATCCGTTGATGATGGTAATTTTCCAAAGCATATAGCCATTTATTGTGTTTTCAGGTAAATAGAAAATGTTGTATGCAAATAATAGGCTGGTGAAAGTGTCTTATAATTGTTGATCACCATCCAGGCATATAATCTTGCCCTGAAGATGTTTTTGTCAATTAGTAAGGAGTGATTTTTTGCTGCTTTATTTAGAGCGTGTTTAAAGGACTGGTATGGCAGTTTTTTTCCATAAATCATTTGTACAAGTTGTTGACAAGGATTTGTTTAGATATTGATTGTAGGGTGATTTTCTGTTGCGTTCTACTTCGGTCCAGAGGCTTTATTGATTGGTGATGTGGCCGCGTTCAGTTTCAATCTGTACCAAAGCTTTACAGTGGCATACATTCTCCCAATTGTTTCATTGGTTAAGCCAAATTCAAGACAAACCTGTGCCGGGGAGGCTGAACGTTCTACTTGAAAAACTTTTTTATATGTGGAAACCACTAATTGGTTTAGAAGCTCTGCATCCTTGCCGTGAAAGACGGCACTAGGATATATTATCGTAGGGAGAATTTTCTCTGTCATCACCGCTAGTAGTGGTCTATGTGATGGGCCTTTACATTTTTTTGCTAATTGACTGAAGGCGAATATAAGTGCGCTAGTTCTCTGAGTCATATACTTTTTTTGCTCTGAGTGGTTTCAATGATTGTCTATATAAAATCCCGGATATTTGTAGTTCTTTACTTCCTCTAATTGACTGCCATTGAGCCAGATGATCTGTTTGCTTCTCTGCCGACTTCCAATCACCATTGTTTTTGTTTTTGAAGTGTTTATCTCTAGTTTGTTCTCAGAGATATAGTCTGACATTACATTTAAGACTCTTTCAAGGCTGATTCTTGTTTGACTAATTAACACCACATCGTCTGCGTACGAGAGGTGAGTGAGTGCTATCCCGCCTAGTTTCGGTGGATGAAAGTTAGTGCAGTCTAACCTCTGAGCAAGGTCGGACAGAAACAAATTTCGACGGCGGCCGAAAAGGACGTGGTGTTACCTTCCGACTACCAACGGTATGTGGACGTATTTAGTGATGTAAAAGCAGAGAGACTACCACCTCATCGCGACTATGATTGTCGGATTGATCTGGTAGAAGGTGCAGTCATTTCTTCATGCCGGGTATACGCCTTATCTGATCATGAAACCAAACATCTGAGGGCGTACATGGATAATTTTTGTTCCATTGGTTTCACACGTCCTTCCTGTTCCCCCGCAGCATCTCCTCTTTTCTTTACGGCTAAAGCCAATGGGGAGTTGAGAACGTGCATAGACTATCGCCAATTGAATAAGAACACCGTGCGAAACCCATATCCGCTTCCGCTCATTCCGGTGCTGTTGGACCAGGTGAGAGAGCCTAACACTCGCCTGGATTTAAGAAGGGTTTACCACCGGGTCAGGATACTTGATGGGCAATGAGTGGAAGACCGCTTTTAAAACCCGTTTTGGGTTGTTTGAATACTTGGTCATGCCGTTCGGGTTGTGTAACGCCCCGGCGGCCTTCCAGCATTTTTTGAATGACGTGATGAAGGACTACATAGACCAATTTGTTGTCATTTACATCGATGACATTCTGGTCTATTCGTTATCTTCGGCACAACATGTGAGCCACGTGATCCTAATCCTCAAAAAACTGCAGGACAACAACTTGTATTGTAACCTCAGCAAGTGTGAGTTCAGTGTCACTGAGGTTGAGTTTTTGGGTGTGATACTGAGTCCCCGAGGTTTTCAGATGGCTGAGAGGAAAGTGGAAGCAGTCCAGGATTGGCCTGTTCCCAAGAATGTGAGAGACGTGTAGTGTTTCTTAGGGTTCTCCAATTAATATAGGAGATTCATCTTGCATTTCTCTCAGTTGGCCTCCCCAGTAACTAGGCTATTAAGGAAAGGAACACAATTTTGCTGGACACCTGAAGCCATGGAGGCTTTCGTTCAGTTAAAAGAGTCTTTTTGTACAGCACCTATCTGAAGACATCCTCAATCGTACATACCTTTCATGGTGGAGGCAGATGCTTCGGATGTGGCCATAGGGGCTGTGTTGTCTCAAAGAGACAAACATACCGGGCAACTACACCGGTGGCATTTCTTTCTAAGAAACTGAACTCGGCCCAAGCCAATTACACGGTGGCCGAGATGGAACTCCTGGCAATCAAAAAGGCGTTCCAGGAGTGGAGACACTATCTCTAGGGGGCTCAACATCCCATAACAGTCTACTCTGACCACAGGAATCTGCAGTTAATGAAGACTGCCAGGCATCTTTCGCAGCGACAAATGCGGTGGATGCTGTTTTTTGCCGAGCACGACTTTTTTGATCACCTTTCGGCCATGGTCAGAAAACAAGAAAGCATATTCCTTGTCCAGACAAGGAGAAACGGCAATCCCTCAACAGGAAGAACAGAGAGCAATTCTACAGCCGGATATGGTTCTGTGTTCTGTCACAGTGGAGCAGTTCTTAACAATCGATCTCAAGCCCAGTGGCAAAAATGGGTCAATGAAAAAACCTATTGAACCCTTAAGCATGGCATCCCAATGTATGGGAATAGACTGTACCTGCCTACCCACACTCTCCGTTTGAAGGCCTTCAACTGGTGCCATGACGAAGTAACAGCGGGGCATCCAGGACACCAGAAAACCTTACACTTGATACGAAGACAGTTCTGATGGAAAGGAATGTCCAATGATGTGAAAGAATGGGTGGGTCAATGTGAGAAATGTGCCCGAGCGAAGGGGGAACAAACCAAGAACAAAGGACTGCTTATGCCCCTGTCCAATCCGTCTCAACGATTAGCTTGGACTTTGTCTGAGGTCTGCAAGGGATGCAACGCTATCTTAGTGGTGGTCGATAGCCTGACGAAGATGGGCCACTTCATCCCATGCAAGAATCTACCTACAGCTAGCCAGACTGCACAACTGTTGTTGACACAGGTAGTCCGTTTGCATGGTATCCCTAGGGTCATCATCTCAGACAGAGGTCCTCAATTCTTTGCCCGTTTCTGGCATATGTGGTGCAAAACATTGCACAATGGAGGATGCCTTGTCAACCAGTTTTCACCCCAGACAAACAGAACGGCTGAATTAGACTCTAAAGAAATACTTAAGGTGTTATGGGGGTGATGCAACGGAATCATGGGTGTCTTTGCTGTGGCTGGGCGAACTGTCTTATAACAATGCGTGGCATTGTTCCAGTGGAGAAACTCCATTCAAGGCGAACACGGGGTTCCATGCCAACACTTTGCCTTTGGTCATCCCTGGTGAAGTACAGAACCATCCTACGGTGGCGGCTAAACTGAGAGCTCTCCTAGGATTTCACCGGCGGATCCAAGGACATCTGGATCAGGCCAAGGCGACCTATAAGAAATGGGAGGATCGTCACCGCCAGGCTGGTCCTTGGTATCAGGTGGGTGATAAAGACTGGCTTTCAACAAAGAACATACGATTCCGATATCGCAGTATATTCCACCCCTGGTATATAGGACCTTATACCGTTATCCGCAGGATGAATCCGGTGGCGTGTAAACTGAAGTTGCCCGCATGCCTGAGGATACATCCTGTGTTTCACTGCAGTTTGCTGAAGCCGGCGCGCAACGCTCGACACAAGGCTGCGCCCTCGGTGATGAGGGATGGTCAATTGGAGTATGAGGTATGGCGTATTCCAGATTCTCGGTATCGGCAGTGTCATCTGTGGTACTTAGTGTCATGGAAAGGATATCAGTCAGAGGACGATTCATGGGAACCGTGCCTAGGGGTCCATGCCCCCGTGCGGTACGTTTGTTCTATTCTCGGTTTCCAGGGAAGCCAGGTGCTAGGAGGCGCTTGGGAGGAGGGCGTACTGTCAGGAACTGATCACGGCGCCTACCGTACCGGCAGACTGGCCGGACTACAATTCCCAGAAGGCCTTCTGGGAGGAACTGTAGCCATTTAATCACGCAACGCACAGGCAGCATTGTACGTGATTCTTCATTTGAAGTCGTTCCGAGACAAAGTGCCGAGCTGTCCGTTCTGTTCACCATGGCTGGCGCTTGTTTGGATCCTCTTGTTTCCCGGCTGGGAAACAAAGCTGTTGTATTGCTCTCGTTGGTGGAGGCGAATCAGGACTTTGCCTCGCACCACGTCCCTGCTCGGCAGAGCAGGAATACGATATTTACCCTTCCTGCTAGCGGCTGCAGCGGGGAAGGGACCTCTGTAATTACCGAGTCCAGCGTGACTCATCTTGAACGCTGTGTTGGTGTTCCGCTTGGCTGAGCGTGAACACAGGATACTTCTCACATCAGTGGAGTTCCAGGAAGTCTGTTCTCTCCTTTTGTGCAATCATTTGTTTGGAACTTGAAATATCCTGTTTGGGACCACTGGAAGTTCCGCAGTGCCAGTAAGCTTAGACATTCTGAGTGGATGTGCTAAGGTTCTAACTTTGTCCTCTTCCTGTTATTTGCTGGCTGCCTTATCTCAGTGAAACAAACAGTATTACTGGACCAACTGGGTTTTTCCATGAAGATTTTTTTGGTTATTTCTTTTTTTTTTTGTATTTCTTTTTATTGAAACTTTTAACAACATAAACAAAAAGAAATAATCAAGGCAGTACAAGCAATCCAATGGCGAAGCGTCCTGCGGGGAGGAAAGCATGAAATCATAATACAATCGTTGACATTGCAGGATGGGAGGATTGAGGGATACAGCGAGTCCAGAGACAATCAAAGCAACATGATAGCAGGAATGTCGTGTCAAGGGGAGGGAGGATCCGCCACCAATTGTGTGAAGGGGGGTGTACATATATCTCCCCGGTAGGAGTTCCATGGACCCCAAATCTTACCCCACTTGCGGGGCTTGCCACGGGCCACATACACCGTCTTCTCCCTGAACATACACCAGTCCATATTATCCCTCCATGCCAGAACTGTGGGTGGCCTCTGGGAGCTCCACAACTGGGCGATATCCCTCTTAGCTATCATATTGCCAAGGGTTACCCACTGAGTATGTGACAAATCATAGTCATTCGGTTCCCACACATTCAACAAGCATCGTCTAGCTTCAGGCAACAACACAACACCCGTGACCTCTTCCATTACTGCATGCACTCGATTCCAGAAGCGAACAACCACCGGGCACTCCCAGAGTACGTGAAGAAAGGTGACCGGAAGGCCACAACCACGCCTGCACAGCTCATCCAAAGCATATCCCATACTGACCAAGCGCGGACTCGTAACATAGATCCTGTGGAGAATCTTAAGCTGCACAAACCTAAGGCGGGCCGGAATCGCAACCTCTTTCGGCGAGGATATGGCCTGCTGCCAGTCTTCGTCATCTAACTCCAAACCATCGCCAGTCCAAGCTTCCCTGAGTCGCTGTAGAAGGTCGGTCCTATCGTTTATCAACTTTTTATAAATAAGCGTTATCGTACTGTCTGGAACGTGCCCATCCAGCACCCGATCCTCAAGCGGTGACGCCTCCGGAACAATAGTACCCGGAGGGAAAACCGCCATCGGCGCGTGCTGGATCTGAGCATATCTAAAAAACTCCCTGTCACTCAGGTCATACTCCAATCTCAACTCGTCGAAGGTTTTAACCCTACCCTTAGTCCACACATCATTCACCCTGCATATACCAATCACGTCCCATCTATCAAAGCCTTTCGTCTTCCATAGGGAGCCCAGCCTCTCGGAAGCATAAAGCGGAGTGGCGCGTGTAAGTCTATTCTTCCATCCCATGGCTTCATTCGCACGATGCCATATTTGCACCGCTATCTTGGTAGGGCCAGTGAGCAGCCTCCCTGCGGATTTCGTATAAAGCGCCCTGTTGTAGTCACCACCAGGCAGCAACCATCTATCCATTTCGAACGCGAGGTTCGACGCGGGACCGTACATGCCGTGATTAATCGCCCCCAATTGGGAGGCCCAGTAGTAGCGCCTGATATCCGGGAGAGCGATTCCACCGTCGTACCAAGGAAGTGTCAACTTGGCAAGTGCTATGCGAGACCGTCCATCCCATATCAGGTGTCGCTGCAAGCTTTCAATCTCCCGAAAGTAGCTGGCCGGGATGGTATCGCAAGTATTCTGTAGGGCATACAAAAATCGGGGCAGTGACATCATCTTAAATAGAGCCGCATGTCCAAGCGGGGACAGCGGAAGTTTACGCCATGCCGCAACATCGGATCGCAAGCGCTGAAGCGGGGGCAGCAGGTTACGTTCATAACGAACCACAGGATCCAAGGTGATAAACACCCCCAAGTATTTGAAACCTGCGTGTACCACCTGTATTGGGCACCCACGCGGCAAGAGAGGAGAGTCTACTGAGAGAACGTAGACGCAGGACTTGGACCAATTGATCACAAGGCCAGAATTTTTACCGAAGGAAGTCAAGACATCGAATAGTACTACCAGCAACTTCCGAGGCGACGTGAGGTATAACAGGATGTCGTCAGCATAAAGCGATATCCGGTCCTCGAAATCGGGGGTCCAGCGTATAGCCTTCATTGACGGCTCCCAGCGCAGCCAAGCCGCCAAAGGTTCCAAAGCAAGAGCAAAAAGAAGCGGAGACAACGGGCACCCCTGGCTAATACCCCTTCCGAGAGAAAATGAGCCAGAAACACGACCATTAACAACTACCTGTGCCAAGGGTTCTTGATATAGTAGTTTCACCCAACTGATGAAAACTGGGCCAAAACCAAATTTGGCGAGGACAGCCCAAAGGTATGGCCATTCCAGCGTATCAAACGCCATTGTGGCGTCCAATGAAGCTAAAATGGCCGATTCACGCAGCGAGGACGCTCTCGCAAGGGCGCTATGTAGACGCCGAAGGTTCAGCGCCGTGTTCCGGTGTGGAATAAACCCGGACTGATCCGGATGGATCAGGTCGCAGATAACAGAGATTAAACGATTCGCAAGCACTTTTGCGAGGATCTTAGGCTCAGCGTTTAAGAGCGAGATGGGCCTGTACGACTTGCAGCAATTCCGCTGCATCCCCTCCTTGTGAATCACGACGATAGACGCAAGCCTTTGATCGGATGGAAGGGTACCCAGATCTAGCGATTCTAAAAAACATCGAGCGAAGATGTGGTGCTATTTTGTCTGGGCGCAGTTTATAGAGTTCGATGGGAAGATCATTCGGACCCGTAGCCTTTCCCGATCTCACAGAGCGGATCGCGGTCGCGACCTCCTGGACAGAGAGTGTTGCGTCCATCAATTCCCTATCCAGATCCGACAGGCAGGTCAAAGCAATGTCTCTCAGAAGCAGATGTGAATCCTGTTCCGGTCTGTCCGACACTGGGGAGTATACGGTTTGAAAATACTCAGAAAAGCACTCCACAATCTCAACCGGGTCAGTCACTCTCACTCCTCACTCCATCCGCCCTCTCAATTAAAGGAACCACACAACTAGCCCTCTCCTTCTTGTCCAACCAAGCTATCAACTTTCCGGCCTTATCACCCACATCATACAAACGGCCCTGCTGCTCTCTACTCATCACCTTGGCGGCATCAGTGACCAACGCTCTATAGTCTGTTTGTTTGAGGCTGAGAAGGTGCAACCTATCCTGGGTAACATCAGATTCCAGCTCTCTTTCTATGTCTGATATCTCAGTTTCAAGTCGGACCACTGCCTTGCACTTATGTTTCTTAGCGTTATTAATTAACGATAAGGCGTGGCCGCGGATGACCGCCTTATAGGCTTCCCATAGCGAGACAGACGATGACACAGACCCCACATTCTCCACAAAATAATGGTCAAGTGATTTGATCAGTTCCGTACGGATCTTGGGGTCACGGAGATACCAAGGGTTGATCGGGGCTACCCGGCCCTCAGTTCCCGGTCCCGTTTCCATTACGAGCCATAAGTGGGAGTGATCTGAGATACCCCTAGCCAGATGTCAGATCTCCTTAACAAGTGGGGCCTGCGTTGCGGGCATCAGGATATAATCAAGCCTCAAAAGACTACCGTGAGCACCAGAGTGGAAGGTATATTGTAATTGTAATTGTCCAGGGTGTAGCAGCCTCCAGCAATCAATTAGTCCCAGAGTGTCAAGGAAGCCACCCAGTCAGGACTGGGACCTCCCAAGGTCCCTGGGCGGGTAGCGATCGACATTTCCGGAGACGACAGAGTTAAAATCACCACCCACCACAAGGATGCCTTCCTGGAGCCCCAGTATCACCCTCCCCAGGTCAGCAAAGGTCGTTGTCTGAAGGCCAGGTGGGACATAAACGGAGAGCAAAGTGACGACCTTCCCCTCCCACCGTCCAGTAATGGCAGCAT
Source organism: Lissotriton helveticus (assembly GCF_964261635.1). Taxonomy (NCBI): domain Eukaryota; kingdom Metazoa; phylum Chordata; class Amphibia; order Caudata; family Salamandridae; genus Lissotriton; species Lissotriton helveticus. Next base: position 268,612,961 of record NC_136059.1, read on the forward strand.
ATCGCCCCCTGTCGTCAAGGACGACAGTATCTACCTCAAGGGGGAGGGAGACTCTGACCAAGATACCCACCCCCCTAGAGCCAGTGGTAAAGCCGGAGTGTGCCAGGAGACGGTAGCCCCTACGATTCAGAGCCTGGCATGTATTGCCCACCAAATGTGTTTCTTGCAATAGCACAACATCAGGGGAAAGACGTCTCAAGAGTTGTAACACCACGCCACGTTTTATCCTGTCCCCCAACCCGTTAACATTCCAACACAGCAATTTTAGCCCCCTACCCCCCATCCCAAACGTAGTCGCAGCATCCACCCCACATTAGTCGCAACAGCCAAGTCCAAAAGTCCATCAATATAGTGCCTTGAAGGGAACCAAACCAGAACAACTTTCCCCCCCTCCTCCCCCAAACCAACCCCTGAAACAAGACCCCCCTCCCTGCACCCCTGTGTTAGACTCAAAGGCCCCCTCAACTTGCAGTGTGCCTGTCGCCCTAGCAAATAACTAATCTACGGAAAGAAACCCCAGAGGAGGAAGAGACTCACTCCCCCCGCCACCCCTGGAGGACCACCTTAATTTAAAGCAAATTAAAAGATCTGCAAACCATGCCGAGAGATCTATATGCAGTTCAGCGAACCCAAGTCACATTACTATTCCTGGTCCATCCGTCCACCCTCAGCTCCACCAGAATGTTCAGGGTGTTCCCGCTGCCTGGGCATTGTGTCGAGCCAGTCACTTGCGGCCTCAGGGCGATCGAAGAAGAACGTACGATCTCCATACTCCACACGTAGCCGGGCTGGAAATAGCATTGCGTATTTCATGTCCCTGTCCCTCAATCGTCTCTTCACTCCCTGAAACCCCATTCTTTGCTTCTGCACCAACTGGGTGAAGTCGGGATAGAAACTCACCGTGGTATTCTCAAAGTTCGTGGGGCCACCCAAACGCGATTCCTGCAGGATAGCATCCCGATCACGGAAATTAAATATCCTGGCGAATATGGGCCGCGGGGTAGCACCCAGCTTAGGTTTACCACCCGGCACTCTGTGCGCACGCTCCACAGCAAAGAATTTACTCAGGCCTCTGGGTGCAAGATGATTGACGATTTAAGTTGTCTGAATTCTCAGGGACACCCACAATACGGACGTTGTTCCGCCTAGAACGACTTTCAAAGTCTTCCAAACGACGGGAGAAGGAGTCATTAGAGGACCGTAGATCACGGACCTCCGTTTGTAGATCGGAGACGTCCGTCGTGAGGCTGGAGGTCTTCAAGTCCAGGGATTTAACTTTCTCGTTCGTTTTAGCCAAATCCGCCCTGATCAAGGTGACATCGATCGCCACTGTATCCAGTTTGTGCGCCAGGGTTTCATACTGCGCATCGATTGAGGCCTGCATACTCGCAATGGCGCCCATAATATCGTGCAGAGTCGGGTCGTCGTCCGCCGTAGGGTCATCTCCCTTGTCCACCGGGGGCTTGCCCGTTCCACCGGGGGATCCCTTAGGATGAGTGTATCGGTCCATGACATTAGATTGTATGGAGCCCACACGGTGAACAGTCTTGGTCTTCCGCTTTTCAACTTCAGGCTTGCCGGCCATTTTGGAAGCTGCGCCCCCCAGGGGACCCCGAGATCTGGTGAAAATGGCTACGTCGCAATCACCCACAGGTGCTCAACCAAAGGACAGCGTGTTCCACGCCACACACCGAGCGGTGATATACAGTCCCGGCCCTGAAGTGGGACCGCGAAGTGAAGCAGTCCGTGGGCGGCGGGGCCAAATCCGCTGCGTAAAAGGGTCCGGGGCAAAAGCGAAACCGAAAGCCAAGTCCAGGGTCGAAAGTAGGATCAGGGAAGCCGCTGTTGTTCAATTACCATCCAGGCAGTTCACCAACTCGAGCCTGGGGCAGATCCGTGGAGCAGGCCAGGAAAGTTCAAAGCATCATAAAATCGGTTTTCTCTGACCAAATCAAATTTTGAAAGCAACTATCATATCAGTTGGGTTTCATCTTCGATGATCCGTAGTCATAACCAGGATTATAGTCAGGATAAATACCGGAGGTGGCGAAGGTCCGGGAGCCCTGTGCTCACGCGACCATCTCGGTTGCGCGCGAAGCTCCTCCTCTGCTTGGTTATTTCTTTTGACTTAAAGGAGCAACAACTCTTTTCTGGGAGGATCTTGGTATTTTCCTCATCTTCTTTTCTATTGGCATTTTCCTCAAGTATTCTCACTGGTACTGGAGTAGGCCTTGCTTGGATAAAGGGGAGTGTGAGATAAGGTACGTATGTGGCATGTTTGGTTATGCTGATTCTGAGTAAGATGAGATAGTGGTGTTGCTAATATCTGTTTTGGTTTCTAGGAAGATTCTGATAAGTATGAGCAGAGAAACATCATTTATCCAGAAACAGAGAGGAAGGGTCCATCTCCAGAGTTCATCACTATAGATGTGTGTCATTACTAGTGAGACCTATTGAGTGTAGCAAGTAACTTCCTTGTTGTCTTACCCTTCCATCTTCTCGTTTCAGGTATCCGTTTCTGCTCCTACCCTTCCCTATCCCTCGCTTGATTACCTCTATGCTCTGTGCATTCACATTAGTAAGAGTGTGGGGAAATCAGGAGGTGGACCCCTTTAAGCATCACCCTGATACTGAGGAGCTCGATTTTCATGACACTTTCGATGGGTTTTGATTTATTTCCTTTCTAATTTTTTGTTTTTTGTTCTGTTGTTGTCTTGTTGTCATTAATGCTGTAAGATCCATGGTAAATTTTTCCCAGCCTTGGATTTTGTTCAAAACCTCCAGTTCGCTTGCCGTTGTCATCATCTGTAAATTGGACTGTAATGTCTCTATCGTTTCGTTAGACCATTTTAAGCGTTTCAGGTCAATCGTATGGATAGATCCTTCTATTTTCGTATTCGTACAGTGTTTGGCAATTTTGAGCCTGAAATGTATATGCTGGTAGGAATGACCTCGCCTAGTTATGTACTCTATGGAGAAGTGGGTAAGATATGGCATCAATGGTACTGAGATAGCTGTATAATCCTGTCTTGGTCATGTCTTTCCTCCATGAAATGTGTGTTTTGGTGGGAAATCGTCCAATGTTCTTCTATTTATCACTCTCAGGCCAAGGAATTCCAGGGCATTAACTAATCGCCGACCTTCAGGGTCCGATCTTGTACTCTTTAGCTGATATTGCTGTGGGATATTCCAGTATATATTGTCGGCTGACAGCTTGTCGTCTTCATCCGGGGTGTGTTAAATTAGAATTAAAATTCCCTGTAATTGTAGTAATCAACTGAGTATTATGAGCTGTTTTATTCCGAAGTTGCGGATGTGCAGGACAGTTTTTTTGCTGCCGAATGTCCCTGTAGTAAGTTTTATCAATTGGATAATTGGATCTGAGGAGGAAATTTGCTCCGATTCAATTTTCAATGCTATGGTTATATATATACTGCGAATCCTCCTTTTGGTCGTCCATAAATTTTGTTTTTTATTGCAGGAACGGTGTAGTGTGTGTATTTTGGCAAGGGAAGATCTTCTTGTGCCCATGTCTCCTGCAATGCTATTATGTCACATTTTTCCCAGTTGATAGGATGACAGCCATTTTCTAGCCATTTTTTTGCCCCCGCAATGTTCCATGAAAGCAGCTGTATATTTCCTAGGTCTTACTTGTCTGATGTCTCTTCCAATGGTCAACGTCCTTTTTCTGAACTTAGCGCTCCTGGCAGCCAACTCCATTTGTCCTGGCATGGGTTCATTTTAGTTATTTGTTCATTTAGCTTTTCTCTCTTCAGCAAGGTTAGGAAGTTGCTGCCTATAGCTCCTTTAAGGACTGTAGGTTTCTTCTCATGATTTTCTTTTTGGTTGTGTCTATACGTCTTGTTATTATTAGAGTTTATAGTTAGCGGGCCTGGATAACGTGAGGCTATTGGCCTTGATAGTTTAATTACCCAAGATTCAAATTGCAGAATAGTTTTCATGATGAGCTGGGCATCTTCTTCTGACTGCCATGTGGTTAGAATTGGCTCTATGTTTTTTTGATTTCCCTTTGATATAAATTCTACCGCCAATAGATTTGACATATGTATATATGTTTTAAGGCTGGAATGTTTGCTGGTAATTTCAATATGTTCCCCCTGTATAGCGTGTCATGTGGCCCTTTAGAGTCATATTCCGGTGTCATGAGTATCTGCTGTTTCGGGAGATGGTGCCGTTGTTATATTTGTAATGTTGGATCCTCGCTCTCCTTAACTGCTATAATTTGTCCCTTATGTGAACTCTCAGGCTTGCGTATTGGATCGTGTTTCCCATTCCGATGTTTTGTGCTGGGATTTCCAATGTTCTCCTGATTAATCTCTTTATTAAGATTGATTGCTAATACCTGCCCAGAGTTTCCTTGGACATTCTCACTTCTATTAACCAATTGTAGTTTTGGTTGTCTTACTTCACTCGGGTTCGTTTTTCCATCGTCGAGATCATGTGCAGCAGTGTATTCTATATTCTTTCCTGTCGAGAAGCTATTTCTAAGAACTTTGTGATTTAATTTCTCTGTTTTTTCATATTCCATTTTTGCTTCTCACCCTTCATCCTCATAGGTTCCTTTTAAATCATGTTTGATTTCCTAACGTCTTTGTCTATTCGTGGCCTTATTGTCAGCACTTTTTCGCGCTGGAGTGTTTTGCCCCGGTTGGTTCCTCTCTGTTTTTTTTTAATTGTTCGTCCATCTTCTGGTCTCCTTTGCTTGGAGCGGTTCCTTGCCTACTAATTTTCTGTAACTGTGTCCTGCTGAATTCCGCAGTCTTAATCAATTGTTTGTTCCCTATTTTATTCTTTGTGGATTAGAATTTTATCTCTGATTCATATTTCTTTTTTTTTTCCATTTCTGTTTTTGATCTCCTGGACTCCCCCAGGAATGGGTCATAATGCCTGGGTTTTTTCAATTACTTTTCCCGGGGATTGTTCCACCTCTGCAATTTTATCTTTATCAACGTTTTCGAGACTTCTAAGGCTAGTCCAGTCTTCATGTGAACTTGAGGTTGGACTAACCAGGCCTGTTTCAATTTTGTTTGTCCCGGCCGAGCAGAAGATTGAATAAACCTAGAAATGCACTGAATAAAATTAAGGTTAAAGTGACGTTAAAGTTACTTGAACATGTCAGTTAAAACAATACCTTTAAAACTCTAAAAAACACCGAAATTCACCAGTTATAGATAACACAAAGGAACTATACCTCGAGCCCTTTGCAATACACTGCCTATGACCTCAAATATTACATTACTCATTACATGCTTTCTCACATCATTGATAAAGCTGCACAAGTCAGTGATGCGAGCTATAGTTACTTGAGTTAATAATAACCAATATACATTTATATTTATATAAATCAAACAGGTTGCCCCTTAAGAGAGCGGCCCCAAGGGAGGTTGTCTTCCAACTCTGGAGAATGGAGCACAAACAGATTAAAATGCCAAGCCGTCTTGTGGCTCAACGCATTTCAAACTTGACGTACTTTCTCAAGAGCCTGACGATAAAGACATCAAACGCAGCATATAGAGCACCATTCAAATGTATTAAAGGTCCCGCTTCAGTCGGCGTGTACTCCCGCCCGATTAGGCAAAGAGGAATCTGGTACCAGTAGTGCTCAGCCATATTGTCATTCCAGTAAATGCCGTTGTATGCCAAAAATAAAGTCTATTAAATCCACAATGGGTTGGTATGGCAATGAACCCAAAATGCGCTGCCAATTACAAGTCTGCCAGCAGGAACCTCCAATTCTGAACCGGCACTCGGGAATTTCGGTACCGCAGATACGCACTTGGCGTCGGGCTGTTCTCGCGAACAGGCATGGCTGCTGAACACAAATCAAACAGGTTACCCCTGAAAAGAGTGGCCCCAAGGGAGGTTATATTCCAACTCTGGAAAATGGAGCACAAACAGATTAAAATGCCTAGCTGTCTTGTGGCTCAACGCATTTCAAACTTGATGTTCTTTCTCAAGAGCCTGAAAATAAAGACATTAAATGCAGCATATAGAACACCATTTATATTTTTTTAAAGGTCCCACTTTAGTTGGCGTGTACTCCCGCCCGATTAGACAAAGAGGAATCTGGTACGTGTAGTGCTCAACCATATTGTCATTCTGATAAATGCCGCTGTATGCAAAAATAAAGTCTATTAAATCCACAGTGGGTTGGCGTGGCAATGAACCCCAAATGTGCTGCCAATTACATGTCCGCCAGCAGGAACCTCCAATTCTGAACCGGCACCCGGGAATTTGGGTACCGCAGATACGCACTCAGCGTCGGGCCATTCTCGCGACCAGGCTCGGCCGCTAAACACAAATCAAACAGGTTGCCCCTGATGAGTGCGGCCCCTGGGGACGTTGTCTTCCAACTCTGGAGAATGGAGGAAAAACAGATTAAAATGCCAAGCGGTCTTGTGGCTCAATGCGTTTCAAACTTGACTTCCTTTCTCAAGAGCCTGACAATAGAGACATCAAACGCAGCACCATTCAAATTTATTAAAGTTCACGCTTCAGTGGGCGTGTATTCCCACCCGATTAGGCAAAGAGGAATCTGGCACCTGTAGTGCTCAACCATATTGTCATTCCGGTAAATGCCGCTGTATGCCAAAAATAAAGTCTATTAAATCCACAGTGGGTTGGCGTGACAATGAACCACAAATGTGCTACCAATTACAAGTCCGCCAGCAGGAACCTTTAATTCTGAACCGGCACCCGGGAATTTGGGTACCGCAGATACGCACTCGTCGTCAGGCCATTTGCGCGACCAGGGAAGTCCGCTAAACACAAATCAAACAAGTTGCCCCTGATGAGAGCGGCCCCAGGGGAAGTTGTTGTTATAGCCCGTATTCTGTATATGTGTTCACTTTGTACATGATTTTACATTCACGGTGCATCTTTTGTGTGGGATTCTACATTCCACTTAGATTGTTGCAGTCTGCATTCCACCAGTTGACTTCAGTTGCTACTGAAGATCAACCTGAGCAGATTCTTACAAAAGGCAACGAGGTAAAGAGCATTTATTCCACTCCTGTCTTATTGCAGCACGGGAACGGAGCGTGTTTGTGAACCTACGCTGTGTTTACAGATTTTATTTGTTTGGATGCCTGTGGAGTTGTATTTTTTTTTATCGTCGTTTTATTTTTGAAGCACATTGATCTTAGTGGACTGCTGAGTCAAACTCCGCTGATTTTGTGACTTTCAAGCATATTTATTTTGTTTCATGAACACTTTGCCGATTTATTTTGAAAAACAACAATTTTAGAAGGATCGTTACCTGACTCGAGACATCCCTTTGTCACCCGAATCATCAAAGATTGCATTCTACTCGGAGTTTACAAGTAGGAACACGCACCAGGCAAGCATCAGTGCTCACATGTCATCTCGTTGCCTATGCGTGCAACGTACCTACTGGTGGCCATTTTAGAGATTGCCATAACAACGTATCAACGAGTTGTGTTTCTCGAACCTGTTCGCTTTAACGCATCAATGTGTGCTCTCCACCGATTTGAAGGCAAACAACGTTGCATTTATTTAACGTTTTATTTTATTTTTAACCCTTCCATAGCGACGATTTCCACGGAGCATCATCAAATATTTCTTCCCTGATTTTGTGTGTACACTGTAAGTGCACCCACTACCACAGTGCAATTCAATACAGCATTTTAGTATTTAGAATAAATCACAAAGGTGCACCTTGTGTCTTTTTGCACGGGAATAGCTACTCTGCATTTCATTATCAGCATTTTAATGCAACTAAACTTGAGATAAAGCTAAAACACAATTCAGAAGTTGGTGCAAACTGCAGACATCACCAGTATTCCCACGATAACTGCCCCAAAATATAACACCATGGTGGACACCACCAAATAACAGTAATAAGAACGAGAAAGAGTCACACAGCACTTAAGAAAACAACCAAAACAAATATATGTAACGATAATCTAATAAACTAAATTTAACAAAAATAATACAAAACAACAAGGTGGAACACTCCTGTGGGGACCATGGATGTCGACGAAAAAGCTTGGAAAATATAGCGCAAAATAGGGATATGTGTAATGCGCATATCAAAGGAGTGAGACACAGAGAAACAGAGAAGGAAAAAAAGCCAAAGGGAAGGAAAGAAAGGGAGTGGGAAATGGAGAAGGGAGAGAGAGATAGAAGGAAAGGAAGGAAGAGAGTGAGAGATAGAGTGAAGAGAGGAAAGTGAGAGAGAGAGAGACAGATAGAAAGAAACACTGCCGCCCCTGTGCATTCATAACCAAATAATTACCTGCTAAGAAACACTGCCGCCCCTGTGCATTCATAACCAAATAATTACCTGCTGTCACCGGAGTGTCTACCAGTGGGCACTCCATGTGCCCATCAAAACTCTGCGGATCTCACAGATGTCCCTGAGTCATGATTGGGAGACCACATCAGCTTCTCCGTGGCCCGGCAGATCTCACACATGTCGCTGAGTCCTGAGTCATCAATGGCGGAGACCACATCAGGTTCTCCGTGGCCCTGCAGATCTCACACATTTCGCTGAGTCCAGAGTCATCAATGACGGAGACCACATCAGCTTTTGGTGCCGCTAACCCTGTGCAACTCAAGTCTGTGCCACCTGGTGGTAGGCCCCTGACTGGCACATCAGCTTCAGGTGGCACTATCCCTGTGCAACTCACGTGTGCGCCACGTGGTGGTAGGCCCCTGATGGCCATAGAATTTAGGGTGCGACTAACCCTGTGCAACTCAAGTCTGTGCCACGTGGTGGTAGGCTCCTGAAGGGCACATCAGCTTCGGGTGGCTCTAACCCTTTGCATCTCAAATCAGCTCCATGTGGTGGTAGGCCCCTGATGGCCATACAGCTCAGTGTGCGACTAACCCTCTGCGCAACTCTTCATGGTCGCTTTATGATTCAGACCCGTGGAGCTTCCGCCATCCAGTCAGCAACGGCAATAAAGGATGTGACGTTGTCGATCCATTATATTTGCGTGGTCACATGGCCTGTGACGTATGTGCCGGATGGGTGTGGTGTGTGTGCAAACCTGCCCTCAGGGAGTGGCTGTAACATGTTGACAACTAGACCACTGATCTGCACACTAATAGCGAGTACGCCTGCGACAGGTAGCTATGTGGGGTGTGTGAAAACGTGTTTTCTCAATGCATTTTCCATAGGAAACTTCAGACAAGGCTACAGGTCAAACTGCTGAACGCAATTATGCCAAATTTGGCAGAGAGAAAGGTCTTGGTCCAGAAAGTACCTTGTGGTAGGCCACACCAGAACACAGACACACTTACTGCACTTCCTGCAGACGAACATGTCTAAGACACCCTGTTCCCCTTGCCAGATAGGCACACCCCTGCGCTGACCTGTGGATGCTGGAGCAGCACACGCCGCTTGTGCATGCAGGAGGATGCGTGCATAGCTACAAGTCCAGGGTCACTGCCAACACTGAGGTGACATGGTAACGTCCACTGAACACAGCACACTGTGATGTTTCATGGCCCGTGCCTATCATGCTAACACAATGACCACACGGACACACTTGCTCAGAAGCGGGTTCGGGGGCGTTGGCGGTCTTGGGATTGTTGTGATGAGTGTTGTGTCCCTCATGGGCATCCCTGTTTCATGCTCATTTACTCTATGGCACCTGTGGGTGTTCCAGTGAGGCTCTTGGCTGTGTTCCCTTTCATGCTGCAGGTAGCCGTCCTGCTCAACACCAGCAGAAAGCAAGTGTAAAATCCCTGGTGCTAACGCAGCTTATTGCTGGAATTTGTTTCGCATCGCACTTGTTGTGAAAGTTGTGATGTGATTTGTTCGTGTACTGAACAATTAATGAATTGTGCAGTGTATCCCGTCAAGATCCAGAACCTGACCCACTATTCCCAATCAATACAGTATTTTAATATTTAGAATAAATCCCAAAGGTGCACCTCATGTCATTTTGCACAGGAACGGCTACTCTGCATTTCATTATCAGCACTTTAATGCAACTGAAGTTGAGATAAAGCTAACACACTATTCAGAAGTTGGTGCAAACTGCAGACATGACCAGTATTCCAGCGATAACTGCCCCAAAATTTAACACCATAGTGGACACCACCAAATAACAGTAATAAGAATGACAAAGAGTCACACAGCACTTAATAAAACAACCGAAAACGTTATTACAATTTTATTTTAAAACTTTTTTTTTCATAAACATATATATAAACGATAAACTAATAAACTAAATTTAACAAAAAGAATACAAAACAACAAGGCAGAACACTCCTGTGGGGATCATGGATGTCGTCGACAGAGCCTGGAAAAAAGCACAAAATAAGGATATGTGTAATGCGCATATCAAAGGAGTGAGACACAGAGAAACATCGAAGGAAAAAAAAGCCAGAGAAAAAGAGAGGGAAGGAAAGGAAGAGAGTAAGAAAGGAGAAGGGAGAGAGAGATAGAAGGAAAGGAAGGAAGTGAGTGAAAGAGAAAGAGTGAAGAGAGGGAAGTGAGAGAGAGAGAGAGACACTGCCGCCCCTGCGCATCCATGACCAAATAATTACCTGCTGTCATCAGAGTGTCTACCAGTGGGCACTCCACGTGCCGGTCAAAGCTCAGCGGATCTCACAGATGTGGCTGAGTCCTGAGTCATGAATGGCGGAGACCACATCAGCTTTTCCACGGCCCGGCAGATCTCACACATGTCACTGAGTCCTGAGTCATCAATGGCGGAGACCACATCAGCTTCTCCGCTGCCCGGCAGATCTCACACATGTCGTTAAGTCCAGAGTCATCAATGGCGGAGACCAAATCAGCTTTTGGTGCAGCTAACCCTGTGCAACTCAAGTCTGTGCCACGTGCTGGTAGGCCCCTGACGGCCACATCAGCTTCACGTGGCACTAACCCTGTGCAACTCAAGTGCGCGCCACATTGTGGTAGGCCCCTGATGGCCATAGAACTTAGGGTGCGACTAACCCTGTGCAACTCAAGTCTGTGCCACGTGGTGGTAGGCCCCTGATGGGCACATCAGCTTCGGGTGGCACTAATCCTCTGCATCTCAAGCCCAAGCTAAGTGGTGGTATGCCCCTGGCGGCAACATCAGCTTCGGGTGGCACTAACCCTGTGCAACTCAAGTCCGCGCCACGTGCTAGTAGGCACCTGATGGCCATACAGCTCAGTGTGCGACTAATTCTCTGTGCAACTCTTCATGAACTCTTTATGATTCAGACCCATGGAGCGTTGGCCATCCAGTCAGCAGCGGCAATAAAGGATGTGACGTTGTCGATCTATTATATTTACGTGGTCACATGGCCTGTGACGTATGTGCTGGATGGGTGTGATGTGTGTGCAAACCGGCCCTCAGGGAGTGGCCGTTACATGTTGACAACTAGACCACTGACTTGCACACTAATAGCGAGTACGCCTGCTACAGGTAGCTATGTGGGGAGGAGTGAAAACGTGTTTTCTCAATGGATTTTCCATAGGAAACTTTAGACAAGGCTACAGGTCAAACTGCTGAACGCAATTACGCCAAATTTGGCAGAGAGAAAGGTCTTGGTCCTGAAAGCGCGCTTTCTTGCATTGAGTGAAAATATAAAAGAAAGGCCTCAGGGGCCATTTAATATAGCAGAGCTCTGTCTGTGCGAGATAACTCTTTCACGGTCCCTCTGCCCAACATCACCACTTTGCAGCTATGCCTTTAGAAGCCAGTCCGTCGGCTCGCAGCTCTCTACCTTTGCGAGCTAGTACGCTAGTGTGCCTGTATCTCTGTGAGCTACTACGCTGCTGTTCCTTTGAGAGGGGACGGCTCGTAGTTCTCACTCTGCGAGTCGAGTCCAGGGGCCGCAGCTGCCCCTCTGCGAGTTTGGGTGGGAACTGTTCATAACTTACACTACATAAGTATTGAAAAATCATTTTATTATTCAGTCCGTCAGCTGGCATCTGTCCAAGGCATTTCTGAATAGATACCGGAGTTCTTTCTGTGAGAGATATCCCTTTCACTCTGCCTCTCCCCACATCAGCAGGTAACACACCCTCTTCCCACATTACCAACATACCCCCAACAACCTTCTTGGGCCTGGAAGTGTCCCTGTGTGGTTGGACAAAAAGAAACTTAGTCATGTATAGATTTACATATAAAACATTTTATTTAAAGAAAACAACAACAAATAAAACTGAAGGGAGTCTGGTGCTGTGGTCGCTGCCATGAAGTTGGGGTCACTGCCATTCAGGACTCAGGACACAGTTATACATGTGGGATCAGCTTGTGTTAAATAGGGTTAGTGGCACCAGAAGCATTGAGACTGTATGAGCCTGTGATGATGCTTGGTGTGGACGGGCCGCACTGGGAGCAATGTGGCTTGCCTACTGGACTGCGTCATGTGCAATCAGGCCTATATCTGAATTGTGAGGCCTGCTGACTGTAGTGTGGGCCACAGGTAACGGTGAGCAAGGGCCCACAGCCATGTGCATAAGTTGGTGGCCACACCGGCCTGCGTATTGCAGGTTCAGTGGCACCACGTGTCGCCAGCCTTCCATATGCAAATACCTCTCACTCATCGAGGGAGTCTGGTGCAGTGGTCGCTGCCACAAAGTTGGGGTCACCGCCATTCAGGTTTCAGGACCCAGTTACACATGTGGGATCCGCTTGTTTTAAAGAGAGTTAGTGGGACTACGTGTTGCAGGCCTTGCATATGGAAATATGCCTCATTGATCGAAGGGAGTCCGGTGCTGTGGTCGCTGCCACGAAGTTGGGGTCACTGCCATTCAGGACTCAGGACACAGTTACACATTTGGGATCGGCTAGTGTTAAAGAGAGTTAGTGGGACTACGTGTTGCAGGCCTTGTATATGGAAATATGTCAAACTGATCGAAGGGTGCCTGGTGCTGTGGTCGCTGCCACAGACTTGGGGTCACTGCCATTCAGGACTCAGGACACAGTTACACATGTGGGATCCGCTAGTGTAGTTCAGGTTAAGTGGCACCACGTGATATAAAACAAGTTCTTGAAGTAAGGATACTAAAAGGATAGTGTGTAGATTTGAGGGACATTATACTTAGTTGGGATTTTCACCAGAAACTACTTAACATTTTGTTATTTCTTTTTGAAACTTTACATCACTATTATCTTCCATCTCTTCTTCAACAGCTACACTTATCAAAGTGTTATTTTCTGTAAACTTCTCTTGACTCACTATATATCATCACAAAGATGTTTTATATCATTTATATTAAAACTCTATTTAGAGCTGCAGCAAGACCTAGACTTATCCAGATGATTCCTCTTGACTTTGAATGTAAACTTGCAGATGTCTATGGACGTGAACATTCGTAGGATCTAATTTCTAGATGTGAAAGCATCTTTAGGCTGAAGCTGTACAATTTTTTGCTAAGTGTGTTCTCCTGTGAAATTTGTCCCCACATTTCTTTCAATTCTTTCTTCTTAGACTTGGTAATATATGACGTGGCAAAGCGAGAAACAGCAATTCAGTTATCTGCAACATATTGTATGTCCATATTTGCATTCCAGATCTTCTAAATCACTGCATAGTAATAATTAATGTACTTCAATTGTTCTTTTCATATTATAAGTATTTTTGGGTGATTATCGAGTGATAGTATGCCTCACTGTTGACATAAAACTGTTCACTCTTCCTTGCAATGACTTATGGTGCACTGAGTTAGTAGTACCTTTGGCGCTCAGCGTGTACGTGCCCTGCGATGATGCGTGTTGCAGGGGGGCCGCACTCGGAGCAATGTCATTTGTCTATTGAATTCTGAGTTAATAAGGCCATGTGGCGATGACGTATGGTGCAGTGAGTTAGTAGTACCTTTGTCGCTCAGAGTGTATGTACCCTGCAATGATGCATGGTCCGGGCGGGCGCACTCAGAGCAATGTCTTTTGTTTATTGAATTCTGCTTCAATACAGCCACATGGCGATGACTTATGGTGCAGTGAGTTAGTGGTACCTTTGGCACTGAGCGTGCACGTATTCTGCGATAATACGTAGTTCGGAGGGGCCGCACTTGGAGCTATGTTTTATCTTTTGAATTCTTCTTCAATACGGCCACGTGGCGATGACTTATGGTGCAGTGAGTTAGTAGTACCTTTGGCGCTCAGCGTGTACATACCCTGCGATGATGCGTGGTCTGGGTGGGGTGCTCTCGGAGCAATGTCTTTTGTCTATTGAATTCTGCCTCTATTCGATTTTCGAATGATAATATGCCTCACTGATCGAAGGGAGTCTTGTGCTGTGGTCAGTGCCACGGACTTGGGGTCACTGCCATTCAGGACTCAGGACACAGTTGCACATGTGGGCTCTACTGTGCCGATAATGCGCCGTCCGGGCAGGCCATAGTGGTAACAATGTCTTTTACCTACTGGACAGCGTCATCTGCAATCGCGACTCGATCTGTATTGTGAGCCCTACTCACCGTAGCATAGGTAGGAGGCAGCGGTGAAGGAGGGCCCATAGCCACGTGTTGTTGACTCGAGCAATGTCTGTTGCCTACTGGACTGAGTCATCTGCAATCGCAACTCGATGTGAATTGTGAGCCCTACTCATCGCAGTGTAGGCCGGAGGCAGCGGTGAGGAAGTGCCCACAGCCATGTGTTGTTGACTTGAGCAATGTCTGCTGCCTACTGGACTGCGTCATCTGCAATCGCGACTCGATGTGAATTGTGAGCCTTGCTGCCCGCAATGTATATCGAAGTCAGTAGTATGTACAGACATAAGTCTGCGGGGCTGTGCCGCTGGGGGCCTGTGTGGCGGAAGCCAGTGATCGGCTGTGGAGGTTGGCAGTCACAACAGCGGGCTCGTGGCAGGTTGAGGGGCGTTGCCCTGGCAGACGCTTTGGCTTTCCCACAAGTGAACCACGACCAGCGATCCGACCTATTTATTCACACTCCTACGCTGAAGTGGCGTATGTCGGACCAGCCCACTCCGGTTACGCTTATGCTTACAGGGGGAGGTATGACACAGCTACATGACTGAGATCTTCCATAATGTTTGACGTAACATGGTTGGGTCCACTGTCCACAGCACTACAAGCACCAGTAGTATTTGTGCACATGGAGAGGTGTGTCGTGCGTACTGAGATGTGTCCAGCACATCACCGCTACACTTTGCACTGTGTGCAATGCTATTCATGGGTGAATTGCTTACTTCACATATAGTTTGTGCACATCGGTCCCAATATTCAGCTATTTTGTGGCTGAGGAGCCATGTTGTTTTCGGAAAGTTTGCTGTCTTGTTCTGCGCTGCCTCGGTGGTAGAGGGGGCTCCTGGGGGTGGTGGCGGGTGTTGTGGAATTCTTGGGTGTCGGAGCTGCTTGATCAGTAGGTCTATGACATGTGTTGGTCTTCAGATGTGGCGCTGGGCTCCCTTTCATACTGTATGTAGATGTTTAATATTTAAAAAACAAGAAGACATTAAATAGTTTAAATAACAAATAAAAAAAATTACAAAAACTATTTTTAGGATATTAAAGTTACAAAATATAATACATATTTTTTCTAAATTACTGAGATAAACATAGGTTTTTTTTAACTTTATAATTAGAAATTAGTATTTAAATAACTTTTGAAATTTACAAAAAAAATAGGTCTCAGGAACATTAAAGTTAGAAATTAGTATTGAATTTTTTTTTTCAAATTTACTGAAAAAATGATTGCCACATTTCCCAACATTGAGCTATTATGTGGCTGAGGGACCATGCCGTTTTTGGAGGGTTCGCTGTCCTGTTCTGCACTGACTTGGTGGTAGTAGGGAGAGGGGTGGTACGGGGGAGGTCCTAAGGGTTGTGGTAGTGGGTGTTGTGTCCTTCTTAGGTGTCGGAAAAAACTATAGGTTAAATGAAGATTATAATTAGAAGTTAGCATTAAAAAAACATTAAATTCACTGAAAAAACATAGATTTCAGGTACGTTATAGATAGAAATTTGCATTTAAAAAACCTTTGATATGCACTGAAAAAAACATAGCTTTCAGGCACGTTATAGTTAGAAATTAGCATTTAAAAAATCTTAGAAATTCACTGAAAAATACATTGTTTTCAAGGACGTTATAGTTAGTTTGACATTTCACTCATACACAACCATAGAAATTCCCCCGCAATGCACTACTGATGACGTTACATATTACATCATTCATGACATGGTCAGTCACATCACTGATGACATCACTGATGACATCATCCACGTGAAAATCTGATGCACCTCATCACACCCTAATATAACACTTGATACACCCACTCTAAAATACAGACTATCATTTTCGAAACCATGAACACTCCAATACCAGTTAGTACATATCCACTCACTAATTCCTAGCTCTACACACACATCCACTCATTCACCCATACCGTCACTCATACATACAGTCAACCATCAATACAGCATTTTTATATGCACTCACATATCTATGCAGACACTCACATACTGCCTCTCATTTATAGAGTTATTCACACACCTAGTCAGTCATGGAAATAATCAATCACAGTTTCATTTACTCACCTGTACAGTTATATACATACCACGTCACTTATTTAAACATATACAAACACATACTTACACTCTAATACAATAACTAATACAAGCACACACTGATCGATACAGGCACTCTCACAATCACTCACTCTCACATATAGTCATTTATACACTCCAACACTCACATGTACTGCCTTTCACATATGCAGTTACTCACACATGTACCACTGAGGCATCCATTCACTCACCAACATACCCATACACACACTCACCCAGGCACACAGCCCTTCACAGATACAGTCTTGAACACATACACCCAGTGAATCATCCACTCACACATCTATGCACAGAGTCACACACCCCCCCCCACCCACACAGACACTCAGGCACCCATGCAGATACTCAGACAACCAATCAATAGCCCATATAGATCCCCATTTAGCTACTCACCAACCCATGCAACCACCTACACACCAACTAACAACCTAAACTGTGTGAATGTCGGTATCAGTCACTAACACATGCATTAAGTAACACACAATGCTTTTTTCAGTGAATATATTTATATTTATATACACTTCCTCCACCTGACTAAAGTAGTGCTTGTGGACATTGCACTTTATTTCTCTTCTCACTCACCTCGGTCCTGGTAAAAGCTGCTACATCCCCTAGGGGAGTATTAGGCTGAAACATGCTGAACATTCCATTGCTTTGACAGATCGAACCTCCCTCTGTCTGAGCGCCATGTTTTAATCCTGACCTGCGGAGGGCAGATTAAAGTTGATTAGCAAACCACTGAGTCAGTTTTAATCACTCGCACTTTCATTTCACTCCCGTCTCACTACTCCAAGCTCATCAAGAGGTTTAGTACACATCAGCATCTCCATTAAAACATCCCTGAGCTCCTCCCTCTCAGAGAGGGGATTGTAGCCCGCACTACGACTAGGTTCACAGTGCGAGGAGATCCCCAATGATGAAGCATGACACCCACGGGTGAATGAGTGGAATTGTCCTATGAAAGGGATATTCCAGCACCACATCAAACCACTTTTAGATCCAAGGGCCCATATTGTGTTTTTCAGTAGGGAATTGGCCTCTGCTGGTCTTTAAATTTCCTCTGGTCCTCCTTTGTGTATACTATTACTAAATTATGTACCAATAAAAGACAAACTATGCTGCACAATGCAGCAGATTTTTTGATGGTATTACTTAATTATTTTTACGTTTTTACAAATCTTAACACTCTCTGGGCGAAGAATTCAACTGATTAGTAACAATTTAACACCCTAAAACAAAAATAAGCAACCAAAAGGTGACCAGTCAACCTTTGTGAGGGGACTTCCAATGCACCACATTTCACGTTGCTACACTTTTAGTAACATTTTATCCCCTTGAGCTGGAAGCTAAATTTTGAGTTAAACTCTGGAGATTATGCATCAGATGATGGAATATGTGCAAGTGCAGCAAATCCATAATTTGGCAGAAAATGCTCAACAGGGTATTATTAAAAGCCACAACATAGCCCATGCACACTTGCATGATAGCACTTGCCAAGACTGCCTATTTTCAGGCTATTGTGAAATGCAGCCACCATCAAGTGACCAATCATGAAATCCCAAAGCAGCAAATTAAATCTCTGAACAGTAAATCCAAGCAAATAGAGAATGGGAAAAACAGCTGCTGAAAGGTAACCATACGGTTAAGACAGAAGCTCTGCCAGACATTCAAACATGCTGTGTTCCTGGGAGTGGATTAATTCAAACGAGCAACTCCACCTCGGGGGCTGTACAGTGCTGATATATGATTGAGCAGCACAGATATCAAGGATCTTACTTAGGGGGCTCTCACAGCTGTTTCATGAAAAGAACCATGATGAATTAAGTCAGCAAGGATTTACATTTTTTGGACTTGGGCTCCTCAATTTTTAAATTAGAATATGATTTTTAAATATTTCATAAAACAGAAAAAGAAAGAACCTTGACATTGGTGTAGAAAGACTGCTGGGTCTATAAATAATACTCAACCAGTGTTTAAAGTGACAAGTACAAATTTTCAAGTAACGTAAAAACAGAAGATATGTTCAACTAATTATGATATTGGGAAAATGAATGACGGAATAATTGCATTCCATATCACTATTGCGGTAAAATATCATAATGACATTCCCAATAACAGTTGTACAAAATTCTATCAAATAATTTAATTTCATCAATTTGTGCCTGTAGCTAAAGTTTCTGATAGTTGATAATAGGAGAGAACATGATTATAAAAGTGTCTAAAATCATGTATAAAAGAACATTTCGTTATAAATACCTGAATTCCTAAAAACTATCCCTGATTAATGTGCAAATTTCGCTACTACAGTACAATACTCCTGTGATTTTATGTAAACGTTAGATGTTGTAAAGTGCAAGTGCTGTGCAAAATGCATTATTTTATTACTAATATCCTAAATTAAAACCCATTAAATTCCTACTAAAACAGTACTAACTCACCCTATGTGTAAAAACTTGTGCAAAATGCAGCAGTTGTGATGTTTTGATTAATATCAAAAAAGTGTATTCTCAATTCTTGAACACCAATGGCAATTGATAACTGCCTTATTTGACTCATAGATTAAAATATTTGCTTCACTCGCAGTTTAATCAAGTTAGAGACAAGTGTATAATTCCTCTGTGGCATTTAGTCTTTTGGGAAATTTGTTTCGAGGTTGATAATATAGTTGGCCTCGAGTAGTCTGAGAGCTTTCTCTGTCACCTCCTCTTTTGTTGGGAGTGACGGCATCTATTAGAAAGTACCTCAAACCGCTAGGGTCTGATTTGTGTGCTTCACTGAAATGCCGGGCAACCGGATATTCCTGGTCTTTATTTTTTATCGCCCTTAAGTGCTGGAGTACCCTCTTGTGGGCTTGTAGAATCGTGCTTCCAATGTAGCGAAGCCCACTAGGGCACTCCAGCACGTAAATGAGTCAATTTTGCAATTGAGGGACTTGGTTATTGCATTTTCCTTGTCGCTAAAAGGAGTTTTGTATGTGGTCTGATTGCAGCCATATTGGCATGCCTTACATACTCAACATCTGAAGAAACCCTTTCTTTGTGTTAGCCAAGAGCTTTTGTTCAGACCTCTAGGATCATTCTGGATCAAAATATCTTTCATGGACATCGCTCTGCTATACGTGATAGCTGGTTTCCTAGGGAGCAGATGCCCAATTGTAGGATCACTAAGGACTAAAGGCCAGTTCCTGGTTAGTAGTCTCCTAATTTGTCTTTCTTGTTTGTTATACTGTATGATCAATCTGAAAGTGTCCCTAACAATATTTTTTTTGCCGGAAAGCGGGTGGGAGGGGCTGCTCTGCTTACGGAGCAGGGCAAGAGAGGAGTGATTTGTCCACTCCTAAGTGTGCAATGACTGTTTGGTCGGCAATTTCGGGCCACCCAAACCAGTCATGCACACTCCCCTGTTTTGCATGCAGGCTGCATTGCAGCCTCCATGGAGAACATGCCCACCCCTCTAGCCCCTAGCTGAGCACCGTGTCACGGCACTCACACCAATTACAATGCTCCATTCGAGGGTTGTGAGTGGCTTAGGAGTGGGAGCCTGGCTGCCTGCTTCATGTTCCGACCTGGAGTCGGACACAGGTGCGCAGGAAAGAAGACGCGCGGACCCGGCTGCAAGGAAGTTTAATTTATTTCCTATTATGTTTTTGATGTGGGGGTTCCACTCGCGCAACCGTCCCCCACCAGCAAAATGTGCCGGCTGCCCCTGGTGAGGTGCCTTTCTATTGGAGAGTCAACCTTGCCACAGCGAAAAATGACTATATAGATTTTTCACTTCCAGGACATGTAAAACTTCAATATACATGTCCTACTTTTAAAATACCCTGCACCTTTCCTATGGACATTTAGGACCTACCTTAGGGGTGACTTATAACTATTAAAATGAAAGGTTTAGGCCTGGCTAAAGGTACATTTTGTCAGAGTAAATGTGTAGTTTTAAAACTGCAAACTAAGGCCTGGAGACATGCTTTGTATTATCACTTTAGTGGTGGCACAGTAGGTGACATTTAACTTTCAGGCCCTGGGTACACTCAGGACCATATACTTGGGACTTATGTGTATGTTAAATGTGCCAATTCAGACATTTAACCAATTTGACAAGTTTATTAGGGGTCAGAGCATGAGCACAAGGCCCTAGTTAAAAGGGTCATAGTGTACAGAAACCAAACACCAGAGTGATTATGCAAATGAGGCATATTCTTACATGCTCCATCTCACTCACAATAAAGGGCCCCAAAATCATTAGTTATCACACGACCTATCCATATACCTTTAGCATTAAACTGAAATCTAAGAGAACCCAGGGGAGCCAAAGTCAACTCTCTTTCTATAGAATTCCAGTCAGTCTGTAACAAGATATCCTTAATCACAGAAAGTGCGTACATCCGAAAGTCCACGCTACAATTCGCTATCCTCTAGGAGCCAGGGCCGAACCCCGAATTCCACCACACCAGCAGCACAACACAAATGAATTGCAAAAGTGGCAGAACAGGCAACTTGTAAAATTATAAATGCCAAGTTCATGCCAAACATCCTTTGCATTCATTCTTTCTCAGTCATTTCTCCCTCTAATGCAAATATTCTAACTATCAGCCACCCTTTGCTATTGGCTTCCTCTTTAAAGACCACTTGACTGTCATTGTCTTATATGAAACTACCATCCATTCTAGGGCAAAACACAATTTTATCCAAATGCTGACAAATCACATGCTATTGCACATGCACTCTTGTACTATTTGGACCTTGTACTAATTTCTAATATTCTCACCTTCTCTCGCCCAGACCTTGACAACTTCCCACACACACCATTACCTAATACAAATTGTGTGATTTTTGTTCTGCTGTGCTGTCCCCCGGTCCATCACTCCATTTTGTCTCAAAAAGAAAACATGTTCCAGACTCCTGTCCTACATTCTCGCTCAAAATACGCAGCAACATGCACCACTTTAGCACACCGTATTATTTGACTAATGCAACCAAAGCCTTCAATATTGTTTGGCACACACTATTCCTTGAGCACATTCAGAATCTTTGATCACGCCTCATTGAAAACCATAAAGAGGACACTGCTTAGTAAGTAGCATAAAGACTTACGAGATTCTTTATGCTTTCATGCAAGTTTGAACACACTTTCTTTTGCTTCAGAATACTACCTATTTTCAGAACATCTTTTTTTCTGGCTAAAACTCTATCCCCAAACATATTCCACGAATAATCAGTAACTTAATCTTCCCACTAAGCACATCAATCATTCACTCTTCACAATCCCTTTAGTCCCATCATTTCTCAAGTTCACTTTGCTATTCTCTCAGCTTATCCCAATCCTTTGATTCACTTACCTATTTTGTGCAGCAAATGGCACAGCAAAGGTGCCATGGTCCTTAACAGACACAAGAAATGTAACCCCCAGCCCACCTGTCAAGTAGAAAACTACAGTCATAGTGCGGTTGCAGTGGATGCCTAACACTCCTAGGCCCCGGTGTCACTGAATCTGCTGCTCCACTGATGTCTACACCACTGTGCACATCATCTGCCCCTTCAACCGAGACTTTATCAAAACCATAGCTTTTCTTATAATGTGCTTTTCTGACTAGCATCTCTTATTTTGTCCCTTACCTGCAGTATTTCAAGTCTGCAGTTATACTACTCTGATCTTCTGGTCAGGCTTTCTTGTCATTTGTTCAACTGAACCACAGTCATATTTATAAGTTTATCTCCTCCTTTCACCTCAATCACCTATCTTCCAAGATCATTATTCTTGGTCAATCTGCAGCTTTTGTTTCTGTAGATCACCAAATATTACTTTCCTGATTCCGTCTCCAAGCGCTCTGCCCAACAGTAGTTCTCTTCATATCGATGTAACTTCTCTTTCTCAGAGGTGTGGGACTCCAAAAGATCTCCACCATTCTCTCTATCAGTCAGAGTTACTTAATGGTCATTCCAGGATTCTCTCTTATTTGCTCTGTGCACCACCTCACTTGAGGACACCAGAACCTCTTTTGGCTACTATCATCTGAGCGCTGATGACATGAAAACCATCTTCTTTCTTACCCCTCTGACTGCCTCATTGCTAGTCAACATTGAATCACCCTCTGTTCTCTAATGCTGAACTTCTCCACAATGGAGATCCTCGGATTTACTGCCACTTGTGAGACCATCCTGCTGACCTTCTCCTACTTGATTAGAAATCTTCCAAACACTCAATGTACTTTACGTTTTTTATTACCAACACTGCCACTGCAGCACAGCATCAAGATCTAGATATGAGAAAAAATGGCACATATCCCCCTTTCCATGCCAATAAGGCACTAGTCCGTTTCTAATACTGAGAACATTTGAACAGCTGCTACAGACTACGTCATGTGTCTTCTCCATGTGGAGCAGCCTTCTTTACTTCGCTACCAGAGCTTTACTCAACCTATATAAGCACACACCCTCAGCTACTTTTTCGTCATGAAGTTGGATGGCTCTCAGCTAAAAAACAGAACACCGTGCTAGTAACGCATATTTAAAGTGATCTATTGCCTATCCAGACTAACTTGCTAACATGCTGACCCACTATGCACCATCTAGGACTTCACGGTCCACCAACCAGAACCTGCTATCCACTTCTAAATCAAGTCATTCTTTATCCAAATTCTTATCTCTTCTATCTCTTCTATCTACTTTATCCCCATCACTGCAACTTGCTTATGTCCTGAAATCTGATCCAGCTCTTATTGTGTTTAAAACGACACCGACGGACTACCACATGCGAGTGAAACGTAAGAACTACAAGTGGCAAATATCAAAATTCTAAATAAGTGTATTGATTAACAGTAATATATGTTGCCTAGTTAATTTTTTCATTCACACAAAATATCTCCTTTGCACAAAACCTCTTACACCCACTCAAGTTTGTGCTAATGTCCTTGTATGTCTATATTGCTATGTACCGCCCTGTGATTATTATTAATATTAGCGTTGTATTATTATTATTGCTATTATTATTATTATGATTATTATCATTAGTGGTATTAATAAAATTACTGATAGAAACAACAAATATATTAACAATAATAATAATAATAACAACAATAATATCCTTATTAAGACTACTACTAATAATAGTCAGTTTAATAACTGTATGAATATTTATTATTTTTCTTGTCATCTTCATTCCTATAATAATAATTGTCAGACCTGGCTTTTCCATTGGACTTATCTACAGATTTTTTTCTTTTTGGCCTCCTGTTTTGGACCCTATTTTTGTTTGTTTTATGAATCTGGGCACTTTAACACTGCTGATCAGTTCTAAAGTGCATATGCTATCCCAGTAAATTGTGCTTATCGATTGGTGATTCCATGATTGGCATATTTGATTTAATGGTAAGTCCATAGCACAGTGCACTGTCTGTGCCCAGGGCCAGTAAATCAAATGCTGCTAGTGGGCCTGCAGCACTGATTGTGACACCCACATGAGAAGCCTGTAAATGTACCTCAGACCTGCCACTGCAGTTTCTGTGCTCAGTTTCGTACTGCCATGTCAACCTGGCAAGTGCACCCACTTGCCAGACTCTAACCTTCACTTTTTAACATGTGAGTCACCCCTAAGGTACGCCCAAGGTACCCCTGTGGGCAGGGTGCAGTGTATGTAAAAGGTTGGACATGCCTTGATGTTTGTGGAATGTCCTGATAGTGAAATGCTGCCAATTTTGATTTTCACTATTATAAGGCTATCTGTCTTATAGGATAGAATGGGAGTTTATTTATAACATCCTATCAATATAACTTCCCATTGCAACAAGATAGAAAGTTGGAGTTTAGTATGCCTGAATTCAGAATTTTAATTAAAGATGATTTTTATATTGTGTGTTTGATAATGCCACTTTTAGGAAGTGGGTAGTTTCTTCCTTAGCTATCCTGTGTGCCTCTGCTGGTTTGTAGATTGACTATCTGGCTTTTAAGTGACAGGGGCTGGGGATGTGCATTCTCTCAGATAGCCACAGGGGTTGATGTGTGTCCTGCTTTCCCTGAATGAGTCAGGGCTGAGCTCAATAGATCTGGACTGCATTCAGAGTAGGGGGAGGAGATTTCTTTCACATTAGAATGGGCCTGATCTGACTTGAACAATGCTGTCTCCGCATCTTGCCGGGCAGCAGCTCCATAGAGGACAGAGCTGATTTTGGCTGGGCAAAGAGCTTCTCTGCCACCATAGAACAAAGGAATTTGTGCTCTAAAAAATGAGGCACAGACCCCTGAACTGGAGAATACTGCTGAACTAAGGAGCCTGCCAGGAAGAAGAACTGGGAAAGCTGGATGGGGAGTACTGCACCTGTGTTATGTGCTGTTGTGGTTGGCATTCAGTGGTTGCTTTTGTCTTGGTCAGGAAAAGGACGGGATTGTGCTTTCATCATCTTGCTGTTAGAGTTGTCTCCAAGGGCTTGAAGTAGAGTTGGCCTTCTGTTGGAAGTATCAGGGATAGAAAATACTTCAAAGATCACTTCTGGGAATCATGAGAAACCATTGCCAAGGAGAACAGCTGGAGAAACTGAGGAGGAATACTGCCCCTGTGCTCTTTGCTATCTGGGGTTGGCCTGCAGTGGCTACTTTCTGCCACGGAAAGGAGAAGGACTTTGCTGTGTGCTGTGTCCCCCACTTGAAGAAGATCTCCAAGGGCTTGAAATAGAGCTTGATTCCTGTTCTGAAGTCTCAGGGACACAAAGACTTCACACCCAGTCCCTCCTGAACTCCTTTGCTGAGAGCTATGACCTCCGGTCAGTGTGCTGGACCTCTAGAGGTTGTTTTGGGGCTGTAAACAGCAGGAACTTTGAAAATCGATGCATCGCCTGTTTCCGACGCATCGTAGCGGTGCGAGAAGAATTTTCCGACGTATTGGCTCCACCCAAGTATCGACACAGTGCCTGCTTGTGGCTAAAGTGTCTGCCGTGCGACCATTCCTGTGCACCGATCTCCAAAGTCCGAGATCACCGCACAGATTCTGACACAGGCCCTCTTGTGGAGGAACCAACGCATCAATGTGATGTGGCTGAAATCATTGCAGCGCATCCCAGGTCTTCACATATTGCCTCGTGCCGGATTGTCACACACCACATCGAAGCGCCAAGTCTGTCGCATTGTTGGCTAGGTGGCGCATGATCAAGATGGCCGCGCACCAGTGAGGCTCCCGCCGGATTGGGCGGAAAGATAAACTTCATCCTCATCCTATATGACATTTAATGCTGAATATGTGCACCAACGGAAAGCGGAAAGGAGGTTGATTGCGGAGAAATAGTCTGTTTTCTGCAGTCGCTGCAGCCATGTAGGAGTAAGGGTTGTGGCATTGCTGAGCTCGAGACACTGGCACTGTCCTGGACTTCTGCGCTGGCTGAGAGGAATGGGAAATATCGCTGCTGACTGGGCCCATTCACGGAAGGCGGCGTCAGGCTTTGATGACCCGGAGCGAGGTGCGGGCTGAAGTGGTAAGCCTGGTGCAGGCTGTGGCAATAGCGGAGGAAACCTGAGGCTGCAGTATTACAGACTCTGCTTACATCTCACGGTAAGGGAGAGAGTGAAACCGGGGACTGTGCACCTGACCACTGGCTGTTGGCGCTTGGGCACTGTAGGCAGGGGACAAATGCTGGCGGAGAGCGCATGAGACAGAAGGGGATCGGACACTGGCGTTTTTCATATTTGCCCAGCGGGATTTTCAAGCACAGTTCACCGTTGCGAGTGCTGGTCATAGACTGTTCTAACACTGCAGCAGAGGAGAAGAGCCGCAATCTTGGGTGCCCCACCGGCTGCTGTACTTGGAGGATCCTGTAGCAGAGTGAGGCCCCAGGGAGAGACACAATAGCGGCTGAAACTAATTAATGCACTGTATAAGCTGTATAAGCCCCCTACAAGACACAGTGAGAGGTACCAGCGTGGGGGCCGGGCGTGACACCAGAAACACGAACTCCTAGGCAGCCACTTTGAAACAGTGGGGACACTCGGCAGAGCCACACTTGGACACCTCACGCGGAGGAAACGAGTGTGGACCAAACTATAAAGAGGCAAAAATCGCGAGGCACAAAGCACAGGAACCAGCTGTGAGAGTATCTGCTCGAAGGGTGTATCCAATACAAAAACTGGTCAACATGTGGAGAACTGACACTAAACAAGCAAAGCTATCGTTTGACCCACGCAAGACACCCGGTTCTAATTCATTGGAACGGACGGAATCAGATGCAACATCGCCGCAGGAAGAGGACTGGAAGGCACTACTGGTGGGCATGAAGCAGAGTCTAACTTCCATTGACGCTAAGATGGACGTCATGAACACCAGGTTGGACGCAGTTGTCACTAAGTTAGACCAGCATGATCAGATGATCAAGGAGGTGGAACACAGGATATCGGTGCTGGAGGATGGAGCGGCAGCCAATAAAACCCACGCGCTTCACATGGACAAAATGCTCAAAGTGATAGCAGACAAAAATGAGGAGTTAGGGGTTCGCTCATGAAGAAACAACGTTCAAGTTTTGGGCCTGGCCGAATCAACGAATACTGGGCGAATGGAGGACTTCATGGAAAACCTAATCGCGGACGTTTTCGGGAGGGATTCCTTCTTGGCACACATGACGGTGGAGTGGGCCCACAGATCGTTGGCAGCACGCCTGCCACCAGGAGCGCATCCGCGCCCATTGATTGTACGCTTTTTAAATTATCGCAACAGAGACACCGTGTTACGCCTAGCCCCGGAGAAAAAACAAGTACGGTACGAAAATACCACCATGGCCTTTTACCCCGATATCACACAGGCAGTACAGGAGGCCCATTAAAAATTCACAGCAGTGAAGAAGAAACTGCAAGTCCAGGACATATTGTATGCCATGCTGTACCCTGCGAAACTGAAGA
The DNA here is from genome assembly GCF_964261635.1 of Lissotriton helveticus. Taxonomy (NCBI): domain Eukaryota; kingdom Metazoa; phylum Chordata; class Amphibia; order Caudata; family Salamandridae; genus Lissotriton; species Lissotriton helveticus. Next base: position 268,640,357 of record NC_136059.1, read on the forward strand.
TCAGCCACCTGGGAAAGCAACATTTCTTTACTAATCCCCAACAGGCGGAAGACTACCTCAAACAGACACGTAGAGCAGAGACGCAGGAGTCGGCAGCATGCAGGAGATCCAGGTCACAGTCACCCCTGTCGGAGCCAGGATGAGGGCACGTCCTCTCCCAATACTGAACTTAGAAGCGTCAAGACACAGCGACTCCCTGTCAATTTTTCCAAGTTGGTGATGTATTATGTTTGTTTTTAGATGTGTTAACATTTCCACCCAGGCACTCACCTCTGACCCAACACGGACAATACACACTCATTGCTTTTTTTGTGGGGTAAAATCCAGATGATAGGCTCTACATATGTCATATGGGGGGGGGGGACTTCAATACGGCAGGGGACCAACAAAACGACCGATCTCATGCCTGCGCTGCGCACTACACCAATGTGCAGCGCACTCTTTGAGACATAATAGATTCTAATTACCTAATGGATGCTTGGAGGTATAGGCATCCCACGCAGAAGGAAGGGACACACTATACTGCGGTGCATAAGACGTGGGCTAGGTTAGGCTACCTACTGATGTTGATGGGTATGGCGCACTGGCTTAGGGGAGCTACCCATTTGGCCCGCACATACTTGGACCACTCCCCAGTATTGATAGCCTTACATACCCAAATAGACCATTCTCCTTACATTACTTGGCCCCGCAACCCCCGCATCTACAGGATGCAGTGTTTAAGGCGGAGGTTGAGCATGATATTCAGGACTTCTTTGCGAGGAATATAGACTCGGTATCAAGCCTAACAACAGTATGGGAGGCATTTAAAGTAACAGTGCGGGGACGGTGTATCTCTAAAGGGGGAGGGATTTTTAAGGACCTACGTAGAGATCTACGCAGACTAGAGGGCGAGATAAAAGCACTGAAAGGGACATAACAGGTGAAGGAGAGACGGGAGCTAAGAGGGCCAGACAGAGGGACAGAATGACGGAATATGAAGAATTGGCAGATCGAGAATACAAGTTCAGAGAGAGGGCTTCCACGGCACGAATCTACGGGGAGGGGGATCGTCCGGGGAAAACCTTGGCAAATGCAGTGTGACCCTCTAAATTTACCAACTATATTACTGAAATCCATGACTAGCAGGGCCAGACACATAGGAATCTCCCAGACCAGATGAGTACCTTATTGACATATTACAAAAAGCTATATACCTCACAGAGGGGTCCCCCTTTGGAATTGCAGAATTACTTCGAGGACACGGCATTGGCGTGGTTGGGAGACACACAGCGCAAATTTTTAAATCTAGATTTGGAGGTGGATGAGATAACGGAAGTAATTTTGCACATGCAGTCCGGGAGTGACTGGGCCCCCAACGGTGGGCAAATGCGGCGTAAGACCGCCGGTATTTGCACCGAGGCTCTCCCCAGAGAGTTCTAATATGCGTGCTCTGCACACAAAGCGCCCTATAATGCTTTGCAGGGCAGGGAGATTGCTTCGTGTTTTTGGGCGTGAGGTGGCCCTCAGAGAGGGGGGTCACCACCATTGCTGGAAAAGGTGCAGGGGGAGCTGTAGGACCAACACAGAAAGAGAGAGTCCTCCCAGTTAATTTAAGGTCCAGAGGGGGGAGACAAACTCAAGCAAAAAATACAAAATACCTCAGTAGGGACCTATATTGCTTTAACATTGAATTAATCTAGACCATTGTTATATAACAGGATGCCAAGGAGTAAACTAGAAACTTCAAAGTATTATCAAAGCATATATATATATATTTTTTTTTCTTATTTTTTTTAGATAAGTATATTTAGAGACAGTTGCACAAATGTCTCTAAATATACTTATCTAAAAAAATAAAAAATAAAAATAAAATATATATGCTTTGATAATGCAAACTCCCTCAGTATTCCCCACCCTCAGTCTCTGGGGGACTCAAAGGAGACTACCCCTTAAGGGTTCATCTGTCTTTTTAAACCTACCTCATGCTGGAACTTTTGTCCTACAGCCAGGACCTGAAGCTTAGGGTTGCACTTAAGTATACAGGGTCAAACACTGATTGTCAGTGAGGTGATATCCCCTTGAGGTGGGAAGGTGTAATTGCACAGGTGGTACATTTACAAATGGTGATCTTTTTGGGGACTGGAAATCACAAGTATAATGTGAAATGATAAAGCAAAGTACAGACTGGGCAATCAATTATTGAGTGTTATTTCTGCATACCTACAAATGGCGATTACTAGCCCACACCACCTCCCTTGAGTAAGCCTTAGACTACTCTGCAATGCTACCCTCTGAGAATCAAGCTCTACAATGGAGTGTTTGGTTCCCAGTGAAGGACAAATGTAGACATATTATTTGTGCAGGCCTCACAGATACTGCCTCGTTTTCCAACAGGGACGCAGTAAGAAACCAATGTATCAACTTCCCACACACTAAGAAACCCACGCATCACCCCCCCCTCCGGTAAGTAACCAGCGCATCCCCTCCCATGCCCAGCAGTAAGGAACCGACGAATCACCTCTCCTGGAACAAGGAACTGACGCATCACCTTTCCTTAATGAAAGGAACTGACACCTCACCTTCCCTGCGACCCTTTTTGCTTGCATCTTTCGACACATCCAAGGTACTTTGTGTAAAAGTGTTGCATCCAGCATTTTCTTGGAACAGAACTGTTTCTACCTTTTGAAAATCATATTTTTAGTCCTGCATTGTGGACTTTTGTCCTTTTGGTCTTGTTTGGTTTCGATAAAAATTACTTATTTTTCCAAACTGGTGTGGTGTCCCTTTGTAGCGTTTTCACTGTATTACTGTATGTGTTCACAAATGTTTTACACAATGTCTCTGAGATAAGCCTGTCTGCTCCTGCTAAGCTACCAATGGGGTGAGCAAGGGTTACTTTGGAAGTGTATCCCCCTAACCCTGACTTTGAAGAAGGGTCCTTTGGACAAAGGTACCTACCTCTGCCAACCAGAGATCCCCATTTCTAACAACAATAATATTAACAACAATAATTGCAGTTAATATTATAGCATTAGTAAGACTACTACTTACACATTTTAATAACCATACTGCTATGTATTATTTTATCATTATTATAATAATAATAATTATTATTAATATTATTATTATTATTATTATTATTATCATTATTATTATTATGATCTTGCTCTCCCCCCTCATCAGTTTGCCTTTCTGAATGCCAAGTTGAAGATTATCTCACTTCTGCATTAATCTCTTCCGTGCTTCGGACAGCCCCCGGCCATCTGACGTCACGTTGGGCATGTGTGGAGGATGGCCGAGGGCCGTCCGAACCGCGCACGCATCAAATTCCTCAGCACCGCTGGGGAATTCCAGCTGCAGCGAAGCGGTTTAAGTTGATTTCTTATTTACCTCTTAAAATTCTGATCCAGATTTATCAAAGTGTTGTGTTTTCCTTGCACCACTAAAGTCGGATTTTCCAAGCCACGCAAGGCCACTTTACGTGTCCCTGCATGTCTTGGTAACTGTGGTGTAAGGCAAGGCAGCGCAAGTCGTTACTCTCTGGCAGGGAGGTGTCCCATGGATGAAGTGTGGGTGTTCCTACACATCCACCTATGGATTTTGACGCTTACCCAGATTTACCTTGAGTGGTAGACCTGAGAATGCATCGAAATGCTATGCCTTCCAAGGGAAGTTGTAATGAGAAGAATTATCCTAAGTTCTCCACATTTTCCTGTTTTCTGCGTGCATACTCTGCAGGACACATAGAAAGAAGAAAAAGCCTCAGAGGAATTTTTTGGTGCAATGCAGGCACCCTTGCACCATGATGCAAGGGTGCTGCGTTGGCGCTAGACAGGTAAAAGTGTACCAGCGCAAGAGAGCACATGAATGCACCATATAATGTTAAATATGGCACATTCTTGCCCTCTCCCTTTCATGGAGTGCAGCGCACTGAGGTGGCTTGTGGCTTGCGGCTTTGCCTGAAATATTGATAAATCTGCTCCTATCTTCCTTTTGGACCAGCATCTAATCCCTCCATAGATTTGGTTCCCACCGAATGTATTTGTATTTAAAATGCATATTAGTCCAGGGGTTTTCACTCTCTCGATGAGGCTTGCACTGGTGCTGCCCGTTGTCCATCTGTTCTGCATACAGGAAGGAAGCTTCTAGCACTGATGACCTCATTTGTGGGTTCTTTGTTTGACTGTAACCTGGACTGCTATTTGCCTGTTGCCCATTCTGTTGTGGTCCTTGCGTTAGTGCAGCTTCAGGAAACCTTTTGATTATACAAAAGCTAAAACTAATGTCTTTGCTAATTGTTGTTTATAATAGGAGTGGGCGGAATTTGCGGAATTGCATTACGCAAATCTCCGCTCATCGGTAAAAAATCTCCTCCAACACACAGAAATTCCGCGAACACGCGGAATTGCTTGTTCGCTATGCTTTTTTACTGTTCGCAATCGCTGTTTGCGTGCGTGGGGGAAATATCTTGCGAACACGCATTTTGAGAACACGAACAAGCAAAACATTTTGCAAAGTTGCGGGACGCAGATTTTTGGGCAATTTTACTTTCTCCGCAGAGCGCGAAATTACCCAAATACCGCATATTCCGTGAGCGGAACGGAATTTATCGCCCAGGCCTAGTTTATAACAGTCTATTACGGTTGGATGCAATTGTTGTATAGCATGTTGCTCCGTTTCTCTGCCTTCTGACAGGTGAACACATGCACTGGGCTGCTAATGCAGGTATTTGACTGGCCCCTGGGGCAGTGGGCTGAAAGCGGAGTCATGGATGCGTATGCTAGGTTGCGGAGTTTGCGCATGCTCCGTGGCATAGGAGAATTTGTCCTGCAGGCAGGAAGGACTCCAGTTCAGAGGAATGGTATCTTGTCATGTCTGAAAATCAGCTGCTGAAATTACCCGGCACAGGAGACATCGACCCCCAAAAAACTTATGAAAACGAATATTCGTGTGTCTCAGAAAAAAGGTGCAGCAGCTAACGCGCCTGATATTTGTAAAATGTGTATTATTATCATGTTTTATGGATGTCAATTAAAAATTGAAATTGAACATCGAATTTAGCAATTGTAATGAACACGATGTTGGTCCTTGGTCCGCTGAAACTTCCAGCATGAGTCATGCAAAATTGTATTCAGAAAAATGGTTTTTGAGCCGGGAGAAGCCAATTCCTCATATTCTCTCGACTCATAAATCACGGGAGGGTAAACTCTGGAGACACTGAGTCACAGACATCTGAGGAGCTGCCAGCAGCAGTCGCTGTGGGGTCAGGACATCTAATAAATTCCTGCAGTATATGATTAGACAGATTTTTGTGAAGCCATCTCCGTGACCTTTGATTGAACACAGCAAATCCATCTCTGAAGGACGAGGCAGTTAGCGGAAGATATTTCATTAAAATACTGCGCCATGGGCAGGAAGGACGGCTGCCCAGCTGCTGCAAGTGGTGTATTAAATTAAATGCGTCAGAATGAGCACAAAGAAGTCACCCACTCGAAATAAATAGACTGCCGGTAGAAATTGTACTTATCTGAGGAGCATCGCAGGCTGACTCATTCAGTAAGACGTTGCACCCCACCACCTAAATAGGAAAGTTCTTCCTAATCACGTCAATCATTATTGGGGGTCTAGGTGCGGTAGAGGAAACGGTGGGAGCCGAAGTCCCGAGGGGCGGAGCCAGAAGAGCAGTATCCGACAGCTTATACATTTATAAAAATAAAAAAATCTGCTGTAAATAAATTGGCGTCATGGGCATAAGTGACAGTAAATCTGTTCTCGACTACTTAATTGCTCACAAAGTGGCTACTTAAGCTAGAAGATATTTTATGTCTGTATATGGGTATGGTATGTGACTGACTTTGAAGACGCGCTCTTTGTATTGTATTGTATTGTATTGTAATTGCATTTCATTTAGCACTTGTTACCCTTGATGGGGTGTTGTAGCATGCCACTCTAGAACCCATAAAGGATTAGTGGTGAATTAGTATAGTTGAATATGGAATTTGAGAAGTGAACATGTTAGTCTGTTAATTTTGATTGAAAAGGAGAGTGGAGGGATAAAAGAGTGAATTATTCTTTTTTGTGACGTATGAAATACTGTGAGCAGGCAAAATAACCTTGAAGGTAAGTTACATTACTATGCCGATGCTAGAAAGTCTTCAAGAACAACCTAATTCATAAATAAACAAACAATGAATGTGCAGGGGGAGACATCTATTTTGAATACGATAGTGTTAAGGATTGAGGCGCAGTTAGCATAAGCCAAGCAAAAGCAGTTAACAGGTCAAGTCAAAATCGTTTCAAAGGCAACAACATCATAAAAGTTTACACATGTAGATTTGAGTGTAAATTACTCTTCTGTAGATTGTTAATGATGCACAAATCTATAAATGTACGAAAACATCTACATGTTCATCTTTGATTCAGGTATGGCCTGAGCTGTTTAAATATGGTTAAAGGAAATGCCTCTTTTGCATGATCGCCCCCAAACTTTTTCAACTCTCAGATTGCACTGAGGCCTGTTAACCAGACCCCAGTGCCAAAGTACTAACACTTTCCAAAATGTATGTTGAACTGACTACCCCAAATTAGCATACAGTGACTAACTATAAGTACCTATTGTATGGTACCTATTGTATGGTAGCAAGGGTACCCAGGACATGTAAATTAGAGTGTCCACCCAGGACGGCAGCACTGATTGTGCCACCCTAGAAGTAACAAAGCACAAAATGTCTTCTAGTATGACACTGTAGCCTGGAATGGCAGTGTAAAACTGCTAGTTCAACTTTGCCATTTAAACCAATGGTAAAGCCCCCACTTCCCTTAACAATATATATAAGGCTACCCTAAAGAAACCATATCGAGCCCTAAGGCAGGAACCTGTATATTATTAGGTTAGATGTACTTTAAAATGTCTGAACATTAAAACTTACAAATTGTCTTTTTACTGTGGAAAAGCTAGTTGCGCCATTGTCTAGTGTAGAGTTGCAGGCTTCCTCCACGGTCCTCTAAACTTCTGAATGGGGCTACTAAAATGGCTACTACCAGGTAGCAAATCTTGTCTTTAAACCCAGCTTGATGCCCTAGTCCAATTTAATGTCACTTTTAAGGAAAAGCAACCTTTAGAAAGTTGCCACTTTGTTTCCCAGTTTATCCAGTGGCCTTTTGCAGTTGCTGGCCGTCAGACAGCCTTCTGCCTTACTGGGAAGTAGTGTGAGCGAATGACAGGTTCAGAAACAATAGAGGCCTGGCAAAGAGGGAGGTGGTACCTCTCCCTTGCAGGAAGCCACACAGGATGTTGGTCCAAAAGGTGAGTTTCAAAGGAGAAGCTATCTTTGGTGGGCATTCGAGGAGGACTGCCCGTTTGTTCAGATAGACGGGTTGGTGACGAGAGCAAAGAGGGGAAACCATTTGGCAAACCGTTTTCTTCATGGTCGTGCAGTCCACCGGTAGCCATGCCTCTAGGGCGGGTAACTTAGCTCCTGAAATGCAAGGAGGAGTTCAAGCATCTTGAGAGTGGGCCGAATAGTGCACTCTGGGATTGCTAGATGCCACGTCACAGGGTGGGAGAGATCCTGGTGTCCTGTGGTCTAGTGACCACATTAACCCCTCAGGGCACTTTCTGTCCCTAAACCAACAAGGTGAACTCCAAGGGTCACTCAGCTGACCTCCTGTTCTAGCACCAGGGCCATGAAAGTTGAAGTAGCCTGGCACGGCTAGTTACTAGCCGTCGCAAAGACTCATCGCTGACCACCAATGTGCAGCCAAGAAGACCACCCCTCAGTACTCAACAGTTGAACCTTTGTCTGTCGGACTTGGGAGAGTCATCAGATTGTGGATTGGTTGGCCAAGATGGACAATAGCTGTCACCAAAGGAAATCAATGGGACCGCTGTGACCGGAGATCAGAAGCCCAGCTGCTGCTGGGCTTCTGCTGGTTCAAAGAGGACTTCGAGGGACTCTGACCCCTGTGGTGAAAGTCACCCCACCTTACCTGTGGACTGAGGAATAACCCCAGGAAGGGCCCAATCAACTGCACAGCACCAAGAGGATCTTTCAGCATCCTCAGCATTCTGTATCCTCAGCATCAGGACTGCTCCATTAAAGTCTACGGCGGTTTTGATGTAAAGTGTGTAACTGGATTCAAGACCGCTTTGGTGCCCAGGGAACTGTCCAAATTCTCTTTATTGGCCTCCATGACCATCTGCTTGTCGGAATTGGTTGTACGCCCGGACCGGAGTAGCTGAACACAACTCTTTCAAACTTTTCACACACTTTACAATTACTAATGCTTGTTTGTGATTTGGACTAAAAAGATGAGATGTATGTTTCACTTAAAAGTCGATCGGCCACATGTATCAACATTTGTAATAGTTATTACCTAATTGCGATTCCCTGATTATGGCAATCGGGTAATCGATATTACAAATGTATGAAAATGTAAGAGTTTCATTTAGCGATTCCTAGGGGGTCGCAAGTCGACCTACCTCATTAATATTATTGAGGTAGGTCGCAATTTGCGATCCCCAAGGAATTTCTAAAATCACTGGGATGGTGGCCTGCTGGGGTCAGTGATTGCTTTCAAATAAAGCAATCTTTTTGTTTGTAAAAAAAAAGTTTTTGCGTACATTCACAAAGGTCCTTTCAGTTTGCGAATGGGTTACTACCAACTTGAAGTTGGTGGTAAATTGGGAGTATTTTGCGACCACATTCACGGCCACAAAACATTCATACATATTGTTGATATTCAGTATTTGGAAGGGACGCCCTAAACACGCCTCTTCCAAATACTGTATTGCAAACCCATTTTGCAATTCGGTAACAGGATACTGAATCGCAAAATAGGGTTTATTACGTGTGAAAAGCATTTCTGTGCGTTCGCCAATGGGCCAATTCTGAGAATTGGCCTGTTTGTGAATGCAAAAAATGTTTGATACACGTGGCCCGATATCTCATCATCTTGGTTTCTAAAAATTCATAAAAATATTTTTTTTTAAAGCTATAATTTTTTTTAATTGGTTTTGGATTTCTTTTGTGTTGTGTGACTTTATTTTGTTGTTTGGTACTTCTAAATGTTTTAAACTAGTTCCTTTGTTAAAGCTTTGCTACTCGAAGCCACAGCTACCCAGAATTGAGCCAGAGGTTTTACAAACGAGCCGGACTGAACCCAAGATGCTTTCGTGAGTGTATTACATGGTGAGGTCGCACAGCCACAGTATATAATACACCACAATTCTCACAGTTACCCATTGTGGCAAATCCTGGTTCTTTGATAGGAAATAGCAGAGGCTACCAAGGTTTAGAAGGCTACAAACTCTGCTTTCTCCCGCCCCAAAAGTATATCTTGAAGTCTGTGTCATTATGAGCCAGACAATTTCTGTGAACAGGCAGGGGCAGCATACCAAAGATATAACTGTACCTAGGAGCTATTGTAATTTTAATGGCTTGTACCCATCCTTACAGGGATAGGTTAAGTTGTGCCAATTTTTCAAAATCGTTTTCTGATTTGGTCATTAATGGTAATAGATTATCCTCAACCATTTTGTCCTTTTGGCTAGTACTCACAAGTATTTGAGATCTCTCGACATCTCTCGACATCCACTTCAAATTTACATTCCCCCAAAACAGGCTATTGTGGTAACCGTCATGGGAAGAGCCTCATATTTATCCCAATTAATATTGTAGCCCTAGCATTAAGATAATTTGTTAATGAGGCTCATCAATGCAACCAGAAATGTTTAAGGCTCAGTAAGTCTTAGGAGCACATTAGCCGCGTAAACAAACAGTTTTACGCGTCTGAATTGTTTGCCGTCTGAATCCCATGAGTATCCATGGATCTCCTTGTGGCTGCAGAAAAGGTATCAAAGATCGATGAATCAGAAACTAGTGTATGTGAGAAAAAGTGTCTTGCGTACAGGAGAAAAAGGTATAGTCCCTATCTGTAGAGTGCCAGCTGTCATTGAGGGTTTGATTCTTTATACGGTCAATTAGCTTTGCCATGTTCTTATCATTGTGTGCATCAGGTTGACCAGTGTGATATCAAGAACAAAATGTCGGTCACCACCCATTAGTATGGAAGTGGTAGAAAATGATATCAATAAATAGATAAACAGTGAGGAAGACGACTTTGGTGGTATTTAGGTCATACATGGTCCCCACAATTATGGTCTTGTCTAGCATTGTAAGTTTGGTGAGCACATATCTGCCTTCCTGCCTTCCTGTCTTCCTGATTTGCTCAAGCTTTTTTTAGGATCTAACTGGAAAGGTGTTCATGAAAGAAAATCTTTATTCCACAATTTCTGCTGCAACTGTGCCTCTTATGTCATGACCGCTGTATCACCCCAGTCAGGTTTTAATTTTGGTGCTTTTTTTTAGTTTGTTTCCTCCAAAAATGCTACATGCATGCATTGAGGATGGAAGTATTGAAAAATAGTTTTCTGTTTTACACAACGTGAGAGATCATTTACACATAGGGTTAGAATAAATAGACTTTTGGAGCGACAAGTACGGCCCATCAGCACGATTGCTTCAGGCTAGAAAATCCGATAAGAGAAAGATGATGTAAAACCTCAGATTAACATTGGAGGATGGTGTAGAGGATATAACTATGTATATGCCTAGTGACCAAGCATAGAACATTGTGTGGCTAGTTCTAATGGACAATTAATTGGAAATAACAAGGGCAGGGATGTAAGTCAGGGGACGAAGTCTTATAAACAAGGGGACAAATCAGTATTTCGGAGAATTAACCTTTTAAATTTCAATCTATGAACTGAAGCCGACACCGAGAGAGTTGACTTACACCTGTTATGGGGATCCCATGAGAATACTGTGTGGAAAGGAGGGGCATGGCTTTCTAAATATTATGTGTATATTATCTTGCAATTGAGTATATATTATAGCCCATACAGACTAATCCAGACAAAGAAGTGCTCTAGGGCATTAATACCAGTAAGCCATGATTCCATAACTCCAAAACCACAGCCACCTTCCCCGACCCTTTGAAACATGCCATAATTCCGCCACCACTACAGAAACCACAGAAGGCCATCCTTACCATTTTACTACAGGCCAATCTTGCTGCTACCCAGTCAAGCAAAAGTGTTGGTAAAACACACTGACAAGAGACTAGCAAACCACCTGGACAAAAATCAGATCCTGGACCAATCCCAATCATGCTTCACATCAAATCACAGCACCAAAACTGCCCTCATTGCTGCTACTGATGCTATCTGGGATATCATGGACACTGGCAATACCACAGCCCTCATCCTCGCTGACCTCTCAGTGGCTTTCAGCACAGTCTCCAAATTGATCTTAATCTAACAGGTCCACAAGTCAGGAATTCCAGGTAGAGTCCATCAATGGATCAGCTCTTCCTCAAACAACCACTCAGTGACCCGACTGTGTGAATCAGAACTGATGCATCTACTCCTAACAATGATGCATTGCTCCATCCAATGTTCTTTGTCAGCATGACCTGTTTATAGCTGGCCTTCTCTCCATCATGGTCGGCCTGAAGTTTGGATTTACCATGGTTCCTCCCTTTTAGTGCTATTGACTTCAAAGCACTATTTTGGAATTAAATCTAATTCATATTTCGACTTCTACTTATTGGATTTTTCTCATTTTGATCTTGTTTTACTCAGATAAATATTCTCTATTTTACTTAACCTGTGTGGAGTATTTCTGTGGTCTTTTCAATGTGTTACTGTGTGTTTACCTTGCACAAATACTTTACACATTGGCAGTTAAGGTAAGCCTGCCTGCTCCGGGTAAGCCTGCCTGCTCAGTACCAAGCTGCCAGAGGATGAGAAAAGGTTAATCTAAAGTGTGTATCAAACTTACACTGACTAGGATGGTGGTCCCTACTTGGAAACCCAATTTCTAACAATTTCTATATTCCGGATAAAGATGGCTGACGACAGAGAGCTCCACATCTAGGCTTCGGGGTGAGGGATCATGAAATAGTGTATATTCTTGTGCTTACCCTCCCATCTTCACCTAATTCGACAAAGACAACTCTGGATATTCTACCAAGAGAAACTGGATTCACTTACGAGCCCATGTCTGATGATCATTCAATTCGGCCCTCTATCGACTTGCTGGGTCTGCGTGCATCTCTACTAGGCTGAGGAGTGCTGACTTTTATCTGCGTCTGCTGTCTGAAGGGTTTCACAATCAACCTGCTGGTTTCCACCATGGTGGTTTTCTTTCGTGGCTCCCAGTTGTATGTTAGCTGGCAGTGGCTACTGGAGAGTCTTCATCTAGGGCCAGGCACTGTGCCCCCGAGCTGCTTTGCACTGGTCTGAGTTGCTGCCGCTCCAGGGATATTCTCTCTATCACTGATGGAAGCTTGTGCTTTATCTCTTCAGGCTTTCAGTGAGTGTCTGGGCGCTTGTTGAGGGTGGGTTGGCCGCTGACCCCATTTCTAACTCCGCTCTCATGGGGATTGGTTGTTGGGCTGATCGCTCCCGCTCTGTGGCTGGCCCATTGGTTTGCCCCTACCTCATGAAGCTTTGGGCTTCCCTGCGGTCCCTTGCCCGCAACATTGCTCACCGAGGCTTACACCAGTGGATCTCTCTCAGCCAGCTCATGCCTGGCCTGATGTCCTGGATCCTCTTTTTGTCAGCCTCTCTCCCAGTGAGTATGGGGTTGTTTCCTGAGGATGAGGTAATTCCCTGCAAATCTCTTGACCTGTGGCCCAGACCATTTTAGGTGCCTTCCTAGGACGCATCCATATGGAGTCTGGGGCTGTGGCAGCACTTCAACTAGTGCTATCTTTATAACTTCATAATATGTCAGATAAGCCAAGAACAGAACAAAACATGCTTCTGGATAACAGGTTAGGAAAGGAGTCAAGTCTTGTAACATTATTTCTTCTAAAGGAACTGTGGGAGCCGCCTTTCACAAGACATTTTAGTATTGATCTTCAGAGCACTGCAGTTTGTACAACATGAACAGTGGGAGCCACTTTTCTGAAGACATTTGAGTATTGTGCTTCAGAGCATTGCAGTTTGTATGAAACGAACAGTGGGGGATACCTTTCACAAGGCATTTGAGTATTGAGCTTCAGAGCATTGCAGCTTATACAAAGAATGTGGCCCAGATTTACTAAGGCTAAGCACTGGTGCAAAGGGAGACACAGTAGTATATGGCACTTAGTATCCAGGGCAAGACTTGCTTTGTGCTGGAAAGATTGCCTTTCTCTCAGCACAAAAAACACTTTGTGCTTCTTTGCTCTAATTCAGGGGAGCATTACTGGAGCAGATCAACTCATGCACCCAGAGGTTCTGGTGCAAACCTCCTTCTACTAAGATAGCTAGGCTGTGCTTTGCATTAAAAACACACCCCTAAATTAAGGATTTATAAGCAAGGAGAAATGGGATTTATGACATATTCACGCATGTGTTTACAACGCATGCCTTCACAACGCGGGCAATACAGCAAACACGTTGTTACCACACGTTCCATTTTAAAGCAAGTCATTACAATAACTTGCTTTAGGGAAGCGCTGGAGTTTGGAATAGCATATTTTACTATTCCAACTCCAGGGGAAACAACCGTTGCAACGCAACTTTTACAACGCACTACCATTACAATGCAGTCATTACAACGCAACATCCCTTACAACGCATGCCATTACAATGCAACCATTACCACACATAACACTACAACGCATACAATTACAACTCATGTCATTACAACTCAGTCATTACAACGCATACCATTACAACGCATACCATTACAACACATTGTACCCTTACACTATCCAACACTTACCCTACTGTTGCACCCCCTGGAGTTAGAATAGTAATTTTTACCCCTACACTAGCCAACACTTACCCTACTGTTGCACCCCCCTGGAGTTAGAATAGTTATTTTTACCCCTACACTATCCAATACTTACCATACATGCAATGTAATGGTATGCGTTGTAATGGTATGCGTTGTAAAGGTAGTGTGCGTTGTAATGGAATGCGTTGTAAAGGTAGTTTTTAAAAATCTGTTATAATGGCATGCGTTGTAATGGAATGCGTTGTAAAGGAAGTTGTGTTGTAAAAAATGCGTTGTACAGGTATGCGTTGTAAAAGTATGCGTTGTAACGTCATACATTCCAACTCCAGTCTGTGCAACAGTAGGGAAGGTGTTGGATTAAAAATCTAACAATGACTTCCCTAAAGCAAGCCGTGGTAATGACATGCGTTGCAATGGAACGTGTTGTGATGGAACGTATATTAACGGTGCTTTTGTTGTAGTGCCTGCGTTGTAATGGTTCTGCATAGTTCTGACAGCTTTCTAAACACAGTTTCCTAGAGAAATTTTTATTTTCTCAATAAAAACGTGCATTACATGTATGCTTCAGTGCAGAGTACACATTCAATGTGCGTGATTTATCTCAGATTGTCGAAGGCATATCAATTTTTACTAGATGAGTATGCTTCTAGTACACAGTGGAGAAGCGTGGCTCAGTGGTTAGAGGCGGCAGACCCGGAAGCTGAGATCGACCGTGGACCAGGGTTCGATTCCCCGCCTCGGCGGGTCTCGGGCTCAAAATTCCACGGACTCGACAATTCTCGCTCCGGTGCCTACTCGAATCACGGGGTCACACTCTGCAACTCTGGGCAATAGCTTGCTTAATCTCCACTACGGCCCCTCGCGGCGGGATGCCTGGCTTTCACCTTGTGGACACCCTGCCGGGGTTTCTCACAGGGGAATACCAGGACGGGTTCCCTAAGCAAGCGCCAGGATGCCCTTTGGGTGACAGGTTTGCGCTATATAAGTACACCTACATTTACATTTACATTTACATCCTATGCTAGATAGCTCACACTTACTTCTGCACCATGGAGAGAGACATTGCATCCTGCAAGGCAGTCTCGTTAGAGCACCGACGAAGGTGATTACAGCAGCAGAAGGCCACTCTAGGCGATTAGACAAATTTGTTTGCTACGCAGAAAAATTGGACTGTAGGTAAAATAGCTGATATACAATTTTCAATGATCCTTCAAGTTATTAGATGCCAGTGCTGTTGTCTCCGGATTGGTCAGATATAGATACATAGAATGATAAAATAATCCCCACCCAAGCACAGGAACACTTTTGCCATCCAATGTTCTTTGTCAGCATGACCTGTTAATAGCCGGCCTTCTCTCCATCATGGTCGGCCTGAAGTTTGGATTTGCCATGGTTCCTCCCTTTTAGTGCTATTGACTTCAAAGCACTATTTTGGAATTTAATCTAATTCATATTTCGACTTCTACCTCTTGGATTTTTCTCGTTTTGATCTTGCTTTATTCAGATAAATATTCTCTATTTTACTTAACCTGTGTGGAGTATTTCTGTGGTCTTTTCAATGTGTTACTGTGTGTTTGCCTTGTACAAATACTTTACAGATTGGCAGTTAAGGTAAGCCTGCCTGCTCAGTACCAAGCTGCCAGAGGATGAGAAAAGGTTAATCTAAAGTGTGTATCAAACTTACACTGACTAGGATGGTGGTCCCTACTTGGAAACCCAATTTGTAATAATTTCTATATTCCGGATAAAGATGGCTGACGACAGAGAGCTCCACATCTAGGCTTCGGGGTGAGGGATCATGAAATAGTGTATATTCTTGTGCTTACCCTCCCATCTACACCTAATTCGACAAAGACAGCTCTGGATATTCTACTAAGAGAAACTGGATTCACTTACAAGCCCATGTCTGATGATCAGTTAATTCGGCCCTCTATCGACTTGCTGGGTCTGCGTGCATCTCCAGTCTGTGCAACAGTAGGGAAGGTGTTGGAATAAAAATCTAACAATGAGTTCCCTAAAGCAAGCGGTGGTAATGACTTGAGTTGCAATGGAACGTGTTGTAATAGAACGCATGGTAACGGTGCGTTCGTTGTAGTGCCTGCGTTGTAATGGTTCTGCATTGTTCTGACTGTAGGTAAAATAGCTGATATACAATTTTCAATGATCCTTCAAGTTATTAGAGGCCAGTGCTGTTGTCTCTGGATTGGTGAGATATAGATGCATAGAATGATAAAATAATACCCACCCAAGCACAGGAACACTTTTGCCCACGTAGGTGGAAAACAGAGAAGTGCAGCTTTGTTACTTTTTTTGCCCTTTGTTACTTTTTGATTCTGAAATCCTCAACCGTAGTAAGGGATCAACCACTGTAAAGTGTCATCTCCTTTGCTATTAGAAGGAACCCAGGAGCCATTGTGCACATGTTGCCCCCCTGGAATGTGTGCATGAATAAACAGATCATGCATAATGTATCCATGTGCACATTGCACAGTAACGATCAAGCATCTTCAATGTCCACATGAACTTTTTTTCTGTTTGAAAAGCTTTATTAAAGAAAATGTATTAACAAGCAAAGGCATCAGCAGAAAACACAGTAAAATAGTTTAAACATGACAAAATAGGAGTGAGTACTAATGTCAAGTACGAGAGGCAAAAAAGGCAAAAAAGCATATTATAGGGGTTTTAAGAGAGATGCTAGGTGGAAAGAAAGGGAGGGAAGAAAAACAATAACAATGCAGAGTATATAATATAAGAATAAATTATGGCAAATGAATAAATGGTACAATTTCAAATAGCAAAATGAAACAGCAAAAAGGATAACAAATCATGTAAAGTAGCTGTAAAAGGCAAAGTGACAAGAGGGAGAGAGTACGAACCCTTCAAGGAGGTTTAACATTCTCTGAATTAACAGGAATAGGGTGATTCAAAGACAATTGATCTAGATATAAGGTGAGAGGTTACCAGTAAAGATCAGTATTGCGTATTGGTTTACATGAAGAGGAGAAAGCAACATCAAGTCTGTGAAAATTACATAAAGTGTTCCACCAACCCTGCATGGACATTTTGGTGAGAGATTTCCAATTAGAAGAGATATTTTGGAAGGCAAGAGCGAGCATAAGATCAAAAAGACCATGAGAGTGTGGAGGGAGTTCTAAGGAGTCTGAAAGACTACTAAGAAAGAGAGTAATGGAGGTGTACGGAATAGAAAGCGAAAAAATGCGAGAAAGATATAACCAAACCTTGTCCCAAAAACTGGAAACAACAGGACAGAGAAAGAACAAATGTAGAAGGTCTGCATGTAAAGCATCACAATGCCAACAATTAGAGTCAGAAAAAGGTAGAAAGCGAGACAACGCAAGAGGAGAAAGAAAGAGTCAATGATAGAAATAGAATAGAGATTGTGTAAGAGAAGCAGAACGGGAAACTTTTAGAGACCTGGACCAGATTTTATCCCAAAGAGCAACAGACCTAGTACAATCGAAATCCGCCTCCCAAGCCAGCTCCACCTTAGTCTTAGCACGCTCAGGATTAGGTGAGGAGAAAAATGTATAGATAAGAGAAGCTTTAGGGAGAGTGGTAAGAATAGAAAGAAGAGGGGATATTGATGGAGATGGAGAAGGAAGAGAGTAATAGCGATCAAGAATTATTTCCATAAGGATGTTGAATTTATTTATAAAAGAGCGTGGGCACTTGAATAAAAGTTGGAATTGAGGAAAAGAGCAAGGGCTTAAGCCATCAAATAAATGATGAACCCATATGATACCTTTTAATCTCCATGAAGTCCAAGATATGGGTCTGTTATTTAAAAGAATAACAGAGTTATACCAAATGGGGGAAGTTAAAAAAGAAGCCCACGTGATCTCATGAGGGAGAACCAAAGGTTTTAAAAGAGAAGAGGTATGTTTGAATAAGGGAGATAATATAAAAGGTAGAAAAACGTATCACTTCATTAAAAGAGAAAGGTAGCAAAAGAGTTTGTTCAATGAGAAGCCAAAGGGGATTAATAGGAGAGGGATCCGAAGAAAGCCAACGTGATGCTTGATGGAGAGAAAAGGAGTTATGGTAAAGGCGAAAATTTGGGAATTTAACTCCACCATTCAGTTTGGGTTTGCGAAGCGCAAGAAGAGAGATTCTAGATTTTTTATTTTTCCAAAGAAACTTTGAGAGAGAGGAATCAATACATTTAAAATAAAGGGCAGGAATATGAACAGGTAACATGGAAAAAGTATAAATTAGAATGGGAGCTATCATCATTTTAATTGAGTCCAGACGACCCCACAAGGAGAGAAAAAGAGGATTCCAAGATGAAAGAAGTTGATCGATTGCAAGATAAAACTGCAGACATATTCAACTTAACCGAAGAGGAAATGGAGTTGGAGAACCAAATGCCCAGATATTTAATCTTTGAGCTGTTCCATGCAGAGCCAGTAGTGGAGAAAAGGTGAGGAAGACAAGATTTGGTTAAAGGAAGAATTTCCGTTTTATCTGAATTAATCTTATAGCCGGAGACTAGAGAGAAAGATGCAAATTCAGAAAGTAAAGGGGGAATTGACACCTCAGGATTAGAAATGAACAGAAGAATATCATGTTATGTTATGTTAATAAGATTTCTATAGCGCACAGCTGCCCCAGCAAAGGGGCGTCCCGGCGCTTAGGACAGGCAGAAGAAACACAACACTATAGAAACATCAGAGAGACCAGAAAAGACAGAATACTAAGTTGCAGGAGGGAACAAGAAAGTTTTGATAGCCCTCCTAAAATCAAGCAAGTCATCAAGAGCACGAATATGGAATGGAAGTGAATTCCAGAGTTTAGCAGCTAAAACACGAAAGGATCGCCCACCTGCTCTGCAGAGCTTAAACCGTGGGACAACAACCAGATTTTGGCCAAGAGACCTCAAAGATCGAGAAGGAACGTAGGGGGTAAGGAGATTCTCAAGAATCTGAGGGGAAGATGCGTTTCCCAACACCTACCCTCTCGCTAACACCCCCAACGCCCCCAACACCCTCATCAGTTCCGACTCTCCACCCGGACTGCCCCCGGTCAACGTATGCGCCGGTTCAGCGCTAGTACCCCCCCCAACACCGCGCCCATCATCACCTTGGACACTATTATGTCTACCCTCCTCCAATTGAAAGAAGAATTACACTCCATTAAAGAGTTGCTCTTCACACACCCCAGACACCCCCCCATCACCACCCCTACCACACCTAACACCACTTCCCCCTCACCTCCTACCCGCCCTACCACACAACACTCCACACACCGGACCTCTATCCCCCTCGCAATACCAACAATTGCAATAACAATTGCAATCTCATCACTACCAAGCGCAATACTCCCCCTTCTACACCTAACAACACTTCCTCCTCTCCTCCTACTCGCCTTATCACACATCTTTCCCCACATTGGACTTCTACCCCCTCTTGCAATACCACCAATCGCCCCAGACGCACTTCCAACTCGATCTCTGACCATGACGTACACACCCTTCTCCACTCTTACGACCCGGCTCCCCAAAAGCCACTAGCTACCAACAACATGTCCATCCCAACGATTATATCTAACCCCCTTAGGCAACAAAAGGATAACAACAGAGGCGCTGTCCCCAACAACCTCACTAATGTACCCCTCATTACGGAATCGTCCTCCACCCTTTGCACCCCTAGCCTTAAATGCATACTTCTCAACTGCAGATCGGCCCAAAGACATTCCACGGAGGTCGCCGACCTCATCATGTCCCTGGAACTGGACCTAGCCATTCTGACTGAAACGTGGCTGTCTGATTCCTCTACACCTATACTGGATATCCTAGTCCCTCCCAACTACTGTATCATTAGACTTGACAGGGCCATAAAGACAGGCGGTGGAATTGCCTGCATCTACAGAAGCAACCTCTCAGTCTCCAAAGTGGCCGTCCCCTCTCTTACTTCCTGTGAATACCTCTGCCTCGATATCATCAGCGAAAGCAAACCGGTATGCTCACTACACATTATATACCACCCACCTGGGGACAATCTCTCCTCCGTCCAACAACTCATGGATACAATATCAGCCAACTCAGGACGGCAGCACACCCAAATTTTCCTTGGCGACTACAATCTCCACTGGAATGACAGCAGTGACACAGTGGTAAACAGCCTCAAAAGCTTTCTCAACGCACTTGATCTCAACCAAATATGCAATAACCCGACCCATAAGAGAGGTTCAACCCTTGACCTTATCATCTCCAAAGAGGGCGCTATTCAACTGGAGTCAATCCAACCTTGTGACTGGTCAGATCACTACATTGTCTCCTTCCTCATCAAGGAAAAAATCAGACCTAACTCAGTTCAACCCCCTAAGCACAAAGTGTGGAAAAGAGACTTGAAGAAACTCAATCCAAACTCCCTACCGCCTAACAGCTGCAATCGCCTACTTCCCCCTCCCGGCGTTTCAGACGTTCAACTTCTGACTGACTACTATCTCAATACTATGTCCACAATAATGAATGAGGCGGCGCCCATGCAACTGAAAAGAGTCTCGTCCAAGAAGACTTCCAACCCATGGTATGACGGTAGCCTCAATGAGGATAGACGGGCCATGCGAATGGCAGAGCGCACCTGGAGATCAGCCCCTTCTGCAGTGCACCTAAAAAGTCTAAAGATACAGAGAAATGCCTACTTCAGGAAAATAAAACGCTCAAAAAGAAACTTCTTCAGCCTCCAACTCGCCCAAGCTAAAAACCATCCAAAAAAACTGTTTGAGTTAGTCAGAACACAATCCAAAGAGCAACCCCAGACACCCAGCTCCATGGGCGATACTCCTTCCTGCGAAGACTTCTCTGCCTTCTTTATCCAAAAAACTGAGAGAATAAGAAGCGATCTCCTCAATGACGCTATCCTGTACTCCAACCCCCGACACACAGCAGGGCCTCAACCAAAGAACAATGCTACTTGGTCAGCCTTTGACACCTACTCCGAAGAAGAAATTGGCAGACTGCTCAACACCGTAAAACCTTCCAATCACCTCTCTGACCCCCTTCCTGCTAACGCTGTAAAAGACTTTTCCCCTTGGCTTCTCCCACTCTGGTCAAAGATTATCAATAGCTCTCTTCAACAAGGATCCATCCCCAACGCCCTCAAAGTAGGGCAAGTCACTCCGCTACTGAAAAAACCAACAGCAGACCCCACTGATCTAAACAATTACCGCCCTATTACAAACATTCCCACTCTCGCTAAACTGTTGGAAAAATGCGTACAACTACAACTGACTAAACACATAGATAAGTTTGATCTCCTAAACGCTCATCAGTCAGGCTTCCGAGCAGGGCACAGTACCGAAACTGCCATGACTCACATAGTGGACGATGCCCTCCAAATCCTAGACCAAAACGATACCTGCCTCCTCATCCTTCTGGATCTATCCTCAGCATTCGATACAGTTAAACATGAGAACTTACTTGAACTGTTAAACACAAGAATGGGCATATCTGGGACTGTTCTAAAGTGGTTCACCTCATTTCTACACAACCGGACACAAAGATTCAAAAGCAACAACCTGCTGTCCTCTCCGGTACCTGTATCGCTAGGCGTCCCTCAAGGATCCTCCCTCTCCCCAACACTGTTCAACCTAGTTATGGAACCTCTCACTACGTTGCTACAGGCATCAAATGTGCACTTTCACATGTATGCCGACGACACCCAACTTTATCTCAAAATACAATCTCCCAAGGACATCATGCTTCTGAACACCACGATCAGAAACACCCAATCCTGGCTTGCTGAGAATCACCTCAAACTCAATGCTCTGAAGACCGAGTTCCTCCTGATCTCACCTCCCGCT
Source organism: Lissotriton helveticus (assembly GCF_964261635.1). Taxonomy (NCBI): domain Eukaryota; kingdom Metazoa; phylum Chordata; class Amphibia; order Caudata; family Salamandridae; genus Lissotriton; species Lissotriton helveticus. The sequence goes on from NC_136059.1 coordinate 268,661,956, forward strand.
AAAATATCCACGGCTCAAACATGGCTTAAGCAATTAACGGCTCTAAATGTACAGCCCATCGTAGTAGACTCAGCAAAATCTTTAGGCATAACACTGGACACCAATCTCAACATGCAGCAGCACATCAGCAAGGCAACCAAAGGAGCGAACTTCCAAATCAATACCCTGAGAAAACTTAAACCCTTCCTTCCTGCCAAAGACTTCCAAACTGCAGTACAATCTATAGTCATCCCGCACATAGATTACGGTAGCACCGCCCTCTGCGGGCTCCCCCTAACTACAACGGCACCCCTAAGAGCGTCCCTTAACGCCGCAGCGAGACTCGTCACTGGCTCAAAAAAACACTCGCATATCTCCCCGGACTTTTAATCACTGAAATGGCTACCTTTTGAAGCCAGAATACAACTGAAAATCGCATGCATGACACACAAGGCTGTGCACCTGAATTCACCCGCCTATCTCACTCAAAAGCTGACAATTTCGGGTGGCTCCCGAACTACTAGAAGCACAAACAATCTTTTGCTGAAACCTCGAAGATTTCGGAAGGAAAAAACTTATAAACGCTCCTTTTCAGGAATGGCACCCAGGATCTGGAACTCTCTCCCTCCGGAAACAAGGCTCATCTCCTCCGAAACAATCTTTAAGAGGGAAGTTAAAGCGATCCTCATGGCAAAATACACATGATCTATTGCTCCTTATCACTCATGAATCTGCCCTGTAAGTCCTGCCCGACCCTGGTCTACTGTACCACCCGTGTTATCGAATTACTTAACTGTATACGCTCACTCTTTGTATTTTGTTATAATGTTTGATGCACCTGGTTGATTATGTATATTGTTATATTATTGACGCACCTGGTTGACTTTGCACACTTTACCCTCTCCATCTCAACGTTCCTTACTCCCCTAATACTCTGGCACCTGTGGGACTAAGCAAGTATATGCTCCTTATTATTGCACTTTATACTATTGACGCAATTGTTTGTCTATACACTGTGTACTGACACTACCTCACCTGTGACCTACCTCATGTCCTTTGTCCCACCTATGTAACTAGCACCTTGTACCTAACTACCTCATATATTACTCTGTATATACGCTTTATTACTCTGTATTTTTTATCCCCATGCCCTTGTAAAGCGCTCTGATATCTGCAAAGATCTTGTTCGCGCTATATAAAACTTTCAAAATAAGACAGTTTGAGAATCTTAAAGGAAAGACATAAGGTCTTAAAGTCAATCCTTTGCGCCACCGGTAGCCAATGGAGTGCACAACTAGTTCCTTTTACAGAGCAGAACCTCGGTAGACCTACCAAGGCCCTAGCCGCAGCATTCTGTGCACGCTGTAACCGGGCAATTTCCGCCTGATTTGCCCCTAACAAGAGTGAGCAGGCGTAGTCAAGTCGGGATAGGATGGTTGCCTGAATGATCAGCTGCCTAGTAGGGGCATCAAAGAATTTTAAAACGGGCCTCAATCCACGCAAAATCCCGAAGCAGGTAGCTGCCACTTTTTTTGTGTGGCCACAGAAACTAAGGGCAGGGTCTAGCCAGACACCTACGTTTTTAACCTCAGGTACCGGGATAGGGGTGACACCTAACTCTGGGGGCCACCAATTATCGCCCCAGAGGTTGCTCTGCTTGCCCATGATCAGGACCTCCGTTTTCTTGGCATTGAGCTGAAGACAGTTGGCGGTCATCCAGCCAGCCACTGCCAGCAGACCCTATGTGCATAAGCAGAGAGTTTCAGATGATTGCCAGAAATAGAGGTGCTGTTGCGAATGAAAGAAAGAAAAGGCTCAAGAGCTAGGACAAAAAGGAGGGGGGATAAAGGACAACCTTGACGAACTCCACGCTGAAGAGTAAAAAAGGAAGAAAGTTGACCATTTACGAGCACTGAGGCCTTGGGTGCAGAATAGAGGAGAGACACAAGGGAAATTAATTTGGAACCAAAACCATGCCAACATAAAGAAGCAAATAAAAAGGACCAATCAACCCTATCAAAAGCTTTTTCTGCGTCAACAGAAATGGCGGCCAGAGTGGTAGAAAGAAGTGGGGCTTTATTCAGAACATTAAGAAAGAGACGGGAATTATCAGAAGTGAGCCTACCTTTTACAAATTCACATTGTTCCTTGCCAATAAGATGTGGCATCAGAGGATCTAAACGTAATGCAATTAATTTGGCAAACAATTTATAACCTACATTGACTAAAGAGATTGGGCGATAATTTTTACAAAATTTGGGGTCACTGCCTTCTTTTGGAATAAGACAGATGGTGGCGTCCTGAAAAGTACCTTCAGCTCTACCTGAGGAATAAAAGGACTGAAAAAGCGTTAGAAGCTTGGGCAAGAGAAGATCAGAGAAATGTAAATAAAATTCGACAGGAAAACCATCAGGACAAGGTGTCTTTCCTTGTGTGAGATGTCAAAGCCATGGAGAGCTCCTGTATTGAGAGATCACGATCAAGGGCCTGGAAATTGAGATGAGAGTGAGAGGGTGTAGAAAGCTTCTCAAAATAAGACTGAATAAGAGCAGGAGTGGGAGGTAATTCTGGAGTGTAAAGTTGTTGATAAAACAGTTGGAATTTATCCAATATGTCCTTATCTCTATGTAGGAGAGGGTTGCTAAGAGAATAAATAGCTTCTATAAGAGTGCGTTCCTTACGAGATTTAAGATAATTAGCTAGAAGTTTCCCAGACTTGTTACGGCCCCCATAGTAACGAGCACTGGAACGGAGAAGAATTGAAGATGCGTTGTCAGTTGTAAATTTGTTAAATTGTAGCTTTGCACGCAAAAGTTCAGGTGCCATATGTTTATCTGATGAGGTATGGGATTTATGTTTCAAGGATTTTATATGTGCTAGAGCGGATTTATGTTTCTGAAGATATTGTTTCTTTTTCCGAGATACACAATCAATAATAAATCCTCTAGCAGTGGCTTTAAAAGAGCCCCAGAGGATATAAGGAGGGGTACTAGGATCAGCATTAAGGAGAAAAAATTCTTTAGCAAAGGAACGAAATGCAGAAGAGAAGTTATGGTCAGTAAGAAGTGTGCTATTAAAACGCCAACGAGAGGGCTTGGGACGCGGTGGAAGCAAATCAAGGTCTGTCACAATAGGAGCATGGTCCGAAATAACAATTGGTTCAATAAAAGAAGTAAATAAGGTTTGAGACAGAGATTGAGAAAGAAAAATGTAATCCTATTGAGAAAAAGATGAATGAGGAGGAGAGAAAAAAGAATAATCCAAAGTGTCAGGGTGGGAAAGTCTCCAAGAGTCAATAAGTCTTGATTGTAAGATAGTGTCAATAAATTGTTTATGTGTTTTATGAGGGATAAAGCGTACTGAGGATTTGTGGTCAAGAAATGGGTCTACAAACTGGTTACAATCTCCACCTAAAATGAAGGAAACATCTTTATATTGAATACATTTGTTTGTAATCATAGGCCAAAAAGAAGAATCAGGTTGAGTGGGACCATAAACATTAAAAACAGTTAAAGGAATAGAGTTAATGAGCATCTTAGACAATATCCACCTACTATCTTCATCGTTTTCTTGTGACAACACTTTACATTTCAATTTTTTATGACATAAAATAGCAAAACCGTTCTTCTTATTAGTCGAAGGAGAAAATAAAACAGTTCTAACCCACTGTCTTTTTAATTTAAGGCATTTGATTTCATTAAGATGGGTCTCTTGTAAAAGGACTAAATCAGGATTATAAGACTCTAAATGGGAGAGGACTCTCTGCCGTTTAATGGGATTATTAAAACCTTTTACATTCCAGGAGATGACTCTGAATGTGTAAGAAGTATAACATTAATATGTACAAGAATTGCAATAAAATTGAGACATAACAAACAGTCGAAGAATAAAGGAAAAAGGGAAGGGAAGTGAACACAAAGAGATGCAGTAAGAAAAGGAGCAGAACAAAGTATAGAAAGGAGCAAGGAAATTGTACTAACGATAAAGCCGAAATGTAAGAATAAGAAGAATAGAAAGAAACAAACATCATAGAGAACATCGAAAAATGTGAAAAAGAGAAGGAAAGGAAGGAGAACAAATAGAACGCAGTGAAGTGATAGGGAATACATACCAGGGAACAACTCTAAGTGTACCAGGTGCAGAAAGCTAATACAAACAAGTAATGCAAAGAGATGTACATGCCAAAGGTAGCCTAAAAGAAAAGGGATGAGGAGAGAGAAGAGAATAAAACAGAAAAGGTCAAAAGGAGAGATAGAGGTGAAAACAGGGAAGGAAGAGGGGGATTAAATAATAGAGTAGACAGTACATATCCAAGGGATGACTGAGAGGAACATACCTGAGGGGAACGAACAAGAGGGAGATGGGGCAATGTCGACACTTAACAAGATGGATCGCTCGGAGAGTGGGAATCCAACCGAACCAGGACAAGGAAGTCGAAGACAAGAAGCCACATGGAATGAAAGAACAAATACCAGGAGCCTGTCGAAGGATAAATGAAGGAAAAGAATAAATAACAATAAATACCCAACAATAGGAATGTATAAAAAAAGATATATAACAAAGAAAATTACATCATAACATATTCAACAGGAACCAGCAAAAAGTAAGTAAAAAGAAGAAACATCATTAGAACCGTTCAAAACGTACCATGAGAGAATAAATAACATATATAAACGATAAATAAATCAGCCACTAGGAACGGTGGAAGTATCCATGTCACTATTTGACTGAATGTGAATAAAGTTCTTAAGTTCTCCAGGGTCTTGAAAAGTCCATGTTCGGTTCTGATGAGTGACCTTGAAAATGCATGGATGAAACAAACCATATCTTGCACCTAAAGAGCGTAATGGCGCACGAAGACTGAGGAATTCCTTTCTTCTGGCTGCAGTGGCATTGGAAACATCTTGAGAGAGGAACACTCTCTGGCCCAACCAGGAAACTTAACGCTTGGACCTAGCTGCAGAAAGGACTGAGAGAAGATCTGTGAATTTCAAGAAGAGAATGATGACTCCTCGTGGTTTCGGAGAAGTAGAAGAACGTAGACCAAGTCTATGTGCCCTTTGGATGATAAGAGAAGTGGTGGGCGGCACATCCAGTAATTTTGGGAGAAAAGAGGTAAAGAAAGTAACAGGGTCGTCACCTTCTTAAGACTCAGGTAAACCATAAATACGGAGATTATTCCTCCTATTTCTGTTTTCCAAATACTCCGTGTGCTGCTAAAGAGCAAGAACCGACTTCTCCAGAGAAGAGATGCCCTGAGTATGGGTTGGTATCTCCGAAACTTGTTCCACAGATGTAATTCTGCCAACATTAGCTAAACATTTCTCTTTCAGAAATTTCAATTCATTGTTAGTTTCCTCAACAAATGGACGTAGAGTGTGAATCTCCTCCAAAATTAGTTCCATAGAGATAGGAGGGTATGATTTATCTGGAGACGAGGGATCCTGCTACAATCGCTTGGATGAGGTGATAGGAGGAGAAGACTTGGATGACGTGGACTGCGATGAGGAAGATCGACTAGGAGGAGCAACAGCCATTTGGGTTGTAGTAGTAGAGATAGGAGCAGTTGGGGAAGTCAGATCCTCAACACAGCGACGAGAAGGGACAAAGACAAATTTCGGTTTGCGCAGTTTGCCCATATAGCGCCACCACAGAGTGAGGTATAAAAAGGAGAGTTGATGGTAATGTCAATAAGGTAGAATAAACCTCCAGTGAGAGAAAGCACATGAGATAAGGTATATAGTGGTCAATACATCAATGCAAAAAAGTGGAGAAACAATAGCCACAGAAGTCACAATGCCAGAGAAAAGCCAAGAGTCCATTGCACAGCGCATGAATGCATTTGAAGATGAAAGTGCGTCAGAATGTGGTAATCGTAAACATCATAGAAAATACTGTAAGCAATAAGTAGTAGAGCCTCAGGGTGAAGAAGGTGCCACAACTCAGTAAGATAGCTAAAGGCACATTACCAAAACAGCGAAAGACAGTAGAGAGGCTCTGCCTTCATGTGGCATGCAAAGGTAGTAGAGAAAAGCAATCACAGACTATCTTCGAGGCACAGCGTTACATTTTGGGGATGTGCGCAGCTTCGTGAGAGGAAATGCACTCCAGGGAAATGGCAGGTGGCACAGCTGACAGGCGTGGCAGCTCCGGAGCCAACAAAGCGCAGTTCGCCAGGTGAAGTGATCAGAACCAGAGCATGCCAGTTATGAACGCCATAGGAACGATTGTAAGCAGAAGCAGTAGAACCTCAGAGTGCAGAAGGTGCCATTATGTCGTGAGGGAGCAAGAAGGCACCGAAAAAACAAGCACGAAAACGCTGAAAAACGAACAAAATGTTCCCATATGTGTGGCAAGGGTTGGGCAGAAGGGAGAAACAGCATAAGGGTTACCACATATCCCAGTGTGGTATATTAGGATTGTGAAATGATTCGTAAGGAGAACCGCACATCAAGAAAATGGCAGACCGCACAGCTGACAGACGCGCAGCTCCGAAACCGGCAAAGTGTTGCGCGGCAAGTTAAAATGAACAGCTCACCCTGCAGCTGTCACATTCCGATTAGGAATAAACGATGTTGGAGTTCAGGGCATGCTGTGAAGAAGACAGAAATCGTCACCAGAAGGTCTGGCTCGGCGGAGATGCACTCTCAAGCCGCCATCTTGCGTGGTGCCGTAACCACGCCCCGTCCACATGAACTTTGAATCACATATTTTTAATACGTTCAGCAATATCCATGTTTTCAGTGATGATGATCAAAAACAAGTAGAATTGTATCTTATCATCAAATGTTTCTCATGCAGAACATGTAGGCCAAACTTACTTTAGAAACAAAAACAAATAGAAGTTACCCTACAACTCTTTTGGCTCACATAGGCCGTGAGATCAGGTGTAGAGTCTTTATTGTGCATGCTGCTACAATGCTGTACTTGTGATCTTCCTGGTGCACCTCTGGGAGATACCAGTCATAGGTCCAAATTAGAGACATGTCTCTTTGTCCCTGATTATGGCTACAACTGCTTGTCCTTAAAGGTGCTTGATGCTGTAAGAGTCACTCTTGGAGTTTCTTCTAGAGCTCTCAGGTCCTCAGGATAGGCTTTAAAACACCAAGTGGCTTATTTACAAACTCCTTGCGCTACTGGTGCGTCACTTGTAATATGGGAAAAAGTGACTCTCCGGCGTCACAAGGGACTTGTAAATAAGCCCCCAAGTATCTTTACTAGCACATCCAGTCCCAAGTGGTCAGTTGGACATTCTTCATACCAAGGAGCCTTTCAGTCTTTGGTGCCCCTGCCCGTGGCCCATAGGGATATTGTTGTCTTCACTAACCTAGCATGAGCATCCTGTAGCCTGCCTGCTGCTTTGCGCACGTTATGCACGTCTTTATTTTTGCAATAATTGCAATGACTGCTTTCACATGAGAATTCATCACTGTGTTCACTCTCTGCATGTTCCTGGGATTTTAACTGAACATTGTGTGCAAGGTCGAACAACAATGCCCCTTGTTATTTTGTTCTGGCCAAGTATTGACCCTTAGACAAAACATAGCACTGCAGCTGTTGTTTGTACAATGTAGTGGGGTACACGAATGGGTGAACCACACTTGGAGAGGAACCTTTCAAGGGAGAAGTGCGAGACAGCACTATCTATAGGCTAAGGTATGGGGTTTGCTACCAAAGCCCAGAGATCTTCTATTATATAATAATACTTCTTCTTTGCCAGGGGAGGGAGGTTAGGCACTATAGTCTTTTCTCCATTGTCTTTCTATGATGACATCTCCCTTCATGATATATGGACTAGCTGCTATGCTGACTGTATTTGTACTATGCATTTTCCTGCTTGTTGTGGCAATTATACTGCATGTTATGGCACGTTAGAAAAAATAAATATTTTGACATGTTTCGTGTCTCTGTCAGATCTTATTGTGGACAAGAACAAGAAAAAGGGTGTGTCTTGTTACTGCGATTCCTGAGAGATCTGGGAGTGGAGTGGTGTGTTCTGGGGTATCTAATCATTTGCTTCTCAGTGAGTGAGTAGGAGAGCAAGAGAGACACTATAGCTAGTCGGTCCTGGGCTTGTGGGTACTAAGGTGGTAGGAAGGTCCAGTCCCTATACACTAAGTCCAATAATCCTGCGCATAGTTCTGTGTTCGTGCAGAATCCCTGCAACATTTTTGTTGTAGAGGCGGACGCAGCTTACCACTTCAAGGTCTTTTACTCTTGGCTTACATTCCCGGCAGTGGATGGGAATGATAATTTGTTTCATTAATATACAGCAGCCGCTGTGCCTCTGGCTTATCGCCCTTATGCATTACCTGAAGTTAAGTTGACGGCCTGGGAGCATACCATCTGGTTTAATAGCGCCCTTACTTACTGTTTCTGTGGTCCATTCAGGCCCCTTATCAGTCGATAAGGTTCCTGTCGATGGCAGGTTTTACAGTACAATAAATTATCTACATGTTACATATGCTGCGCTACGTAAGTTACATACATCGCTAATTCACATACACAGAAGTGTCGTACAATTTATGTCGCATGCGATTCAGGTGGCTCCGGCTGGAGCCGCACCCCAGCCACCAGTACATGGGGGTGTTCTTGATATTAGTAACGTCATGACTAATTCAAAGATGGGCAAACGTTCTCAAAACCGTGATGACCTGACATTTTGGTTTGCACAAAAATGTGAACAACTTGAAGCTGTCTTTCCATATACTACGCCTGTGGAAAAACACAGGATCCTTACAATGAGTTTACCGAGTGGTTGAATCCCCCTTTAGGTTACAGTACAACTGGGGAGACGGTGTTTGCTTCAGTGTATACCCCCTCCATTAATGTTTTATTAAGCATTCTGAAAAAGGTTCAAGATGTACACGGGGCTGGTCGAGCCCTTGAATTGGGGATGAAGTTAGTGGGAATGTTACTTATTGTCTCCGATATTATTCTGACCAACATTAAAGGTGAGGTAGTTTGTTTACAAGTACATCAATGCCTTGCGGTGGTGCAGGACGTGGATCGACAGTGACAGTTGCCGATTATAATTGCGGATGTGTATACATCTTTGGGTCGCAACAGTTTGGAAACTCGAACATTTGCTCAGCCACAGGCTAAACCCCCTCCTGAGAAGGAGGGTTATCCAGTCTTGCCTAAAAAGTCTTGGTACAAGAATGAGGGGCAGCAACACCAGAAGCGTGGTTCACTTGCTGTTTCACCACTACCTGACACTTATGAACGTAGATATGATTTGATTGACCGCTCTAAAATTAAGACGCCTGAGAGGTTCCAGGTTCTGATCTTCGTTCTACTTGTTCCTTTCAGGAATCATCTGATCAACAGTTCGGCGGTTGGAGGATGACAGGATCGCAGAGACGGCGCGTCTGCACAAGCAATACGTGACCCACAGCACCAGTTTGATGTAAAAGTCAAGCAGAGCTTTATGTGTGAGGCAGGCAGTTCTGTATCTGGCACATAGTGCAATTGGGAGCCATTTTAGTTCTCTGAGTGCTGGTGAGATGTGTTCGTATTTCCTGATTCCAGTGACCATTCTAGCTGCTGCGTTGACAGTAGTTTTGAGGGGGACTAGGTGCAATTTTGTTGTTACCAGTGAGGGTGACGTTCCCATAGTCAAGTCTGGATAGCACCAGTGATTGGGTGGCTTGTTTGAGGTCGTTGGTTGGGATGAATGGTTTAATTTTGTTAAGTAACTTCATGTTGACGAAGGCACTCTTTGCTGAGTTCTTGATTTGATTGGCCATGTCGAGTTTTGAGACTAGGGTAATTCCTAATGATTTAACGGAGTGGGTCAGAGTGTGATTGCTGTTAAGAGCATTCAAAGCTTTCAGCCATTCTGAAATATGAGGGTTCTCCTCTTTGTTGGAGATGTGGAGTATTTCGGTTTTGTCTTGGTTGAGTTTTATGTGGTTAAGCGACAGCCAGTGTTGGATTTCTTTTAGAGTGACATTTAGTCTGTGAATGTCATCAATGGAGGAGGTTTCAAGATAGATTTGGGTGTCATCTGCATAGGGGTGGAAGGAGATGTTAGCCTTTTTGAGTAGGGTGGTGAGGGGTTCCATGTATATGTTGAACAGTTAAGGTGAGAGCACTGAACCTTGGGGGACGCCCCTGTTGACAGGGTGTAGGTCGGAGGTAAAGTTTTTTATTTTTATCCTTTTTGAGCGGCTGTGTAAGAAGGAGGAGAACCCACGTAGGACCACCTCATCAGCTCCTACCCTTTCTTGTAGCGCCTTGATGAGAAGTTGGTGATCAACCGTGTCAAAGGCTGCTGATAGGTCTAGGAGAATGTGGAGGCAGCATTGGTTGGTATCAAGGGATTTGTGGATGTCGTCTGTGATGTTAAGGATCACGGTCTCGGTGCTGTAGCCTTTTCTGAAACCCGATTGGTGGGGGTCAAGAAGGATGATGTTATCCATGTGTTGAGTTGGAGGACACATTTTTCCAGGATTTTGAATAGGAGGGGGAGATTGGAGACAGGTCTGAAGTTATTCAGTTCCTTGGAGTCAAGGCCTGTTTTTTTCGTAGTGGCGTGACTTGGCCAACTTTGAGGCATTCAGGTATGATGCCGGTTCTCAGGGAGCTTTTAATGATCTTGCACTAGAACGGGGCTATGAAGAGACTCAGTTTTTTGGTCAGTTCGGTGGGAATCGGGTCAAGGACGTGAGAGGCTGGTTTGGAGGTGGAGATCAGTTTGAGGATCACGGTTTCCGCGATGGGTTTGAAGGACTTTCACAGTTTTGTGGGGTGCTTGGGCGAGCTATCTACTGTAACTGGAGGCAGGTTTTTGCAGATGAGGTTGACGTTGATGTCCAGTGAGAATTCAACCTTGGTGATTTTTTCTTCAAAGAAGTTGGCGAAGTTTTCACACAGGTCTTTGGAGGCCTGTAAGGAGGATTCCGGGGGTTTGGAGGTTTGTTGTTTGATGATTTTGGACACGTCGTTGGGCCTGTTTTTTGCGCTGTCCAGGGCTGCGCAGAAGAAGGTGAGTTTTCCGCTGCTGATGTGTTTTTTGTATTTCCTTCGGGCTACTTTGAGTTGTTTGAGTAGGCTTGAGGAGGGGTTGCTCCTCCATAGTCTTTCTGAAGCTCTTAGTTGTCTTCTTTCATTGTTAATGTCTGTCTTGAACCAAGATCTGGATGGGATGCTCCTGTTTTTTTTTGTTTTAAGGAGGCTACTTGATCTAGAATAGATGTAATGTTTGTGTTGTAGTGGGCTATGAGTTCTGTTGTGGATAGATCGCCCGTGTAGGCAGTGAGGAGAGAGTTAACCCTACTCTCTGAGTCAGTCATGTTAATCTGGATAAAGTTTCCAGTGTAAGCAGTGTTGGCTAAGGTTGCTGCTGTGAAGCAGCTCTTTCAGGTTCTGGATTAGCAGGTTTCTTTCTTCATTCCAGTGAAGATTGAGGTCACCCAGAATAAGGTTGTTCATATCTCGGAGAGAGCAGTGGGCAATCAGGTCGGACAGGTGTTCGGTGAATGTGGTGGTGTTGCCTGGGGATGATAAATGAGGTGGCAGATGAGTGTTTTATTGTTGCTAGTTTTGATGTTGGTGGTTAGGCACTCAAAGGTGTTGTAGGTGAAGGAGTCTATTTCCATCACGGAAATATTGTTTTTGTGGATGATGGCTATGCCTCCACCTCTTTGATCTTTTCTATCTTTATTGGTGATACCAAAGCCAAGGGGGACAAGAGTATCCATGAGTGGAAATGAGGAGTCATTTAGCCATGTCTCAGTGATGAATGCTATGTCTTTGTCGTGGGTGAGAATGGATTCCCCTAGCTCTGTGGCATGCTTGGTGGCTGATCTGCAGTTTATGAGCATGCATTTTGTGGGGGACGTCTCTGTTGAGTGTTTTATCGTTCGGGGGACCATGGGATGATAGTGCGAGTGGCTGGGGTTCTAGGGGATTTCGGGGGTCCTGTTCTCTTCCCAGTCCAGTGATCAGCTGTATTTTGGATTGGGTGTGGCAGTAATAAGATTGTCATACGAGGAAGAGAGAGCTGCAGCTTCACTCGCAGAACTGGCATTTCTAGTTCTTTTCAGTCTCTGTGTCTGATGAGAGGGGGGTAGAGATCCCCTCCGGATGGGGAGCATTGGGATGTATCTGTTGAGAGAGAGAAGAGAAAGAAGGGTAGTGATGAGGCTTTATGGGGTTGGTAAGGATTTCACAAGGACCCTGGATTATGGTGGCAATTTGGCTTTCAAGTAGGGTGGGCCGCTGCCCAGACTCTATGTCAGTGTGGGTGTTCTGTGCAGGAAAGTTAAACCTAGCGGAGAGAGCCTGATGTAGTTAGGTTGTCCTTTAGTGGGTGAGATGTCTGTGTGGGATCTGGGCGAGGTCGGTGTTGCGGGGAGGCAGGTGCCATGTTGGGGCGTCGATGTTAAATTGCACGAAGGACTGGGGAGGGGGTTGGGAGTCTTGTACTGTGTGTTAATGTTGTTCGAAATGGGTTGGGAGAGGGAGGTTGCTGAGGGGGGTCGAGGGCTCTTGTTCTCTCTGGAAGTGTTAGAGGTGGTGTCTTGCGGCAGGAGGCAGGTGTTATTACTAGGGTGCCCCGGGATGGAGAGTGAGTTAAGTTGGCGGGTCGGGTTCTTCAAGGAGAGGAGGATGGGTGGGCAGGGGAAGACTGTGTGAGAGGGGGAAGTCCGGAGGGATGGGATGAGAGCATCAAAGATTTCTAGGTTGTCTTTGTTGACTTGTATCAGGACAGTGCCATTGGAGTAGATTGTCGCAGTGGTGTTCCTGTTTTGCCTAGTGTGGTTAGGGGCTCAGAAAGTCAGTTTACAGCTATAGGACATGTTAGTCATTTAGGAGATATTGAGTTGCGATCTGAGGATGGAGTTCCATGTTTCGTTTCTTTCAATGTGGAGGATGAGATCCATTATCAGGCAGGTTGGGATGAGATTTCTCCAGTCCATGTGATTCCTTCGCAGTTTACACCTCAGCCCCAACTACAGTATCCAATCAAATGAGACGCTAAGGCATCTGTAAGCAAAATCTTGATCCAATTGGACTTCCAGGGTGTGATTGAACCCTGTGTTTCATCGATGAATAATCCTCTTTTTCTAATAGTGAAACTGGGTGGTTCATATCGCATAGTTTTAGATTACAGACATTTAAACAGTCACGTTCGAACATTTGCGGTTTTGAACATACATAGCTGCGTTAGTGAATAACATTGTTCGCAAAAAATATAATACCACCTTGGATGGTTCCAATGGATTTTTCATCCACTCTTTGGCTCCTGAGAGCTGTGATTTGACCGTATTCAGTGCATTGGGCAATCAGATTGCCTACGGGAATAGCCCTGGTGTATTTTCGGCAAGCATAGTGTCCCTTTTGCATGAGATCGACCCTGATGCCTTCTCATACATCGATGACATATACTTGACAGATGATGAATTACAGCCACATCTCGTGTGTGGACTGCATTATCACACATTTTGCAAACTTTGGTTACAAATGCAATTTTTCTAAGTCTCACATCACCTTCTTGGTGGTTCTTTTTCTTGGTTACAAACTCAACGATGAAGGTAGGGGGTTGGCACCCCACTTTCTGAAGAAATGTGCTCAATTGCAACCTCCATGTACACTTAAAAAATTGAAATCTTTCCTGTTTTTTTTTATTTCGGGAGGACATACATTCCTGATTATGGCCAACGTATCAAACCTCTTTACTCATTGATATGACATTCTTTTTTGGCTTCCAGTTTGCTTCTAGAGCACACTGCAATTCTTTGGTCTCTGCAGCCTGATCTGCTTGAGACCAACTTCTTGTTAACATGAGACAATTCTACAAATTTAGTCATAAGGACTGTGCCAGACGCGTTAGGCTTTACCTACTTGAAGTTCAATGATTATAAACCACATTTGAATACTCCAGCTGAGATGCGTTTCTCTTCTACATATAATTTTTTGACAGCTGTCCAGATGGTGATTCTTAAAGAACGCTCTTTGGCACAGGGTAAACGCATTTTCATGATTTTACTGGTACCTGCTTTAGAAGCAGTTATGAAGGCTAGTGTCCCGAATTCCAAAGCCCTGCATCCACATTGGCTAGTTCTTTGACGGTGGCTGATGTCAACTTTATCTTTGATCCTTCTTTACAGACGCAGGAGTTTTTACGATATGAACATGTTCATCTTACTCCTTTGTCATTACTCCCACTTGATCAGTACAAATGCATAATTTACACCGATGGATATGCACAGCCGGCCATTGGTTCTAAACACACATATTCAGCAGCCTGCTCAATTGTGGCAGGGAAGATTGCTGATGGGGTTTCTAAATCCTCCTTGGTGTACACACAGCCTCTTGGAGATTGCACAGCTCAATTGACGGAGCTATGTGATTTGGTTTTAGCTCTCGAGTTTGCTGACCCCAATGTTCTAACACTTGTAGTGTGTGATTCGTTTTACTGTGTACAATCCTTCAATGACAACTTGTTCTTCTGGATACCAAATGATTTTCGTGAAGGTAGCACAATTAATCATAAAACGCTTTGGGTTTGGGTGGCTGCTCGTAAGGAACGTTTGTCGCTCACACTTGTTATTCGTACGTTAGGTCATCAGCGTGCCGGGGCACATGCAGCTGGTAATTTACTGGCTGATGAGGCAGCCAAATCTGCAGTAGCCACTTGTTCAGTAGCAGCAGTCACTAGGTCCATCACTAAAATTGATGATGATATTCTGGCGGCAATAGCTGCGACGAAGGATGTAAAGGAATTTCCCCAAGGTTTTCCTTTACGTTACTCATACCACTTGTCATCTGATCAAATTCCATTTGCAACTATTCCGTCCGTTGGGGATCAGCTCATTCCCAACGAGGACCACAGACTTTCTTTGATCATTGCTGCTCATGAAGGCGTGGTTTCTGCCCATGCTGGAGTAACTATGACAATTTCACTTTTACAGCAATGTTTTTGGTGGCGTGGTTTATATCAACAGGCATGTAAATATGTACTTTCTTGTGACATTTGTCAACAAATTAAGCCTTCTACTGTTGCATGTGTGCCACATTCTCAGCTTTACATCTCAAATCAGCCATTTGGCCGCATTTATATTGATCACTGCAGTCCTTGGACACCTGACACGGCTAATTAATACATCTCGGTTGCAGTGGATTTGTGCACTATATTTCTTTGGGTTTGGCTGCATCGTAGTGCTGATGCTCAAACTGTTATAAAAGTTTTGCATGTCTTTGTCTGGACATTTGCCTGTGTCACCTACCATTCTGACCAAGGTCCTGCATTTGCCTCTAACCAGGATTTTGGGGATCTCTGGGGGTGCAGGTGACATTCTCGTCTCCATATCGGCCTGAGGGAAATTCTGTTGTGGAGCAGATGAACTGTGACTTAAAGCAATCCTTAACAGCAAGGGTTTAGGCCCTGGCATGGGCTGGCTGACTCATCTTTACGGAGTCCAACGTTCACTTAATAATCTCGCAAGAAGATCCCTGGGTGGGCGGACACCATACAAAATGCTCTTTGGCAATATATTGTTTGTGCCAGACCTTGATGTTCTAGATGTTGTTGGCTGGCTTCCTAAAGTTGTAGATCTGCTCTGAGAAAAGGTGGAGAACAAAAAAGAATTTGGTCCATTTTACTGTTCACCGGTCAGAGTCCTTGGCTTAAAAGGAACCCATACAGTGATTCTGCCTCCACTACCTGGTCAAAAGGAGAATCATTATATTTCCATTGAACTTGTCAAGCTACACAATATGGTTGATACTGAATAGTATGCCTCCAGCATTCCACGCCAGGATCTTTCACTGAATCCAATGGCTTCTGTTTCTCCGACTACTCCCCAACAAATGGCAGGGGAGATGGAAACTTCAATTGATTTATTGCCTGTTTTACCTTCTACATCTACAACTGCAGATATTGAGTATACTTCTCCTCCCATTGAGGTTATAATTGACATTCCTGAAAGTACAGTCGATTCACCTTCTGCTGAATCACAACCACCGTTGTTTCAGCTGGGGTCCAGTGGTTACTATATGGACAGCAATAGCTTTTCTTCTGCGTCATCTTCATCATCCATAGCAGAACCCCCAACTCGTACCCGTCTTTTCATCTCCTGGTTCCGAAAGACTTGCCTTGTCCCTACATGGACATATGTCTGTATGGTGCTGACAATGGTGTTCCTTTTCATGTGGATTGGGTTTGTGACTGTGTTTTTCCTCTGATTAATGACCATTATTTACCTGAACGCTCTGCTGTGAACTTGATTGATGGTGTTCTGGCCCCACACATGTCGTCTCATGAAATGAAACATGATCAAGCCCTAGTTAATATTTCAGCATTCCCAGTTGTTGATGGCATTGTTTGGGATAAAGTACCATACGAAGTCCCTGGCACAACGGAACTTTTAAACATTCCATACGTGTTTCGCATTTCCTTCTGAGATTTTGCTTAACGTACACTCTGATAACTGGGATATTCATGCTGTCCATTCATTGTTCTCTGACTTGAAATATTATACTGCTTTTGACACTGAAGATTTGTATTTAAATTCTGCAAACTATGCTGATTTGTTCTGTTATCAACATTATGGCCATCATTTTTTACACAAGACCAATACTCGGAGACCATTTTTTTAATTTTACCCTATGGAGCATTGCCCCACACCATTATAGGGTGGTTCAAAGACCCAACAGAATAAATGTATATATTTTTCTGATTACAATCCTTCTGACCCTCAGTCTAATTATTACAGACTAAAGATACCTTCCCGCACAAAATTTGTGCAGACCCATACTAAATTAGTGAACTCCTTGTCCTTCATAAATGTTTTGTCCGTGAAATGTTATGAGTATTGGAAGGACACAATTGATTTGAAATCCATCGGGGGTTCCAAAATTTGGCAATTGCAGGGGACAGAATCATTGCATCGTGCAGGTCTGATACGTCTAACCTCATATTTTTAAATGAGACGGTACAACAGACTACTTGTTTTCGTTTAGCCACAGCCAAATATTTGAATTCTCCCTCTGTTCCATTATGGGCTCCTTATGACACATGGCAAGCACATACCAAATACACGATTGAAGACTTAGCTGCCATGTTTCAAAATGACACACTTAACTCTTCCACACTTGACCCCGTGGGATGGTTACTGTGACCCACGAGCACCAATGCATGTCAATAACGCTTTTTAAATACTACACAGGGGTTTATACAAAGTAGACCTGATCCACGTTTTCCACATTCCCATACAGTTACTACATATTCAGTGGGTAAATTGTGTCAGCAATGGCTTGGAAACTCCACACTATCATCTGTGAAACAACACCTTTCTCTTGTCAGGTGACACTGATCTGGCAGATTTTCTTTTAGGTCCAAAGTCTGCTAGAGCAAAACGTTTTGTTTATGCAGCATATAATGAATTTTGGAAGCTGTCGCAGGTGGAAGCAGCGGTGCGACTGCACCATATTGACCAAGTTAATTCAGAAAAAGTTCTTGCAGTAGTCGATAACAGCATTAATACTCTGTCTTCCTTTATATATACTTTGGATAATATTGCATTTTTCGTCATTGATATTGTTCAATATGAAGTGTCTGTTTTGTTTCATGATCAAAATCAGTTACGTTCCATAATGTAATTTGCATGGACCTTACAAATGCTCAAAAGTGGAAAAGTACTGTGGGATTGACTGAATGCTTCTGTGCTGTTTTTACCATTTATTTTGACTGATAAACAGAGATTAATGTTAATGAAGGATGCCACATATACATTGTTGCATATTGAACAATTGGAACAGTTACCCTTTTCTGTAGCAGGGACTGATTCAGCTGTGTGGTGAGTACATGGGATTATTTCACTGCCTATCTCTCTCTTTCAGTTCATAGCCTGTATGAAACATTATCCAGTTAGTAAATATGAGCCCCTGGGCAGTAATTATATTCATGAATTATGGTCATTACCTTTTATATTTAGATGTCAACGCGCTAAGGAAGTTTTCCTTGCAGGGGAATATTGTGACGCCACAGTAGGACATTCCCTGGTCTGTAAACAAGGTAAACTCCATGGCGCCTGTAACGTGTCGCCCCTAATCTGGCTTGTTTTTTGAAAGGTACCCCTCTCCCAGCTATTATTCCTGTGCTAACTTTGCTTTCTAATGGAAGTTATCTTATTTTGAATGACCACGACTGCTGCGGCTTACGGGCTGGCATCCTGTATATCGTAACAGTTTCTCAACGGGTTACATGTTGCAAGAGTGTCCTGTTTCCACCAACGCATGCGATTGCAGATAGTTCTCTTTGGCCTTCCATTCCACCTTTGAAGACAGATTTCAATAAGTTAAACTTGGAGACGGACCTTTCCAGGGAGAAGAGCGAGACGGATTCTTTGCTATAGATCTATCATCTGTGGCCTAAAGTAGTGGGTCTGCTGACAAAGCCAAGAGATCTTCTATTATATAATAATACTTCTTAGCAAGGGGAGGGAGGTTAGGCACTATAGTCTTTTCTCCATTGTCTTTCTATGATGACATCTCCCTTCATGATATATGGACTAGCTGCTTTGCGGACTATATCTGTACTATGCATTTCCGTGCTTGTTGTGGTGCATATATTGCAAATCAGGGCATGTTAGTTAAAATTTTAAACTGTTTCGTGTCTCTGTCAGATCTTATTGTGGTTAAGTACAAGAGAACGAGCAAAAAGGTGTGTCTTGTTGTGTCTTGTTACCGCGAATCCTGAGAGTTCTGTGAGTGTTGTGTTCTGAAGTGTTGAATCATTTGCTTCTCTGTGAGTGAGTAGGAGAGCTAGTGAGACACTATAGCTATTCGGTCCTGGGCTCGTGGGTACTAAGGTGATAGGTAGACCCAGTCCCTATACACCAAGGTCCTATAATCCTGTGCATAGTTCTCTGTTTGTGCAGAATCCCTGCAACACCTCTGTAGCAGCAACAGCATGCCAACAACTGATACTTTGAGAGCAGTTCAGGTGCAGTGGTAGCAGCAGAATTCAGAACTCCTTCAGTCATGTCTCCACATAATTCTGACATAATCCTCTTTTCTTCCAGGTGTTTTTCCCAGTTCCAGACATGCTGTGACAAGCTGGTGGTAAAGTTCATGTGGGAGCTCTGGTCCTTCCTCTATCTCTTTCCCTATGGCATCTTCAAGCTAAAGAAAGAACTATGAAAGCTGCCCTTTGTTCTGCCAGCTGTTCCTGTCCTTCCAGAAGACTAATCCCAACTAATTGACTACGTTCCTGTGTTCCTGCTGCCAGAGGGCAACTCATTGTCCTCGAGGAGTATGGTGATTTGCAGGCAGCCAAAGATGTTTATTTTGGGCCCTGGAGCAGGGTTGAAAATTGACCTGTCTAAACTAGTTTTCCCACAGGCAGCACAATGTTCAGTTTCTTAAAGTCACTTTTTGTTTAAGAGTATCAAAAATCTATTTCCACCATTGAATCAGATTTTTTAAACTAAGTAGAAAATAACTTTAATTATTTACCATAGCATTTCCCCCAGGTGAAGATAACAAATAATGATCATTTTAATGAGATCTTTACTTGTTCCTAGAAAACGCAGCTTTATATACACAGTGAAAATAGCTTTTTGACAATTGTTCAATATAAATGCACACAATTCTCGATGTGTACTATGTCAAATTTCTATATATCAAGCAACGAGGTCTGGGGACTTATTAAACACTGTATAGGGTGTACTTAAATTGCTATGTAGAAAAATAGCCTTTTCTATGCGGCACAGACTACTTTCCTTACCATGCGTCACTGCAGTGCTTTTAAACTGCACCCTAGCCAGAGATTTGTAAAGACACAATGCAGCCCAAGATTAAATTTAACTTCCACAACATTGGCGGTTTCTTGCACCATTAACCCTGACCTTACAAGAGAGTTATATAAGCTAATTAGCTGAAGTCAATGTATTTGAGAAAAGGGATATAAGTGATATGCCACCATTTAGGAATCCTAAGGCAGAAAGATATCAGACAAGTGGGAGGCAATGATACCTTTTCACGCAGTGGCACATACAGAAGTAGACAGAATTTGCAGAATGTCTCCAATTCAAAGGGAAACAATGGTATTATTTAGCTAGATCGACGACGCCTAGCCCCAGTCATGGCACTGCAAAATGGCACAACATCACAGTGACACACTGCACTTACCATACATTTGAACTTGAGATTGCAACAGTTCACGTTGTTATTATTTGGTATAAATGCATACTATGCGACCCAATTCACAACCTCTTTCTCAGTGGGTCCGAACAGTTTTGACATCTTCTACCCTCAAGTTCCTAGCTGTACGACTCAGTTGAATCTTTTTATTTCATCACGTTGTTGATTTGCAGACAGTGTGTGGTGACCTTAAAGACCGAGGGGCATATTACCAAGCAAATGCTATAAAAATCGGCCGCAATGCATGAATATCGCTGAAAAGTCCGCGATATTCAGGCATTACCGAGCTAATGCTCTTAGCCATGTTATCCACCTCCCATTGGATAACATGGCTAAGAACTGCTCAGGGCAGGTGTTAGCTTTTGGAGATATTCCCGCTTAGCGCGAATATCTCCAAAAGTTGGTAATAGGAGATAGCGATATTAGCGACCGTTTCCAGTCGCTAACATCTTGGCACGTCCACTTTGCATGTCATTAGTGATAAATTTCTCTGACATGCAAAGTGGGGCCCAAGATGGTCGCTATCTCCTACTAGCTGTCGCTAACTGGTGTTAGCGACAGCTAGTTAATAGGGAGATAATTTTATCTCCGCTTTCTTGGCTTTTAAAGCCAAAAAAGCGGAGATAAACACCCTTGGTAATATGCCCCCGAGTTCTTTGCTGCAATCATCTGCTATTGTCTGCTTCTCAAAATATGCATGGGTGTCATTAAGGCAGTCGCAGCTGCGACCCCTGACTTACCCCTTGCGACCCCTGGCACTGCCTTTGCGATCCCTGGCCTGAGGAGTAGCACAATCAGTGCCAGGAACACAGGGGCAGCTCCTACTTATGGAAATCGGTTGGGGCTTCGCTTGCCTTGGTTTTTTTTCATTACACTAATAGTGAATAAGATTGTATTATACACTATTATTCACTATTAGTTTAATAAGCTATGGAGTATAATTAGCTGGAGTATGACCCTCCCTAGCATGAGAGATAAGGAAAAAGATTTTTCTATGTATGTTGTGTGCATGCTTGCTGTTGAGATTGTGTTTATGTGAGAGATAGTGTGTGTATGTGTGGATGTGAGCATGTATGTCTAAGCAAGGGCGTCTGAGTAAAAGTCAAATGGCATGTGATGTCATTTCCGCTCCCTCTGGCCTTTTGGTAAATTGACGTTTAATGCACGAATTCTCTCTATACCCTTGGCTTGACACTCAGTACCCTAGCACTCAGAAATGCCACCTTTTTTTCTAATGGCCATTGTTGCCATCTTCTTGCCATCATTCACTATGTTTGACTTATTAATCTTTGCCTGCAAAGAGACATGTTGCTTGCTTTACAAAGTTAATGAAGCTTTTTGTTAAACGACCCATGCAAATTCCTATGTATGTGCTTATGCATTTGGACATTGTTCAATCCATTCTACAAGCTGTGCAAAACCTGCCTGTGCCTCAAACATATGGAACATGCCTTGTATTTGATATAGTTTAGCCTGTATCACTGATATGTAACATTAGGGCATATAGTTCCAGTGATAAATGCATGTTGTACAAAAATGCCTCTTTTTGCATGATTACCCCCAAAGTTTTCGACCGATGATGCTGGTTTTTCAACTCAGATTACACTGAGCCCTGCTAACCAGACCTCAGTGCCAGTGTTCCAACCGATTACAAAATGCATGTTGACTTGGCTATCCCCAATTGGCATAAGCTGGCTTACTTATAAGTCCCTAGTATCTGTTACCACGGGAACCCTGGGCACGTAAGACAGAGTGTCCCCCCATGGCTGCAGCACTTGTTGTGCCTCCCTACATGTGACAAAGAACAAACTGGCTCCTGCCACTTCAGCCTGGAAGAGCAGTTTTAAAACTGCTAGTTCATTTTGCCATTGAAACCCGTGACAAGGCCCCCACTTCCCTTAACAATATATGTACGTCTCCCCTAAGGAAGGCCTATGGAGCCCTATGGCTGGGAGCTGGATATTATTAAGTAGTACATAAACTTTTAACATATGCCACCAGCAAAACTTCAAAATTGTAATTCTTACTGTAGAAAAGTTAGTAGCCCTATTGGTTAGACATAGTTACTGGCTGACTGCTCATTCCGGCTCAACATCTGAAGGGACTACTAAAATGGTTAGTTCAAGGTATCAATCCAATCGTGGCATTAAACCTGACTTAATGGCCAAGTCAAATACAATGTAACTTTTAAGGAAAGGCAACGTTTAGAAAGTGCTAATCTGTAGCCCAGTTGTCCAGTGACCTTGCATGATTGCTGGCCACCTGACATCATTATGTCCTCCTGGAGTGTAGTGTGAACAACTCCCAGGGTCAGGAACAATTATAGCCTGGTGTAGAGGGAGGTGTCACCTTCCCTTGCAGAAAGCCACTCAGGACCCAAAAGACAAGTTTCAAAGGCAAAGTGGTCTGTAATGGGCCAAATGGCGATCACACTCCTGACAGGCTGTCCCTTTATTCAAGTAAACATGCTGGCAATGGCAATAGAGAGGGGAGACGAGCGCCACAAATGTTTTTCCCAATGGAGTGTAGCCCACAGGTAGCGACATCTCTAGCGTGATCTAACATGCTCCCAACATCTAAGGAAGGGTCCAAACATCTTGAGAATGGGCAAGTAGTGCACTGTGATATTTCTAGATGACACACACAGGAGGAAGTCATCACAGGGAAGGAGGTATCTTGGAAGCCCATTGAATAGTGACCGCATCATCTCTCCAGGGCCCGTTCTGGACATAAATATGGCACCTCTGGCACCATGAAACTCAGTTCACATGGAAATGTACAAAGGACGAAAGAAGGACTGCCCTGCTGACCCCTGGACCTGGCACTGTCTTCTGGACTGTAGCTGCCACACCATGAAATAGTAAACAGAGCAGTGGCGGCCGGCACAGCTAAATGTGGTGGGCAGGGGTTAGGAGTGTGGAGAAGTTGACAGACGACAGAATAGGTATAATCAAATAAATAAATAACACCTATTCCATCGTCTGTCGGTTTCCCCCTCTGTCACGCCCTGCCCCGCTCCACTGTCCCACCACGATTACCTGTGCCGGCTCCCGCTGAAAGAGAGGACTGTGACGGTTGCTACTGGGTTGTGTGAAAGTCGCTCCCGAGACCCAGACCAAAGAAATAACACCAAGGGCAGTTGACTTACCTCCTGGAACCAGCACCTGGGCTATCAAAACTGTATAAGCCCACACCAAAAAGTCAGTAACAGAAATCTTCAAATTCCCGCCTACCATCCCGGACAACCCAAGAGAAAGATCCTAAATAGCCAAAAGTTGCACCCAAGTTTGCTGGACTCACAAGTACCATCTGAGTGACGATTGGTCAGCAAAGATGGACACCAATCTTCACCAAAGGATACAGATGGACCCGCTGTGACCAGAGATCAGTAGCCCAGCCACTGCTGGCCTTCTACTGGCTCAAAAGCGGTCATCAAGGGGCAGCAAACCTTGGGGCCAAAGTCGCCTCACCTTACCCGTGGACTGAAGAATAACCACAAGGACACCCCCATTGACCGTACAGCACCGAGAGTATATTTCAGCATCCTCACCAAATTGCACCCCCAGCATCAGGACCACTCCGTTGATGTTTATTGCAGTCTTGATGTAAAATGGGGAACTAGACTTGAGACTGCTTTAGTGACCAGTTAACTGTCCAAATACTCCTTGTTGGCCTCCTGACCATCTCCCTGCTGGATTTGGTTGCCCCACTCGGGATGTAGCAGCTGTACACAACTATTTCAAACTTTTAAAAAGTTCCTAAATTTAGCAGTTACCAATGCATGTTTGTACTTTGGGCTAAAACGCTGACTTATGTTTTACTTTAAAATCTGTATCCTGGAACCCTCTGGTGGATTTTGCTTATCTTGCTGTATAAAAATTCATAAAAATATAATCTATTTTTATACATTGGTGTTGGATTTCTTTTATGTTGCATGATTTTCTTATTTCATTGTTTGGTGCTTCTTAAATACTTTACACTAGCTCCTTTGTTTAAGCCTCGCTGCTTGAAGCCTGACTGGATCCAAGACAGTTTTGTGAGTGTAATACATGATAAGGTTGCACAACCATACCATATAATACACCACAATCCTTGCATATCTATATATTCTCTACATATATCTGGTGGGATGGTATAATGGACATGGGAGTATTTTATTGTAGGCTGTATTTCAGATATCACTTATGTAAAAGCTGTGACATGTGTTGACACATCCACACCATGTTCTTTCTGACTTACTACTGCAGCATGCTGGACATGAGAATGTAGATATTTGGTGTTATGCTTATGTACTGCTCTTAGCATAGCAGTATGAGAAAAAACACAGTAAGCCATAATCATATTCACTTCAAATGATATATAAGGGAATAATGCACAGTGTTTGGAGAGAGGGTTTGACACATCAGGTGTGCACAGCCAAACATTCAGGAATAACTAGAATGAGATTCTATCTCCTAAATCTACCAATCATGGAGGATCATGATTGATGCATGCTCACAAGCATCCAGCGTGGCATGGGGAGCCAGATAAGCACGTACCAGTGGGTTAGTTATTCAAAGTAGTCATGCCAGACCTGAAATTGGACAACCAGATCAAAGCAGCAGCACTATGTGAATGACCCACATGGATGTCCAGACCAGAACCTCAGTGCAACCACCTGTCCCACCTGTTTATCCTTGGCAGACAGGAGGAGGATGGGTTTTGCTCACTATGAGTCACTCCCAAACCAAATTGGTAAAACTCCCGACGTGTCTCTGGACCTGCTCATATGCATATAAGACCACAAATTATGTGAGCTAATAAAATACATAATTATATTTAACTCAATCAGAATGGATGAAAAAGCGGCTGACCGTAGACATATAAAAGCATTCCAGTTGCGTAATCAGAGTATGAGTGAATTAACTAATTTAATTTGTAGAGTGCATTGTGATCTCAAAAGCTATCGAAGTGCTCACAAAGACCCACAGACAAATCAGGTACCACAAAATGAATAAAAAGAAGATAGACATTAGACATTAGAGAAAAACAAGTGTTAACTGTAAACTATCTCCATAAAGTTGGTTTTGTTTCCAAATACACTGAAAGAAATTCACTCTTCAACCGTATAAGATTTAAGAGGTTTTCTCTTCTATATTGTTTGACATCAGTGTTCATCTGCAAATGTTTTTATAGCCCATCTTGTTAAATTTTTAATGAGTATTTGCAGTAAACTGCCTGAACATTTTGAAGGATCCTTACAGCGGAAAATGGGCTATTTTTGCCTTACTACAGGTGTAAAAGAATGGTTTTACTATTCAAATTGTGATCATAGAATACTGTGCCCCCTTTGTGTGTTCTTCCTTGGGCTTAACCCTTCTTCATTGGTTTCCATGCCAGGCATTTTGAAGAAGGTGCTGCTGGAATATGGATGGAAGACCGTAGAAGGCCAAATGGCCTTAGGATCAGCCTTGATGTCATAGATTAAAAGAGTTATTTTATTCACATCTTGCTTCAATTGAGTTTAGGCAGAGTTTGATATGGTAGGTGTGGGAAAGTAGTCTATTGTTTGGGTTGAGTTGAGGTCCACCATAAGTAATAAAGACACTATCCTGTTAAGTCCAAGTTTCAGTATTTTAAACCTGAGCTCAATCCTTGGTAGCTATGGCACAAACCAGATATGTTCAACGCAGAAAAAAATAAAAAAACGAAATAATAAAAATCAAGCATACATTTTTAGAAACAGGGAATAATTTAATGTGCAAAATTACCTGAAAACAATGGGAATTCAATGAGCAGAGCTATATATATGAATTGTTAAATATTTAAGTAAAAATAGCACCAATAAGCAGTAGACCGGATCCCAGGTATGATTTGAGGCCAGTCGCGATGGCGTCGGATACATCAACCAGGTTTGACAAGGTTGGAGAGTTAATCTTGGGACTAAGGGCCAGATGTAGGTAAACATCATTTACCGATTCTAAAATACCGAATGTTACCGATTCGGTATTTTAGAATCTGTAAATGATATGTAGCAAATCATTCGGTAAATTTTACCGAATCGGTAAAATTCGGTAAATACCGATTTTGTATTTACCGAATCGGTATTCCCCATTCATTCCTATAGGCCTGGAGGCCCATAGGAATGAATGAGAATTACCGAATCGGTAAAAGGGGGTAGACTTACAAGGGTGGCAGGGTGGCACATTGGCACCCTGTTGCACCCCTGTATAGTGCATGGGCATGTATGTCTGCCACATGGCACAGTTAAAAAAAGCACAAAATTGTTTTTTTAGGGTTTTCGATATTTACCACCAACTTGTAGTTGGTGGTAAATAACGAATCCTTACAAGTGAAAAGCACTCCTACATTAAGGATTCGGTAATTTACCGATTCCTTAAATTAATGATTCGGTAAATTACCGAATCCTTAAATTAGGCCCCTACACCTCAAAAGCCTAATACTGGTCGGAAACGGCCGAAATTCGGTAATTTCGGCCATTACCGACCGGTATTAGGCTTCCCACATCTGGCCCCTAGTCTTTATTCTGTAAGTCAAAATCCTTTAGTGGGGGAGGCAGCAGGCTGTCTCTAAGGAGGGCTCTATGGTTTAAATATGTGTTGGACGTGGTCCTGGTGAAGGGGTTGCTTTTGGTGGGAAAAGCTCAGACCAGGAAAGTTTGAATTTTGTGCCTGGGTAGGTCCTCTCGCCAGTCGGACACTTTTAGCACCTTTGGCCAGTCAAGATATTTACCTTTGTACTTAATCTCTTTTTCGGAGCTCAAAATTCTTAAGCAGGGCAAGGCTGCAGGCTCCAAGACGCCAATGCCCTTCTCAAGGAGGTCCAGTTGAAATGGATTTACTATTAGTAAAAGTTTGGAGTGGGGAATTCTGTTTCTTCAGCTTAACAAGGTCATGCCTAGGACAGGTCCTTTGGCAGGTTTGTCTCACAAATCTGGAGGCCGTGAACTCCAACAATGTTTCCCAGGTTTTCAGGAGTGGTAGGAGAAATCTAGTTAGACACAGCCAAAGGTCTGTGAACCTCAGGAACAGAAATTGGGGGAATTGAGATGCACTCCAACAGAGGCTACTATCAGAGTCAAGGTCAGGTTCAGCTGGTACTGGTCAGTGGGCACTTCAGGCAAAAAGGCCTCTTACAGCTTGTTGTGTCTCTCCAGCCACACATGAGTCAGCCAACTTATCCTTGAAGTCCACTTCTTTTTGCTGAGTGGAAGTGGGAGCAGGTCCAGCCCTGTAGGTCTTCTTACAGGTCTCAGACAGCAGGTTCAGTCCTTCTCTGTTCTTAGACAGGTCCACCTTGATGCTTGGCAGTATCTTGTGGGATGAGGTGACTCCTGGCACTTTCCTGACCAGTAAGGTAAATTAACCTTACCCAATTTTGCAACTGCTCCTTTGTTTCCTACTCTATAAAATCCCACAGCACCCCATAAACACTAAGGGGCTCATTACGATCGCGGACGGACTTGCGTCCGTCCTCGACCCCTGAGTAGGAGGGAACCTCCGCATGGCCTGCGGAGTTCCCTCCTGTGAAATTAGGATGTGACCGCCACCCTGGCGGTCACATCCTCTATTTTTACCATTGTGGCGGGTGCGGCTTCAAGCTGCACCCGCCGCAATGGTAAAAATGCATACATTGCATTTGTATGCAGAAAGCGTCTGGCACCGTGCGGTGCCTGCCGATTTCTGCATACAAATACAGGGAGGTACCATAGGTACCCCCCATGTGCACCCCCACCCCCCCTTCACCCAGGGGGCCCGCAACGGGCCCCCGCAGTGAAGTCCCACATGCTTTTCCACGGCGGAAAACCCACCGCGGAAAAGCATTTTTTTGGACACATCCTAATATGGCTGGGAGACACCGCCACCATATTAGAGCTTTTCCGCCGCGGTTGTAAGCCGACCGTGGTGGAAAAGCGGCGGACTGAAAACAGGACCCACCAGCCATCCTAATGTGGCGGTGGGTCTTTGGTGGGTCCGCAGCGGTTTTCCCGCATCCTCCGGGCCGGCGGTGGCTTCCGCCGGCCCGGAGGATGCGGGAAAACCGCGATCGTAATGAGCCCCTAAATTCAAGAAGGTGTAACCCTTTTTCCGTTATATAGAGCCTATTTAGCCATCCAGAGGTGTGGTCAGGGTAATGAGCAGCCCCTCCTTTGTGCCCACTCCACACAAGTTCTGGGTGCCGCTTTTCACCCACTGGGATTGGTGCCTGTTTGACTGGGAGGACGAATAAAGGGGCCTGTTCAGGTGTAATTTGTTTGTGACAGGGTAGGTTCCTTTGACAAAAATTAAGTTCCCAGACCCAGCGCAACTGGTCTTCCTGCAAGGGGGATAAAAACACCTCCTCACACCCAGGCCATTGCCTCTGCACTGCTAATGGTTTTCACACCTCATGAGGGCTGTTCAACATCTGAGTGACTCTTAGAGATTAAAGTAAATCAGCCTACAGGAGCTTTCGGCAGGGAAAAAGTAATTTTCTAAAAGTCCCTTTCCTTAATAGTTATCAGAAAAATCTAATTTCACCATTAATGTACGCTTTTAATAAATATCAAAAAAATAATGTATTAATTAATCTCGCTGATCCCTATTCAGAGATAGCATATTGTGTAATATTGCGTCCCATTGCTTATCTGTGGGCCAGGCAGCTTTTTTTTATAGTGAAAATACCTTTTGGATGCTAGTCACTGTAAGGACAAGTTAACTTTAAAGTTGCACATGTCCTTCTTTTAAACACCATCTGTCCTGCCTTGTGTTCTACAAGGCCTAAATAGGGCTGATTTAATAATATTTAAAATGCTGGTTTCCTTTTGTCCAAAAAGGTAATTTCACCCGGGTGGGCTACTGTTTTACAGCTGTAGAAAACAATGTTTGTCTGGTGACACTAGTGGATTACACCGTAGGGCTGTAGTCTAAGGAGATATTTCACTTTCCATGCCATGGGTGTATTTTGGGACACACATACTGTGGCCTTATAGGAATGTTAAAAAGGCCACTGAGGAGTGAGCCGATTTCAACATGTTTTAGGGGTCAGAGCACATGCACTGTTGTCTGGCTAGTAGAGTTCCAGAACACAGTGTCAAAACAATATCAGCATGTGTCCACAAAATTTGAGAGTGACCAAGCAAAAAGAGATACTTTCTCACAGGAGGCATCTGCTTTGACGTCTTTGACTTTCAGAAATGTTTTTGTGTCATTGGCTTCAAGGTGCAAATCAAGGTCAAAGTTCCTAAATTTGTGTCAGGAGGCTGACTACACAGAGGCTGATGATGAGGGAGAATGGGTAAGCCAGGGATGTCCCTGAAGACACTTGAGCCAGGTGATGAGAAAATACCCAGCTTGATCTGCTTAATGGTGTTGGAAGAAACAATGTAAATCAGTTTAAGATGTTTTCTTCGATGCTGCTTGCTGGGTCTCCCCTGCAAATGAACGTGGCACAGAGAACAGCACTGGATGCCATGGAAAGATCTAGGAGGAGCAGAAGTGGAAGAGAACTATCTCCTATGGTGAGTATCTCGACCTAGACTGCAAAAATTGCAGTCTATGTATTGTGCCTGGGTAGGAACCCCGCTTGACTGTTGTCTATGATTATAAGAGCTTTAAGAATAGCTGAAGTTGAATGATGATCACAGTGTGTCCTACAATTCTGAGGTACCAGGGTATAGGCAGGAAAGTCCTTGTACTGTACAGCTGTGACGTTCAGCCTCTGTTTGACCTTGGTCTAGCTGCCTGTTAAAATTGTGGTTTCTTGTTGTCAGAATATGAACCCTGTACAAGATGGAACCACTACTCTAGTCAGGGTAAGCTGGATACACAGTTAAATATAACCTGTGCTCCCACTCTGGTAGCTTGCCACAGAGCAGTCAGATCTAACAAAAGAGCAATGTGTAAAGTATTTGTGCAACACACACACACACACACACACACACACACACAGTAGCACAATAAAAGCACCACAAAAATAGTCCACACAGGGCTAGTAAAATATAATATATTTATATAAGTAAAATAAGACCAAAATTAGAAACATTCCAATAAGTAGAACTTGAGTTATGAGTTTTTAAAGATTTCATCTAAATCTAGTGTTTAGAGTCAAATATCGCTTAGGGGTTACTTGAGGTTGTGCTGGACCGGGGTAAATCCATAGTTCAAGCCAACCACGATTGAGGGCTCCGTTATTATTAAATATTAGTTTAAAGCTATACCATGCTATGTTAGAGTAGTACCACGTCTCCAACTCTGAGAATTAGATGTGGTAATACTTAGATTAAACTGCGTGTGCTATACATTTTTCTGTTGTGATTTCTCAATTGATATTTATGACCTTTATATGTTCTTTTCACAAATGTTGTTTTGTGTTTAATATTATGTTGCTTTTTGTGTTGCTTCATCTTGTGCCCTTGTTGCTTTTTAACTTGAATTGGTCTATCTAATGTAAGTGGCTTATGCTATTCTCTGTATGTTTGAACAGCCCTGAAGAAATCCCAACATTTAGGGATGAAATGCGTTTGTTGTGTCTATGTCTATATTGCACTATTGTGTCGTGTAGTTCCTATAAACCTATATAGGATCTGCGCATTTAGACAACATAGCCTGTAGGATTGGGGTGCAGACTGATTCTAGACACCCCCACTGGGTATGTTAGCCTGTACACCAGCTAGCTCAAAGCGCCACTAGAAACCCCTCTTACCAAGGAGAGAATAGTTCCTGGCAACTATCAAACTTGACAACCCTGATCCCTCAGGATCATGGAAACAGTGCGATACTTTTTGCTCAAGTCACTCGTGCTCACTTTGTCTCAGAGAGATACACCGAATAAACGGTGGAGACGTTTCTCAATAAGTATTTATTGAACCAGTGTCATTCTAATGTATAATAGGTGTGCTAAAACAAACATTAGACAGAAACAGATATACATGATTAGAAGCACTAACAGAGTACAAGGATGGTAGATTTCTACCATAGTGCTAAGACAATGAATACAGGCAAGTAAACAAAATACATGACAGTAGTAAATGTGTACTCCTGCAATGTGACCCTAACTAGATGTAGCTAAGTGTACCTAGCATGTATGTAAGTGTAAAGCCAAGAATCGCTCTAGGATAAAGTCAACTCCATTACCTGAAGTGAGAGACTGTTGAACCCCGTTTTGGTCTTGAGATAGACTCCCTGCAAGGGATGTCAGACCACTGCAAGCTGGAGTGTCTGCGTGCAGGAACCTCTGTGTCCCACTTCAGTGTGTCAGCATGGAAGTCCTTTTCTCCTTCCACTACCTCAGTAAGATATGGTGTTTATATACCCAATGTAATGCCCCTAGGGGGTATACCCTGCTGTGTCATGTCAGACTAGGATGACAGAAAGAATGCCCCATGTACATAGTTATTATGCAGGAGATGGTGTCCTGCTGAGATTCCAAGAATCCTCATGCATAATGAAATAGGCTAGTTTTCAGAGAAAATGTAATTTACACATTACTGTAACTAGGTAAAAGGTCAGTCCCAAGAACCGTTATGTAGTGTAATGGCAGGGGAAAAATATGTGAATGGGCGGGTTGTCACCTGAGCCTATATTGGGCACCTGTATGAAACATAGGAATTGCAGCAAGATAAAAAGAATGAACATTTTAATTACATCTGCCCATGGCATTTTGATCTATTAATTGAACTTTTGTTTATTTTAAAACACTGATTTGTTGGAAGATTCTAGACTTCTCTTTTGTATAAAACTAGACTGTCATTTTAGTGTGCTTCTCCCTCATGTTGTTGTATTTGTAAGACTTTGAATAATCCTTCAACTGTGTGGGAGCACGTATTGCTTTTTGTAAGCTTCAGGGGAGCTTTAGGTTTTCTCCCATTTAGTTTAGACACCATAAGTGTGTGCTGCTCTCTAGCCACTGCATACTCACATCAGTGAAGCAATCTCTCTGTGCTATATTATTGGATATCATGTGTGGTAATTTGAGATTGTCTACTTTGAGTAAGCCATTTCTGTTGCTGATAGGTGCCACTTACATCTGCTGGACTTGAAGGTCAAGGCTGCCCAAAAGAATCGCCCGTTATTGATGCCTTATTCTACTAAGAAACCATTCACTGAGGAGTTGGAGGAAGTGCTCTGCAAATCTTATCAGGGCCAGAAGCACACCCAGCCTGTTTGTCACGACCAGAAGTCATAGGAAGGAGCAGTATGAGATCTAAGCAATATAAAAGGGGCAGAACTGATTTCTGTCATAACAAGTCCAGTTTTCAGCCTAAAGGTGCCCAGCTTAACCTTTATCTCTTTAGTCTCAGGGAAACACACCTCCAACCAGAATTCTGGACTATGCCCATAGTTCTCAGACACAGTTGGGGGCTGTCTATACCTTTTCAGCAGATATGGAGAGAATTTATTTCAGGCAGATGGACCAGACAGATAATTTCCCATTAACTTCATTAACCTTTCCCCAGATTTTCAGAAACCTCGTTTGGTCCAGACAAAATTGCCAAGAGACAGAATGAAGAAGAAAGCTCTTCAGGAAATATTTTCCAATTGCTGAAGAAAAAGTCAATTCTCCCTGCTCTTTTACAGGTGAGATGATCTGGTTGTTACTCCACAGAATTCCTTGTCCGGAAAGCATACGGGGACTTAAGGATGTTCCAGATTATCTCTGGTTTCTCAATCAGTTTATTCAAACTGTATATTTCAAGATAAATATGCTTCATCAATTCATTCCCTTCACTTCCAATGGGTAATTTCTTAACCAAAGTCAATCTACAGGATTCATACCTCTCATTCCAACGGCTCTCTCCATCAGAGCGTTTTCAGATTTGCTATAGGGAACCAACACTGGCAATTCCCTGGTGCTGCCTTTTGGGATGAAAATCTCCCTCATGGTCTTCCTCAAAGTCTTGGCCCTGGGGCTAGGTCTCCTCAATGTTCAGGGAGTGTTGATCACCCCTTATCAGAATGATCTCTTTATTAAGTCTTTTTGAGACCAGCCTCTAGTGTACATTGCCTTGACTGTTCAAACTCTTTAGGCCTTTGGGATCCTTATCAACTACCTGACATTTCACCTCACTTCATATCAGAGATTGGAATATACAGGAACCACGTGCAACACCACTCAGGGGCTAGTTCCACTTACAAAATCCAGGAATAGACAACTCTGGGGTTATCTAGAGGCTTTACTGGCTCTGGCAGAAGCCCCCCAAGTCAGAATGGCTTCCAGTCCCAAGAGCCATGGCAATTGGTGATTTTTCGAAATAAGGTGGGAGGTGCACTCGTAGCCAAGTTAGACACGTAAGCAGTAGTTCTAAAAAATACTTCTTTTATTACGTCAATTCTTAAAAACCAGCACACAGCCAACGCGTTTCGTTCCCAATAGTGCCAAGAGGGAACTTCATCAGGGTTCTTACGTATACAACTAATTGGTGAAGATGACTTAGATGCTTGAACAAGAAAACATCCTAAGGGGCACAGTACGCCTCATGGAGATACAACCAATCAGCAATGAAGAATAATATCCTTGAGAAGAGGGCACAATTCACCTGGATCAAAAATAGGCAAGTATCTCTTAAGTATATACCCAATCAGTGATGATAACTTGGATGCTTAAACAGGAAACGTCCTGAAGGGCACAATACGCCTCACGTCACTGAGACAATATCTCTGAGGCGGTCTTGGTAAGTGCAAAACGCCACTGGTATGGCACAAGATCTTAACTGGTACTCTCCAAGGAAGGATTTCGGAAAACGACATGTTAACTGGCTAACACGACGTTTTTCAAAATCCATCGGATTTTAATTTACAATACTGAAAATGACACTTTTAGAAAGTTGCAAAAAGAACAATTAATGGATAGAATGCAGAACATTCAACATTCACCCCAGTACAGAGGTCTGGGCCTAAATCTATTGTTTTTTTGCTCGCCATTCCAGTTTGGACCCAGCCATATGCAGATCAGTCTTGACCCTGCTCCCAATGGGAACAGTCCAGCCCAAACTGCCAGGCCAGTTAGCATTTTCTTGCCTAAGCCATTCGATGCCTGCAGACTGTTTCTGGGCTTTATATATTCCTCCTACATAGCCACACACAATCAGAGCTTTGGTGTGGCTGGATAGACCATCACTAGCAGGATGAGAGGGGGAGCTCGACACAGCCCCACTTACACTTGAAAAGGCGGTGTCCTGCCTCCAAACAAAGGGGCTGCATAACCCTTGTAGGTAGTCTGAAACCAGGGCCAGGAATGCAGGGCATCTGTGCACTTAAAAGGTATGCCTCTAGAAGATTCTCCCCACTTCAAGGGCCCAAATGAGTATAAAAGAAGGGCCTCAGACACCAACTCTTTAGTACACTTCTGGACTTGTGGATACTCTGTCAGTAAGAAGGACTGTTGTGCTGCTACAAGTAGTGCCACTCTGCTGGACTGCTGCTCTGAAGGAATTGGTGCCTTTCTGTGCTAACCCGCTGCCTGGTGCCCTCTTGCCTGGGGAAGAAGAACTGGACCTGCAACCGCATCTTCATCCCAGTACTCCAGAGTGACACCAATAACTAGTCTGCTGGCCTCCTGATCAGAGCTTCAGGGACATACAAAGCTCCTGAACCAGCTCTTTGACCTAGCTGTAGTGAGTTCCTGATAGTCAAGTGGTGCTTCTTCTGTCCTGGATACTTGGTGTAGCTCTCGGGCCCTGTAACTCTTCCTTTTGGGCTCTAAGATGCTGAGAACGGGCCCGTTCACATCAGAACGGCACCACTCACACTGAAATTCAGTGCAAGCCGCCACCAGCCTGTCTCTTTGTACAGTAAGCATTGATGGCCCATAGAGGACCAACGTGAAACTCCAGCCCACCCATCGGTGACTCGGCCTGCTCTTCGCACAATGTCAACTACTGCCCGCTACAATCCGCTTGCCTTTTGCGACCCTCTACAATGTGAATGGTACACTTGGCACAAAACTTGGGAAGGCAAACCTTCAATGGGACTATCTGGGAATGTATCCGACCCGTGTTTCATTGAAGTCGGCCTGAACTTTTGACTTTGACCAGGTCCAGCGTGACCACTTAGCCGAACTAAGCACTTTATCATAATTGTAAGCGCTATATTGCATGTTTATTTGTTTTTAATTAATGACTCTTGTGTACCAAAGACCACCTACACAAGGTGAGGCCCAGATCGCAGCAACGAGCCACATCTTCACATGAAGAGACAGAAGCCAACGCAGTATAAGGACTGAGGCACAATCAGAGTGGTCTACCCTGAACATTGCCAGGCTTCAGATGCTCCAAGGCCAGACTGACTGCACTCCTGAAGGAAATTGCCACCTGTACAAATTTGCCTGGAGGCATATAGAACAATATGCTCTTCGCTCCCTATGGCTTTGCCTGCTGCGTAAGGATGCGCCACATAATAGCTGTGTGCGGCACACAATACCCTGCAATGAGCCCAGGAGAAGCTTGCGTGGCTTTGGGCAACAGCGGGGGCCTCGGGCGCTATCGCGGATGTCCAGGTGAAACAGTAATAAACCTCCCAGTGCCTGATTTGGAAAATACAGCCAGGAATGACAGCACCAGAGTAACGATCTGCAACCAGGGGCGGGTGAGAAGACATGGCCGGAGGTGGTCCCCAGGTGCAATCAATTCCCATTGGCAACCTCGCAAGTGATGCAGGGCCCCCCTGGAAGGTGAGGAAGCGGGGTGAGTCCTGCACAGCAAGGAAGGGGGCGACCCGGGAACTGTGTAGGAAAGTGGCTAGAAAGACGTAGTTTGCAGAGGAAGTGCTGAGTGCCTGTGTCACTAAAGCCCTCTACATGTAAATGCAATGGCTAGAGACTTGGGCGAGGACCTAGAAACAGCAATGGTTGCCCTGTGATACACAGAAAGCTAGCATTAACAAAAAACTTGGAACTGTAGTGGAAGTTAAGACCCTCCAAATAACATCAGAGACCGCTCGACAGAGGATACTGAGGTCCAGCCCTCGCAACAACTTTCTTTGCCTGTCTTGGGAGTCCAAGAGCACAAAGACTTGCAGCCTACCTGTGTAGAAGCCCAACGTACCGGGTGGGTGTGGGGGGGGTGAGTGGTGACAGAAGGAAAACTTACAGGCTGCAGGGAGGGTCCTTGACGTAGGCCACCCCTTGGCTGGTACCGGCAGATACCGCTGCATACCCCCTCCTCTCTCTTTTTGTTGTTTTATCTCTATGAGACATGGTGATCCAAGCACCCAACAAGGATGACCATGGCAGAGGCACTCAAGAAGCACACCAAAAATACACGCTTCCCCGAGACACAGACGGGAATATCATGAGGTAGGTGCCAGGGACCTAGTGGACCTGCTATCACCCGACAGTGAGTCATTTACACTCAAGGACATTATGGTGGCAATCCAGGGTGTTAACAGCTCCCTGGAGACCAAAATTGATTCAGTGCCTACTGAGGTCACACTAGTGAGAGCAGATTTCTGCAACATGAGTGCCCGAATGAAAGACACTATCAACTCACTCACGACCCTTAAAGCGGAGACTGCAACCTTGAAGAGACAGGTAAAGGAACTGTGTACAACCACTGATGTCCTGGATGCTAAATTGAAAGATTTTGAGGGCCATTCAAGAAGAAACCACATCTAATAAGTCAGGGTTCAGGAAAGAGCGGAAGGGCCAGCAGTGGATCTCCTTGTAGAAGACCTCATACTCAAAATGCTTCAACCCCGAGGCTTCTCAAACTAATTCTCAGTCAAGCAAGCTCACAGGATCCCGGACCCCCAGCCAAAACCGGGTGCCTAACCTCGTCGGATCATAGCTCGCATCTTTAATTATCAGTATGTAACTTTACAAGTGAACACAGCGCCCAACTGGTCAAGTTTAACAATGCCACAATCACCTTCTTCCGGGACTGTAAACTCCATGTCCAGAAGCTGAACCGCAGCTTCACTGAGGTTAAAAGAGCCCTCAAGGAATAAGAGCTGAATTACTCTATGATGTTTCCAGCGCAGTTAAGATTGGTAGCAGTATGGGAAGACGTGGCTTTTCACAACTCCTAAAGCGGCTTTGGGACTTGTTGGGCGGCTGGAGGCCGGCTAGAGGAGCCAGGACCCGATTCCAATCCTGACAGCAGCAACCTGACAATGGTCCCCCAGACTGAAGCTAGGACACGGATAACCTGAGGCACGATCAAACATCTCCACAACACTAGTCAACTCGATCAACAACTCATCAAGAATATACAAAGCCTGGTTCGAAGACGCTGGTTGATGTTAGTGATCCCATAATTGACTCTCCTATACAGATGGGCGTTGCAAACTGCTGCTAAACTTTTAACTCTGAAACTAACTGTTCCTGAAGTCAGAGGTGAGATGGTCCAGAATGAAGACAGAAACCTTTGGTAGCAAATAAAAAATACGTTTGTGGGGGTAGATGGAGGGGCTTTCAGTTGTCACCACTGTCAGCTATTGTTTAACTACTGGTTCGGAGTCACAGGCACTTTGCAATGTTGGGGGGAAAGGCAGTTGCTATGAAGGGAGGCAGGGTGGGAGGGGCTTGTTTTGGGATTTTGTTTCTTACTTAAGTATGTTTTGGAGACTACAGTTTTTCTACAACCCATTGACACTGCTCCTCCTTGCTCAAAACTAGGTCCCTGCCTGGTCTCCTGACTGTGCCAATGTCGAGGAGAACAGCGATACGCCCCTTATCCACGCATGGCAATGACCAGTAGCAAGGATATGTTGGGCATTAGGTTTTTGTCATGGAATGTTAATGGCCTAGGAGACAAAATCAAAAGAGGGGAAGTGATGCAAGATATAAAACACCACTCCCCCTATGTTGTCTTTCTCCAGGAAACACAACTCATGGGAAATGCTTGTCGAGCACTAGACAGGTGGGTATATGAAATTGTTGCCCATGCGGGATACACTAGAGGAGTGGGGATCCTAATGAGGAATGCGGTACATATGTCCTTCTCTACAGCTCGATTCTATTAATACAGATGTGAAAAGGGCTGTAATCATGGCTGTGGTAAAAGGCTGCACACATTTATCTGTGAGGGTCTGCTCAATACATCAGATCAAACAGTATCTTTGTTAACTTGGACCCAGTCAAAAGAGGTGATAAGCCATCTACTTCCACCCCTGGAAAGTTGGTTATAACAGTGTTTTTCACTGCCTCTAGTGGTAAAGAGATTTCTAGGGCAGTGCAAACCTATTTAACTAGAGGATATCCTAGAATGATTGGGCAGTGGTTTGTGCAGAAGATGTTTGCAGAGCTGCCCAGTAGACCTTCACTTCCACATTTATTTCCCATGATCTATTGCATATTGCTCAGAGTTCTTAATTGGCATTCGGATCAGAACTCATTAAGGGGATCATGTCAATCTGAATACCAATTTTTTCTTGCCTTTTTTCCAGGGGCTGGGGCGTATTTGTATTTCTGTTTCTTGCTGATACCTGCTGCACAAGTAAAGAAAAGAGACAGAGAAGGTAAAAGAGAGAAGACGAGTAAAGAAATGACAGAAAATAAATTCTTTCTTTCTGAATCTCTGCCATCTGGATGTATTTATTTTCCTATATTATGAACTGATGGTGGGTTCTTAGCTTTGGTAAGCCTCTATCAGTACGCAATGGAACGAGAAAGAAGAAGAGTTTTATTTGGATTACTTACCAGTAATCGAATTACTCCAATTCTTCCTTACTAGTTCCAGTATTTACGAATCCCCTTGGTGGTGTAGCATGGGGGGTGGGCGGTCCGCACCATGTGGCACGAGTTTTAGGGCGGTAACCTCCCCCCTCTTACCTGTGGCCATTTGGGGTGGCAAACTCAGGATTAGTTCGCGAGTAAACCCCCCCCAACTGCCGCCGTGGGTTGACAAAGTCTGGGACCGCCACAGGCGGATCAAAGGCCTAGCCACTGACTCCCCTCCCCAACACTCTACTTTTTTCATCCTCCTTCTTTTAAAGGGTTTGCTACCATAGGAAGTGATCTTGGGAGATGTTAGAACTGGGGGTCTCTAGTTGGCAGGGGTAGGTACCACTGTCCAAATAGGGACCCTTGCTTCTAGTCAGGGCAAGGAGATAACCCTCTGAGATAACCCCTGCTCACCCTCTAGGTAGCTTGGCACAAGCAGTCTAGGCTAACCAGAGGCAATGCGTAAAGTATTTGTACCAACACTCACAGTAACACAGTGAAAACACCACAAACTGACTCCACAACAGTTTAGAAAAATAAGGGTATTTAATCTAAACTACACAAGACCAAAACGACAAAAATCCAACATACACAGTTCAAGAATATGGTTTCAAAAGAGTTCTTAAGGTTGCGTTAAAGTTCTTCAAGTTGCGGTAAAATAAACCACAGATGCGTGAAAAGTTCACAGTTGCGTCACGTTTACTCACAGTACCTTTTAGTTGCAACAAAGTTCCAAAAAGCAGAAGCTGGTGCGGTGGAAAACAAGCGATGCGTTGCTCCTGAGACCCTGGGGAGGCGATGCGACAACCCCGCTGCAGCAGCGGGCGTGTTGCGACGAATCCGGTCTGTATGGGGAGGAAGGCCACTTGTATGG
This sequence comes from Lissotriton helveticus, assembly GCF_964261635.1. NCBI lineage: Eukaryota > Metazoa > Chordata > Amphibia > Caudata > Salamandridae > Lissotriton > Lissotriton helveticus. The sequence goes on from NC_136059.1 coordinate 268,701,602, forward strand.
ATTCCGGTGCGTAGGTTCCGTAGGAAGTTTGTTCTCGCAAAGGCACGATGCGACGATCTCGTAGGGGCTGCGACGATCTCCGGGGCGACGATGCGCGGTCCAGAGGTGATCCTCTCTCTCGCAGCTCCTGGATGCGATGGTTCTGCGACGATGCTCGCAGCGACGTGATGCGGTCCGCAAGCAAGCGGTGCAGCGATGTTCGACTTTCCCGCACCGGTCTGGTGCGTCCCGCAAACGAAGGATGCAACGGCTCTGGCAGCGGCGTCAGGCGCTACGACGATCTCGGCCTTCGTAGCAGCGGGAAACTTCTCGCACTGTTGGGGATGCGCTCCGCAAGCGAGCGATGTGACACTTTTCAATTGCAAAAGTCTCTCAGGCTTAGTTTCAAGCTTCCCAGCACAGGTACAACTTCCGTAGGCCCCACAACTGGATCAATCACACTAGGAAGGACAGAACTCTCTCAGCTGAGTTCAGGGAAGCTGGGGGTGAAGTCCTTTTGTTCCTGGGACTTCAGAGCAGGGAGTCAGCCCTTCTAAGGCCCTTGGAGATTCCTTCAAGACAGGGGACACAGCACACTAGCAAAGTCCTTCCCCTCTCCTTGGCAGCAAAGCAACAGCAGGTCAGTCCAGCAGAGCAACAGCAGGACAGTCTTCCTTCTTCAGAGTCATCTTTCTCCTTGGCAGAGGTTCCTTCTTGATTCCAGGATGATCTAATTTTATGTTGTCAGGGGTCCTGTACTTATACCCCTAAAGTCTTTGTTCTCTCTGTGCATGTGGGCCCTGAGCCCGGTCTGAACCAGTTATGTTATGTTATGTTATGTTAAGCTGTTTTATAGCGCGCACAATTACTGCCGGAGTATCCTGGCGCGGAAGAAGAAAAAAGGGAAGTATAGCAGCAGAGCCCTGAAGTAACATAACAATTTACACAACTAATCTAAACAAATGGGTTTTTAGTGCTTTCTTAAAAGCCGTGAAGTCCTGTTCTGGGTGTTTCCTGAGTACTTTCTTTTGCTGGCTTCTTCTTTCCTTTCAGAGTGAGGGGCAGCGTCGTCATTCGCCCAGCAGAAGGTGGAGCCAGCATTGTGAAAGGCGGGCACAGCCCTATTCAGGCCCAGGTGCTAACTCCTCCCACCACTCCAGTTGCAAATGCAGTCACTCAGCCTAGGGCTGACTCAGCCAGCCTCCTGGGGAATCCCCAGCCCCTGTCACTCTCAAACCAGACAGTCAATCCACAAACAGGCCAAGGCACACAGAAAGGTCAGACAAGAGAACAGCAACTTTCTAAAAGTGCTGTTCTCAAACACAGGATTTAAAAACAACCTTTCCTAAAAGATGTGTTATTAAATTCTGAGTTCAGGGATACTAGATACTTATGTCCTATCTTGTTCCTATGGGAAGAAATGCTGTTAACCACTGTAGCCAGCATCCCCCATGTTAATCTATGGAGAAAGATAGCCTTACAATAGTGAAAACGAAAATGTCTGCCATTCACTATCAGAGCATGTCACCTGCACTAGTACATGCTCTACCTTTTACATAAAGTGCACCCTGCCCAGGGGGGTACCTTGGGCCTTCCATAGGGGTTACTGATGCGCACAAAAAAGGGAAGGGTTAGGCCTAGTCAGTGGGGACACTGACCAGGAGGACATGGCAGTTTCTAAACTGCACACAGTCACTGCAGTGGCAGGACTTAGACACTATTTTAGAGCTACTCCTCTGGGTGGCACAATCAGTGCTGCAGGCCCACTAATAGCATAGTAGCATTTGGCATCACCAGCCCTGGCACACCCAGTGCACTTTACTAGGGACTTCATGGTGACACAAATATGCCAAACATGTATATCCAATCAGAATACCAATTTACATAGGGAGCACTTACACTCTGGCACTGATCAGCAGTGGCAGAGTGTCCAAAGCATCTAAACCAGCAAAAACGGAATCCAGCACAGCATCAAAAATACAGGAGGTAGAGGCAAAAAGATAGGGGGAAACCACGCCAAAGATGCCAGGTCTAACACGTGTCCCCTCCAGCTGAAAGTGGGGAGAACTACCCACCCTCTTGGGAGTTCTCTTCACTAAGGAAGAAAAAACCTGGACAGACCATCAGCATTGGCGTGTTCTGTGCCAGAGCGTTGTTCCACCGTGAAGTCCATTCCCTGTAGGGAGATGGACCACCTCAACAGTTTTGGGTTCTCAGTCCTCATTTGCATTAACCTTCTGAGGGGCCTGTGGTCGGTCTGAACACGGAAGTGAGTCCCAAACAGGTAGGGCCTCAGCTTCTTCAGAGCCCAGAGCATAGCAAAAGCTTCCCTTTCGATCGCACTCCACCTCTGTTCCCTGGGGAGTAGCCTCCTACTAATGAAAGCTACCGGCTGGCCTCCATTCTCCTCAGTGACTTGTGAGAGTACTGCTCCCACACCATGCTATGAAGGGGCTGTCTGTACAACGAACTCACTGGAAAAGTCAGGTGCCTTGAGCACCAGTGCTGTGCACATTGCAGTTTTCAGGGCATCAAAAGCAGTTTGGCAGGCGTCAGTCCAGTCAACTCTTTTGGGCAACTTCTTGGAAGTGAGTTCTGCGACAATGGTGCCATATCCCTTGACAAACCGTCTGTAATACCCGGTGAGTCCTAAAAAGGCTATCACCTCTGTCTGGGTCTTGGGGGGGCTCCTAAGCCAGAATGGTATCAATCTTTGCCTGTAGGGGTGCCACCTGGCCGCTCCCCACCTGGTGTCCTAAATACACCACAGATCCCTGCCCTATCTGGCACTTGCTGGCCTTGATAGTGAAGCCTGCCCTTTGCAGAGCCTTCAACACTTCGCAGAGGTGTTGCAAGTGTTCCTCCCACGTGGAGCTGAACACAGCAATGTCATCCAGGTATTCGGGGCTGAATTCCTCCAGCCCGGTCAGTACCTGGTTAACCAGTCTCTGGAATGTGGCAGGGGCATTCTTCAACCCAAAGGGCATGACTCGGAACTGGAAGTGGCCCTCTGGCGTTGAAAATGCTGACCTCTCTTTGGCCCCATCAGTTAAGGCAATCTGCCAGTACCCAGAAGTCAAATCAAATGTACTGAGGTACTGGGCAGCTCCCAACCGATCCACGAGCTCATCAGCTCTGGGGATGGGGTGTGCGTCAGTCTTCGTGACCGCATTGAGCCTACGGTAGTCCACGCAAAACCGGAGTTCTGGCGGGCCACCGGGCGTAGCAGCTTTCTTGGGCACCAAGACCACTGGGCTAGCCCAGGGGCTGCTGGAGGGCACAATCACCGCTAGCGCCAACATCTTGGAAACCTCTTCCTTGATGCTGGCCCTGACCTTGTCAGCTACTCTGTAAAATTTTTGTTTCACAGGCAGACTGTCTCCAGTGTCCACACCGTGGACGCACCAGTTGGTGACTCCTGGGATCAGGGAGAACAGGGAGGAGAACTGACCCAACACTTGGCGACAGCCACTCTGCTGCTCTTGGGTCAGGGAGGGCGAGAGGACCACACCATCCACTGACCCATCTTGCTCCTTAACTGTCAGGAGGTCAGGGAGAGGATCACTATCCTCTTCCATTCCTGCATCTCTAGCCATGAGCATAGTAACTTCAGACCTCTCAAAGTGGGGTTTGAGGCGGTTCACATGCAAGACTCTCAGGGGCTGCCTGGGAGTTCTCAGGTTAACCAGGTAGGTTACCTCACTCTTCCTTTCCATCACCTCATATGGCCCAGTCCACTTGTCTTGGAGCGCACAAGGCTCCACTGGCGCCATCACCCACACTTTCTGCCCAGGTTGAAATTCGACCAGAGTGGTATTCTGGTCGTACCATCTTTTCATTTCTTCCTGGCTTGCTTCCAGGTTTGCCTGAGCGAGCTTCCTGAAGCGTTGTGTCCGGTTGCGGATGTCCAGCACATAGCTGAAGACATCCTGGGGGGTTTTCCCACGGGACTTTTCCCAACCCTCCTTCACCAGTGAGAGAGGTCCTCTAACAGGGTGGCCATACAGGAGTTCAAAGGGACTGAACCCTAAGGACTTCTGAGGCACCTCCCTGAAGGCAAACAACAGGCATAGTAACAAGACGTCCCACTTCCGTCTCATGGGCTCCGCTAGGCCCATAATCATAACTTTTAGGGTCCGGTTGAACCTTTCAACCAACCCATTTCCTTGAGGGTGGTAAGGAGTGGTGAACTTATAAGTTACCCCACACTCCTCCCACAGAGACTTCATGTACTTAGAGATGAAGTTGGTACCCCGGTCGGAGACCACCTCTCTGGGGAACCCCACACGGGAAAAGATCCCCATCAATGCACGGCCCACCACGGGTGCTGTGATTGTCCTGAGAGGGACTGCTTCCGGGTACCGGGTGGCATGGTCCACCAAGACCAGGATGAACCTGTTGCCTAAGGCTGTCTTGGGGTCCAGAGGCCCTACAATGTCTATGCCCACCCGCTCGAAAGGGGTGCTCACCACTGGTAGGGGCTGAAGGGGTGTCTTCAACTTCATTCCAGTCTTGCCACTGGCTTGACAGGTTTGGCAAGATCTGCAAAAGGAACCAACGTGCTTTCTCATCTGGGGCCAGTGGAAGCGGGTGAAAAGCCGGTTCAAGGTCTTGTCTTGCCCCAGATGTCCTGCAAGAGGCACGTCATGAGCCAGACCCATTAGGAAGTTCCTGAAGCGCTCGGGTACCACCAGCACATGGGCTGCACTGGGCTCAGCAAACTTAGGCTCGCTATATAGTAGGTCATCTTCCCAGTAGATAAAGTGATCTCTGGCTGCTCCACCTGCTTCCTGATCTACAGCCTGTTGCCGCAGACCAATGAGGGAAGGGCATTCTTTCTGCACCTGGCAGAATTCCTCCCTGGAGGGACCACCTTCCTGCTGCCAATGGGTCAGCTCAGGTAGGTCTCCCAGTTCGGCCACCTGTTCCCCTGTAGGTTACAGGGCATCCCCCTCAGGTTCTGCTCCTTCCTGGACCATGGGAACTGCTGGGGCGGGTTTCCCGCGCCCCTCTGCCTCTTCCTCTCCTGGCAGGTCTCTGGGCCACTGTTTCAGGCTCCAGTTCTGCTGAATCACCCTTACTGGCTGCCATAGCACGCGTGGTTACGAAGATCCACGCAGGCAAACCCAACCTCTCCCAGTGAGTTCCGTGTTCTACATCCTTCCATGGAGAACTCTCCAGGTCGTTACCTAACAGACAGTCTACAGGCAAGGCATCACTGATAACTACTTCCAAAAGACCAGAGACTCCCCCCATGCAAAGGGAACACGCGCCAGCTTGCAGAGGCGTACTGAGCTGTCAGCTGCCACTACAAGGCGGAGTACATCAGGGATGATTTGCTCTTCAGACACCCACTGACACCTCACGGATGTCACGCTGGCTCCTGTGTCTCTCAGAGCCTCAACCTCCGTCCCATTGATGGTCACCTCCTGCCCATACTTCTTAGTGTTAGAGGGCAGTAAGGTTTCCTGGACCAACTCTCGGTCTCCTAGAGAGACAAGGGACATAACTGCTAAGCCCACCTCCCCACTAGAAATCAAATCCCCGTCCAAAGCTACACTTGCTAACCCTGGGGCTGGAGCACCAGTGGGTGCGGGCTTCTTCTTAGGACATTTTGGAGCAATGTGGCCCACCTCATTGCAGTGATAGCAGGTAGGGGGACCTTGGTTATCCCTTCTGTCTCTATTGTCCCGCCTGCCCTTAGAGGGCCATGGCTGTTTAGGTTTGGGGGTTGGGATTCCTTTCCCTGGGAACTATTTTGGGGCCCTTGTGAGAACTCCTTTTGGTTACCTTTGTCCCTCCACTCTTCTGCTGGGGACCCTGTCCACCTTTGGCTGTGGTACCCACAATTCCTCTGTGGACCCTGGTACTGGTCCAGCGGTCCGCCTCCTTAGCAAGCTCAATAGGGTCTGTCAGCTTGCTGTCTAAAAGATGCTGGCGCAGCTCTGGAACACAAAGACTACTCAAGTGCTCGCAACTGATTAAATGCAACAACCCCTTAAAATCAGTTACTTTACTGCCCTTCGTCCAACTTTCCAGTGCACGTGAGTACTGATTCACACATTCCATCCAAGTCTCAGACTCTCTCTTCTTGGAGTTTCTAACCTGCAGTCTATACTGCTCTGGAGTAAGGCCATACCTGAGACATAAGGCCTCCTTCATATTGGGGTAGGTCATGGCACCTGCCATCTCTAAGGGCTCTAGAGCACTCCTCCCAGAAGCCTCAAAATGTTTCCACAGGCCCGCCCCCCAATGCTGTTCAGGCCCACCATTCATTCTCAATGCAATCGCATACGAAGTGAACCAGGCATAAATATCCTCACTCCCATGGTAATTCTGCACCAGGTCCTTCGGAATATATACTTTACCCCCTTGCACTGGCTGCGCGCTGCCATCATTGGAACTGGCATCCACCTCCTTGGCTTTAAGATCCAGTTCTCTCATGCTCAACTCATGAGCCAAAAGCAATTTCTTTTCCTCCAAGGCGCGGGCACTTTTGCTCTCCTCCGCCGCCTTTTCTCTTTCTTTATCCATTTCCAGTTGCTTCATTTTCATTTTCAGAACTTCCAACTCATACTCTCTTACTCTCTGATTTTCTTGTAACTCTTCTGGGGAGAGGCCCCTGCTGGAATGGTTGCTGCCAGCTCCTGCACCTACTCTGCCCACTGGCAGATCTGTGACTTGAAAGCTATTTCCTGCATCCACATCATCATTTCCCTCTTGTGCCTCCCAATGGGCCTTCAAGATTCTCTGCAGCTCCTCCTTTCTGTAGGCGCTCTTTATGGGGCACTCACACTCAAGGCAGAATTTCCTAAGATGCTCAACTTTGTATGAATACAAATCTCCAATGACAAACTCCAATTCTGCTTCCTTACTGGGTGCCTTCCCATTCAAAGACATGATGTATTAGAAGAGTTACTCAAAAATAGAAAAAATCAACAAGCATTAGAAATGCAATAGGTCTCGCAGCATTAGAGTTAGTGCTTTTAGAATTGTTAATGGTTTTTTTTGTAAATCTTTAGCATGAGGTTGAGGGTGAGTGAGGGTGAGGGGTTGAGGGTGAGTGAGGGTGAGGCTGAGGGGTTGAGGGTGAGGGTGAGTGAGGGTGAGTGAGGGGTTGAGGGTGAGGGGTTGAGGGTGAGTGAGGGTGAGGGGTTGAGGGTGGGTGAGGGGTTGAGGGTGAGTGAGGGTGAGGGGTTGAGGGTGAGTGAGGGTGAGGGTGAGTGAGGGTGAGTGAGGGTGAGGGTGAGTGAGGGTGAGTGAGGGTGAGGGTGAGTGAGGGTGAGTGAGGGTGGGTGAGTGTGAGTGTGAGTGAGGGTGAGTGGGGGTGAGTGTGGGTGAGTGTGGGTGAGGGGTTGAGGGTGAGTGAGGGTGAGGGGTTGAGGGTGAGTGAGGGTGAGGGGTTGAGGGTGAATGAGGGTGAGGGAGGGTGAGGGGTTGAGGGTGAGGGGTTGAGGGTGAGTGGGGTGAGTGAGGGTGAGGGGTTGAGGGTGAGTGAGGGTGAAGGTGAGTGAGGGTGAGGGTGAGTGAGGGTGAGTGAGGGTGAGTGAGAGTGAGGGTGAGTGAGAGTGAGGGTGAGTGAGGGTGAGGGTGAGTGAGGGTGAGGCGTTGAGGGTGAGTGAGGGTGAGGGTGAGTTAGGGTGAGGTGTTGAGTGTGAGTGAGGGTGAGGGGGAGTAGTTGAGGCTGAGTGAGGGTGAGTGAGGGTGAGTGAGGGTGAGTGAGGGTGAGTGAGGGGTTGAGGTTGAGGGTGAGGTGTTGAAGGTGAGTGAGGGTGAGGGTGGGTGAGGGTGAGTGAGGTGTTGAGGGTGAGTGAGGGTGAGTGAGGGTGAGGGGGAGTAGTTGAGGCTGAGTGAGGGTGAGTGAGAGTGAGGGTGAGTGAGGGGTTGAGGGTGAGTGAGTGAGGGTGAGGAGGTGAGGGTGAGTGAGGGTGAGGGGTTGAGGGTGAGTGAGGATGAGTGAGAGTGAGGGTGAGTGAGGGGTTGAGGGTGAGGGGTTGAGGCGAGACCTAAAAACCTGACGATCGTAGGGTTTAGCAAGATTTTGGGGGTGAATGTAAAGAGGCTTGATGTGTGCATAAGTGCCTCTCAGGCAATACTTAGCATGAGCCCCTTCCCCTCCAAGAACACACCCCCACAGAGTTATTTTAAGTTTGCACAGCTGCATTTCATGTCCAGATGAATACTGAGAATGATAATTTTTCATCACTGAATAGAACTGATGTAGCTTATGAAAATAACACACAGTTTAAACAAACTGGAGATATACCAATAAAATACATCTATATTATTATAAATAACACCACTATTGTTTCATGGCGATCATGTCCGTAAAGGAAAGTAATTTGTGTTACAGCATAAGCGTTTAAAGAGTTTGCAATTGTTTCAAGACTATTTCTATACCATAACTGTGCAACGTTTCTCTACACGGACATAACCGCTTTACTCGCCATTAGAAAGTGACACAGACTATAAGGCAATGAAATATCACACAGGAGCACACTGAAAACGTGCAAATGTCACACTTAAGACTGAAAACTTGGCAACTTTGGACAATGCGGGGGTGGGGTGCCGTGCAGACTGAATACCTGTACCAGTCAGATCCTTCAAGACTGACTCTTCGGCTGTTAGCATCAATTTGCAAATCCCCGCCTCAATACCTCAAGTGATTGTAACATTGTTTGGACACGGGAAGTCTTTTTGCAATAAAGCTTATTTGATTCTACAGCCACGATTTCTACTGAAGACGGAGGGAAGAGAGGGGAGGGGGGAGGAGAAATGCGACACGGCGGGAAGGGGAGGGGGCGGAGCTGATTGGAATTGAATTGGTTGAAGTGTGAATTTTTTTAAGTGGGTGAGGGAATGTAACACTGGTTTGGCAGGAGAGACCACTGGGACAGAAGCAACATAGCAGGGCTGGGGGGTGTTGTAAAGCAAACGGGTGACCGAGCAGTGAGGGGTGGAATAAAGCAAACTGACGAGCGAAACATGAAGCAGGCAAGGAATACTACTGGCAAGAAAGCAACCTGGAGGAGGTGAGGCACAGGAGTTCCAGCAGCGCATTACTGAGGCAGGTGAGGAACGGGAGCAGGCAAAGCCCAGGTCAAGCAGCGCATCACTGAGGCCGGTGAGGGAGAAGCACATGGGTGAGCAACATGTCGCATGGCAGAGGGGGAAGAGAAGTACATGCGGGAGAGCAACACCGAGCATGGTGGAGGGGGACGAGAAGTACATGCGGGAGACCAACACAGAGCATGACGGAGGGGGAAGAGCAGTACATGAGGGAGACCACTGCAAAACACTTGCCTGCATACTGGCGCTTAAATAAATGCCTGTTTCGACCCTGGCACGGGACGCTGTCTGGAGAAGGCCGCACCGCCGGTGCATCATCCGCTCGCCATTTTGGAATACTCGAGAAGTCGAACAATGTTATGACAATGTTTATAACTTTTACAGTCAGGCCTGGCCGCACATCTGCACAGCATCAGACCCTGGTCAGGCCCACTGAGAGGAAACCATTCTTTAGCTGGCAGCAAAGTTATGTTTTGTCATACTTTAGAGCTAGCATGCTACTAAAATCCACATGGCTCACTAGAAATCGACATGAAATAACAAGACGGACGGACGGAGGAGAGGGGAGGGGGGAGGAGAAATGCGACACGGCAGGGGAGGAGAGTAGGAGGAGGAGGGGGGAGGAGAGTAGGGGAGGCACGGCCTAGCGGCAGGCAGGCAGGGGAGGAGGGGGGAGGAGAGTAGGGGAGGCACGGCCTAGCGGCCGTGCAATCAAGTAGTGAGGGGGCGGAGCTGGGGGAGGCTGTCTCAGAGAGTAGGCAAGGCGACACGGCGGGAGGGGGCGGAGCGGGTAAACAAAGACGGACATGCACGCGCCCGTGACTTTTAAGGTCAATGCGCATGCGCATAAGCTTAATGCGCATGCGCATTGACCTTAAAAGTCACGGGCACTGCAAGGAATCGCCACGATTCCTTGCAGTGTGGATAAAGAGTGGATGAGCCCCTATAGTCTCGCTTGCTCGATGCGCATGCGCATCGACAGGCGAGACCTAAAAACCAGTAGTATGTGGTGGCATAGTGGTCTGCACTCACTAGTGATGTACACCAATTACTGTGGGTCAAGTACAAATACAAGTTCAAATCCCACCGCCTGAACACCAATGCTAGAACTGGGGGTCTCTAGTTGGCAGGGGTAGGTACCACTGTCCAAATAGGGACCCTTGCTTCTAGTCAGGGCAAGGAGATAACCCTCTGAGATAACCCCTGCTCACCCTCTAGGTAGCTTGGCACGAGCAGTCTAGGCTAACCAGAGGCAATGCGTAAAGTATTTGTACCAACACTCACAGTAACACAGTGAAAACACCACAAACTGACTCCACAACAGTTTAGAAAAATAAAGGTATTTAATCTGAACTACACAAGACCAAAACGACAAAAATCCAACATACACAGTTCAAGAATATGGTTTCAACAGAGTTCTTAAGGTTGCGTTAAAGTTCTTCAAGTTGCGGTAAAATAAACCACAGATGCGTGAAAAGTTCACAGTTGCGTCACGTTTACTCACAGTACCTTTTAGTTGCAACAAAGTTCCAAAAATCAGAAGCTGGTGCGGTGGAAAACAAGCGATGCGTTGCTCCTGAGACCCGGGGAGGCGATGCGACAACCCCGCTGCAGCAACGGGCGTGTTGCGACGAATCCGGTCTGTATGGGGAGGAAGGCCACTTGTATGGATTCCGGTGCGTAGGTTCCGTAGGAAGCTTGTTCTTGCAAAGGCACGATGCGACGATCTCGTAGGGGCTGCGACGATCTCCGGGGCGACGAAGCGCGGTCCAGCGGTGATACTCTCTCTCGCAACTCCTCGATGCGATGGTTCTGCGATGATGCTCGCAGCGACGTGATGCGGTCCGCAAGCAAGCGGTGCGGCGATCTCACCCAGCGACGACAGGCTCTGCGACGACACTCGCAGCGATGTTCGACTTTCCCGCACCGGTCTGGTGCATCCCGCAAACGAAGGATGCGACGGCTCTGGAAGCGGCGTCAGGCGCTGCGACGAGCTCGGCCTTCATAGCGGTGGGAAACTTCTCGCACTGTCGGGGATGCGCTCCGCAAGCGAGCGATGCCGCACTTTTCAATTGCAAAAGTCTCTCAGGCTTAGCTTCAAGCTTCCCAGCACAGGTACAACTTCCAGAGGTCCCACAACTGGATCAAGCACTCTAGGAAGGACAGAACTCTCTCAGCAGAGTTCAGGGAAGCTGAGGGTGAAGTCCTTTTGTTCCTGGGACTTCAGAACAGGGAGCCAGCTCTTCTCAGCCCCTTGGAGATTCCTTCAAGACAGGGGACACAGCACACTAGCAAAGTCCTTCCCCTCTCCTTGGCAGCAAAGCAACAGCAGGTCAGTCCAGCAGAGCAACAGCATGACAGTCTTCCTTCTTCAGAGTCAGCTTTCTCCTTGGCAGAGGTTCATTCTTGATTCCAGGATGATCTAATTTTCTGTTGTCAGGGGTCCTGTACGTATAACCCTAAAGTCTTTGTTCTCTCTGTGCATGTGGGCCCTGAGCCCGGTCTGAACCAGTTCTGGGTGTTTCCTGAGTACTTTCTTTTGCTGGCTTCTTCTTTCCTTTCAGAGTGAGGGGCAGGGTCGTCAGCCGCCCAGCAGGAGGTGGAGCCAGCATTGTGAAAGGCAGGCCCAGGTGCTAACTCCTCCCACCACTCCAGTTGCAAATGCAGTCATTCAGCCTAGGGCTGACTCAGCCAGCCTCCTGGGGAATCCCCAGCCCCTGTCACTCTCAAACCAGACAGTCAATCCACAAACAGGCCAAGGCAGACAGAAAGGTCAGACAAGAGAACAGCAACTTTCTAAAAGTGCTGTTCTCAAACACAGGATTTAAAAACAACCTTTCCTAAAAGATGTGTTATTAAATTCTGAGTTCAGGAATACTAGATACTTATGTCCTATCTTGTTCCTATGGGAAGAAATGCTGTTAACCACTGTAGCCAGCATCCCCCATGTTAATCTATGGAGCAAGATAGCCTTACAGTAGTGAAAACGAAAATGGCTGCCATTCACTATCAGAGCATGTCACCTGCACTAGTACATGCTCTACCTTTTACATACACTGCACCCTGCCCAGGGGGGTACCTTGGGCCTTCCATAGGGGTGACTGATGCGCACAAAAAGGGAAGGGTTAGGCCTAGTCAGTGGGGACACTGACCAGGAGGACATGTCAGTTTCTAAACTGCACACAGGCACTGCAGTGGCAGGCCTTAGACACTATTTTAGAGCTACTCCTGTGGGTGGCACAATCAGTGCGGCAGGCCCACTAGTAGCATTTGTCATCACCAGCCCTGGCACACCCAGTGCACTTTACTAGGCAGACCCCCCAGGATTTTGCGGCATATATTTACAAATTTAGCGGCACAAGAAAGGAAATTTAGCGGCACAAAAATGGAAATTTAGCGGCATTATTGCGGCACTTTATTTTACTCATAATCATTCCTTTTCAGCGTTAAATCAATTTAAACTGATTTACCTGAGTACTCCACTGTGAAATGGGCATATTTAAAGTTTCCTATCTGCGTCTCGTGAGAGGGGCCCTGTTTCTCCCTTGGGTGTTCTAGCACCCATGTATGCACACCTGCCGGGGCACCTCTACCTCCTGTGCCGAAAAAAAATGTGCTACACCTGTGAGCCAAGAGGAGTGTTTGCCTCAGAGCCAGAGTGAGTGATAGCCACAACTCGGGTGAGCTCAGTCTCCTCTTCACAGGGCTGAGATCGGTGCTACGAGCAACTCTTGAAAATGTTTAGGTACCAGGCCCCACAGCACAGGTGAGTGCCACTAAACAGCTCAACCTCATTCTGGGATGCAGTAGAGGAATGGGTGTCCTCAACCATTGTTAAATGTAGCCAGACAATTCGTTTTACAGCACAATTTTCCAAACATTGTTGCTAAAGGCCATAGTTTTACAAGTATGTATCTATAATAAAAGCGTCCACTACTCCAGGTCGGTTTTCAAGGCTGGGTTTCTCAGTCTACCATGGCCGGAGTCAACCAGCTGCATACTAGGGTTTTTCTGGCGTCTTATATTTGTGATGGGGGGCACTGAAGTGTGTGGGTTCCTACAGTACTCTTCATGGATGGGATCTATTTATTGCTTAGTCATGGGGGGGTTCACCCCGGTTCCACACTACGGTATAAGGGATGCAGTCTCCACTGCATGTTCTATTATATCCAAACGGTGCCTGGATAAGCTTGGGAACGTGGCAGCTGAAATGTTTCTTTCTTTTTCAAAGCAATCTATTTTTGTCTGTATGTGTGTGCATATTTAAAAGTTACTGTATGTTTGTTGGCTTGCATGAAATTTCAAGGGCATTTTTTGTGAATTTATCTGTGTGTGCATACATTCCTGTGTCTATTCAATATATTTGCAGGATATAAATGACAGCATTTATAAGCACACAATTAGTGAACTACAGAAGTTTAAGATTTTCATGTAGTGCACTCGCTTACAAAACTAATAAATGAAGTCCGATTTTAATGGAAACCATTAGCATATTCCCAGATTCGCCCCTGTTCATCATCGGATCTTTAGTAAGATTAATTCTAATTTAATAGACAGCATTGAAGCTTTCAAAATAAAATACCTCTCTTAACACAACAGTTGCGCAGCAGCTTATGCCTCGAAATATCTTTGTGGAAGATATGTTGGCAAAACAGCACGTGCCGTTACAACAAGGCAGGTAAAACAACCAAATGATTCAAAACCCTGTGTAGGCAGATGCTTTTGTAGGGCAGCTTAGAATTCAAACTGCTGCTACTTCAAAAACATCCAAGAGGCTGTGGACGTCTGAAGAAAATATCGGGTGGGTCTTTTTTTGCTCAATTGCTGCTGATCAAGGCTCCGATTTTCTGCAGGCTCTTTCTGAGAAAAAAAAAAAAGAGACTGTGAAAGCTGTACACGTATTGTTCTGCTTGATCGCCTTTCACAGCTTGGCAGGAGGAAGCAGATATTGGACGGCAGCATGGAATGACGTGTGTGCGCGCACAGCCAATAAATGAAGATTTATGTGTTTTGCTGTCTCCCGGTAGAAACTTACTTTTTTTGTAAATATCGCGGCCACAAATGTAAATATCGCGGCCATCGCGCTAGTCCCGTGATTTCGCGATATTTTCGTGAATCGCGAAATCGCGATAAGCTGGAGGGTCTGACTAGGGACTTCATGATGACACAAATATGCCAAACATGTATATCCAATAAGAATAAAAATTTACATAGCGAGCACTTACACTCTGGCACTGATCAGCAGTGGCAGAGTGTCCAAAGCATCTAAACCAGCAAAAACGAAATCCAGCACAGCATCAAAATACAGGAGGTAGAGGCAAAAAAAAGGGGGAAACCACGCCAAAGATGCCAGGTCTAACAGGAGACATGAGTTTTATAGTGAATATAATGGAAAGAGACAACAGCTTTAGGAATGTGTGTTTGCTCAGCAGTAAATGGGAGCATTTACTCAACCAGCAATGAAGATTACTGGTATGTAATCTAGGCACTTCTGTCTATCAATGTGGATAGTCCTGTGCTGTCAGAAGTGAGGCGGGTCTCTTGAGAAGTAGAAAAGTCTCAGAGAAGATAGGTCCGGGTGGCAGGGGTTGAGGTTCCATAAACTGCACCTGTGTTTAATAAATCAGGTGGCCTTCGGGAGCAGTTTCAGTAGAAACAAGGCATGGAACGGATCCACTTCGTTAGATTACTTCCTATTTTCTTCTGTCTGTCACTCACCGAGGTGCGGATCCCTAGGGCACGCGCAGCCGCTCAGAAATAAAACTCTCCGCGCCGGTGGGACCCCCCTGGACGCAGCATGGAAAGAGAAAACAAACTGCCATTGCGAGGCGGATGCTTTCAGCGCGCGCTGTCGAGGCATCCTCTGCAGCCTCTGCAGCGAGGCCTGAAAGGAACAAGCGATCGTTCCCTCTTAGCAGCGTTTGATGTATGCTTTCATACATATTGATCAATGGCGCACAGCTAGCTCTGTTTTCTTCCGGTAAAAAAAAGGTTATAAACTGCCTAAATGTTTCTGTGAACGGCGCTATAATAACAGTAATGATGAGAACAAGATGCAGACTTTCTCCTGTTATATTCTACAATTACCCGAGCAGACCCCAGCAGGGAGACATAGATTTATTCTTGCACAGAATGAGAAACCAGTTCTGAGGTAGTGTCATCGGAGTCCCAGACATCTTTGATTTATAATGTCATGCGGAGGAGACCAGCAGAAAGCAGCCGCGGTATAAACAGAATCCTCCATCTTGCTGCTGTGCACAGAAAGGCCGAGTGATTTATTAGCACGTGTGTGGTATGTATTTTCGACAATAGAAGTAAATAAAAGCATCTCTAGAGAGTCCTGTGTTACATACAGCAGCAGCCATTTTTTTCAATTGTCCTGCCTAATACCATAACCAAATACAGCTGTGGATTAGTGACAATCTTCGAGTACATAAATATCATCGAGTGGCGGGTCAATTTTAAATTGATATCAAAATATGACTTGTTATGTTTCCTGCCACTTCCGCCTTAGGCTGGCAATGGAAATGATAGTTAGCGTAAGACGTATGGCAGTTTATCTTATTAGCCACCGCCTGTGAAAGTGCTGAGCTGGCTTTAAGCTATGTCCCTAATTGATTCGGTATTCAATCAGGCTAGTATTGCAAGGTGTGCAAACACTAACACGGGTTTAATGGATTCCGGGGAGCTATGCTGTCACTAACAATGGCGCCATTTTGTATTGATCTGCTGCAGGGCCTGAAAGGTGCAGTTTTATTAAGGCACAATTGAATTGATGTTATATAGAACTATAGATGGATAGCAGTGAATTACCGGCATATTTTGTGACATCAAATGGACAAAGAGGGCAATTTGTGGGTTGTCTATGATGTCGAGCAAAACCTATAGGTGAAAAACATCCTTTTGATTACATTTTTACCCACCTATAATGGTATGTTATGTATGGCCCCCAAAATCACCGGACCCTGCTTTCAACAGCTACGCAGGGCAGGGTAGTAATGCCTTAATTACTTACCAATAATCCTTATTACTCTTAGTCCTACTATTCCCGGACTGCAGGAAAGCTAATGAAAAAAATACTCTCTTGAGATGCTCGAGCCATCACCCCGTAATCTTAGAGATAATTTACCATTTGGCCAGTTCCTCAGGCTTCGGAGGAACTGCACCAAGAAGCATGATACTTTGAAGAATTGGCGGATCTCATGGTTCGTCTGACGGAAAGGGGCTACCCTTTGCGTCTCCTTATAAAAGCCCATAAGCTGGCTTGGTTCTGCCATAGGGAGTTCCTCTTAGAACCCCAAACAAAAGGCGAATCCTGAACAAGAACGCTTGATCTGTGTCACCACTTTTTGCTCAAGGAGCAATGAGATCAGAAAGACGATCAATCGCCATTGGCACCTAGTGGCTGATGATATAGGTATCTCTGATCCCACCATGCATGCTTTTAGGAAAGGCAAAGGAAAAAGAGATCATGTGGTGAAATCTCTTCTTCCCACGCCCCCCAGGGAATAACCAAATGTCGCTTTGGAACATACCACCGTCTAAGAGCCAGTTTAAATGTGGCAGTTGTAAGGCCTAATCCATGACCAGGACAATTAAAAGCTTCACGCACAATGAATACACCCAAACTGTGAAAGACCATACCAACTGCAACACCTCGGGTGTCATATACGCCATAACATGTCCCTGTGACTTCCTTTACATTGGGCAGGCTACACAAAAGATCAAAACACGAATACTACAGCATGGTAGTAGAATACAATGTAAGGTTCAGGGCACTCCCCTGGTTCAGCACTTCACCACTTAGGCTGAGAGCCTAAAGTGGTGGGTGATCGAGAAAGTAAACATCAACCCCAGGGGTGGCAACTTCACTCACACCCTCAATTTCAGAGTGTAAATGGATTCACACTTTTGACACTACGGTGAGAGGATTGAACATATGAGGAAATTGCAAGGCAGGCAGCTACTCTTCACAATGGCTGATGCCCAGAAACTGTTACGTACATAGCAAGGCATTTTCCTTTTTAGTGCAAGAATGCACAACATGATGTATAATAATGTAGACTTTTGTATGTAAATATTTTAACTTTGTCTCTTCACATTTATGTATATTACACGTGGATTTGTGTAGTGTTTCATTAACTTATTCGTCTCATTTTTGTCCATATAATCGTCACTCTCTATTATATATTATGTTATTATTATGCTTTTCAGCACTAGCTCTTCGATTTTTATATGCATGGTGCTATGTTTCCCAACAATAATCACTAGAAGAAATAGCCTAACCCTCACAATTATTCAAAAAGCAATAATTTCTCAAAAAATTTCATGATATCTATACTACTATTATAAAGAGAGAACTTGCACCTTTTGGCCAGGTAAACTTGGGAACCACAGCGCCAATCCACACACCCAATACATTGTTGGAATCCTCAGGGTGTGTAGATGGACATAGGCGACATAAAATTTAAAAAAAACGTAAATTAAAAATAAAATTTTGTAAACAAAGTAGTCCCCTAAAACAAGCACCGGCCGCGACGTAGCGCTGACCGCGACCTAGACGTAATGACGATATGCGGGTAGGAGCGGTGACGTGCGGCGAGGAGTGGCGGTGGAGTCCGGAGTGGGAGGCGGCTCAGGTAAGGCAAAGAGCGGCGAGGAGTGGCGGTGAAGTCCGTTGCGGGCGGCTCAGGTAAGGCAAAGGCAAGCTGGAGGCGGGCAGCGGGAGGCGGGTGGGAGGATCGAGGCGGGAGGCGGGCTGGGCAATGTCGGGGCTGGAGGCGGGCTGGGCAATGTCGGGGCGGGCGGCGAGGCGGGAGGTGGGAGGGATGCGGTCTGGGCAATGTCGGTGCGGGCGGGAGTGCACAGAGCCTTAAAATGCTGCCTTCAGCCCCCTTCTGCCCCGGGCAACGCCGGGGCGGGCTGCTAGTATTATTATAATGAAATGTTTTGAGATGTTATTGTGAAATGTTTATGTTTTTTATTCTCTGCACATCAATAGATGAGATTCAAGTGAACCACACAAAGTGAAAAAGGTATAAATAAATATACCAAGAGAAACAAAAGCCAGGTGTTTTTCTTGGAGCACAAAGAAATTATTGCTTTTTTAATAATTGTGAGGGATAGGCTATTTCTTCTAGTGATTATAGTTAAAAAAAAGGCCCTGCCTAACCCTCGTCCACTTTTGGGCCTAACTCCCCTTGTTGTTCGCATGTTTCCCAACAATGCACGATGCACCGTTAATCTAGGTGCTATGTATTTACCATTGTGTTCATTTCGATAGGTTGATTTCCTGTACTTTTTTCGGTGTTAAGCATCCTTCTAATACAGATGCTTCTAATACGGCTTTTCAAAAACCGTGTTATTATCATGCACCTCAGTTATCATAGAGTTGTTGTCCTGAGGAACTGTTTTCCTCATAAAACACATTTAGACAACACTTTCAGACATATGAGTCTGTTTTCACTTGCTTTCTTGGGCCCAGGGACAAGCGTGCTTTACCTGCGACTCACGCTGCCGTGCACGCGAGACGTTCAAGTTTTCCGGCCTCTTTAAGTACGAGCGCTCAGCGCATCTGCCAGAAACCCTCCGGATTTTGACAGACTAGCAGCTTCTCCTTCGTTCAGAGTTGAACAAACTCGATAAGGTATGTCCAGCGTAGTCATCCCACCATGCTCCTACCCAATTACTCTTTCTTTATACAGGCACTCACCCGCTCTTATGTATTGCTTTTAGACGGATTAATTCTACATATCCCAGCAATATGACTGCTGGTGTTTTGAATTTAATTTTGCAAGGGGTTTTAGGATACCTTCGTGGACAGTCCATTCAGTTGCATGCCCGGGGCGTGACACTCCCCAATTCCTTGCGGGTAGGTGTTACTTTGTTCTTTTTCCGCACCTACAGCTACGATCATTCATTGTATGGTTGTCTCATACACATCAACTCCTCTATTTATAGACTACCCACTGATAGGAGTAGTGAATTGGCTTGCCAACCCCCACGCCATAATTACGTTAGTAATCCCTACACCCACCTTGACAAGTGCCTCCATCTCTGGAGTTTGCGCCAATTAATTTTGCATTTACCTTTCTAGGTTGCCACATATCTCCCCTTTGTCCTGAAGAAGACCCGCTTGCATAGGTTTTAAGTGCCCTCTACGCAATAGGTCGGGATCAAAACGCCCAACTAAGGGTCTATACTACCTGACATCACCCTGCCATATTACCTGATGATGCATTTCTGCACCTACAAATGAAGAAAAATTAAGTTAAATAATTGTGTTGTGGACAGGCCTAATCACACTGGTTTGTGTTGTACCAATAAACCAGTGTTGATTTTAAACTGTTAAAACTACCTTTACACTGAACAGCCTTTATTCTGTAATCTCCCCCACCTTTTACCTTGAACACGAGCACCTCTTATCGCTGCACTTTTTCCATTGACCAACCCTTTATCTCGAATGCATGTGGTAATGTCTTTACCTTCGTCTTGCAATTTTTGAAAAATCTAAAAAACTAAGATTTGTTCAAGAAAAATTGTGGATGTGTTCTTCTCTTTATCCTATTGGTGCGTATTAATGAATGAGTCTGTTTTTGATACGTATTAATTAAAAGTTTCTGAACATTTGGGCAGCCCAAACTCAAGAAATCCTCCTTCCTTTGTGTTTTTCTAAATTTGTCTGGGACCACTCGTTTTTCATATAATGCATACACAGTTAAGCACGTTTAATATCCAATGCATGTAACAACTGTTCTTCTAGAGATGAAGGAGAAGGACAGAGACAGGGTAAGATAAGTACTTGTGAAGAACGAAATTTAGAATGAATCTTAGAAATAAATCCAGAATCTAATTTCAATACCACTGTATCCGCCACAAAACATAACAAGCATTGGCAATGCAATAGGTCTCGCATTTGCGAGAGTTTGAGCTAATGGCATTGTAAATGACAATGCTTTTAAATATGTGTTTTGAAAACGTGCAAGCGGTGCTTATAGTCCTTGCTTACGAGAAGCAAGGCTGGCAGTAACTGCGCTTCTTTTACTGCCAGCCTTGCTGCTATAAGTAAAAAGTGGGTTTTTCACACACCGTTTGCAAGTTTTCAAAACACATAAATAAAAGGTGTTGTCCTTTACAAAGCCAATAGCTCAAACTCTCGCAAATGCGAGACCTATTGCATTGCAAATGCTTGTTCAGTAAGTGGATTATTCAATTGCGGTCCAAAGGTGACGTGATCGTGATAAAAACTATTAAAAAAACACACCCAATATTTCGTTTACGTATTTGGGGTTTTGATTTCCTGCTGTTTTTCCAGCCACGGGAAAATGTTCCCTTGCCGTAAAATAGTATGAAAACAGTGAGATGTTATCATTTGCTTTTTAATCCATATTATATCTCAGCCCCTAAACGAGGTGGGGTGGGGGCTATAATGGGCAATAAATAATCGCAATCCGCATTTCTATCCCCAATCCAATATTTATACAATGCACAACAGTTCTCGCATTGTTTTCGGCCTTGAAGTGTGTGTTTCTTTCTCAACTCTTTGCAACACATTAAGGAAGAACGGTTGAGTCGACCCTCTACTTTCCCCATACCATCCCAAATCCCCCTGAGATTAATGCAGTTACAACACAGCTCCTTCTAGCGCCTGGAAAAGTCCGAGTGAAGGAAGGAAGCGCCTTCTGGTGTGTTTGTGTAAATCCTGCTCCCGCACCCTCGGTGCCTGCCCTCCACCGCCTCCTCCCCCACAAGCCTCTCTGTGCCAGGCGGCAGTTGATGTTCAAGCAGCAGTTGATGTTCAAGCCCTGCTGCCCCAGCACCGACGGCCAGGTGCGCTTCCACACAGCGGACTTTAAATAGGCTTTTAATGATTCAAATGTGTCCCGGGATAGTGCATTCCTCTCGGGGCACGATGGTGTCACAAGTGCCCTCGTGCAATGTGTGCCATTCCTCCCTCCCCTGCATGCACATATATTCACACACAGGCGGACACACAATACACACTCTCACACTGATACTCAACACATAGACACATATACAGAGACATGCAGACGGACGTGATGACACGCAGAGGCATACTCACTCAGACACACACAATGCCCAGACAGACATTCACACATGAAGAAAGCCGCACAGACACACGTGCACAAACGCACAGGCGCATATACACAGTACATACACACACAAGTATGTACACACACTTATATTTGTACGCACAAAAGTGTACACACAAACATACCATTATTCACGGTGCATTCCTAGGTGGCTGGAGGGGTGGACGGCACAAACCAAAATACATGTTCATAGGGCTGCATAAGTGATACCAACACCATTTCGAGTCACGAAAGTTGACATACAAATAATACAGTTTTTCATATATTGATATTATTTTTAAATAAACACGATATGTAATATTACATCGCATGTATGTGGTGCACAATGCAATTGAACGTACAATTTTAGTGGATATGGGAGTTTTGTTGTGTTCTTTGTTGCTAATTCCATATACAAACATAAAACATAGTTTTGAGACACATTTCATAATTATTCCCACATATGCAAATGCAGTCTAATTTATATATGTTAAAAAACACAAAATAAGGAATGTGTTTGTTGCTCCCTCTTGAAAATACATAAACGTACTGCTTGTATACGATTGCGCTGTCGGTATCTATGACACCTGTCTGGTGACACAGTCTTTCTGGCCCCTGTCTCTACTGTCGACAAGGACTCATAGCTGGAGGTCTCTCTGACCCCTGTCTCTGGTCCAGTGACATGGTCTCTTGGACCTGTCAGTCTCTCTAGTCCCTGTCTCTGGTCGTGCAGCACTAGGCGGAGCATGCAAGAGTCACAATTGCCACCTACAGTTCTGCACTGTTCACATCTACCACTAAAGACACTAAACACACGGTGACTGCATGGGGCACACTTGTGCACCCTGATGGGGTGCGTACAGGAGTCACCACTGCTACCTGCGGGGTCTGCGCTGCTCACATTCACCATGCAAACTCAAAGCCTCTGCAACTTATTTGCTGCACGGAGGGCCTGAACGGGGCACTGGGGTGTGCTATCAGATTTGAACACAATGTATAAATAATGGTTTTAGAGGCAGCTTCCTGCTAGATTGTCGCCATTTCACTGCAGGACAGCAATGAGCAGCAAGCTACAATGCTGGCCATAAAAAAGAAAAAAAACAGAAGGGGCGCGGCCACTAAAATTAAAGCGTGCATGTCTGTTAATAAATGAATAAATAAATAAGAATTAAAAGGACAAAGTTACACAAAAAATAAAGGCACACTATGGCAATATGAAGCAAGCTGCTGCGCTGCCTACCAAAACAAGCAAAACAGAAAGCAGCTCCACATCTGGGCTGGGGAGGAGATCTGGGAGGGCGAGGACTGCCTGCGCATGCGCGGTAACTGTAACTTTTGCGTGTCCTGCGACTCGTGCCTAGTGGCGGCGCGTGCGGCCTTTGCAGGCAGTGCCTGTCCCCTTACGGGGCTCCCGTGGTGAAGAGGGAGCTCTGGCGCCAGAAAAGAAGTGCAGCAGCTCAAGTCCTGGGTCCCAAGAGGGGGCCCGGGTGAAGAGCGGCAGATAGCAGTGCGGGGCTCCCAGGACTGAGGAGAGAGACCCGCATCGTGCTGGCAGAACTACAGAGGAGCTGGAGTGCTCCGGAAGCGTGCCACAGCCAGCCACCGATCAGTAGGATGGCACCAGAGGAGGAGTTCCCCCCGCAGACTGGGTGAGTGGGGGATTATCCATTTGTCCAGTGGTTGTGCCGATCAAGGCACAGTGTACAGGTTTATTTCTTGAGCAGACCCGCTGTTGCGGGCCGCTCCGAGGATGGGGCGAGTATATTTAAAAGCCCCTTTTATTATGTTAAAGTGAGTGCGTGTGCGCATAAAAAAAAGTAAAAGTGAAACTGCATGAGGCTTGCGAGGACAGAAGGGGGACAGGAGATGTGCACACCTCCTGGCTGTACGTGCGCGTACACAGGCTCCAATCGCCCTGCGCGTGCCTATCTCCTGTCCCACTTCCGAGGCAAATCCGCAACAATAGATCTCGCTGGCGACAGCGCTTTCGCACTGCGTTCGCCAGTTTCGACCTAAAAATGGAGGTGAACACCGTAAAGCAGACAATTCTTCTATACTTCTACAGATGTGATTGCTACAAGAAATGCAACTTTAAAGAAAAGAAACTTCAAATCCACCGAAGATAAGGGTTCAAAAGGAAAGATTGAAGAGCGTGAAGAAACAATGACAGATCTCAAGAGGTTTTTACCAAAGTTGTAGTTGAAGAAAATCTGTGAAACAATTTGAATAATAGAGGCAAAGGAAAATCCGTGGCAAAGGAAACTGTGGTGCAGATTTACCAGAAAGTGCGTGCTGCAAGCCATTTGGCTGCGCCACACTGAGTCACTTTCCAAAGCACAGGGATGCAACGTATTTACAACAATATGTCGCATCTATGTGTTTCCCCCTCCGCTGGCGCACATTCTGCTGCATGCGCCGGCGCAGGCACCCTTGCACCATGGTGCAAGGATGCCTGACTCGTGGGGAGATTGTTTTTGTTCAGGAAGGGTTCCCTTCCTGCACAAAAACAATGTGAAATGCCGTTTTTCAACTTCTATGTGTGCTACATTAGCACACATAGAGGTTGAAAAACGTCATTGTTTCAATGATTGTTTATGTGCAGGAAGGGACACCTTCTTGTACATAAACAATTATTGGAGGTGATTCCCGATTTCTATGTGTGCTGCAGAATGCAGCAAGCATAGAAAGAGGAAGGAAAAAAAACGAGGAGAAATAAATACATTTCTCCTTGTTGAGCCTCCCTAAGCCTCCACTGGGGAGGTGTAGCATTCACAGGCATTTCCAGATTCACTATTCCTTATAAATCTGGAAATGTGTCGGGTTTCATGGGTGTTGCATGGGAAAACCCCCAGCAAAACCCATGGAACACCCCTTTCAAGCATAGTGCTGCTTGCAAAGGGGCCATAATTACAAGGACAGGAAAAGTCACGCAGGGTGGCTTTTCCTGTTCTTGTAAATATAGAGCAATAAAATGCGCCAACGATAAGTCACAAAAAGTGATGGACCGGTGGCATAAGGGGCTTCTAAATCTGCCCCTCAATCCCTAAATGCTCTGATATCTGCCCACTGACCCTTCAAAGTAGACAGTGCATATCCTTTCTCAAATTCATCCAGAATTTTTTTTAGACTTGATGAGATAGTACAGATAATAGAAGAAAGATTATGAGGAGAATACTAGGTGTCAAAATTAGCCCAGAATTTGGAATAGGAAGATAGTGTAGAATTCCTTTGTGAACCTTGCACCACAGAAATAAGGTGAGTGGGAAAACCTAAAGTCCTGCGTTCAACCTACATACTGCAAGAGTTAAAGTTACTGGCCATTGAGGAATGAGAGAACGCAATGGAGAAGGGATCTGAGGAAGGATCCATGGAGTAAGACTGGTCATGCTCTGCAACAATGGAAACCATAACCTCCATGACCAAAATGGAGCTACTGCCACCACTTGTGCCACTTCTTGCTGGATCTTCATCAGTAGTGACTGAATAAGGAGAAAGGGAATGAATGCATTGGATTTGATAAAACATCTACAGCCCAGCCCCTAGTTCCGGAGTCCTGGACCAGAAATTGGGTAGGAGCACATTGGCTTGGGATTCAAAGAGAACCAACTCTGTATAGCCAAACATCTTGCATATCAAATGAAACGTCTGTCTGGAAAGTCTCAGATCATGAGAGGATGGGAACTTGTGGCTCAGGATATCCGCTACTACTTTGTCCAGGCCCCTGCTGTGCTGAGGATTGATGGACTGAAGATTGAGTTCTGCCCAATGCGCTATGGAGCAGGCACCTGATTGAGTGACTGGCTGTGGGTGCTGCTTTGATGGTTAATGTAAGCCACCATCACTGCATTGTCCGAGTGTATCAAAGCATTGCAATTCAACAAATTGACTCAAAATACCCAAGGGATCTCTCCACTGCCGACATTTCCTTCAAATTGAACAGTTGCTTGGCCTGTGATGGAAGCCAGCGAGCCTGGACTGCTACTTAATCCATCTTGGCCCCCTGCTAGGGCACTGGCGTCTATTGTCCCCACTACTAGAGGGGAAGGATGCATCATCATCCTCCCCTTTTTCAAATTGGATGAGTCTAACCACCATTATAGTTTGGAAAAAATGTCTCAAGACACTGAGAACCCACGTTTATGTACTGAATGGGAAAGTCACAAATTTGGGAAGATGCCACTGTAATGGCCTTAGATGTAGCCTGGCCCATTGAACAGTGAAGACAGAGGCTGTCATATGTCCCTTTACTAAACAACAGTTGATGGACAGAATGCAGAACAATGTCATACATTCACCCCAGTACAAAGATCCGGGCCTAAATCCATCGTTTTTTTGCACTCCACACCACCCCAGTTCAGACAAGGCCATATGCAAATCAGCCTTGACCCTGTGCCTCATGGGAACAGTCCAGCCCGAACTGCCAAGCCATGTCTTTCCTGTACCGGAATCAAGCATCCTAGGACCGGTTTCTGGCTATCAGCCATCTTCAGCCAGGATAGCTTGACTCCAGTGGTGTGGAGAGCATGGGACTCACGTCTGAGCATACCCATCCCACTCGGGGTGACAAATGCAAAACAACAGTTGATGGACTGAATGCAGAACAATGTCATACATGCACCCCAGTACAGAGATCTGGGCCTAAATCCATCGTTTTTTTTGCACTCCACACCACCCCAGTTCAGACATGGCCATATGCAAATCAGCCTTGACCCTGTGCCTCATGGGAACAGTCCAGCCCGAACTGCCAAGCCATGTCTTTCCTGTACCGGAATCAAGCATCCTAGGACCGGTTTCTGGCTATCAGCCGTCTTCAGCCAGGATAGTTTGACTCCAGTGGTGTGGAGAGCATGGGAATCACGTCTGAGCATATCCATCCCACTCGGGGTAACAAATGCAAAACAACAGTTGATGGACAGAATGCAGAACAATGTCATACATTCACCCCAGGACAGAGATCTGGGCCCTAATCCATCGTTTTTTTGCACTCCACACCACCCCAGTTCAGACATGGCCATATGCAAATCAGCCTTGACCCTGTGCCTCATGGGAACAGTCCAGCCCGAACTGCTAAGCCATGTCTTTCCTGTACCGGAATCAAGCATCCTAGGACCGGTTTCTAGCTATCAGCCGTCTTCAGCCAGGATAGCTTGACTCCAGTGTTGTGGAGAGCATGGGACTCACGTCTGAGCATACCCATCCCACTCGGGGTGACAAATGCAAAACAACAGTTGATGGTGAGGTTCTTTAATTTTGACTCCATCTTACATTTGTCATCAATTTGTGTTGCCTTACACAGACTGCTCTATTCATGAAGTGTTTCTGCCCTTTGGACTGCAACGTGTAGAAAACCCTCCTCTGTCCTTGCTTTGAAAGCAATCTCAGACACTAGCTGGCCTAACTGCATACATACATGTTCTGCCATTACTGATTGACCTATAAGTGCTGTAGTTGATTGACTTATGTGTTGGGCAGAAACACGACGTAAGGGGGACTTTCTGGTTACATGATGTTTTTCTATTGGCTAATATTTTCCAGATCTTGTATGTCCATATTAGGTATTTTGTATGCTTGCAGAAGCTAGGACTGCCCCTTTCTTTTATGCTGAGTTTGTAAATCCTAAGCATATAAAAGACCTCTGTGTTCTGTATTCTTTAGACTGCCTCATTGCCACTTCAGCTGGCAGGGAAGGCATGCAGGAGGGAGCGTCACCCCTTCCTTCACCCCACTGGTAGTGCCTCCACTTAGGGCTTCATTGGAGTCTCTTGGATTATTGCAGCATTTATTGAACCCAGTGGGGCAACACCTCTTTGCTCAGTGATTTGACTAGCCAAGTCTGCCCTGTGCCAATACTCAGAAATGGTGAGCTGCATCCAGGGCCACAGTCTGGTGCTGTGCACCATTTACCCCATACCAGCAGGCCTGCACCACTTGATGCAGCGTCTTCGCCATGGGGGCTCAGGGCTATTGAAGCTTCCACACCTCAGGGGGGGAGGGAACTTGCTCAGACACTCTCTATTTTCCTCCCGGAAGGCCAAAAATCCACTCACAGCAGGCCAGCTAACTCGTGCCGACAGCCTCCTCCTCTCCCAGGCCCTACCAAACACCCAGCTGCTGCACTTCAGCATCTGCGCCACTCGAGTCTGTTGCTGAGCTTTCCTGCATGGGCCTCCACTAAGGCCTGCCAAGTGTCACGCAACAGACGTGAGTCTAACGCATTTCAGTGTGGTGATCCGCATCACCGCACTGAAATGGTTTGTCACGCATTTTAATGGCACTGTCTCTGCTGTACCTGACGCCCTGAAGTAAGTAACTGGCTAAGCCAGACTGCTAGCACGTGGCGCGCTGACCTATGACACCCAGTGCAGCTAATAACGATCTTATGCACTCACTGCTGCTGCTACAATGTATGGTGAAATGTACTGTCAAATTCCCGCCCGCTGTGCGGCCGCGGCTGAGTCACTCACTACAGCCCCATCGTCACCCAGCCGAGTGGCAGTCCTGTGACCATTCAGACACCGTAACCTGTGGTGGGCAGGGCCTGCCCTCTCAGCAGTGGTTGGCTACTGGCACCGCTGGGGAGGGGGAGGGATGTGACCTCACGTCCTGGTTGTGCAGGGAAGTGTTGGATTGGTAGGACATAAGTGCGGGGACACCACTGGAGATTGGATTGCTGATCGCCGGGGGCAGACGGAGTTACTGTCTTGTCCACGTCCCGGCGCATGAATTAACTCACTCAGTGTGTTGTGCTGCGCATATTTTACCGGTGTTGGACGCAGGCCGCATCACTCAGCAGCATGGAGTAACTCGTCTGCAGGCGCGGAGCCACGGCTCGTGCAGGTATATGAATCAGTGCGAGAAATCTTATCTCCTCTCTCCCGGTTGTGAATGTGAGCGTCTCTCATCTCTCCAGTTTCAGGACGCGCAGTCTCTGTCCTTCCTTGGGTTTATTTTCTATTTATTGAGCTCCAGGAGACGTTTGAAGAAATAAAGATAAATACGGATAAAAACACATTTGAGTATTGTGATGCAGTATCTCTGACTGAAACACTGTACTCTCATGGATGTATATTCACCAGAATGTCAGGAGTATGTCACTCACACCCGATGACACCACAAGGTTGACCTCTTGTGTGACCTTTCGCCTGCAATGCCTCCTTGGTTGGGGGCTGTGTCTCACTGCCCTGGGGCTCATTCTGTGGCCCGGCGCACTATACTTGAGAGGGTCAGTCTTTGCACTGTGCTCTTGCTGCTACGGAGGGGTGGAGGCAGGCATTAGGGGATCACGCCCTAACTCAGGGACGCATTGTGGTACTGCAGAGCCTGGGGTGATTGTTTAGAAAATAAATATTAGCTTTAAAAGCACAGGCTGCTGCAGAGTTCGACATCCTTGTTGCTCAAATGAGGTTAATATCTGGTATTTGTCTATTTCCATTGACTCCATTCCATGACTTTGGTCGCAAAAAAGTGCCACTCTATGTGTTACATATTTAGTCGTTGCCTGACTCTCTTGGATCCACTTAATCTATGAAAGTGTCACACATAAAATTGATCAATCTGAAACATTAGCGGCTATACTCAAATGGGTGTACTTTCCGATATTTACATGATTCCCTTGTCTTCATTGCTTCATTTTGCTAGCAAGAAAGTGTCCCTCATAGTCGTTGAAATGTCACTCATAATGACACTGAAATTATGAAATTGTCGGCATCTCTCAGCCATCTGTCCTATCGAGCTGCACTGGGCCTCCCTTCCCTTCATAAACCCCGCAGCTCACCAGAAGTTAGTAACTGGGCCGCGAAGGCCTGATGCCCCTCGAGTCTGCAGCCCATTTGCCTCACACAGGCCCCCATGTCACACCGTCAGTGGGTTCCTCATTGTCGCTGTCGGATCCTGGTGAGGGCAGGGATCTGGCAATCACACCATCGCTGTCGGGGGGAGGGCTCCGTCTCTTCAAACAGCATTCTGTCAACATCGGCCAGCCTCACAACCGGCTACATTCACGGCCCAGAATCTCGGCGAGTCGGCTCACATGAAGGTTCCAGGGCCAATCGCAGTGGTAGGAGCTCTTCAGGTGCTCTTCTCTGACCTCTGCTCCCCGGAGCTACTTTTTACAACTTCAGCAACCGCACATGGGCATTATTAAGGATTAATTGTACAGGCAGACCATGGAGCTTTCTTTTTTTTTTTTGTTCAAACTGATTTTATTGGATTTTAGCAAAAGAAAAACACAGAAATGCATACAGAAAAATTATAACATATATCATTAGAATACATAGAAGCGGGTAGGAACAATCATAAAGAAACAGTCATAAATGAATTACAACGCTAAGTACAATCGTTAAGCAGAGGATAACAGGATAGTAAGGAAGGGAAGGGAAAGGGGGGGAAAAGAGGAAATATACATTTCATCGTATAATAAATTAGATAAATAGAGTTACTAACAATAAAGCTATTAAAAACAGTTATAATATATTGGAAACAAAATAGTAACATTGAGAGAACATGAATCATAACTTTACATATGAGTCAATAGGAGACCAAAAAGACTGAAAAAGTACAGAATTATGATGAATACCTTTTAGTGATAATTGAGCACCTCTTCTTGTAAGGATAATCCAAGACCACCAAGCACGAACTGAGAGAGAAGTGGCATCCTTCCAACAAAAAGTAATTGATTTCAACGCAGCCGAAACCAAAAAATTAAATAACTTTGCTTCCGCATCTTCAAGAGGACTAGTCAAAACCGTTGACTTACATATTAACAATTTATAAGAGAGTAAATCAGAAATAGGCAAAATGTTCAATATTACATTCCAAACTTCAGACCAAAATTTCATAATAATAGGACAATCAAATAACATATGACGTACAGATCCAGGATGAAGATTACAATGCCAACATAGATTTGATGGTAACAGTTTAGCTTGAAATAACCTTAACGGTGTCCATAAAGAATTGAATATAATGTAAGCATTGGTTTGATAAAGTGAAACTGGTAACCATCCAGAAATACTATTAGTCCAAAGTGATGACCATGAATCAATTGGTAGGGAAATAGAAAGCTCATTATTCCAAAAAGTAGAGATTGTGTCTAAATTGGAGCCTAATGAAAAAGTAAGTCTTTTACAAAATACAGAAACTGCTTTAGAAGACACAAAAACAGTATTAACGTAAATTAAAAAATCAGCTGAGGATGTGGACGGGATACCAGCTGGGAAAGAATCTAAAATGGAATTGCACAAAAATTGATATTTCAACAAACCAGATTGTGGTAGTTTAAATTGTAATTGAAGTTGAGCAAATGAAAGGAATGCATCATTTAAGAAAATATCTTTAAGATAGAGAATGCCTTTCTTAATCCATGAAGACCAAATAGAGACATTTCTATTTAATTTTATTAAAGCGCTATGCCATAATGACAAATGCACCGTAGAAAGTAAAGGAGATGCAAAATTAGAGCCCAAGTCACTAAAAATGAATCGTGACGATTTGAGTATGGACGAGGAATGGACAACCTTAGAGGTATGAGACATAGTTAACAAGGAGGGCAATGGAAAAGGCTTTACAAGGGAAGTTTCGATATGATACCAAATAGGAGGATTAACAATAGGTGAGATACTAAACCATAATGAACTTTGTTTTAAGATAAAAGCTTTATGGTGTAGACAAAAATCCGGTAAGGCAAAACCAACTTGAGATTTAGGAATCTTCAATTTTTTATAGGCAATACGAGGAGGTTTATTATTCCAGAGAAATTTAGATAACATTTTATCAATATCTTTATAAAATTTGAGTGGGAATTGAGTGGGTATCATAGCAAGAGAGTAAAATATTTTCGGGGCAATATTCATTTTAATAGATTCCATTCTCCCCCACCAGGAAAGATGAAGGGAAGACCATTTGGAGATTTTTTGTTTAACAAAATCAAGTATGAAATCACAATTTAATTTTAAGGTAGCATGCAAGGAAGATGCAAATAATATACCAAGGTATTTCAACTTGTTTTTTTGCCATACAATATCAGGTGAAGGCAACATATCGGGGGTACAAAGCATATTTAAAGGAAAAAAATCAGTTTTAGTAACATTTAACTTATATCCTGATACAGTTGAGTATTTGGAAATAATATCAAGCAACAATGGTACAGACGAAATAGGATTACTAATAAATAATAACACATCATCAGCATATGCTAAAGTTTTAACAGTAACATTGTTGATGGTGATACCCTGAATATCTTCACACTTACGGATAGAATTAAGAAAAGGTTCAATACCTAATAAAAATAAGAGAGGGGAAAGGGGGCATCCCTGAGGTGTACCTCTAAAAAGAGAGAATTGGTTAGAAATTTGACCATTAATAAACAATCGAGCAGTGGGAGCATCATATAAAGCTGAAACCATACGAATAAAAGAGGGTTCAAAATTAAAGGATAATAAAGTTTTAAATAAAAACTGCCAATGGATTTTATCAAAGGCTTTTTCTGCATCTAAAGCCATAACACCAGCAGGGGCAAGGAGGGAGGGACTTTGTTCAATGACACGTAATAATGTTCTAGTATTATTAGCAGAGTACCTATTCTTCATAAAACCAGATTGGTCAGGGTGAATAATAGAATGTAGGACAGGAGCTAATCTAGAAGCAAGGATTTTAGCATTTAATTTACAGTCTTGATTAATCAAGGAAATGGGACGATAATTAGAAACAAGGGTAGGGTCTTTATCAGGCTTGGGAAGGACAACAATTAAGGCTTCAGAAAAAGAGCCCGAAATGGTACCAGAGGCACTAAAGTAAAAAACAAAATTTGGTACAAATAGGGTAATAGTTGAGATTGGAATCTCTTTATAAAATTCAGCAGGGATACCATCAGGACCAGGAGATTTATATTTTGGGAGAGATTTGATGGCAGTCAGTATTTCATCAGCAGTAATTGGCGAGTCTAACCCAAGTCTATCAGAAGGAGAAATATGAGGTAAATTGGAAGTATTTAAAAAGCATCAATTATAGATTCACTACAAAAATCTGGTTTGTTATATAGGGTGGAGTAAAAATGTAGAAATTCTTGAACAATATCATGATGGGAAATTGCAATTTTACCTTGAGGGCCTTGAATGGAGGTAATCTGTGTTTTATCCCTTTTAATGCGTAGGTAATTGGCGAGGAGTTTGCCAGATCTATTGCAATTAAAGCGGAATTTAGCATTGGACTTAGAGAGTTGAATCCCAGCGCTGGTGTTGAGGATAGCATTAAATTCATATCTAAGTTTTTGTAATTTAATTTTATATTGAGGATCATTGGAATTAATAAATAAACGTTCAAAGTGGGCAATTTGCTGTTCAAGAGTTTTAATATTAGAATTAAATTTCTTATTCTCATGTGCCATAATAGAGATTGTAGATCCTCTAATATAAGCTTTAAACGCATCCCAGCGATTAACAAGCGAGGTAGAGTCATCCTGATTGAAGATAAAATAATCTTGGATCGCTTGTAACAATTTGGGTTTGTGAGTGTCATTGAGGACAATATCAGTATTCATACGCCACCTGGATTGCTTAGGAAAAGAGGACGAGACATTCAAAACAAAGGAAATCATGGCGTGGTCTGAGATATCAATAGTGCCAATGGTAGGGTTATTTGCAGATTGAATAAGAAAGGGGGAGAGTAAAAAATAATCGATTCTGGAATGAGAGTTATGAGGGTTGGAGAAAAAAGAAAAATCTTTACCAGTGGGATAGTGTAATCTCCAAATGTCAGCTAGCTTGGTAGTATGAAGAAAAGTTTTAAAGGCATGGAAAATCTTGGACGGACGAAATCTAGAAGTAGACAATCTATCTAGCAAGGAGTCAACAATAACATTAAAGTCCCCACCAACAATCAAAGGAACTCGTCCTAACTTTAAAATTTCAGTAGTAACTGTAGCCCAGAAAAGGGGATCATCTGCTATAGGGCCATAAATATTAAACAAATAGAAAATAGAGTCATGAATTTTGATTTTAACTATAATATATCTCCCTCCAGAATCAGATGTCTTACTAAGAATTTGACAGTGCAATCTTTTAGCAAATAAAATGGCGACTCCATTTTTCTTACCTGTAGCAGGCGAGGAGACAATAGAATCTACCCATTTTTTATTCATGTATTGTAAGACTTTATCTTCAACATGTGTTTCTTGAATAAAACAAATATCAGCTTTACAACTGCCCAAATATTCTAGAATTTTCGTACGTTTGATTGGATGTCTCAAACCCTTTACATTAAGAGAAAAAATTTTAATATTATGAACGTTAGCCATTAAGATATAGAAAGAAGGAAAGGAAGGAATCCGAACAAGAAGAGTGAAAAAATAGCCAGGTTAAAGGAGTAACTCAATGTAGAAAATTAGAAAAGGAAAAAAGAGAAAGGAAGAAAAACAAACGAACAAGAAACATGAATATACAGAAGGAAACGCACACCCGTTCCTCAAGAATGACCAGTAACCGTTAGAGCCCATGAATAAAGATTATGCATAGACGTGACAAGTAAAGTCAGACGAAGGCAAGTCAGGTATTAGGATCTTGGGTATCCATGGATGGAGGAGCTTGCTGTTCAAGAAACAGACGAAGATCTTCAGGACGTTGAAAAGATTTGGAGATGTCATCTTTCCACACACGCATCGTAGATGGATCGAAAAGACCATATTTAAAACCAAGGCTCCTCAGCTGCGGACGAAGGGAGGAAAACTCCTTACGAATAGCCACAGTTTCTTTAGCAAAGTCTTGGTGAATAAAGATTTTGGTTCCATTCACCAACAATGATGGAATTTCTCTCACAGCTTTTCGAATGAGAACCAAATGATGATGACGCAGTACCTTAAATATCATTTGCCTGGGCTTTGTATGTCGGGGATTCCGATGTGATGGTACTCTATGGGCTTTGTCAATCTCAAACTTTTCGGAAAATTTAATATTGAGAACGCCAGGTAGAAGAGATTCTAAATATAATCGACAACTTGTCCCTTCAACATCTTCAGGCAAATTAAAAATACGAAGATTATATTGCCTATTGCGATGTTCCATGTCCAGCAGATGATTATGCATTGGAACAATTCTTGCCATTAAAGGTGTGAAAGCATCCAGCTTATTTTTGTTATCCTGAATTTTAATGATATTGTCTGAAACCTTCATTGAAATAGAAGCCATATCTTTACGGAGGTTTTTGACTTCTGAGGCAATAGTGTCATTATTCAGACGCAGTGCCTTAATTTCCTCCAAAATTAATGTCAAGGAAGGTTCTGAGGATTCCACAACCTTAGATTTGGTTGGAGGAGGAGAAACCTGCTGCTTTCTTTTATTAGTATTTGGATTTTTTGCATCCATTCTGAGGTGAAAAAATATTCACTAATACTCAGAAGTATTAAAGTGAAGAAAAAACACCTCAAAATGTGAGAAAATGATGTAAATAGCAATGAAAAACACTAAAAATCCCTTCCAAACAACAGGTGCAGCAGCTAAATTAGACTGTGGGTGTGGTTAGGCCCAAGCCAGGCTCTGTCATAAATGTTACTCCGCCCCCAGGCACTCAAAGCCGGCAGTACCTGTAAGCAAAGCTGGGAGCAGGAACCATGGAGCAAGAAAAGGCACTTCCGTCGCAGGAATTCATCCAAAAATCGCTCCACAGGTAGGAAATAGCATGTTGAGGCAAGCGCTGGTATTATCGCCGACTTGCTGACACAAATTTCGTCGTCTAAGGCAATTTCGGGCCGTAGTAATCACGGAGCTCCGGTGGCGGCGGCCATCTTGGTTGACGCGCTCGCGCGTCTCCAGACCATGGAGCTTTCCAGAGCAAGTCTGCTCCAGTCACCATCTTGGCCACGCCCCCAGGCACAATAACGTGATCCGGTATCTCTTTTTAAGGATGTTCAACACCTACTTTTCAGTTGTCATGAGATGCCAGTTACCCAGAAAGTGATGGAGTCTCCCACCAACCTCTAGTGTCTTTTCAGCTGCATCTTTGTGGCATAGTCAGGAATGCTGGTTTACATTCCCTGGCTCTTATTGCTCACGGTTCTGTTAATGTCCTGATGGTTGATGAAATGACTTGAATGACAACAACGAGAAAGATTGTTTGTTCTGGTGGTGTTTCCCGAAGGAATAAGAATGCTTTCGTTCTTTCAATTCAAGAATCTTTATTCGTACATACACAATCCATAAAAGCACAAACAATTCTCACAAAATTAATCATTTCACACATTTAAGAATTATCACAAATATAGTGAATTATAAATATAACAGCATCAGATGATAAAATGACAAAGTACAAATAGTTTTAATAACAGCAGGGATGTTTCAAGTTGTAAATATAACAGCGTCGTTTAATAAAGTGACGAAGTGCAAAGTGCAAATAGAAATAGCAGCAGAAGGGAATCGGCTAATAAATAAAACATCCAATCCAATATATTTATCAGGAGTTTATTGAGGCATGCGAATGAATGGCCATTTTCAAAAAGTACCAACTCGAAATGTTAAGTCTTCCCAGTGAAGTTGGAGAATAGTCCCATAGGCAACCTTAAAATCAATTGTGCCATCGGCCCTAAAAATTGGCATCAAGAGATGTTTACTGTACCTTTGATAAAAATTACAGAAGAACAGGAAATGCAACATGGTTTGCTTGCCTAGGTTGCCACAAGGGCACAGCAATTCCTCAATATTAGGTTGGTAACCTAGGGGAAAGCACAACAGGTATTTTACTGTACCCGACCTAAGGCGAAAGAGCAAACTACGTTCCCAGCGAGTAATGTCCCTTAAAAGATAACCAGCTGGTGAATAAGTCGGAGGACCCCCGTCATCTACTAGTGATCTATAATGTGTGACTGAAGTTTTAGAAAGCTCTTGTGCGTATCTTAAGTCCCCATAATGTTTATATATGGCATCTCGAATAGTCTTTTTATTGATACCATCTAACTGGTCTCTGTTATAAAAAATATATCCCAGGTTTATTCTAGTTAAACTAGCCTTCACTTCTGCAAACCAGGGTATATCTCCACCCTTGTCGCATTTTAAACAATCAATTGTAATTTCCCTGGTCAGGGAGGCTGCAGAATTTTGCCAAACCTTCAACCAAAAGATAACAGGTAAAATCGTTTCAGCTCATATGACAAACAAAGGATGAAGAAGAGATTGGTGTCCCCAATATTCTCCTACAAAATCTATTTTCTTCGACCAGAGCGGCTTTGATGTTTATGTAACCCCAGATTTCAGCCCCGTATGTTATAGTGGGTATGCAATGGGTTCGATAGATTTTGAGTAGGGACAACACTACCTCAATTCTATTTGGTTGGGGAGACTTAAGACTGAATTAACTGCTTTTGAAATGTTTCTCCAACCGTATACCAAATGGGGTGCCCAAGATCCATTGTCTGAAAATTGCAGCCCCTAATATGGAAAAGTGCGTGTGCGTAGCAAAGTTTCAGAGCCCAAAATAATAGCATTAATAACACATTTTTTAGGACCACAACACATTAAAAAGGATTTCTTAAAATTTGTACCCAAATTCAGACCATGCTTCTTCGTTATTCTTCGACCATAGGTACCAGCAAAAGGGAGGCATCC
The DNA here is from genome assembly GCF_964261635.1 of Lissotriton helveticus. Classification (NCBI taxonomy): domain Eukaryota; kingdom Metazoa; phylum Chordata; class Amphibia; order Caudata; family Salamandridae; genus Lissotriton; species Lissotriton helveticus. The sequence continues at coordinate 268,738,329 of NC_136059.1, forward strand.
AATTTAGACAAGTCGTGTTTTGTCACATTGTGGATAAAATCAACAAACCCCCTAACTAATGTGCGCAGAGCATTGGGTGTTCTACCCATTAGAACAGCGTTGCCCGCATATAAAAGGGCGGGCAGCTTGTTACCGTTAATCGTAGGGACATCTGTGGTCAGGTTAGACAGGACGTTACGTAATTAATTAATATACAAAATAAACAAAAGAGGGGCTAAAACGCACCCTTGCCTTACACCTCTTCGGACCACGATGTTCTCTGAAACTGCCCCGTCCGCGCTTATTATCACCCGTGCCCTTAGGTCCCTATGTAAAGATGCTAAAAAGTACACCATGTCCTCATCTAACCGGTAGTCTAAAAGGCATCTCCAGAGCCGAGATCTGTTAATAAAATCAAAGGCCGAGGTGAGGTCCATAAATGCTAGGTAAATGGGGCAGTGTTGAGTTATGGTATATTTGCCTATAATCAAGTTAAGGTTCAGACACTGTTCCACCGTTCCAAGTTTACTTATAAAACCTAGCTGACATCTATTTAAAATGTTGTCTTCTTCGGCCCAAGTTCTGATTTTGTTGAATAATACCCTCCCTAATATTTTAAGGGTATTATCAATTAAAGAAATTGGTCTGTAACAATTCGGGTTTGATCTATCTCCTTTTTGAAAAATTGGAACAATGACAGATGTGGACCAGGTGTTGGGGATTTTAGTTGAGGCCAGGTTATTAAAAACGTTAAGTAAAAGAGGGGCCCAAAACTCTGGCCTGAATTTTATAAGATCGATAGGGAACCCATCTGGACCGGGGGCCTTGTTGCCCAGACTTTGATTAATAGCGTCCTCTGATATTGATATTGGAATTCGGCTGACGACCTGATTGTCAAGGGTATCTATACACTGGGGACTAGCAGTATATATTTTAGAAAAAATGGGTTACCCAGGCTTCGCTCGTTATGTTGCAACCTAACGGGGTAAGTGTGATGCCCAATGATCTCAGTGACTTGGCAGCTGTCCAGAAACCGTATGAATTATTAAGTCTAGCGGCACAGGCCAAGTTATTCCATTGTACCTTTATGATATCGTCTTTCCTCTGCTTAGTTACTTTTTTATAGGCATGCCTCAAAGATCTAATACGGTTGGGGTCCATGGGAGAGGTTGAGAGAGCGACCCTAAGCTCTCTGTTTGCCCGAGAGCAGGCTCTATTGAATCGCCTAGGATTGGTATTGGATACCAATGCTGGTCTTGAAATCAATTCTTTTATGCCTGCACATAGGACGACAAAAGCAGGAACTACCCCTAGATTAGGGTCAACGGGTGAAAGACAAGCCTCACAAAGTGTTTGATGGATTTTTAACATTTTTTCAAACACACTACTGCAATCCATTCCTTTCCACTTAACCCTTAAATTATCTGTTGATAGTTCAAGGTTTCCGGCCCCTATCTCCTTTCTAAGGTCAGATCTTGATACAACCTTAAGTAAAACTGAAATTGGATTATGATCCCCAAAAGTGGATGAAATAATCCTCTGCTTTGACCAAGTAATCTTCCACCATTCGTTCTTTAAAAATTATATGTAGTTTATCCTAAATATCTTACCCAAATAGGCGTGAACCTGTAAATGGGATCCTCAATGTCATTCATCGTAGTGCGGAATCAGCATTCCAACCCTTTAGAAATAAGTTCCGTCTGGCTGTAACAGAGGCTCCACAGGATAAAGCCAATGCCCTGACTGAATCAAAGGCAATATCCATTAGAAATTCCTCTGCCTGTCCATAGATTCCAAAAGATTTGGACTCCTTCCAACTTTTAGCATTGTTTTAAATAGAGTCTTGTAGTCAGACAACAATGACTGCCCCACATATGCTTCATAAACTCCGGGGCGCAGAGCGAGATGGGAACCAGCATAAACCTGCTTCACTTAATAATCAATCTTTTTATCTGCCGCACCCTTAAGGATATTTTCTTCAGCCATTGAGGGGCAGCCCACTAGAACAGCAACAATCGAGAACATATGTACTGATTCTGGCAGTTTATCATTGATCCCTTGCAATGGATAGACTTTTGCCATAAAACGAGGCAAAGTAATCCTCTCCGAAATATTCATTAGTTCAATAGTACATACATAACAAACTCATGAATGGGTAGCGCTCTGCCTAACTGTTTATTTAAATTGCCGTCAATACAGATTCTATGGATTTTTCAGCAACACCCACATGTTCTCTGGCTTATACAAGAATTTCGAGGAACATGTCTTTGGAAACATATTTCCCATTATGTTCAAGTATTCCTTGAGACAACTCATCAGAAGAATTGGAGCTTAAGACATCAGAATAAAGAGTAGGTCCCACTGCAGATTGAGACCCTCCTTTCTTCTTCTTTAAGGAGGATAAAGTCCCCAAAATTAACTTTTTCAACCTTTCCTCCACTCCTGACTTCCTCTTCTTAGGTGGAGGTGAAGGAGAACATGAACAACTTGCAGCAGAGGAGGTTGAAGAGGAACAATGCATCCCCTTCTCCAAGTGTTTCCCCATTGAAAATAATCATGAATCGCCACAGCACAAGTTACGAACAACCAGCTTTCTCCCTGAAAACAAAAGAATTAGCACAGAATATATCCTTAATTACCTTAATTTCCTGACAAGGCTTCATACCACATACCATGCAATCTTCAAATCCGAATGCTGTCACTGCACACGCGTGGATTCAAAAACTACCAGGAAAGCCAAAGAATGACCTGCACAGCTCTGGCAATGACAAGTCTCTTTTATTTTGCAAATCAATCTGTAAGCATTTCTTTATTTTGAAATAATACTGAAAAATCCACAATGTTACATAACACGACTTGTCTAAATTGGATGCCTCCCCTTTGATGTTACCTATGGTCAATGTCCTGAATGCAGAAGAAGCAAGCTGCACAACACCCGCATCAGACACGGGGGCCAAAATGGCAGGCATAAATAGCGGTCCCTACAACCGTACCCCATGTCACCTAACAGTGATGTCCCAGGAGGCAGCCACTGCTCCGAATTTGCTCTGCCGCTCACTCGTGGGTTACAGGGGACTTTCAAAGCCATCCAGAGAGAGACACCCCTGAATTTCAAGGTGGAGATGAAAGCCAGGCAGTCACTTCTGTGTCCCATATTGTCCCAGTTGGAGATGAAACCGGATGTGCCAAAGTAAGGCTAGGATAATTATAACACTTAGGGCATCATTGCAATGACAGGTGGACAAAGTCCGCTCGCCACCGCAATGGCAAACGAGACTGCCCACCATAGATGCGGCGGTCCCGCCATGCCAATCAGGGTGCGACCGCCACCATGGCGATCGCATCCCACAATTTTTACAATGCGGTGGGGGGTGCTGTGAGCAGCACCCGCTGCAATGTAAAAAATGCATGTTGTGCATTTGCATGCACAATGTGACAGGCACCGCGCAGTGCCTGCCACCTTCTGCATGCAAATGTAGGGGGTACCATAGGTACTCCCCATGTGCACCCCCCAACACCCTGGGACCGCATGCCTTTTCATGGCGGCGAAGACACAAATACGCACGTATCATAATATGGCGGGCTGTGCCTGCTAGGCACCGCCACCATATTATGGGCCAGCACCGCACAGCAGGCAATGATAACGATTGCCTGCCTGCGGTAAAGCGGCGGACTGTTTTTCCGTCCGCCGCTGTGACCCCACCATTCTAATAGGGCAGTGGGTAAATGGCCGGCAATCAGGGAAAGATGTCAGACGGATCGCCACCTCCGGTCACGGCGGTGGCGATCCGCCCGACATCAAAATGGTCCACTTAGCCTGTGGGTGGGTGGGGTCAGCAAGCTTTTCCTGTTTTGTTTCATGTCTCTGATTGGACATTACTCATTAGTATTGACTGGGTCGAGGGGCTTAGAGGTAATGGGGGAGCCATACATAATATAGCCTTCCTTCCTGGTCCCAAATAAAAAAAATACATGGCGTCCTGACACCCACCCCCTCCACTCTCTGTGCCGTCCCTTCCCTCTCTGCTTTCCAGTGCTGCTCTTACAGGCTCTCAGACAGCCCAGCCAGAGCAGCCTGAAATTCCTTTATGATAAAGCAACAGGGGTTAATAAGTTCTGGTACCCACCTTTTCTACGTCATAGCAGTGAGGTACTGGATTTAGAGTCCACTCATTCACACCAATGGCAGTCTATGAGAGCCATGCATAACAAAATAATATTGCCTTCTCATGCAGCTCAGCTCCAAAGCCTCATGCATCTTGCTGATTGCATCTTCAGACACAGTCTCCATTGGTTAACTAGACTGTTTGTTGGCCCTGCTTTCCTCAGCATGATTTACAATCGTGCGTGCATGTCGCCTTGTCAAATTATAAATAGTGTTTCCAGAACACTTCATTTACCTGCGTGGCTAGAAGGATCAATTAAGTAGAACCATACTCCATGCCCTGCGGTTATATTAGACCATTCATTAGCCCTGCATTGACTGCTGCACAGTTGCCTCCAAACAGGCTTCTAAAAGTCAAATGCTGGTACGCAATTACCTCTGGCGCACCATAGATCACTTTCCTCCACTTTTAAATAAGAAACATGTTATTCTAGGAGGCAATGTTATTTACAATCTGGGTTTTACGCCAAGATAATAAATCAAAAGTCACTCTGATTCTGCAAAGTCATCCGCTTTGTTTCTTATGGCCATGCAGCAACTAAGAGATATATATTGAATAGAAAAACAAAGGTTAAAGCTTATCTATAGTTAAGAAAACAGACATTCAAACTTATATTAAAAAACAAAAAGTTAAATAACACAAACATTTGAAATTTCTCTGTTAAAGTGGTTTTCCACATCTGCAATTGCAGTGCTGCAAAACAACAGTCACTGTATTTTGCTCACAAACCACACAACTATATATAACTATTGCTCGCTTTTCTATTTGACTCTAATTACACCATTTTCATAGTAACTAAAAACATAACATAACTAGTAACACTTATAATTTAACACATAGCAGTATAACCAATAACACACTTTATTTCACTTTACGTTACTCTGGCAAGTGATAGTTGGAGATGATTGGTTTGTGAGCAAAAGAAAGTGACTGTTGTTTTGAAGAACTTACAATAATGTTAGCGAGTGTTATCAATTACAGTTGTGTAATAGAAATAAAACAAAGAAATGTCAAATGTTTGTCTGTGGAACTATTAAAAAAAAAATAAGTTTGAACATATATTTTCCTAACTATAACTACCCTTTTACCCCTTGACCGCAGCGCAAATTCTGCCATGTTGCTGGGGAAATAATGAGTGGGCGGGGTTCAGACGGCCCCCGGCTGCCTACTGTGCATGAGATTCATTGTGGGTGAGGAAAGAGACTGCAGCATTGTTAGGCAGCTTGTTATTGCTCACCAACGCCCTTCTCAACATCCTTAGTTTTTTTATTACTCTCCCTTCCATTCCGTTATTTATCCTTTCCTTGTTTGTGTTTTTTGTTAGTCCTCTTGACCTGTTAGTTAAAAAATAAAAATACAGAAACAAAGGTAAACATTCAGAAAAGAAGGAAATAATTGGTTCTTTTCAGAACTACTCATATATTAGGTGTATCTTTAATCCACAGAAGCATATGCATGTGTGGCACTCCTCTTGCTTGAAGCTGTTTTCTACAAAATAAATCAAGAACCTTTACAATGAGAATTTCTTTTATGTTGGTCAAGTATTGAAGCATGGTTTGAAATTTCTTGTCAAAATATCTAAAAACATTAGCAGGATCCATGGAGTATTATTCAGATGTAGATTTGGTGTTAATGTGTGCAATGTTAACAAGTACGAAACCAAGTTGGTGGTCCTAGGTTTCTGAGCATAGATTTCAATTCTCCATGTCTTCAAAACCAATATAAATTTGTCTTCGCTGACATGCCATAATGTTGATCAAGTTCTATTCTAGGCTCTCATCTTTCTACTGCAGTTTCTGGACAAAATAGGGAAAAGTTTTGTTATTGAAATCAGTTCCAGTGGCATCACATGTGCAACGGCACAGGAAGTGACTGAAAGTTCACTTTCGTACAAGAGTATGGCTACGAATGTGAGCACCACTCTAGTCCTATTCCATTTCATGTTTTTGATGTGACCAGAAGCAACAGCCGAAGATGAAGAAGATGCGTCGCCGCGGCTCCCTCTCCCGCTAGCGGCACTGTTACCGCTTCAGCCTTCAGCCCAGCCCCAGTTTCGGCCCCCGCTTTCATTAGCGTGGGTAGGCTGTGGCTGTGGACTGCAGACCAGATTGCAGACCGAACTTCGGATTGCGATGATTCGTTATGGTAGAGGTGGTAGCGGTGTGCAGCGGTACCCCCCTCACGACTCCCGTGACTCCCCAGTGACTCCCCCGTGGCCCGTGACCTCGCAGCCTGGGGGGACGGTGGCAGTCAGTCCATCATCTCTCTCAGTCTGTTGTCCCTTAGCCCCAGTTGCAGCTGCTGCAATGATGTGAGCAGGGCTGTGGTGAATGTAAGGTGAGGCAGGTGAGGGGAGCTGCAAAGGAGCTGCGGTCATTACCCGGCGGAAGATTTGGGAGGCGAGAGACTGCGGGAGACCGCGAGAGATTGCAGACACGCGAATACTCAGAGGAGCGACAGATTCGAGACATTCACAGGGCAATGTCGAGACAATGTGGCAATGTGGGAGCCAGCAAGCTTGGGTGAGGGTGAGGGCTGAACTGTAGAGGCCCTCCCGGCTCCACTTTATTCTCCCTGCCCCCAAAATTCAAACAGACTTTAAAACTCTCAAGCCTCAAGTCTCAAACCTCAAACACACCCCCAACAAACCTCTAACTTTAAACTTCAAAACTTCAAACCTTAACCGCCAGAACCACCGCCGTTTTCCCTCCCCCACTCATCTACATATTTATCCTCCTATTCACGTACTCACCTACCCACCTCAGTTGTCTCCCTGCCTGAAAAATTGACTGCTAAACAAATAACACGATCATCTACAGGGAGGCTGGGAGACAGAGTGGTCTGGGGGGACGAGGCCACAGCTGGCCTCCAGTGCGTGTCCATGGCGTCTTGCAGAGGCGGCCTGTCTAGTTCAAGAGCAGCCTACAATTCAGCCCTGAGTACCCTCTTGCCCTCCAGCCCACCCTAGCCCCGCCACCAACCTTCATTCACCACCCGCAAAGACCACCTTCAAAAAACAATGGTCACCAGTACTAGTACTAGTATTGCAACAAACATACAGGAAGGAAGGACAAGGAAAAGGACAAGGAAAATTAGACACGGCGCAGCAGGAGTCGCCCACGCCTACGCCAGGAGTTCACAGTTACCCTGATTACTTAAGGCCATCCAAGAGTCATCAGGCATTGGCAGGAATATAAAAAAAAACAAAAAACACAAATCCAATCCACAACCAATCGGAGGAAAGAAATCTGCAAAACAAGTAAACAATCAACAACAACAAAACTACAGCCAATCAACCCCACTTACTTCACTCACTTCACTTACTTCACTATCTCATCAATCAACTAACCAACCAACTTGGCCATTCGTTTAACCAATCACCAGGAACTACTAGGAGCCTGACCAAAAAAACCAAAAACTCAGGATGAGATCAGGGCAAGTAAGGAAGGGCCCATCAAGGTCCACCAAAAAAGGTGCAAAGAAACTGTATCTTTGTGAACTTTTGGAAAAGTCACCGACGGCGTCTACGCCTCTCCAAACACTTGCAAACTCAAGAAGAGTTTTTGATCCACAGCCAGTACATGCCCAACCAACCGCTGAAAAGCTAAAAATTGTCTCAACAGAATAATCAAAACCCACAAAACTCAAGGTATCATTAAGGGACTATTTTAGGACCAGTACAGGCGATAGCACCAAAGAAAGTAACCAGCCCCTCGGACAAGCTGCAGGTACCCCCCACCCCCCGCAGGTACCACCCCAGCAGCCACTGAGTTATTGCCACATCAAATTATGGTTCTGCCTCTGATCAATGGGGGCCCTACAACCCGACACAAACTAGCTCCTCACTAACAACAGAACTTCTTATTAAAGGAGCTTTAGAAGCCCTAGACGACAACCAATCACACCAGGCTTTTTTTCAACCACTAGTTCAGCGTACAGTTGAAACAGAACAAGCTTCCAGTGTAATTACCTCTAAAGACGTTCACCTGTCATCTTTTCATCCATTTTCAAACCCATGCCTGTTTTCTCCATTTGCATTTAACTTTTCAATCGCATTAAAACCTGACCATCAAACAAAGAGCGCTAAAGTCTTACTACCACAGGTCATGACCTGCCCGCAAGCTCTCCTCAGTAATCCAGACCAGCCAGAGTCGGATTTTTTTTTTGGTAAAGTGGATCAAGGGGACCAAGTTGATCTAACAGTTATCCTAGAAGGGTAGAATAGCAACATAATACACAACTCTTTTGATCTATCGTTCTTCACCACTGAACACAATAAGTCTATAGCGCAGGACAGATCTCCATCAACCAACCTCAACCTTAACAACCTATGGTCTCAATTATTACAAACCTTCCAAACAACGTCAGCAGCATTAACATACCACTCGGATAAGATGGATCTGCAGGTACATCTACTAAACACACTCGCGGTGTATATCGCTGGGATCAACCAAAAACTGGAGGCGCTTAATGCTCTTATCATACAAGCCCAAACGAAAACTCAACTGGTCCAATCAGTATGCTGCTGCTCTCCCATAATCGATTACTTATCATCTCTGTCCCAATTTCTCTAAGCAGTTCTAACGGAAATAAAGAAGCCCCTAGTGTGCGAGTCATCAGACCTCTCACCTCAGGCTCCTAGCCTGGCACAGGGTTCATCTCACCTGAAAGTCCAAACCCGACTTCTTTCCCCGCACACCATGGAGTCAGCGGACGGTAAAGCAATCCCCACCAAACCGTTCAATGAACATAACACGAATCGGCTGTCAAAAATAAAAAAGAAAAGACAACGAAAAAGCCGGAGTAAACAAACAAAAGAAATTAAAAACACAAATGTGAGTAACCCTTCAATGAGTAACACAGAGCTTCCGGGAAAAGCACCCTCGATATCACCGTCGAAAGGAGAACAGTCGAGCCTGCAGCTAACACGGAATCAGCAGGTTTCACAGATAGAATCCCCACATCAGACCAGTCGACTGTCAGGGCCACCTCAACTTCTGGGGCGCCCCCTGCAGCCACAAATTCAAGCAAAACCTGGCCTTAAACAACAATCTTCACAACGTGGCCAGCACTCGAAGTATGGCAACGGGGACCCTCAACCTCCAAGATGCCAGCTCGAGAAGCTAGTTCCTCTCGTGTCCATATTGCTGAGAACAACAAATTGCATACACAGTGTATAGTTACAGAACCTGGTTGTAAGAACCTCATTAATTTAGAAACTGTCACCAGTCGGTGACCACAAGTAAAAGTCCCTTTACCTCATCCCTAATCACTGATCAGAGCGAACCTCCCCTTCCATCGCCCACCATATTTACATCGAAAAAGCCCATTGAAGAAAAATCAAAGCAAATACAGCTGGTAACAACCAATGAGGGTTGTGAGCATCCAAGCAACACCCAACGTGCCAAATTGCTGCTCATACCAGAATATACCTCTAGAGGCTCTCACAATAGCCTCAATTGAGGGAACATGCTAAAACTCTTTAAATCATTTTCAGATCTAAATCACCTACAATCGAGAGACATAATCACCATTGAATGTATCCCAACTACTGGATCTAAAATGGGTGAAGCAACGCAAGTAACACTGGCATCCCCTGCAACCCGGGACCTGGTTTTGATGAAAACCGACCAATTAAAATCCTGGGGTATAACAACCACAACACCAAGCGCTCCTCGCTATCCCTCAATACTGGAAAACAATCAGGCTTGTATTTACAGCTCCTCTTTGGCGCCCTTTCCAGTACTGGGGTCCACGAGAAACATCTCACCAACAGTAATCCCAGAGTCTACAACAGATCAGCGAAATTTCGACGAGTAGATTGGTTATGGTTGCCAGGGGCCCTATCCAGAAACCGGACCGATTGACCCAACACTAACCACGGCCTAACAATATGCTCTTGGAACATTAAAGGATTTGGGCAGGAAAACAATCTGCTGCCACTATGGACTTTTTAAAAGAACACAATAGCCTTCTTTTACAGGATACATGGTCAGGAGAAAGCATCCCAATAGTAGGCTACCAGGAGTTCATGACACCCGCTACTAGGCAGTCCAAGTTTGGTAGACCGAGCAGCGATCTCTCGCTATAGATATCAACCAAACTATCCCAATGCACAGAACAGATTACATTTGACGAGGATTTGCTCTCTGGAATTATTCTGGGAAATTCACTTATGGATTCTCAGCTGCTCATCCTCAACGTCTATATCTCCCCCTGCACCACTAAGGGAAAATTTAAAATGGACTGCTTGATTAACACCATCTGTAACCTATTTGGTAAGTACGGCTTCCCTCATAAACCATATACTCAATGAACTGCCACTTAGGATTGGCCCGAGAAAACGAATCCCTCAATTCTGCATCTCAAAAGCCACAAGGAAATTAAGAACTGACAAAAACCGAGCACTTGATTGTCAAGAAAGAACCCCACTAATAAAATCAACTTTAACAACTATAAGCAAGCTCAAGCAGCTTTTAGAATCTCAGCACAAAGGGAAAAACAAGCAGCCTCGGATCAATTCTGGCTGAAGCTCATCTATGAAAGTAAAAATCCTAACTCTAAGCAAATTTTGGTCCTCGTAAATAGGAGCACACAATGTACAAGCAGTAACGGCAGTGCAAATATCAGTGAAGCCGTTTGGAGTAGGTTTTTATCACTCCACTTTAGGGACATCAAAGTAAAAGATGCTTACATCAAATCCCCCAGTTTAGTTAACTATATGATCTCACCCCCGGGACTGGAGACCCCCAGATGAGCACACCCGCAAAAATACCGCCTGAAGAACCAACACATAAGGAATCAGCAAAAAAGAACAATATAATGTTAGAGACCACGGTGACACCAGACAACTTAACAAATAAGATCTCGCTCTTTATAACGAAAGCCAGAGCTAAAGGAGCCGCAGGCCCGAATGGTCTCCCCCAGGCGATGTTTAAATCCGATGTCAACCTATGTTCAGAATACCTGAACCCCTTGTTTCTCTACTGTTTCTGTACTGTTGACTAAATAACACCGTTCCAGAGTCTTGGCGAGGTGCAACCATTCACCCAATCTACAAAAGTGGGAAGAGAAACTAGCCTAAAATTTATCGAATGATTGCACTTCCCAACGTGGAGTCTAAGGGGTCCATTAGGATGGCGGGCGGGGGTCCCGACGCCAGCATTAGGATGTGCCCGCCACAGTGGCGGGCAGATCCTGCATTTCTAACATTGTGGCGGGCGGTGCTCTCAGCACCGCCCGCCACAATGCTAGAAATGCATTTCTGCATTTGCATTAACAAAGCAGCAGGCACCGCGCGGTGCCTGCCGCTTTGTTAATGCAAATGAAGGGTACCCCCTCATGTGCAATACCCCCCTCCTTCACTCTGGGGGCCCGCAGGGGGCCCCCAGACTGAAGACCGCATGCCTTTGCCGCCACGGAAAGGCATCACCCTCAGCCCATCATAATATGGCTGGCGGTGTCTGCTTGACACCGCCACCATATTAATCATTTTCCGCCCTGGCCGCAATGCGACCGGGGCGGAAAAGTGGTGGGCGTTGTTTTGCTCCGCCGTGGTTCCCCCTGCCATTCTAATATGGCGGGGGGGAATACAAGGAAGGATGGCGGGCGGATTGCCCCTGCCAGGCTGGCGGTGGCTACCGCCAGCCTGGTGGGGGCAATCCACCCGCCATCCTAATGGACCCCTAAGTATTATGCAAGCATTCTTTTGGAAGAGCTACAGGCCTGGGCCGAAATTACCTCGCACCTTCCCTTTAATCAGACGTGCTTCGTGGCCAACTCCAATACTACAACCAATTTGCTAACATTAACAGTCTTGATGGAGAAAGCGACGGTCCAACAAACCCAGCTGCACGTTGCTTTGTAGACTTTAAAGCGGCCTTTGACCGTGTGCCTAGGGGTCTGTTATGGAAGAAATTAAAATCGTGTGGCATACCCCTGCCTCTCCTACGCGCAATAGTACAACTCCATTCTGTAACATGGATAAGAATCATGCTGGGTGAAGGCTCTTATGTCTAAAGGAAGATACGAACAGAAACTGGCGTCAAACAGGGTTGTGTGTTGGCCCCACTCCTTTTTAATTTGTTTATATCTGACCTATCTTCAGCACTCAACAGTGTAAATTGCCATCCTCCTCAATCAGACGAAACCCGCATCAGCAATTTGCTGTATGCCGATTACCTGGTGTTGTTAAGCCACACAAAAGTGAGTCTCCAGAGGTTACTGAACGAACTGCTCCTATAAACAACAAGAAACTGCCTAGAACTGACCTTGTCAAAACCTAAACAATATCCTTTGGGGCAAAAGAGGTCAACAGAAAGGTGGTATTTTAATGACACAAAGCTCGAACCAACTTCCAGTTATAAATATTGGGGCATCTACTTGGACACCAGATGTACATTTGCCAAGCATAAAGAAGCATTAAAACTAAAAGCCCTGTTGTTAGAAGCTGCTGCTGCAAAATTGCCAAAACAGTTACTTGGCCCAAGCCTAAGTCCCATGCTGAAAGTGATGAAGGTTAAGGTGATCAATTCCTTGATGTATGGTCACGAGATCACTAGGGGCACAATTAATACATTAATACACAAACTAACAACCATAATCTTTAAGCAAGCTTTTCAGTTGCCAAGATCTACCTCGCCGGCCCAAGTGTGACTTGGAGTGGGACTACAAGATCACCATGGAGTAGAGGCAGATGCATTTATAAAACTGTGTCATAGACTGCGTTGTGCTTGGGAGGCTTCCTTGGAGGCCCGACTATGGCAGGAAAAAAAATCAGACCAGCCAAAAGCATCGGCAATCCTCGATCGCAGCTTACAGTTATTAGGACTAAAAGACCTTTGGGAAACATATCCGACCTAGCCAGTGTTAAAGATCGCCATTAAAAAACTGTTAGACTGTGGTCCTTTCACTCGGACAGGGAAATACTGTCAAAAAGGAAACACGCTTGGGCTGTAATCTCCAATTTTAAACAGCCGCCCTATCTATCAAGCACATACGCACTTTACAGCAAACAAAGGTTTTTAGCCCTGAGGATGGGTGACTGGCCCATTCTGAAGAACCTCCCCTAATGGCGCCGGCCAGGTTGCAGTACTGAATGCAGGTTGTGTGGCTATCATTCTGAAGCAATGGAACACATCGTTTGTGTATGCCTGGCATGGCTCATGGCCAGGCGGTCATTATTGCGGGATCAATGGATCATGTTGGGAGTTCGATCTTGTCGCCAAGCAATAATGGCCTCTCTAAATCCGGACAACACCAAGTGGAACATTGGGCTTACGAAATTTGTCTACAAAGCGTCAAAACTACTGGAAACCACAACCTCAACGAAACCCTCCTCATCTTAGAATGGCGGCCGAGACAAAAGGCTCAACAACTGAATTAGAGACTACAACATCATAAAATCAGAGCGAGGTCTTTTAGCAGAACATTATTAGCCAATAATGACCTCCCTAATCTTTAGTAATTTAAAACCTACTGTTTTAACATTTATTATTGCCATTTTTTCATTCTCCGAACCAGTGGTGTTTTAAATTGTAAATTTTATTTTAACCAATCAATAAAGTATATTATTATCAGAGTATGAAAATATAAGGAATATCTTGAAAACAATGTGTTTCTTCTGATGTAATCGTATTGCTCGATACTCTGATGCAGAAATGTGTGCTGAAAGATCATCATAGCGTCCACTTTTTCAAGTGGGTAATAAATGGGTTCACTGAAAAATATCGACTCTCTATACTTAAACAGGTAAGTCCAAAATATCAGGAAAAAATATCGATGTCAAAAATATAGGTGTACAAAATATCGTTTTCTATATATATAACATAAAATATTAAATATTAACTATATTAAATAATAAAATGAATTAAAACAAATTAAATTTAAATTTAATATACATTTGAACAAATATAAAAAATAAACTAAGTTTTACACAAAAATATAATAATTAATATATATATGTACTTTAAAAAAATTAATAAACTATTCATTGTAAGTTATTTTATAACTTTAAAACAATGATTTATACATATATATATATATATATATATATATATATATATATATATATATATATATATATATATATATATGATAGCTCCATTCGACCCTTCCTTCGAGACGAAAAACGCACTCACGGGGGTATATATTTGCACAAGAATTTATTTTCGGCTTCTGACCAAAACAACAGACGCGTTTCAGACCTCTAGTCCTTCGTCAGTGTTAGTTTGCGCCATATCTCCCGGCACACTTTATACATTTCACTTCCTGTTAGACATAAATGAAAAGGAAAAAAGGACAATATGCAAACACTCCCAACAGGGCGGCCATTAATAAGTGGATCGATACTAACAGCCATGAACATAATTACAATGCGCTGTGACCCTTTGATATACTAATGCCAGTTTTTTCAAATCATTAATGAAAAAATAAGAACAATCTCGCTGATGAACTGACTGTAGTGGGAAATGTAAGTTTAAAGATTTTTAATAGTTTAATGTTTTAATTTATACTAGAATGTTAGTTTCACAAATGTTTATGGTATTGCTAAATATATATATATATATATATATATATATATATATATATATATATATATATATATATATATATATTTAGCAATACCATAAACATTTGTTTATTATTAAAAATTAAAAAATAAATAAAAACATATTATAATGTTAAATGCATATGACAAATCCCTAAAAATAATATATTACATCAACTAAAAAATACTATTGAAAACAAATAAATATTTTTAATTGAAAAATATTTTGAAAAAACATTAATTATTACATACATTTAGTTTTTCTTCCTACCCTATAACTCCACACAATTCAAAACCCAGATCTAAATGAAACAAATGTACTTCCATAACTAACTTGATTAATTACCAATTAAATAACTATTATTAATTCAAAAAAAAATTTAAATTCATATAAAGTAGTTAACTTCCCACACTTTATCCTTATAATCCCCACAACACAGAGTTAAATTAAACTGTAAAAAAATAATTACACAATTAAAACTTATTTTCAATTAAAAAACTGATAGCATTTAACAACTAATTATAAAATTAATATACTCTCCACCTTTTATCCCTATAAAAGTAATATTCACACATAACAAAATAAACAATTGCCCTAATTAAAAATCAATTAAAAATTCAATTAGTTAATATTATACTACTAATTATGAATTAATTATAAATTACTTCCCACCCTTCCCACCCTTCCCCCTGTAAACCCCACAACCTAAACATAAAATGAATTACATATTTCTCCTAATTAATTTTCAATAAATTAATGTCAATTAACAACGAATTATTCATTAATCAAAATTACATTACTTCCAACACTTTAACTCTATAAACTTCGCAACCTACACCTAAAATTAATCACACAATTTCCATATTAAATTTTCAATTAAATAATTATCATTAATGAACAACTTACTAATTAATTAAAATTAAATTACTTCCCACCCTTTAGCCCTATAAACCCCACCACCTGCACCCACAAAATGTACATATTTCCCATAATTAATTTCCAATTAATTAACAACCAATTAATAATTAATAATAAATTACTTCCCACTCTAAAAACTATAAAATCTCTATTAAATAAATATGTTATATGTTATGTTATATGCACTTATAACGCGCGCGGCTAATCAGGATTGTCCCGGCGCGGTACCTTGCAAGAGGGTGGGAGTCAGCCAGAAAAGATTATACAAAGAGCAGTGTTTTCAGACGTTTCCTGATCAGCTTAGCATCTTGGATACAACGCAGTTCCAAAGGGAGTGCAATCCAGGCCACTGCAGCCTTACAGGCTGAAGAGCTGCCGCCCATTCTCGCCCGGCGAAAACGTGGAATCACTGCAAGGAACTGAGCCATAGACAGCAGGTTTCTTGAGGGCATGTAGAATTTAAAACGCTTCCTGAGATAGCCAGGGCCAGACTGATACAGGGCTGCGTGCACCATGGTAGGCTTTAAATCTCACTCTTTCCGCAACCGGCAGCCAGTGGAGATCACGCAGATGTTGTTGTATGCTTGACGTTCGAGGGATATTCAATAAAACCCTGGCTGCGGCATTCTGCATAGACTGAAGTTTTTTCAGCTGGTATCCAGGAACGCCCACATAAAGAGCATTTCCGTAATCAATGCGCGACAGTATCAGGGAGAGAGTGACCATCTCTTTGGCCGGCTGTGGTAAAAGTGGTAGAAACTTCCTAAGTGATCTTAGGACAGCAAAACATTGGCCTGCTAATTTTTTTATCTGGGTGGTAAACCTGGGAACCTCATTAAACCAAATCCCCAGATTTTTTACAGGTTGTCCCTCTGAATTGGGTCCTTGATATTCAGCTGGCCAGAGGGATTTTTTGAATTGAGAGGGAAAGGTGCCATACAGGAAGATCTCAGACTTATCCTCATTGCACTTAAGCTCCGCAGCATGAAGCCATTTAAAAATGGCTGATAAACAGGCTCTGGCCTGAACCGGAGAAGAGGCATCTTTACTCCAACTGAAAAGGAGCTGGGTGTCATCCGCGTATGCGATGATCTTAGCCCCCAGCTTCTCTGCCAAATAAATCAAAGGAGTCATATAAATATTGTAAAGGAGAAGGCTCAGGGTAGAGCTCTGAGGACTCCGGTGGACAGAGCTTGTGGCGTAGATGGAAACGGGGGCATCCAAACTTGCTGAGAGTGTTGGTCATTAAATGAGCCAACCCAACTCAACGCGGAACCTGTCACCCCAATGTCAGCCAGCCGGGCCAAAAGCAGCGAGTGTGGGATGGTATCAAATGCCGCAGAGGGGTCTAATAAAATCAGAGCTGCTCTGCCACCTGCGTACAAACACTCTCTAATGGCCTCAGTCACCTCAACCAAGGCCCTAAATCCCTAAATCCAGATTGAGCTGGGTGGGACAAGCCTTCGTCTTCCACAAAGGCAGTAAGTTGTTTATTCACTACCTTCTCGCAGACTTTGGCCATGGCTGGAAGTAACGAAATTGGTCAGTAGCTTGCAGGAATCAAGGGATCAAGCAATGGCTTTTTCAGCAAAGGCTTTAATAAATTAAAATAATAATGTAGTTATTATAATTAAATTACTTCCCACCCTACTCCCCTATAAACCCACAACCCGCTACATAACTAAAAAACAAAAAATTTAATTAAAATAAAATTGATAACTACTAAAAATTAAACACATATATTTAAAAACATAAACAATTCTTATAGAAAAAATGCATCACCTACATTTAAAATATATACTAAAATACATAACACTAATTAAAAAATCGATATTTTAAACAACTATATTTTTGCAAATGACATTAATGACTTCTCCTGGGTAATTGTCGCGCTCTAAAAATTGCAAAAACATAAACATAAATTCAATATTACTTACCTTCAAATCCATGTTCTTGACAATGATATTCTTGTACTCGATATTTTCAATCCACGATATTTCCAAGTTGATTTTCATCGAGTTTGACATTTTTTGCCTTGATATTCTGTCTCATTAACGAATAAATGTGGATAACGTCTTGCTTCCAATGTTTATTCTCAAACACTAATTCGCTCTTTCTAGCTTCCCTCATCTGATAGAGTTCTAAAGCATCACCCATCCTATCACCTGAGTGAAGTGGGTTTATACTGCAATGTTCATATATTTTTTTAGCGTGTCCACAAATGATCTTTTTGTCCAGGAACATTTTTTGTTCCAGAGATGAATAAGAGGGTGATATAAAGTGTTCTATGTCCAAATCTTATAGTACTTTTTGAAGGTAAGATTGTGGACCTTGTCAGTACTTATTTGTTTCTGCCAAAGTTTTTGTCTGTTGTAAGTACTCCCTTGACTACAACAAGTAAAGGTTCCTCAAATTTGTGTTGTATTTCAAGAGTAGTAATGTTTTTCTTTTAAACCTAAGGGAACGAAAACTACTTTCCCTTTCAGTGCATGAACTAATTCAAGTAGATTTATACTGCAATGTTCATATTTTTCTACAGTTTGACCAGGAATGATTTTTGTCCAGTAACATTTTCTGTTCTGATAGATAAATAAGAGGGCGATATAAAGTGTACTATGTCCAAATATTATAGTAGATTTTGAAGGTAAGATATAGCTTTGTGGACCTTGTCAGTACCTATTCGTTTTTGCCAAATGTTTCTGTCTGTTGTAAGTACTCCCTTGGCTACAACAAGTAAAGGTTCCTCTAATTTGTGTTGTTTTTCAAGAGTAGTAATGCTTGTAGTTTTTTTTTAATCTAAGGGAAAGAAAAGTACTTTCCCTTTCAGTGTATGAACTAATTCAGGTTATTGGAAATTTCCTGATTTTGGTTGCATCCCAATAATCATTTAAAAAGGATGTACAGTTTGTATTAAAATTCTTTCATATATATTCCATTATAGTAGCTCAGACAGTATTGGATACATTTCCAATTTTTTTATGAATACTCCAGGAAGGCATTAAGTCATAACTTTCTTCCACAATTAAATATAGCCAAAAATGTTCAAGCAATTCTGTTCTCATCCTCAGTTTTGCTAACAAGGTCTGTAGTTTTCACTTGTTAGGTCTCGCCTAGGCAGTGCGTGCTCTGTCTTCGAGGCATGGTATTCAGTCAATGGGCTTTAAACAAACCTAGCACTTTCCTTTTTTTTAATATATTTTATTATTCACAGCAGCAAATTATATACAGCTTTATATCATCAAAATAACGAAGAATACATACAATACATCCGTGCATAAATAAGTAAGTAAAAGGCAGCTTTGACCAGTAATCCAAAATTACACAAATAGCCAATATACCATTCAATACATTTCGAATCAGTCCTCATAATATTCACGAAAAGCCCCCCGAATATTTATACCAACCTGTCTCTTCCTAAGACCTTTAACAGAAAATAGCCCCCATTCCAATTTATACAAATTATACATTCGAGCTCGCCATACTTCAAATTTTGGAGGGTCTTTCTGCAGCCACTCGGCTGCAATGCAAAGACGAGCTACAGTCATAGAGAAAAAGAGCAAATATCGATGTTGATTAAGAACATTCAGAGAACTATTTGTAGGCGTCTTTCCCAATAACATCATAGCAGGAGTAATGGTCAGAGGAAACTTTACAACCAATGAGAAAAACTTTTCTATATCTGTGATATATCTATGTAATTTATCACATTTAAAAAAAACATGAATACTGTCTGCATGGCCCTCCCCACATCGAAATCATTTCCCCTCGTCCCCGCTCCCCCACTTAGCCATCCGTGCGGGGTATAATATAATTCAAATAAAGTCTTAAAAACTGAATTTTCATATTCGCAGACATCAATACTTCTCTAGACACACCAATGAGTTCCTTAATCAAAATAACTGATTCTCCCAGTCCTTCAATCCATTTCCTATTATGCCTATCAAGATCATCTGACCTTCCAGCAATCAAAACCTGATATAGAGGTCCAATTTTAAGCTGTCGTCTAACCCCCTCTACAACATCATCAGGTCGCATATTAACCTTGATTCAAAATAAAAAGTCCCTAATTTGCAAAAATTTTAAAAACTGTGCTCTGAGAAGATCGTATTGTAAGGCTAATTCATCAAATGTTTTACATACACCGTCGGGAGAATACAAGTCCCCTAATTGCCTAATACCTTTCTTTCTCCAATTTTGAGAAACATTATCCCCAAATATTCCAGGCAAACATTTAAATGCATTCAGGGGAGAATAATATGAGATTGTCCTGAGTGTCTTTAATTTTCGGATAGTTTTCCAAACTTTAAACGCACGAATCAATACTTTAAATCGTGTGCGTTTAAAATAACTACCATCCAATTCTATAAACAAGCAATTGGGCCTATAAGAATTTCAAAAATTGTAGGTACCGAAGCATTATTAACCGCTCCCTCCCCAGTGATTAACACCTGCATTTTCAATAAAAAGCATGTTACAAAATATAAGGCAAAATCAGGTACCGCAAGGCCCGCTCTCTCGAGAGGTAAGGCCATAAATCTCATCGCACGTCTGGGCCTGCCAGGACTCCATATAAATTTCCCACAGATAGACTGCAAGTATTGTAATCTGGGCTTTAACACGTCCAGAGGTATCGACCGAAATATATAAAGGACCTTGGGGAGGACATTCATTTTAATGATATTACAACGTCCAATTACTGTAAAATACAAACGGTCCCACCTATCCAGAGAGGCTTTTACTTTATGAATAAGCAGGTTCCAATTTGCAACCATTAGCTCAGACATCGAGACTCTAATTTGTATACCCAAATAGGTCACCTCTCTAACTACCCTTTCGTCTTCCCATAATATACTATCAGAGCTTAGAATTTGCATTTTCAACTCATTTAATTTATATCCAGCAACCAAGCCAAATTCTTTGGCTAAACGCTCAATCTCCTTAATCGCCAGAGATGGGTTCACTGTCGTCACAGCTGTATCGTCCGTGTAGGCGAAAACATGAAAATCGATAATTATACACCTGGAACGGAGGGATACAGATATTATGCGACAGTTTTTCTATAAAAGTATTTATATACAGGGCAAACAATAAGGGTGAACAAGGGCAAGCCTGTCGGGTGCCCCTAGTTATGGTCACCGTTTCCGAAAGCAGTCCCATTACAGAGATCCTAGCAATAGGATCTCTATATAATGCCTGCAATAAACAATACAAGACATTTTTTACCAAATCCAATTATCTCCAAAAGTTGCCACAGATGATCCCATTAGACGCAGTCAACCGCTTTCTCCGCGTCCAATAAAATCAATGCTAAATCCCTCTTTTCAGTCCCTGCAATATCAAATAACGTTACGACTTTGTTCACATGTGCCACAGTACCCCGCTTAGGAATAAAACCGTGTTGGCTCAATGAGACCAGGGGTGTTATAATTATAGACAAACGACTGGCCAAAATTTTAGAATATATTTTATTATCACTATTTAATAAAGAGATTGGGCTAGTTCCTGCGGCTTATCCTTTGTACAAAACACAGCAATTGTAGCATCTGACCATGACTGGGTGGATGTCCGGCCTGTGCTAACTGTACTACCTTTAACATCTCTTCTTTAATTAAATGAAAAAAAAATCCTATAAACCTCCACCGGAATCCTGTCAGGCCCTGCCGCTTTGCCCAGTGCCAAACTTTTAACTGCAATTTCCAGTTCTTCCATAGTGATCGGCCACTCAAGTTGCTGCGCAAAAGAGGGATCTAATAATTTTAATCCCTCTTCAAAAAATACATTCTGATCCCCAGCAGTTCCCTGCTGCTGTAAAGAGCGGCATAAAACTGTTGAAAGATTGAGAGTATCTGCTGGGGGTCAGAGTGGAGCTCCCCATTCAGATCCCTCAGAGCCTGAATATTCCAAGCAGATTCCTTCATTCGAAGTCTCATAGCCAGCCGTTTCCCAATAGTACTCCAAATTCGTGACTTTGTTGCTTAAAAGTCAAATACTTCCTGGCATTCTCAACACTCCAATACCCAACACATTAGCCCAATGTTTAGCAACACTATCTAATAGACCAGCCAGATCACTCTGGCCTGAAACGATAGCATTAGTTAAAGCACCTTCCGCCTCTGTCAATGCCTCATAATATCGAGCTAGCTCCAATTTATATTTCTTTTGCTGAACGAGGCTGAAACTTAAAACTTCCCCCCGAAAACAGGCCTTAAAGGTATCTCAAACTGTGGCAAAAGATGCTGTACCATTATTATTTTTAAAAAAGCCCTTAATCCAATTACCGATATATTCCTGAAATTCTTCATTTAAGCACAATTTCCGATCAAATGTAAAGTTATTAAATATGGATCTCTTCCTTCCTAAAGCTAATTCAAAAACAATTGGTGCATGATCCGAAGAGACCCTTGGGTAAACCTGAATTGTTGCATTTGTCAATAATGAGATAGGAGCAAAAAAATAGTCTAACCTTACAAATTTTTTATGTGGATGGGAATAAAAAGTGTAACCGACATCGCCCCCCTTAATTTCCCCCATACATTCACCAACCCGTGATCACAAAGTAAATTATAAAGTGCTTTAAAAACTTTGTGCTTCCGTCAACTATATTTATCAGGCCCATCCTGTACAGCTTGATTGGTTAAATTTATATTTATGTCGCCACAGATAATCAATGGTTGCGGCCATGTGGCCAATTCGGCATTTAGCTCAACTAAAACTCCCGCATCATCAACATTAGAACCGTATATGGTGCAAAGCGTAATTTTATGTCCCTTCAAACCACATTCAGCTACAGCCCATCGCCCATTTTTATCCGATAATGTGCGGCCAATCTTAACAAAATTCTGCCTGGCCAGAATAGCTACCCCCCGAATCATACTAGTTTGACCAGATGCAGAAATGAAAGTAAACCCCAATTCGTTCAAAATACCCCTCTTAACCCAAGGAATATGGGTTTCCTGTATACATAGTAAGTCTGGCCTAATATGTCGTAGCTCTGCGGCCACTTTTTGTCGGTTAACTTCATTATTAAGACCTGACACATCAAGTGAGGATATCTTTATTCCTTCACGTGACATTAAAGTTTTTTTTATTTTTAACAATCCCCAAAGCCATCTTTCCCAGGGCCAAGCTGCCCTCTACTACAAACATCCCATCCATTCCTCGTAACCAGTTTCTTAAACATTTTTTTGCTGCTGTGAGATTTTTTTCCCTTTTACACCCCCTATGTGCTCCCTAACCCCCCTGACTTCCTACCCCACTATCCCACCCCTAGTGCCCTCCTTCCACCCTTTGTTAGTCCCCTACACCCTCCCCTCCGCCATTAACAAGGCTTTAGGACTCATAGTCCTGTATATGCGAGCATATCAGCCCCTTGCCTTTCCCTGCAGAGCCCAAAACATAATCTGAAATATTAATATTAGAAAAAATTAAGTAGAGCGGAGTGGTACATAAAGAACTACCATAAGGCAAAAATACCTATCCTTAGCGCTAACATATAATCCCTAATTCCTAATTCCACCCGATTCCCGGAGGCTACAGACAATTTGATAACCAAGACTATATGGAGCGTGTAAATTATGTCGCTAGTGCTATGCTAGTAAAAAAACTTGTTTGCTCCTTAAATAGTACCTTCTGCTTAGCTGGAAACATTAAGAAAGCTGAGGCCCCCTTGGTCTGTAGCTCCAGTATCAGCTGACGAAATTGCCAGCGTAATTCCACTGAGCTTTGGCACAAATCAGGGCGTACAAAAAACTCCACATCCCCAGCCTTCCCCTTCTGATCTGGCCTAGCTCGTGAAAAAACTTCCTCTCGTGCCAAACAGCTATTAAATGATACCAGCATCGCCCTTGGTTTAGTTTCCTGCCCAGGCCTCACTCGTACTTTGAACGGAAATCTATGTGCGTGCTCAATTTCACGGCCCCAGTCCCACCGGGTCACGTCTGGAAATGCTTTTTTAAGCAAATCAATCATTAATCCCCTATGGTCTTGCCCCTCTTTCCCTTCCGGGATTTGAAGAACCCTCAAGTTATAGCGGCGAGCCCGGTTTTCAATATCAGATATTTCCAAACCATGTCCTCTTTAGTTGCCAAGCTATGGGCCATATGTATCATGCAAATTCGCAATCGCAAAGGCCGAAATTCGCAGAATTTCGGCCTTTGCGATTGCGAATTTGCTAAATGGAATGTATGAAGCAAAACTGGTGCAAAATAAGGAATCGCAAAATTTGCGATTCCTTATTTTGCAATTGCATTTAAGGAATCGCAAATTTTGCGATTCCTTAAATGTAATGTATGTAGCAAAAAAAATTAGCAAAATGCCCTTAAGGAATCGCAAATTACCACCAACTTCTAGTTGGTGGTAAGTTGCGAATTCCTTGAAAAATGCAAATTTTTGCATTTTTCAAAGTGCCATGTGACGCACATACATGCCCCTAGGGCATGTATGTGCGCCACATGTGCACCCATGCATATTTCAGGGGTGCAACAGGGTGTCCTTTGGACACCCCTGCACCCTTGAAATTATTCTCAATTTGCGATTAGCAAATTGCAAATCGCAAATTGAGAATAACTTCCCATTCATTCCTATGGGCCTCCTGGCCCATAGAAATGAATGGGAAAGTATTCCTTAATTGCGATTCGCAATTTGCTAATCGCAATTAAGGAATTCTAAGGAATTGCAAAAAAAATTCTATTTTGTACATACATACCCATTTGCGATTCTCAAATAGCGATTTCTTAAAAATCGCTATTTGAGAATTGCAAATGGGTATCTTCATACATATGGCCCTATGTTCTGCTGTTGTTTTCTGCTGTGCCACCTCATCTTCAAGTGTAGATATTCTTGCCTCGACCTCTTTAAACTGAGATGCAAAGTCAGCATGTGATTTTACCAGCCGCTGCACCGAGTTCTGAAGCTTGCAGCGCGAGTCCTGTACCCTTTGGGTTTCCTCCTTGTTTCATCTCTATGCTGCATGATAGACGGATATATCAAAGCCAGAGAGACCTCCTCCTCCTCGGCGCCACCCAGACCCCCCTAAGCCTCTTGAGTCATAGGTTTCAAAGTAGGGTATTTTCCAGTGTCCAAATCCAGCTTCCTAACCGTGTTGGGCTGCCCATCTTCTGACTCCTCCAATTCCTCTGACAATAAACTACTATGATCACTGCCATCACTGCCATCCATCATTGACAATTGAGCAGAGTACTGTATGGCCAAATCCTCACACGAAGACATCGAGTGTTCAGAGAGGGAGTAAAAGTCTCCAGAATCTGCTTCAACATTAACCCGCCTTGGACTGCCTCTTTCAAAATCAGTCCACTTCTAACAGTGCTAACAGCGCTGACCGATACCACTGAGGTGCTAGCCAAGGTGCATTCGCTAACCGGAGAAGGACCAATCTCACCACTCAGGGGCGCCTCAACTTCAGCCACCTCCATTCCATTAGCTTTTCCCCTCTCCTTCTCCTTTTCCTTTTGCTTTTCTTTAGTGTTTGCAAAAAGTGCAGGTATCTTCTTTACACTCTGTGCGTCCCTAACCTTGACTCCCACAGAAACAGCCTTTTGCACTTTACTGCTACTAGGTTCAGTCGCCTCGGCTCCTGACTGTGCCGGCTTCGCCCTCACCTGCGAGGCTGCTCAAGTGCTCTCCGCCGCCTCCGCAGCATTTTCCTCTTGTCCGCACAACTTTCCACGGGATCCTTTTGCGGCATTATACTGAGCTGCTTCAGTATTCAGCGATGTTTCTCCCAACTTCCCTCCACTTGCCCAAGCTAAGCAGCCCAGGTGCAGCGCGAGCTTCGATGATGAAGAGGACGCCCAGCGCCGAGCGCTCAGCACCGCAGCAGCCTCACGTGTGCTTCCACCGACTTTGCAGCCCCGTTCTCGCTCAGTGTACCGGTGACGCTTTAATGATTTTCCCATCCTCCAACTGCTGCCAGTGATGCCGCTACCGTTTACCACGATTCATCAGACACCACTCCTTCTGCTCTACTCCTCCGTGGCTCCAAACCCAGGGTCCGGCAAGAGAGGTATACTCAAGCGTCCTGCACGGTCGCCATCTTGCCTCTCCCACCTAGCACTTTCCATTAGTTCTTTTCTCTGCCTTTACAAATTCCTTTGCTTTCATTGGTGAATAACATAAATTTGTCCCCCTTTTGGGCTGTTGTTTTCTGCCCTGGAGACTGCCCCTGCTACATGGATCCTTTCACTATAGGCCATATGTTTGCTTTAGTGCACTACTTTGTCTGTCTGCTCTCTGCTTGCTGCTGCCCCAGTTCACTTAATATCCAATGCTGTTCCCAAAACAATACATCTCACCCCGCACAGCTTGTTTTTCCTTTCCTGGGCTGCAGCTGCATCCACCTCCCTCCTGCTTGTTTAAATTGCCTTGGCTCATGTTCTCGGCGAATGCAGGCAGCTGATGTTTACAACGTTACTGATTTCACTCCCACCCACGGTGTGCTGTCCCCTTAGTACCACCCCTTCCTTCCTTGTTTTAGTTTGCCTTGGCTCATGTTCGCGGCAAACACAACACCAATTTTTGCACCATTACTGCTTTCCGCTCCCATCCACTGTTTAGTGTAACCATCATCGCAATCGTCGAGACTCATGCAGTCTTTAAGTGCATCATTTGCTCGTCACCTCAGTCACTGACTGTCTTATGAGCACCCTTGCTCCGGGCTAGACGCTAGGCCCCTCGCACTGCTGCAGAGTGTCACTTCTGTATCCAGGCTGACTGGTCCTCTACTTCTATGTGATCATGTCTGTGGGATCTCACTTGTAACAAGGGCACTTTTGGCCTGATCGACTTTTCTTCCCTCTAAGGTGTATAAAATAAGTTCCACAGAGTTGTAAACCACAAGTGTATATCTGTGTGCTTGTCCTAGTGTGCTTGAGGTTGTCTCTGTGTGGGCGTGTGCTTGGGTGTGTATGCTTCTGTGCATATTACCAAATGCTCCAAATTTAATGAAATGTACGGGATTGTTGTGCTGTCAGTGTTTTCCATATTGTGCCTTTGCTTGGTGTCCCTGAGCAGCTACAGTTTGTGTATGACATACAGCACTTCTTGCTGTAATCAAGGAGTGTGCTGTATTGCACACCACACATATCTGCCTTGGGTCCCACACACCTGAGAGAAAGCTGTGTTTTTTTATTTAGACGGTGCGGTGAAACTGCGGCTTCACTGGGGTAAGTTCCATTAACTTGTCTGTCAGGCTCCCCTAGGCTTTTTGCTCAAGCCAGGGCCACTTCCACTGTGCCTGGCTCCCTGGGTCAGAAGGCAGTGTTTCTCAACAAGCGCCACACTTTTCCCTTCCCACTGCTATAGATTACAGATTATGCTGGTCGTATTTCAGGGAGAGGTCGGTATGAGGAGCTGCAAGCAGAAGACCAGCAGCTGTGGGCACATTTCAGTCTCTGTTTCTGAATGATTTGTGTTCTTCCAGAATGAGCTGTTTGTTCTCTAACCCTACTCGAGAGTCTAGGTTTGATTTCCTTGCACACTTTACAAGGCTTGACGTAGGCTATTTGCAGATGAGTTGTAAAGTTGTATAAAATGCAAACCTTGCTGCAAACATTGGCCACCCACCAGACCTGTGCTTTTTAGAGTCTCATTCGCCGGGCTTTATCCAGGTAGAAATTTGTTGTTTGCCAAACTGACACCCTGCTGCATATGGGGGTTTTCACAGGACCTCAAAGGAACCCTAAAATGCAATTCAAGCAATGGAGATGCACATGCAATATTAAAGTAGAAATTATTTTCAGTTTCACATTGGGACCTGCCAAAACAATTGTCTTCTTTGGGTTTTTTCATTTATCAATTCATCCGATTTAGTTGCTGACTTACCTCTTCCACGAACAGTATTTTCACAGCCCAGCCAACACGAGTTTCACACAAGTAAAATTCCTTAATCAAAGCATGATTCCTGTGGTACATTGTTGTGTGTATAGACATTTCGCTAAAATACTTTGAAGGCACTTGAGTGGCTATCTTATGGAAAAACGAAACATGCTAACATTCACATGTTACGCAAATGCTGTGACTTAATCCATTTTTTTAAACCAGTTTAGGCTCAATGGTGATTATAGCTTGCAAGTAACTTTATACTATAAAACATTGTGAGTGAAGGTAATGCCTTTTCATTTTGCACATATTTAAAATTGTATGCTTTTTAACACAGTCATAAAGTGTTTTAGGTCTTTGTTTACCATGTTTAACCCTATATGAAATGCATCTCTGATACCAAGCCCAAAACGTAGACATCTCATCAAATGTAAACTTCTTGGCAGAACCCATTGTTAATACATACTTTTAGAAAGTGGGTATTTCCCTGCTCTCACTGCTTTGTGTGCCTTTCAGCCTGTCCGTAATACAAGCCTGGGCTGGGTTACTGCTACACTTTGTGCTTTCTTTCCAGAGAGCCATTAACACAGGAAGGCTATGGAACCCATCCATAAACATCCCCATCTGATGGCCCTTCCTGGGCAGGAAGGGAGGATGGGGTTGATACACACTTCAATAGGTAGTGCTTCACCCCACACAAATGGCTGATTACCCCTCCCCGCCCCACAGATAGCGTGGCAGACATGATGGGTCGAAAGGATACTTGTGTGCTTCAAATACGTATCTTTGAAGTCAACACCACATCACAGGTACTTTTGGGAATAAGTACTGGGTTTCTGACCCCCTCAAATTAGACACTACTGGACTTGCAACTGAAGCTCTGCCAGAAGTAATGCTGTACTGTTTAAAGGATTCAACTGGAATGCCGATGTGGAAGGCCTGGTTTTCTGTCTTTTGCACTGCTGCCTGCTGCTCTCTGACTTAGCTGAAGGAGAGATGGACTGTATCTTTTCTCCAGCAATTTGGAGAGATCAGTGCATTCCCTCGACTGTGCGGAGAAACCCGACATTGCACTTTGGAACTAACACATCTCAGCTTGGCGTCTTGTCTGTGGAACCGACACAACGGCATCACAGTGGGATAGACATTAACGATTCGCTCGACTGTGCCATGCATCTCACTGTTGCGACCAGAATAAGATACTTGGTTCACCGGGGCCTAAGTGGGTCCTGTAGCCAGTCTGTCCCCTATTGTAGTCAGCCTAAACTATTGACTTTGTCCTGGTCCAGGCAACATAAAGTAACCCCTAAAGAACTACATCTAAGTGCTATTTTTCACTTATTCTTTAAATATTCATATCCCAAATTCTATGCATTCAATGTTTGGTGTCTTGGTCATGTTTTGTTCAGGATATAATAATATATTTTTCTATACCTGTGTGGAGTATTTTTGTGGTTTATTCATTGTGTTTCTGTGTGTTGCAAAAATACTTTAACCATTGCCTCTATAGATAAGCCTGACTGCTCTGTACCAAGCTACCAGAGGGTGAACACAGGCTATCTTTTAGTGTATACTCAGTTTACCCTGACTATACTGGTGGTTCCTGCCTGGCCTGGGTGCATACCTTAGGCAACTAGAAAATACAGTTCTATCAGGCATCACATGCAAATGCCAGTTGGTATGTTCAAAATGGTTGCTTGAAACTGAAGAATGTCAAGTTTGTAAAGGTCCAAATTATTGTGTAATACTGTTCACTTGTGCTGGGTTTGAGTGAAGTAGAGCATTATTTAGTTGGTCTACAAGGATGGTGTGGGGATACATTTTTGGATAGATGAATGATGTGTGGAAACTGTCTTGATGTGATGGAAGGTGAAGTCACACGTAATTTTTAAGGCAACTTAAATAATGTCCTTGTAGGTTAGTACTTGTCTAAAGTGGGCAAACGTCCTTGGTTTGTAGTAAATAGTCCAATCTTTTCACCTGAAATGCTTTTTCATCAATACCATGAATTTATTGTTTCTGTAAGAGTGTGTCAGTTTTTTTCCTCATGAAAAGAAGTGTTTGGAGTATATTTTTGAGACAAATATTTTAGACTGGTTTGCAGCAATGTTCCTAAAATGTTCTCTTCTTGAGAAATGTTTATAATACTCATTATTGTGGAACTTGTAATTTCTACCTGCAAATTTAGGGCCCCATTACGATGGTGAGCGAACTTTGTCCACCCACCACCGTAACGGTAAACAGCACCAACCGCCAGAGGTGCGGCCGTCTCACCATGCCCATTAGGAATGCGACCGCCACCCTGGTGGCCGCATCCTGCATATTTAACATTGGGACAGACAGTGCTGTAAGCAGCACCCGCCACAATGTGAAATAGGCATATTGTGAATTGGCATGCACAACGTAACAGGCACCGCATGGTGCCTGCCACCTTGTGCATGCCAATGAAGGGGGTACCATAGGCACAACCCCCATCCCCCTGGGTCACGTAACGGGCACCCAAAGCATTTTCCACCACCTTCCATTGCCGCATCGCAGCCATACTAATAAGGCGGGGGTGACACAGGGACATTTGGCAGGTGGATCGCCACAGCCAGCCTGGCGGTGGCGAGCCACCCGAGATCATAATAGGCCCCTTAGTTCACTTTTATTATTATCCATCCTAAGGTGTGTTGAAAAATACTTAATATTGTTAGTAGTCTTAAATGTAGGTTGCTTGTTGTCTTTGTTCTATTCATATTGTTGTTGTCTAATTTGTGTGCTGTATGGCTTCATATGGTGCCTCTTGTGATAATGTTTTATAGACATGTTTAAAATCCAACACAAATCTGGTGGTTGAAACACATAAAAAATTAACATTGCCCTGTTTTGGCTATATAAACGTGAAGTATGTTTTACCACTGAGCATGACATAAAAACATTTGCCTGTTGTATGATGTAATTTGTAGTTGATGATGTATAATCTGTAGTAGTTGTATACTTTGAAAGAACAAATAGAGCTGTTTTAGTTTAGAAACAGTCACCATATGGTTGAAGATTATATTTAGTCCTATTGGGCTGTGCTTGTAGCCCAACTATTGAGATCAACCAATCAGATTTAATGTGACTTTTATGTATTGTATTTGTTATGGATGAATTTTTTGGCTTGAAATATTATGTGATAATAAATGTGTCTTTTAGTTGTTCAAGTAGTACTTCTGAAACTTGACATACGCAGTCTAGTTCATTATTTGGGCTTCCTTGCTACGTTCAGTAGTATTGTGCAACACAAGAGGCCCAAAGTGAATGAAAGCTAATCATTGTCGTAGTTATAAAAATTTACTTTTTTTATTCCTAGTGACCAATTGCCTTGTTTTCCACATTGTAAGTGTTTCATTGTGTTGGACAAGACAACAGAGGGAAAATAGTTTGTGTTTGACTTGTTGTGCACAATTTTATTTTTTGTGCCAGAGAGCATGCATTGGAAATATATTTAGATTAACCCCTTGCATGCTTATGACGAGCTCAGCTCGTCATGAGGCACAGTGGAGCTGTGCTCATGACGAGCTGAGCTCATCAGAATGGCCTCAGACGGCCCACGCGGGGCTAATTCCCCACCTGTGGGGGCATTCCATGGGAGTGGGCAGAGTCGTGACGAGCTCAGCTCGTCATGACCACAGCTCCACTGTGCAGCATGACGAAGTGGGCTCGTCACGAGCACTGCGGCGCTGCACGCGGCCCCTCCCCCCCGTACCGCGGGGAAATTAGCCCTGCGTGGAAGGGGTTAAGATGTATTCTATTTGTTATGCATTTATTTATTGATTTCCATTGTCATGTGACCATTACGTGTTTTTTTAGTTGTTCATGTAGTAAATCTGAATCTTTAAATATGCAGTCTAGTCTATTTTTTGGGCATTCTTGCTACTTTTAGTGGTGTTGTGCTACATATGAACAAGAAAGTGAACAGATAGCACTAAGGCCCCGATATACAAAGACTGCTCGCACTCGTGGTGGAGGCTTCACAGTTGTTGTAGGATCTCCACAATACAGTCTCCCACTGCGGAGATCCTGCCATGACTGTGGAGGCTCTATCACAAGTAAATCAGGGCCTACGGTTTTGGCCCTTATAACTTCATACCCACTTTGTAACATAGTTTGTAATAGCAAAAAGGATCATCTTGAAACTGTATATTACTTACACAAAGTTAGTGCAATGCCGAAGTAATTGCACATCCCAAGCCATTCAACAATTAGAGAAATAGTAGCATAGTGCCACAAATAATGAATGAGGTTGGTGCTCTTATGGTACAAACACCCTGCCACCTAGGGTGAGATGGGCTGAACTTGAAGGCCACCAGATCGGCAAAACAATGACAAAGATAGTACCAAAGCACTCAGAGAAGTCCAATGATTGAGGTATGCAACCAGTAACAAAGAAGTGAAGAATTCAAAGATTTGTTGATTGTTATTATTCTTTGCTTTGTTATTCACATTTCTTGCGTCAAAGACTAGATATCCAATACACACAGGCAGTCGACATGTGTTTCACCATCACAACTTTTTCAAGGCAGTATTGCTCCTTTGCAGATGACAGTAAAGTGCTGACTGCAGTCCAAAGCCACCTGTTATTGGAGCAAGTATCAGTACTACGCCCTTCAATTGAGGCAGAAAAATCATTAAGTCAGGCTAACTTTCAACACACAGGCGGTCAAGTAGAGATGCAAAAACTGATAACAAGTGAGCACAGCTCAAACCAGTATATTTGAAACAGAAATTAGTAGACAAGTCCATGATAAGCTTGTAAGCATGTCAGTAACCATACGCTGCTTAGGATGGCTCGTAGGGATTACCTCGTGCCCTCTATTGATAAAGCAAACAATTCAACTACAAAACTTTATAAAACGCTGAATAGCTTTTTAAAACCCCGTCTTTGCGCCCAGTCTATCTTGGCCTCTCAATTATATGTCTCGTTGACAGAATTTTTTGAGGATTAAATCAACCTAATTTCTAAGAAATTTACAACAGCCCCAGAAGGTCCAATGAAAGC
The DNA here is from genome assembly GCF_964261635.1 of Lissotriton helveticus. Lineage (NCBI taxonomy): Eukaryota > Metazoa > Chordata > Amphibia > Caudata > Salamandridae > Lissotriton > Lissotriton helveticus. Next base: position 268,770,803 of record NC_136059.1, read on the forward strand.
ATTGGACATTAATCAAGCCCCCCCTAATGTCCCCAGCTCACTAAGTAAATTTCGGTATAGAGTCAAAATATCGAGTTTTTAATATCGACTAGACATAATATCGAGTACAAAATATAGAATGGAGATAATATCGACTAGAGATAATATAGACAACAAAAATATCGAATTTTAGGTAAGTTAATATTAATTTTTATTTTTTGTGTAATATAAATCTGTAGCGGGTTGTGGGTTTATAGGGGAATAGGGTGGGAAAGTAATTTAATTATAATTAATTAAATATGCTATTTTATTTATTGGTATTTATTTAAAATTAATTGTTAATTAATTATTAATTGGTAATTAATTTTAATTGATTAATTGATCAATATTTTAATTTAAGTAATTTATTTTCTGTAGCGGGTTGTGGGTTTATAGGGGAATAGGGTGGGAAGTAATTTAATTATAATTAATTAAATATGTTAATTAATTAATTGATTGGTATTGATTTTGAATAAATTGTCAATTAATTTTTAATTGGTAATTAAATAATTGTTAATTGATAATTAATTTTTATTAATTGATTAATTGTTAATTATGGGAATAATATTATTTTATTTTTAGTAGCGGGTTGTGGGTTTATAGGGGAATAGGGTGGGAAGTAATTTAATATAATTAATTAAACATGAAGATTTAATTAATTGGTATTTATTTTAAATACATTGTTAATTAATTATTAATTGGTAATTAATTAATTCTTAATTGGTAATTAAAATGTATTAATTGATTAATTTATAATTATGTGATTTATAATAATTTATTTTCACTAGAGTGGGGATATTAAAATGTACTCCTATGCTATCCAACGCTTTCCCTACTGGAGTGGGATTTTTACCCCTACACTATCCAACGCCTTCCCTACTGTTGCACTCTCTGGAGTGGGAATAGTAATTTTTACCCCTACGCTATCCAACGCTTTCCCTACTGTTGCACTCGCTGGAGTGGGAATAGTAATTTTTACCCCTACGCTATCCAATGCTTCCCCTACTGTTGCACTCGCTGGAGTTGGAATAGTAATTTTTACCCCTACGCCATCCAACGCTTTCCCTACTGTTGCAATCTCTGGAGTGGGAATAGTAATTTTTACCCCTACGCTATCCAACGCTTTCCCTACTGTTGCACTCGCTGGAGTGGGAATAGTAATTTTTACCCCTACGCTATCCAACGCTTTCCCTACTGTTGGACTCGCTGGAGTTGGAATAGTAATTTTTACCCCTACGCTATCCAACGCTTTCCCTACTGTTGCACTCTTTGGAGTGGGAATAGTAATTTTTACCCCTATGCTATCCAACGCTTTCCCTACTGTTGCACTCGCTGTAGTGGGAATAGTAATTTTTACCCCTACGCTATCCAACGCTTTCCCTACTGTTGCACTCGCTGGAGTTGGAATAGTCATTTTTACCCCTACGCTATCCAACGCTTTCCCTACTGTTGCACTCTTTGGAGTGGGAATAGTCATTTTTACCCCTACGCTATCCAACGCTCTCCCTACTGTTGCACTAGCTGGAGTTGGAATAGTAATTTTTACCCCTACGCTATCCAACACTTTCCCTACTGTTGCACTCACTGGAGTGGGAATAGTAAATTTAAACCTCTCGCTATCCTACGGAAAAAAATATTGTATATGTTTTGGTAATAAAATATATATATATATATATATATACACATATATATATATATGTTTTAAAATTAAAAAATTTTTTAGGTTACAATAAATATTGATTAATTTTAAGTTTATTTAAGTATTTTAAGTATGTTTAAATTAATTATACTTATTATTACAGTGCTTTAAAATTACTTTTAAGATATTTTAAAAATTCGATATTTTGACTGTCTATATTTCTTCCTATCGATATTTTGGAGTCGATATTTTTGTACTTACCTGTTTGAAGATAGGAAGTCGATATTCTGGCATTCTATATTTTTACCTCGATATTTTGGCAAGTCGATATTTTGACTGTCGATATTCTGTCAGTGATCCGTAAATTTCACCTATGTTCCTTGGAGTAGGTGGAAAGGATGTTATCACAGTCCAAATCATGATCCCCTCTTGATCCATATCCCCCCAGGATAACAGCCAGTTTGAATCTGGGGATTGCTCCAGCTGTGAGTGAGCTTTTTAATCTCTCTTTAGCAACAGCCAGGCTTCCAGCCAGCTGGAAATGTGCACAAGTGAGGCCCATACTGAAGAAACCTTCAGTGAATCCAAAGGTTCTTCTAATTATCGCCCGATATATTTACTATTATCACTGGCCGAAATGTTAAAGGGTAGGTCAACTCCCAATTGTCGTCTATTCTGGAAAAACATACAAATTTAGATAATTCACAGCCAGATTTCAGAGCATCTCATCGTACAGAGACAGCCTTGGTGGCAGCTTCGTATCACATTGAACTTTCTCTTGATGCTGGGACTGCAATAATGCTGGTCCTTCTGGACATGTCGGCGGCATTTCCATTTCATTCCATTCTTGTTCAGAGGCTGTGAGAGGCTGGAATACGTGGTAGTGCCTTGCTCTGTCTCTAGGATTTTTTAGACAACCGAACCCAAAACATCTGCCTTGACTCCTTTAGGCCTAAAACCTTAAATATCAGCAAGGAGCCCAACAGGGTTCCTGCCTGAGCCCGATACTAATTGACATTAATATGGTTCCTCTACCACAGATAGTGAGATTTGAGATTGGTTCTAATGCGGATGTACGCAATTGCTTATTTCTTTTGGACCGGATTCCAGGAAAGTTCATTCGCACTTCCTCCGCTGTATGTGTGATATTGCAACATGGATGACCAATATTTGCCTCCAACTAAACTGAGAAAAAACAGAGAATTTACTTTTTAGCAAAGCCCTGGAAATCTGCTTGGCTGACTGGTTGCCATCTGACCGTGGCCCAGCCCTGTCCCCAAGCAGGTAGTAAAAAAGTCTGTGGGTCAAAATCGATCAGTCTTATCAGTGGAATCCCAGCTGGATTCTATTTGAGGCACCTTTATGCCACTATGCGGCTCTAAAGGAAGATTTTTCCATAGATGCCCCTTCAGACATAGAAAGTCGTTAGTCCAAGCTCTTGTCACCAGTCTCCTGGACTATGGTAATGCACTTCTTGGAGCAGCCAGTGATGCCTTGGCATCAAAACTCCAAGTAGTGCAGAATACTGCTGCCCGGTTGATCTGCAACTTGCCTTGACGTACTTTTATGGCTCCTATCCTAGGGGACCTGCATTGGCTGCCCATAAAAAAATGCATATACTTTAAGATTTGTTGCTTGATACAGAAAGCCCTAATCAAAGCCTTACCCATTTAACTGCATTCCAAGATTTGCCTGTGCATTCATCTCGAGCCCTAAGCTCTTTGTATACATATTTTCGAAAAAAATTCTTGCATTTGGTCAAATTTGGCTGTAGATAATTTTCTTACCAGGCACCACTTTTCTGGAATAAACTTCCAGTGTCCATTCGGTTATGACAGGATCATGCAAAGTTCAAAAAAGCTGATAAAAACATGGATTTGTAATGCTTCTCCTTAATTCTCTGGTGATCAATCTTACCTACCTGCTATACCCAAAACCAAGATGCTCCTCTGGGAGTGAGTCGTGCACAATGACAAGTCCAACAAGTCTAGTCAAGTCAAGTATCCAGCGTCTGTGAAAACTACTAATGCATTTACATGCCAAATTTAATCAAGATTCATTTATTTATTTATGCTCTACTTTGAATGGAAAAATCTATGAAAATACATTTGGGGAAAATCTGCTTTTGGACCCTCCCTTTTATCTTTGCACCCCTTTAAAGATTCACCACAAAAACTTACATCCTCTCAAAATGTAGAAAGTGCTATACTTCTGGAAAGATTTGTGGAGATTCATAAAATGGGTATATATTTATTAGGGAGCAAAAATCCAAGGAATTCCTATCTCTGTTTTGGGTTTCTAATTACAGCCACTATGTAATATATAACACAACCCAAAGGTGTGGCTAACATCTGACTACTCTCCCCTTACAGCCCCTCTTCTAATCTAATTATGAAGGGATCCCATCTAGATGGGGATCGAGGAAGGGGGGGTGGTCTGGGTCCTATGACATCTGTTCTACTGCCTTTAAAGTCCAGATTAACTCCCCAGCGATCTTCCTCTCCCTGACTTCTCCAGGAAGCAAATCTCCTTCCACTAAATGGCGGTATTTTAGCCCCAGCGGGAGCAGCTTGGCCAATCAGTAGAGGCTACTGAAGGGCTGCTTTAGGTAAATTCAAGTTCTAAAACTACTTCATTGTAATAGTTACATGAACTCTAACCCTGACACTGTTATATTCCATATAGATACCCTATATACGCACAGGTGACACTGCAACCTTTTACCTATATCCTTCGCTACATTACATACATAACGGTTCATAGGGACTGACCTTTTACCTAGATACAACACTGCATTTAGAACGCATGTTTTTTACTAGTTCAAAACTCATACATTAAGCATGAGGCTTCTTGGAAGCCCAGCAGGACTGGCAGCAGGATGAACATCTCCTGTATAATATCTCTGTATAAAGTTCAGACCCTAAGTCATCCTTTAAGCCGACACAGTAACACAGCAAGTTAGGACCCAAGGGGAGACTTGTGGGTATATATACATAATGTCTTGCTTAGAAAGACAGAGGAGACTGTGACTTCCCTACTGACACACTGACCAGAGACGTTGAGATTCCTGCATGCAGACACTCCAGTTTGAAGTGTTCTAACATCCCTTACGGGGTGTCCAACTGGAGACCAGGTTAGGATCTCAGTATTCCAAGACAGGAGTACTCGAAGACTTCAGGTGTGTCCCTGGCACCACAGGGTTCTAAGAAAACCCGGTTCTTCAGTTGGCGCCCAACGGTGGGGTGACTTCAGCGTTACCGGTCCAAGCATGAGGATCGTGAGGAGCCACGTGAGGAAATTCTGGAGGAAGGCCGCCACTTCATTGACCCCTGCATGTCGACGTGGACGGAAGGTCTTTTCTGCGAGGCTTCCCGCTTTCCAACGGCTACGAAGGACTGCTGCCCTGACTGTCTCCCTGTCTTGTAAAGCGAGATGATAGACGGTCTTCTGGTGGCGTGACAGATATTTTGATAAGTATAAGTGGGTCGCTCCCACGACTTTGTTTTGGTTCTTGGTTTTGATTCGGTTATTGCAATAGTCGAAGCCGAGGGGCTCGTATATTTACGAGTGTATCGATAGTTGATAACCCCTTGAAGTTTGAAGCTAGATTAGTGAGCTATAAGATGCCTGGTCTTAGCAAAATTAGGAAATGGTTTAGTTGTGGTTGCAACAAGGATTCCCGATTGGAGGATTCGTGTCCGATACCTCCGGTTGGAACTCCGACTTATGAGCTCTATTCAAAACACGGAGTGGGTCCTATCACTCATAATGAAGTATGGGTTCGCTATACGAAGAAAGATGGTGTTTTACGATGGCCCCAACATGGTAGTTTCAAATTAAATATTTTAGATAATTTGGAAGTTGCGCTATTTAGAAAGAAAGCCCGGCCAGCAATGTTTGACTCTTTCCGCCTTTGGCGTAAGGAAGCCAAACAGCGAGAAATTAAGCAAGCAAAGAGAGATAGGAAAGATAAGAATATGCCATTACTACAAGCTGCTAGGCAGTTTAGGGAAGATGGAGAAGAGCGTGCGAGTGAAGTCTCAGATAGACAACGTTGCATGGCCATCGATAAATGTTGCCACCTGCTCCTCCAAAAGTGATTGAAGATCCTGAAAAAGATCCTTGGATGTCTAATTTACTGAGATTGCCACCCCCTTATGTGCAGGGTGCTACTGCACCTCCATTACCCCTGGTTGTTGCACCCTTTGTTGTTCAGCCCCCTGCTGTTGTTCAGCCACCCGTTGCTTTACAGAATGTTCTCCCTCCTATGGCGCAACCTACTCTAGGGTCGCCAGCTTTGCTACCAGCTTTGCCTCAAACTCCTTTGCCTTCTACTTCTGTATCTTCGACTCCTACTGCTCTTGTTCCTACACCTCTTTTGCCTCAAAATACTTATTCTCTTGTTCTTTTGTCTGTTTCTTCTCCTTCTGCTCGAAAACGTATGACTGAGACTGTTGCTAATCTGTTGTCTCCATTTTTTGGGTCACTGAATATGACCCCTGTTTCGGAACGTAAGCAGAGTCGTAGTCAGCTTCCTGGTCCCGAGGAACAGGCAGTGTTGGATCTTTTGGCTCGTAGATGGATTTTAAATGTTTCTAGGTATAATTTACAAGCGGTTATGGATGTTTTCTTTCAGTGGGAGCCGCCTAAGCAAAGGTATGTTTTTGATGTAATGTGCACTTTTCTCCGTCAGGAATGGGAAGATAATGAGTTGGGTCCAATTCCGCAGGAAGTGCTTGATGTTCAGTCCGAATTTGCTAAAGGGACGATAGTGGAGTCTGATGTTGAGGAAGCTGTAGAGACGATACTTGTTTTTAGGTCTAGATTACTGCCTCAGACATTGTACGAACCTGATTCCTCTGTTAGGAGGAAAGTGAAGCAGTATCCTATGAGAGAGGTTCCTCCAGTATGGAGAGAGGAAGTTGTTGCTAATGTTAATCAGGGTATTCAGGGTGTACTGGCACATATTCAGCGAGTATGGGTACATATCCCTTGGAAAAGAGTAGAGGTCTTGGCTCTTAAGCAGACCTTACCTGACCCCCGTAAGAATCCTGCTGGTTATTACAAAGAGTTGTCTCAGACAGTTGATGCGTATATTATGAATTTAGCTGACATAGATATGGTGATGGGTAATGTAGTTCCTCAATCTTTGTGGGCGAAGATTCATCATGAGAATCATGCGCAAGAATTATGAGATACGTGGGTTAATATTGTTGCTGCAGATGGTCGGCAGGTAGAAGGTGCCAAACCTGAGCCCTTAGTTGCAGAATTACCTGGTAGGGTTATTAATTTAACAAAAACTATGATGCCTCCTTTACGAGTGAATTGGGACAAGTTAGCAGCATGCAAACAAAAGAAAGACGAGAGTGTGTCTGATTTTTTCACGAGGTTTGAAGAAACGTTTATTGATCATAGTGGTCAGGACATGAGCACTGAAGGTGGTCAACGGTTGTTCGTGGACACATTTGTCTTTAATTTGCTTCTCGAACTTTCTAATACGTTAAAGGACTCTGAGAGTTCATGGGCTGTTTCTTCGTCGGCCCAGATATTGGCTACTGCACAATATTATGAGAATAGGGATAAAGATGAGAAGGATAAAGCAGAGAAGAAAACTAAAGATCTAAAGACGAAAGTTCTTTTGCAGCAAGCTTATCCGCCTTGTCAGAATCAACCTCAGTTTCAGCAACCCCCACAGTTTCAGAGATTGTTACAGAAGCCTGAGCCTTATGCTCCGCGACTCTTTCCTGGTCCTAATCAGTGTGCTTATTGCAGAGAGGAAGGTCATTTCAAGAATAGTTGCCCGGCTTTGCTACAGCGTGCGAATGGTGTATCTGGTCAGAGAGGTCGTGGTGGTTTCCAACAAGCTCCTAGGGGTAGGGGACGTGGTGTGTTACCCCAGAATGAGCGTTCCTCTTTCCTTCAGAATTCTGCGAATTATTTTGACAGACAGAATGTTCCGAGTGTTCAGTCTGCCCAGTACTATGTTGAGGATTATTGTATCGAGAGTGAGAGTGCTGGTTATAATGATAGTTAGGACAGCCATGGGCAAAGAGAGGGAGTAGTGTCAGTTCCAGTAGACCAGAGTGGACCTTATGTTGAAGTGATTACATCAGGTGTGGCAGAACCTTTTCTTTTTGATACTGGTGCGACAAAGAGTTCTATTATGCACTCTAAACTTCCTGACGCACCTTTGTCTGGCTTGACCAATGTTTCCGTAGGATTTTCAGGCGCCCCAGTTTATAATCCGGATTCTAGTCCTTTGTCCCTTTCTATTGGTCCTTGTGAATTGGAAGCTCCACTTATTCTAATGACTGGTTGTGATGAGAATCTGTTGGGTTTGGACTTGCTGAAAAGATTGCATGCGACATTACATTGCTCTCCTGCGGGAGTACATCTTACCTTAGGTAAGAAAGTGATTTCTCCGATGTATTTGTCTAAAGATTGTCTTCCACTGGAATTGCGTTCTCTTCCTGATACACTTTGGGCTACAGGTCCCAATGATGTTGGTCTCTTGCAGATTCCACCCTATGTTGTTACCCTTAAGTTGTATTCCCCAATATAAAATATCGAGCAATGGCGAGAGAGCTCTTCTAGCGATTGTCTATGATTTGGTTGAGAAGAGTGTAGTTGAAGAAACGAGAGGTAATGTGTGTAACAGTCCTGTTCTGCCTGTCCTTAAGCGTACTGATGCTTCTCAGCCACCTGTGTATCGGTTTGTGATCAATCTTCAAGAAGTGAATAAGATTGTGGTGCCACAGTTTCCTGTTGTCCCTGATATCACTGCTTTGTTGACTCTGATTCCTGCTTCAGCAACCTGGTTTTCAGTTATCGACCTGAAGAATGCTTTCTTCAGTATTCCGATTGCCAAGGAGAGTAGGGATATTTTCGGCTTCTCTTTAGGAGGCTGCAGCTTCCGGTTTAAGAGAGCTCCTCAAGCTTATTGTGAAAGTCCCTCCATCTATAGTCAGGCGTTGAAAACTCAGCTTGATGATTTTGTGTTGCCTACTGGTGCTACTCTTATCCAGTATGTTGATGATTTGCTGGTTGCTGCTGATAACGAAGAGATTTGTAAAGAGGCTACTCTTTCTTTGTTACGACATTTGTCTGACCTTCATCATAAAGTGTCACCTTCCACGTTACAGTATTGTCGGCAAGAAGTAACCTACTTAGGTCATCTCTTGTCGAAGGAGGGAAGAAGGTTGACCCCAGAACGAATTCAAGCGATTGCGCAAATGACTGTACCATCCACACAGAGAGAAGTGCGTGCTTTTTTAGGTATCACCTCGTATTGTAGGCAATGGATCCCCAATTTTTCCTTGCTAGCGAAACCTCTGTTGGCGCTGACTCTTAAAGATACTCCGTATCCTCTCCCTTGGTCTGATGAATGTCAGAAAAGTTTTTCTGAATTGCGTGATGCATTGTGTTCTGCTCCGGTGTTGGGTACTCCTGACTACAGTAAACCTTTCAAGTTGTATGTTCACGAGAGAGAAGGTTGTGCATTGTCAGTGTTGACGCAACAATTTGGAGACAAGCAGTGCCCATGTGCGTATTTTTCAGCGACGTTAGATCCGGTAGCTAAATCGTTGCTGAGCTGTTTGAGAGCTACAGCGGCAGCGGCTTTTTCTATCCGACAGTCTGCTGGTTTGGTATTGGATAATACGTTGATTGTGATGGTCCCACATGCAGTGGATACCTTATTGAATAGGACTAAGACTCAGTACCTTACTAGTGCACGTCTGTCAGGTTATGAGCTGACTCTTTTGGCCAGCCATGTTCACATTAAGAGATGTAATGTGTTGAATCCAGCTACGTTGTTGCCGATTTCTGTAGAGACAGATGCTCAAGAACAGCATGATTGCTTTCTTCGGACAGAGGAAGAAACGAAGGCTAGAGTTGATTTGAAAGATACTCCTCTTACGAATGTTGATGGTACCCTATGGGTAGATGGTTCGTGTTTCAAGCTTCCAAATGGTGAAACGACTGCGGCATATGCCGTCAGAACTTTACATACAGTTGTTGAGACAGCACGTATAGCACAGAATTCTGCGCAAGCAGCAGAGTTGATTGCATTGACAAGAGCGTGTGTGTTGTCAGAGGGAAAGCGAGTGAATGTTTATACTGATAGCCAGTATGCGTTTGGTGTTGCCCACAGTTTTGGGCGTTTGTGGAGAGAGAGAGGATTTCTTACTTCCCATTGTACGAAAATACAGCATGGGCAGTTAGTGAATGAACTTCTGGAATCACTTACTCTCCCAAAGCAGATTGCAATTGTGAAGTGTAGTGCCCATAAGAAAGTTGTGGATGATGTAGGTCGAGGAAATGCGTTTGCGGATGAAGTTGCGAAGGAAACGGCGAAAGACATGATGAGCCGTATGTATGTTGCAGACCCTGCTAATTGGGTTATGGCTGGTGGAATGTGTGAAGACACAATAGAAAGTGTGAAGTCAATTCAGGCTGAAGCTACGGAAAAAGAAGTGAGTACGTGGAGAGAAAGTACGGGTATGTTGGATTCGACAGGTTGTTGGGTTGAGTTGTCGGAGCACCAGCGATGGTTGTTGCCTGACGCGTATGTGTTCCCAGTGGTTACTATGGCTCATGGAATGGCTCACATTAGTTTGAAAGGAATATGCAAGTTGTTGGCTCCGGTATGGCAGAATGCTGGAATTCCTAAATGTGCTGAGAATGTGGTGAAGCATTGTATGATTTGCTTGATGCATAATCCTGGCAAGGGAACCCCAACTCCAGCTGGTCATTTTGCTCCTCCAACTTATCCGTTTGAAGTGATACAGCTAGATTACATTCACATGGAGCGATGCAATAACTTAAAGTATGTCCTTGTGGTTGTTTGTGCCTTTTCCAGATGGATAGAGGCCTACCCCCTAAAGGATAATACTGCCTTGTCTACAGCCAAGGTTTTGCTCAAAGAGTATTTCACTAGATATGGTTTGCCGAGAATTGTATGGAGCGACAATGGGAGTGAATTTGTGGGTCAAACCATGAAGAAAGTGTGTGCGGGTTTGGGTATCAATCAGAAATTCCATGCTGCGAATCACCCCCAGTCTGCTGAACTTGTCGAGTGCTATAATGGCACCTTGAAGCTGAAGCTAGCTAAGATACAAGCGAGCACTGGTCTTACATGGCCAGATGCCTTGCCGTTGGCTCTTTTGTCAACAAGGACGACAGTGCATTCTCGTGTGGGACTTAGCCCATACGAAATCGTCTTTGGTCGTCCGGCCAATGTTTGGGGTGTGCCAAGGCCTAAGAAGTATAGTAGTAGTACAAGCTTTATTCGAGAGAACTTCTCATAAAAGCACAACACATAATCAAATACATTACATATAAAAACAATTAATTCATACATCATTATATATACATGTTATAAAAAACAGTTGTGGAAGCTTATACAATACTAGACAATAAAAAATTACACACGTAAAAATAAGTCCTAAAACTACTTTAAAAATTACATAGGGTTAAGTAAGCCTACCTATCATCCTCCGCCTTATTGACCAGGCCCACCCCAGATATTTAGCCACTCTAAGGACAATCGACTCTTGAGTGGATGCACATAGAATTCTCATAGCCACTGCACTATGTCGTGTCCCAAGATTTTTACAAACTGGAGTTAGCCATACCCTCCTTGGTAACAAATAAGCATCGCAGACAAATAGAAAATGGCCTAAACTTTCTGTAGGAGCTTTACATGCTGGGCAACATGTAGAGGTCGAACCCTGCCAGCCTGCTGTTAGTATTTTTAACGGGAGAGATCCAGACCTTAACTGGAAGACTAACTTCCTGTCCAATGGGGCAGTAATGCTGTCCCAATAGTTTTCTAGGATAGGACAGATTTTAACTTCCAAAAAGCGACCAGCCATAGAGTCCGATCTTGTACCACTCTGGAGGCTGCTATCTACCCAGTCCCAGTAATGAGACTTAAGGGCTTCCTTACTTGGAAAAACTTCCCCCTGGGGATTGGTCCAGAGGTTAGAAAGACCCAGTTTAATTAGCATGTCTCGTAAGTTCCTTAGCCAGTCGATCTTGTGAAAGTTATCTTCCTTGATTATTGCCAAAAATCCATCTGCATAATGTTTAATCTCTGGAGTTGTCCAGAGACGTCTCCAGTACAGAATGGGGCGCAATCGCGCTCTATCACTGATTGATCGTCTACCTAGATCAAGGAACAGTGGAATTAGAGGAGTACTCTGGGGGACGCCTGTAATTCCTCTAAGGAATTTATTCTCCGATGTCTGTAGGGGCGATAACTTTTCCCAGGCCCACAACTCTGCACCATATAGGGCAGCACCTAGGACCTTTGCATCATACACTATGAGAACAGGCTTGATGGGTTTGGTTTTAGATTTTCTGTGTTCCCCCCGCAGAGCCCCCGAAATTTGCTGATGTTTTAAAACTGTTTTGTCCAGGTGGTGTGACCAACCCTGGCCATCTGCTATTAGGACCCCTAAATATGTAAACTCCCTAACCACCTCTAGCTTAGTATTACTCAAGGATACCCTAGCGTGGGCTTTATGGCGCGGGGAAAAGACCATTAAGTTCAGCTGGAATGCCTAGTTTGTGTAAAACCATCCATAGCTTACACCTTGGGACCAAATCAAAGGCTGCCCGCAAGTCGACAAATGCAACATACAGGCAGCCTTTGCCAAGCAATACCGTCCTCCACCGCAAAATGGTGAAGCGAAAGACTTGGTCGATTGTGCTGGTGGCCCGCCTAAATCCCGCTTGGTAGGGGGAGAGTGCATTGTTATTGTCCACCCAGTCCATAAGCTGATTTACAACCATTTTCCCCACAACTTTTTGTATAGTAGCAATCAAGCTTATTGGCCTATAATTGGCCGGGAGAGACCGGTCTCCTTTTTTGTAGATGGGTATAATAACGGCACCTTGCCACAACTCAGGGACCACCCCTCCCTTGGCAATGGCATTACCCAATAAAAAGACATAGCTCGCCCATTTCTTCATGTCTTTTTTAAAGACATCCGAGGGTATCCCATCTAACCCTGGTGCCCTCCCACCTTGGACTGAACAGATTGCTATTTCGACTTCCTTAAGGGAAAACAGGTTGTCAATAGCAAAGACTGGCGATATCACCTCCCCTATCCCGACCTTCTTTACTTCTGCATATTGTGGTCTAAAGTACTCTACCCAGGCTTCTTCAGCTACATTATTATCAGGCCTATCAGGAGTACCGCCTCTGCCCCACTTTATAATCTTCCAAAAAAGCCTGGAATCCTTGCTACTGGAAGCCTCCTTCAACTCTACCCAGTGCTCTTCATCCCATTTCCTCTTTGCTTGGGAGATGCTTATTTTATACAATTTCCTGGCTGCACCAATTGCAGCCCTATCTCTATCTCTAATAGCACGGCCCAGTGCCAATCTTGCTGACCTACAATCACGATTGAACCACTTGGCCACTTTAGTTTTTTTTTTCCCTTTGGTGCTTTGTGATTGCATGAAGTGTGGTTTTAGGAGACAGAAAAGGTTGTTATGGATATCTGTAATATCCCTGGAACCAGGGATTATCAGTTTTGCCACTTCCATAGAGGTAAGAGCCTTATCCACCTCAACGTTAATAAAGGTCATTGTTTCTTCATTTGCTAGTACCCTTGGCCATTTCAACCTTCGCATATCGTTGGCCATAACTGGGATTTGGTCATTTATTGGGAGCATGTTATGGGGCCCAACATTCCACCATTTGTGGGTCACACAAAGGGGATTGTGATCGCTTTCCAATCTACCCTTGACAACCATATCATGAACCCCCCGCCAGAGTGAAAGACTACATATTACATAATCTATTCTGCTACTACTATGACCATTATCAAAAGTACAAGCACCCTCTTTGTCCCCTGCTGTCCTCCCATTTAGGGCTCTTAACACATGCTCCATACACATGGCGTTTATTGGCAGTATGTCCTTTGTCCACCGCTTGACAGGACTTAGACACAAAGATGGTACTCCCCAGAGCATGTCCTCATCATGCCCTAGGGGATCATTTGTACTCTCAAGAGGCTCGAAGGTCCTATTCAAATCCCCGGCTACTACTACTCTGTTCCCTAGTGACTTAGTTTCTAAGAAAACGGACAATGCCTCTAAGATGGAAGAACTCCCTGAATTGGTGCCTCTTGCATAGATGTTATACAAATCGATCACTTCCCACCTTTCAGAGGACAGTCTTAACATTTGTATGTCACTAAGGCCCAAATCCAACATTTTAATAGATATACCCAGGTCCTGCTTTATCCATACTGTAAGCCCTCCCATAGGCCGGCCCCTAGCCCCTCTAGAGGCAGGGATTGAAAAATTTAAATACCCTTGGAGGAAAACAGGGTCACAGGCCCATGTTTCCTGTAAACAACACACATCAAACCCATTGATAAAATCTACCCAAATTTGTGATTCTAGCTAGCTGCCCAGCCCAGCAATATTCCAAGAAAAAAACTTGCCAAAAGTAAACCCATCCCCACGTGCTGTATTAGTGTTAGAGCATGATTGGTGATCCATTAAGCTTTCATCATTCCCATCCAGTCTCCCGATTTTCCACTTACTACCCTCATTCATATCATTATCTACATTTACAGTTGGTATGGGTAGCTCCCCCGCTCCATCATTGGCACCTACTTCCCCACAACTTCCCACCAAATTCGAGATCTCATTATCAGTATTCGAAACATTTAATATTAAACCAACATTTGGATCAAGTTCAACACAATCCCATTGTTGATTCCTGGTATTTCCTCCCCTACTAGTATTCGTGTGATCAAAGGTCTGTCAACATCCCCACCTATGATCTTGCCATCCACCCGGGGGATTATGAGTCGGACCAGTGATATAATTATGGCGCTGTAACAATGGGGCTGGTGTAATAATTCCTGGCCATAGAAGACTAGAGGGGCAGTTTTGCTCATTGAGCAGACTAGTCGAAACACTGGTAGTACGTGGGTAAAAAAAAGTAAGGTCAACAATGCCAATTCCTCCATTATTTGTGCCCCAACCCTGTCTTGTTATCCATCCAGCCACCCTTGTATCTTGGAAGTTAACCACAATACAGTCCCCCCCCAGGTTTTTGGTGGTAGAGCCTATCCAATCTATTCTTCTTACCCCCAGTATTAGTCCATCAACTTCCCCTGGTAGGGGCCGATTCACCCTTAGCCAGTGCATGACCTTGTTTTTAAGCATCTGGAAGGTCTCTCTCTGACCCGTTAAAAGTGGTGGAACATTTATAAGAACTATTACAAAAGGGAAGGAATCTGGGGTAAGGTTCATGGGGGGTTTCTTATGAGGTGGCTTTATCAGGGGTGGTAAGGACGGTCTGGGACTATAGGAACAGGGCGAGATATAAGTTTATTTACTATAGCCTGGTTACTAGTTAGTGGGGCAGATGGTAGAGCAGTGCCCGTCTTAGTACACACATTACCCACCGCTCCCGTAGTAACCAAAGAGTTTAAACTAAGCGGCGGTTGTTGCGCCGCAGTCTGGGCTGTAGTTACAATATTAGGAAGATTTTTGGCGGGTCCCGGTGGTACTAGGTCAAGAGGCTTAAGTGGTCTCTTCACAACCGCACTACCTTTCTTAGGTGGTAATGGAGAGTTCGTTTGTTGCCTTCGTCCCTTGTCTTGTGGTACACATTGAGTAGTATTCTGAGACTTACTACTTTCATCCAACCTTACCTGGCCTTTAATTAATGCCTTGGTTGAGAAAAAATTATCTAATGTTACCTGCTCAAAGTGGTCTAACCGGTCAGAAAGCTTACTAATTCGTTCCTCTAATGGGAGGAGAATTGACCGTAACAACCTTTCTAAGTCAGGAAGCAAATTACAGGGGAGTGGCAAATTATCTGCCATTGCCAAACCAGTGTCTAAAGAATTAGTAGTACTGGGATCTGGGTTGTCTAATAATACCACCTCCCCCTCGTTTATAATTTCCCTACTACGGCTTAATTCCATGACAACTTTGCTGGGGCAGGTACTTTTATTTACTTTTCTAAGTTTGTAAGGAGGTTTTGCTGGATTACATTTTCTAGGTACAGTAGTCCTTTTCCTTTTTGATCCAGATTTAGATTGGGCCAACGAAATCTGAGCGCATACATCTACTGCACATGTTGTAGAGTCTTTATCGCTCATACAAGATGAAATCAGGTCAACTACAGTACCCTGGTTCTCCTCGTTGGTGATAGTATCATGGGATATTTCAGCTACACCAGGCAAGTTTAGTGATGACAGGGGAGTTACCAATGCAGGGTAGGTTAGTACAGAGCGCTTATCAATAGGGTTTTTTAAAAGTTCGATAGATAATCTACGCTCAGCACGCCTCTCAGCAAGCGTTATTTCTTTATCAATAACCTGAGCCGGGCGGTTAAAAAATGTATCTATCGGACCAATAACTGTTGGCCCAGCCTCAGCTGATGGGCTCATCGAGACGATACTACTTGTGGGTTCAGGCATACCTTATAGTGACCCAACCTTTTTGCAAAATTCCCTGGTAAGCACTTATCTAACAGCAATAAACTTGAAAATATAAGCCCGTTAATGTCAATGTCAGAGGGCAGGCCCAGCCCGGCCTCCTCCGGCCCCGGACGGCCACAGACGGTCCCGCCCTTGTCCCGGGCGCGCTCCCGCGCAGCGGCACGTATAGTTCCTTTTAAGATGAAGGGGAGAGATTATGGGCGGGGGGCGGGGCCAGCAGGGAGAGCAGCCCAGGTGTTGCAAATCGGGCTCGCAGGGACTCCTGGTAAGTTGAGTCCCTGCTTCCAAGCTCGCAGCCCTGCCGGCAGCTCCACGTGCCCCGAGATATCAGCTCCTCTCCAGGTAGGCACGGACTTGGAATGCGGCGCTGCGGGACCAAGAATTTGGAACCAAGATGGACTGGACCACATTTGGGCCTTTTTGGCCACTAGAACTGCTGTTAGGGTAGCTCGTAAAAAAAACTGGGTGCATGCCACCCATTGTAAAAAAGTTCCTTTGCCCCTACCGTATGATAAGTGGGTGAGGGATGGTATAGCCAACTCTGAATGTGAAAGGATTCCTAGATTTGTACCTTTTAGTGATGCACATTTGACATGGACTCAGTCAGAACGCGAGGATGATGACATTCTGCAAGCTGCTGTGCCTTCCCATCTGAGACTCGACACAACGAATCCGGAAATCCTTTTTCAAGAGCACACTGTGCCTGGTAAAGAGCGCTACAATTTAAGACCGAGAAAGACTGAACCTATGGACAAATAAAGATTGATTTTTTTAATGTAGTGAATTACACCTTGTCAGATCAAGAGACTATTTTTCTTTTTTTTCTTTTTCAAGTCACCATCCGGACTCAGCTGCAGGGTCGCGGTACAGCCTTAAGGGGTGAGCCGCGTATTGACATAAGGTCTGTGGTTCATGGTCGTTAGTACGATCTTGACGCACACTTAAGTGAAGAAGGTAATAGCCGTGAGCCGCACGTTAGAGGATGGAGTCTTTTGAGTCTGATAAGGGTATTAAGAGAATTGATTGTAAAATGAGAATGTGTATATTGGTCCGTAGCAAATGTTTTTTAATACTGTGTTTTCTAATGCTTTTGAATATTACGTTAGCTTGTGTGGGTTGGATTGTTCATTTACACAACAGACGCTTGCATCTACCTCCCAACCTACTCTTTCTTTTTCTACTGTTTCCCCACATGAGTTTCACACGTTGCCTGAACATGAACAGACACGAATATCAGAATTTGTAAACAATTAGTTCATACAGATGGTGCATCAGCATCAGCTAGTCGTAAATACCACGAATTGTTGGGTTTGTTGTCTTATGCCACATACGACAGATAAGGGAATGCCATATTTGGTTTTGCCTTTTTCGCCTAATGGGTCAGTATGGGCACTCCAAGCAATGTTTATCTATGCGAATGAAGCATCTCCTGTACGTTCCGTCAAAGATAATGCGAGTAATAATGCCTTGATACAGGGAATAGTAGATATGATCAGAGATATTGATGCGTATAATGCTATCCCTAAAGATGAGGTACGAGCATATGTTGGTTGGAACAAGACTGGATATAGCATTAGCCTGACAGAGAAGGAGAGACGAAAAAGGTCTCCCCCTATTTGGATTGTACCCCACCGAGGTCATTTTTGTCTGCAAGGTAATGGTCAGAATCCGAGAGCTCAGCTTAGCAAGAGTGTGTGTGCTCACACCTATGTCTATACATCCCAGAAATCTCCACCGTTCGTTCCAGCTAAAGGCACGTATTTTGTTTGTTATGATAGAGCATATACATGGTTGCCTCCTGACTTTTCAGGCACATGTTATGTGGCATTTTTGCTTCCCCCTACATACACAGCTGCTTTCAATTACCATAAGACAAGATATGATAGAGGTGTTATCGATGCGAAAGATACTGTCGCACAAGAAGTTGGAGACTTTAAGGGCTTTCTGTCCTTTTGGGGTCCTATGGCTAATAGTAGAAATATTCGTCAGCTTACGAGAGTGGTCGAGGCCACTATAAATGAGACTGCTGGTGCCCTTAGCAATATTACAGGTGAGCTTCAAGCGGATCGCCTTATGACATTACAGAACCGCTTTGTTTTAGATATTATACTTGCAGATAGAGGTGGGGTATGTAAATTGATCGGGTCTAGTTGCTGTGTTTTCATTCCAGATAACGCCCCGACAGTGTACCAGGCCATCTTGAGGTTACATAAGTCCGCTGAGTCTATACATGTAGACGAAGGGAACTGGTCATTGATAGAATGGTTTTGGGAACTGCTGTCCAAATGGGGATGGAACATTCTGATGTTTCTTGGTATGGCTTTAGCAATCCTTTTCTCGTGTTGCTTATGCATCCAGTGTGGTCCCGCCATTTGTAGTCTTTGTGCTACGATCTGTGTGAGAAGACCAGTCCCGAGAGAAGCGAAGGATAATAAGATGATGTTACAGCAACACCTTGATGACCTGATGAGAATAGATATAGACCTAGATTCAGATTGACGTGAGTTTAGGTCATTGAGGTTCCGTGATTTCGAACCAGACTCCATTTTGTTTGAGTTGTTCGTGACACCATTTTTGTGTTGCCCTCACGTAGGCCGTGGAGGTAACCGAACGAACAAAGTTGCATGGGCCTCATTGTTCATGTATGCATTAACAGGCCCTTTTCTGACTTGTTAGTGAATTGCAAAGACGCTGACCCCGTCACTTGAAACTGACCCTTTCACGATGCCAATTTCTCGGGCTGATCGTTTCCCTAAAATTGCCAATCAATGTTCAGGATATCGTTAACTTTTAGTTTCTTGCACATATCTTATCCGACTCAACATCTGAATTGTTTCTTTCCTTATCACTTTTCATTACATGAGTAGTGATTTCAATTATGGGTTTGTCCGGCTTGTGGAAATTGAATTTGGGACAGTCCTAATAATTAACTTTTGGGTTGGGTTACTGTAAATTAGGTTTTTGTTAATGTGATACTCAGTTAGAAAATGTGTCCTATTGGTCAGAATTTTGCGCAGTGGGTGTACATTTGTAATGAGAATATGGTGTATAAAAAGAGATGTCTTGCTCTACGAAAATTGAGCAGTCTCCTGAGTTGTACACCGTGTTGTATTGCTTGGTTTACTGTTACTAGCTGCAGCTAATAAATTTGATCTCTGACGCCACCTAGAAGTATTCCGTGTCTCTGTATTCCAAGACAGGAGAACTCGAAGACTTCGGGTGTGTCCCTGGCACCGCTGGGTTCTAAGAAAACCCGGTTCTTCAGGTGTCCCAGTGTGAAAGCCATATATGACAGTAAAAAGACGTATACTGGTAATTGGAAGGCAGTGCGTGTGATAAAGTGATGTGCAATATGTGAAAAGGGATTATATTAAATTGGAGAGATTATAAGAAAACGTTTTTAAATGGTATCCTATAAACTTCCAATGTTATAAATCAGTGCTTAAACCTAGGAGTTGAAACAAATAGCCACTAATTACTTTGTATAGGTCAACATGTTTCTGCAGTTTTAAAGACCCAGACAGGTGTCTACTGCTTTCATCAGGACCAATACCCTACTGCTCATAAAAAATACAGGGTAAAATATAGAAGTCATATCACCTGGGAATCATGGTATATGGATGTCCTCCTTGTGAGTTTTTCTGGACAGGAGGATCAATATGTCAGACAACACAAAAACAAGAAGACAGGAAACAAAAAAACAGATATAGGCATCAGAAACTGGTGATACCTTGTTACAACAATCAGTCATATAAAGTACTGACGATTAGTGTGTCTAGTATTAGTACATCACAGGCTCCAAACATGAACCATCCATCGCTTACCTATAGGGTAGGAGGAACGTACTCCGCCTCACCTGGCTGCGGCTCAGGTAGATAGAGCACCGCTCTATTAGGAAAGAGCAAAACAAAGGAATATATAGTCATTGGTGTGCCATTCTGATGTAGCCCAGTGCACTCATTTCAATACAAGTCGGGACAGTACAATGCAGACCCAGTAGATGTCAAACTAGTCCACATGTAGTGTCGATCCTACTTCCAGTGTCTTTAGGAGAATAAAATTCCTATTAGCAGCCCTCATAACTTGCATTTCTCGTGAGAAATGCGCATGCGCGGGCGGCCGCGCATTCGCATTCGTTATGAAGACGGCGCCGTGAACGAGCAGAGGGAGTCCCGGGACGCCGCGGACAAGGTAAGTGCCTTTTCTTTTATTTTATTTGCCCACTTAGTAAATTTAGGTATGTTCGGGAGGGGGCATGCTTGGCGTAGTGGGGCTACGTGAAGTACGTAGGTGGGCGTAGTTTCTTGCCCACTTTGTGTAGCTTCGCGTAGCCCCACTACGCACACTACGCTCAGGGTTAAATAAAACCTGATTTTTCAGTAAGACCTTGGACACAGGAACACACAGATACTCTTCGTTCCTTACAAGCTGAAAATTTAGCTCCCACACTTACAGACACACGAAAACGTACTCAACCTGGTGATCCGTATAATTGCGGGTCAATCTGGGTACACCTATCTGACATATAATGAAGGTGAAACAGTAACAATTGCATTCAAATCACATTTGTACACCAATGCTGAGATGTGCTTCGCATCTACAGAAAAGATTCTGACAGCAGTACAGACTGCTGTAGTAAGAGAAAGAGCACTGGCACAGGGGAAACAAATAATAGTAGTGGCTCCGGTTGCAGCCTTAGAGGCTGCGAAAAAGGCAAGCTTTCCTGACGCTAAAGCCTTACATCCGAGATAGATACAATGAGCGAATTCTGTCACTGCAACAGATGTAGAATACAGGTATGACCCGAATCTAAAGACACAAGCATTCCTGCAATACGAACAATAATATCCTCTACCTAATGAAATAATGTCTCTAATATAATTTACACTGACGGATCTGCTCAACTGGCCATAGAAAGTAAGCAACAACATAGCGCAGCATGTGCACTGGTTAAAGGTCGCATGACGTATGGGAAGTTCTATTCAAGATGCACTAAAACACAATCTTTAGGAGACTGCACGGCACAGTTGGCAGAATTAAAAGCACTGATACTGGCACTTGTGAATACGGATTGAGAATTCCCCACACTGTGTGTGATTCCTTTTACTGTTTGCTGTCATATAATGAATACTTTCAATACTGGATTCAAAATGGGTTCAAAGATGCTAAAGGTCGCACAATGAAGCATAAAATGCTATGGGAACAGGTAGAGGAGTTGAAATCCGAACTACTAAGGGCTCACGTGATACACACACTGAGTCATCATCATCATCAGCATCATCAATCAAGCTTTATTCAATTATAAAATAATCATAAAAGCACGTTTAAAAAAAGTAAAATCACATGTTACAAGGGTAAGTGGGATATGGTATAAGTTATACAATGGAAATTCTCACATGAGAATAGTCTTTCTACAATTGAAGGCAGACGTAACAGATAAAATTACAAGTTCTTTCCCAAGGGATTGCATGGCTATACAGACAGGACGGCATTGTCTCAGACCTAATGTTCTAAGCACCGGAAATATCCACCTTTTCCTCTAGACTGTATGGAATTTGCAAAAGAATAAAACATGCATTGTGGATTGTGCTGAGAAATCATCACACGGGCAATTGGACAGCTGCCTGGACCAATCATTATTTACTGGAAAGCTAAGCAACCTATGGATAGTTCCCATCCTAAGGCGTGTTAATAAAAATCTTTCAAAGTTAGAGGCTACAGAAGGTAAATACGGCTGCATCTTAGGCATCAGCGTGATGGCGTTCATGTTGAAGGGAATTCATTTGCTGATGAAGGAGCAAAGGGGCTGTACGCAATGATTCCGTAGCTGCAATCACTCTTTCTAAAACTAAAATAGATGAGGAGATTATGGTAGCTGTTATTGCTTCACGCAAAAACAGCAAAGCAGTACCAAACGATTCCCACTCAAATACTCCTAAAATTTAGATGCCAATAACATCCCATTTGCACAGATTCCTGGAGTGGGGGATAGAGTAATTCCAAACATGTATCGTAGGTTAGGTTTAATTTTAGCAGCACACAAGAGTATAGTTTCTGCACATGTAGGAGTTACGGCGGCAGTTTCTTTATTGAAACAACGCTATAGGTGGCTTGGATTAACAAAGCAGACTAAAGACTATCAGCCAGAATCTGGCCCTTTGCGAGCGGTATTTTTGCATTTGGGATGCATCATCCCAAATGCAAAAATCGCAATTCTAGAAATCGCTAAATTGCGATTAATTGCATTTAAGGAATCTCAATTTGAGATTCCTTAAAAGCAATGCATGAAAGTGTTTAAAATTGCGAATTCGCAATCTGGGGCCGCTATTTACCACGAAGTCTAACTGCGTGGTAAATAGCAAAAACTTAGAAAAATGCACTTTAGTGCATTTTACTAAGTTGTATGTCACACACACACATGTCCTTGCGATCCGTTTCTTCACTGAATTTTTTGCTTGTTCGCACTTTCAAAATGCATGTTCGGGAGATATTGTCCCCCGAGCACGCACACAGCATTCGCGAACAGGAAAAACGCATTGCGAACGGGCAGAACAAGCAACTCTGCCTGCTCGTGGAGATTTTTTACCATTTTGCAGAGCTTTGCGTAGCGCGACTACGCAAATTCCGCCCACCCCTAGACACAACAAAGTAATGTCCACCTGAAGCAGACCACCACTGGGGAAGTCAAATCAGCCACAGCAAGACCTGTCTGGAATCTAAAGAGTCAGGGATCTGGTCAGAGAGAATATAGCAGACAAGATAGAATTTGGGCCCTCCTACAGAAAACCTGTGCAGGTCCTCATAGTGAAAGGAACAATAACTGTACTTCTACTGCCTCTTGCCGGAAAAAAGGAGAAAAGATTTGTCTCAATTGACCTAATCAAACCACACTATGTGGCCGATACTGATTAGTAGGCCACGTGGACTCCAAAGTAGCAGACGCCCTCCTCTCGCTACAAGTCAAGAAATTCAAACACAATGACTCATCATGTTTGAAGAGTCACCTGTATGGAATGAAGGACTATGCAACAATGCTATGGAACTCGTTCCTCTTGAACTGGAAGTTCAACTTCAAAATCAAACTCATATGAAAAACAAATTACTATTCGACCAAATACAGATGTCTACATCAATATGCCTCAACAAGAGCAAGCAAAGAGTTCTACAAATCCTGATGCAATACCAACAATTGATCAAACTGCTTCTGGCTACATCATAAACTTTGATACGTTTTCTTTGGATCCAAGTGAACCTGAAACGATGCCAACCCAAAAATCACGCAACCAGCAAGTTACAGACTTTATGAACTTTATTAAAAACACTTACCTGGTATCACCTTGGATAGAACTATGGGTAATAACGTGGATACTTTTCTTTCTGTTCTGGGTAAGCTTAGTAATAATTTTTAGCATGCTTGTTAATGGCAAATACCTCTGACAAAGCTCTAAAGCCCAAAAGGTGAATTTAATTTTGAAACCACATAAATCATCTAATCAAGAACAAAAAGACTTGTCATCAGTGAACATTACAGCAGTTTCTGTACCAGATGGTATAGTTTGGGACATGATTTGATTGCAATATATTTGGCCCGACAGATATTTTAACATTTCTACACTTATTTAAAATACCGTTGAGTGATATCATTACCTCAAGTACATTTTTGATGATTGGGAAACTGTAAATAACATGTTGTCTGATTTAGAAAAATGTGCCGCATTTTCTAATAGTGAAACTTTGGAAAGCAAACCGGATTTCGAAACGATGTATTGTTATCAGCATTATGGTCATCACTTTTTGCATAAATCTGCTAATCCTAGAAATGTGTTCACATACCATCTGAGGGAACATTGTCCAACACCGCCAAAAGACAGTACAAAAACTTTTGCATAAAAGTTTCCATATTTTTCAGGGTTTAATATGTCTGACCCAGCCTCATATTATTATAAAGTTGCACCAACATCAGCACAGAAAAATATGTTAACAACCACCAAACAGATTTACTCTGCATCCTTTTTTGCTCAGTTGTCTGAACAAGGTTCCGACTAATGGAAAGCCACCATAGACTTAAAATCAGTCTGGGGTACTAGAGACTGACAAGTTCAGGGAATGGAATCTTTATTTAGAGCGTGATTTATCCCTCAACAGATCATGTTTTTGAACGAGACGGTGCAACAGAAGTCTTGCCTTGGACTAGTCAAGAACAAAGACTTGAACACACCTCGGCTGCCAACACCATCACTGATGAAGGATAATGAAACATCAGAAATAGAGGTTACATTAGATGACATCCTTCAATACAATAGATCAGACTCTGATTGGAAAAAAAGGTGGATTTGGCCCACAGACACCAATAGTTGTCAAACTAGATTCATGAGTAGGAACGAAGGGTTCAGTATCCATAGGGCAGATCCGCGCTCTGAACAGAGAGAGAACATCCATGGGTAGTGACATCATACAATGTTGGGAAGTTGTGCCTTGAATGGCTAAAAACTTCAACACTCACACAGGTGAAACAACACTTATTCTTACTGTCACAGGATGTGGATCTCAGGGATTTTTTACTAGGTCCCAGGAAGCCACGTCAGAAATATTTATGCATGAATCATGTGTAGGTATAAGCAAAAAACACACATTCCACCATCACAAGTCAGAGTAATGTAAGAATACACATTCTATATGCTATGCACAGAAATACAAGGAGGCACAGAGGGCCATATTAAAATAAGTGCAACTGTAGCATTGCATTGCATGTGCATAAGAGACAAGGGAGATGGTTTTGAAGCATCATTTAACTATATAGAGATGCGTATTGTGTGAAGCACAGATGTCAACATACAAGCACAAATATTTGAGGACATATAACTGCCTTTACAAATTATAATTCATTGTCTGTGTGTGTGTGTGGACAAATGCTACACCTTAACATTTTCTGTGTAAAGGGAGTTTTACATTGATGGTGTATGTTTAATGAACACTTTGCACATGTGTTATGTAAGGCAATACATATTGACAGAGGTCATTCATTAAATGACATTTATGTTGTAATGGTAGTTGTAAATTCCATCTTAGCCAAAAATATATCTCATACACTGGCACATTAGCCCAATGGTGCAACGTTTCCTCTGTTGGTGCAATGGAAAATGATTGTAACCCCACTATGATGATGCTAAAATGAAGCTTTATTGGTTGCCTTTGACACTCAACACTGTGCACAGAAAAGCAGGGAAGAGCTACGCAATGTCATTTATGAATATGAAGTGTGTAAAGAGTGTGTGCTGGCCTGTGGTTTGTCCACGCTTCAGTCACATAACAGTGCACATCACAAACGTTTATTGAGTGTCACCTGTATATGTATTATAGAAATGTTAAAGTAGTGAAAAGTTAAATGTGACCTTTGTGTGGCCAAATGGTATGCTGTGTATCACAAAAATGCTTTTCATCATCCCTGTGTGGACAAATGGCACAGTGCGTAGTGCATAAATGTTTTGCAAGGCCCCTGCATGTACAAATGGCATGGTGCATAACGCAAACATATCTTGCATGGCACTGGCATCAGACAATCTGTTGCAAAGATATGCAAATCAGGTGGAAATTGACAGGAAATGACACACTGGGTCTGGCTGCATACCAGAAAAAGTGTGACATTTAATTTCACTTTCTCTTACTAATTGGTGCTTGCCGATTGTGTCTGGAGTTGTTGGTGGTTTTTGGAAAGCTTTGTGGAGTTTGTGTCTTGCCAGGTGTGTACAGTTTGTTTCCTAACTGTCTATTTGTGTTGACTATATTTTTTGTTTGTGTCCATAAGTGAATCATATTATTCAGAGGCCAAGTGAGCCAAGGCTATAGTCTGGAAGAGAGGAGTGTGAGGTAGGAGTGGATTCACAAATTCTTAACTTGTGTCTTATCCGTGGAGCACAATAGCAACCAGCTGTAGCACTGATGGGCTGACGTTATTGCCAAGGCGGGAGACCTTGTAGACCTCATTGGACTTGGAATTGCGGGTCCTCCAGGTATGTATGCATTGAATGTTTGTTAAAAATAATTTATTTTTAAAATAAATGATATTCTCATACATAACATTTTCTATAGTGAGGTAGTGAATGACTTCAGGGGGCGTTCACTACATTGTGCCCTAGGAGCACAATGAATGCGTGTGGCAGCTTTTTCTAAACCCTTGCCACAAAGGTATTTACGAAGGAGGGGCTGATACTTGTGCCGCCCCTTGTTTAATCATTATATTTGTGTTCCTATTTATGCACCAACCATATTATGGGTGGGTCTTCTCTCAATTCCACATGGGTTTGGGCCAAGGGGAATGTGATCCACCAAAAGGGCCTCCTTCGAAGGCTGCCTAGACAACAACACGCACAACAACAGAGAGCTCTTCAACATCGTGAAGGAACTCTCCAACCCCAGCTCCAACACCAACGATGTCCCACCCTCGCAAGACCTGTGCGGCTCGCTGGCCACCTTCTTCCTCCGCAAGATCGCAGACATCCACGACAGCTTCAACGCCATGACCGCCCCGACAACCACTGAGACATCCGCCCCACGACCACCATCTACACCAGCCGCCTGCTCTCCTGGACCAATATTAACGATGACGACACCATCAAGATCATGAACACCATCCACTCCGGATCTCCGTCAGACCCATGCCCACACCACATCTTCAACAAAGCCAGCACATCCATCGCACCCCATCTCCGGAAAGTCATCAACACCTCATTCGAGAGAGCAACCTTCCCGGAGAGCTGGAAGCACGCCGAGATCAATGCCTTACTCAAGAAACCCAAGGCGGACCCCAAGGACCTCAAGAACTTCCGTCCCATCTACCTGCTCCCGTTCCCAGCAAAGGCCATCGAGGAGACCGTCAAAGAACAACTGACCCGCTACCTCGAGGACAACAACATCCTGGACCCTTCCAAGTCTGGGTTACGCAGCAACCACAGCACTGAGACTGCCCTCATCGCCACCACCAATGACATCAAGTCCCTGCTGGACAACGGAGAAACGGCGGCCCTCATCCTCTTGGACCTGTCAGCCGCCTTCGACACGGTCTGCCACCACACACTACAAACACGCCTCCACAATGCTGGGATCCAAGAGAAGGCCCTGGACTGGACCATCGCCTTCCTCTCTGGCAGAACACAGAGCGTCCACCTTCCACCTTTCAGCTCCGCAGCCACCGTAGCCCAAGGCTCATCCCTCAGCCCAGCTCTGTTTAACATCTACATGGCACCGCTTGCCGACGTCGCCCACCGGCATGACCTCAACATCACCTCCTACGCCAATGACACCCAGCTGATCCTCTCCCTCACCAAGGACCCCACAACGCCAAAACCAACCTTCACGAAGGAATGAAGGCCGTTGCTGAATGGATGAGGAACAGCCGACTGAAGCTGAACTCGGACAAGACGGAGGTCCTCATCCTCGGATAAACCCCTTCGGCCTGGGACAACTCCTGGTGGCCGACTGCACTGTGAACCGCTCCAACACCCTCCGACCACGCACGCAACCTAGGGGTCATCCTCGACTCCACCCTCTCCCTGACTAAACAAGTCAACACTGTCTCTTCCTCCTGCTTCAACACCCTCCACATGCTCTGCAGGATCTACAAGTGGAACCCCACTGAAACAAGAAGAACGGTCACCCAGGCCCTCGTCAGCAGCAGGTTGAACTACGGAAATGCCCTCTACGCAGGAGCCTCGGCCAAACCCTTGCGACAGCTCCAACGCATCCAGAACCCCTCTGCACCCCTGATCCTCGACATCCCTCACCACAGCCACATCACACCCCACCTGAGAGACCTGCACTGGCTCCCGGTCAACAAGAGGATAACCTTCAAGCTCCTCCCTCACGCACACAAGGCACTCCACAACACCGGACCAACGTACCTCAACAGAGGACTCAGCTTCTACACCTCCACCCACCAGCTTCACTCCACCAACCTCGCCCTCGCCACAGTCCCCCGCTTCCGAAGAGCAACCTCCAGCGGCAGATCGTTCTCCCACCTCGCCGCCAAGACCAGGAAAACCCTCCCTATCCACCTACGGCTGACCTTCAGAAAACTCCTCAAGACCTGGCTTTTCGAGAAGTAGCAGCATTCCCCACCCCAGTGCCTTGAGACCCTCACGGGTGAGTATATGATTAATATTGGCTCTGCACCTGAGTTGTATCATGGAACTGTGCGCAGAATCAAATATGACGTTAAGATGTGCAGTGAAAGTAGTAATAGTAACATTTCCTTCACTTTCTGTGTGCATTCTACAGGCAGACCTCTTGTGGGCAGATATGAGTCCTCTGGACTGCAAAAACGTCACTTTGCAAAAAGGAGGAGTCATTCATTTCACCCAGATGTAAGGGGGTCTCTCTACCTACCTCAAAGTACAGGCCTCTTGACAGCTGCAGTGTAAAATTTAGTCTGGCATTAAAGCATGTATGCCTTATTTCAATGTGATTTGCATTTTAAAATGCAGTTTGAGTTTGTGTCTGCCCTGGGCGGAATTTCTTTCTTTAATAGGGCATACTGCCCCTGTTTGCACAAACTGCACCTTTTCAAAGGTGTGCCCTGATGCAACCAACCAAACTGCATAATATAATACTACTTACCCATTATGGCTTCATAAATATGGACTTAACTTCTAATCAATCAATCAATCAATCAATCATGCCATTTGTATAGCGCACTACTCACCCGGGAGGGTCTCAAGGCACTTGGGGGGAGGGATATGCTACTGCTCGAACAGCCAGGTCTTGAGTTGTTTCCTGAAGGCGAGATGGTCCTGGGTCAGCCGAAGGTGGATGGGGAGGGAGTTCCAAGTCTTGGCAGCCAGGTAAGAGAAGGATCATCCTCCGGCGGTGGCTCTTCGGATGCGTGGTACGGCTGCGAGGGCGAGGCTGGTGGACCGTAGCTGGCGGGTGGGCGTGTAGAAGGTCAGGCGGTCGTTGAGGTACTTGGGGCCCAGGTCGTGGAGAGACTTGTGTGCGTGGGTGAGGAGCCGGAACGTGATCCTCTTGTCGACGGGGAGCCAGTGCAGGTTCCTCAGGTGGCTGGAGATGTGGCTGCGTCGGGGGACATCCAGGATGAGTCGGGCGGAGGCGTTCTGGATGCGCTGGAGTCTTTTCTGTAGCTTGGCTGTGGTTCCGGCGTAGAGGGCGTTTCCGTAGTCCAGTCGGCTGGTGACGAGTGCCTGGGTGACAGTCTTCCTGGTCTCGGTCGGGATCCAGCGGAAGATCTTGCGAAGCATACGCAGGGTGTTGAAGCACGATGAGGAGACGGCGTTGACTTGTCTGGTCATCGAGTGGGAGGGGTCCAGGATGAAGCCCAGGTTGCGTGCGTGGTCGGTTGGCTTGGGTGCGGTGCCCAGGGCTGGGGGCCACCAGGAGTCGTCCCAGGCGGAGGGCGAAGATCCCAGGATGAGGACTTCCGTCTTGTCCGAGTTCAGTTTCAGGCGGCTGTCCTTCATCCACTCGGCGACGTCTTTCATCCCTTCGTGTAGGCAGGTTCTGGCGGTGTCGGGGTCTCTGGTGAGGGAGAGGATCAGCTGGGTGTCGTTGGCGTAAGAGATGATGTTGAGGTTGTGCTGGTGTGCGATGGCTGCGAGAGGTTTCATGTAGATGTTGAAGAGGGTGGGGCTGAGTGAAGATCCTTGCGGGACGCCGCAGATGACTTCAGTGGCCTCGGAGCGAAACGGGGGGAGGCGGACTCTTTGTGTTCTAATAAAAGACAGAACAGTAATTTGGCCATATATATACATGTGCATGTGCTGGAGACATTCCCTCAATCTTTAACCAGCTGTCAAAACCTAGTACTGCTGAAGCTTATAGTGAGGTAGCTTAGAGTTAGAAACATACAAAACGTGAAACCAACATGCAACTTTGCACAGGGCTTAACCCTTTTGCTGCTAGGCCTCCCCCTGTACTAAGCCTTTGTTTGGCTATTTGGGATAGTTTGCACTTAGGCCCCTGTAACTTTTTGACCACATAAGGGATTCACACGAATTTTGTGTCCATTTCTTCCAACATCATGGGGATTTTAAAGGTACCCAGGGATTGTTGATTCCCTTGGAGGGGACCCAGATATTAGCCAAAATACAGCCACATTTAGGTTTTTGGGGGAAAAATTGGGAAAAAAGTGCTGAAGATTAAAGCGCCTGGGTTCTTCCCTGCAAATGGTATCACCAAAGGGTTTGTGGTGCTGAAATCAAATTCTTCCCAGATTTCAGGGACTGCCTGACTTTTGTCAGAAAACCAACATTCTTTACACAGTTTTGGCATTTTACTGGGACAAAGCCTATTTCTGCTATTTTTTGAGCTTTCAAACTCCTTCCAGTTAATGGTAGAAATAGGTATGAAAGCAACATTGGATTATAGAAAGCTATATATTTACAAAAAGTAGACCATATTTTGAATCCAGCAAGGGGTCATTTGTGTAGATTCTTCATGTTTTTTATAGAAACTAACAGTTGAAAATAGGAAAAATTGAAAATGAGTTGAAAAAACCAGCCATTTGTGCCAACGTTTTCACCTGTAATTTCTTCTAAGTATGACAGATTTTTTTAGAGCTATAAGTAGTTACATCCTCTGGACTCTTCTGGTTGTGGGGATATATAGGACTTGTAGGTTCAGTAAGAACCCGACGAACCCTGAGTCATTAATTGAGCAGCGTCTTGCAATGGTTTTTTATTGTGTACCTGGAATATACCAATTTATTTGGGAAAATATAAACAGTGAAAAATTGATATGAAAGACACATATGTATTTCTGAAATGAGAACAATATATAGAGTTTAGAAACAGTAGCTATTTGCACATCTCCGAATTTGTGGGACCCATACTAGCATGTGAAATATAGGACATTTTTCAAAGTGATTTCTTTTTTACACATTGTCTTATATTTGGAAGGAAGAAATGCATCGACGGTCAATAGGTAATAAAAGTTGCTCTACAAATCTGTGCTACCCTAAGTCTCCCAATAAAAATACTCCCTCACTTGTGTGGGTAGGCCTAGTGCACGTGACAGGAAACTGCCCAGCATGCAACGTGTAGAAAGTTTAAAGTTTGCACGGTATTCTGGGTAGGAGAACCTTGTGAGAGCCACACAAGTCACCCCATCCTGGATTCCCCTGAATGTCTAGTTTTCAGAAATGTATAGGTTTGCTGGGTGTTCCAAGGTGCCGGCAGAGCTAGGGTTCAAAATCCACAGCTAGGCACTTTGCCAAAATAAGGGTTAGTTTTCACTGTAAAAATGTGGTGTGTCCATGTTGCGTTTTGTGCAGTTTCCTGTTGTGCGCACTAAATCTACCCACGCAAGTGAGGTACTATTTTTAACGGACGACTTTGGAAAATACGGGGTTGGTGGCAGTTTGTGGATCCATGCAGATTGAAGAGCTTTCCATCACAGAAATGGGAAGAAAATGTGTTTAAAAAAAAAAATTCAGTTTGCAAGGGATTCTGGGTAACAGAACCTGATAAGAGCCAGTCAAGTGACCCCATCCTGGGTTCCTCTGGGTGTCTAGTTATAAAAAAAAGTACAGGTTTGCTAGGTTTCCCTAGGTGCCGGCAGAGCTAGGGTTCAAAATCTACAGCTAGGCACTTTGCAAAAAAAGGGTCAGTTTTCACTGTGTGTGTCCACTTTGTGTTTTGGGCCATTTCCTGTTGCGGGTAGTAAGCCTGCCCAAACAAGTGAGGTACCATTTTTGTTGAGGGCATTTGGGGAATGCTGCAGATTGGAAGTTTGTGGATCTGCACAGATTCCAAAACTTTCCATCACTGAAGTTTGAGGAAAATGTGTTTCTTGTTTGACAAGGATTGAAGTTTGCAAGGGATTCTGGGTAAAAGAATCTAGTTAGAGACACACACGTCACCCCTTCCTGAATTCCCCTTTGTGTCTAGGTTAAAAAATATACAGGTATGCTATGTTTCCCTAAGGTCCAGCTGCACTAGCACCCAAAATCTACAGGTAGGCACATTCCGGAAAAAGGTGAGTGCCTAGTGGGCCTTCTGTCGCTCTGTGGAGGGGGGAAATTGGGGGCTATTGCCTCGATCTGCCCCCAAAGGGGGCAAAAAGACTGTTGCTATTCTTTTGGGAGGGGGTGGGGACATTGGCATGCCTATTATGGGCAGCCCCCACCCCTAACTTTGAGGGGAAAAAAATCCCTGGTGGCCAGTGGGCTTTTTGCCCCCCCGGAGGGCAGATAAGGGGCCATTGCCCCATCTGCCTCCCAGGAGGGAGGCAGAAAGACTGTAGCATTTTTTGGGGGTAGTGGCATTGACATGGTCTGCCTATATATAACAAATCCCTGGCACTTGGTGGGCTTTCTGCCCCCCTGGGGGACAGATCAGGGGCTATTACCCCCATCTGCTTCCGGGCGGGGGGAAGTCTTTTGTTTTCTTTGGGGGATGGAGTGGGGGGCAGAAAGACTAGAATTTTGTGGGGGGAAGAAATGGGGGCATTGGCATGCCATTCTTGGGCAGCTGACACCCCTTAATTCATCTAGAAAAAAACCCTGCTGTCTATTGGGCTTTCTCCCCCCGGGAGGCAGATTGAGGGCTACTGCCCCATCTGTCCCCAAGGGGGGGCAGAAAGACTGTAATTTGGGGGGGCATTGGCATGCCCATATTGGGCAGCCCCCACCCCTAATTTGCATCTGAAAAATAATCCCTGGTTTCTAGTGGGCTTCCCCCCCACCGGGGGGGGGCAGAAAGACTGAATTCACCAAAATTCATATGGGAAGAGCAAAGGCCCTTCCCCAAGGGGCCGCTCACCCCTCCCTGGTGCCTGGTGGGTGAATCCCTGCCTGGGGATCACTCTCCTAGGGTGATCTCCAAGCAGGGATCCAGTAGGGAGATTCTCCCCTTCCTAGCGATACAGTTGCGCGTTCACTCACAAGGTTCCAGTTGTTTCCTTCTTGATGATGCAAACTCCCAACTCCTTCGTGGATCAATCAGTTAGCAAGGATGAGAACGCTTGACAACACTGATTAATCCCCAAGGGAAAGAGGAAGTGGAGAGAGAAACAAGACAAAACACTGGACCTTCTTCTTGAAGATTCCAGGTGAAGTTTCTCTGTATGAAGTGTTCTGGGCCTCTTGTAATGATTCTGCCAGCTGGCAAACTCTTTCTCTAAAAAAAAAGTTATAAGTGATAAATGTGAATGTAATTGTGCTAAGACCTTGTATGATCACTCTTTATCAAATTTTACATACCATATTTATTTTATTTATTTTATTTATAAACACTTCTACAGTTGTCAGGCAACTCTGGTTTGATTAACTCTTCTACTTGGAGTGCCTTTTAATGACATTAATACAAGGACATGTAACCAGAAATGCTTAATATACTGAGAGAGTAGCTGGTTAGTATGTTAGCTTTGGTTATTTAAAACATATCCAAACTTTTAGTCTTTAGTCCCACCTTGCTAATGTATGATGAATCCTATGAGTGGGTTCTGATTTGATTTAAAAAAAAAAAAGAAACCAACAAAGAAATATCCAATATCGACAAGTGGAGTTCTATACCTTAATGCACAGCACATGTAATGTCCACAACATGTTTGCAATTTGTTATTCACTCCAGGTTCTCTGTCTTTGGATCAAAACAAGGTTTTCTCAGGACTCACAATATTTGTCTTTAACAATGCTTTTTGGTTAAACAACAGTTCTCTGACCTAGTATAATCACACAGATTGCTCATTACATAATGTCTTTACCAGTGCCTAGTAATTGTCTTTACCAATGCTTTGCTATTGTCTTTACCAATGCTTTTGTAATTGTCTTTACTAATGCTTTGCAATTGTCTTTACCAATGCTTGGTTATTCCGATTAGCTCGATATCTCCTATAAGCTTTAATCGAGAATGTATTCGCAATCTTCTACTGTACTATATTCAAATGCTGAAATTTCAGGGAGATTATTTATCCATGACTAAGCAACTAAACTCTTTTACTTTCTGTTACAGGAAGCAGAAGTCTCCGGGGGCCGACCTGATCTGGAACTCCGGAAGAGGAAAAGACGACCAAGAAGCTTCTGAAAGTCCGAGTTGAATTCGGGTCGTCGAAATGCAGGTAAGTGGGAACGGAAGGTGAGGAGCCGTCATTGAAGAACAGGAGCGAGCGGGATTCAAAGAGCACTCGGGAACCGGTATACATGGCAGGAACGCTTGTGGTGACGCTTTGGCAAGAAGCGCAGCGTCGCCACGTCTACAAGCAGGGTTTTTATAGTCTTGGCATGCAATGTGCTTGGGCGTATGCTCCTGCCTCACGAGGAATTCCGCAACCGTTTTAACGGTACATTCACGTGAGGTGACACTGGAGAGAATAACGCCGGGACACCAAAAACAACAAGCATTGCTAGCTACAAGGAACAACAGCAACACGGTTGCTCTAAAAGATGTAAGCCCCAAAGTTTAGCAATGAAATTAAATCACAATTATGTCATAAAACACAAGATAACCATTACTTATAAATGGATGCTCACAGTATTTCAGTGTTTACACAAATTAGATGATTGCAGCATGTGAACCCTTAACAGATACCTCTCCTGACTTTCTACGTGCTCAGGGGGCTGAGATAGCCCCCTGAGCATACAGAAAGTAAAACTGAAATGAGCCTCATTTCAGTTTTGATTTCACTGAAAGGACATCAGCCCGATTTGTGCGCTGATCGTCCTTTCAGGGAAACCACACAGACAGCCTCAGGAGCTGGGGAAACTCTTCCTCAGCTCCTGAGGCTGTTGGAGGGGGATATAAATCCCTCTGCTTGATGATCTGCTAGATTTTGATGAAATAAAAGGACTTCCATCAAACATCAAGACAACATTTAAAGAAATTAATGATGTAGTTGAATTACTGTTAAAGGAAAACTGTGGAAAATTCCAAAGAACATGTAGAAATAAATTTGCCAAATACAAACTTTCAGGGTTATCAAAAAAAACAAAACAAATTCAAGACAGTTTTCAAGAGTGCACTTCAAGGTGTGAGCGTGCTTCATTTATAGTTGGTCAATTGAAAGATATGTGTTTCTTCTGTGACAAAGAGTCAGGGGTAAAGCTTATAAATTTGCATACAATTGAAGAGATATCTTCAGAGACTGTCTGGCCGTCTCTACTGTTGATAAGATTAACTGGTTTCATTACCTGAAATGTGCACTGCTTAAGATTGACTTACATGATTTTTATGAAAACCCCCAGAATAGGACCTCAAAAGCTAAAGACAGCATTAAAATGGCCTATTCTATCAGGGCTAACAATCGTCACTGGCATTGGAAGGAACATTTTGGAATGATGTGTCCTGCGGGGGATAGTCTACGGCTAATCATTTACAATTTTACCTGACAAGGTTTTGGTTAGGCACAGTGCACTTTTTGGCAGTATTTCCAAGTCATGGAGAGTGGTCAGATCCACTCATCCCATGTTCCTGTAACAACTTGTCCAAACAAAGCACTTTGCACTTGACAATATTTTGTGCACTTTACCAAACAACAAGAGCAAGATTTTTGCTGCTACTATTGAGAAAGCAATGCCCCTGTACATCTAAAAAGGCATGAGATATTTGTATTCCTTGACCTCCATTGACATCTGCACTGCTGTTTTGAATTTTATTGGGATGGCCCTCATCATTAGAAAAAGCTACGAGAAAGATTGTTAGGGCAATTATGATCTAACTCACTGCTACACTGGTTGGTTTAAATCTCTGGTACAAGGACCCTCATTGTCAGACGATTTTACCAAAACATTTTCATGATGATTGAAATCGATGGGATATATTAAATACTCTAAAGTTACATTGAACAAAAAATTCATATGTTCTGTATAATGACCAAAGGAGCATCATTTTATTTTAGACATCCCATTGAGTCGCTGAGCTTCCCTCATTAGAAAATAATATAGAAAATATGGGTGACATAGCAGATCCCTCATAAGCACCTTTTCAAGGTTTCTCTTGTTGAGGTTTTTGTCCCGCTGTGTCTCACCTCAGGTTTTTGGGGCAACATATTCTTAATTGATGTATTATGACTGGAGTTTTCCTTTTAATATTTTTTTACTGCCATTGGGATGTGTTTACATCTATGATTAATTACGAATGTATCATTTCTTCGTACTGTGCACTTTTGTGGTTCGTGGAACCGAAATAAAGTTGACTGAATGACTGACTCAAAAATACTTGCCAAGTTAAGTGGTGGTTATATGGTTATAACCGAAGCGTAGTACCACAAAAACTGTTTTGTTAGTTTTTATAGTCTGCTTCGGCAAATACAGAACAAAGAAAAATGCAAAGACAACAAATTGACCTTAATCTATGGCATGGTATTGGGTGAAATTGTAAACTATCTCAAAGATTCACTTAAAAATTCTGAAGTATCGCCAGCATTTACTTTTTTGACACCAAATCACTCATAGCTCGTCGTATGGCAGAGTTAGGTCTAGAAAATGCAGACAAGTATGTACACAGCACACGATTAAAAGAAAAGATTATTGCATTTATACCAGAACTTAAAGCTGAACCAAAAGGTAGAGCTATTCTACTAATTCACAAAAACAATAGAGGAGAAAATATATTCAGTGTCTGTTAACTGATTGCTCTTCAGGATGGTGTCTGCCTGTCAAAAGCAGCTGCTATTATTCGAAAAGAAATGTTTGAACTTAAAGTAGATGGATTTAGTTGATAGTTTGAGCAAATTGCCAAGAAAAGTCAGTAGGGACTGCTATGCTAAATGTAATACAAATGATTATGGAAAGTTGTAACATTTCAAATGACAACACAGTAAATGATAAGAGGAGTGCAGCTTTGTCAGTCTCACAGCTTGTTTAGTATAGGAAGGCAAATCCTTAAGGAAACACCCACCACAAAAAAGATAATTAAACTATACTACCTCTTTAATTGTATTATTGGTATAGGCTAAAACTCAAAAACAGGAATTAGTTGACAAACTGCACAAATTAGGCAATTGTGGGTCACATGAGCGTGTTTGAGAAGTTTCAGCAACAATAACTAACAAACAATGTAAGCAATTCTGCAATGACAGGGTTGTGTGTCCAAAAGTCCTTCAACTCTCCACTTTCACTAGTGCTGCAATAGACAATTTTGATTACAATTCCTTGTCATTTTCATCCACTCAGCCATTCCACGGATCAGCCATATCTCTGATACAGAGAACATCACATGAACAGGGTCTATAATCCTTCTTAAAAAAATTGAACAAAATGAGTGGACTAAGAAATGTACTTCATCCCTACCAGAGTGATATTTGCAGTTACCAAGTAAAATGACAAAAAAAATCTAAATGTACCTGTGAGTAATGTCAATGCCTTCCAGCTTCCTCCTATTCATAATGAACCTATGTCAGATGAATGGCTGCAGATGATACAACATCGTGATCTCCATAATCTAACCAATATAAGCCACACCAGTTGGGCTGCTTCCCAATCCAACAGAAGTGGTTCTGTCACAAAAAGCCATAGTGTATTGCTCCCTTTATTTAACGAGTCAATACATTCTTCTTCTATGGTTTGCCACTGCTTTTATATACTAAAGTGTACACTGGCCACAATTAATCCTAAACAGACTCCTGTGGTGACATGTGATCAACCAGTAAATGCAACAGCTAAACTATAAGTGTGGTTATTTCTAGAATTGTATGGGTAAAACAAAATTGTAATCATAATGGGGGCATTACACATTGAAATGTCATTCCTTGCAGTTTAAGGAGATTGGCTTGAGGGTAGTGGCTGGGTTTATATTTTTGTTGAATACAATGTTTCCAGTGAGGGTAAAGCTGGACAATGTCTAAAAAGGTCTCATGTAAAACGATACCCCTACATACATGGAGTTAGTGTTGCATCAGTGTATATACTTTGAAGAAGGCTTATCTACTGATGGGCATATATCCATGAAAGAATGGATAGCACAAAGAGTTGCAGAGTCTGTTCATTTCAGATACTGGTATGTTACATTTCAACTTGAATTACTGCTATTGCAATTTCTTGGTACAATTCGATCAGAAAATGTTAAGAAGTTTATTGTAACCCTGCAAATGATCTGTTTTTGGATATTTGCTATCGGCCACACCCACTATGCCAAGTGGATACCAATGTTCATTAAAATGCTTGCGGAGCTAAAAA
This sequence comes from Lissotriton helveticus, assembly GCF_964261635.1. Lineage (NCBI taxonomy): Eukaryota > Metazoa > Chordata > Amphibia > Caudata > Salamandridae > Lissotriton > Lissotriton helveticus. The sequence continues at coordinate 268,809,060 of NC_136059.1, forward strand.
CAAGAATTCCAGATGTTTATGAAGAATTTTCAAACTGATATTTTGTTGGTTGTAAAAGTGGTAGATGCATGAGCAGTGTAGCAGGGATATAAAATCTGACAACGGAGCAGTCGTTATTCTACTGCAATGATGAAATGGTTGGTGTCTGGACCTCTAATTGCCAACTTACTGGGACAAAATTCGATGAAGAAATGGATTAGGTGAAAATGAAAATAACTGTGTTCACTATGAGGACAATGTCTCTTGCACCACTCGATTTGTTAATGATGTTAAGGAACTTACACAAGTCTTTTCGCATGATAACAGAAAACCTTATGCATGTGGTATTGGTGAAAATCTAATGAATATTGCATCCAATTTAATTGTGAGTGATAATGCAAAGAAATCTATGTGCTTTGCTTAGAATTTAATATGGAAGGTTTGTTCTAGAACGCCTAGTACGCTGCGAAAAATCAATTTTTGATCCTTTTCCTAGAAGCAAGCTATGTTTATTTCGTATGGTAGTACCAAAATCAGTGAACCACAAAGTATCCATCTTAAAAGTGACTGTTCACTTTTCACTAGATTGTATATTGCTTGCCTAGATAGAGAAGGAGATTTAAATGAATATTTTGCCATTACAATCTTGATTATCCCCTATCACTTTGTGAGGGAGGATTGCTAAGAAAGGGGACAAAGTCAGGCATCATTTCTTGTTTGGAAAAGCTTAATGGTGCTGTAGGTAAAATGAATAGCATTCCATACACTGCAAGTTGTATTATTATAAATGGATCAGCAATAAGCAATTTCATAAAACCCGACAACGCACGCAACTTTCAGGACTGCAGCACCTATATATTCCAGCCTTATGTAATGAACGTACTCAACAAATTAAAATGAGTAGACATAGTATTTGACCATTACATAGAGAGGTCCATGAATAAGGAATCAAAAATAGGCGAGGTTTGATCCACGCTGCTGTGTTTAACAAATATACCAAAAAACTGGGTGACTTTTCTACAAAACGAAGATAACAAAAATGATTTGTTCCAATTCTTGATTTCTAACTTTTTGAGTCTTGAGATACCAGAGGGTAAAACTGTAGTGTTGACAAAGGATGATAACGTGGTGAATATTCCCAAAATTCTTGATGTATCTTAACTCAGACCATGATATCAAGAAGAAGCTAAATACCAGAATACTATTATAATCTTTGACAGGCACGGCTCGTTCTCAAAACAGAGAGCAGCCATCAAAGGCAGAGGGACCTCCCTGGTGGTAGCATTAAAAAACATCAAGCATAAAATATCTGGCCCCAACCATCTCCCTTTACTAGAAGTGCTCCGAGCACGACTCTTACCCACGATCACTTACTGCAGTGAATCAATGAGAGGGAGAGATGAGGTTACCCTGGACAATGCGGTCTCCAAGGCTGTGAGAATGATATTTAATCTCCCGCAGTTCACTTCGCCAGCTCAAATAAGGTTAGAATTTGGGCTACAAAAGCAGAAAATATCGCGAAAGGGTGCCTATGCCAAGTGCTGGTACAAAATAAAGGGAGCCGAGCCAGGTACACTGAACTCTTAGTTGTGGAGGGAAATGACAAGTAAAAAAGATTGCCTGGATATGGGTTATCTTCTATCAGCAATCAGGGTGCACGCCATACAGGACCTATGGGAAACCAGTATGCCCAAAAAGTTTCAAGACCTGGTAAACAAATCAGTAAAGATTGTATCCCACAAAGAAGATAAAGCAGCTCTGAGTAAGAGGGCCCACGGCTGGTTTGTAATCCAGAGCTATGCGAGGGCCAAGCCACAACCATATCTAGGAACAAGCTTCTCGAGAATCACAAAAGAAAGATTCTTGCTTCTGAGGTTGGGACTTTTACCCGCAAAACATCATCTTCCACCATGGAAACACACAGACACAACAAACCATTTCAGACTATGCAATACATCTATTCTGCATCTGCAAGGGCTTGGGAGCGGAACGAAGAAAGCTATTAAAGCTGCGCCTGATCGAAAACCAGGTACGAACTACAGGCAATGAGTAAAGGCTTGCTTCGAAGGAAGCAAGTGCGGTTGGCCAGTAGCCTTGTTTGGTTTATGAGTGCAGCAAAAGCAAAGCTAGCTCGGGAAGTACCCTAATAAATTGGTCATCAATTTAGGCCCACCGTCTTCTTAGTAATCCATGACATCCCTGCTAAAAGAGATCGTCTTTGGCAATCTTGTCTATCTTCTCGGTCTCTCCGCGTTATGAAGCAGTCACCCTTGGGTTGTGAATCAGAAACGGCGGCACAACATTTTTAAATCCATCGCGCACCCCTGGCTTAGCAATCAGGGCCAAAGAACCAGCCAATCACCATCATGGGAATCACCCGACAAGAGGTGCAAATAATTCGGCAAGTAAAGGACACGATGAACTGCAGATTGTAACTGTCACCAATGAATTTTAGGTTGCTCGTACACAGACTTTAACGCAATTCAGACCAAAATACTCAACACTAACTTTAAAGGAATTAGCATTGCACAGGAATTCTTAGTAATTAACATTAGAAAAAAGTTGTACCTTTCATGTCACTCTAAGCACCTTACTGGCCGCATCTCAACATGGATTCAGAGCAGGTTACAGTACCGAATCTGCCTTAATCAAATCGACTGAGGAGATCAGGAAAGTGATGGATGTTGGGGGTAGAGCTGCCCTGGTCCTGTTGGATTTGTCGGCGGACTTCGATACGGTCCATCACATGATTTTAGTGTACCGTCTGGAGGCCTGCGGGATACAAGGGAAAGCCCTTAACATCTTGAAAGCTTTCCTTACTAATAGGGTCCAGGTCGTGGCACTGGGGGAGTTCGAATCTAAACCTTTCATGCTACCCTGTGGGGTTCCCCAGGGATCCTCCCTGAGTCCCACCCTTTTCAATGTTTATGTTTCCTCACTGGCCCCAGTTATTCGATCGTATGGGTTTGAACTTACATCTTACGCGGATGATACGCAGATTGTGGTGTCACTGCTACCAGGTAAAGAGGAAGGCGTTGCCAGTAAATTCCAGGAGTGTATGTTAGCGGTTAGTAACTGGATGGCCAGAAATTGTTTAAAATTAAATTTGGCTAAAACCGAAGTTTTACTTTTCGGCTCCAGCGATAACTTTTGGAGTCCGAACTGGTGGCCTGAAGGGATGGGTATTCCCCCCATTCCTGTCACGAAGGTCAAGTACCTAGGGGTTCTGATCGACGATCAGCTTACCTTTAGGCCCCAGGTTAACGCAATGACGGCATCCATCCACGTTACATTGAAAATAATCCTGAAGATCCTTCCTTTTTTACCAGATGGGTGTAAGAAAACAGTGGTGACCGCCCTGGTTTTATCCCGCCTGGATTATTGCAACAGCCTATTTCTTGATGCTCAACAGGGGCTTCTGAACAAATTACAGGCTCTGCAAAACGCTGCAGCTCGACTCATCACAGGCTTACCAAAGTTTGCATAGGTTTTCCAGGAATTGGTGAAACTGCATTGGCTCCCAGTGCGGAAGCGGTTCCCTTTCAAAGCCTTGTGCATAGTCTTCAAGGCCCTTCGAGGTCTCGGCCCGTCGTTCCTAAAACATTACTTCCAATGGTACATGCCTGGAAGACATCTTAGGTCATCTAACATGGGGCTGATCATGACCCCCGGACAAGGAAAGCGCGCTGGGGAGGCAGGAGCTTTGTCTTGGCTTGGAAATATCTGCCTTTGGCTCTTAGACAGATTACAGATTTGATGGACTTTCGTAAAGGTTTGAAAACATGGCTTTTCTTACATTAAACTTCAGGCTTAGGTGAGGGGAGCTTTCATTCCAGCGCCAGGACACCGTTTGGTAACAGTGCGCTCTATAAATGTTATAAATAAATGTTATAAATAAATTGTATACCAGTTTTTATTTTCTCGTAATTTTATGGAGTCCTGCACTTTTAAAAAAAAAATGTATTTAACTAATTCCTGCATTATAAATGACGCTGGTTTGCTTCTTATACATATGTTGTAACTGATTGCAAAGGTTTTAATTAATCATGCAATAAAGATTACTTACTTTCTTACTACTATTATATGCAAAACATGTTAGTGAAAGTGGCCAGTAGTCTATAATTATACATACTGTTGATTTTTGGGTAGCAGCTATTGTTCTTTATGCATTTAGCACCTTAAATCTTTCTAATTTGTGGATTGATTTTAGTATTGGGAAACATCAAAGGCTACTGCCCATCCATGAGTATGCTAATAAACTTGGCAAAAGTGTTTGTGATGGTATTTTATTTTTCAATGCATTTACAGGTTGCAACACTATCTGCATTTGAAGGTCGTGGCAAGGAAACATGTTGGGAAACATGGCAATATTTTAAGGCTGTCACTGAAACATTTATTGAGCTTTCTCATTGCATTGCCCACCAGATATTTCAAATAATAGTTTCAGTCAGCTTCAGCAATTTGAAATTAGATTATACAATAAGAACATTAAAACAGATTCTGTTAACAAGTGTCGAAGAATGATGGTGACCAAACTTCAACCCTGTCTAGAAAATGTGCCACCAAGTGAGGCTGCTCTTTTACAGCACAGCAAGAGAGCTACATTCTAAGCAGGTTATGTGTGGTCTCAGTGATGAACTTGTATCCTGATATATCTGATCCAGGTCATTGGGCTGGCAGAAGAAGATTCTCAATATGAACCTCGGAGGTCACTTTTGCCTGATGCTTCAAAATTCAGCAAGGAAGCGAGGATGTAAAACATTGTGTTCCCATGCTTGTAAATGTAAACAATTGTCTCTTTCATATACTAGTCTGTGTGTTTGTGAATGACAATGCAATCAGGAGGACTTGTTTTATATGACTGACCAAATTGTAACCTTTAAAAAAACTGTTGAATAAAACAACAATTAACATTAATACCAATATCATTTGTATCTTCATTCTTTTTCAATAAAAAATCTTTTAATGTTTAAATGTTACAAAATCCATTTTATATTCTAACAAAAAATATAGCAAAAATTTGCAGGGTGTAATTTAACATTTTGTAACAGACTTTTGGTATACCCTATATTTGGGGCCCAAGTGCCCCTTATATAGTAACAACATGAACTAGACTTTTTTGATGAACCATGATTTTTGTTTGAAATTCCTATCCTTAGCCATTCAAAAGTTGAGGGGGGTTGGGCAAGTTATGTGGAACACCTTGAATATCTGGATAAGGCCATTCTAGAATGGGAGGAATATGTTCTTTTGTAGAGAGATTTTCCCAAACTTCAGGTACTCACCCAAAATACACAAACATTCACAAAATCCTCCTAGCCAGCCCATAGTATCGCCCAGAGGCAGCGCCTTAGAAAATATTTTGAAATATGTAGATCACTTCCTCAGAGACCTGGTATCCAACCTTCTGTCTCATGCCAGAGATACCAAGGACTTCTTAGGCGAAATGGAAGGCATCCACTGGAAGGAGGGTTTCCTCATCATCACTTTAGATGTAAATTCACTGTACACCATAATTAACCATAAGCAGGGCATTGAAGCATGCCGACATTTCCTACAGACCAGACATGTCAGATTTAGGGATCACACAAACATGATACTCGATATGACAGAATACTATCTGAAATAAATAAATAACATCTTCCTTTTCAATGCACCCTGTATAAGCAAACTCTGGGGACTGCAATAGGTTATTGCTTTGCACCTGGTTTGGCTCATCTATTTTTTGGTTCATGGGAAGAGGACATTTTCAAAGACAGTGTGAACTTTCCGGAGACTGAACAACTCATACTTTGCCTCAGATACATCGATGGCCTGTTCATTATCTGGAAGGGTACCAAGGCAGAGGCAGTCAGTTTCATTAACAAATTCAATATCAACAATTGGGACCTATACCTCACCAGTTCCATCAGCAAGACCACTGTTGACTATCTTGATGATGTCAGGATAGAAATAGTACAGGACACCATACATACCAAACATTTTTAGAAGGAGGCTGCGAGCAACAGTATTCTGCATTCCCTCAGCGGCCACTCGGATGCCTACAAATGGAGTATACTGTGCGTTGATTGCTTAGGGAAAATTGAAATTGTATAACTGAGAAAGCTTATCTCCTGGAGCAAACTTTGATGATTGCGAGATTCAAAGAAAGGGGTTACCCACAGTGGGTGTTAAACAAGGCCAAAGGTTTAGCATACAAAGTCAACCAGTAATGAGACCCTTTTTAAAACCAACATCATCGAGAAAGAGGAAGGTGAGGACAGTACCAAAATCATTTTGATGTACAATGAGAATTCCAGTGACATCAAAAGGATTCTGGCAAAAAATTGGGATATACTTTCCAGTGAACCCATTATTGGTAATTTAGTTCAAGATAGATGCACTACTACTACATTGTCTCGGCTCAGAGGGTCAGGAAGTATTTGAACACCTTCCTGATTTGAATGATGAAAAGTCAGATAAACTTAACGAATTTGAAATTAACCTCAAGAAACTGGACAGACATTATCTTCCAAAAATAAGCACAATTTTAGAACAATATCATTTTGGCAGATGCATACAAAAGGATGAAGAGTCTTTTGAAACCTATGTGACTGCTTTACGCAAAGTAGGAGCCACATGTAAATTTGAGGGCTCTCTAGAAGAGCGAATTCGTGACCAATGTATGCTTGGTTGTACTTTAGAGAAAGTGAAAGACTAACTTTGGCAAAAGGATGATCCTAAATTGGATGAAGTAGTTTCTATAGCCAAAGAATAGAGCACTCTCTTGCTTGTATTGAAACTATTAAAAAAGAAAAGAATACTTCTGAAGAGAAAGTGCTTTACGTCAATAAACGATAACCTCATAACAAGCCTTTGTCCAAGCCCACTTGGTCCCAATGTGATTCTATTGATTCTTCTACCTCGACTAAGTCAAAAAATGCTGTCAAGTTTAAATGTTATAGATGCAATGCTCTTGATCACCTAGCCAATGATAAATTGTGTCCTTCTCTTACTTCCAAATGTCTTATCTGTGGGAAAGTTGGTCATTTAACAAAAGCGTGTAGGTCACAAAAGATCAAGAAAGGTAGGCGAGTTAAATAAGTATCAATTGAAGAAGAAAGTGACTCTGACTGTAATGAGTTAGATAGTGGAGAAGTCTTCTTACTCAGCTGTAATAAAAATGTAAGGGTCCTATAGATGAAGTACAAGTTAACAACTGTAATATTAAAATGCTTTTTGATCCTGGGGCAAGTCTTCTTTGATAAAAAAGTGTATGGCAAAGTTAAGATATTTAAGCCTGATATCAAACCACTGGCTTATGGTGGACAACCGATAAAGTTATTTGGGTTACTTCTTAGGTGACATTGAAAGTAAATGGAGATTGACTGCTGGAAAAAATGCATATCTGTTGCAGAGGTGATAGCATAATCAGTTGGTTCCATCAAGCTGATCTAGAGGTATCTTTGGTTCCAGGTGGAGATCCTTGCATCATTCTCAGAGACTTACTACCAAATTCAAGTCTATAAGAGAGAGATATCTCTCATAATTCTGATTCCTTCAACACAGTGTCAGCCAATAATAATACAATTCCTGTCTGGCTTTCTGAGTTTAAGCAAGTCTTCAGTAAAAAGCTGGGTTGTCTCTCTGGTTATAACCACATTATTACACTAATGCTGTTCCACTTATGTGCAAAGTGCGTAATGTACCTTTGGCAATGCAGGAGCCGATTCGTCTTGAATTAGAGAAGTTAAAAAGTGAAGGTATTATTATTGAGACTGAAGCATGTGAATGGTTGGCTCCAGTAGTTTTGGCAAAAAAGGCTTCTAGAGAGGAGCGCCTATGTGTGGACCTTTGCGCCCTTAATTGAGAGGTTGTAGCTGACAAATATCCCCTACCTAACATCACTACTATGTTACCCCAGCTTGGTGATGCGTGTGTATTTTCATCCCTTGATCTTAGAGCAGCCTATCACCAAGTCAAAATTGATGAAGTCTCCATGAATCTCACATCTTTTATAACCCCGTTTGGAACACGACTGCCGTTTCGATTAATTTCTGCGGCATCCGTGTTTCAAAGGGTCATGGAGGATGTTCTGAGTGGTATTGAGGGTGTTAAAATATATCAGGATGACGTGCTGGTTCATGGATCATCCCAAGAGGAGCATGATCTGAGGCTGAGAGCTGTTCTGGAACTTTTTTCGCGGAAGAGGTTTGACTTTGAGAGAGATTAAGTGTAAATTCAATCTTACAGAGATTGACTATTTAGGTCACTGTTTGACAGCAGAAGGCGTCAAACCTAAGGATCGCCTTGTTAAAACCATTAATGAACTTCCTGTTCCACAGTCAAGAGATGAACTTGTCACCTTCTTAGGTATGGCTGAGTGTTACAATAAATTTGTTCGACAATTTGCGTGTCGAACTCCCAACTTAAGGTCTCTCCAAAGAAAGAAATAAAGTTTGAGTGGTCTCCTCAGTGTCAACTTGAATTTGATGATGTCAAGCAAGCCTTCAATACTGCACCTTCTCTTCAAAGCTTTGACATCTCATCCAGCTCAATACTTGTTACTGTCGCCAGCTCACGCAGCTTGGGTGCTGTTCTTTAACAAATAAGCGATGGCAAAGAAGTCACTATACTATTTCTCTCCAGGGCTCTTGTTGGTCCTGAGCTTCTTTATTCTGTGATTGAAAAGGAGGCACTCTGTATCTTCTGAGCCATCAAGAAATTAATAAAAATTCTTTGGGGTAGTTCTTTTATAGTGCATTCATATCACAAACCGTTAAAGGATGTGTTTTGTAAAAAGAGTCTTGATGCAATCTCCTCCAGAATATGTAAATGGGTAATTGCTCTACAAGATTTGGATTTTGAGGTGAAATACATACCTAGGGTTGAAATTAAAGTTGCTGACTTTCTCTCTTGTTTAGTTTCAGAAGAAGTAGCAGGAGTTTCTTTAAACTCTGAAGACACATGGGAGATTGATGAATTTAAGATGTGTGAGATCTTTGAAAGTGTGATTTCAGAAACAGATTGGAGAAATGCGATGGGTGAGGACACAGATCTACAAGAACTTTGAAACTTGGTGTTGACAATCTGGTCTTGTCTGAAAGACTTAAGTGAGAATGCTCGTAAATATTGGAACGTAGGAAGTGAGCTTACTGTAAATGAGGAATTACTTTGGAGAGGTACGAGGCTGGTTCCTCCCTCTTTAATCAGAAAAAAAATTGTTCATTTAGCTCACCAAGGACATCAGGGTGTATCAAAAACTAAAGAAAGGGTAAGTTTACACATTTGGTGGCCTGGTATTGACATTCTTGTTGAGCGTTTATTAAGAGATTGTATTGATTGCAATACCTCAGACAAAGTGTGTAAAACAAGAGTACAACCCATGGTTATTTGAGAAGCACCTGTACGATGTAGCAAGAAGTAGGTCTAGATCTTTTGGGACCTGTCTCTAACAAGAGTGGTCAATATTATGTTCTGGTCCTTATGGACATGTTTTCAAGATGGCCAGAGATCAAAGTCACTTAGAATATCGAGACGAGAAACATCACAACATTTTTACAAGATGTTTTTTTAGAGAAGGGTTTCCTGAATCTCTTCGACAGACAATGGTGTTGAGTTGGTGTCAAAGGAGATGGAGGAGTTTTTATTTAACAAAGGTTTCAAGCACAAACGTTGCTCTCTCCAACAACCCGAATGTAATGGAATGGTAGAGAGGTTCAACCGTGTACTAAAGGAATCTGTTCAGTTAGCTAGAGAACAGGGTAAGGACTGGATAGCTGAAATACAAGAGTGAGTCATGGTCTACAGAATCACACCTCACTCTACCACTAGAGGAATTCCTTTTGAGCTCTTTAGAGGTCGCACCCCGAACACCTACATGTTTCAGTCTTGGATGAGAGAAAAAGGTGTTGAAGCCAAGAATTCTGATGAGGAACAGTTGTTGAATAAGCAACATGTCAAGTCTGCAGAAAGGAAGAAAAATGTTGACACTAGGCATGCTGTTCCTCACCCAAATGTGCTCATTGGTGACAGTGTTAGAGTACGACTTCCTCCCAAAAATCTATTTGGTCTAAGTTTTCTTCTCCTTTTAAAGTTGTTAAACGTTTTAGAAATGCTGTTAAACTAAATGATGGACGCATTTGGAGCTTAAATAGAATTGCATCTATTCCTGTGGCCGTATCTAAATGTATAGATAACTCCTTCAACTCATCTAATAAATTTAGTCAAATTGTAGCTAATGCTTCTCTGAGTAGAAGCTATCGTGTAGCCAGGGTCTCCGCGGCACTGCATGATTATGTTTTGAAGTAACTATAGTTAAATATATTTTGTTTTACCTCTTTCTGTTTTAAGGTGGGAAAGGTGTGTGGTATCCTTTCACACTGGCAATACATAGTAACGTTATTTAAGTTCTCTCTTCCATTAGAATGTTAGTAGTTTAATCTAGAATGTCTGACATTAGTTGCTTAGTGCTGTGGTCAGTTGATGCTGGATGTCCTGTGGATGGGACCTTGTATTACCTGTCACTTGAATAAAGAAGATTTAATTACTACTACCAGTGTATCTTACTTCTTCACATACACACATGCATAGTACATGTCGCTTGAAATATGTTTTCAATGATGTATGCCTCGAGGTTTACAAAAGTGGTACATCCATGTTGGTTTCCTCAAGAAAGTCAAAAGTCATGTGAAATAACCTCTCCACTGCACATGGATGTGGTCTGAGAATAGGAAATTATGACATTGAAGTGATCATTGCATAGTATGGCAAAAATGCATGTGTACTCATACCATGAGGAACACTTCTTTGTAGATCAAACTATGATTGCTATATATTACCTACTGGCGGTTGCCAGTAGGTAGTTATAGTTAGGATCGTTTTCCATAGGAAATCCGCAACATTCTATTGGGAATAACTTTGGCGCTGAATGAGGGATCTGCCTCGCTGCGCTCCGCTCCTTCCCTGAAAGTTTCGGGGGGATCCGTCAAGCGGGGGCCGAGATAAAAGGGGGGTCCCAAAACGTGTTTTCCCCATGTTAATTTCCATAGGGCGGTTGGACTCACTTTTAGCCCGAACGGCTGAATGGATTTCCACCAAACTTGGCAGAATTGTAGGGACTGGTACCCCGATTTGCCTTTGCTATGTCTCAAGATATATGCTCCAGTGGTTTTTACGAAAATTAACTTTGAAAAAATATATATTGGACAATGTAGCCCAATGTAGCCCAATGTAGCCCAATGTAGCCCAATGTAGCCCAAAGATGGCCACCAGAGACAAAAAAAACAAATGTAGCCCAAATATCAGCCAGATGTAGCCCAACTATAGCCCAATGACAGAATGTCCCAGAGTGTTCTAAAGAACAACTAGAGCGCTAACAGTCTTACTTATGACAAAAGTATGGCACACCTAAAGTCATCTTGATTGGAATAAAGTGTTAACACTTAAAACATTTAATTTGCAAAGGAACAAAATGAGGGGGTTCATTTTGCCATAGAAATTATGATTAGTGCTGAAGAAAGAAAAATTAGGGCACATTTTGAGTGACTTCTCAAATCCTCTTATATTTCATTAAAAAAATTCTGATATGCAGTCTCCCAAGATGGCCACCAGAGACAAAAGAGCCCAAATGTAGCCCAAATATCAGCCAGATGTAGCCCAACTATAGCCCAATGACAGAATGTCCCAGAGCGTTCTAAAGAACAACTAGAACGATAACAGTCTTACTTATGACAAAAGTATGGCACACCTGAAGTCATCTTGATTGGAATAAAGTGGAAACACTTAATACATTTAATTTGAAAAGGAACAAAATGAGGGGTTTCATTTTGCCATAGAAATTTTATATAAATAGGAATTAGCATTTAAAAAACCTATTAAATTCACTGAAAAAAAACATAGGTTTCACACCAGTTATAGTTAGGTGGAAATTTTACTCGCATAAAACCATTGAAATTCCCACGTTATAGTTAGTTTAACAGGTTTAACATCTACAACAAAGCCCCTCTTTGCCAGGAACAACAGCGCCCAACCAAGGGAACATTGGTCACCACAGGCAGTACTCACCCGGTTATGTTGTATGCAGGGAGCTGTAGTCAACGACTGAAGACTGCAGTTGAGACTTTAAAAAGTAACGTGGTGCCAGCTGAGCTCCCTCCAATGGGAGTGCCCAGGAGTTACAAAGGAGGGTGGGGCATTATCCTGGTGTTAGCGGCATCTGAGGAAGGCACATCATGCCGAAATGCATTATGCCGTGGGGGTCTTCATTAAAAGGATTAACCCGTAGCTCCCCATTGTGTCCTCTGATTACTTCAATTGAGTGGTCTTTTGTTATACTTTGGCCACATAGTCATACCATGAGGAACAGTTCTTTGCAGATCGAATTTTGATTGCAATATATATATATATATATATATATATTACCTACTGGCGGTCGCCAGTAGGTAGTTATAGTTAGGACCTAGTTTCCATAGGAAATCCTCAACATTCTATTTGGATTAACTTTGGCCCTGGTGGATGAATCTTTGCGAATTTCTCAAAGAAGATGGCTCGGTCCGCTGCGCTCCTTCCCTGAAAGTTTGGGGGGGATTGGTGAAGTGGGGGCTGAGATAAAAGGGGGTCCCAAAACGTGTTTTTTCCATGTTATTTTCCATAGGATGTTTAGACACGGCTACAGGTCGAACGGCTGAATGGATTTATAAGAAATTTGGCAAAACTGTAGAGTCCGACTCGCAGATTACGCTTTTTTTGGAATGGTGTAAATCCATTCAGTAGTTGCTGAGAAAATGAAAGTTAAAGTCAATTATATATCTATACGCGCGAGCGGAATTTTTTTTGTTGCTGCGTGACGTCTGTTAACGTTCGATTCGAAGGAAATCAGGAAGTGTTGACCGCCATTTTGTCACTGCAAGTAAATATATTGTTCATTTCAAAGCGTTGGAACATGGAAAGGGGAGAAGGTAGAGATTGTTTTGCTGCGTAGGTTTTCTCAGGGTGTGCAGTAAGGTCCTTAAAGGCGAAAATATATATATATTTTTTTTTAAAAGTTGCGGGGTGCGCGCACTCGGGCGCGCTCACCTATTTACAAGAGTGTGAAAATGGAGATAAATCAGAAGTTTCAGTGCTTTGATATAAGGTGGCTCTGAAAAGAGCCCTTGTGTTAATTGAGTTTTTTCTGCATTTATAAGTAAGTAGCGATGCAGAGCCGGATGTTGCAGAGGAAGATTCTGTTTCTGCCTTCCTTCTTACTTAGTTATGGTTTTTTCACTCCCACTCCAGGCTTTTAGTCTGTGGATGGAAATCCATGAACCTAGACTCACCTATGAAAATCATACTATTGATGCTTGACTGAGGCCAAGGAGATCAGAGTGGATGTGTGTGTAATGTGATGTAACTCTGGGGAGATGATGTTACGTTTAAACGTAGCCCCTGAGTGCTTAGTTTGGTTCTGTTCTCTGTCACTGTTGTTGATTTAGAGCCCCAAATACAAAGGCTTGCTGTTGCTTGTGAATCCCCAAGTGTATATTTGCTCATACTGATCCATAACGCCCCGGCGTATCCATGTCGTAGGCCGCAAGAGTGGGCGAAACTCAGCTGGCCGAGCAAGACTTGGGGAGGGGGCAGGAGCCAAGAGGAAACAAGGAGGGGTTTTCATCATTTGGGACAAAAAATATTTCTAAACCAATGAAAAGTTTTATTAACAAGTCACATGACCTGTTATGCTTACGTTACGCGCTCCGCGCCGCGCCCCGGATTGCTTCCGGGAAGCTGCGCTTCGCGCCTCGCGCACCGGAGCACTTCCGGGTGCGCTAACGCGGCGTGTCATATGACGCATTATGCAACAACGCGATACGTCGTTGGGGCTCCACCGGAACTGATTGAATTGGTAGTCTACAGTGTTTCTGGAAGTTTCAGACTGAAGCTGGCGTCAGCATGAGAGCACCCCGTGGCTACGTCGTGGCCATTCTGCGAGCAATCATGGCAGAAGCTCCCCACCGGAACTCTGCGGGAGTCGGGGGCCCCGGTGACTCTTGTAGAATCTTCAAGGCTGATGGGACGCTTTTGGGAATGGGGCCCATGCCGTAGCAGTCAAGCGTCCGAGTTCCAGGGTTGTCCAGAGCCATCCTTGCAGGCCAGGCCCAAGTCTGTGGAGCCGACCGCCATTTCCTGAGCTCCGTGGCAGCCGCCTGTCGCTGTACCGCAAGAGTGGGTGCAATTCAGCCGGATGGCGGGTGAGACGCTGTAATAGCAAGAGCAGGCGTAATTGAGCTGGCCGAGCGAGGCAATGTGCCGCAGGAGCGGGCGCAACTCATCTTGTCGAGTGAAGCGCTGGGGTGCAGCTGAGAAACCTCCACCTGGGGAGGTGGGGGAGGCTCGTTCGCGCCGCCTCTCCCTTCCAGTGCACCCCACGCCGTCTCCTGGCGCAGGTATATGTGATGGTTGGACCAGGGCACCGCAGGACGTGTCTTCAGGTCAAACGGATTGTGGGACAAGGTCCAGAATGGAAGAGTCACCAAAAGGCTAAAAGTTCCGCCGGACCCCGGGAGCCGGCCGCCTATGTCGAGTGAAGTGCTGGGGTGCAGCTGAGAAACCGCCACCTGGGGAGGTGGGGGAGGCTCGTTCGCGCCGCCTCTCCCTTCCAGTGCACCCCACGCCGTCTCCTGGCGCAGGTATATGTGATGGTTGGACCAGGGCACCGCAGGACGTGTCTTCAGGTCAAACGGATTGTGGGACAAGGTCCAGAATGGAAGAGTCACCAAAAGGCTAAAAGTTCCGCCGGACCCCGGGAGCCGGCCGCCTATGTCGAGTGAAGTGCTGGGGTGCAGCTGAGAAACCTCCACCTGGGGAGGTGGGGGAGGCTCGTTCGCGCCGCCTCTCCCTTCCAGTTCACCCCACGCCGTCTCCTGGCGCAGGTATATGTGATGGTTGGACCAGGGCACCGCAGGACGTGTCTTTAGGTGAAACCCTCAACTATGGCACCCAACATCCAGGACTTATGCCATTTGTGGAAGGTAGTGACATCGAAGCATCTCAGGGACCAAGCATATCCAGAGTCCTTCCTACAGCCTCTGCGTTCCTTCTTACCTAGTTATGGTTTTTTCACTCTCACTCCAGGCTTTTAGTCTGTGGATGGCAAACTATGAACCTACACTCACCTATGAAAATCTTACTATTGATGCTTGACTGAGGACAAGGAGATCAGTGAAGCGCTGGGGTGAAGCTGAGAAACCTCCACCTGGGGAGGTGGGGGAGGCTCGTTCGCGCCGCCTCTCCCTTCCAGTGCACCCCACGCCGTCTCCTGGCGCAGGTATATGTGATGGTTGGACCAGGGCACCGCAGGACGTGTCTTTAGGGGTGTAGCTGAGAAACCTCCACCTGGGGAGGTGGGGGAGGCTCGTTCGCGCCGCCTCTCCCTTCCAGTGCACCCCACGCCGTCTCCTGGCGCAGGTATATGTGATGGTTGGACCAGGGCACTGCAGGACGTGTCTTTAGGTCAAACCCTCAACTATGGCACCCAACATCCACGACTCTGGATATGCTTGGTCCCTGAAATTCTTCGATGTCACTGCCTTCCACAAATGGCATAAGTCGTGGATGTTGCCGTCTCCTGGCGCAGGTATATGTGATGGTTGGACCAGGGCACCGCAGGACGTGTCTTTAGGGGTGTAGCTGAGAAACCTCCACCTGGGGAGGTGGGGGAGGCTTGTTCGCGCCGCCTCTCCCTTCCAGTGCACCCCACGCCGTCTCCTGGCGCAGGTATATGTGATGGTTGGACCAGGGCACCGCAGGACGTGTCTTTATGTCAAACCCTCAAGTATGGCACCGAATATCCAGGACTTATGCCATTTGTGGAAGGCAGTGACATCGAAGAATCTCAGGGACCAAGCATATCCAGAGTCCTCCCCGGGGTATTTGCACAACGGTCCTCTACCCCTAGGCCGCCAGCTATGCTACCTTGACAAGAACAGTGTCATGCATTTGGATCAATGTTGCAGCAGGCTGCCATGTAAATAGTTATTTAATGAAACGTTTTACCCTGTTACTTTGTTGGTGTGTTGTATATATTTATAATATTTGCATAGGGTTTGTCGCTATTTTGGGCGGGGTGGGCGGCGGAGCAAATCCACTGAAAAAACCATAGGTTATAGACCATATATAGTTAGGAATTAGCATTTACAAAACCTTGAAAATTCACTGAAAAAACCATAGGTTATAGACCATATATAGTTAAATATCTCAAGTCCATCTGTGCACTCGATGGAGATACAGGTCGTCGATCAGAAAATGTGCTGGCCACCTCTAATGGTAATAGCGTGGCCAGGGCTTTTGTCGATGCCTCTGCAAATTGCACAGGGTGCACTTGTTTGACATGCCGCACCATGGTATGTATGGGAAAGGAATATTTTTTTGTTGGATTTCCTCTTGAGAGAAACGAGTCACATATCGTGCAGGTTACTTTTGGTGCATTTACTTTCTTTTGATCTTCAGGATAAGTGAAAAATTGCCAGATGAAAGATTCTTTTTTCTTCTTAGTCGATCATTTTGTTCAGATTCGGAAGATGAATGAGATACGGTAGCCATTTCACCAAAGTCTTCCGAAAAATGTAGGACGTTGTTCTCTCTTGAGAGTAGAAAAGATAGTGAGAGAAGTGGGTGGAGTGCTGCGTGTAAATTCCAGAATAGAAACTAGTAAGAACCAATTGGAAGTGTTGTTTTCATGTTGCAGCAGGCTGCCATGTAAATAGTTATTTAATAAAACGTTTTACCCTGTTACTTTGCTGGTGTGTTGTATTTATTTATAATATTTGCATAGGGTTTGTCGTTATTTTAGGCGGGGTGGGCGGCGGAGCCGAGCTATGTTGCAGCCATCATGGCGTCGAGCTCGGTTTCTCTTACTAGTTTCATATTTCTCATGAGGGGTTGTTCCTAATGTTTCTATTTTAGCGAGGTCAAAAAGAGATCCTATCAGTGGCCTACTGATTTTGCTTGATTCCTTTTGTTTTTTCTAACGATTTTTAAGTTAAAGTTTGCTAGCACGATACAGCGGCTAGTCCGCATTTTATATATATGTCTTTTTTATTAATGGTGTCCTCCGGTGGAGTCGGACGATCTACCTCTAATAAACGGTAAGTGTTCCTCTGAAGGAATGCGTCTTGAAAGTGGCTGACTGTAATGTATGATATTTCACTCAGTGACTTTCAGGCCCATGCTGTTTCAAAACTGTGCATGTGCTTGAAGCAGGCGTAGGTATTGATGCAGCATTGTGAATATAGTGCATTGGTGAGCCTTGCTGGAGCTGCATCACAGTTGCGATGCAACTCTAGCAATGTATTACTTTTTCAGCACAGATGTGTTACGCATGTATGGTGTTTTTGTACCATGGTGCGCCACATTTCAAATGTGGCACACCATGGGTAACTGAGCACTAGCATACTGTGGTGCACATTAACTGGTGCATATCTGGGTATGAAGTAGTTAACATAAATCTGCCCCATAGGTTACAAATCCGCGTTTAGTAGACTGTTTGGCCTTTGTAGTTTTATGTTTTTTCTGTTATTCTATGTAGGTATGTAACATTGCAATATTTTTGTCACGAAAAAGAAGCCATGAGTATTGGGTTTGTGAAAGATTGTAAGATTTTTTAAATTAAAAAGCAACAACCATGGCTTTGTTTAATATAGTATTGTAAATACTTATCTTTAACAATGATGAGAGAGTAAAAAAAGGTTAACCTGATGTTTTAAAGTTATTCACAGGCTTCTTTAGAGGAAGTATTCTATATGATTGTAGCGTGGGTGTTTCACTTTTTTATAGGTAATACAATGCATTCTGTATGCTGTAGCAGGAGGAGTACTACATGCTTGAATATTCTTCAGTGCTTATTTTCATTTCGTAAGTGGTATTGCACCGACACAGAACTTCAATGGATCGGAGGGGCTGTTCCTGTGCATCTGGAGGACTGCCAAGCCGTTGCAGCAGTGGGAGTGAGGCCTCTCACGACAGAGAACTTCAATGGATCGGAGGGGCTGTTCCTGTGCATCTGGAGGACTGCCAAGCCGTTGCAGCAGTGGGAGTGAGGCCTCTCACAGGGGCGTAGCGCAGCTCCTTTTGATGCTCACAATTGCAGATAACAGGGTAGAGATGTCTGTGGAATTTATAGATGGTTAGTCACACTAGAGTGTGGGTGGCGCCCCTAGCACTTCATTACGGCACACAGGGGAGCCGCGTTGCACAGTTTGAGAATCAGAGACTTAGGAGATAAACCTTCATAATAGGAAGGCTTCTAAGTGATAAAAATCGCCGGTGCTCGGCGTTAAAAATATCACTGCTATCGGTGGAATTTTCCACGGTGTTAGTGCTTCAACAGAAATGGGAACACATATCTGATAGAAAATCCTGTAACAATCTCAGTATTTCACATTATCGCGTGAAAAGAAAGTCTTTCGAAAGATGTTGCACGTTGTTCTCTTTTGAGAGTAGAAAAGATAGTGAGAGAAGTGGGTGGAGTGCTCCGTGTAAATTGCAGAATAGAAACTACTAAGAACCAATTGGAAGTGTTGTTTTCAAGTCACATGACTTCACATGCGCGTCTCAGGACGTGTACGCGGTGATAGTATCTGGTCACGTACGCCATTTGGAAGTAGCGGTCTAATTCAGCGAAGTTTCAAAACGTGAAAAGGAGTAAATCCAAACACATTCGGATTTAATATATCTTCTGAGCTCGATTCAAGCATACAATTGTTAAAGTATAAAACCTTTTAAAAATTTTTTTAAAAATACCAAGGTGTGTACATTCGGTCACGCACGAAAGTTTAAAAAGACATTCGGCTCCATTTAATGAAAATTTTCATAATAATAAAAAAGAAGCCTAGGTTTAGTGTCTTTGACGTAGTATAAGTTCTTTGATGGGTCTATGAAGAAATTTAATAAGTTGCAATTGCAAAGTTTTCACAAAATATATAGGCGGGTGCGCGCACACGGTCGCGCACGAACGAAAGCCAAAAAAGCGGAGATAAACCCCCTTTATAATATGCTCCTGGAGCTCTTTTTGGTAGAATGAGTTAGTTCTAAAAATAACTTTTTTTTTTTTTAAACAAGTGTTATGTTGTTTTTGATTTTTTAAACTTGCAACAACATTTTCATGTGTGACACAGGATCAAAATGAAATGAAGAAATTTATCTTTTCTCGGGGCATTTATGACTCTCAATTTTTAGTTTAGTAAGAATGAGGCTCTGCTCTCCGTACAGAAGAATTTCTCCACACTCGTTGCATTTCATGTGCACCTTTGCAAGATATGGTCTCAAGTCCATCACAGCACTCGATGGAGATACAGGTCGTCCACCAGAAGATGTGCTGCCCACCTCTGATGGTAATAGCGTGGCCAGGGCTCTTGTCGATGCCTTTGCAAATTCCACAGGGTGCACTTGTTTGACATGCCGCACCATGGTATGTTTGGAAAAGGAATATTTTTTTCTTGGATTTCCTCTTGAGAGAACCGAATTGCATATCGTGCAGGTAACTTTTGGCGCATTCACTTTCTTTGGTTCTTCAGGATAAGTGAAAAATTGCCAAATAAAAGATTCCTTTTTTCTTTTTAAAGGTAGTCGCTCATTTCCTTCAGATTCGGAAGATGAATGCGGGGCGGCAGCCATTTCAGCAAAGTCTTCCGAAGGGTGTTGAACGTCGTTCTCTTTTGAGAGTAGAAAAGATAGTGAGAGAAGTGGGTGGAGTGCTCCGTGTAAATTGCAGAATAGAAACTACTAAGAACCAATTGGAAGTGTTGTTTTCAAGTCACATGACTTCACATGCGCATCTCAGGACGTGTACGTGGTGATAGTATCTGGTCACGTACGCCATTTGGAAGTAGCGGTCTAATTCAGCAAAGTTTCAAAACATGAAAAGGAGTAAATCCAAACATATCCGGATTTAATATATCTTCTGAGCTCGATTCAAGCATACAATTGTTAAAGTATAAAACCTTTTATATTTTTTTTTAAAATACCAAGGTGTGTACATTCAGTCACACACGAAAGTTTAAAAAGACAACCGGCTCCATTTAATGAAAATTTTCATAATATTAAAAAAGAAGCCTAGGTTTAGTCTCTTTGACGTAGTATAAGTTCTTTGATGGGTCTATGAAGAAATTCAATAAGTTCAGATTGCAAAGTTTTCACGAAATATATAGGCGGGTGCGCGCAGTCGGTCGCGCACGAAAGCCTGGAAATGCGCTATCCATTTTATTGAGAACTGTTGCCGAGAGTGCGCACACCGGGTCGTGCACGAAAGTTTAGAAAGGCTATTTTTATTTACAGGCAAATTTTAATGCGTTGAAAAAAAGGCAAGGTACAGACTTTCTAATTCTGTATCGCTTTACAAGGAGTCTCTATGCAACTTGAACAGTGAAGAAAACGGCTTGTTTCCGAAAAAAATATTGCCAGAACTTTATTGACAAAAGTATAGGTTGTATACACGAGATATTTCTGAATTAGCATTTTAAAAACCAATGAAATTCACTGAAAAAACCATATGTTTTACACACGTTATAGTTAGGAAGTAGCATTTACAAAACCTATGAAATTCACTGAAAAAACCATAGGTTTGACACCAGTTATAGTTAGCTGGAAATTTTACTGATATAAAACCAATGAAATTCCACGTTATAGTTAGTTGGACTCACTATAACTTGCGCGTGTAATGCACTGCTGATGACGTCACATATTACATCACTCATGACATCACTGATGACACCATCCTTGTGACACAGTGACAGACCTCCTTTCACTGTAATCTAACCCTTGAAACACATATTCAAAAATAGAAACTAAAATTTTCAAAAAAATGGAGATACCCATACCAGTTACAACAACCAATTCAATAATTCCACCATCTATATACACATGCACTAATTCACCAACAGTTCTATATAGTCACTCATACATATAGTCACTAATCATATGTAGTGATACACCTACACATCCTGTTATACACCGACAGTCATCCAAAAGTTATTCACACACATACTCACACATGCAAATAAACTATTGAACATCCATTTATTTGCATAAACAGCTATACACGCACTACCACTTTACTTCTAAGGAAACTTACACATACTTACTCTCTTAAAAAATCACTTATAGAAACACATACTAATTTAAACAGGAACTCTTACAATCCCTCACTCTCACATATACTCACTTATATACATCAATATTCACATATACTAGATTAAAACATATGTAGTTACTGATAAAGACACTAATAAGACAGTCATTCACTCACTAACACAGACATATACACACTCATCCACCCATACAGTCCTGCACATATGCTGTCTTCAAAACACATACAAACAGAGTCTCAGTCATTCTTGCATCTATGTACTAAGTAATACTCCCACCAAAGCATGCAAACACTCATACTGATACTAAGAAAAACATCTAATAACCTATATACATACACATGTACCTACTCATCAACCCATGCAGCCACTTATACACAAAGTGAAACACTAATACATATATTTAAATATTTAAGCATTACTCACTAATATATGTATTGACTAAGATATTCAATAATATATACATATATAACACATATTTATTTTTCAGAAAGACACACATTCACCGGATGGTGTCATCAGTGATGTCATGAGTGATGTAATATGTGACGTCATCAGCAGTGCATTACACGCGCAAGTTATAGTGAGTCCAACTAACTATAACGTGGAATTTCATTGGTTTTATATCAGTAAAATTTCCAGCTAACTATAACTGGTGTCAAACCTATGGTTTTTTCAGTGAATATATATATATATATATATATATATATATATATATATATACATATATATATATATATATTTTTTTTTTTTTTTAGTAGCAACTTCTCTCTCTTCACGAACGGATACAATGTGCCCTGGGTTCTGAATGGGATAATAAACACGGACTTTTGCAGTTGTATAAACAAAGTGTGAACGCGAGGAAACAAGGGCTGCGCTTTTGAAATAATGGAGGCTCGCAAAGTGAAACGTGCACAGAAGGCTACAGCGATTTTCCTGCCTGGAAGTGAGAGCCGGGCAGTGAGAAACACAGAAGGTGTGGAGCAAACAACCCTAGATCCCAATTTAAAACAATTGTATTTCCAAGTAGAAAAACAATATAAGCGAGAAATAAATAAAAGCTGGGAAATCCTAACATTACAAAAGTATTTAGAAGTGGACAGAGTCCCACGGGGGTACGAATATTCATAATGCCAACACACCCAGACACATGAAGGGATCTGTTGGAGGAATGGGGAATAAACAACATGGAATGCAGCAAAAACATGATGCGCATTTTGATAAAGCATTCTGAGAAGGATTTAGAAGAAATACATACTCTAATAAAGGAAATAGAAGAGAAAATAACATCAAAAAAAGAAAAAAATGATTCAGATACGTTACGCAAGGAAATGGAAGAGCGTTTGGAAAAATATGAGGATGAAATCCAGCAACGACAGCAGCGAAAATTCCTGAGAGACGAATCTGACTACAAAAATGGTCAAATTTTAACTTTTGCGAGGAGATTCGATGCTCTAAAAAGAAACTATGCAAAGGGATTATGCCAACCAGAATCTGGTAGTGAATCGGATGTAAGCGTAACAAATGGTGATACCGATAAAAGCCAAAAAGGAGGAACATCAACCGCAGCATTCACTTTTTCTCTGTCTTTTTTAGAGGAGATGGAACTGGTCAACTTGGATCAGAGCATGTCACGGAACCGGGGACAAAACAGGGGTCGAGGCGGAGGCAGAGGGTTTGGAACAAACGTTACAAAATCTTTAGAAGCCATCGGAAAACCAGACAATCAAACCGCAAAAAGATCTTACCCTCTGAGAAACCTTACCAAGAGGACATAATGGTTGAGGATCTGGTAATAAATCTATCAGACCATATACTTACAACAACAGAACATCAAGTACTAAATAAGGGCCTTTCCTTCTGCCCACAAAAACATTTCAATTATGTGGACACCAAAATAGACATTTATAAATATGTTCGCAAACTAAAGCTTGCTAAGATCTTTGCAAACCAACAAAATAAAAAATCACCGAGTACAGAAGCAGGCATAACTGAAGGAAGATCTACAAATGAGAATGAGGGTCTAACAATAGAAATGATACCACACTTGAAGAATCTGTATGATTTGGCAAACGACCTATCAGACGATGAAAGTACAGCAATCTCTGTATTGGAAGATGAAGAAATAAACACCAAAAAGCACACAAGCAGCGAATACAAAAAGAAATCTAGGGGCATATTATCAAGGGGCTTTATCTCCGCATTTTTGGCTTTAAAAGCCAAGAAAGCGGAGATAAAATGATCTCCCTATTACCAAGCTGTCGCTAACACCAGTTAGCGACAGCTAATAGGAGATAGTGACCATCTTGGGCCCCGCTTTGCATGTCAGTGATATTTATCACTAATGACATGCAAAGTGGGCGTGCCAAGATGTTAGCGACTGGAAACAGTAGCTAACATCACTATCTCCTATTACCAACTTTTGGAGATATTCGCGCTAAGCGTGAATATCTCCAAAAGCTAACACCTGCCCAGGAGCAGTTCTTAGCCATGTTATCCAATGGGAGGTGGATAACATGGCTAAGAGCATTTGCTCGATAATGCATGAATATCGCTAACTTGTCAGCGATATTCATGCATTGCGGCCGTTTTTTATCGCATTTGCGATAAACCTTGCTAATAGCAAGGTTTATCTGCGATAAAAATCACCGATTTGCGGCGATAATGTTTGTCTCTAAACAAGTTAGAGACAAAAATTCTCTCTATTGGTTGGTAATATGCCCCCTAAATATTGTCCACAGCTAAACCCCGGAAATAAAATTGACTCTTTCTCAGACGCCATCATGGATGAAATAAGTAAAATGGAAAAAGTAAGGAACTGGAATAAAACAAGAGAAAATCTGTCAAACGCTGAGAACAAAGCGCTTCAAGATCTTGCATATAATACTAAAATAATAATAAAGCCCGCGGACAAAGGCGGCAACATTGTGATACAAAACACCGAAAATTACAAAAAAGAGGCCTATCGTCAACTTCAGGATGAAACAAAATATAGGAAAATGACATCTAATCCGATACACAAGATGCTATTTGACATTCGGAAAAATCTTGATGAATGGCACAATCATAAACTGCTCAACATGGATGAATACAAATTTTTATTTAAAGAGAATCCTACTATTCCAACAATATATTTTTTGCCCAAAGTGCATAAGACTATGATAAACCCACAGGGAAGACCAATTCTGTCCTCATGCGATTCTGCATATGAAAATATTGCATCCTATGTGGATCACTATCTAGCTCCCATGGTAGCTACACTTAGCTCATATATCCAAGACACGGGAGACTTCCTACGAACTCTTTTAAATGCATCATGGAACTCATCGTATCTAATGGTCACAATTGACGTTGTTTCGCTATGTACGTCTATTGAACACTCAATTGGCTTAAATGCATGTGCGTATTTTTTGAAACAGAGGAGCATTACTGAATTGGAACATTCTGCGATGTTGTTAACCATGATAAAAATGTGCTTAAATAATAACATCTTTTTCTTTAACCATGAAATTTATCATCAAATATGCGGATGTGCCATGGGTATGGCTTTCTCCCCCAACTACGCCAATCTAACTATGGGTTGGTGGGAGAAGGAGATAGCCTGGAACACAGAGCACAGCGACGCTGTAGAAAAAATCGTACTATGGACCAGATACATAGACGATCTGTTCCTAATCTGGAATGGAACCAAGGAAGACTTTGTCAAATATTTTGATCAGCTAAACAACAATGACATTGGGCTGTACTTTACCTATAAAATGAGTCGCCAAAAAATTGACTTCCTGGACATCTGTGTATACATAGAACAAGATCAGATTCAAACAACCCTGTATAGGAAAAAAGACTGCAACGAACAGCATTTTACATGCTAAGAGCTTTCACCCCTATTCAGTAATTCAGAATATTCCATATGGGGAGTTCGTGAGGATGAAACGAAACTGTTCAGATGACAAGAACGTGAAAAAAGAAATTGCAGAAAGCACAAAAAGATTAAGAGGAAGAGGATACCGTGAACGTGTTCTAAAAAAAATTACAAATAAGATTGAGAGAATATCAGGAACAGAAATCCTAATAAACAAAACTAGGAAACAAAAAGAAGAGGAAAAAACTCAACAAATTCCATGACTAATACTAACATACAGCAAGGAGTCCCACAAAATACGTCAAGCAGTACAAAAATACTGGCCCATCCTCAAACAGGATACAGATATGGCTAAGCTAATGGGGCCGAATCCTCTGATCATGTTCAAAAAAGTACCATCTATAAAAGACAAAATAGTTCAGAGCCACTTCAACCAAAGAAAACAACAAAAGAGTAAGAATCCAAACTGGCTGGAGAAACAACAAAAGGGATTTACCAAATGTCAAGTCTGTAAAGCCTGTAAAATTGGCACTAATAAGAAAAACATCAGAGACCCAGAAGGAAGAGTAATTGAAATCCAGAAAAAAATCACATGCTCGACGCAATTTGTGGTATATGCCATCCAGTGTAACTGCGGAATGCTCTACATAGGCAGTACAATCTGTAATCTGAAAAAACGAATCCTGGAGCACATCAGGGCAGTCAAAAATAAAGATATGGCTTACGCCACAGCGAAACATCTTTCAATTTGCCAAGGGGGAGACTGGAGAAAAATGTCCTACTTTGCAATTGACTCTGTGGAGGAACATGAGAGAATGGGAGATCGAAAAAGGAAACTCCGACAGCTGGAATCAAAGTATATTATAAGACTAAGAACCAAAATTCCTGGAGGCATGAACTTCGACGAGGAGCTTTACGTGCACTTGGAGTAACAAGCAGAGACAGAATGCCCTGAAAAAATATCTGCCCTCATAAGAGATAAGGACATGAAGCATGGAACAATCATGTGAAAGCAAATTGATATGGGTACTATACCATAATGCAGGACATATACATAGATGCAAGTTGCAATGAGCTGGCCTCATATACACAAAAATATTTGAAAATGTATAAATGCAACACTGCTACATGTATTAGAAATGTCATTAATAGCATTTAAATATCAAATTTTGAAAAGCATGCAACATGTTTGATCAAATACACACTTGTTTTGAAATGAAATATCCCATGAAATAATTTTGAGAACAATGTCTAACAGAAAGTGTATTCTTGTATGTAAACATGGACTACATATCCCAGAAGTCTATGGGAATAGTAGAAATCAAAGAAAGTATAAACAGTTGCAAGAAAGTAATTGCACTTACCGTGAGCAAGGCCGTCAGGCTGAAACGCGTTGGTGTTAGACTGGGCACTGAAATAAACCGATAAAAAGAAGTTGCTGTGTGTGGCGTCCTTTGTGCAAAAAACTGTCTTTTTGGCCATTGGTCTGGCCCAACGCCAGCACCCGCTGTGGAGCGATCCTGTGAGCAGACCACATTGTTTGAAAAAAAAAAAAATATATATATATATATATATATATATATATGTATATATATATATATATAACAAAATATATATATATATATATATATATATATATATATATATATATTCACTGAAAAAACCATAGGTTTCACACCAGTTATAGTTAGGTGGAAATTTTACTCGCATAAAACCATTGAAATTCCCACGTTATAGTTAGATGGACTCACTATAACTTGCGCGTGCAATGCACTGCTGATGACGTCACATATTACATCACTCATGACATGGTCAGTGACATCACTCATGACATCACTGATGACATCTCAAATGACATCACTGAGGACAACATCCTTGTGACAAAGTGGCAGACCTCCTATCAGCATAAAATAACCTTTGACACACACATTCAAAAATAGAAACTAACATTTTCTTAAAAAAGGAGAAACCAATACCAATTACAACAACTTATTAGGTAATTCCAACATCTACATACACATCCACTCATTCACCAACAGTTCTATATAGTCACTCATGCATGTACTTACTCATCATATGTACTCATACACCTATACATCCTGTTACACACTAATACTCATCCATATAGTTACTCACACACAAATTCACACATGCAAATAAACTATCAAAAAAACGTTTACTTGATTATACTGCTATATACACACCACTACACATACTTCTACAGAAACGGAAACATATTTACTCTCTTAAACAATCAATTATAAAAACACATACTCACTAACCCACCCATACACACAATCATCCACCCATACAGTCTTGCACACATGCTGTCTTCAAAATACATACAAATAGTGAGTCACTCATTCATGCATCTGTGCTCTAAGTAATATCCCCCATGAACCATACAGACACTGATACTGATACTCAAAAAAAACACTAATAACCCATATACACACTCATGTAGCTACTCACCAACCCATGCAGCCACTTATACACAAAGTGAGACACAGATACAGATATTTAAATATTTAAACATTACTCGCTAATATATGTATTCACTAAGATACATTTAATAAGTCAGTTAACCAATCAATTTTACACAAAAAAACATCCATTTAGACATTTATTTACCCATTTATCTTCCATCAACCTTTAGATATACATATATAAAAAATATTTATTTTTCAGAAAGATACACATTCACTGGATGATGTCATCAGTGATGTCATTTGAGATGTTATTAGTGATGTCATGAGTGATGTCACTGACCATGTCATGAGTGATGTAATATGTGACGTCATCAGCAGTGCATTGCACGCGCAAGTTATAGTGAGTCCAACTAACTATAACGTGGGAATATCAATGGTTTTATGCGAGTAAAATTTCCACCTAACTATAACTGGTGTGAAACCTATGGTTTTTTCAGTGAATTTAATAGGTTTTTTAAATGCTAATTCCTAACTATAACTGGTGTGAAACCTATGGTTTTTTCAGTGAATATATATATATACATTTTTAATTATACATGTGGCAAACAAACGTCCGACGCGTTTTGGTACAGCCACACCTTAATCACGGGTGACCCTTGATCAAGGTGCGGCTGCACCGAAACGCGTCGGGCATTTATTTGCCACATGTATAATTAAAAATGTATACCCTCACGGAATTGGCCTCGACTAACTTTTGTTGACCGACAAAAGATTATTTCAATTTCAAGAGGTTTGTGCCCGCCGCCATTTGAGGCGTACGACGCCACAGGAAGCATAAGCTGCACTCGAAGGGCTATATATTTACTGCAGGTGGAACAAACCAGATAGTACCTAATGAACAGTGCATCCGATTCCTGTGACCAAGGCATATTGCTGAAACGTGTAGGGAAGGCGCAGTTGGTTCAATGCATCTTTCGTATTAAAAAGTATTTGCCAGTCTTCGAGTGCAGCTTATGCTTCCTGGGGTGTCATGGGAAGGTGTTTTGGAACATTATTCACAACATTGTCCAAGTGCCAGTAGAAGCTTGGACCACTATTAAAACAACATGGTACTGCCTGGAGGATTTCAATACAGGTGGCCTGTTTCATTGCAGGTTTCTGCGTTTTATGGGACCTTTTTGACTTCCACATGGTGACTGCCACATAGTGCAGGGATGTTTGAAATGTGTATATTTTGTATTGCGGTATGTGCTGCAGCTCACAGCAGACAAACACAAAACATACTCATTGCAACTGGCGTGAACGTGGTCACATTGTAATGTGGGCATCAGAACCACCAACTTGTAGTCAGGCGGTCTTGCTTCCACCATGGTGCCGGTCGGGCGAGAGTTCAACCGGCTTTGTAATCTGGCCCTTACACATTGATTACTAATGACTGATAACTTTTCATGCAATTCTTCAGTCACAACACCACACCATTATATTAACTCAGAAGTTCTACAGCACATTACATGACATATACATAAGGATTGTCATAATTCATTAAAATAAAGCAGATTTTGCACACATCTGTTGAATAGCACATTCCCTAATAAAAAGCTGAAGGTATAGGAGGAAAGACAAACATAAAAAATGATATTAAATGATGGTAAACATATCACACGCATCAAAAATGAGTTACTCAATATTGTGACTCCGCCTACCTTCACATTACCATTGGCTATGAAGGCTGCAGAATGACAAGAACAGATGACCAATAACAACTGCAAGTCACCAATTGAAGACTGTAGTATTTTATAATAGGGTGGCATGATCATAAATACATACCAGTGAAATGACCTAGCCAGAACACACTCACCAATGTCCACAGGGAAGATCTGTTTGCACTAAAGGAAAGTGTACCTCTTCATCATTGGATGACTTTTCACACCCCTTATTATCTTGTTGTGGTGGAATTGGACAATGACCATTAAAGGTAGTTGTTTTCATAGCACAACCTTCAGACGAGGAAGATGTATGGCCAATTTCCCTATGACATCAGTCAATGTCTGTAAAGCGGCATGAAAATCCCTGCAAAATGCTTGCTGGTTTTGCACTGCAGCAACAACATTGCTGAAGGCACTATTTACTGAGGCAAGCTCAGTTTCACATGGTGCACTATACTAGGGACTGAATAGTAAATCAAATAGCCAATCATGGAAACACCAATCCATAACAATAATTTACAAAGGGAGCACTTGCACTTTGGCACTGATCAGCAGTGGCAAAGTGACCAAAGCATCTAGACCAGCAAAACTGAGTCCAGCACACAGCAAAAACACAGAGGAAAAGGCATAAAATGTAGGGTAGACCCACATCATTAGTGCCAGGTCTAACAGTCATGTTATCATACATATGGTAAAGAATAACAATATGTCCAAACTGTAGTGTCTGCACTATATTTCTCAGGTGGACTGTCGTCACATCATCTATTTCAATGTTTACCCAATATCCTTGGTGCGTTTTGGTACAAACATTTTCACTTACAAGTGAATTAGGGTCTTAAAAATCCCCTAAATTAAACTTTTGAGTTTTGATTTTTTTTAATTTGGACTTAACTGATTTTGTAGAAAATTATTCTAAGTCTCATTGATAGTTGCTGTGACCCAAAACTAGGGATATCGTGGAGCTGGACCTAGCTAACCCGACTAAACTCAAGATGGCTGAGCTTAGGATACAGTGTAGGCTTAGGGGGCTAGCTGCCTCCAACAAGAGTAGGAAGGTAGGGTTGCTTAAGTCCCTGATGGCCTATGCTGGGGGAGCAGCAGAGATTCAGGGAGGGGGAGGCTGACCCCAATAGAGTCACCCAGGAGAAGGGTGAAGATGATGCCTCCTTCATTGCTTCCAGCAGTAGGTACATAATTCAAGAAGGTGGGAGGAGGCAGGGTCCCACACACAGGCACGACTGCTGTCACTTGCAGAGATGCATTGTTAGGCCCAGATAGTTTCCAATGCCTGAGATAGGGAGACACTGAAATTAGCTAGGAAGAAATGGCAAAAGGAGGACGAGAAAAGAAATGGTGACAGTGAAATTGAAGATGGGATTGGGATGTCCAGGAGAGGTGGGTTTGACCACATGCAACCCAAGAGTATAGTACCCAGGTACACAGAGGGGAATTACATTGACAAATGGCTGACTACATTTGAAAGGGCTCTTGAGATGTGTGGGCTCTACCCCAAACATTGAGGTTCACTCTTGAGGAAACTGATTCCAGTAGCTGGAAGGGATAGGCTCCTGACCCTGAGGGGGAAGAGGCAAACTACTACTCTTGCATGAGACAATGACTAGTCAAGACATTTTGTCTGACTTCAGAATAGTACAGGGTTCAGTTCAGAGACACCCAGAAAGTGAGCACACAGGGTGGACTTTGTGGACGTTTTAGTGAAGGCATTAAAAGGCTGGATTGTTGGTAACACAGTAGACACTTATGAAGTGATTGAAAATTTGTTGTTGAACAAACACATGTTGACTAAGTGTGCTGAAGAGAAGTTACACCAATACTAGGGGACTCTAAACTGACAGACCCCACAGAGCTGGGGGAAATATCTGATGAGTGGGTCAGAACAAGGGTTTTCAATCAGCACCAGGGGGTGATCAGAAGGAGGGATGACAAGACCCCCTTCCCCCGGGGAAAGCCTAAAGGAAAGAAGGTGAAAAACAGAAGGAGTTCTTCAAAGATCCACAAAAACCTAAACAAGGAGGGGGGTCTGAGCCAACCAAAATTCAAAAGGAAGGGGTACCTGGGAAAGAATGGTAGTTTTTTTGATCCCTCAAAGGTGGGCAAGTGCTTTGACTGCAATCAGCCAGTGCACAAGAAAGGAGCTGTCTGCACAAAGAAGCCCCCCACTATTGGGCCATCCCCAGGAATTGCTAGTGTGGAGGGGGAGACTGCTGAAGGTCACCTTAGTGTCCCCATGGTGGGATGAATATTGCACCCCTGGCCGCCTTACCTCCAAACATGGATAAGTAAAGTCAATGGGACTGAGTTTGAGGCTCTAAGGGACACAGGGTTGAGTGTGACTATGGAAAGACATACTCTGGTGCCTCAAGAGAGAATCCTACCTGGTGAGTTTCACCAGGTGACCTATGCAGATAGCAGTAATAAGCTCCATACCATGGCTATGGTGGATCTGGAATGGGGAGGTGTGAAAGGCCCTATGAAGGTAGCTGCATCTGCTGTACTCCCAGGGAACTCCAGAGGTGCAGAAGGAATCTGACCCTGATGGGGAGGATCTGACCTGTGAGGAAGGGATTCCATCTCAGCCAGAACTTTCAGATTTGGCAGAACTGACAGGAACAGGTGGACCCTCCAGAGAGGAGTTTTGTCAAGGACAGAGAGAGTGCCCCACCCTTGAGAGCTTAAAGCAGATTACCTCCAAGAAAGAGGGGGGGGGAGACAGTGGATTTCGCAGAATCTACTGGGAAGATGGACTGCTGTATACTGAGGCCAGAAACGTCAAGGATCGTCCCACCAGAATGTTGGTTTTGGCCCAAAAGTACCGAGTTCACCCTCACCTTGGGTCATGATATCCCCTTGGAAGGACATTTAGGGCAGACCAAGACTTGGAACTGGTTGTTGAACCATTTCTACAGGTCTCATATTTCTGAGAAGGTAAAGGAGTTTTGCAACTTCTGTGTCACCTGTCGGGCCAATGCCAAGACGGGGCAAGTCAAAGGCTCCCTTGATATCACTGCCAGTGGTTGGGACTCCCTTTGAAAGAGTGGGTGTGGACATTGTTGGCCCCTTGGACCTACCTACTGCCGCTGGGAAAAAGTATATCTTGGAAGTAGCTGACCATGCCACAAGGTACCCTGAGGCAGCACCCTTCAGAACCATCAATGACTGCCTGTCAAAAATAAACTGTACAAGTTGTCTGACCATGTCAGAGCCATCATCAAAGCTGAGGTAGCTAAGGTGCTGGAAATGAGCAGATCGAGCCATCTGACAGTCCATGGGCCAGCCCAGTCGTGCTGGTGCCCAAACCTAATCCCCAGGGATAGCCGAAGGAGTTAAGGTTCTTTGTCGACTGCAGGAGACTTAATGAAGTCACAAAGACTGATCCTCACCTTAAACATAGAGCAGATGAGTGCATTGATAGGTTAGTGGCTGCGAAGTACCTGAGTACATTTGATTTGACTTCAGGCTACTGGCAGATTGCACTCTCAGATGGAGCAAAGGAGAGGTCAGCATTCTCCACCCCAGAGCTTAACGAATGCTCCTGCCACCTTCCAAAGTTTGGTAAACAGGGTGCTGGCTGGTTTGGAGCAGTTCAGTGCAGCATATCTATGTGATCCAGCTGTATGCAGTTCTGCCTGAGAGGATCATTTGAGCCACCTAAGGGAAGTGCTTAAGTCCATGCAGCAGGCACACCTGACAATTAAGGCTGGTAAGTGCTGAACAGGGCTGAGCTCAGTGGTGTACCTAGGACACCTAGTAGGTGGAGGCCATGTACAGCCTCTCCAGGCTAAAATTCAAACCATATTAGATTGGACTGCTCCTGTTACCTAGACTCAGATCAGGACATTCCTTGGACTGACTGTGTACTATAGAAGATTTGTTCAGAACCATGGGATCATTGTGGCTTCCCTGACACAACTTACTTCTTAGAAGAGGCCCGAGAAAGTGGCTTGGAACCCAGAGTGTCTGAAGGTTTTGGACACTCTGAAATCTGCTATGTTTATCGGCACCAGTGTTACTGGCTTCTGACTACACAATGGAATTTGTGGTTCAAACGGATGCTTCAGTATAAGGGATTGAGGCAGTGTTGGCACAGGTAAATTAGGAGGACTTGTGCAGACGACTTCTACTTAGAGAGCAGAGATTGAGTGCCATTGAGAGAGAGACCTTTGCTGCAGTTCGGTCCCTGAAAAAGCTGAGACAATATTTTTTAGGTACTCACTTGCGTGTTCAAACTGACCTCCGACCTCTAAGATGGCTCATGCAGATGAGATGGATTAATCCAAGCTATGAGATGGTCTGTTTCGCTACAGGGAATGGGCTTCACAGTGGAACACAGACCTGGGGTTGCCCATGCCAATGAGGATGGACTTTCCAGGTTTTTCCACTTAGCTGATGTGACTGGCAGGGTGCAGGTTAGTGACCCATCACCTTTCGTTTGGGGGGCTATGTGGCACAGTCATCCTGTGTGCCCGCTGCATACCCATGTTGTGCCCAGGGCCAGTGCCATGTTAAAAAAAAAAACATTCATTAGGGCACACTATATGCATATGTAGGCATGACCTATAAGTCCCTAGTAGATAGTAGGGCAAGAGGATTACACCTACCTTTATGGCCCTAGAAGATAATAGGATATGGCAGTTTAGAGGCCAGCAGCCTTTGTTGCACTTGCATGTGTGCACTGCTGAGAGCCTATGTCATTTTAAAAGTATCCCTGTGTTGCAATGCTGCTTTTAAATGAAAATTGTGCCCAAACTCAACTTTGGTGGTAGGGGCACTTACAAAGTGACTATCATTATTCTTACATATTAGTTACCCCCATGGTCTCCCCTAGGTGTCCCAGGGTTGGGGATCATATAGTTAGAAGCAGGCACATATACAATATGTTTTATATGCCCTGGGGATACAGAAATTGCACATTTCACTTCCCCCATTGTAGTACACTGCCTTCCAAGATCAGCTTTGGTGCTAAGAGCACTGTGGAGAGAGGATCTACATGATTTGTGCATATGGAAGACCCCTAAAGTCTCCCCCAGGTGTCCCCAGGGGTTGGGAGTCATGTACCTAGCAGCAGGGTCTATATGAAAGATGTTTTATGTGCCTTGGTGATGGAGAAATTATACATGTTCCCCATTGTAGATACATAGCCCAATAGGATAACATTGCAATAGTTGATTAATATTGCTAGGAAATGAATACAGATATCGTTCAAGGGCTTAGGAGAATGGCATTGAGAAATTCAGCAAAATCTAATTACTGAATTGAGCCTACATTGTACAGAAAATAAATCACAAGACTTTCTTGTCTGTAAGCTAGGATTCAACCTTCATGCAGTCCTCCCTGATTGGTCAGCGTTAACAGGATTATCCAGGCAGCTTTGATGAAGTGACAAGTGGCTCACTCAGGGAGAGACTATCTACTGTAGAGAACTCTGCTACATAGGAATGCCAGAGCAGGGGGGAGGGGTTGTAAAGCAAGAAGCTTTAAAGGAGGAATAGGACAGGCAGGGAATTTCAGGTCCATCTACCCCCATCCCCTCTGACCCAGCCAGATGACAAGCCTAAGGAAGGAATCTGCAAATTCTTGGGGGAGGAGAGCTATGGAAATGAGCCACAGTGGAGGTTGGTTTAGCTAGTTCCTGCTCCGCTGCTGAGATTTCAACAATACTGATTTGGAGGAATAGTGATCAGAACTGCTGCTTGAAACTAAGAGAAGAAAATAGATTGCCAAGCTAAAAACTTTATTTGCACCACCAGGCCCTGCATTTTGACTGACTGAACCTGCTGCATTATCTGGAACTACAGCCCTGTGGATGTACCTTGCTTCAAAAGAATTAAAGAGTGGATTCCCTGCAAGCTATTAGTTAACAAAGCTCTACTAGCACCAAGAATCCCCTGCCTGGAGTGGGTCCAGTAGATTTGTCAGGGTTTTGTCCAGGTGCATTGTGGGAATTGTGCTCCCAACCTTTCAAGGAGGACCATCTTGGGGTTTCAGGACCCCTTGACTGTGTTTTGGACACTTTGGACCCTCAAGAGGAAGTTCAGGCAGAAGTTTCAGAAGTTTGGAGCATGTAGGAGAAATTTCTGAAAAAAGCTCCATAAGGGGACAGACTCAACCGCGAGAGCCACGCCGGCCACCTTTAACCCCGACCTGGCCAGGACTCCAGGT
Organism: Lissotriton helveticus; assembly: GCF_964261635.1. NCBI lineage: Eukaryota > Metazoa > Chordata > Amphibia > Caudata > Salamandridae > Lissotriton > Lissotriton helveticus. Next base: position 268,844,317 of record NC_136059.1, read on the forward strand.
TCGTCCCGCTGAACAGCTCTGGAGATCTGACTTCCAGAGTTTGACCGCAAGCTCCCTAAATAGCATGCTGGTGTACCCTCACCAAATCCAGCCTTGTGAAGTGCATGGAGGGGCCCCAGCAGAAAAAGCTCCAGAAAAGCTTCTTAGTTTGAAGGAAACATTTTGACCAAGGCCTACCACAAGGGGTACCGACCAGGGCTTCATTGTGGTTGGCTTAGAACTTTGAATTTGTCCTGGACAAGAGCAGATGACACAGAGTGACGCTATAGGCTTTTAAGCATTATAAAGTGGTAAATTCATATCTTCGGTTCCGTATGTTCGATTCTTGTTGTTTTGGTGTCATTTAAAGATAAAATATTTGCTATTTGTATGAACTGGTGTGAGACCTTTATTGTTGTGTTTTAATTATTTACTGAATTGGTGTATTTAAATGCTTTCTATACATGTCTCCTAAGTTAAGCCTGCCTTTTCGCAGCCAAGCAACAAGGGTTGAGCATAGGAATAATTTACAGAGACCTATAATGAGCCCTACACCAAGTTATTGGCCTTATTGCCAGCGTTAGATGCATAGTAACCACTTCTAATAACCCGCTTTCCAACAGGAGTATAGTGCAGTGGCATAAATTGAAGTGATATACAGTGGAATATCATATGCTAGAGTGTTGTACAGAGGAGTGATGTACAGTGAATAGGCATAAAGTGGAATAGCATAGATTGGAGTGCTTTACAGTAGAGTTGTGTGCAGTTGGATAGTGTAGAGTGGGCTGGCGTACAGTATAGTGGTGTACAGTGACGTGGCATACATCGGAGTTTGTTAGTGTGGATTGACGTACAGTGGAATAGCATATAGTGGAATGGCATACAATGGAGGGATGTAGAGTTGACTGGCATAAAGTGGAGTGAGGTGGAGTGTATTGGCGTACACTGTAATAACACACAGTCGAATAGTGTACCCTAGAGTGGGATAGAGTGGAATAGCGTACAGTGGAGTGGCATACGGTAGAGTAGCATACAGTCACGTGGCGTAGAGTGTATTTTATTTATTTATTTATTTTAAAGTTTTATAGAGTGTGAACCAGAACCATTAGGGTATCTGAGTACTTTACAGCATTGAGCGGTGATATACAAAGGACCTAGGAGGGGAGGATACCAATGGAATAAAAAGGGATAGGTACATTATACCGGAAAAACAAGCAGTCAAAAATTCCAGATACATTTGGGATAAAAACAGGTAGAGTCATTATACAAGAAAATAAGTAGTCTCAGCTCCCAGGTGGGATTCCCAGAAGGTATCATCCGGAAAAGCCAAGGATAATACCGTAATGGTGGGTGGAATAAGGTCGTAGAGGAGATTGTAATGCAATCGTTAGGTGAGGAATTTGCCCATAAGGAAAATGTTGGTCTCCTTTTTGAAGCGTGCCAGTCTTCTGATGGTGTGCAGGAGAGAGTTCCATATTCTTGGAGCGGCCCCAGAAAAGGCCTGACTGTAGTTTTTTTTTCTGAAAGCGAGCTGGCAGACCAGGACTTTCTGGCTCCTCCGCATATCACGAGTTTCTGGGCAAGGAATGCAGGGGAATTGGAGTATAGATCCTTGTGAGTAATGCACGCCATCTTAAGTTGGATTCTGGCCTCGAGAGGAAGCCAGTTCAGAGCTTTAAGGGGGGGAGAGATGTGATTAAATTTCTTTGAACCGGTTAGGAGTCTGGCCGCAGCGTTGAGGCAGTCTTTCAGTGGGGCCAGAGAGTTCTTGGGTAGACCTCCAATGGTAGAGCATCCGTATTCTAGTCTGGGGATGACTTGTGCCCGGGTTGCCATTTTTAGGTCAGTTGTGTCGAGAAAGGGTTTTAGGTTTCTTAGGTGACTCAGGTGAAATTTGGCAGTTTGGAATATCGAGTTGATATGGCTACGCATGTTCAAGCTGCCGTCTAGAGTTATTTGAAGGGATTTAGCAGAGTCCATAATGGTAGGAGGGCAGTTTAGAGACGTGATAGCCTTGATCCATTCTTGGATGTCTGGATTGGTTTTGGGTGGGGAGATAGGAAGAAACTCTGGGGTTTTTTTGCGCTAAGTTTGAGCTGGTTAGAGGTGAGGCAGTGAACAGTCAGCTTCAAGGCCTCATTCAGGGAGAGAATGTCCTTAGGAGAAGAGATTTTAATGTTGATCTGTATGTCGTCGGCATATGTGTGGTAGGGGATAGTGGCGATGCGTAGTACCTCTCTGATTGGTTCAAGGCAATGATTGAAGAGGGTAGGGGACAGGGTTGAGCTTTAAGAGACTCCAACCATGATCAGAGAGGGAGTGGATAGTTTGCCGTTAGTTAGAACTCTCTGTGAGCGATTCTGGAGGTGTAGTGGGGCTGAGCTTTGCATTCATACAGTGTTAAGTTAGCGTGAGCTTATCAGAAGTTTAAATGCCATTTTACCTTTTGCTTTCTTTTGCACAAGGCACACACGTTAGATATTGTTTCAAGTTAGGCTGAGTGTTTTGCTTCACATGAGAATAACTTTTTTTTCTACATTGCTAGACTTGGTTCGTAAGCTTAGTCTGAACAGTGAGTGCAGAGACCTTCAAGATTATCAACACTGTTGCTGTTGTTCGAACTGATCAGCGCACGTTCTAGACATAACATATATGCAGCTGTGGACAGCGCAGATACTGGCGCCTATACCAATTTTTATTTATTTATTTATTTTAGTAGTTTGTAGAGCGCACAGCTACCTCCAACGGAGGTGTCCCGGCGCTAGATACCCTACCCCAGAGGGTTCAGGGGATGCAAGTGGGAAGGATGAGTCAGATTAGGGAGAAGAGCCAGGTCTTGAGTTATTTTCTAAATAGAGGTTCTGAGGTCAGGAATCTCAATTCCATGGGCAGGAGGTTCCATAGTCTAGAGGTGACTACTGTGAAAGCCCTTCCCCCCGTTTGTGCCAGGCGAAAACGGGGGCAATTCATAAGGCGTAGATGGTTGGATCTGAGGTTTCTTGACGCCAATGAGAACTTGATTCTTCGTCTCAGGTAAGTAGGGCCCTGATCATTAAGCGCTCTGAAAGCTAGAATCAAAGACTTAAATTGGATGCGTAGTCTTACTGGGAGCCAATGAAGCTTGATCAGATGGGGTGAGATTGAGTGACGATAAGGGATGTTATATATTAGCCTGGCCGCTGAGTTCTGAACAGTTTGAAGTTGCTTAATAAGATATGATGGGGCTCCTACATAAAGGCTATTTGCGTAGTCCAAGTGAGAGGTGATAAGGGCATGGACTACTGTCTTGGAAAATGGGAAGTTTCTGGTTATAAAAAAGGAATTCAGTCTTGTCTGTGTTGAGTTTTAAGTTGTTGGACGACATCCATGTGGCGATGTCCACCATGCAGAGTCTCAAGTTGTTAAATGACTTTTCGGAATGGTCTTTAAAGGAGAATACTAACTGGGTGTCGTCCGCGTAAAAATTTACTCTGACGCCCCAGGATTCTACCACTTTTGCCAGAGGTTTTAGATATACATTGAATAAAAGTGGACTGAGGGCCGAACCTTGTGGAACTCCCCAAATCAAAGGTTTCTTGGTAGAGATGAAGGAACCCAGCATCACCTGTTGAGATCTATCCGTGAGGAAAGATTTGACTCAAGCGAGGGGAGTTCCGCTCACTCCTACTTCTTGTAGGCGAGTGAGTAATACGTCGTGGGAGATGGTATCGAATGCAGCGGATAGGTCGAGGAGAACCAACATGGCCTCCTCTCCCCTATCCGTGCACTCTCTGATAGATTCAGATACCTCAAGTAGGGCTGACTCGGTGCTAAAGTTTGGTCTAAATCCTGACTGAGTATCGTGGAGCAGCGAGTTTGACTCAAGGTAGTGAGATAGCTGCTCTTGTACCGCCTTCTCAAGTACTTTAGCTGGCTTGGGTAGAAGTGAGATAGGTCGATAGTTGGTGAGGCAGGAGGGGTCGACGCCTGATTTTTTTTGAATGGGAATTAGCATTGCTTGTTTCCACACAGACGGGACAGTGCCTGAAGATAAGGAGTAGTTCCAAATATCAAGTAGGGGGTTGATAACTAACCAGGGCCGGTGCAGGGTCAAGTGGAGAGCCTGATTTACATTTCAGGAATAGGTTCAATGCGTACTCCGTGGTGAGTGGTTTAAAACTAGTAAATGTGGTCTTGCAGGGCGTGATAGGGGCTACAGTAGTATCAATACAGTTTTGACGAATGGTAGCTGTAATGTTTGCAATTTTGTTCGCAAAGAAATCTGATAGATCTTCGCTAAATGCTAGGGAGGGAGAGACTGATGTAGTTAAGGCAGTGGGGTTAGTGAATTCTTTTATTATGTTAAAAAGGGTTTTAGTGGAGTTTTTTGCATTGGTAATAGTTTTCGCAAAGTAGGCACTCATAGAGTTGCGTTTAAGTTTGTTAAACTCTTGAGGGCCTGTCTATATACTAGCTTGGCAGAGGGGTCATAGGTCCGTCGCCAAAGTCGCTCTAACTTTTTGCAACGGCTTCTATGTTCCCTTAATTCCAAGGTGAACCAGGGGGCTGATGGTTTTTGTCTACGGGAAGTAAGGTTCTCTAGCGGGGCAACCTTCTCGATGGCAGTCATAAGATCATGGTTAAATGTAAGGACTGCTCCATTGAGATCGAAGGGGGGGGTTTAGAGTGTTGTTATATGATTGCTCTAGGGTGTTACATGAAATTTTGTGCCATTTTCTGCCTTGTGTTCTCATGGCTGATTCTTTTTTAACTGTTTGAGTTGTAAGTACCTCAAATGGGATCAGATAATGATCTGACCATGTCAGGGGTTTGGAAGGGAGTATTTTTAACTTCGGCCAGTTGGAGAAGATAAGGTCTAGGGTATGACCTGCTACGTGAGTAGGACCCTTAACTCCTTGAGTCAAATTTATATTCTGCATAGAGTTTATGAAGGAAGTGGCGCGGTTACAGCTACTTGTATCAACATGGAGGTTGAAGTCTCCCAATACCGCAAAATGAGGATGTTTGAGGGACAGGTCTGCGGTTACTGCCAGGAGTTCCGAGACGGCTGATTGGGGGGTATTAGGGGGATTGTAGGCCAGGATTCCTGAAAAGATGGCTGTGGTGGAGTCCGAGATAGAAAAATATAATGCCTCAATGGGCTTTATATTAGTATTTTTCCTAGAAGTGATTGTCAAGTGTGTCTATGATATTATGGCAATTCCTCCACCCGTTTTTGAGCCTTCACGGGTTATTCCTGTGAGGTAGTAGTTGGTAGGTAGTGCGAGGGATATGTCTGGGTTAGAGGAGTCTTTGATCCATGTCTCCGTAAGGAACAGCAAGTCCCAAGACATGGTAGATAGTAGCAGCCAGATGTCACTGGCGTGGCATGGTAGAGAACTGCAATTCAGCAGTCCCATGGAGTAAATTTTCAAGGGAGGAGGCAGGTAATTTGTAGTGTTATGAGAGCAATCTGGGTAGAGGGAGAAGGCAAACGGGCAGTTGTGGCATTTAAATCTGGAGGGGTAGGACGTAGAGAGGTTACATAGTGTAGGAGAGGTGCAAGGTGTCTTACCTAGGTCGATTAGTTGGGATCTGGACCAGGACAGTCTATGAGCGGGATGTGAACTGACAGCATGGCTGGCCCTGGGCCCGGAGCGGGCGCGGACGGGCGCAGATGGGCGCAGACGGGCTTGCCTTAGGCGCGCCTTTGGCGCGCAAACGGCGTGCCCGCTGCGCTCGTCCACTGCGCGTCCTGAAGTTGTACATTTTTATATGTGCAGAGGGACGGTTAGGGGGGCGTGGTCTCGCAAAGGGGCGTGGCCCACGGCCTCGCCAGTAATGGCGGCGGGGTGTTTGGCTTTCCTAAAAGTCCCGTGTCAGCGCTCAATCTGCTGCACGGTCAAAGAATGGAGCGTGGTGTGGCCCCTGAGTCTGGCAGCGAGGGAAAGATCAGGTCAGTTTAAAGCAACACAATGTTTAAAAACAATATTTACAATTTAGCGCGCTCCCGGCTTTCCGCCTCAGGAGCAGTGGTATCCTGCACTGTGTAGTCATGATTGAACACACTTAGAGAACATTCGTATACTGAGAGCTTGTGCAGAACTCGATGTGATTCACTCCTGCTAATCTCTGAGGTATGGGGTCGCCTATGCAAGCCTAAGAGACCTTCTTTAGTTATAAAATAACCTACTAGCAAGGGAGGGTTAAATATAGGTATATATTTAACCTGTTTCCATTTAGCATTATAACATGCTTTCTCCCTTTGTATTTTATGGAATAGTAACTATGCTGACAATCTTATTTCTTATCATATGTCTGCTTGTATTAACTAAGACGATGCACCTGAGATCACGGCGTTAAAATAAATATTTAAAACTTGCTCGTATCTCCCTTTACTCCCTGTTCTGGACCACTATGAGAGTAAAATGAAAGAGTGTTCTTGTTTCCCACCTTACCTGAGTTATCCTGAGTTGCATGTTCTGGGTTGTCTAATCATTGGTGACTTTGCTATAGGACGAAGAGCTAATGTGACACTGATGCTAGTCTGGTAGGGGATTTTAGGTACTAAGGTGAGTTTTTGGAACACCCTAATTCACTGAGGTCCTGAGTCTCTTTGCACAGTTCTGTGACTAAGCAGAATCCCTGCAACAGAGTAAGGACCTAAACCATTCAAGAACGGTGTCATCCAAACCCATCCTGAGTTTGAGGCGTTCAAGGAGTATTTCGTGGTTGACCGTATCGAAAGCCGAGGATAGGTCTATTAGGATACGGAGACAGGTTTTTGCCTTGGTTCAGTGCTCGGAGGGCATCGTCCACGATGTGGAGGAGGGTGGTTTCAGTGCTGAGTCCAGGTCTGAACCCGGATTGGAAATTGTCTAGTAAGTGAAAGTTGGTGATGTGTAGGCTCAGCTGCTGTTGAACACATTTTTCCAGACCTTTGGCTGGAAGTGGGATGTTGGATATAGGCCTATAGTTGTCAGGGGAGGTAGGATCCAGTGTAGTTTTTTTTTAAGATGGGACAACTTGGCGGGCTTTAAGAGGGTCAGGTATCGATCCCTGTAGGAGAGAAGCGTTGATTATTGCAGTCCAGGAAGGACCAGCAAAGCCTCCTCCTGGTTTTTTTTTGATTGACCGCCTAGTCTTACAATGTTGTAATTGGGCCGGACTAAGAGGTCTAGGCAGGGCCATGAGGATTCGTTGAGTCAAGATTCAGTCAAGATCGCGAAGTCCGATTTTTGGCTTAGGATGAGATCGGCGACATCCGAGGCATGCTTTACTGCTGAGCAGCAGTTAATTAGGAGGACGGTTAGATCGGGGTCGGAGTGTGTATCGTGGGTAGGGGCAGAGATGGGTACTTGCGCTAGGTTGCTATATCCACTCCTCTCTTGCAGAGGGTAGATGATCTGTTGGGGTTGGCTGTAACCATGCGGATAGGGGGTTGGTCACTCAGGTCTGAAGGACATGGGGTTATCAGGGTAGATTTGTAACTAGAGAGGTGGCAAGGCTGCTTGCGGGGGCACAGGTGTCTCAGGGATAGCGGTAATTAGTGAAGTAGGGGCTCGTAGTAAGGGGGAGGGTAGAGTTCTGCAAGAGCCTGAGATTCGAGAAAGAGAGTTCGGTGAGGTGCAGGAGATTTTTTAGATCCAGAATGAAGTTGTGGATGCTCAGGGTTAGTTTGTGGCTCTGCGGTGGAGAGTATCAATATCCCTATAAGAGGGAAGCACTTGCGGGCAGGGTGCCGATGGTATGGGAGCGATTCTGACGGAGTGAGCCAGTAGCCTAGTGGTGCGGCTAAGACGACCAGTGTCGCGAGCCCTTGCAGGAGTTTCAATAGCCATATGGGAGGAAAAATCTTGCGGGCAGGAAGTTATGGGTTTGGGGATGCTTCTGTTGGCATGTACTGGGTGTGTGTTAGAGGGTCTTTGACGGCTAGAGGCATGAGCCCTAGGGGGAGTTTCAGTAGCCATAGGAGAGGGGGGAGCTAGCAGGCCTGAGGTCGGTGGTATAGGCACGCAGCTGTTCGTATGCGCTGGTGGCATGGTAGTGGGGCTAGGTCGACCATTGACGTGATCCCTAGCACGGGAGGTTTGTGAAAGGCTAGCCACCCTTGGCGGATTGGGCGAGGGGTGTGGCAGGGTGAGCGTAGACAGAGGTGGGTTGTGCACATATTTTTTAAGGAGGGTGAAGAAGTCCGCAAATTTAGTGAGGTCTTTGGGTGGAGCTTGTATAAGGATGATGCAATTTTTGTAAAGCGTGATGGTGAGGTCAGCACGCAGGTTTACGGATGGTGTGATCGTGAGTTTTTATTGACGTATGGAATGTTTCTGGCATTATGTACCTTAAGGAGGGTATAGTATAGTGGCTTAGTGTGGTGTGTTGTAGAGCAGGCTACTGTACAGCAGAGTGTTGTAGAGTGTGGTACACTGTAGTGGGGTACACTGTAATAGCGTATTGTAGTAGCAGTGTTGCGTGAAGTGGCGTAGAGTGCAATAGTGTACATTTTAGTGGTTTAGAGGGGAAGAACATTGAGTGTTACTGGCATACAGTGTAGTGACCTAGATTGGAGTGGCACATGGTGGAAAAGTGTACAGTAGTAGGGCGTAGAATGAAGTGTTGTACAGTGGAATAGAGTTGAATGTTGTAGGGTAGTTTGGATTGGTGTACACTAGAGTAACCCTGGGCGTAGTGTGCGGAGTGGGGCTCCGTGGAGCTACGCGAAGTGGGCGCAAAACTACGCCCACCCGCGCACTACGCGTAGCCCCGCTACGCGCCGCCCGCCTCCCTCCCGCCCTCCCTAAATATTTAAATAAAAGGATTGAAAGGTTTTAAAAACACTTACCTTGTCCGCCGCGTCCCCGGGGCTCCCTCTCCCGTCCCTGGATTCGCGCCGCCGCCATTTCGGATACTAATGCGCATGCGCGGGTGCCCGCGCATGCGCATTTCTCATGAGAAATGCGCATGCGCGGGTGCCCGCGCATGGGCATTAGTATCCGAAATGGCGGCGGCGCGAATCCAGGGACGGGAGAGGGAGCCCCGGGGACGCGGTGGACAAGGTAAGTGTTTTTAAAACCTTTCTATCCTTTTATTTAAATATTTAGGGAGGGCGGGAGGGAGGCGGGTGGCGGCCGGCTACGCACCGTCTGCGGAGCGCGCGTAGTGCCGCCTGGCTACGCCCGCTATACAAAATGCGTAGGAGACGGCACTACGCGCACTCCGTGCACAGAGCGTAGCTGGCCGCCCAGGCGGGTTACACTAGAGTAGAGTAGAGTGACATACAGTGGAGTGCCATAGACTGGAGTGATGTACAGTGTAAAAGCGTAGTCTACAGTGGACTCTTTAGAGTAGAATGTTGTAGAGTGGTGTGGCATATAGTGGAGTGGTAAAAGTGCGGTGGCTTAGAGTGGAGTGGGGTACAGTAGAGTGGAATAGAGGGCAGTGGCATACGTGGAATAGCATATATTATAATTCAGTAGTTTGCAGTGGAATACCATAGAGTAGAGTGTGGTACAGCAGAGTTGAGCACAGTGGAATAGTGTAGAGTGTATTGGTGTATAGTATTATAGTGTACACTGGATTGTGTACGAGTGACATAGTGTACATTGGAATAGCACAGAGTAGAGCGGCGTACAGTGTAGTGTCATAAAGTGGAGAGTTGTAGAGTGGAGTGGCGTAGAGTGGACTCATGTACTGTGTAACGGCATACAGTGTAATAGCTTAGAGTAGAGTGGCTTAGAGTGGAGTGGCATACACTGGAATGGCATACAGTGGAACAGTGTACACTGAAGTGGAGTAGAGCTGAGTGACCACTGCCTACCCTTAAAAAACTTAAATGTACATATTTCATCTCATTTTATGAAACGCACTCCGTTGTTGGTAAACTGTGATGGCTGCAATTCATGATGGGTCGAAAATTGCAACCTGCCTCATTAATATTCATGAGGTAGGTCTATTGCAACCCCATTAGGAATAGATATTACTAACTTGTACATTTTGCACATTAATAATAGTGAATTCCAAATTATAATTCAGAAAGAATCTAAATTAAAACTTGTAGTCCCTAAATTCTTTACATTATGCCCTAAGTTATATATTGTGCCATGGTATACCACAGTAAGGTTGAGGTATACCGTAGTACATCCACATGCAAGGCAGTATGTGATTGGCTAATGGCTGTGTTTCAAAGGCAAAGGCAGCCAAGCCATTTACTGCAAATTTCAGCACAGAACATATTCTGCTGAAGGCATAACATCATCTGAATCAGCATCTTCTGATCGTAAAAATCAGTTGGCATCCCTTTCAGATAATATTCACAAGCCTTAATACCAAGCTAATGTTCAGCGCTGGTGTATAGGGAGTCAACAGCTAATGTGATCATGACATGTATAGTTGTCCAACTAAAATCATGTATTTTCCTAAGATACTCTGTACTGACCCTTCATTAGGGTATCATGATATTGTATGAATGCCGAGTGCCGAGCTGACCTGGGGGCAAACCTTGATATCACGCTGCTCCATACCTGCCACCTTTGTTTCTGGCCCGCGTGGTTCTCCCTCCCGCTGCCGCTGCTTCCTTCCATACTAGCACGGCCGCCGAGAGGGGGTGGGACTACACCTCCCGAGTGCCATTGGGGCCGGTAGCCGCCACCCTACATCCTGCGCCCAGAGGCGCTTAAAATCACCAGCAGTCCCGGTGGAGCGGGGGTGCCGAGCTGACCTGGGGGTAAACTATAATATCATGCTGATCCATACCTGCCGCCTTTGTTTCTGGCCCGTGTGGTTCTCCCTCCCGCCGCCACTGCTTCCTTCCATACTAGCGCGGCCGCCGAGAGGGGGGGACTACACCTCCCGAGTGCCATCGCAGCCGGAAGCCGCCACCCTACATCCTGCGCCCGGAGGCGCTTAAAATCGCCAGCAGTCCCGGTGGAGCGGGGGTGCCGAGCTGACCTGGGGGCAAACTTTGATATCACGCTGCTCCATACCTGCCGCCTTTGTTTCTGGCCCGTGTGGTTCTCCATCCCTCCGCCGCTGCTTCCTTCCATACTAGCGCGGCCGCAGAGAGGGGGGGACTACACCTCCCGAGTGCCATCGCAGCCGGAAGCCGCCACCCTACATCCTGCACCCGGAAGCGCTTAAAATCGCCTGCAGGACACGCTGGGCTAAGCCCGGGCAAAGGGCGGGCTGCCTGAGGCCGTCCGAGGCCAGACGAGGCTGGGCTGGGCCATCCCTCATTAAGGTCTGGAACATTGTGATACTGATATATATGTCCTGGACGCTGACATTTGTTTCATATCATATTTTTGCCTTGAATTTTTACGTTAACAATTATACAGTAATTTGGTTGGCCGGTGTTATAGATTAATTTGTGTAAAAGTACGGGTAATTAAAATTTTTGACGATGCCAAGACGCCGAGCTAAGCCATTGCCAGATAATGCCTGTAACACCATTGACAATTATCTAGTTAAGGCCGTAACAGCCCTCAACGAAGAAATAGACCGCACCGAAAGGAGGCTATCTATGGGATCTAGCATTCTAATAACAGATCAGATAACCTCGGGCAGCATGTCCGATCATACAGTTGAAGATGATGTAGACGTGGCCGTGCCAGAAGACACCATTAATAGTGGCACTATTAACTCACGCATCTCCAATTCACCGAGATTGTCCGTTATGGATATCAGCTTTAGCCCCTCACCTTCCCCTCAGGTTAAACAAAAGGGTAGGAGTAAGAACATTTTAGGACCAGGTAATCCAAAGGGCAAAAGGGACAAAAAAGCTAACTCAATAGGGAATATGGTTAGCACTTGCACAAGGGCCAAGTTAAGATCTGAGTTACCACCTGCAAACCATAGCCTAGAAGCTATCCTTGATAAAATGACCGAATTAATTAGACCCCTGCGTGAGAAGGTGGATAAGCTGGTTAGGGAAGTACACAAACTAAGCAACAAAATAGAGGATGTTATTATGAGGCCACATCAACATCAACCTAGTGGATCTAGCATAGAGTGAAACAATGGTAACACAGATAAGAACAATACAACCAAGGGAAACATGGGAGCGACTACTAACAGTCCCAAAATGGCACCTAACACCAGCAAAGCTCAGGTGAACAATATAATAGAAGGCACTCAAATAGAGAAAAACCGACCATCCACTGAAATGGGTACTCGAGCAATGGGAACACCACCATCGGTAGACCAAGTTAATAGACTTAACACCGACCCAACTTTTATCAATCTTCCCCCAGAATGTAGTGCCAATGTTGCAGTATTAGTTAATGTCCCCAAATTGAGGAAGGGGCAAACAGAAACACATGATGCGCTCAAAAATAACATTTTGCATTGGCTCTCTAATAAATGTAGTTATTCAGAGACAGGAGCGAATCAGATTATTTTGACACAAAGGATTGGTTGGGTGGGCCCACTTAGGAAAAAGTTTGAGGGGGACTGTATAATAATAAATTTCAGATTCCCCCACTGGGCAAAGAACAGTCTTGCTAATGCCCCACCCCCATCGCCCTGGGAGTTCAACATGACCCTCCTCCCTTTGGGGTATTTTTACAGACACCTATTGGATCCCACATTACACACCAACAATAAGCTCATTAATAGCAAAATAACTGGTCCATCTATGGAGCTTTCCCGCTATACAATTCCAATACATAACAGATATCAGGTTTTTGACTCTGTGGAGGACAACGACTGACATTTGTTGCCTGTGGTCACAGTGTCAGCAAGATGCCAGTTAGGGTCACAATCACCAGATATAGATGAATCTAGTAGCGAGCCACTGCCCAATTTCTTACAGCCGGGCATCGGACCTTCTGAACTGGGCACCCCTAACGACCTGATTATTATTAGGGATGAGCAATCCAACGCACCAATGCAGGTACAAACTCTTATTTCAACTATTTCAGAAATACCCAAAAATGTACCTGGAGACCGATCTACTCCTTTTGTAGATGAACAACCAAACAATATCTCAGGCCAAGAATTAGGTTATAGCTTAGTTACTTGGAATATAGCGGGTCTTAAAAGACAGCTGGATACACCGTTCTGGAAGGGTTTCATCACTGATGACTATAACATCATCTGTCTCCAAGAGACATGGTGCAAAGAACCCATTTTTATAGAGGGCTATACCTCACATTGGTTAACTGCGGCCAACTCTGCTGCCGGACGAGCAAAGGGTGGTCTCCTCTTACTAGTATCAAATAAACTAACTGCCTGTCAAATTAAAAGTTATAGTTCAGACGGAACAAATAGTCAGGTGCTCCGTCTAAAATTTAGCAAAGGCAAAGACCTGATATTGATCAACTATTATAACAACAATTTCGACAATAACAGAGGGAAAATTCTTTATCCCCTGGAGAGAGAAATTAAGAAGGCCCTTGCGGCATCTCGCAAACAGGCCATTATTTTATGGGCAGGTGACTTTAACATCAAATCCTGCCCACTGGCCATAAGTAACTCTTACGGCCTTAGAAAGGAGTCCGGTAACGGGGAGGCAGGGGATGATCTTCATTTCCCCCATTGTAATGACGGCTCAGCCCTGAACAACTTATTGGCTAAATTTAATCTGGACCTGTTGAACTGCTCCAAGAATAAGGAAAATATCCCTTGCCCGACCTTTACAGGCAGAAATAAAAACACTAGTATTGATCATATCCTGCTCTCCAGCAATACTGAATACTCAAACCTTTGGGTTACGGAGCAACCTTTAAGTGACCATAACAGCATCCGTATATCATTGTTATGCTGGGGAAATAAAGAACCTGGCGACAATAAATGTGTTACCAATGCCGTAGCCACTAGACCAAATGGTATGAGAATTAAATGGGCGGGCATTGATCCTCAAAAAAAAATCAAGAGTTGGTAATGAAATGCCGCGTAGAAATTGAGAACTGTCTGAGTGATGAAGTTACTGCATGTATTTTATTTGATGATTTTGTTAAGCTGAACGGTATCATGGAAGATATCTTCACCAAGAAAACCAGTGTGAAAAGGGTTACAAAAGCAGGTTGGTTCGATGGAAACTGTACCCAGGCTTTACAAGAACTAAAACAGGCATTGACTACTAAACCCTGTAACAATACAACCATAAAACTGCTACGTTCAGATTATAAGGCAGCTATTTTTAACAGGAAGAAAAGCCTGCAGGTTGAGGCATGGACTAATCTTAACTTTGCGGCAGATACAAATAACAGTAGACTTTACCGGGAGACAATAAACAGTCCCTTTCTAAAGAACGACAGTATGCCCGAATTAACTTCTTATGTTGAATGTAATGCATGAATTGAGCATTTTCCGAAGATTTTTAACCCAAATAGGAGTACCCTAGACCCAAATAGCTTTGAAATAGCCGCATGGTATCCATTACCGTTGTTGATTAGCTTAGATGAGGTATACGAAGATCTAATTAACAGCAAAGGTGGTAAAGCATCCGGGCCGGATGGAGTTCCTATAGACCTTTACAAAACTGCAATGGAACTATGGGCACCCATCCTAGTTAGGGTATTTAACATGACAGCAGTAGGAAAAATACCGCTAACTTTGAGCCAATCGCTAATCATACCACTGTTCAAGAAAGGATCCAAATCTGAGGCGTGTAATTATCGCCCCATCTCCTTGTTAGATGCTTCTATCAAGGTGATGAGCAGAGTTATGTTAAGAAGACTGGAAACTTGGGTTGTTGAGCAGGATATTTTATCTAAGGCACAATATGGCTTTAGGAAGGGCTTAGGTACCTTAGAACAGTGCGCAAACCTTGATCTCCTGATAAACAAATACACTGTTGCTAAGGAGGGAAACTTATTTCTTTGTTTCGCAGACTTAAGTTGTGCCTTTGATCTCGTGGATCATGCCATATTATGGAAGATTCTACTGGACCTAGGCGCACCCAAAGAAATAGTACACTTCCTAGCGAGGCTCTATGAAAGGCTGTCCTGTAAAGTTCGATATGGTTCATCTGGAGAATGTACCCCTTTTTTTAAGGTCACACGAGGTATACGCCAGGGTTGCGTACTGGCACCGCTTTTATTCTCACTATTTATTAATCAAATAGATTCAACCCTAGGCCAAATTTCCGCAGATGCCCCGTATATTGATGGTATGGCGGTTCCAATTTTATTATACGCGGACGATGCTGTTTTAATATCTCGCACCCAAATCGGACTACAGCGCCTTGTAGATAAATTTGTAGCATTCATAAAGAGCAGGAAATTAAAAATTAATAAAAGTAAGACTGTTGCCATGTCATGTGGGAAGAAAATCAAATCAGTTAGCTCCTTTTTTATAGACAACGAGAAGCTGCAAACTGTAAAGAGCTTTTGTTATCTTGGGATAACATTTGCTGACGATGGGAAATGGACGAACGAATTTAATAATAAAGGCCTGAAGATGAATAGGAATACAACTAGCATCTTCAGCTTTTCTACCAAGTTGGGAGGCCCTAGAAGAATTAATTATTATTATTATTATTTAGAGCATTTGTAAAGCCTGTCTGTCGCCTTGCAGGCATCCTGGCGCTGAGGTAACTCCAGAGGGGGAGAGCACAGGGGAAGCAGATAAATGGTTGAGAGGTTAACATTTAGGAAACAGCCAGGTTTTGACCCGTTTCCTGAAGAGGAGGAGTTCTTTCCTTTGACGGATGTCTAGGGGCAGGCTGTTCCATAATTTAGCAGCCGCAACTCTGAAAGATCTGCCTCCGGTCCTAACCTTTTTGAATCTCGGTACTTTTACAAGGCAAGCCGTTGTAGAGCGAAGGGCTCTGGTTGGGATGTACCAGTCAAACATGGCTTGTAGAGAGCTGGGCCCAAGTCCCTGCAGGGCTTTGAAAACCAAACAGAGGGACTTGAAGGCCACTCGTTGTTTCAACGGGAGCCAGTGTAGTTCGGCCATCGCCGCTGTAGCCGATGCTCTCCTAGGCCAACCAAGGGCTAATTTAGCAGCGGCAGATTGTACTCTTTGGAGTCTATCTAACAGCATGGCCAGAGACTCGAGTAGCAGCGCTTTGCAATAGTCAAGGCGGCTAAGAATAGTGCACCTGACTATTAAAGCCCGGGCCTGAGAGGGAAGTAGTGGCAGGATCTTACGAAGGGAACGAATGAGGGCCGAGCACGTGGAAACTGTTTTCGTAACCTGGGCTTCCATGCTGAGTTTATTGTCCATCATGACACCCAGATTGCGGACAGTGGTGACCGGTTGGGGTTTTTCCGAGGATTCAGGGGGCCAAAAATCCACCGGGAAAGGGCGAGGGATCCGACTTCCGGCACAGAACAGAACCTCGGTTTTGGAGGTATTAAACTGTAGTGAGTTGTTGTGTAGCCAGCCAGCTGTGTCTCGTAAACAGTCATGAAAGGATACTAAAGGGATTGATTCCTCACCCTCCCAGGAGAGGATGAGTTGAGTGTCGTCAGCATAATTGATCGCCTCTAGCCTATGAGACTTTATCAACGTGACCAGTGGTTTGAGATATACGTTTAATAAAATCGGGCTAATGGACGAGCCTTGAGGCACCCCGTGGGACACTGGGGAGAAAGCCGATTGAAAGGAGGAAGGGACACAGCCTGCTTCCTATCCCGCAGGAAGGAGCGAAACCAATGCAGGGCAGTGCCACCTACCCCGGCCTCCCTCAGTCTCTCCAACAGAATGCCATGATTAACCGTATCGAATGCGGCAGACAGGTCCAGCAGAATCAGAGCAACTGCCTGACCCCTGTCTGCACGCCTTCGAAGGTCTTCCATGGCAGTGAGTAGGGCTGTTTCGGTGCCATGGGCTGGGCGGAAACCAAATTGTATTTCGTCCAGAAAATGGTACTGCTCAGCAATTTTTGCAGGGAATGGAAGCAGGGAGATGGGTCTGTAATTCTGTAGGCACTCAGGATTTAGGATAAGGATATGGTAACCATCTAACGCTAGATGCGTGTCATCTGCATTATATGGGGCAGGAATTTGGGTATACCACCGGGGAAATACTCTACAACATGATGAAAACAAATTTCTAAAGAGAGTGCTGTGGAAGTAGGCGTCAATTATATTACAGACTTAGCAGCGCTGCGCCCTCTGACACTCTGGCGATCTATATGGTCAAAACCGGAAACGCTGTTTTTACAACAAATAATTAGAGACTGCTTAAGGCTTGACCATTTTTCCCACATCCCGTAGTTGAAATATATTCAATATTGGTATTGTATTTTATTTAACAATAATATCTTCTCGCTCCTGAGTTTGCTGCCTTTATCTCCAAGAAGGAATTGAAAGAAACGTTTTTATTACACAAGAGGGAGAACAGAGTAAGGCAGTCCAGGACGCTATCGACAGTTGTTTTTTTATCAAGAGCTAAACTTAAACAAAGGCTTTCAGGCTTATTTATCTATGGTTACACATAACTCACACCGATTTGTTTTAACGTGTCTCAGGTTAGGCACTGTGCATCACTTGGTGGCGTTCCCACACATGAAAATTGGCTATTTTAAAATTTAATGTTCAATCCACCCATTCAGCAATGAAATTAATTACGTTATTAGAAAGTCCAGACATTTGTTTTTCTGTTGCTACGTATATAATGAAATGTATAACCGCCAGGAAATCTATAAATATTTGATATAGCAATTATTGTATAGTTGAAACACATCAACTACATCCCATCCCGTTGGTATATCTTTCCTTTTCAATTAAGAGAGGCTCAAGTATTTTATTGTAAATAGCTGATTTTTAAACTATTTGTTTTATCGTCAACTTGCCTTAGATAACTGATGGAAAATGTTATTGTTATTAGATTTTGCCTTATAAAATAAGCCATCTAAACACTTTGGATCTAATGAAGCATTTTGCACCTTATGGATGTATTTTTGCACCGAAGCTAAAGTTTGCACATTTAAAATGGTTTACTATTATTTTGGAGGCATATGGCACTTTAAAGCTGCATTTTGCACTGATGCAAAATTTGGGTCTAACGAGGTATTTTGTACTTCATGGATGTATCTTTGCACAAAAGCTAAAGTTTGCACATCTAAACTGTCTTTATTACCTTGGAAGCATATGGCACTTCATAGCTGTATCTTGAACTGTCGCGAATTTTGCACATTGCAAATTTTGCACAAATATTCTTATCTTTGCACTTGCCACTTTACCTAGGAAACAAATATATCATGTAAGATTAAATTTACTATAGTAAAGCCTTCTCCCGCGAAGGGTGCATGGTATGATACATATGTGTAGCTCTAAGAAAGAATGTATTGGACATTTATTGACAACCCTTTTTTAACGTTGTTAGCATCAAAAGTTGTAAAGTGTTGTCTGTATCCTGATGCTTTATTTTTTTTTTTAATTTATGTTTTTCTGCTTATATGGATTGTTTTGACAACCCGAATAAAAGCATTTTGAATTGAATTGAATTGATATTGAATGATAGATTTCCTGTATGTTTCCTGACTGATAATTTCATAACATCCTGTTTGTTGTGGTTGAGGGTTGTGGCAAGCTAGGGCAGGAGACAGACGCGGAGTAGGAGAGATCCACTCCAAAGACCCATGATCCCATAAAGATCGCTATCCCTGTCACTTCAGCCTGTTAAAACAACAGAGCAGGACATGGAGCTATGGTGGAGCCTTTAAAAAGATATTTCTGCCAGCGGAACCCCAGATTTGTAACAATGGAACCTGAGGGACCATAGTGCCTTGACCTCTGATGCTGGCCCCACAGTGTGTATGACTGACTCTGGGCCTGGAAGACTGCTGTGGAATCGGACACAGTGCCTGCCTCCTCTGGCCTGGTCTGTGGAATTTGGCAGCTCGCCTTGGCCCTGTTGGGGATTGACTCTGGGCATGAAGGTCAGATTTAGGGGTAGGCGGTGTGCTGTGAGAGCCCACTTCCTCTGGAGGCTGCTAAGGGGAAGGGCTTGGGGGCCGTGTTAATGTACCCATCAGTCCCGCAGTCAGTGGGGAATAGCCTCCCATAGACTGTAGGAGATAGTGGGTCACAGCAAGGGGCCCCTTATCATGTCCCCCCCTCTTATCACAGAATACAGTGCCTGGACTGAAGGGTGACTAAGTCAGGGTCAACTTTTCCTCCCCTCCAGTACTTTACAAAGCCCATGTAGATGTACACCTCTGCGGGGATCTTGCAGAACGTGGGCCACAGGGGACATACTGTAGTGGCAAACATGTTGGACACATTCTAAGAGAAATGTCTAGAACTGAACCACAGGAGAGGTACAGACCTGAGCGGGCCCATGTAATGTAGCAAAACCACTGACCTTCCTGGTCGGTGTCACTGCTCTCCCCCACGCAGCTCCACCATTGAGGCACTCCCCTCTGAGCATCCAGCTTCTGTGCCAGATAGGTGTTTGAGGTCCTCCTCCACCCACAGGCTCCTGCCTATGCCTCATCGCTGGTGGTCTAGTGGGCGAGCAATCTGTTCTTCTGCTGTTCCGCTCTGCTCTGTTTCCTCTGTCCCCGTTTTTCTCTTTTTGATCTTTCTGTTTTGCTCTTTCTGTATTGCTCTATCTGTTTATATGTATATATATATTATGTATACATATTGATACTTGTATAGCGCACTACTCACCCGCAAGGGTCTCAAGGCGCTTGTACGAATACCGCTGTGGAACCCATCCTGGCTTTCCCTGTGAGGTGTCCACTCCTGTGCACCCCCAAGGTGGAGGCCAGGCATCCTTAGCGTTGTGGGGGCCGTTGTGGAGATTAAGCAAGCTATTGCCCAGAGTTGCAGAGTGGGACTCCATGATTGGAATAGGCACCGAGGCGAGAATTATCAGGTCCGTGGAATTTTTTAGCTCAAGACCAGCCGAGGCGGGGAATTGAACCCTGGTCCCGGGCTAGACCTCTGCATCAGGGTCTGCCGCTTTAACCATTGAGCCACACGTCTCCACCTGCTCTCTCTGCTTTGCTCTTTTTGTTTTGCTCTTTCTGCTTAGCTCTTTCTGTTTTGCTCTTTCTGCTTTTTCTCTCCCTTTTTAGGTTTTGCCTAGGCAGCACATGTGATGTCTCTCTGAGACCTAAAGTAATCTATATTGTCGAGTGAAATTCCACCTATTGGCGGCTAATATGTCCTGCTGCTGGCCATTTGTTTAAAATTGCATTGCTCTTCCTATCTTGTTTATGGTTGGCTCACCATGCAAAACGTCACTTCAGTTTTGCTTCCGTTTTGCAGGAAACAGCACTGACCAACTACTTTTTAGTTACGCTGCTGGTCTGTTATTATTCCATTTAGGGACTACTTCCTTGTTATCATTCAGCTAAACAAGCCAGCAGCGTACCTAAATAGTAGTTGGTCGGTGCTGCTTCCTCTCAGCATGGCTCCCATTTCACGGCAGCCGTGCTAGTCAGCAATGTTTTTCCTCCTCGGTCTCACTAAACTGCCAGCACGGCGACAGTAAATTGTCTCTTGGGGATAAAAACATTCTCTACCAACGGAGCAAGGCACAGCGACTCCGAGCAGCGCTTTAGGGAGGCGGAGCCATCCACTGATATCAGAGGCCGGCGGCAGTAGCGGCTCAGAGCAGCAGCTGGAGGTGCCAGGGCCCTTTCAGGGCAGGAGCGGAGCTCCCAGCAGCACCTCCCCCGTGGGCTGGGATCCCGGGGACCGTTGGTGACAGCGGAAAAAGGTGCTCGTCCGGCCGCACCAGTATAGACAGCTTGGGTACTGCCAGATAAGTCAGCTGAGTGAAGACTGGCTCCGCACAAAATGGTGAGTGTGATGTAGCTTGGGGTAGGAGACAACTTGCATCCTAGTGCATGTCTCTGTAGATTCCCGGCAGCCCAGTGCGCCCTGCCTACAGCCCTTCGTACGTCCTCAGTGTGCTCCACGAGCCACCTGTGCAGTGCTGATCTGCTGCCGCGTCCTCTGAAAGATCCCGAGCTGTGGCCTTCCTGTGGCTTTAGTGGAGCTAGTACTCTCCTACCTGCTCTTCAGTCATATTTACAGTGCCCATTCACTCTCACTAAGTGGGCTTTTCCTCCAGGGACCATGGGCACTATTTTTTAAGCAATTTGAGATGGTAACCTGAAAAGAGGTGACAAGTATGCCAAATCCTTTCAGATAGTTCTGTTTCTAGCCGCTGTACTGGCGCCAAACACCCATTGGGCTCACCGGGCTTCCGCCTCCTCCTCCCCGTCGTGTGTGCAGCCCTGGCTGAGACAGCTGTGCGACCTGGCCACTGTCTAATTGCAGCCGCACCGGTCTTTAAAAGACCATTTTTTCCAGAGCACATTCACCCTCTTTCCTCTCTGAAGGAGCTGACTGAGGCGCAATGTTTTCCACAAATCAAGGTCCCCATGGCACTCACTCTATCTTAAAGGGGTGATTGGGAGTGGGGGTAAGTCCCTCTGAGAAGCACCCAGAACACTTTATTGCACAGATTTGTTTTTAATGGTGCCAGAGAGATTTCTCAAACTTCAAAATGAAAAATGCTGTTTATGCAATTCTCTGCCCATGTCAAAAGTTGAACGTTGGCAAAACAAATCAAGAAGTACGACAGAGACTGGCACAACATAGATCACGGATTAAGAATAAAGTTGTTACTGCCCCAATGGTCTCCCATTTTTTGGAAATGAATCATTCAGATCGGGATTTCAAATGGACAATTTTGTGTGTAATCAAACCTGGCTCAAGAGGTGATGATACAGAAGAACTATTGCTCCAAAAAGAAGCATATTTAATTCTAAAGTTCAATTGTACGATACACGACCTTAATGAATTATCCGAAATTGGAAGAACAATTCAGTAAATGAGCAAGATTACTTTGGAACTACTTGTACCATATTTCTTTGCGCTCCTCAAACGTGACATTAATCCCACCAAAAAATGGAAATCCAGAAAGCAAGCAGCAGCTGTGAGATGAATGCACGTTCGAGTCAGAGCAAGGTAAAAATGGGTTGAAAGGATTTTCTCTTGAATAGAAGCCTAACAGGAGAGAAACTGACATTGCTTTTCTTTCTCTTCTCTGCCCGACAGAGCTCAGGATTCATTGCAACAATGTTGCAACTATCACGCAGAGTAAAACTCTAAACTCTGAACACAGAAGGAACCTAATTAACTTCTCCTTCCTTCTTCACTGCATTAGACGTGCCAGCAAATGTAAGTGACTTTCATTGCTGGAAACATAAGGTAAGGCAATGCATTTGATTGTCACACAAGATAAAATCTGAACTAAATCCATGTGTCTTTCTTTTTTCTTTTTTAATAGAACAAACAAAACTCATTTTCACACCGAACCTCTGCCCAAATGTAAGTCACAGTTTGTAATACTTGAATCTAGAGTTTGACCCTAAAAAGCCAGACCCTTTAACTAAACAAACATCTGTCCTTAGATTTTTCAGTTATTCCCTGAATTAAAAGTCAAAGTGAAGGTAAAATGTATGCTTTATTTTTTTAACTTCATCCCTTTTGCTCATAGTGCTTTTAAGGTCATACTGATTTTTATTTTTATTTAATTTCTTTCTGGTCTTTCCAGAAAATGTCCTGTTGAGTCTACAGCCCTGATGATAATCCCATAAAGAAATGGGGGATTCCAAACACGTCGGGGTTCTCCTTACTGCTGGGATTATTTAAATAATAATTGTCCAGATGTAGCATGTTGGTTGAATTTTATGCACATTGGACCAAAAAATGTTAACCTAAGGGTACAACAACCCCTGTATTTTGTATGTAATTTGATGCACTAGGAAAAGTGGTTGTTGCTTATGGTTTAAATCTCTGACTGGCTTTGTTGTTTCATAATGTTTTGTCTTAATACATGCAATTTATTTTGTTCACAATATATGTTATATATGTTATTTGGAAACTACGGAATTAGGTGGTGTGTGTCTTTTCACGGACACTTCTTTTAAAAAAACGTTGGTAATTAAATTACCCAAACCATGCAAAAAAGAGAAATGGTCTAAAGTCTGTTTATTCATTGAAACAGCACTTGAATAGCAGGCCAGGCTTACTTTACTTTATAAAGTATTTCAGGTCCTGGCCGGGCCTAGTTGGGCCAAACCCCCCCTTCCCACTAAACGTTACGAGCGGGTGAATTCCCGCGAGGGTCTTGTTTCAATAGGCTTACGCAACTTAAAGTATTAGTTACACGCAGGTTGTTCAGCCTAGAGGCTGCCAACACCTATACACTATGTCGGAGAAAGACACTCTCTCCTTTTCTGAAGAATACATTCACAATCTTATGACCACTCCATCACCATTCACATCAGTTCACCTTAGCACTTCTGCAAAGCAGCAGAATGAATCTGAAAAACAAATCCACCTACGTAAAAAACAAATAAGGACAGAGCTTCATGGTCATTTTCTTCTGGAACATCTAAAAGCAGGTACCATTCCCTGGGGTTTGCAAGTACAGAACATTCCTGTCATTTTCTCAGATGATCCGGAATACAAGAAAGGTTTCAGTGCAATCAGTACAAAGTGCAGTAGGGACCTTATGGTCCACACGATTGATACGGCCCAAAGGATTGCAAAGAAGGAATTAGCTGAAATAGAGGAACTTATTCAACATATCAAAGACAATCATAAGGTTACAAAATCTAAAGCACTATTGGAAAAATTGACAAAGAATTAAGCACCTTTAAGGATAACACTATTATTTTAAAACTTGCAAACTATCAAAATATATCAAATCATTCAGTCTGGAAACAACCTATCCATACCTAAAAGATGACTTCTACTCAAGAGTGACTCCCCGCGGATTCTATCAGAGTACTCGGGCAGATCAAGGAACACATTTCTGACTTTTTCAGAGTCGTCATCAGACTCGACTGGTGATTCGGATGCTGGCGAAGGTCCATCTAACAGAAACTAACAAAGAGGCAACTCTTTTTTGGAGAAGGGCCAGAAAAAAAGAACGTCTGATTCAAGCCAATACCATTGGAAATGCGCACCAGATGCCAGTTTTACAAAACTCAGACCCGGTAATCAATTCATCAAACAAAATCTTGACTAAAGATGAAACCGCAGTACTTCAACTGGGCCTCAAATATTTGTTCCCAATACAAGTACAGACTTTGCCAAACTAAAAATAGAGACATTGGAATTCTTTCGGAAGATAAGTCTCAAATCATTTTTTGCAACTAGGGAGTTGTCCTACTCACAAGAGACTACAGGGCTGAATAACAAATCAAGGTTCATCCCTCCACCAAACTTAATCCCAAAAGAAGTCCCTGCATTTGAAATGGTCATGTCATCACTACAGAAGTTGGAACAACAGAAATTCTTCACAAAGAACAACCTAACAAGGGGCCAGAAAAAGGCCATCATGGATCTTAAAAATTAGGAAACAGATGTTATAAAGGACGCTGACAAGGGAGGAGCTATTGTCGTTTGGTCACAAGATATGTTTCTGAAAGAAAGTAGAAAGCAAGTAGAGAACGAAACTTGGTACCGAAAAGTAAAAGAGGATGCTACCCGTGAACTACAGAATATGATTACTGACCTGGTAAAAAATGGATTTGAACAAGGATTTTTGGGAAAAAAGGAATATGAATTTTTACTCAAAAAGAATCCACGAATCCCTGTGATTTACTTCCTCCCAAAAATTCACAAAGATTTCATAGAACCACCAGGGAGACTAATCGTGTCGGGTAGTGGCTCCCTCTTGGAACCTTTATCCAAATATGTAGATTGTTTCCTAAAACCATTTCTTCTGCAAGTTCCCTCATACTTGAGGGACTCCACGGACTTCATCAATAAAATAGAAGGCACTGAGTTTGACCATACAAACCAATTACTGGTCTCATTTGATGTAATTTTCTTATACACACAAATACCACACGATGAGGCCCTTGAGTTTTTGGAATTCTACCTTGAATCAAGAAGACGTCCCCACCGGGTGCCAACAGAATTCATTTTACAACTGCCCGCCATAGCATTGAAAAAGAACTACTTCAAATTCGAAGACACATTCTATGTCCAGAGTATGGGCATCGTGATGGGATGTACCTTCGCGCCGGAAATGGCCATTCTGTATATGGAGCAATATGGAATCAACAAAAAACTCCACTGCAAGATTCCAGACAGCCCAAAACATTGCAGCAAGGCTAATCCTCAACAACCCCCGGCACAACCACATCACCCGACACCTCCATGATCTCCCCTGGCTCCCTGTAGAAAGAAGAACAACACTCAAGCTGCTCACGCACGCATACAAGGCCCTTCACAACATCGGACCTCAACAACGGTCTCTCCGTCCACACCCCCAAGAGAAACCTTCATTCAGCCGATCTCCCCCAGGACACCATCCCATGCTTCTACAGGAACAGAGTGCCTGGAAAGTCCTCTTCCTACCTCACAGCCAAGATCTCCACCTCCAGCAAAGACCTACACAGCTCCAGTTCAGGAAAGACCTCAAGACCTGGCTCTTCAGATGACCCCAACGGAGTCACACACACCCACCCCTAGCCTGTTGAGACCCTAAAGGGTGAGTAGAGCACTTTACAAACGCCTGCCTGATTGATTGGCTGGCAGAGAACTAGTTGTTTTCCTGCCCCCCCGGGCAATTGCCCCTGCTGCTGTTGAATTCCTGGTTGGTTGCAACCACTGGCTGTGTGGAGGGTACTGCTAGGGTGCAGAGGGGGGTACTGTTCTGTGCAGCTGGCCCGAGCCCCCAGGGATATATTGCACCATTGCTAGCTGGTAGAGGCGGACTGCTTGTGTCCCCCTCATTGAGCTACCATACCATAGAGAGAGGTGAGAGATGGGTTGCAGAGTGGTTGAGGCCTGTCTCCACTAAAACTGGTGCCTGCGGCACCCTGCTAGTGCCTGAAGATGTCCTTTACACCTATCCGTGGAGGAAATGAGTTTGCTTCCAATGGAGTGGAGTGAGAGGGAATGAGGTGGGTAGTCACATAGAGAGCAGAAGTCACATAGATAGCAGAATCCCTGCTTATACTGCGAGTGCCGCCCCATTGCTTAACAATCTATTGGCCACACGGGTCTGACGGGTCTTTAGTGGAGATCCCTGGACTCAGGGCCCCCATTGTCAGAGTGATAATTTCTTCTGCTGTGCTGGTAAGGGAGACTGACCGAGGAGAACATGTGGAGGCACAGTGGTATGGGCTCCCAGCCCATAGGGCAACCAGTAAGTCAACCATCCGGAACGTCAAACTCTGCCGATGGACCAAATAGCCCCACCGCAGTCCCACATAGACACAAAGTTAGACGAAATTCTGGAAGCAATTGCAGACTTAAAACAGGAGCTCTGTGGCAGTAGTGACATAGCCGCTATCAAAGTGGGGCTGCTTACAGATGACCAATGGAAGCTTAAGACCAGAATGAACAAGGTAGAAGATGCCATGGTAGAACTACAGCCTGGTATGAAGGATTTAAACCACGAAATCAAATCTCTCACCGATAAGGAGCTAGAGGGAAAGGCAGAAGACTCCGAAGGGCAATCCCTCTGCAACAACATAGGCATCTTGGGCTTCCAGGAAGGAGTGGAAAGGTGAGACCCAGTACATTTCTTTGAGGATTTGCTGCCAAAGATAGTGGCACTTACAACACTATTGCTGTACTTTCTTATTGAGCGAGGCCACCAAATTCCAGCCTGTAAACCACCAATAGGAGCTCCCCCCATGCCAGTGGTGGTCAGAGTACTGAATTACTGGTATAAGGAAGTCATCCTCCAAGCGCATTCACTCAGCAGGCCCGGTCATGTATGTACATGGCGGAATATATTTGTTTTCTGACTACACAGTGGCAATGCAACGTCACAAGTCCTCCTTCATGGGAGTGAAGCAGGAGCTCAAACATGTTGGCCTGCGGTATTCCTTGCTCTTATTAAAGTTAATGGCTGCCGGCAACAGCTACCTCTTTATAGAACCCAGAGAAGCCTGAGACTTGGTGGATCTGTCAGGTCCTTGAATCCTCAGAATCGTACGATGCTAAAATGGGTTCCACCTCCCGACAGCCCCAAGGTCTGAGTAGAACAACAGACACATTGGAGTGATCAGGCGAGGGAAGGGAAGGATGGGGTCAGCAAGGAGTGAGACCTGTAACAAGAACAAGGCACTGTGAGACAAAACACATACACCACTACATATAGAGACAAGGTACACTGTATCATAAGGTATCTAACATTTCCATATGAAGCTGATATACCTGTAAAGGAAAATAACGCAGTGATGCCTGGCAACCTGAAGTCCATAGGAGAACATCCACCAAGAACCTATGAGTGTAACAGGATATATCAGTACCAATTCACACAGCTCAATAAACACTGAATTGACGACAGGTTTCCAAACCTACCCATTGGGCTATTAGTGTTCTTTTAAACAGGGGGGGGTGTTGTATGGAGCTGGCCAGGCGAAAGCTCAACAATCCCCTGCTGTGTGACATAAGGAAACAAAGATATGTATAATTCCAGCAGTAGTTCAGTAACACTACCCAGATCTCCCAGGTTGATCTCACCATGGAAGTATCCCAACAGGTAAGGAAATAATGCGTGTTCCCAAAACAGTTGATTTGCAATTCCGTAAACAAAGTAACAGTAACATGTATTACTCCTTGGCAATTGACTTCATTACCGATCAGTAAGTGGGTAATGTGCGTTATGCCCTAGGTAAAGCAAGAACAGCCCCGCAAGAATCGAGAATAAGGTTCATCCAACAGGGCTGAGTTTCAAAGGATAATCCGGGCCAACTCTCTTACTCGAGAAGGTTGCCTACCGCTTTTATCAATGAAGCTATATCCACATAGAAATATTTAACCCCTGACTCACTGTTCCTTTAATTCCTCTAGCAAGCAGTTCCGCAAGAACCGTAGGAAGGTTCGTCCAACGGGACTGCGCAGCAACAGGAACCACAGCTGACAGCTAACCGGCAAGTAAAGAAGAGGGGCAGCCGGTCGCCTGAGATCGCAACAGCAGTCCTGCAAGAACCGTGGGAAGGTTCGTCCAACGGGACTGCGCGCTATTAACAAAAACAATTCGATTCAGAAAAGGGGGTGGATCAAGCCCTGATCTTTGGACTGGGTAAGAGTGGTCTGCTTAATTCAGACACTCTGTTCATCACCACCCCTTTTCTGAATCATTTTGTCCACCATAAGCGTGGAAGGGTATACTCAGACATGAGTCCCTTGCTCACTGCTCCATCAGGATTCAAGCAAGCCGGGCCGACGACGCCTGAAATGGCAGAAACCGGTCCCCGGAAGCTTGTCTCCTTTCTGGTGAAGAATTGGCTTGGTAGTTTGGTCTGCCCTGTTCCCATGATGCACTGGGCCAGGGACAGACTAATTTGCATATAGCCAGGTTCTGAGCTGGGATGGGGCAGTGAGCTAAATAACGGTGATGGATCAAGCCCTGATCTTTGGACTGGGTAAGAGTGCTCTGCTTAAGTCAGACACTCTGTTCATCACCACCCCCTTTTCTGAATCATTTTGTCCACCATAAGCGTGGAAGGGTATACTCAGACATGAGTCCCTTGCTCACTGCTCCATCAGGATTCAAGCAAGCCGGGCCGACGACGCCTGAAATGGCAGAAACCGGTCCCCGGAAGCTTGTCTCCTTTCTGGTGAAGAATTGGCTTGGTAGTTTGGTCTGCCCTGTTCCCATGATGCACTGGGCCAGGGACAGACTAATTTGCATATAGCCAGGTTCTGAGCTGGGATGGGGCAGTGAGCTAAATAACGGTGATGGATCAAGCCCTGATCTTTGGACTGGGTAAGAGTGGTCTGCTTAATTCAGACACTCTGTTCATCACCACCCCCTTTTCTGAATCATTTTGTCCACCATAAGCATGGAAGGGTATACTCAGACATGAGTCCCTTGCTCACTGCTCCATCAGGATTCAAGCAAGCCGGGCCGACAACGCCTGAAATGGCAGAAACCGGTCCCCGGAAGCTTGTCTCCTTTCTGGTGAAGAATTGGCTTGGTAGTTTGGTCTGCCCTGTTCCCATGATGCACTGGGCCAGGGACAGACTAATTTGCATATAGCCAGGTTCTGAGCTGGGATGGGGCAGTGAGCTAAATAACGGTGATGGATCAAGCCCTGATCTTTGGACTGGGTAAGAGTGGTCTGCTTAATTCAGACACTCTGTTCATCACCACCCCCTTTTCCGAATCATTTTGTCCACCATAAGCGTGGAAGGGTATACTCAGACATGAGTCCCTTGCTCACTGCTCCATCAGGATTCAAGCAAGCCGGGCCGACGACGCCTGAAATGGCAGAAACCGGTCCGCGGAAGCTTGTCTCCTTTCTGGTGAAGAATTGGCTTGGTAGTTTGGTCTGCCCTGTTCCCATGATGCACTGGGCCAGGGACAGACTAATTTGCATATAGCCAGGTTCTGAGCTGGGATGGGGCAGTGAGCTAAATAACGGTGATGGATCAAGCCCTGATCTTTGGACTGGGTAAGAGTGGTCTGTTTAATTCAGACACTCTGTTCATCACCACCCCCTTTTCTGAATCATTTTGTCCACCATAAGCGTGGAAGGGTATACTCAGACATGAGTCCCTTGCTCACTGCTCCATCAGGATTCAAGCAAGCCGGGCCGACGACGCCTGAAATGGCAGAAACCGGTCCCCGGAAGCTTGTCTCCTTTCTGGTGAAGAATTGGCTTGGTAGTTTGGTCTGCCCTGTTCCCATGATGCACTGGGCCAGGGACAGACTAATTTGCATATAGCCAGGTTCTGAGCTGGGATGGGGCAGTGAGCTAAATAACGGTGATGGATCAAGCCCTGATCTTTGGACTGGGTAAGAGTGGTCTGCTTAATTCAGACACTCTGTTCATCACCACCCCCTTTTCTGAATCATTACAAAAACAAAGCGTTAACAATCCTCCGTTGTTAGGGGGTACAAAGATACAGAAGGCAAGTGCAGGGACAACAAAGTACAAGAAGGGTGGTGCTAATGCACCCCTACCAGTCCTCTCCTGTACATGGCAGTCTCAGAATCAACGGCACCCGCGATGTGCTCCGGATGCAGTAATGAGCAGGCGTGTGCTGACGCCAGACGCGCCCTGCCCTAGTGCCTAATGGGACATGTAGTTCTTTCCCGCGTGCTGCCGGATACAACGATGTGCATGGATCAGGGCAGTGTTCTAGGGCGGCCCCCATTATGAGCCACAACAGTACATCCCTCTCCCGAAGAACACTGACAGAGACATGGTTTAAGAGAGTAGCGGTTATGAAAACGTTTAGTATAACGAGGAGCATGAACCACAGAAGCAGGCTCACAAGAGTTCCCCTCATTGCCATAACCCTTCCAAGAAACCAAGTACCACAACTTGGAGCGATACATTTTTGAATCCACAATACCCCTCACTTCATGTTCAAGTTCGTCGATGACCATCACAGGTACAGGACCACCCTTGGCCTTAGAGCGAGAGGGCTTAACCAACGACGTGTGGAAAGCGGTGTGTATACGCAGGCTAGAAGGCAAGGCAAAGTTGACCACCACCGGATTGATCAGTTTGATTATTTTGTATGGACCAATGTACTTAGGATTAAAGATGCTATATCGCTTAAACCTAATGTTCTTCGTTGAGAGCCATACAAAATCACCCTCCTTATACACTGGTCCTGGCTGCCGGAGTTTGTCTGCATAGGCCTTGTATCTCGATTTAGCAGCCCTCAAATTGTCCTGCACATCCCTTAGGGTGTCGTGAATGTGAGCCACTCTCTCATGTACTTCAGGGTCAGACGTGGAAAGAGCAGGATGTAGAAAGGGTGTGAAGTTAGGATGGAACCCATAGGTGCTGTCAAAAAGGGCATGCCTGGTGGAACTATGGATGGCACTGTTGTAAGCTATCTCAGCCAACCATAGCCTGTCAACCCATGCCTTCGTTGTGACCTCTACGTACAACCTGAGATATTGTTTAAGGGTTTGGTTCACTCGCTCCGTTTGGCCATCCGTTTGAGGGTGGAAGCTAGTGGAAGTGTTAGACTGTATACCTAATGCTGAGCACCATACTCTCCAAAAGTTGTGTGTAAACTGCCTCCCCTATCTGAGATGATGACTTTGGGTAACCCATGTAACCTTACTACGTGGGTTAGTAACAACTAAGCCAACATGCTAGCAGAGGGCACCTGCTTGCAAGCAATGAATTGGGCCATTTTGGTTAGAAAATCCACTGCCACCAATATTACGGTATACCCTTTGTCGCAGAGCATACCGACCACAAAGTCCATAGAGATGTGTTCCCAAGGTTGTTCTGAAGTAGGAAGTGGTTGTAGTAGTCCCGTTGGTCTACCATGAAGTGTTTTCATCTGGCTGCATATAGTACACTCCGCTACCCATTTGGTGACGTCGATTCGTACAGTGGGCCACCAGAATTGACGTAGGATCCTTTCCAGAGTCTTCTCCTTGCCGTTGTGACCAGCACAAGGCGCATTGTGACACCACTGAAACGCTTGTTTTCCTAGGGCATTAATAGGTAACAGGAGTTGTTTCTTTCGGATTGGAAGACCTTGGATAATCTTCCACTCGACATTCTTTTTTAGCCAGTCCTTCCACTCGAGAAGAACGTTTTGAGCGACGCTACGAAGAAAGGTGTCAGTACAGGTTACTCCGATTATTCTCTGAGGGTTAATGATGGGATTCTTCCTCCCTTCCTCAGGTCTTACAGGCGTGGTTTGATTAGTGAGAGCATCGGCTTCCTCATTCTCCTTTCCAGGACGATAAGTTACTATGAAATTGTATTCGGAGAAAAACAACATCCATCTCAATTAACAAGGTGTTAAGTGTCTTGCAGCAGCCATGAATTGGAGATTGTGATGATCCGTGTACACGGTTACAATGTGCCGGGCCCCCATGAGTAGATGTCTCCATTCCAAAAAAGCCATCTTGATAGCTAGTAGTTCTTTTTCCAATATATTGTAGTGTTGCTCTGCCGGTTTGACTTTCTTTGATAAATATGCTACAGGATGTAACTGACCACAGGTATGTGTGTGCCGTTGGGAGAGAACCGCTCCTATGGCGGAATCAGAAGCGTCCAACACTGGAGCGGAAACAAAAGCTGGTTTCAAGGCTTCAAATCCTTTTTGAGCCTCATCCGTCCACGAGAAGGCCAACTTCTTTCTCAACAACCGTGTCAAGGGAGCTGCTAAATCCGAGAAATTATCAATAAATCTACGATAAAAATTGGCGAACCCAACAAAACACTGTATGTCACGGACATTCAAAGGTGTAGGCCAAGTTTTTACCGCAAGTATCTTACGTTCGGACATCTCCTGTCCACTTGGTGTGAGCATAACTCCTAGAAACTCAACTGAGGTGATATTGAACGCGCATTTAATAAGCTTGCAGTATAGGTAATGTTCTAGCAGATTCCTTAGGATCATTTTTTCGTGTTCTGTGTGTGGTAATTTAGTAATAATTAGGTTAAGCATTAGCAGAAGGCATCTTGTATTTAGAGACTGCGCCCTCGGCCTGGTCGCCCCCACACCCCCCGCCTGCTCCTCCTACCTGCTGCCTGTGCCTCGATCTACACGGCGCCCCAGCCGCCACAGGACCGCCGCTGAACCACCCCAGCCGCCACAGGGCCGTCCCAGCGCCGCCCCAGCCACCGCAGGGCCGCCGCCGAGCCCCCAGCTTTTCCCGCCGGATCTCGACGAGACCCCGCCCCCCCGCACGCCGATTGGCTACCGCGATCCCCGCCTCCCCGCACACCCTCCCTCCCGGCTCCCCTCTTATGACGCCCCCTGAGCGACCGCGCAGCGGACGCGCGCAGCGGGAGCACCGACTGAGCGCCGAAGGTGCGCCAAAGGTAAGCCCGTCTGCGCCCGTCCGCGCCTGGACCGCGCCCAGTGCCAGGACCCCTGGCCCCCGCAGACCCCAGCCCACCCGCCGGACGTACGACGCCGCCGCCCTCAACGCACTCAACGCCGGCCGAACCCCTGGATGCTACCGAGCCACCCCGAGACGCACCCACGGTCCCTTCATCTGCCAGGCCTGCAAGTTCTCCTGCACCCGGACCTGCGCGGCACCAGCACCCACCAAGCCGAACTCCAGCAGCAGCCACCTGAAGTGCATCCTGCTCAACACCCGCTCCGTCCACAGACACGCCGTCGAGCTCTGGAACCTGCTCGACACCACACACCCAGACGTCGCCTTCCTCACGGAAACCTGGATGCACGCCTCCTCAGCACCCGACATCGCCATCGCCATCCCGGACGGCTACAAGATCATCCGGAGAGACCGCGTCAACCAGACAGGAGGTGGCATCGCCATCATTCATAGGAACACCATCCGCATCACGACCAACACCGACGACACCATCGCACCCGCCGAACACCTGCACTTCCAGATCCACGTCAACCCGAAGACCACTCTCAGAGGCACCCTCATCTACAGACCCCCGGGACCACGCACACAATTCAGCGAGGACATCGCCGACTTCATCAGCCCGCTCGCCCTCCCCTCAGCCGACTACATCCTCCTCGGGGACCTCAACTTCCACCTGGAGAACAACGACGACCGCAACACGACCACCGTGCTGGAAAACCTCGCAAACCTGGGACTCAAGCAACTGGTGACCACCCCCACCCACCTCGCCGGACACACACTCGACGCCGTCTTCTCATCCAGCAAAGACATCGCCTTCAGCCACGCCACAGGACTCCACTGGACGGACCACAGCTGCGTCCACTTCACCTTCAGAAGAACGACGACCCACCACCACCAGCAACAGGCTGCCCGAAGAAGCTGGAACAAGATCACAGGCGACCAGCTCACCGCCTCCCTGAGTCAGCACCCTCCCGCCAGCTCAGCGAACCCCAGCCAGGCCGCCGACAACCTCACAAAGTGGATCAGCAACTGCGCGGACGAACTCGCCCCTCTGAGGACCCCGCCCAGCAGACCCGGCAGCAAGAAAGCCCCATGGTTCACCGACGAACTCAAGAGCTCCAAGAAGAACTGCCGAGCCCTCGAGAAAGTCTGGAGAAGGGAACCTACCGCGGGCAACATGACCACCCTCAAGCTTGCCACCCGGAAGCACCACCAACTGATCCGCGCCACCAAGAAAACTGCATTCAAGGACCGACTGGACACCAACGCACACAACTGCAAGGAACTCTTCAACATCGTGAAAGAGCTCTCCAACCCCAACGCCGGTAACAACGACATCACCCCATCGCAAGACCTCTGCAACTCCCTCGCCTCCTACTTCCACAACAAGATCGCAGACATACACAACAGCTTCAGTAGTCAACCATCGCACACAAAGACCGCAGCAACGCCACCCACCACCACCCTCCGCGCCTGGACTCCGATCAGCACCGATGACACCGTCCGCATGATGAACTCCATCCACTCCGGATCTCCGACCGACCCGTGCCCTCACCACGTCTTCAACAAGGCCGACGCTGTCATCGCACCCCACCTGCGGGACATCATCAACACCTCCTTCGACACCGCCACCTTCCCGGAGAGCTGGAAGCACGCCGAACTCAGCGCTCTACTTAAGAAACCAACAGCGGACCCCACCGAACTCAAGAACTACCGCCCCATCTCGCTCCTCCCGTTTCCAGCCAAAGTCATCGAGAAGACCGTCAACAAACAGCTGGCCGCCTTCCTCGAGACGAATGGATCCCTCGACCCCTCACAGTCTGGCTTCCGAGCCAACCACAGCACCGAGACCGCTCTGATCGCTGCCACCGATGACATCCGAGCCCTGATGGACAACGGAGAAACAGCGGCCCTCATCCTCCTAGACCTCTCCGCGGCATTCGACACTGTCTGCCACCGCACCCTAGTGCAGCGCCTCAGCAACGTCGGAATTCAGGAAAAGGCACTGGAATGGATCGTCTCCTTCCTCGACGGAAGAACACAGAGAGTCCGCCTACCACCGTACAAGTCAGAGGCCACCGACGTCATCTGCGGCGTCCCTCAAGGATCCTCGCTGAGCCCCACCCTCTTCAACGTCTACATGAGCCCCCTCGCGCCCATCGCACGCCAACACAACCTGAACATCATCTCCTACGCCGATGACACCCAGCTGATCCTCTCACTGACCAACGACCCCGCCGCTTCCAGAGCCAACCTTCACGAAGGGATGAAAGATGTAGCCGAATGGATGACGACCAGCCGCCTGAAACTGAACTCAGACAAGACGGAAGTCCTCATCCTGGGCTCCTCGCCCTCCGCCTGGGACGACTCCTGGTGGCCCCCCGCCCTGGGCACCGCACCCACACCGACAGACCACGCACGCAACCTGGGCTTCATCCTGGACTCCTCCCTCTCCATGACCAGACAAGTCAACGCCGTCTCCTCGTCATGCTTCAACATCCTGCGCATGCTACGAAAGATCTTCCGGTGGATCCCCACCGAGACCAGGAAGACGGTCACCCAGGCCCTCGTCACCAGCCGACTGGACTACGGCAACGCCCTCTACGCCGGAACCACCGCCAAGCTCCAGAAGAGACTCCAGCGGATCCAGAACGCCTCAGCCAGACTCATCCTCGACATCCCCCGACGCAGCCACATCTCCGGACATCTGAGAGACCTGCACTGGCTCCCCGTCAACAAGAGAATCACCTTCCGTCTCCTCACCCACGCACACAAAGCCCTACACGACCAAGGCCCGAGCTACCTCAACAACCGCATCAACTTCTACGCTCCCAAACGCCACCTCCGATCAGCCAGTCACGCCCTCGCCGCCGTCCCCCGCATCCGAAGATCGACAACAGGAGGAAGGTCCTTCTCCCACCTGGCCGCCAAGACCTGGAACTCCCTCCCGACCGACCTGCGCCTGACCCAAGACCACCTCTCCTTCAGGAAGAAGCTCAAGACCTGGCTGTTCGAGCAGTAGCAGCACCCCCCCCCCCCAAGCGCCTTGAGACCCTCCGGGTAAGTAGTGCGCTATATAAATGTCCATGATTGATTGATTGATAGAGACTATCTTGTCCGTTTTACGGAATCCATTTTGTATTTCTGTCGGCCATTTTGTTTGCCATGTGCTCTGACCTACCTTCCTGTTAACTGTTCTTGAAATCTGCCTAGAGACAACATATATTTATCCTCTTCTGCTTTGCACGTGCTCAGTTGAGCATGCAGCTGTCTCCAACTTGTAACTGTCAAGATGTGTCCACCAGAATTAGCTGTCAGCCCTTCCTACTTGTTGCTAGCACACTCTCTGTATGACCTTATATGTATTTGAAACCAACACTCTGTGCCTTGTACCGCCTTCATTTCAGCCCCTGTGTGGGTATAAAAGGACCAAGCTCCTTCTAGTCAGTGTGCTACCTTATACTCTACCGAAGGGTGTTGTATGAATGTCGTTCCACCTCATGAGGTTTAATAAACTCTGTCTTTTCTATTCCAGTTTCTATGCCAACTTCTTGCTATTGAACAGGCCTTGATTGAAAAAGAACAGCGTAAAAGTGTGCATGTGAAAGCCTTAGAAATGAAAAATAAAGAGATTAAAGAAATTAAAGAAAGGGAAGATAGGGAGCGTCAGTTACAGGTAAATGGCAATACGCTATTCGTAGGTATCTTTATCCTATTCTTAATAAACCCCAAGATGATTCTCTCCTATTAGATCGTTGTCCACCTCCGTATACTCTTCCCTCTGCACCTGATGAGTCAGATGAGGACTCTCCTACGGAGCAGGATAAAGTCCGAGACACTCGCTCAATGTTAAATACCAAACGTTCCTCTCAGATTATATCTGCGGCGCGTAAAGCCGATCGTAGTACTAATACTGCTTCTGAAATTTTAGATACTATTCAGAATTGGTCGGAAAGGGAACACAAATATTTCACTGAGATATTTGCTGGAGAGGTTCTTGAGCGATTTAGGAAATATTCGATGGAAGTAGAGCCAGATGATATAGCAGCTGATTGTAAGCAATTATGTGAATGTTCTTTTGTCTTCTCCAAGGTGGCTGACACGAGCAGGCGCATGGTTAAACTACGTGATGAGGCAGTCCGTTTGCGGGAGGAGAGAAAGGCAGCAGACGCAGCTGCACAAACATTTCGAATCAACATGGCACGAGCTCCGACGCTCGAAACAGATAAGAATGTTGTAAATGTGAAACCTATGCGGGAAGCCACGCCGTTATATGTTCCTCCTAAAGAAACAGGCACAAGTGATGATAAGACGTCTACTGACGCGAAATGGTATTTTATTTATAATTGGGTTTACACTCCTTGGAATACAGCAGATGTCATGGCTCTTAAAAATGCATTTCCTGATCCGCGAAAGAATCCGACAGCCTTTTATGAAGAAATTGAGGGTGCCATTAGCTCTTGTACTATGACTTTTTCTGACATTGATTTGTTTTTTGGATTAATATTACCTCCTGATATGTGGAGAACTGTGCGTAAAGTTGACGATCGTGTGGTATTTGGGGCATTGTGGCTAGATATAGAACAATTAGAAAAGGATAGAGAACCTGCACAAAAACCGTGTCAGCTAATTTTAGATCTTCCAGCAGCTATATTGGTTAAATTAAAGACAATTATTCCCCCTAAAAAGATAGATAGGACTATGTTAGCGTCTTGTAAGCAAAAGATAGATGAATCAGTTTGAGATTTCATCACACGCTTTGAAGGAGCATTCCACGATTTTAGTGGCCAGTCATCGACAGATGACACGGTAGGCATCTGTTTGTCAATAAATATGTCCCAAACCTTTTGCCGGAAATAGCTAGTCGCTTAAAGGCCAGCGAAAGTTCATGGACTACCTCCTCTCCAGTTTCTCTCCTAACTATGGTTCAGTGTTATGAACGACAAGAATTAGAAGCGAAAAGTAAGGAGGATAACAAATCTAAAGAGTTTAAAACAAAGGTTATGATGGCTCAAGCTTATGGCCCACCTTCTAGAGGTAATAATAGAGGTGGACGTGGATCTTATGGTTCGTCTTTTCCTCCCTATCCTCGTGTAGATTTGTCTGTTGATCAGTGCGCGTATTGCAGACAATTCGGACATGGATTTCTAATTGTCCAGTACTACGTGCTCAGGAGGTCTCCCGTGGTCGGGGACTAATGAGAAATCGTTCAGGATATTCAGGGCCTAGAGGAAATACAAATGATCGTGCAAGGTTTGATGCTAATACACGTGGACAAGAGGGGGCTAATACTTTTGACAGATGGAATCAATATCAAATGTCCGACTATGAGCCGTCTAATTTGCAAGATTCAGCTTATGCATTGGATTGCCTAGGATGAGGTAAGGAATCAGTTGAAGTTCCAGTAGATCAGAAGGATCCCTATGTTACAGCACATGTTTTGGGTTCTACTGATCAGTTTCTGGTTGATATACAGGAGCTACTCGGAGCGCCTTGTCTAAACACTTGATTTCTAGGGCTCCCCTGTCTGGCTTAACTATTACATCAATAGGTTTCGATGGAACCTCCACCCTTAGCCCATTGTCACAACCACTTGCACTCCATGTTGATAAGTTTACGGCTCCATGTCCATTTTTGCTTTTTCCAAATACACCAGACAAC
Organism: Lissotriton helveticus; assembly: GCF_964261635.1. NCBI lineage: Eukaryota > Metazoa > Chordata > Amphibia > Caudata > Salamandridae > Lissotriton > Lissotriton helveticus. The sequence goes on from NC_136059.1 coordinate 268,882,666, forward strand.
ATTATGGGTCTTGACATGCTGAAATATTTCACGGCCACAATACGATGCTCTCCAGAAGGAGTATGGGTTATTTTAAATGACAACCACCGCATGATTGAGAGATCCTGTATTGTTAAAGAGGATTTTGCACTAGCTTCACTCCCTAGTACTTTGTGGGCTACTTCAGACACTGATGTAGGACAGATGGTTATTCCAGCAGTACATATTAGTGTCAAGGAGGGTGCTATACTGCCGAGATTGCCTCAGTATATAATTTCTCGAGAAGGAGAAGAAGCACTTACACGTATTGTACAAGATATGATAAAGGTGGGAGTGGTGGAAGAAGTTCCTTATATTGTTTGCAATAGTCTGATTCGTCCCATTTTGAAAAAAGATTCTGACACTAAGATTTATAGATTTATCATTGATTTGAGAGAAGTCAATAAATTTGTGGTACCAAAGTATCCTATAGTATCTGACATACCTTGGTCCCTCCAACTGCAACTACATTTTCAGTAGTGGATCTGAAGAATGCTTTCTTCTCGATTCCTATTCATCCTGATAGCCGATATTTGTTCGGTTTCACTTTAAATAACAGATCATGCAGATTTTGTAGAGTTCCTCAAGGGTACACTGAGAGTCCAAGTATCTATAGTCAAGCCTTAAAAAGACAACTCGACTCCTTTATTTTGCCTGAAGGAGTGGCTCTCATACAATATGTTGATGACATCTTGTTGGCAGCTGATACACCTGAGCAGTGTGAAAAATGTACTTTGTCCTCACTTTCTTTTCTTGCGACACATCACCATAAAGTATCACGGAAGAAATTGCAATATTGTAGACCGAAGGTAACCTATTTAGGTCATCTTCTGTCTAAGGAGGGACGTGCACTGACACCAGATCTCATTCAAGCAATTCTAGACACTCCAGTACCTTCCACACAAAAAGATGTTTGTGCATTTATTGATTAACTTAATTTTGTAGGCAATGGATATTGTGTTTTTCACATATTGTTAAACCTTTGCTAGCACTCTTGACTAAGAACACTCTGATTCCTCTTCCTTGGACAGATGAATGTCAAAATGCTTTTTGTCAGTTAAGACAAGCTCTTTGCTCAGCACCAGTGTTAGGCACACCAGATTATACGAAGGCCTTTACACTCTATGTACACGAGAAAGATGGATGTGCATTGTCAGTTTTAGTATAGACACACGGTGACAAGCAGCGTCCCTGTGCATATTTTTCTGCAGTTCTTGATCCTGTTGCTCGTGCGTTGCCTCGATGTTTCCGTTCAGTTGCAGCGACAGCTGTGTCCATACGTCAGAGTGAAGGGATAGTTTTGTCACACAAACTGTTGGTGCCAGTACTCCATGCAGTAGATGCCCTTTTGAATCAGACTAAAACACAGCATTTAACTAGTGCTCGCTTGACAGGATACAAATTGACACTGTTAGCGCCTCATATTACATTGAAGAGGTGTGCAACACTAAACCCAGCCACTTTGTTGCCATATGCTGTGACTCAGTCTCAATCAAAGGAGCCTCACAATTGTATATTCCTTACTGAGGAACAGACAAAGGGTTGCATTGATTTACAAGATATGCCCCTTCCAGACGTCGATGGGGGGCTGTGGGTTGATGGGTCCTGTTTGAAGTTACCAGATGGCACAACCTCAGCCGCATATGCAATCACCACAATTGAAACAGTAGTGGAAACAGCTCGCATACCACAGAAGTTGGCTCAAGCAGCTGAACTAATAGCTTTGACATGAGCGGGTGAGCTTAGTACTGATTTTTGTGTGAACAGTTACACGGATAGCCGATATGCTTTTGAAGTGGTTCATGATTATGGCCTACTCTGGAAGGAAAGAGGTTTTCTTACATCCCAAGAGATGCAGATAATGCACGGAGAATGAGTACATACTCTCTTGACTGCACTTACATATCCGAGGAAAGTTGCCATAATGAAGTGTAGCGCACACAAGGAGATCACTCACAAAATAGGACAAGGAAATGCCTTTGCAGATCATGTAGCTCATGAAACTGCAATACAGCGGAGCACTACATCTATGTACGTAGTAAAATCACAAGCTGAGCATTGGCATGATGCTAGAGAGGAAGTATTGGATATACAGAGATCTGCCTCCGTGGAAGAACTTGTGCAGTGGTCCAAAGAAGGAATGTAAAATGATGAGGGTTGTTGGCGTAACAAAGAAATGAATAAATGGAAATTGCCTGCAGCCTATTTACAACCTATGGTTCAAATGGCACATGGGCTGGCACATGTTGGAGCTCTAGCAATAACCAAATTGCTTACACAAGTCTGGGAGCATCCTGAAATTGTCAGCACAGCGAAAAGAGTGGTACCGTCCTGTTTAATCTGTTGGCAGTACAAACCTCGAAAAGGGACACAAACTCCTACAGGAGGGTTTGCTACACCAACCACACCTTTTGAAGTTTTGCAGATGGATTACATCCAACTTGAACGCTGCAATAATCTAAAATATGTCCTAGTGGTGGTATGTGCCTTCAGTAAATAGATAGAGGCATATCCTACAAAGGATAATACTGCTCTTACCACAGCAAAAGTGCTTCTGAGGAATTTTTTCCTGGGTATGGTGTTTGTAAAATTTTATGGAGTGACAACGGACCTCATTTTATTGGGCAAGTTGTTGAGTATGTCCTGAAAGGGTTAGGGATCAAACAGAAATTTCATACAGTCTTCCACCCACAATCAGCAGGATTGGTGGAAAGGTATAATGCTACCTTAAAATTGAAGCTGACGAAAATACTGGCTTCCACGTCCCTAAATTGGCCAGATGCATTGCCTTTGGCACTATTATCCATAAGATCAGTACCACACTCACGATCAGGTCTTACACCGTATGAGGTAGTATTTGGAAGACCGATGAACATTTGGGGAGTTCCTAAGCCACGCACCATACATGATGTACCTTGTGTTCTGTTGAATGATTATTTGGCGCAGTTAACTGACAGTTTGACCTCATCAACAGGTTCGAGAAGCTCTTCCTGATAGATCTAATGGTGAGGCCCATGATCTCCATCCCAGTGACCACGTGATGGTCAAGGTCTTCGACAGATCGAACAGCTTGGAGCCGAGGTGGCGAGGCCCGGAGCAGGTGCTGTTGGTTACTAGGATAGCAGTTCAAGTGACGAACAAAAAGAATTGGCTCCATACCACGCACTGCAAGCGTGTATCGCCCGCCTTGGTGGAACCTGCTGCGCTGACCGACCATCGAGAAATTCTGGAGATGGAGAAAGGTCAAGCTATCTCATCTGACGAGTCTACGGAAGTCTTCCCAAACCACACGATTTCTGGGGCATCGAGATACAATTTGAGACCGAGAAAAGAATCTGCAGTTTTGAACGAGACTGGTTGAGCTACCGCCCTGGGTTTGTGAAACGGAAAGCCAATGAGGCAAGGGGAGGGGATCAGCCTTGCATTAGTGTAGTGACACCCGTCTTGGCCCATGGTGAAGAAATCAGCGGCTACCCAAGGGATAAGAGCTCCAACGATTGTTTTCAACAGGTTCTTAGAAAGATCGAGCATCGTTGTCATTTGAAATGAATAGGAAAATGATTTGTGCTGTAGGGTTTGTTGTTTCCCTGGTGGTTTTGGCAATAACCACTTGGTTAATTGAGAAAGCAGTTCTTGCTCGACAGCTTTTTGTTGCAACTACTCCAGCTCCACTGGAGCATCACTACTACACTCTTCCTTATCATGAGCAGAAACATCGACAGTCCTATCTGAATAACACATCCATTCTGATGTTGCATCATACCCATAATGCTACAAATACTACCAATTGTTGGGTATGTGGGATGATACCTGCACTCAAGAAGAAAGGAGGAACACCTTTTATTCCTCTACTCGTTTCTCATAATGGTTCATGTCAAGCTTGGTTTGCCCTTTTGTTTGCTTATGGAAAGCCTTCAGTAGGTGGAATCATTTTTCGATTGCATAAAGAATGTTACCAAGATGAAAATGGCTATCGTCAAGCTAAAGGGACTAAATGGGAATGGGGTGAATACCAACCTAGCAATATTTTGACACCATATGTCTTCACAAATGTGAGGAATATGAAGAACATTGGACCCTTTGTGATTTCTGTAACCAGAGCAAAAGCAGATTTATGTATTGGCAGTGCTGGGAGAATTCCCGTAGGACGAAGTGAATGTATAATTACGCTGAACATTGAGGGTGTTAATAATAGTAGTTTTATATCGTCACATAACACCTATTTCATGTGTGGTAATAAAGGATATTACCAATTACATGTTGGATGGTCAGGGGTATGCTACATATAATTTTTGTTACCCCCTGTGTTTTTAGCACCTGCATCATATCATCTTGACCTCAAGCTGTACAATGATATTTCTAAGAATAGATATAAACGGACAACAAGTACTGACGAGATTGACCAGAGGGACACCGCTCTGCAACAATATGTCGATTTCAATTTGGGTTTGTTCTTCTTTGTGGGTGCAGCATTGAATAGCAGAAAAACCAGACGATTGACTCATGTTGTGGAAGCTGTCACCAATCAGACAGCCATGGCACTTGGGAACATTACAGAAGAACTGCAAATTGCAAGAATTGTAGCACTCCAAAATAGGATGTGCTCGACGTGATTTTGGCTGATCGAGGTGGTGCATGCCGCATCATCGGTAGCAGTTGCTGTGTCTTTATACCTGACCTCTCACCTTCAGTTTATGACGCCTTCTCTAAACTGCATAAGATTGCTGCAGACATTCACCCAGAGACTGGTAAATGGACATTTTCAAACCGGATATGGACTCTCTTTGTTACTTGGGGCTGGAAACTACTGACTATTCTATGTATACTACTGGTGATACTATTTACATGCTGTACTTGTATACAATGTGGTCCCATGATTTGCTCCATGTGCATTACTGCTTGTACAACTGCCAAAATAAATATTGCAAAAGAACAACACATGCTAAATAGTGAATTTACTGATAGGATGAACATCAATGTACAGGATGCACATCTAGATTACCCTAGACAGACGAATGTCTTCAGCAAATGCTGAAAGTGTCGTCTGTGGTAATTTAGTAATAATTAGGTTAAGCATTAGCAGAAGACATCTTGTATTTAGAGACTATCTTGTCCGTTTTACGGAATCTATTTTGTATTTGTCGGCCCTTTTGTTTGCCATGTGCTCTGTCCTACCTTCCTGTTAACTGCTCTTGAAATCTGCCTAAAGACAATATATATTTATCCTCTTCTGCTTTGCACATGCTCAGTTGAGCATGCAGCTCTCTCCAACTTGTAACTGTCAAGATGTGTCCACCAGAATTAGCTGTCAGCCCTTCCCACTTGTTGCTAGCACGCTCTCTGTATGACCTTATATGTATTTGAAACCAACACTCTCTGCCTTGTACCACCTTCATTTCAGCCCCTGTGTGGGTATAAAAGGACCAAGCTCCTTCTAGTCAGTGTGCTACCTCATACTCTACCGAAGGGTGTTTTGTGAATGTAGTTCCACCTCATGAGGTTTAATAAACTCTGTCTTTTCTATTCCAGTTTCTGTGCCAACTTCTTGCTATTGGTCTAGGGACTCTGTGTAGAGAAGGGTGAATCCCTTGCACTAGTAGGCCTGGCTGAGGCTTGCTACCACATGTGTTCTATTCTGGGCTGGACGAATAGATTAAAATGTCGTCAATGTAGACGACGACGAACTGGTCCAGATATTCCCGCCGAATGTTGTCCCAAAAAAAACTGAAACGCCGCAGGGGCGTTGCACATCCCAAAAGGCATCACCAGGTATTCGTAGAGCCCGAAACGGGTTTTGAATGCCCTTTTCCATTCATCTCCAGGTCGCATGCGGACTAAATGATAGGCTCCTTTTAGGTCCAAGAGTATATATATTCCTGCCTTTTTGACCTGTTCCAGTAGGACGTTGATGAGAGGTAAAGGATATCGGTTCTTCACCGTAATGGCATTCAAGGCTCTGAAGTCTACACAAACGCGGAACTCCCCATTGGCCTTCATAATAAAAAACAAGGGTGAGGCTGCCGGGGACTTGGACTCCCGTATAAACTCCAACGCTAAATGTTTGTCCGGATAAGCACAGAGATGCAGGTATTCCGGTTCAGTAAGGGCATATACCCTTCCTGTTGGTCTGTTGGCCTCTGGTACCAGATCAATTTGGCAGTCATATATGCGATGAGATGGTAGGATCTCTGCCTTTGTTTTGCTGAAGACTTCTGAATAGTTTTGATATTCTCCAAGTAAAATGACATCATGTTCAGCTGCGGTTGCAACGTGATGCACACAAGCTAGAACCGATGCTGGACTGCTGCTAGGTGGAGCTCAATTTCTGTAGCAGTAATCTGATGTAAATCGAAGCATTTGATTTTCCCAGTCCACTGTGGGGTTGTGTTTTCTCAACCAGGGAAGTCCCAATATCATCCCGTACTGTGGGGCCTGAATGATGTTGAAGATCATGGTCTCCTGGTGTTCATTCCCCATTAACATCTTGAGGGTTCCCGTTTATAGAAAGATGGGTCTGGAATCTAATCTTCCTCCGTGCACAACAAAAACCGCCTTGGGTATTTCCTTTTCTTGCAGGGTGATTCCCAGATTTGTTGCCTGTATCTTGTCCATAAAGCAACCCGTGGCTCCTGAATCCAACATGGCTTTTAGCGGATTCCATTCCTCCTGAACAAGTAGCTGGAGCTCCACATGAAAATGGAGCCTTTCCTTCATGGCTTCGCCATCCAGAGAAGGGATAAATGTACAGCTTGAAGTGGTCCCTTCTTCCGACTTCAAGTTCTCTCCTTTCCCGATAGGACATCTGAAGCTACGACTGACACTTTTTTATAGTCAGACCTGGGTTTTGGTCTCAGCGTGCATTCTCTTATGAAGTGGCCTTTTTTGCCGCAGTATATACACAATCCCTACTTGCGCCAGTAATCCCTTTCCTCCGTGGTGAGAGGTGATCTCACCACTCCGATTTCCATGGGTTCTGACTTCAGGTTGGGACTGTTCTCAGACAGTCTGGAATGCTCAAAGACGCATAGAAGACGGTTGGGGATCGATTTGGGCCAAAATGTCTTTCAGGTCCTCTCGTAGACCTTTGTGGAAGATAGCCTCTTGTTTCTCCTCGGGCCATTCTGTCTCTGTGATTAGTCTCCTAAAATCACTGAGGTTTCCTAGTTATAAATCCAGCAGTTCTCTATCTGCCGACAGTGTGGCTGCCCTGCGATTCAATGTTTTCTCGAATTTAATAATCCCAGTCACGCAATAAGGGATCATCTCTTTTTACCAAAGGTACTGCCCATTGAGACGCATCCCCAGCCAAATAGGAAATTAGGAATGCAACTCTAGCATGATTGGTGTTAAACACTATCATTTTGCATGAGAAATGTAACAAGATCTGTGTAAAGAACATCTGAACCTTATTACTGTCCCCATAAAATCTTTCCGGTAGAGCTAGTGGTATGGGAGTGGGGACCTCTTCTACTACAGGTGCTGTGTGAGATGTTCCCATATCAAATGGGTTCCTGGACATCCTGTCTACCTGAGCTTGCAGGGAAGCCGTTTCTGCCCTAGAAGCTGTTAGTTTGGCTTGTACCAAAGCCAAAGCGGCCATCACATCCTCTAAGGTGGCCATTACAAAGTAAGCTCGGGAGGACAACAATTCTTGGGTCGTTGATTCTGTAAGGTCCTTGAATCCTCAGAATCATACAATGCTAAAATGGGTTCCACCTCCCAACAGCCCCAAGGTCTGAGTAGAACAACAGACACATTGGAGTAATCAGGGGAGGGAAGGGAAGGATGGGGACAGCAGGGAGGGAGACCTGTAACGAGAACAAGACACTATGAGACAAAACACATACACCACTACATATACAGACAAGGTACTCTGTATCATAAGGTATCTAACATTTCCATATGAAGCTGATATACCTGTAAAGGAAAATAATGCAGTGATGCCTGGCAACCTGAAGTCCATAGGAGAACATCCACCAAGAACCTATTAGTGTAACAGGATATATCAGCACCAATTCATACAGCTCAATAAACACTGAATTCACAACAGGTTTCCAAACCTACCCATTGGGCTATTAGTGTTCTTTTCAACAGGAGGGGTGTTGTATGGAGCTGGCCAGGCGAAAGCTCAACAAACCCTTCCTGTGTGACATAAGGAACAAAGATATTTATAATTCCAGCAGTAGTTCAGTAACACTACCCAGATCTCCCAGGTTGATCTCACCATGGAACTATCCCAACAAGGTAAGGAAATAATGCGTGTTCCCAAAACAGTCGATTTACAATTCCGTAAACAAAGTAACAGTAACACGTATTACTCCTCGGCAATTGAGTTCATTACCGATCAGTAAGTGGATAATGTGCGTTATGCCCTAGGTAAAGCAAGAACAGCCCCGCAAGAATCGAGAAGAAGGTTCATCCAACAGGGCTGAGTTTCAAAGGATAATCCGGGTCAACCCACTTACTCGAGAAGGTTGCCTACCGCTTTTATCAACAAAGCGATATCCACATAGAAATATTTAACCCCAGACTCACTGTTCCTTTAACTCCTCTAGCAAGCAATCCCGCAGGACCGTAGGAAGGTTCGTCCAATGCGACTGTGCCGCAACAGGAACCACAGCTGACAGCTAACCGGCAAGTAAAGAAGAGTGGCAGCCGTTCACCTGAGATCGCAACAGCAGTCCCGCAAGAACCGTAGGAATGTTCATCCAACGGAACTGTGCACGATTAATAAAAACAAAGCGTGAACAATCCTCCGTTGTAAGGGGGTACAAAGATACAGGAGGCAAGTGCAGGGACAACAAAGTACAAAAAGGGTGGTGCTAATGCACCCCTACCAGTCCTTTCCTGTACACGGCAGTCTCAGAATCAACGGCACCCGCGCTGTGCTCCGGATGCAGTAATGAGCAGGCACGTGCTGACGTCAGATGCGCCCCGCCCTAGCGCCTCATGGGACATGTAGTTCTTTCCCACGCGCTGCCGGATACAACGATGTGCATGGCTCAGGGCAGTGTTCTAGGGCGGCCCCCATTATGAGCCACAACAGGACCAACGCCTTTATGATGCAGACACCCCAACTTCACCAGTGGGGACATTGCATGGAGATGTTCTCGGCAAGGAAATGGGTGGAGGAGCAGGGGGCATGGGGCTGCTCAGCTGAGTGGCATCTCCACACCGGCCAGGTGAAGGAGGATCAAACTCAGGTACTGTCCAAGGCTACTACCTGGTTAGATGAGAGACGCTCCCCACCGCCTGGTCCTCGGGTCCACGCAGGACATTCATGTTTCGGCCGGCAGAATGGACTCCTGATGTTACCCTGCAGATGCACTGATATAATGTCATGAACACTGTCTGGCACGACCCGTCTGAGAGAACTGCTGAACTCTCAAAGTTGTGATTCTTTGGGAGAGTGCCCACAACCCCACATTTTGACTGGCCCACACCTGGAGGCCTCACTCCTATAGGCACTTCCGAAGATCCAGGGCATGGCCTGGGCAGAAAATGGCCTCACCCGACCCAACACTTGCAAAGGGCTCTAGCAGTGGCCTCATCATCTGTTTCCCTCAACCTTTACTTATTATAGAATGTGTTTTAAATGTAAATAAATGTAAATGTAAATGTAAAATGTAAATGTAAATGTAAAATGTAAATGTGGGTGTACTTGTAAAGCGCACTGCGACTCCATGGAGTATCCTGGCGCTGAAGACCGCTGGGGAACCCGTCCTGGTTTTCCCTGTGAGATGGTCCCTTTCTGGGTATCTCCAAGGTGAAACCAGGCATCCCCAGCGTCTGTGGGGGGCCGTTGTAGAGATGAGGCAAGCTTAATGCCCAGAGTTGCCAAGTGTGTTCCCTGGTTAGAGTAGGCACCGAGACGAGAATTATCGAGTCCGTTTTGACCCTGGTCCACGACCCTGCCGCGTCGGGAATTGAACCCTGGTCCCGGGCCGTTCTCTGCTTACGGGTCTGCCACCTCTAACCAGTGAGCCACACCACTCCACTGCCTTCCTCAGTTTATCACTTACTTTACGTTAGTTCTCAGAGAGTGCGTATTGGCTCATTCACGGCCACCACAATAGGACCGAACAACCTCACATTGGTCCACTATTTAGTAAATGTTAGGGAATTAGAGTATCCTCAAATATGGGTCTTGTAGTTCAATGTTTGGGTGGTCCCATGTTGGAGGTCTGCCCTGGGTTAGAAGTAAAGGGAATTTCCGTTAGTGCTTATCACACAGACTACATGAAGAGTAGTAGCTTGGTCTACCACGGTGTTACACCATGAGACATGGCACAAGCAGATGAGGTATACAGTGCTTCCAAGGTCTTGATCCCCCTTTATGGCCACTATTGTCCCTCTTCCATGATTTAGAATGAAAATAGTAGGTGTACTAACATGCAATGTAAGTGGAATGGGGAACATGGCGTACGTGTCATGCAATGCAACAATACATACAAAGACGTGGGGTGCAGATCAAGCTGTTCTAGGAGACCCACATTGGTAAAGAGGAGGAGAATTGCTTGCAAAAGAACTGGAGAGAACAGTGGGAAGCCAGAATATGTGGTGTTATAGCACCATGGATTCTGGTTTCACAAGGGGGGCACTCATTTGGGTCCTTCTGGGGTACCGTTCCGACACTTGGCTACAGAGGTGGACTCGGAGGGGTGCTTCATATTGGTGAAAAGTCAACTAGATGGTAGGACCCTGTTGGTGGTGAGCATATATGCACTGAATATGGGCCAATCAGTGCTAAGAGCACTGATTGGCCATATTCGTACTCACAAAGTGGTCCCCTTTATCCTGGGTACTCCGGGGGGTTTAAAATGTGTCCTTGACCCACGAGTGGACTGCTCCCAACCCCCATTGCCATCTTTGCCGGCAATGGTAGGTGCTGCTTGCCTAACACAGTGGCTCACTTATTGATCACTACATGACAGCTGGTGAGCCCAAAACCCTGGGGTCAGGGAATACTTCTATTACTCCACCACACATGTTCTGATGTATGGCTGGACCACATCTTATGTCACTCTACCCTAAAGGAAAAAGTCCTAGATACTGAATATCTGTGAAAAAAATTCTCAAGTCATAACCTACTGCAAATACATGGGAAATGTCCAGACCCCCAGTCTCTACATTCGACTACAACCAACAATGCTGGAAGACCAAGGGGCTTATTTACAAAGCCCCTTCCACCACCGGTGCATCAATTTTTGTGATGCACCGTTGGCACAACCTTAGTGAAGTAGTGTGGCTCACTGGTTAGAGGCGGCAGACCCGAGAGCAGAGGACGGCCCGGGACCAGGGTTCGATTCCCGGCGCGGCAGGTTTCTGGACCAGGGTCAGCGGACTCGATAATTCTCTCGCCTCGGTGCCCACTCTGATCAGCGTTCACACTCGGCAACTCTGGGCATTAGCTTGCCTCATCTTCACTAACGGCCCCACCAGACCGCCGGGGATGCCTGGTCTCACCCTGGAGATACCCATTAAGGGACCATCTCTCAGGGAAGCCAGGAAGGGTTTCGCAGCGGTCGAAGCGCCTTGGGACCCTACGGGTAAGTAGTGCGCTATATAAATGCCTATACATACATACATACAACCTCCTGTCCCTTATTAACAAGGACATGCGTGGCTTTTCCTGTACTTGTAAATATGGCCTCTTCTCACGTAACACTTTGATCGAAAGGGGCGTGGCATGGGTGTTGCTGTGGGTGTTTCTGCACAAAAACTCATGTATTAGAATTCGTAAGCCTGGAAATGCATCAGATTGCTATGCCACCCCAGGGGTGGCGTAGCGAGGTGTGACGAGGAGAAATGTTTACATTTCTCCACGTTTTGTTCTCTTTCCGAGGGTGCTGCATTCTGCATCACACATAGGAAGAAGAAAACACCTCTTTTTATTTTTTTTGTTATTGTTTTTGTACAGGAAGGTACCCCTCCTGGATGTGTCATATTGTTGTAAATATGACGCATCACTGTGCTTTGAAAGTGCTGCAGCTTGGCGCAGCCAAAGGACTTGCAAGCCACGCTGCTGCACTTTCTTGTAAATAAGGCTCCAAGTCTTTAGAGAATACTATTTTGAGGACAATTCAGGTACGGCTCCTTTCAGACTAATTGAATGTGCTCATGCTGGTAATTAGGGGCCATAGCATCAGGGCAGTAGTGTGAGATACTTGCTGCATTACATAAAGCCCAACTACACACAGAGAGGCTAAGCATTTTAAAATGCATTCTGAGGGTGCCGGTGGGGCCTCCTATTGGCATGGCTATTGCACAGTGTGATACCTGCTATGCCTATCATGTTGCCAACACTCGCCACCCAAGACCACATGCACACAGCTTTCACAGCACATTACAGAGTGTTATATCAACCACCCCACAGACCGGACGGTGTGTGGTAACACGTTTATCCAAGATGTAGGATGACCCACTTTGGACCCCCTTGACAGAGTAGAAATCAATACCCATCTCACACTGTAGGAAATACGTGGGGCAATTTGAGGTGCAGCCACGCAAAAGACAATTTCATAAACAGAAAGAATCCACACCTGGATGTTTCTAGAGTGGTCCCCACAGTGGTGGAGAGCACTCAGTGTTCTTTCAATACCCCTCACACACCAAAAGGACACTTGGTGTCATGCTTCTTCGCACCCCTCTACGGGATGCGGCATGCTACTAAACGACGGAATATGTGGGAGCACTTAATTGATGACTATGTGTGGTGTGCGAAGGGGTTATGTTATTCAGTGAGTGGTGGGTTTGGAGTGAAGATAGTGGAAAAAATTAAAAAGGGCCTGGCAGGTGAAGTCTAACAAAATTTTTAATTGGCTTCCGTGCTGGCACACTTTAAAAAAGATTTGTGTCGAGGTGTATGTGTATAATAAAGTACAACACCTCATTGGTGCGTCAACATGTTTCGATGCAGAGCATCTTCTTCAGGACGGGGTGCACAATCCCCACCTTACTCACAACTATATGTCAAAAGACATCAATATTTTCAACATAATTGATTTAATTTGGCTTTCCGAGGCTACTGTGTGCCTAATTTTTAATATTGTAGATATCATCAATGTATACTTGCTGCCAAATGAATTGTTCGCACTTTGAGCCTTTTGAATGGGAGGGGTGTTGTGCTAAATTGCAACAACATGCAGGAGAATCCCTGTCCGTGTCTGCCCCTGCCCACGGCTCCGTCGATAATGTTTGGGGAGACCGAATCCACCCCATTTAATCTCTCCTCTCCCCTCTTTGTTGTATTTATGGCCACGCAAAAGACACCTGGGCTTAATGGGTTGCCAGTTGAATTTTATAAGGCTTATGAATCGCTCTTAGCCCCCAAATTGTTGAAACTGTATCAAACAAAGCTCACAGGCAAACTCCTCTCACATTTGCTTAGAGTGTTATTACTAGCATCCCTACCCAAACCTGACAAAGACCCGATGGTTGAGTTTGGGACATACCATTGACCAGGGAAATGTATATAGTATCAATACATGTGAATGATCTACTCATCTATGTCTGAGCTATATCGGATGGGATTGCGGGGATTGCGGAGACCCTTGTGGCGTTCCAATAAGCTTCAGGGCTGGGGGTCAACTGGACAACATTGTGCATCTTCCCTCTCCATGTAGACAGTCCTCCACAACAATTAAGGGTGGGTGATCATGCTTTAAAATGGGAGGCCCGTACATTTTGCTATTTAGGGATCTGGATATGCCATGATATGCAAGCTCTTTTTGCCAGGAACCTAACAAGAGCCATTGTGTCCCTGGATAATATTTCGGAGCACCCACCCCCTCACGGTTCACTGTTGTATCTCGTTAACTTAAATGGTGGCCTGTGGATTATCACCAGGGCATTTCCTTGCTCATGGAAGACTGCTAAGCACATTGGGGCGGTTACGGAACATTACTGACTCGGAACTGGAGCAACATCCACTAGTACACACAATACACATTATGGGAAACAACCTTTACAACGTAATCATTACATTGCACTACCTTTACATAGCAGTCATTACATCGCAACATCCTTTACATAGCATGTCATTACAACGCAGCCATTACATTGCATGTCACTACAACGCATGTCACTACAATGCATGTCACTACCACGCAGCCATTACATCAAAAGTATTTACAACGCATACCATTACAAAGCATAGTACCCTTGCACTATCCGACACTTACCCTACTGTTGCACTCACTAGAGTTAAAATAGTAATTTTTACCCCTACACTATCCAAAACTTACCTTAAATGCAATGTAATGGTATGCATTGTAATGGTATGCAATGTAAAGGTATAGTGTGATATAATGGAATGTTTGTAAATGTAGTTTCTGAAAATGCGATGTAATGGCATGCTATGTAAAAGAATGATTTGTAAAGGATGTTGTGATGTAAAAACTGTGTTGTAAAGGCCTGCATTGCAAATGTATGCGTTGTAACGTCATACATTCCACATTATGGACAATGACTATAGACTATTTACATGGTTCAGAAGAGCGCTAGCACACATGGCATTAGACCCACTGCAGGCTACACATAATTGCTGGCAGAGAGATACAGGGGGAGATTCAACACAATATACTTCACAGCGCCTACCTCACTGCCGGCAGTCTGCATAAAATGTTTGGCTCCTCATCACTGTGCCATAGGTGCCGCGCAACGGGTGCTAATAGGACCCACATGTTCTGGAGCTGTCTGGCAGGAGGTCTCAATAGCTCTATCAGAAGTGACAGGCAGAGAGGGGTTTCTTACCTTAAAGGGGGTGATGTTGGGATCATTTAAGCAGAAAAAAACCAGCAGGCAATGATTCGATTCCTGGACTTAGGCCTACTCGTTGCCCATAGGTTCATAGTAATGAATTTGGAAGGCAAGCTTCCTCCCGACTCTTCAACACTGGTGTGCGGCGACTCTCAAGTGGGGTAGGGCTGAAGCGGCAGCGTTGAGGAGAGAGGAGATCCGGGGACTGGGTAGGGGCCCTATAGCTTCTTTGTGGAATGGAATGCCAGACGAGCTGCAATCATTCCAAGAAGGCTTAGAGGCCTAAGGGGGGCAATCTGCATCTACCTCAGGGCACTACATGGTGCTAGTCTATCAGCCTTTTCCCATCCCTTGTGGTGCCCCCTGCTGCGTAGATCCTCTTACAGACTGGCCCTCTCCGATTGGTGAATTTGGGAGCTTTGGAGGTACTTCCCCCGTTTTGACCCTATCTTACAGGAGGAGAGGGGTGAGGTAAAATGATGTGGCCTGTTTTTTTTTCTTAATTCATTTGAAACCCTGAGGAGGCACGAATGCTAGTGGATCCGAACATTGTCAGACGTTGATAGCCATGGAGGAATTACCTGTTTGTTGTGATCTGTAGTTTGATTTTTATTGCTGTCAAACGATCTTCTCCTTACCGTAATACTATATTATGACAAACTTGTGATTATGACAGTGTTTTCCATTGCCAATGGTCTTAATATTGTATGTCATGATGAAAACAATAAAAATTTAAAAAAAACTCCTGTTTGTTGTAGTTGTCTGTATGCCTTCCTCTGGTACACAGATACATCCATCCATCACTACAACATCGCCACCTTTGTATAAAGACATAATGACTAAGTGAAATAATAGCTTCTCTTTGCTCTTGAGACTATTACTGACTGTGCTTGTTCTTTCAGATCATAGTGAGGTTAAATCCTTGATTAGTATCTCATAAAAGACATTATTGTTATGATGTGTTGTATTGGGGGAAAATTGTGAGTTAGTTTGGGAACTACTTCAGCTGGGAGCACTAATGTCAATACACATGCTAAAATGGGCTCCCCTTGCAGCAATCCCACTCTCTGAGTCACAAATTAAATCCTCACTTAACTCTTCTAATGACAGCAAATGATCAACGTTTCCTATGGTAATTTCATTATGTTTTACATATTCATCAGTGTCAACAATTCTCTGAGTTGACAATTTCTGTATCTTCATCAATTTAAGTTTCCTGACAAATATAAACATATCAATTCTAGTTTCAGCATAGTTAAAATCATTCATCGGTCAAAAAGGCAGTCCCTAGGCAAGCGAGAACTTCTCCGCTTCACTTAAATCACGTTTCAATAGATGAATTACCATTAAGGTTGTATTATCCATAATCAGTTCGTCTTGGTGTTGCTCCCTTTCCTCCCATGGGCCATATTCTAACTTTTAGGTCATTGCTCCACCTCGTTTCCTTTGGCGCTTTCTCTGTTTGTGCCTTGTTTTTGTGGATGACCTCTTCTTGGTTTAATCACCTCTCTTAACAGTCACAATTTTGTTAAAAAAGTGCTAGTATTCAAATTCATCTTGGCTGCCCCATTTGAAAACTTTGGGGGATATTCACAAGAAACTGTTGGAGCGCGGTGTTAAGTTAAAATTGCAAACGCCGGGCTCCGACAAATTTAAAATGCAGGGATGTGCCCTATTTCAAAGAATGCTGCGCACTCCTGCATTTCCCATAGCGCTGGCACTAAATTTAGCTGCCCAGCGCCAATGGAGGCACCCTTGCACCAGAGTGCAAGGGAGCCAGCATTGCAGGGAATGATTGTTCATGTGCAGCCAGGTTTGCCTTACTGCACATAAACAATCACTTATGGCAATTTGTAATTTCTATGTGTGCTGCAGAATGCAGGACATATAGAAAATGCAAAATTTAATTTTTAAATGATTGTTTATATGCAGGAAGGGACACCCTACGGCACATGAACAATCACTGAAGGTGATTTGCTGTTTCTATGTGTGCTGCATAATTCAGCACATAGAAACAGCAAACACCAGGAGAAATGTCTCCTTGTTGTGCCTGTTTAAGATCCAGGTTTTCCCTGGTCTTATTTTTGGCGCTGCTCCATATTTATGCTGCCCTGGTAAATAGGGGGCAAAGTCAAAAAGCAATACTTGTTGCTTTGGAATGCCCACAGCAACACTCATTGCACGCCCCTTTGCTGCAGCAGACTGCTGCGGTAAGGGGCATATTTACAAGGTGGCATTAAGACACGTTAAGTGGCTTAATGCCATCTTGTAAATATGGAGAAGGGCATTGCGCCACAGGGAAGTTATTAAAAGTGTTGTTCGTGTGGCGTAATGCCTGTGTCTGAGCTAAATTCTGAACTAGAGCCAGACCTGTACTTGTTAGTTCTTGTCATCGCCGATTATCCTCTAATTTCGTCTCTTTCTTATAAACATCATACTTTTTGGCAAATGTAAGAGCGCTGCCTTCAAAATACTCTCTCCATCTATAGTATATATGCAGCTGTGCAATGTGTAATATGCTATTTATTACCATTGTGGAGTGTTGGGAAGAACCCTGACCCAGAAGATGTGAAGCATGAAGTGGGCAAGGATGTGCCACTCCCCTCCCTTAACAATGGTAGTAAATAAAATATTACACTCTCACATCTGCTTATATGATTTATGTCGTGACATTTTTTTCATTTAGATATTTGTTTTTATCAAAACTAGGGTTCCAGGGGTTAAATTTGTGCAGTGAGGTAAAATAATTTGGAAAAGGTATTCTTATAATTAGGAAAGCTACTTCCTATTTCCCTGTGTAAAATAATTGTTAAGTAAGATCATTCTGTGAGTCAGTAAACTGTGTGTTTCCAATTCATACTGCATCCTGGTAATAAATATTAATTTGACATTTGTATTTATAAATGTGTTACGGCACGTTCATTAGTATACTTGTGTGCGTTATTAGTATGCTTGCTCTGAAATGCATGTGTGTGTCTGCACGTGTGTATGCATGTGTGTATGTGTGAAGGCATTTGGATTACTTGGATCTGGTATTAAGTATAATAAATCTTTACTCACTTATAAATACTTAACATCACAATATATTTTGCTAGTCTATATTTAAATCACAATATTTAATATTTTTCACATTTACTTGTCTGTTGATAATATTCAAATATATATCTTGCTTGAGCCAGGAGGCACTTCTATCAGAGGTTGAGTTGTGTCCATTCCCAGCAAATAAACTGACCAAAAACAACCACCACCACCAATTCCAAGTAAATGTAGTACACCTAAATCCTCTTTTACCACCCTTACTCACTAATTCCGTGAAATGAGAACCAAACAAATCTTTCTCATCCTTAAGTAAAAAATGGAGCCAGCAGTACTTGGGGAAGCTTTCTCCTTCTATTTGAGAATGGAAGCACAATTCAATAGCCTACTCCCAAGTTCCAAAGACTTGTTTTACTAATTAGTGATAGCTTGTCATGCATAACACTATTTGTATGTGTGTGACAATTTAGCATGCATTACAGGGCTTGTTGTTGTGTGTTCACATAATCTGCGTTTGTTCATTGATTCGAGTATGTTGTGTATGTTCGTTTAACATAAGTGCACAGGCCAGGAACTCTGGCTTAGAAGTAAATGAAGTTTCTTTTCTTTATTCCGTGCAAGCTGTGGAATAATTGTGTGCAAACATGGCTGTGTCTTCTGTTCTACACTGCTTCTGCTAAAGGGAAATGTTCCATTTACTTGTATGTCAGCAGTGGTTGCCATGGCTAACATGGTTCAAAGTAACAAGAACTAATATTTCTGTGAGGCTTCCAATGAAAGATTTTTTTTTTATTGGTTTCAAATTAGTATATCAATGACATATCACAGGGACATTTCATAAAGCAAGAGTTACAATAAACCCCCCACCCCCGCCCGAGCCCCTCTTTCTGCAGTCTATAACACACATTACTATCAGCATTCCTTTCCTGTTAGTTGGTGCCGATGCCTGAACAGGGAGGCACACTCTTACAGTAAACATGCATGTGATTAACATTAGTCCCAACACATGACTATAGTCAGGTCAGCCAGTCGGAGTGTCCATAACGTCCACAGCCTGTTCGCCGCGGGCCAGCAAGTATTCCCTTAGTGGGGCCCATATGTCCTTAGGCCTGGATCTTTTCGGGAGCTCCTCCTCGTAGAGGATCAATTGCTCTTGACAGTAAACCATGTCAGTTAGCCATTTAATAGACTTCGGGCACCTCTTCCCATCCCACGTGAAAAGCACACGTCGTTTAGCCAGCAACAGAGCCACTTTCACAAAGTGCCCTAGTACACCCTTTACCTCAGGCACGTATCCCAACAAGCATATCAGCGGGGTGCATTCCAGCAGATGCCCAGTCATGGTGTGTAGTACCTCCAGCATCTCTACCTAGTACGAATGCACCCTCTGGCATCGCCATGCTAAGTGCACAAAGTCTGCCCCTTCCTGCCCACATCGCCTACAGCAGCTCGTGTCTCTAAGTCCCATTCTGTGGAGTCTTGTGGGGGTGTGATAGGTCTGGTGTATAAACTTCAGGTGGATAATGCGTAGGTTACTGTTAGCCGACAGTCTCACCATTACCATACAGATCTGTTCCCACATGGCTACCGTAATCTGTGAATCTAAAGCCATGTTCCACCTCCCTAGACTCTTATCGTACGGGAGCACCGACTCTTCCTGCACCACCCTATAGAGTCTAGTGAGCAGGTGTTTCTTGGTGGCCACCGTTATAACCAACTGCAACGACTTGGAGACTTCCGGCTCATCTGGGAAACTGGGATAGTGATCCCTGACAGCTCTACGCAATGGAGACACAGGTATATGTAAACAATGGTGTGGGGTTAGAGATGTATCTCAAATCCTCACCGGTAAGATATGTCCCACCTCTGATTCATTCAGAATACGATTCACCTGAGAGGAGGAGGAGCAAGCCGTGACTGCGGAAGCTGCGGATCGCGGAGCATGGAGGCCAGGGGAGAGACGCCGTGACCCGTGGAGCCAGCCTCCGTGAAAAAAAAACATTTCAGCCCGCAGCTAGCCCGCAGCCCGTAGCCTGTCGAAACGCTGCAAGGCAAGACAAGGCAGACGCCGGGTGCCGGGTGCCGGGTGCCGCGGCCGCTGACGAAAATAATCGTCATCGCATCCCCACCATCACCGTAGCCTTCAGCCCTCAGCCTGCAGCCGTTGCTTCACTGCTGAGGAAAGGCAGACGCCGGGTGCCGTGGCCAAAAAGAGGAAAAAAGCCCGCCGTAACCTGCCGCAAACACTGCCTCAACTGCGGCCGGGACCCGCGCGGGGGTGGGGGGTGCCGCCACAGGAGGGAACAGGAGCATCGCAGGAGCACGGCGCCTGCCCCCACCTTTCCATCGTTCCAACGCCTCCCATCTGCCCATCTGTCCAACGCCCCTCCGCACCAACATTGTCCCGGACCAGGGTGCTGCCGCTGTATTGCAAGCAGCAAGCAGCGATCAACAAGGAGCCAGAGAGCCGGGACCCAGGGAGATAAAGCGCGCCCCAGGAGAGGCGGCAAATCCGCGCGGGGCTGCTTTGTTGCGGTGCTGTGCTGAGCCGCAGTGAGGCTGGGCAGGGTGCGCAGCTGCCTAGCGGGACTCTGCGTCAACGCCATCCCCGAATACCACACGCCAACGCAATAGACGAGAGGGGTCGCGGCGGCGAGCGGCGAGTGGAAGAAACAGGGGAGGAAGCCTGGGGCGCTTATCCCATTCCAGCCAGCGCGGAATCCGCTGCGCCTTAACGAGGCAGGAGCCACTAGACAAAACAATACTCCGGATAAATACCCTAAAAAGGGCACCCGCTACACAGGCACATTGGCACAAGGTCCTCACAACCGAGCCATGGAACCACAGAATTAAGCCGAGGTAGTGCCAGATAAGCGCAGGACCACGCGAGAGCTGAATATCACTGAGCTGAGTATTACTACAGAGTAAGCAGCGGACGGTGGCAACCCAGTGCGGTAACAGGCTCAGCGTGAGTGGAGGTGGGGGCAGGTCCTGGAGTAAGAGAACCCCCGAAGCCGGGGTAGCTTCAGATGTATGACTGGCTGCACCCCCTCTCCCTCCCCCCGCAAGCCAGCTGGGTCGTCCGCCTATCCACGCATTGTTTACACCCCAGCCGACGTCGACCCCGACAAGCTCTTGCACCAGTCAACGCTCGTCCCCGCCGAAGACAGTTATAAGCCTTTATGACCAGTCCCCCAGACAGGGTCAAAAGGATCGCGAGCCCCTAATCGGGGAAATGAGATCGGGGAAAATGCGCCAACCTACAGAAAGTAAAAAATCCCCCAAAAAATCGAAAAAGACAACCGTTGAAGCTAAAACGTCGCCAGAAACAGGGCCTGAACTAAACCCTAGGGAGAGGTTGGTATCGGCATCAACCCCCGAGTTAACATCAGTCCCCAGACGGAAATCAGGACTCCTAAAATTCTTATACCTTAAAGACCCAATGGCGGCGATTTATGCACCAACGGCGGATGCCAGCAAGCTACCAAGCCCCATTGCGCCATCGAATGTCCCTTCTCCACTGGCGAGTAGCCTGCAGAACATGTCAAGCGTCAAACTTGAGTGTCTATCCCTTCCATCGTGTTCGGGGCCCCCACTTCAAGGCAAACTGGCGTTAGTAACTGCCCAGGTACACCATCCCAACACTCCTGTAGCCACAAACGAAACCAAGGGAGCAAGAGCTGTAAATAACATCACAGAAAGTCACCCCGCACAGGATAACAGGTTGAGCCAGAGTAAAAGCGCGCCAATCGAGGAGCCAGTCGAAGCCAGTGACCACGCAGCAGCAAATAAGGGCATTCAGGAGGGTAATACAGGTCACAAAAATCCATCCACCGTATCTGGGCAAGAAGGGGACTCATGGTCAAAGCCCCTCTTCCTACCAAATGATTCTCATCTTGAGGAACTCACTGAGAGAATTACAAAGTATATTGACTCACAAGGTAGAGCACCTCGAGCAGATTACGGTTTTGATTATCGACACCTGAGTCCGGGTATGCTGGTCTCAACCCCCTGCGGCCCGGAGCAAAAGAGAGACCAACAAAAAGCAAGCACAAACGATAGCATCATTATGCAGGCAAATCAACTACATTCCACTCAGCCTGGGCCAATTACAATTTCATCGGGGAGCACGTCGGTCTTAGAACTCAAGGATCTGAGCAAAATCCCAAAAGACGAGCCCTCCACGTCATGGACCCAATCCCTGTTAAGCACCCTAGAGCAAGCAATAAGGGTGCTGAATTACCAATCTAATAAAATGGACGTCCAGATCGACCTTATTACACTAGTGGCTGGGCATATCTTGGGCATAAACGCAAAACTGGACTCTCTATCATCGCTTCTAACAACTCAGGGGAAATTAGAGCCGAATCCCAGCTCGAGTAATCAACAACAAAACTGTGGATGTGGAAGTATTATTGAAAAGCTAGCAAGCCTCCCGGCCACTCTGATGGATATCCTAGGGGAGGTAAAACAATCACGAGGTCAAAGTCAGGCGTTAGAAACCAGGCCCACCCCGGAGAAACCACCCATACTTAAGAGAAAGCCGATTAATGGCCCTATAAAAAGCAATCAAAGAATGGACCAAGAACAATCATCAAAGGAATGTGGTCTAGGTAAAACAGCCTCAGACATCGAAGAAACTCAACTTACCCAACAATCCCTAACTGAGGACAAACCAACAAAGAGACAAAGGAAAAGGGCAAGGAAGGCCAGGCTCAAGTACAAGAAGCAACTAAAAGCAGATCCCGGCAAAATCTTCCCCATATTTAAAATCAACATTCATTCTGAAGACAAATCTAAACTTCTGAATGGGTCACCAGTGGGTGAGGATATTCTTGCAGACCCATTCGTCAAACTAAATCCATTACTGTAATGGTTTATTTCTGAATGCTCAAGCTCGGGTGGTTACTAATTTACAATTGGTCCAGAATGCTGCAGCGAGACTGCTATCTGGGACCCCCAAGTATAAACCGATTAAACAGGTAATCAGGAGT
Source organism: Lissotriton helveticus (assembly GCF_964261635.1). Taxonomy (NCBI): domain Eukaryota; kingdom Metazoa; phylum Chordata; class Amphibia; order Caudata; family Salamandridae; genus Lissotriton; species Lissotriton helveticus. The sequence continues at coordinate 268,905,474 of NC_136059.1, forward strand.
TATCAATGGCTGACGGTTAAAAACAGGATTACATTTAAAACATTGTGCCTCACCTTTAAAGCCATCCATCAGCTAGGGCCGGAGTTTCTTAAACAGAGGCTCTTGTTCCATCGCCCCAATCGACAATTAAGGTCAATAAATTCATTTCAGCTTACTGTACCAAGAACTAGGACAGTTACTTTGGGAGACAGATGCTTCACCAATGCTGCAGCCAGACTTTGGAACACACTTCCACTGGTGATCAGATCCACCCCTACATTGTTACAATTTAGAAAATTGTTGAAGACATGGCTGTTTGACCAATAAGTTCCTTTCCCCCTTTATTATTCTCTTATTAAAACTGTAAATTGAGCATACTGAGGCACCTGTGAGTTTTAGCGCCAAGACGCCCAAGGGCATACGATGCGCTTTATACATTTTAAAAATAAATAAATAAATAAATAAATAAATAAATAAATAAACACAGAGACGAAGGCCTGAGGACAGGAGCCAACTCGAGTCCATCACCACCCACAGGCGACAATAGTCGAATGGACATAAGATTGAATCAGAAATTAAAAGTGCAAGAGCTGGGAAGAGTAAATACGAATCCAACACAAGTGGCCGAATATGGAGAAAGTGAGCAACACAAACTGACATCAGCCAAGGCAAAAAACAGTTCGGGCTCAAAATGCACTCATAAAGAGTGTTCTAACCCTGGCTCAAAAATCATTATTGAGCAACAACTAACTACAACACCTGAAAGGAACGCACACAAACCTAATGGACCAGTAGCAGCACCTGAAATTAAATCTGTGCCAACCCCATGCGAATTACTGTCCTGGAGAAGCATCGCAAATGTTCACTACTGCGAAGGGAGCAAAGCACGGCTCAAATGAAGATAATGAACATAGCCCCAACTCAGAAAACAGCAACCTCAACCAAGGTAGTACAGAAAGAACAAGAAACGATCCTCCAAGTTTGCGACAATACACAAGCTCATAACCTGTCATTTTGCAAAGCAGGCTCAACACAAAAGGAGAATGGCAAACATCCAGAGGCGTATGACTCAAAACTAACCTTTATCCCCGAATATCCAACAAGGGGGACTCAGGACATTCTTAATAGAGGCAATCTGCTGAAATTGTTTAAGGAAATATCGGCCTTAAAAGAAATCACTACCCAGGACCTTTATTCCGTCGAATTTCAACAAAACGTGCATAATGCGGCTATTGAAGACACAGTTACAACTTGGGCATCAAAGGACTTGGTAGAAAGGATATACCTTGCAAGATCCCAGTTTGAATCATGGGGAATATCTATATCGTGACATAAGCACCCAAGGTACCCCTATCCCCTACAATTTAACATACGTGATCAAACCAAGGGGCAAGAGAGCAGAGGGCAACCTACCTCCTGTCTACGCGGCGCCCGGGCTTCCACGCCAGAGCCGCTAAGCGCAAGTCGCAAACCACAATCAATTGGCCTCCATCACGCCGACAGAACGGATTGGTCCTGGATACCTAACATCCTGAGCAATAAAGCTACCTAACCCAGACCCAAACTCCCTCTTCACACCGTGAAACAAGATGATCCTGCCTAATCTAACAAAGAAATCGACAGTTTCAATCTGCTCGTGGAATGTGCACAGCTTTCGAGAAATGGCCCAAGATCAAGAAACACAAGCCTTTTTGATCCAGGAGTCATGGAAACTACAACCGAGTTCGATTCCAGGGTTTAAAGAACACCAAATTTATGCAGAAAGCCTATCCAAGTATGGCCATCCCCGCGGTGGATTATCAACATACGTAACCCATAAATACAACTGGGCATCTGAGGAGATAGACGTGGGCCTGAAGTGGGCCCAAGTAACCAGAATCACTGAAGCACCCTTACCGGGGATTGAACCGTGGAAGATATTGATATTCAATGTTTATATCCATCCTGACAGAAAGTCACAAAAAGAAAAACACGCGACCTTGCTGTCACTTATTAAGGTCATGCAAAAGACCTACTCGCAATACCCACTGGTTATTTCCAGGGATTTTAACAACGCCCTCATAGACCAAAATAAGGCGAAGGTGAAGACGAACGCAACCGGCGGTGGAATATGGACTGTCAATCTTGAACGGAACACAAAGGGGGATATGCCGGCAGCCGTCACATATTTGAGCGGCAGGATCCATTCAATAATCGACTACTCCATTGTAAGTGACGAGTTAATCCCCAGTATCGAATCATTTGCTATAGAACATCGAGTAGAAAGTGACCACTTTCCCCAAATAATAAGTCTGAACTTTGTCCCAAGCACGGCACCTATAACGACCTCCCTGTTGCATCACGCATCAAAATGTAACTTGAGGAAACTAAAATGGCGTGGAGAGGGGCTGGGAAAAATCACGGATGCAGTTAAAGCCCATATGGACAACTTAAGAACACAAAAGGAGGAAGAACGAGTATCCAACTGGCAGCAAATGATTCAGGTCCTGCAGCAAAAGTTTCAAGTAAGGCCAGGGATTCATAGAAATCTCAGCAACAAGAAGGAGCCTTGGTTCAACATGGACCTAAGAGCAAAAAAAAGAAAGGTCGCAAAGGAGGCCCGCGCCGTCGCAAGACAAAAAACATCGGGGTCAGTGGCAAACAAATCCAATCTGAGAGAAGCCAGGTGCCTCTACAGGAAGGCACTGAGGGACTCAAAGTATCTATACAAAGAAACCATCTGGAACAAACTTCTAACTGCAGGCAAACACCCTAACAGCCGGGACTTCAGGGGCATCATAATTGAGGTTAACCAAGGGGCAAAACTCGAATAAGAAGCCGGGGTTGATGCAGAAACCTGGACCAGACACGTGCAAACTATATACAGCAGCACAGTGTCAGGCCACGTCAACGGCTCAGGGGCAGTCAAGGATAACACGGAGGAACTAAAAGGTGTGAACTACAAGGAATACGGGGAATCCAAGTGGGAAAAACTCCAGAAGGGGCCAACAGAGCCAGATGACCTAACGACCAAAAATGGACTTATGACGATAATTTCAAGATTAAAGTTAGAGGGCGCAGCAGGACCAAATGGGCTGCCAAACGCGATTTTTAAGCATGACCCGGACTTGTGGTCAGAGACCCTAACGCCCATGTTCAACCGAATATACAAACAAGCAGAGTTACCCGCCTCCTGGAAAGGCAGCATTATCCATTCCATATTTAAGCATGGGGATCACCGCAACCCCACAAATTTCAGACTGATATCCTTAATCGACGTAGAGGCCAAACTCTACGCCTCCTGCATTTTAAGGGAATTACAAGCCTGGATATTAGAAACAAAGATCATGCCAACATTTCAAACTGGATTCAGGCAAGGAATAGGAACAATAACAAACCTCACTTGCCTGTCCATCTTAACGGACATAGCGGTAGCAAAGGGCATCCGCTTATATGCCTGTTTTATAGATATCAAGTCTGCCTTCGATCGGGTAAATAGAGAGCATTTGTGGAGAAAACTAGAGAGTTGGGGGTTGCCACACCAACTCTTAACAGCTATCAAAGCCCTACACCACCACACCTGGGCAAGAGTGAAACTGGGAAATTGAGGCAATACAACCAGGAACATCCAAACGCACCAAGGCCTAAAACAAGGCTGCGTATTAGCCCCCACCCTCTTTAATCTTTTCCTCTCTGACCTCACAAGCGCGATCGAATCAGCAGATAACCACCCTCCATCTTTGGCAAATAACCCAATACACTATCTACAATACGCCGACGATATTGTACTGTTGAGTAAAACACCAATCGGACTACAAAGAGCCATCAACAAATTAACATCGTACTTAGAAAGGGAAAGCCTGGAATTAAACAAAGACTAAAGTGGTCCGTCTAGTAGACCCGCAAAAGTTAAAGTTAAAGTACAAATGGATGGCCCAAGGGACAACAGTGAAAGAACAAGAGTACTATAAGTACTTGGGAATAACAATATCGAAAGGTGCAAACTACAAGGATCACAAAACAGCACTAAAAGCAAAAGCACAATCTTTAATTTTTGCATACCGACCGTTAAAAGAAAAAAATGGATTGCTCTAACAACAACCATCTATTAAAAGTAATGGCAGCGCAGATTATGCCCACTCTATCTTATGGCCTAGCTACATGGTGTGGCAAGGAGGTCGACCTATTAAACGAGCTACAAATTAGAATCTACAAAGCGGTCTTCAACCGGCCAAAATCCGCCTCTGCCTCACAAGTCAGGCTGGAATTTGGTCTGCAAAATCAGAAGTTCCGGAGCATGAGCGGCTTCGTGAAACTCTGCAATAAACTTCGCTCTGCAGACCCTAATAGATTGGACTGGCTATGCTGGGAGGAAATTAAAAAACGGGGGGAATCTGACACCCCGAACATCTGGGGAAAGTATCTTAAACTCTGTGTGGAAAAGTTGGAGCTGGAATCCGTCTGGAAATCTGGGACAGACAAAGCAAGTCTAAGGAAACAAGCCAACTCAGCAGCAAAAGGTAAATCCTTTTTGGAGGATAAAGAGTCATTGGCAAAACGTCGGCATGGATGGACTGTTATGAACTCGTTTACAACTCCAAAACCACTAGCATATCTAGTAGCCCACTTCAGTGACCATCTCAAAAAATCCTTTATAGCCTATCGGATGGGGATGCACGTCTCAAAGGACCTCTCACCGTCCTGGATACAGTCCCACCAGACGAAAGAATGTCGCCTCTGCGGGTACAAAAATGAAACCCTCGTCCACCTTTTCTGTATATGTCCGGCCCTGATAATTCATATTGAAACCCATTCTTAACGCATTAAACATCCGTTCTTGCAGACATGCAGTTACAAGCTGGCTCGGAGGCTCCTCCATAATTCTAGCTTGCCGCGGAGTTAAATTTATGGCAGAAGCAAGAAAACGCTTAGAACTAACTGAACAGGAGGTCCACCCGTTGGTGGACTATTAGGGGCACCCTAACTTTTAGATCTTCATGCATCTGTCCCCAACAAAACCGCGGCTGAGAGACAATAATTTTAGAATTTTTAATAGATTTTGCACTGTTATTTTATTAGGAGAATTTTGTAACAATTTTAATTATGCAAATAAAACTCTTTGACAGTTGACAGTCCCACCTCTGAGCCCCGCTCATGCGCCACCGAAATAGCACTGTGTCCCTCGATAGCCATATCTGGAGCGTACAAAGGGAGTGTATTTTTCCTTCTGCCAATGTCCTGCCATGCCGAGATCGTGGCATCGATGGTGTTAACTTATGTCCTAGGCGTTAGTCTATGAACATGTGTAATAATGCCTTGTAGGGGGACCTCGCCCACGTCCCCCGCTTCAACCGCCACATGAGGAATAAAACCATGCGGACGAAACCAGAAAAACGCATATTGGGCCAGCCCACACAGGTAGTACACAAAATAATCTGGGGCACAGAACCCGCCTTTTTCAAACGGCAATGTAAGCGTAGCCCAGCTAATTCTCTGAGGTTTCGCACCCCACACCAGCCGAAGCAGTTGTGTCTGCACAGTTTTAAAAAAATGTTTGTTTAAACGAATGGGGATATTGCAAAATAAATACAAGAACTTAGGTAGCATCGCCATTTTGACCACCGCTATGCGATCCGTTAATGACAGGGGTAAGCCCACCCAACGATCGACTTGCTGTACCAGTTCAGTATAGGCCTTCCCATAATTTTCCCGAATCACAGTCGCGTGATCACGATGGATCCAGATGCCCAGATGCTTTACTGGGTCCTCTGTCCACAACAAAGGATATTCCACCTGAGGCGATCTGGTGGCAGGTGTGAGGGGAACAATGACAGATTTCTCCCAGTTGATGGACAATCCAGAGAATAGACCAAATCGGATGTATTCACGAATGACCTGTGACAGATATATTTGCGGCTCCCGTACATATAGAACCATGTCATCCGCGTAGGCAGATATGCCCACTGGCCTAATATTAAAATTCCGAGCCGCCGCCCTGTGGGTTTGGCGAATTCTGCATGCGAGGGGCTCCAATACAATGGCAAAGAGGAAAGGAGACAGGGGGCACCCCTGTCTAGTTCCTCGCTGGATGGCGAACGGATCCGAGGTAAGGCCACCCACCCTCACCCTTGCTGAAGCATCCGTATAAAGAATGTGTATCCAGCGGACAAAAACAGGGGGGAATCCCATCTTGTACAAGACGGAGATCATGTATTTCCATGCGATCGAATCGAACGCGTCCAGTAGCATGGCCACAGCAGGCAAATCCGGGTTCAGCACATGAAACATGGCAAATATCGTTCGGAGGTTCCAGGATGTAGAGCGGTCCGGGATAAAACCTGATTGGTCTGGTAAGACCAACATAGGCATCAGAGGATGTAATTTATTGGCCTATATCTTAGCGAGAATCTTGGCGTCAATATTAATCAAGGATAAGGGGCGATAGGATTCACACCGAGTGGGAGACTTATCCTTCTTCATCAAAGTAATAATAAGCGCCTGTCTCAGAGACGGTGGGAGATGACCTACCTCATGCGCCTCCGCATACATTGCTAGAATGTGGGGAGTGAGCAGATCCACGTACTGCTTGTAGAATTCTGCTGTCAGCCCATCAGGCCCGGAGCTCTTTTGTTAGGTAGTGAGAGGATGGACTCCTTGACATCTGCCTCGTCAATGGGAAGGCTAAGAAATGTTCTGTGTACATCAGACAACCAGGCGCATGCTGTATCAGACAGGTATTCACTCAAGGCAGATTCAGACATATCACTGCGGGAGGCATTTCACGTCTCATAAAAAGTGCGGAATTGTCCTAGGATATCTTCAGGAGTAAAGTGGTCCACCCCCATGTCATCTACTATATGCTCTATCAAGAGGGCATCTGCTCGTTCACGGAGCCGGTTGGCCAGTACCCTGCCGGGCCTACCAACCTCCCCATACGCCCTTGCCACGAATCTCTTCGAAATATATTTCATCTCCGAATTAGCTAGGGAGTTATATTCTTCAATGTATTCTCTAATGTGTGTCAGCCTTTCGGGTGTGGGCGATGCATCATAAGAAGCCTCCAAATCACGCAATTTATCCTCAGTACGACGTAGTTGCCCCCTCAGGTCTTGCAGGATACCCGCCGATGTACCTATACACACTCCCCTTATTGTAACTTGGAATGCCTCCCATAAGGTAGCTGCACTGTCAACCGTATCCACATTCAAGTCAAAGTATTGTACTATAGCCTTCCGAATCGTGTCCTCATATATAGGATCTAGGAGGGAATCTGCACAAAACCGCCAAGTGAAAGGGTGGTGCATATTGCGTGGCACCATTAACTGTAGCATGACTGGATTGTGGTCCGAAAGAGTCCTAGTACGCTAACCTCTGTCAGCCATCCATTAGCCACACCATCTAACAACCAGTAGTCCAGACGGGACCATGTACTATGAGCTGACGTGATATGCGTACCCTCCATAACCCCAGAATGCCTTAGACGCCAAGCGTCAGTCAGACCCATCTCCTCCATAAAATCATGGACACATTGGGCAACTTTGACCATACGGTTGCTAGTCGAGGCAGAGTTATCCAGCTGTGGATCTAAATGAGTGTTCAAATCCCCCCCTAAGCAATAATGCCGTTTCCGGCCATGTGCACAATACCCGGAACAAAGACAAGATTGATGCTGGCTCATCAACCACCGGGCCATAGACATTAGCAATAGTCACCATTACCCTCCCTAATTTGCAGCGCACTACTACCCAGCTGCCCTCTACATCTACACAGGTGTCAAGTGGTTGAAATGGAATCCCCTTCTCAATGAGACTCAAGACTCCTCGGGCATAATTAGAGTAGGAGGAGGCCAGTCGGTAAGTAGCCCTACGTCGTGCTATGGAGCCCTCAGTATGTTTGGTTAAGTGGGTCTCCTGTAATAAGGCGATGTGCACACCGTGCACTATCCAGATGTGCGAGCACCTGTCTGGATTTCTTGGGTGTGTTCAGGCCACGCACATTCCAAGTAATACAATTGTACCTCTCACCCGCCATTAATCAAGTCTACGGGCAGTCTCAAGCCAGCATCCTTCCATAGCAGAAAACATAATGGCACCTGCGCGCTGCAGTGTGAGCAGAACTCCAGATCCTATCCCTCAAGCAGAAAGTAGGCCCAGGCCCCCAACCCCCTCCCACTTTGGCAACCCCAATCCGCCAAAGACACAAATCACCCGCCCCCCCTGTCCCAACATCAACAATAGCAACCATTGTACTTTTTGGGTCATACCCATTGAGGGCTGTGGCGGCAACAGACACTCCCAGCACTAGGCGGAAATGGGCCACCGCACCAATTCCAGAATAACCCTCCCTCTATTTTGATACGATTTCCTGCCCTTTTGCCTCGTAATACGTAGCACAGTGTCTCTATCTCTGTAGTTTAACAGACGAACAATGACCGGTCGCGGCGGAATACCAGGAGATGGACGGGCCGCCAGCGACCGGTGAGCCCGCTCAACTGCAAACATGTAGGATAGCTCGTCTGCTCCACATATCTCGCGTAGCATTGTCTCAAAGTAGTCCTCCAAACGTCCAACATTTGTCGACTCCGGCAAGCCTAGCACACGAATGTTGTTGCGTCTCGACCTCGCTTCAATGTCCTCATTCTTTGCTTGAATGATCGCCAGAAGCCTGGTGATGTCCAACTTTTTTTCTGCTACTTGTTGAAGTCCATCTTCTACGTCAGTGATCCTCTGCTCCGCTTCCCCTACACGTGCCGCTTGCTTATCCAACTTTGCGGAGAACTGGTCCATGCGACCGTTTAGGGCTTTGATCTTTCCGTCGATCGCCTGCAGGCTAGATTGTATAGCAGCCAGCGCTTTTCCCAAGCTGTAGGGGCCTTGTGAAGCAGCGTCCATTTCAGAGTCCGAGGCCTCAGTCTGGGATGGCTTGCTGCCCCTGCCGAGCTCAAATGTCAGTTTTGGCTGGGATTTATCCAGTTTGCCCATTTTGTCCCCGCAAATTGATGGCCCGAAAGACCAGATTGTCCAGTCACAGCCTCTACCTCCTATGTAATTTAGGGCACACCTCTCATGATCTCCCGGTGCGGCCAAGCAGTCAATACACACTTTTCTCTGCCACCACTCTCTGCTCACCATAGCGGTATACCCCCTCTGCACGGTAGTGAAACTTGCCAGTGACGTTCCCTTCTTCTCCTAGCCAGCGTACGAGAGTCTTCTCAGAGGTTGCTGGCCCTCACACGAAAGCACTCGCCTGCAGCCTCTGCATGTGCGTCCGCCGGTGGTCCCCAGTGTTCGGAACAGTACAGTACTGTGCCAGTTAGTCCCTCCAGTGCACCAGCAAGGGAATACACCTCACCATCACCTCATCATCTACTGCTTGATACCGCAGTTCCTCACTGCAATTTGTGTAGCACAGCTCCTCTGCAAGTACCAGCCACACTACCAGCACGTGAGCAGCTCCAGGAGGGGCTGCGGCCCCTAAGAAGTGCACTGCGCCCCACACTCGCAGCCGTCCGGCAGGTAGCCCACTCCGCAGTGTCCTCCACCGTCCCGCAGTCTTAAAAGGGGGTGTGCACCAAGGGGGCAAATAGTCTCTACCGCCACTGTCCCTCAGCCAGGTCCAGCAACCCAGGTAAGGAGTCCACGGCCTACTCGCAGCCTAATGCGGTCCCTGGAGCCGGCCGCTTGCGTGATTCAGCAGCCCAGCTCCTGCTAGCTCCTTCAGCAGCGCGAGACTCGAGGTCCGCTCCCGGTCCGCAGTGCCCTCCACCGTCCCGTAGTCTCGGAAGGGGGTATGCACTAAGGGGGCAAATAGTCCCTGCCACCGCTGGACCTCCGTCAAATCCGCCAGCCCAGGTGAGGAGTTCATGGCCTACTCGCGGCCTGATGCAGTCACTGGAGCCGGCTGCTTGCATGATCTAGCAGCCCAGCTCCTTCCAGCTCCTTCCCGCAGCACGAAACTTGAGGTCTACTCCCGGCCGGCCTCCACCTAAAGGAACAGAGCGTGTCTTACTGGGCACAAGTCCTCACACCAGCTCCTCGCCAAAATAGCAGGTGCCAGCAGCAGTCGTGAGTGTCGGGGGGGCCACGCTCCAACCCCACGCACGCTCGTCCTCGACTCTCTGGGGCTCGGCTGGCCCGGCTCCGAAAGTGACTGCCGCAATTCTCTCAGCGCGTTGGCCCCGCACAGCTCAGCCAGTCATCACGGTCGATGGGGGCAGGTGTCTGCAGTCCGCTCCCCACCAGAAATTCAGGCAGCTGGCCCAGGTAGGGCAGGATATTTAAGGATAATTCGCGGTGGCCGGCAGAGCAGCACTACAGAGCTGCCATCTTGCTGCGCGCCAAGCCATGCCCCCCCTTCCAATGAAAGAATTGCTTTTAGCTTATTGATGCCAACAAGGTGTACTGAGTAAGTAATCCCACATGGCTCAATAGGAATACTAACGACATACTAAAGATGTACCGTAATATATGTTCATTCTAGTCTGGGAAAGGGCAAGATAGGTCATTGCTTAGATGTAGGGAGGCTGTATTGAAGATCTTCAGCTCTACAGATATGTGAAGGTATTCTATTATATGGCTCAGGAACAAAGTTAACGATAATATGAGCTGCAAGGCAGCTGGTGAGGGTTGGTGAATGGATGTTTTTAAAAAGGCACATTTTATTCACACTAATTATTAATAATTATTGTGAAAGCAATTGATTCTAACTAAATATTCTGAAGGATAGCAAAAAGCAAATAATAATTATGATAAAAACACCAAGGATTGTGTGTGCGCTGGTTATGGGGGTTCAAAATGGTGTTCATTTACTTTTTCCCTCTAAGAACCAGAGAATCTCTCACAAGTCTATAAGTTTACAAGCACCATTACCCTCCTGTCTTTTTTCTTTTTCTTGGCAAAGGTCACAGTTTCCTTGTAAGACTACAGAAATCTACATTGTGTGGCTCCTGAAAAAGTAGGGTTCTTACAAAAACCTGGCACAAAATAATGTTCATTAAGAACCATTCTTGCTTTTTATTTTTTATTTTATAAATATATATGCAGTAAAAAGGATCAGAAATCTGGATAATTTATTGCAACACCCGCCCACTCCGACCCCAAATCCCAGCGACAAATATAGTGCATTTTACAAGCAGTGGGAATTCAGAAAGATAACAATTTCACACAATTTTTGTACTCTCCCACACGTGTGTTTATCCATTTAAGCAATCATTAGCTTTTGATGACATTAAATAGAAAGCGGAAAAAAGAATAGTGACAGACAGAACTCAAAATTGGAAATAAATTAGGACAGCCCTAGTAAATCATTTCGCTAAGCCACCTGGGTAAAGGCTCCCATATCTCAAAGCCTTTATTTGAGCCTGCAGGCCTTTTTGGGCATAGATGGCGCTCTCCAGTTTATAAGTTGCTATCAGTCGAGCCAGCAATTGAGAAAACATTGGGAGATTTGGATCTATCCGGTGGAAAGCTATACAGATCCTAAGAATAGTCATGGCTACAAATATTAAAGCTCCCCCATTCCTTCTATTCAACGTTTCTTGTAAGCCCCACATAATAATTTCTGGAGTTAGTTGAATGTCCCACAGTAAAACTCTGCCCAGGAACTGCTGTACTTTATGCACTAGAGGTTCTAACTTCAAGCAGGTGGCGAACATATGTACTGAGTCTGCACTGAACTCAGAACATCTAGGACATAATGTTCCTCATAACCGGTTCCCCATTTAGCAATCCTGCTGGGAGTTATATATAAGAAGAATCCTGTCTTATAGAATTGTGCCTGTAGTTTGGCTGACAACAGATTGCTCTGAGCGGAGCTCAGTGAGAGACAAAAGGTGTTACGGGGGACATTCCGTTTCTGCTGCCATATTTTATATACCTTTCCCAGGTCACCGGGCATTTGGTTATTTAATATTGAGTAAATGTACCGAATCCATGGTGGAACTAAACCCTGCGATTTCTCGATGAGATCAAGCTTTGCAAAACGTGCCAACCCTCCCAACTTTCGGATCAAGAAGTATTTTATGGCGTGGTATAAGAACGTCTGATTATCATTCAGGTTGTAATGATTTTTAAGGTCATTAAATGGCCGAACTCCTTCAGAAGTCACTAACAGCCACATGCATCATTTGAAATTGCATTCTCTAAATGTGCGAATTGCAAAATTCGCCCGTTTGCGAATGCAATTTCAACTTCTGGGATGCATCATGTTCAAAGTGTATTTTCGCAAATTAAGGAATCGCAAACCTTTTTGCGATTCCTTAAAAAAATCGCAAACTTAAGGAATCGTTACATTTTTTTAAAAAAGTGCATGCATGATAATTCGTAATTAGTGATTTCTTAAAAAATCGCAAATTGGAATTCTTATTCTTAGAAGAAGTCAGACCAGGTGGTAAATTTTTAAAAATTAATCAATGCTGGTGAAACTCATTAGGAGTGCATTTAAGGGGCTCCAGAATGCATCAAAGACTGTTTCACGATGGTAGCACTCTTTGTTGTGGCACGTAGGTTGAGGTTGAGAGCAGCAGCAAGGAGGAGAAGGATGGTACATGAGAGAATTTTCAGAGTGCGCATCACCTTACTAGGACAGACAGAGGCAGAAATCTATGATAAGTATAGGCTAAATGCTGACTCAATTTTAGATTTGATAGATGAATTGGACCCAATCTTGCAGAGACATACACGCAGGACACAAGCCATCCCTACCCATGTACAGGTATTGTGTTCCCTACACCTCCTTGCCTCGGGGTCCTTCCAGGGTGTTATAGCCATTGCTGGTGGTGTGTCCCAGAGTTCCCTTTCACGTTTTTTTCATGCTTTCCTCAATGCCATGTTGCAAAGGATAAGGCATCACATTACATTTCCAAGCACACAACAGGAATTGCTACAAACAAAGTTAGATTTCTACAACATGGCACATTTTCCCCATGTTATTGGCTGTATAGATGGCACACATGTTCCCATTTGTCCCCCATCTGAAAATGAGTACATTTACCGCAATCGGAAAAGTTACTATTCTCTTAACATTCAAGAAATTTGCAATTCAAAAACCATCATCACTGACTTAGTTGCAAGTTACCCTGGAAGTGCCCATGATTCCTATATTTTTAGACATAGTGCCATCCACACACGACTGCTTGCTGGAGATTTTGGAAATGGATATTTGCTTGGTAAATATATTTCATTCAATTGTTACTATTCTCTGTACCATGCTGTCCCATTTTACTCATAATGTGTATCTTCCATTGCCCCATTCCATAGGTGACAGTGCATATGCTGTGAGGTCATTCATACTCACACCCTATCTTAATCCAGCTACCCGTAAAGAACAGCAGTACAACCATGCGCACATAGCAACCCGCAATGTGATAGAGAGAACATTTGGTGTTCTTAAATCTAGCTTTCCCATACTACATAAGACAGGCGGAGCATTACAATATCGTCCAGATATTTGCTGTAAAATAGTTGAAACATGTGCCATGTTGCACAACTTAGCCACTAGGGGAGGCCTAGAACTGGAGGAGGAGGATGTACTACCTCCCATTGACAACCAGCCTCAACAACTCCAACCAAGATTACGTGGACCAGACGCAGCAGAGGGGAGAAGAAGAAGGGCAGAGGTAACTCAACATTACTTTTAACAGAGGTAAGAACCACACAACACAATCTTGTGCATAACTGTAATCAATTTATTTGTAAATCTTTTTCAAGGATCCAGGGTACTCAGGACATCTTACTGCATGCATTGTTCTGACAGTAAATTATTTGGCATTTACTTTTTTCAGTCTTAGCAATGCTTTTATCTTCAGACGTTCTCCAAATCTCAGCTATGTTGTTTTTTTAAGTCACATACTACTTTTTGCGTCCTCGCAACCCTAATGCCTTGGCTGTAATTCTCCCATCGCCCTTGGTTATGCTGCTTGCAATGTCTTGCTTTCTGGAGCTACGGCGTCCACCAGGTACAGCAGGTTCTAGTGGGCTACTGACATTTGCGCATCCATCACTACCCCCAACATGTAGTAGGTTTCCAGTTGCTTTATCATTTTGCATTATATCAACAACATTCTTGAGTGTCATCATTCTTCTTGCAATATCTCCACAACATTGTGTCATCTCCTTTTGCATGGCAACTGTATGCTTGGTTAGCTGAGCAGTAGTGCTGGAAAGGCGATTCATTGCCCTGATGTACCCCTGCATGCTGGTCATTGCCCTACTATGCCTACTGGCACTTCCTACTTGCTGAGCCTGTATTGCTGTACACAGTATTTCCATTGCTGTTGCCATGCGGTCAAGTTTCTCAGATGACCGTAGGTTTCGCATACTACATAAGACAGGCGGAGCATTACAATATCGTCCAGATATTTGCTGTAAAATAGTTGCAACATGTGTCATGTTGCACAACTTAGCCACTAGGAGAGACCTAGAACTGGAGTAGGAGGATGTACTACCTCCCATTGACAACCAGCCTCAACAACTCCAACCAAGATTGCGTGGACCAGACGCAGCAGAGGGGAGAAGAAGAAGGGCAGAGGTAACTCAATATTACTTTTAACAGAGGTAAGAACCACACAACACAATCTTGTGCATAACTGTAATCAATTTATTTTTAAATCTTTTTCAAGGATCCAGGGTACTCAGGACATCTTACTGCATGCATTGTTCTGACAGTAAATTATTTGGCATTTACTTTTTTCAGTCTTAGTAATGCTTTTATCTTCAGACGTCCTCCAAATCTCAGCTATGTTGTTTTTTTAAGTCACATACTACTTTTTGCGTCCTCGCAACCCTAATGCCTTGGCTGTAATTCTCCCATCGCCCTTGGTTATGCTGCTTGCAATGTCTTGCTTTCTGGAGCTACGGCGTCCACCAGGTACAGCAGGTTCTAGTGGGCTACTGACATTTGCGCATCCATCACTACCCCCAACATGTAGTAGGTTTCCAGTTGCTTTATCATTTTGCATTATATCAACAACATTCTTGAATGTCATCATTCCTCTTGCAATATCTCCACAACATTGTGTCATCTCCTTTTGCATGGCAACTGTATGCTTGGTTAGCTGAGCAGTAGTGCTGGAAAGACGATTCATTGCCCTGGTGTACCCCTGCATGCTGGTCATTGCCCTACTATGCCTACTGGCACTTCCTACTTGCTGAGCCTGTATTGCTGTACACAGTATTTCCATTGCTGTTGCCATACGGTCAAGTTTCTCAGATGGTGCTCTATGAGCTTTCTCAATTACATTTGTCATGTGCTTCAGACTGTTGTGTATAGCACCAATATCATGACTGATGTGAACAAGTTTGCCCTTCATAACACGTATGTCTTTGCCTTGTAGGCGCTGGACTTTCAGGAGTTTTAACTCCACAACACTGGCGTTGCTGTCATTTTCTACTGCTGGTCTATTTTGTGATGGACGTGCCCTGCGCCTATAAAACTGTTGTATCCTATTCCGCCTGCTCTGCTGTGTGTGTAGGGTTGCAGGGTTTGAGCAGTCTGTCGTTCTTGGACATGGACATTTGGTTCTTCATCACTCTGTGACTGCTGCAGTTGGCGCACTCTGTTTCTTTGAATTCTTGGCTGTATAGTGGGTAAAGAAGTGGCTGAATTTAATTCATCTGTGTTTTGACATTCCTGACTATGTAACTCGGCCCATTCATTTGTATTACTGTCCTGTTATGTATCTATGATTAAAATAGTGCAAACTGTATGTTACTTTTCAATTTTGCACTTTTTGCAGCATAAACTGAATTTCATTTCAAATAAAAAGCACATGTAGCATGGCTAGTCTCCTATTCTAACAGTGTTGATGTGTAATTTCCATTTAGGTACTCATTGCCTAACTATATCAAACTGTAATGGTACATGGACTACAAATCCCATGATGCATTGCTTCGTTCATTAAAAATGTTATTAAGTACTGCTTTTTTCAACAAACAAAGTAGTACATAAGGGGGATTTTTACTAAGCAGCTATGACATCATTAGGGGTCTCATTCACTCACACTTTAACTACAAAAACATGTATGAATTTTTACCTTTAGATGGGCCAGCATGCTCTGAGGTGTCAATTTCTATGACTCCAATAACTGCTTCAGTTGCAAGGGTTCCTTCCACCAAGTCCTCAAGGGGGCTATTAGGCCTATCCCTGGGTGTTCCTCCACCAGTCCTTTTTGCAGCCTTAATCTGGTTTGCAATTCTTTCCTTTGCACGACTGCGCAGGTCATACCAGCGTTTTTGTAAATCATTAATGTCCCGGTGGGCCACCCCAACAGCATTCAGTTTGGCTTGTATTGCAAGCCACAGTTTTCTCTTCACTGCTTCAGGCACCTTCAAAGATTGCTTCCCAAAAAGCTGGTCCTGCCTCATAGTAACCTCCTCAATCAGTATTTCCAGCTCCTGGTCACTAAATAAAATTTTTCTTTTCCTGGCCTGCAGGTCTTCTCCAGCATTTTCTGAGGCCATTTCCCCTTCTGCTGCAGACAAACACACTGCTCCAGTTGCTCCTAGCAGAGCTCCAAATGCCAACTGCCACTCCTCTAGTTCAAACATGGAAACAGGTGTGTGTAATTAGTCTCCTGGTTTCCTGGGTGTAATGTCATTGTTATGCAGCAATTTGCGAATTCGCAATTTGGGAAATCGCAAATTGCGAGTTCGCAAACAATGAATCGCATAAACCGTGCAAATTGGTAAAAATTGCGATTTTCACCGATTAGCAAAAAAAATACGAAAATCATGATGAATTACAATTTGCGATTCTGTATTTGCGATTCCTTATTTTTCGCAAATAAGGAATCGAAAATTGAAATGTTGATGCATGTGCCCGTAAATCCCCCAGCTTTAACCTACCTGTTTTATACCATTTGTGAAGCTACGTCTTCCCGAAAATGATTGGTAAGTTAGTATTGTTAATATTAGGTTTATAGTAGTTTAGTCTGCCCAGTCCGAAGCGTCTGCTTATGTTGGCAAAGACCCTGTACGCGTTTGTCAGAGTCTTAAATCTGTACCCGCTTGTAGTAGCCGAATTCTAGTTGCCTCCAAAGACAGCCTCGCGCCGCCTCCCCGAGTAGTGATATATAGGGAGATGGAAGTCCCGAGGGACTTGTATCAGGATGTTCATGCAATAATTCAGTGCAATATTGTAATACCGCGGCCCAGTAGTACAATCTTAATTAAGTTGGGGAGAGCCAATCCTCCTCTATCTCTAGGAAAAGAGAGCAGTTTAAAAGCCCTCCTCAGCTGAGAGTAAGCCCAGATGAAATGGGCAAAAAAAAAATCGAACTTTTAGAGCATACTTTTGTTAAATTCTAAAGAAATTGCCCTAAAAAAGTAAAGTAGTTTGGGAAAGAAAATCATTTTAAAAACATTACACTGCCCCACTATGGTCAAGTGCGGGTTGTTGATTCTATTAAGTGATCTCTTGGTATCAACCGCTAGCGAAGTCAAATTTTCCCTTACTATTGAATCTATATGGGCAACGGCATTGACTCCTAAATATTTAGCTACATGGACTACTCTGCTATCTGCCCAGTTTATTCCTACATTTAAAATAATCTGTGTTTTTGTTTTATTGAGCGCATATCCAGGCAGCATCCCAAACTCTTCAGCCTCTTGTTCCAAGGCCCTGATGGCCGATTCAGGACGTGGGGTCACCACTGCTAGATCGTCGGCATAGGCCATGATTTTAGTGTCCGTACCATGCCTACTCATCGCCTGAAGTTCTGGATTGTCTTCGATTTTTTTAATAAGGGAATCAATATATATGGCGAAGAGCAGTGGGGAACAAGGGCACCCGTGTCTTGTCCCACGTGAGATCTCTATTTGCTCTGTCATTTTCCCATTGGTTGAGATTCTGGCTGTAGGATTTTGATATAGGTTCAAGAAAACAATTGTCCCAGTTTGATACAATCTTCAAATGGCTACCACCAGATAATAACCAATTATGAACATACATACAAAGAGAACACCTCTAGAACCTAATGCCTCGTATGCCACAAGTTATTAACAAAACATTTAAAATAAAACATTTAAAAATAATACGACTGTCAACTATAGTAGTAAAGGAGGGTTCATATGCATTTATTACATTAATATATTGTGTTATTTGTTCAGTATATCAAATATGTACAGACATGATGTATCACATTACAATAAAAAATCGTAAAAACAAATTTAATAAATTCGGCAAAAACAAGTGTCGACGCAGCGTTTCGGTTTGCTTGAAGATAAAACACCTTCTTCAGGACAGTTTCTAAATAATTAAGGAAACAACATAATTACAAACCCATACATTAACAAGACAGCCTGTTATGTGTACAGTTTCTAATTGTAAGCTATCCATTATTATCTTTTTTTACAGATTACAAAAATACAAAAAAGCAAAGGCACATTGAGGTACTACAGGTCGAGGTTCCCTATTTTCATGTAAATACAATACTCATTCTTAATATCAACTATAACAAAAGGACTAAACATTCGGTACATTTGTTACTATTAACTTTTTTCAGTTGATTGGAATTGGCATACAATCACCAAATAGCTCATATTAGAGGGGGTCATCTGTCCCTGTACTCTATCTAATACCCCACATTCATATATGGATATAAAACTTAATCCTACCTTTAGCAATAATTGGAATATACACATCATCTGAAATCCAAATCGTGGTTTTTGGGATAACCCTGGGTCTGCTGAAATTATCCGGCTCCTATGCAGAATAGTCAATTATTCTAGGCATAAAAATAAGATTTCGAGACCCCTCATTTCTGTCACACTGATACTCTAAAATGAATTATTTCCTGCTTTTGATTCATTTTTCATGTTAGGCCACTTATAGCTTCTCTAACTTCTTCAGGCTTGATTTCGCTATTTAATTCTATCATTTCCTCTTCTGTTAACGTTGGAAGGAGAACAGCCTCAAGATAGTTCCTGATTTGTTCTTAAGTTGGATTTGTATCTTCTTTGTATATGCCAGAGAAGAATTTTGAGAACTCTTGTCTTATTACAGTATCTTCTGAGCTTTGTGACGATTGGTCTTGGATCTGGATGCATGGTATGTTGTTCCTTGACTGATCAGTTTTTATTCTCCATGCCAACATTTTTCCACAACCTTCCCCGTATTCATAACTGGCTAATTTGCTGTTTTCCCATTTTTCTCTCACTATGCTTTCCAAGTAGTTTGCCAGAGTGTCTTTAAGATTTCGGTGGTTTTCTTCTAGTTCTTCCTTCAGTTCTAAGTGGGTTTCATTCTCTAGTTGTGTCTCCGCTACTTTAATGTCCAATTCCATTTTTTTGATTTCTAGTTTCTTTATTTTTGTTTTATACGCTCCCAAACTAAGTAACTTTCCTCTTGCCACGGCTTTATAAGTGTCCCAACTAATTTGTTTCGATGTACCGATTGCATTATCCTCAAAGTAATGTGCTGAGGCAATTTCTAGTTGGTTAACATTTTGTGTATTATTAAATAAGGACCGATCTACTGTCCATCTAGGTGGGGTTATGTTTTTAGGTAATAAGAGGGTTAATTATACCGCTGAGTGGTCAGATAATTGTGCGGGAAGATGTTCAATGCCTTTGACTCTGCTTTGGAGGCTCCTATTTAGAAGAAAGAAGTCTATTCTTGATCCATGGCCTAATTTTTTATTGTGGAAAGTAAAAGGGTGCGTTTTCTCTCCCTTTTGTGTCCACATATCTTCAAGGTCTAGATCTTGTTTATATACTCTTAACCATTCCCTCATTTTAGGTAGATTCAATTGATTGTTAGGAGGTGATCTATCTGATTTAGGATCGAGTATAATATTATAGTCACCCCCTATTATTATGGGGGCAGAGGTTGATAGGAGTTCCATATAGAGTTTTTGGAGGGGGGTTGGATCATCTAAATTTGGGCCGTAGTAGCCGACAATAGTGAGGGTATTGTCGTCTATCCTTATTTTAGCCACTACCCATCTTCCTTTACTGTCTACTGCCTTGCTTTCAACTTTTGCTTTTAGGGATTTTTTTAGAATAATTGCAACCCCTTTTACGTTACAGTCTTGCGTAGTATATATACAGGCGTCCACCCAATTTAATTTTTTTATAATCTGATCCCACTCGGTACCTACAAGATGAGTTTCTTGGAGGATGATAATCTCACTCTCCATTTCCTTTAGATATTCCAAGATTCTTCTTCTCCTATTAGGGGTTCTAAGTCCGTTAACATTCCATGAGAGGACGTTAATTTTTCTTTCTCTCACCATTTTTCTTTTAAGATTTCTGGGTCCTGAACTAGGCTACGGCATATTTTATGTGGCCTGAGTGACTCCTATTTAGCTCCTATATTTTGTTTTATGAGGATATTTTTTCTGATTTTTTTCCCTAATTTTCTCCCCACCCGTGTTTTAACATAACTTACATAATAAAATAATTGTGTGGATTGAATTTCCCACCCTAAGGAAGCCTCCCTTCCTCTTTTGGGCGGTATTTCCACCCGTTTCGAGCTCCGGTTTCACCAGCATTACTATTATTTAGCTTATTTCATTTCATTTCAAAAGAATCAATTTCCTTCTTTAATTTGGTTAAACTGATCCTTTAAGACTTAGGACTCTGCCTTTTGGGGCACATTTATATCATGCCTTTTTTTCATATTTCTAAGTGATTACAGAAGTACTTATACAGACATTATACAGACATTCGTGCTTTTGCATCACAGGGTGTTAATCTTTTCTTTTATTTGTATAAAGATCCCTTCTCTAGTTAGTTTTCTCCCTTTGGATCTGGTCCTTTATTTAATGTATAAAGTCCTCTACCTCTTGGGGCTCCCTTATACTATGCATTTTGTTGCGCCACATGAATCTAAGGGCTGCCGGGAATTTCATCTGTACACTAGCTCCAAGAGATTTTAGCTCTTGCATATGCTGCCCCAGTTCCCACTGTCTATCTTGTGTGGCCTTACATATGTCCAAGCGTATTCTGAAACACCAATTGTCCTTATTTTGTGTTCCACTTTTTAGGCCCTCGCTTAGTATTTTCTCTTTAAGGGTATAAGTCTTGAAGTTGATTAAGATTTTTCTTGGGGCTTTCCTTTCTTTGCTTTTCCTGAAAGGGTCCCAGTGAACTCTTTGAATGTCCTCCCTCAAGTTGCAGTCTTTTGTCCAAGGAAAGAATTCTTCAAAAAGGGAGACAATAAATATTTTTATATCTGACCCCTCCAAATTGTCTGGTATATTTAGTACTCTAAGATTGTTTTTTCTACCTTGATTCTCCAGTGATTCCAGTTTCTCTTTAATGGCCCGCTCACTGTCTTTCAGTTGTCTGATCTCTTTTTGATTTGTGCCCACCTTTTTACTGAGGGTCTCAACTGCTGTTTCTACTGCGGTGACGCTCTCACCCAAGTCATTTAGTTTTTGGTCCAAGCCTTCACAGACATCGCGTATCTTGTTCTGATTTCCCTCAGAGACTAGGAATTTTTCCCTCATTTCTCCCATTATTTTGTCCAAAAATATCTCCATGACTTTTCCAGTTTGATTAGCTACTAGGAGATCATTACTTGCTTGATCCAAGGGTCGCTCCGAAGTTTCTATTTGAGGCGACGTAGACGTGTCCTCATTTACCGCCATTAATGATGTAGAGCTTGGAGCTATATTTGAGGGAGCGATAGTAGGTTTAGTTGATATTTCACCCCTTGTTTTTCCTGCCCATCCCCTAGAAGTTATGTTTTTTAACTTCTCCTCAGACGTGGAGATTGTGATTGAGCAACCACCAGTATTTGAAGACGACGGGGTGGTCTCGTTCTGAATAAAGAAATGACCTCCTCTCACTTGCACCGATTGCTGAGCTTTAAAGTAGGACCTTAGGGAGGGGGTTATTTTCATTTTTTGTTTTGACGCAGGCAACCCTTGTGCTTTCAATTTCGTGGACCTTGATTTTATATTTTCTGACAGTTCCGCTAGATTGGGGGACACTCTCTCCTTTCTTTTAGTGCTTCTCGGGGTCACACTCTTTTTCTGGGAAGGGAGCTGTTTAACCAGCTGACGGTTTCTCAGACAATAAGAGGATCTTTCCCCACTTCCCAGCTCTTTTTCTGACTCAGTCAAAGTATCTGTTTCTACTCCCCCTTCAATTTTCCTGGATCTTGTATTATATGAAAATATCCCCATTTGAATTTGAGTGTGGCTTTCCCCCTTGCGTTCCCCACTGCTTTTTTGTTCTGTAATAATGTGTTGGGCGCAGCTTGTAATTAAATCTGGTGTTATTTTTTCATGGTCCTCTCCTTCACGTACCTGTGCTTTAGTTCTCCTAGGTCCGTCCAGTTTTCTGGGTTCCTTAGGTTGCTTTTGCTCACTGTGTGTCTGAGATTTTGGGGCCAATTCTGTTTGTATTTCTAGGGGCAGAAGAGACTCCCTCTCCCCGTTCATCGACAGTATGGTGCTTGAGGATTTGGCACTTAGTGAACTACCTGCTTCTTGCAGACCAACTTCTTCAGTTTTTTTCTGTATCGGCGCCCGAGTTAATGTTTGTGGTAGCAGTGGCATCTTTGTATCAGATACCAGACTTGAAACTGACCTCGTCGATTCCACCCGACCGCTTTCCTGCTTCAGTTTGATCCCGCTGACTCTGCCACTCGTCCCCCATGAACAGGAAGGTGATCCTTTGGAGCGCCCTGCGGCAGCTCCGTGTTGCTCCCAGTGCTACTGGCCAGATTCCAACATGTGGCGGCGGTGGCGACAATGCAGGTCCAGAAGGTACGTTTTGCTTCCAAACGCTTCCAAATATCATATTGTGCCGGTAGTTCAGTCGGGGGGGGGGGGGGGTTAGGTCGTACGGCCAAGATCTGTGCAGCTGGAGAGGATCAGACAGAGCGCCTCTGAAAGTTTTTCATTTTTCAATAGTTTCACTTCCCTTTTCGTGCATCTCGAGAAAAGACTTCGTAAAAAAACAAAAGGAAAGGAAAGAGCTCCGACCGAGCGTCTCAGCCGGCCGCCATCTTCCTTCCACCCATCGTATGGAACCCAAATGTGGACATTGTATGGATTGGACAGAGAGATTAATTATTTAGAAACTGTCCTGAAGAAGGTCTTTTATCTTCAAGCTAACCGAAACGCTGCGTCAACACTTGTTTTTAGCCGAATTTATTACATTTGTTTTTACGATTTTTTATTGTAATGTGATACATCATGTCTGTACATATTTGATATACTGAACAAATAACACAATGTATTAATGTAATAAATGCATATGAACTCTCCTTCACTATTATAGTTGACAGTCATATTATTTTTAAATGTTTTATTTTAAATGTTTTGTTAATGTTTTGTTAATAACTTGTGGCATTCGAAGCATTAGGTTCTAGAGGTGTTCTCTTTGTATGTATGTTTACAATTGGTTATTATCTGGTGGTAGCCATTTGAAGATTGTATCAAACTGGGACAATTGTTTTCTTGTATCTCAATTCCCCTTGTCCCGAATTGGATGAGTAAGGGTCCTCCTAAAATGTTCTTGGATTTTGATATAGGGCTTGAAGAGCTTGAATTATCCTAGGCCCAAAACACATCCGCCTCATGACGCCCCATAAAAATTGCCAGGAGACCCCATCAAAAGCTTTTTCAGCATCAAGTAAGATTAATGAGATCGGGTCTCCCGTTACCTTGGCGGCGTCAAATAGAGTGATAGTCTGACACAGATGTGTTCTGTGGTGCCCTTTTTGGGGATGAACCCATGTGGCCATTTGGAAACAAGAGACTCAATGCTGGTAGGTAGTCTAGATGCGATAATCGTAGAAAATATTTTGGAGTCAGTGTTTATAAGAGTTATTGGCCTATAAGACATCTCTAGTGGTGACTTATATTTTGTGGGAAATATTAAGATTTTTGCCGTAGACCAAGAGGGGGTTGGAGAAGTCTCATTAAAAATAGATATTACCACTTCTGTGAAATTCTTTTTTTTTTTATTTGGATGGAGAAAATGTTATATAACTCAACTGGAATGCAATCCATACTAGCGGCTTTGCCGTCTGGCAGGCTTGCAAGTGCTAGAGAGAGAGTGATATTATCTCAAAATATTCTGAAATTTCTCTTCCTCTAACCTCGGAGGGCCAAGTATTCTCCTGTGTGTAAAGATTTTCATAACATTCTCGGAAAGCCCCCAGTATCTTATCAGGGTCATTGGTAATCTCTCCTGTAATTGATTGAATTGAGGATATTACATTGGCGGTAGCCTGTTGTAGTTGAGATGGCTAATTGATGACCAATAAGTTTGCTGTACTCATATATTTTCTCCTGTGCCGAGTCCCACTTTGCGGCAACTCTCTCCACGAATATAGTCCCAATATCAGCTTTAGAAGTAACTACCTCAATCTGTGCAACTTCAATTTCTGCCCCAAGCTGAACTGCCTGTGTTAGTTTCTCTTCTGCTTTTTTCATTTTATCTTGCAGTACAGAAACCTGCATTTTCTCTTTTATGTTTCTCTTGATGGAGAATTGCAGCGTCTCGGCACGAATGCTTGCCTTTAAGGTGTCCCACATGACCATGGCCGGGGCTGACCCAATATTTATATTCCAAAACTCTTGAATCCAACCCTTCATGTGTGCAATTCGAACCTACTCCTCTATAACCCAACCCCCTGATATTTAAAATGAGTGGATTATGATCTGACATAAATCATGGTGCAATGTGAATAGAGCAATCCCGTACCAAAGAGGAAGAAACCATAAAGTAGTCAAGTCTTACCATAGAGAGATGGGGAGATGAAAAAAATAATCCCTCTTGTTTGGGTTTTAATTCAGCCCATACATCATGTAAACCATGAGTATACATTAAGTTTTGTATAGCCAAATATACTTTTGGTTTCCTGCCTCTATAGTTCCACTGGTCACTCATTTTCCATATGCTAGGCAAGCTGATATTTAGATCGCCGCAGAGAATTATTGGAATAGGCCAATGTGCTAGTTCTCCATTTACCCAATTAATTATCCTGTGATCACCGAAATTGCTCCTGTAAGTGGAGCATATAGTGAAGACAAGATTAGGGGGTAAAGTGCATCCTGCAATCACCCATCTCCCAAGGGAATCAGATTATACTCTATTAATTTTTATAGCAAGTTTTTTCTGTGCCATAATCCCAACTCCTTTAACCTGTGCACCTTGAGAGGTTCCCCCAATTACTTTGTACCCAAGGGAGTTCAGTAGGTGTTTCTGTGCTCCTCAATGTGCGTCTCCTGGAGACAAATGATGTCGGCTCCCAGTGAGCGTAACCCCTGTGCTACTTTTTGCCTCTTTGTGGCATCATTTAGGGCACAGATGTTTACAGATGCAATTCTGAGATTATTCATCGTACTCATTTTAGATTCTGGGTTGACTGAGCTTGTCTAAAAACCATTCAAAGTATTAAAATGATAGCTCTAAAGACAATTAGAAAACCTCTAAATAGCCCAACATAGATTTCAACAGCAGACCAAAACATAGAAAAGATCATACTTTTGCAATCGACAAAGAAGTGAATTTTCCTTTTCCACCAACCACACAGTTTTTTTGTCTTAATTTCCCCCATTTTATCCCCCTTTTTCTCACACTCTCTTTTTTTTTCTTGCTTCCCCCTTCCTGTCCTAATTTTCTCCTTGCTCCCTGCTTCCTCTCTGTTAACTGTACTAAGTCTCCCATGCCCCATTCCAGAAAAACACCCCATTTCATCCCACTTCACTCCTTTTGTCCCACCTTCCCTCCCTTGCCCCCCCATACTTAGTACAATCAAGAAAGCCCTGAATGATGGTGAGCATATGTGAATTCCAACCACCAGGCAATGTAAATCTTTACTGCCAGTCAGCATGTTTCTAAAGGGCTAGCCAGCCTACGTACAATGTGTAGAATGCCTTGCACAAAATGACTAACATATATGAGGTACCCTTTTTTTCTGGAAAAGGGGGAGGGGTGTAGCAGAATGCCTTGACCTTGCAACATAAACATGAATTAGTAAGTGAATGTGAAGAGAGAAAAAAAGGAATATAGGAAATATAAGAAAAAGGAAATAGCAAATAATGGAACTACGACCACTATGCGGCACGTTGGCCTAGATAATAGACCCAGCTTAGTTAGGCCCTATTTTCCCATTGATGTCCTTCTGATGTTCTCCAGTTTTAATTTCAGACATGAAGACCGGAGTGGATCCATCAAATATAACTTTCAGTCTAGCTGGATTCATTAGGTACACCTGGGCACCTTGCTGTTGAAAAAGAGATATCAATTGTCGGAGTCACCACCTCCGCTCCACAGTTGCGTGGCAGAAATCAGGCTTGACGAAAAACTTTACTCCATCAACTTCTTTCTGGAAATTTGGTCTAGCCTGATCATAAACTATCTGTCTAAGGAGAAAGTTCCCAAACAAGACTAAAAAGACGCTGGGTTTCTCGCTGCCAAAGCTACTGCCATCTATCCTCTGCTTTAGATTGAAGGGGAAGCGATGTGCCCTTTGAACCTCATGGTCCCAGTTCCAGTTGGCCTGCTCAGGGAAAGCATCTCAAAGAAGTCTGACAATATACCGTCTTGGGTCGTCTCCTTCCAGTCCTTCGGGGATCCCCAGAAGGCGAAGATTCCTCCATCGTTGTCTATTTTCTTGTTCCTCCATCTTTGCCATTAGGTCTGTTAGGCATGCCGCATGGGAGGCACCTTGATCTGTTATGGTGGCAACTTTGGTCTCTAAATTCTCTGTGCGTCCTTCAACCATTGTAACCCGTACACCGATATCTGTACAGATGTTGTTAAGCTTCCTTATGCCCCCTTGAAGCTTTTTGGAGGTCCCTTTAGCCATACGATTGTCAGATCGGACATCCTCTTGAAATTGCTTTACTGTACTCAATATAGAGGTAAAAGAGGATTCTGCCGAAAGTTCTGATGTGATTTTAGAGGCTTCTTCACCGAGGGGAGAAGAGGTTAGAGATCTGAGTAGTCCCTTTTGAACTAACTTCGCCTTTTACTACGTGATTTCTACTTCTGCTGGATGCTTCCCGTGGTAATCGAAGGATCAGATTCATTGTCATTTGAGACACTACCTTCACTAGAACTGAATATTTTATTCTCTGTGCCGGACATGGAGCTATTGGATACAGAATAGAAATATTCACCAGCGGGGTCTGGAGTCTGAGGGGCCAAGGACCCAAGGTTATCTTCTAGGCCTAAATTAGATTCCTCTCCCCTGCCAGTCTGGGCCCATTTCAGCCATGACAGCAGCAGCCGCTGAGGCTTAGGCAAGTGGTTCTGAGACCGGAGCTGGAGACGTTGTAATTGCCGGCCTGAAATTGCCAAAAGCATTGCTTTTTCTCAGTGCAGGGGATGCAAAGTTGTCAATGCCGTTATTATCTTTCATTTGCCTACCCTATTACTTGGGTAGGTCCCTTAGTGTTGTGACCCCCCTGTCTGTGCTGCTGTGGAAGTATCCATCTGGGAAGCGTCCACCTGCCCTGGGGCCACTTCCACTTGGCTCAGCATTGATGGATTATTAGGATCGATCACTGGTAGCGAGGTAATTTCCGGCATTATTGAGGGTGTCTTAACTGTGGGGAAATGTTTGCTGATGGAGGGCGATAAACCCAATCCTCCCAAAGGTTCCCTTTTACCTTTAGGGAGGGGATCCGTCTTTTCCGCATCTCCTTGTGTCAGGGCCATTTTAGTTTAGAGGTTCCTCTGCCCCCAGGTAGACATGCTCCACTTGCACTGATGTCTTTGCTTTTGCTTCCGCGGCGCCAATCCTGCAGATTTTGCTAGTTCCGCTATCTCTGCTGCAACTGAGTCAACCAGAGCTGTACAGCCCGAGGCCATCCGCCGTGATCAGTGCTGTCTCTGCGAAGCGGCAAATCAACCAGACCATGACTCATACTTCAGACTTCCTTCTGCACGGCACCCGCTCCGATACTCCGCGTACCTTGTTTTTGGACATCAGTGATATAGAGATATAGGTGAGTCAGCCGACTACCGATGTTTTCCTGCGCGTGGCGTGGCGATTGGAGAGATTGGAACTCACACTAGAGCCATCGTGTGCCAAACCATCCTTGCTTCTAACTCTTTTTTATTGAACACCCCGTTAAATCTCATATACTCAACCCTTACAATTAATTTCAGATTATTCCAAATGTGGCTGAGACTTGAGACAAAATAGGATCTTTTATTATCAATCAATCAGGATTTAGAAAGCACAGCTAATCACTCGATAGGGTATCCAGGTGCTTTCAGTCCCCGGAGGCTTAATTAAACAGACAGGTCATGAGGACCATTCAGAATTCCAGAAGTGAGGTGATGGTCCGAAGGGTGTGGGGAGGCTGTTCCAAGTCTTTTCTGCAATGTGGGAGAAAGAGGGGTCCTCCAATTCTGCTTCTAGATTGTACTATTTAATATCAAACCCTCCCCCCAGAATATTGTGGTAGAAGAATATTGAGGACAGGATATTGAAGGACAAACTATCGAAGAGTAAGTGCATGTAGGAATGTTTAGATTTAAAATTCTAACTCCAAATCTATGTGCCTTGATTTATTTACATGTCGATATTGTTTTTCAATATTTTGTCCTCAATATTGTGTCCCATCGATATTTTAGGGTTGATGTTCAGGGTGCACACCACTAATATACTGTTCTCACGAGACTCTGAATACATTCTCAATGATACCTACCTAGAAGATATTCTTTTGAAAAGGACTGGGCGTCCTGGACTCTGAGGTTTGTTATGTTGGATCACTCTGGATAAATATTTAGGAACTTAGGGCCATATGTATGAAAATGCCCATTTGCGATTCTCAAATAGCAATTTTTTGCAAATCGCTATTTGAGAATCGCAAAACCCTATGTATGTAGGATTAGCAAATAATTTTGCGAATCCTACATATTCCTTAATTGTGAATCGCAAATTGTGATTCGCAATTAAGGAATACCGCCCTAGAGGCCCATAGGAATGAATGAATGGAAAGACATTCTCAATTTGAGATTCCCAATTAGAGAATCGCCAATTGCGAATGCAATTTCAAGGGTGCCAGGGTGTCAAAAGGACACCCTGTTGCACCCCTGAAATGGGCATGCGTGCAGATGTGGCGCACATACATGCCCTAAGGGCATGTATGTTAGTCACATAGCACTTTGAAAAATGCAGATAAGTGCATTTTTCAAAGAAATCGCAAATTACCATCAACTTGAAGTTAGTGATAATTTGCGATTCCTTAAGTCCAAATAGCACTTTTTTGGTGCTTCTTACATTGCATTTAAGGAATTGCAAAATTTGCGATTCTTTATTTTGCACGCAGATTTGCCTCATACATACCATTTGGCAAAATTGCGATCACAAACGCAATTTTGCTTGATACATATGGCCCATAATGGCTTGTGTGTATGTCTCACACTCTCAAAATACGCCTCTTTTCATTGAGAGCAAGTGTAAGGATGTGTTGTGTGTTCCTTTTGATATAGATTTATTTTTTTAGGTACTTGTTTTCTTTATCTTTGTTAGTTGTTTGATCACTGTTTTAGGAGCACTTGCTGTTTATATAATGCTTTACTTGACACCACTAAAGGTCTGATGAGAAGATCATCAAACGCAGTATTTTAAGTAGTTTATTAAGTACCAACACATCTGGTTGTCTAGATTAAACTCTTCTATTGTAAGCCTCCTCCTTGATTTAGCAATGGAATCTTACAGCTGTCGGGTTCTCTTCCGATACAAAGAGGAGGCTGCATATTTAGCGTGCAGTTGATGGAGCAGAATTCAGATAAGCACTGAATGCCTACATTGGTCTTGGTTTACAACTTTACCCTTGTACTTTAGGTATAAATGTACACACCTCTTTTTGTTTGTTTGCCCATTACAGAAAAGGTACAATGTGTATGTAGACTATCCCTGTCTGCAGTAATTTTCATGTATCGCTAACT
Organism: Lissotriton helveticus; assembly: GCF_964261635.1. Taxonomy (NCBI): domain Eukaryota; kingdom Metazoa; phylum Chordata; class Amphibia; order Caudata; family Salamandridae; genus Lissotriton; species Lissotriton helveticus. Next base: position 268,935,302 of record NC_136059.1, read on the forward strand.
TTAGTGAACAAAATTTACTGTCACTAGTTTGCTGTCGGTAAGTCTAGTTGCACTCAAAAACATCACATTTCAGCACTAAATAATTCATAAATTCTTCATCCTGATTTGGCAGTGCCATTTCCTCATTGAGTACTCAAATCACAAATTTCTGAGTGCATCTAAATTGAACACAGGTATGAAAATAAATGAGAAAGCCAAGTCATTTAGTCTTGCAAATGAGATCTACAGTATGAAGGAATTCCTGCTGCTGATGGAAATATACTGTTAGGGGTAGGTTCACAAGGAAACTATTTTCCCTGTGTAGAAGAGAGTAAATTGTGTTTCTGGTAATCTGTGTTATATTTCAGTATGCAGGATTTCCAATTCAGTATATAGATTTTGCAGTATGTATATTTTCTATTGAATGCGTTTATGTCCTTTGTGTGCGTAGTCCTCTAAAATTACTACAGTAGCTACTTTCCAGGAAGGCTTCTGGTATTCTCTTAGTACTTTCTTAAAAATCTAACATCATGTTTCACAAAGGCAGTACTCTGAGGAACTGTTTCAGGAACAGACGAAAACAAGAATTATTTTTCATAGCATGAATAAACAATTGTCTTCCGCCATTTTATCAAGTGCTTAATGTAAATCTGTGGTATCGCTTAGTCAGGCTAAAATAAGTGATTTTAGGTTGAGTGTGTATGGGGACAAACAACATATAAAATATGAGCCTAGCAGTAGATAAGCACAAGCTTACTAGAAGCCCAATTACACAGAAATTTCAGAGGGACAAAATTAAACAAGCATTGGCAATGCCCAAAGTCCCGGTTTCAGAATGAAAGTGCCTCACATGTTACTGATGGTGTTAAGCACTCAAAAGTTCGTTATATACGCACTCTTTCACTCATCTTTGCAATCATTTATGCATTCAACGATCCAATGACTAATTCTTGCATTCACCCCTGACACAATTGCAATAAAAAATTTAACTATGTCAAATACGACAATCCATTATATAACAACAAATAATGAATACAAAAAAAATACTTAATTCAATACATATAGTATAAAAAAATAATAATATAAACAAATTGAACTTGAAAAATGTATACAAAATATATATTAAGCATTATATCTGAAGAACTTGTTAGCATCCACCATATAAAGTAATTACTGGTAACAAAAACTAATCAGACTAAATGAACACTAATAAAAATAACTGTAAAACAAACAAACGATGAAAAGTATTTAATTATTCAAATACAATATAAAAAGTGCAGCAAAGGTCAAAACTTACCATACCAAAAGATTAAAGGTGCAAAACAAGGACACTCAGCTGAATTGCAAACAGAAAACCGAAAATAGAATACCTCTGTCAACCAGAAACCCAGTTTCTAACAAATGTCTTATGTGTCCCTGAAAGTTCAACCTCAGGAAGCTGGATGAATACACAGCTGTGTGGAAAGCAAGCACATTTTGTGGAAGCACATTAATTCTCCCAATCCAAACATGTACTCATGGCCTCCAATTCCAACAAGTTGGCAGGCCCAAATCCCCTCTCTAGTGATGCTCAACTAATTGTCTGGCAACAGCTGTACTGTCAAGCCAGACCATAAAAACCATTTACGCACGTATCTTCATTACGCAAGCTGCTAGATTTATGAGTGTAAATTCTTATGCAGTCTTGGAAAGCTGTGATTGTCAAAGTTTGTCAGGAGTAGTACCAGAATTTCTTTACATTCATTAAAAAATCAAATTTTTTCTAAATTTAAAAGTAAACCTACAAACGTAAATGCACAGATGTGAATCAATCTACAAGTTAGCAAACGCAGAATTTTGCTTTGATGTATCGTTGTAACTACACCACAGCAACATTCCTAAAACACCAACCCCCAGATTCATCATTGTCCTCTTTTGCGAGTCCTTAATAGCGATTATTAAGGAATCACTATTAAAGACCCGCAAAACGGGATGCATGTAGAAATCGCAATTAATTTTGCGATTTCTACTGCTTCCTTATTTGCGATTATCTAATTGCTAATCGCAAATAAGGAATGGCATTCCCATTCATTCCTATGGGCCCGAAGGCCCATAGGAATGAATGGGAAGTCATTTCTTATTTGCGATTAGCAATTTGCTAATCGCAAATAAGGAAGCGATTTCAAGGGTGCCAGTGTGTCCAAAGGACACCCTGTAGCACCCCTGAAATGCAAATGTACACAGGTGTTGCGCACACACATGTCCAAAGGACATGTGTGTGTGTCACATACAACTTAGAAAAATGCACTAAAATGCATTTTTCTACGTTTTCGCTATTTACCATGAAGTTACACTTCGCGGTAAATAGCGGCCCCATATTGCGAATTCGCAATTTTAAAAAGGTTCATGAATAGCATTTAAGGAATTTCTAATTGAGATTCCTTAAATGCGATTCTTCGCAATTTAGCGAGTTCTGTAATTGCGATTTTTGTATTTGGGATGATGAATCCCAAATGCAAAAATAGCGCTCGCAAAGGGCCGGATTTTCAGAATCTGGCCCTTTGCGAGCCGATTTCACTTTGATGAATCTGGCCGCAAAACACTATAAACACCACAGGAGACATTTCAGCAAATCCCAGTAACTTTTAGAACACGAAGTAGATATAAAATTCATGGCTGGAACAGTGTCTAGATGAGAACGTCCGCTGTCAAAGTGAAAGATAGAATAAGGTGACCTTACTGATTAGTCACACCTTTATTATAGATCGATCCTTTTAGGAGACAGGTTTGGATTGATGGCCTTTATAACGGTGAAATTAAGTGGTTACAGGTAACACTTTTAATCATGGAAAGAAAATCAAACGCATGAACTTGAACTCAGTATACGACCTACCAGATTAGGTTGTAAGCAGAATTGTACAACTATCCGAATTTAGAAAAAAACAGTGTCTGAGCTGTAAAGGTAAATTTCCCATGGTCAACCTTTCTAGAATGAGGTGGCCGAGATAGGGAATACAGAACTTGGAATGTAACATCTGCATTTATATGGTAGTTATTAATCAATGTGCTAAGTGCCAGGTTATGCTTATTTGTTGTTTATTCATTTTTCTTTCTTAATTTTTATGACACAGCACTTAATGTTTAATGAATGCTAAATGTATTAGTGTTATAACATGAAGGTATATGGTAGGTACAGTGTGAAGGATTTGGAAATGGTACAGATTAGAAGTATAATTAGAACGTTTAAATGTTGAGCGCTCCATTGAAGACAACGGAAATCTCTGTGCTCTAATGGCTGGTAGAAGCCCGGAGCATCAGCATTCCAATGTTTGTTTCACTGCTGTAGCTGTGCATAAAGGCCTCTGGGGCCCCAAGGGGGCGTCCAACCCCCTCAGGCTCAGTGAGGCCATTGTTTGACTATTTAGAACATTCTGTCTTCTAGTCGCAGAATGATATAATAGCCTTAGAGCCCTCCATAGTGGACTCTACTGGCAATTTAAGGCTCGCTCCTTATTAAAGACCCGGACCGGAGGTGAGGCCCTTTAACTCTGGAGAAGGACTTTAATGGCTGGTAGAGCCCGCTATATCGGTCTCTAAGCCTATATATATATGTATGTTATGAAGTAGTAATTTCTTGCACTTTTTATATAACCACAGCAGAACTATACCACGATAGTTAGTGGCCAAATAATGGTCTATGACTTGAAAGCCAGCCCTTGAAAGCATGCCCTCTAATGTAAAAAGTGCACAAAAAGTGCAGATAGAAACCAAAATTCTGCTTATCAAACCCTCTCATACAGATGCAAAACATGTTGAAATTATGATAAAATACGATGCAAAAGCCTACTGTTAGGATTTCTCCTTGAAAGATATGAAGTGAGAAAGACGATATACATATATAATTGCTAAGGTCCAGCAACAGCCTAGTGGGCGGCTCTTGAGAGAAAAACCAAGAGAACATCAACATGTTCTTGTTTCAGTTCAAGCACTTGCATCAGTCAAGAGATGTATTATTTGCAACCATGTTGGTTCTGATTTTGCATTCAGGATTTGATACTGGCTGACAACTACAAAAGGAGTTATACACCAAGCCAAATGTTTTAGAGTATTAAAAATGTTGTTATGCTTTGAAGCAGCACCGTGGAAAAAGAGCTACCGAGTTATAAGTGGATTTGCTCTATTTTCTGGAGCCCAAATGTGTCATCTGTAAATAGTTCCACGACATAAGATAAACAGGTAGGGCTGTCTTGTGAAAAAGAATTCCAAAATGAACAAATTTTTTATTTGTAAAATGGGCATCTCAGTGACCTATCCTGAATGTGAGATCCTCGCATTCTCTGGACAGCTTTATATGGTTATTTTCCTGATTGTGACCTTCATATAGGTTTTCATTCTCCTGCCAGGAGGATCTCCAAACCAAATCAAAACAGAGCGTGACTGCCTTGGTTAGGCTTGCAGGGTATTACGGTTCAGAAAACTGTAAGAGCTGGAAAACAAGAGGGAGAGGAGGCAAGATGGCCGCTGACAGGCTGTAGCACTCTGTCGCAAATCTCTCTCGCTCCTTTCTGATTCAGGATGGCGAGTTAAAGAGAATGTTGTTGCTCCCTACACTACGGAAATTCCCCGCTGCAGTGTGGCAACAGGATTGTGTCTCGATGCGGTGGTTATTGCACCCTGTAGCTCTGTTTGTTGCACTAGTCCGGCACAGCCTCGTAAGAATAGCAGGGCTGCTTCAGCGACAGAGAGCTGGGCAAAGGATTGTGCAGAGGGGTCCGGAGCAGCTAAAGCAGTGGTTCCCAAACTTTTTTAACCCATGGCTCCCTTGGCTTATTGATTGTTGGCCGCGGCTCCCTATTATTATGTGACATTTTTTAGTGACCAGGCAGAGGCCCTTCAGGAGTGATGCAGAGTTTATTTATTTATTTATTTATTCAAAGTTTTATATAGCGCAAACAAGATCCTTACAGATATCAGAGCGCTTCACAAAGACAGGGTAGGGGCAGTAGGAGTGAACAGAGATAATGGGAGCAGTATAGTAGTCACTAACATGGTAGGATAATAGTAAACATACATAAAACATATCAATATACAATCAGGTAAACAAGTAATATAAGACGGTACAAGTCATTGATCCCACTACAGAGGTGTTCATGTGCACCTTGGGTGTGTGGATGGCTTGTACCAAAGTCTTAGTGTAGCGAGAACACTGTATTATGAGGAGTTTTTGCGCAGTAACCACCTACAAAGTGTAGATGGGGTTTATTTGCCCTACAACACTGTCGTAAGTGAATAAGATGCTTAACTAAAGAGTAACCTTCCCCAAAAGAACAGTAAGTGTGTCTTATCTTGTTAGCTGGCTGGTTTAGGTAGGCACTTCTTCAATATACTCGCTTCTGTTTGTCCGTAACCACTGTCCCATAATGCATATTTAATATGGGAGGCTGTATCCACACATTATAATCATTCAATTCACTTTGTCTAGGATGCGGGACCAAGTAAAAAAAACTGTATTTGTTAATGTACACAACCTTGCCAGAGGAAAGTAATTATTTTTTTTGATTTGTGGAAAATACCGACTGCATAATGTGAATTCACTGGCTTAATCATAACAGCGCCCACCTAAGTATAACATGTATTAACTTATTTGCCCTCAAGCAGTTCAATACCAAGTTAATTCATTAAGGATAGCCACATGATTGGTTCTTTAAGTGTTATTTGCAGAACAGTATCCCGCTACTATATAAGCAACGTAGAAGGTGGACCAGAGATACCCAACCAGCAGATGACGACTTTTAGCTATACCAACACCATTATTGAGAGATGGAGGCACTGATCTAGCTGCTGTGTACAGGTAACATGGAAGAAACTGCGTGTCTATGTTCAGGAGGGCACAAGCTGGGGAAATTATTAGGCAAGAAGAAAAAGCAGTGGTTTAGCCATTCTCTCTGCTGCCATCAAATGGTCTGGGCCAGACAACTGAGTGAAACAGGACCAGAACATGGGCTCCTGCCATTTAGAAGTTTTAACACCCTTACTGAGGCCGTCTAAAAAATCCAGGTTTGCTGAAAATAATAGGAGGTGCAGAGGCATAAACTGTTTTTCCTCAGTTCAGGCAGACTGGTCTCCAGAAGGCTTTTTAGGTCCAGCCTCGGCAGCACGCATGCGCTGTTTGCAAGACCTGTTGTTATCACCTCTATCAGCTTTTGGCATGCCTATGAATTGCCATTTGTTCGCTGTTGTGCCATTTAGAAATACTGGGTTTTTATTGGTGCATTCGGTCTGATTCTCCCGCCTTTGTATGCTTGGGTCACGCCCAGTCGATTTCACTAATTGTTTGCCTGCATTGGCTATCCCAATACGTCTGCGGTTCCTCCTGGTTATCCTGATCTGAATTTTGTTTGGTAGGCTATCATCATTTTAGGCTTTCAGGCCGTTTGACGAAGCAATGCTCTGTTCCGCACCTGCAAAGTAGCAATTTCTATATGGTAGCTGTTGAGCTATGCCAATAACTCACAAAAAAAAAAAAGGGTGAAACCTATTGTATTTCTAATGCTCGTTTCTTCTTCATTCCACCTCACTGGACTGCACTGACCAGGTTGACTCCCTTGTGCTCTCCACAACAAAGGAGAGCGCCCCAATGAGGATTCAAGACACGGCTCCAGTTCTACCTTTTGTGAACTAGAACTAGATGGGAACCGGATTGTATTGTAAGCGATGATCTTATTGGTGCTTTCCTTTGTATATTTGTATTACTACTTTAGATTCTACAACTCGTATGCATTGTAGGCAACCGACGCAAGTAACTTCCCCTATTCGGACCAGTGTGTCAGTCTGTTAAGACTAAACCCCTTAGTGCTTCCGTTTTTGCTTGACCTCTTCTGCCTTGCCCTACTCTAAATCTGCGATAATAGTTGTACTCCTGTGGAAGCCATCCGTATAAGTGAGATTCACCTTCTGTGCAATCTCGCGTCACCTAAATATTTCGCCAGTATTGTCACACTCCACAACAGTACATAGTTCGGCTCCCTGGAGTGAAACAACGCGGTTCGTCTCAGCACCACCATAATTAGTGTAACTGGATGGAGGAACAGGCTTGTGTCTGAGCACCAGGTGAAGCTGGAGTAGTGGAAATTGGGGTGCGTCTTCATAGAAACAACTGTTGATGCAGGTCAGATCTTAAGTGGAAGCGATTTGTTGAAGCCCCTCTTCTGCTACCACATACTGATCTTGCAGCTAAATGGCAAAGCTATGGGGTGTGGTCCTATGAGCTCAGACAAGAAAATCTTTTGCCTAAAGTTGTCCTGTGAGATCCCTGGATGACCTCTGTCATTTGATGCAGGTAGCCCCACATCTAGCGCAGGAAGGAGTAACTGACTGTCCATGTAATTGCTCCTGTACCTCGTTAAGATTGTGGAGAAACTAGGTGTATCAGCTTTAGAAGCTCTTTCAGGTTTTTTCAGCTCGGCAGAAGTGCTGTGTGCGATGTACTGTACGATCGTAGAAGGCTGGTTGACAGGGACCGCTGGTGGTGGTAGGTTGCCTCCGGTGCGTGGTTTGCTGAAATGTGTATCTGACACTGCTCTCAATGGAGACACTTCTTGACAGTTGGGAAACTGGAAACTCTAGCCTTTTCTACTCTAAACTTAAACAATCACTTCGTCATGTACTGGAGAGTTCTATGTAGTTAGTTCCCTGTAATGAATGTAAGGTCCTTGGACAACCTTCCCCAAATGTCCAGGGCCAGGCCGACTAAAACAGTTGGTCTCTGGTCCGTATCCGCTTGTTAGTTGAGCATCTGGTGTTAATCAGTCGTTGGCTGCCTTCTCTCACTCGCTGAGACATGTCTGTCCTTAATCCCTCAAAGTCTGAGCTTCTCATCACTAGGGGTGTCGCTCCTTTTGAGTTCTTGCATCAGGGCACTAGGCTCCACAGAGGCCATGTATTCTCTACGTTGCTGCCAATCTTTAGATACTCGGGTCGCCGTGGTATCTAGAGCCTGCTTTCTCCAAATGAAGAGCTCTTGCTTACATTGACACTCCAGAATCTGGTTATTAACCTCATCCAGTCTGTTAGCCAGTGGCAACACCTTGTATTTGGCAGCCATGAAAAGCTCTAATGCAAGCTCGCGGGGTTGGCCACGTCTCTTATCTCATGTTAAGTTGTTTCTTGTCAGATGACTGCAGCGAGTTCCTTGAAAAGGTGCTTAGGTGTTAAGTTGTAGAGCCGCTCTGCCCTGGCATGCACCTGGCACAAGTTACATTGAATAGAGTACCACTCAGAGAAAGCAGCGGAAGGAGCAACCGCAGGCAAACACTCGGATGGTATCCCAGTACTCCGCATCTATTAGCGCATTCAAAGGGCCCTTAGGAGCTCACAATGTTAAAAGCTGCTCTGTGCTTGACGTCTTCTAATCCAGTGCCTCAGCTGACTCGTGATCAGGATTGGCCACAATGCTTGGCAGCGATACAAACCACTAAACAGTTTTTCGAATGTATTGCGCAACAGTCTTAATTCCAACACCCAGCATAGCATGCTGCCACCCTTGAGGTTTGGGGAAAGTACAGGGAGGTGCGTTTTCAGATGTCTCAGCATGCTGGGAATTACAGGGTGTTTCTGCTGGGTGCCACTGGGTAGCCCTGGAAGGTAAACAGTCTGACGCAAGGATGTCAGAGCCACACGTGGGGGCCATGCAGCAGCTTCTGGCACAGTGGGGCCTGGACCTTTTCTGTTGAAGTGGTTCATCGCGACTGTGGTGGCCAGAGCTTTGGTACCACATGCCCATAGAAACCTCTGACTATTAAAAACATCATATGAAATAATGGAGTTGCGTGCCCAGGTCTCATGTACCTTTAAACATTATTCCACCAGCGACCACTGGCCAATGTGTCTGGAAAAGAGACTTGTCAAGCAAATAGAATTGGAGAACTGAAATGACTGCTGCAGAACACGTGCTAACCCATGACTTGCACCGAGTATGCATGCGACAACAAACCTTACCCCTTCAGCGGTTTCAGGCTTAGGACCACCATAGAAGGCACACAGCGTAGGCACTCTTCACCGGACTGTCCCACTGTAGCCACCCCAGTGCCCCAAATATACACTCGCCAACTCGGATCTAGAAGTGCATCCCGCTGGTCCCACTTCTAGCTGCCTCGCCAAGTGTTTGGAGACACGCAGGCCAGAGGCAAGCTGTGTAGGACAGCATTGAGGTAATCAGCACATGGACAGACTTCTGAGCTTTGCTTTCGGTGGAAGCTGCTACAAGCCGCATGTTGTAGGCGAGATTCAAATAACCCAAGCTAAAAAAAAACACTTCTTCCTTGAAGGGCAGACCTAGTACATGGGTTCTTAACATGCAGGCTTTCTGGGGCAGGTCTCAGGCCAACTTACAGCACGCACAGGTCGCCGCTCGGCCATTCGGAGTCCTGTTTTGAACGAAAACAAGGCCTGCGCGGCGGTGAAACTGCACCCAGGCCTTTGTCTGCTGCGCCCGCAGGCGGCTCCGAGGAGGCTGGGCTGGAACAGCTGCCAACACAACTTGGCGCAGGCCCTCAACGGCTCATGGCTCCGTCGACGCAGGGGGATGGTAGCCAGGTTATGGTACGCACCCTGTGCAGCATGTAGGGCTCTGTGGCAGGAGGGTTACAGGCAGGTCTTTAAGTGGGCCCGGTCTCAGACCCGGCAGTAATTAAAAACTGCCATTGAAACGGGTCGCTACCTGTCCCTATTTCAACGATTTAGTCCCTGTTCATATTTCACATATTCTTCTTTATCTTACATTCCCTAAGAGTGTTGGCTATTTACAGGATTATGTTTATGTATTTTTTTGTGTGTAACATTACAGTTGTAAAGTGCATACTATTAAACTTTGCCGACAGTAGTGAGCTCTGAGTTGCCCTGTATTCCAATTAAAACTGTGATTTTGTGGGAAAAGTATGTCGAGCTACACAGTTGTCAAAATACTGGTAAGGCGAAAGTTCATCCTACTTAATTAAGCCCTGGTTACAGGGCCTCTATGGAAAACAGCACTTCTGCAAGGAGGGCAGGCCCCGAGGAAGTCCAGCTTTGTGAGGTACACCCCACCACCCATCAGATATGCACTTATTAACTGGCTAAGTTTCTAAGGCGTCTCTAGACCATCACAGTGTTCTAGACACTGCCTTAGTAAAATTGGCCTTATATAATTAAATAGTTAAATATAGCATAGCTGCTAAGTTTTCTGTAAACATAGGAGACATTTTGATGTTTTTAGGGTACTCCTTATGTGTGACACTACAAATGTGGGGAGACAACCTTTACAACGCAACTTTTACTACGCAGTGCCATTACGATGCAACTTTTACAACGCAAACCATTACAACGCATTGCGCTGGGGGGCGCTCTAGGATAGGGAATAGGTTTAATTTACTATCCAACACCTTCCCTACTATCCACGGGGACTGGAGTTGGAATAGTAAATTAAACAATTCACTATCCAGCACCCCAAAGCACTATGCGTTGTAACGGCATGCGTTGTGAAAACCGCGTTGTAAAGGCATGTGTTGTGAAAGCATGCGTTGTGATGTCATACATCCCAAATGTGCGACACTTTATAGTGAGTAGAATGAAGCAGTTATGTTAATTTAATTATATAAAGCCAGCTTTACTAAGGCAGTGTCTAGATCACTGTGATGGTCTAGAGACCCCTTAGAAACTCTGCAGGGCTCCTGAAGGGCCTCTGCCCGGTCACTATCCAATGCCTTTTTAGCATGCTCGATGCACATAGCAGCTATTGTGGAAGCATGTTCTTCCTATATACGGTGTACCCCTCTGCTAGTGCAAGAGATTAAAGACTGGGACTGAACGTGTTGAATGACAGTCACATCCTTCCCACGATACACATTTTGATCATCAGGAATGATTGGCTGCTGTGATGGGCCCTGGCATGTGCGGGTGGGCACCATTCTCCTGCACTTGCAGTGGCTCGGGGTCTCTGTTTAGGAGTACCTTAAGCTCCAGAGGGCAGATTTACAAGCCCCTTGCACCACTTTTGCATCACTTTTCCAATGTTAAACGTGAAGCAAAAGTGGCGCAAGGGGCTTGTAAATCTGCCCCCAAATGCTTTAGAAGGCGAGCCCCGAAAATAAATGGGCTTGTTTTGCCCCTGGATGTAGGCAGGCCTAAGGCCTGATTCAGAGCTGATCTTCAATGGAAGAAAGAATACCATCCAAAACCAGGGGGCAATAGGCCTTTGACACCAATCCCCACCATACAGTGAAAGAATGTTAATGGGTAACCCCGCATTCCCCCAGACTGAGCACTTCTACAGGAAACCAGAGGACTTGCCTCTAGCACACAGCTTCAAACTAGGCGCCAGACTGCTTGAGTGCAAGAGCACTTATCCGGCGCTCTGCAGTGACCAAGGCTGCAACTCAGGACTAGACCTCCGTCAAATATATTGACAAAATTGCGTGAGTGAGACCTTAATCTTCCCTCCTGTTTCAGACAGGAAACTTTTGATATCCTTCCCTTTCTTCTCTTTGTGCTTTAGACACTCTCTCAAAATTCGCTTCCCACCTTCCTCTCTTTTCTCTCTCCCTATCCTGTCCCATTATCCCCTGTTCACACCAGATTTCCACTCACCATAATCTTTCCACTCTGCTTTTCCTCGCATTTGGCTGCTGGCTTCTTAAGCAGGAAATGCGAGAAATCCATTTGGTTCTGACCTCTCAAAAACGAACGCTCTGCTGCCATCTGGTGGACAGAGGTTTTATGCTTTTGCTAAATAACTGCATTGTAAAGATGTTTGTTACCTTCAATTTATGACAAATGGGAAAATGTGAAACCTTTGAAGAGCGGCGCCCCTGGCTACTCTGGAGTGCGCACCAGGGCGCCGCGGCGCACATATTGGGAACCACTGAGCTAAAGGATCAGAATGACCCAGGAGCCGCTAAAGAACCAAGCAAGGATACGCTGGCCCTGAAGCCAGGGCAGCGTACTACTGAGACGGTGCTCAGGACACTCACGAAGAAACTGAATAACCAGCAGGGCAATGGCGGCAGCATCGCGGCCGCCTGTAGTAAAGACCCCGCCGGTGCTGGACGGAAAGCTGCATCAGCGGTAAAATCTGTGAAGGATGCGATTAAATCCAAAGAAAGCTCGCTCCGTCAGCCTACCTTAGCCGAGTCCTTCGCCGCAAAGCCACTGGAGAGGAGAGCACGGAAGCGGGAGCTGGTGAAGCCTGCCTCGAGGACGCTGAAAACCTGGTATCCAGGCAAAACGTGGATACAGTGTTGCAGGCACCACCTGGGGCAGACGTGAGTCAAGGGAAGTCGAGCGCAGACCTAACGGGCTCGGTCCGTGAAGATCACTCCAGCTAAGGCAGGAGACTCCACTGCAACCGAAACTGGCATCGATGCGGGGGTGATTGCTGGAACTTCAGTGGGAGGAGAGCAGGTCCTACCGGAGGATGACGTGAGTAGTCAGGAGCCGAGACCCCTACTAAATCCCTCAAAGCCCTCTGGGCCCAATTCACAGAACTAACTTAAGACAAAATCCTAAACTTACTACCATTTTGGTATTCACAGATGGCACTTACTCATTTTGGTATTCACAGAAGGCACTTACTCATTTTGGTATTCACAGAAGTTAGGAGTCCTAACTTTAGGATTTTTCTCAGTTTAGGAGTCCTAAAGTCCTAACTTTACTACTCCTAAACTGAGAAAAATCCTAACTTTAAAACTTTCGGTATTCACAGAAGCCATTTAGGAGTCGTAAAGTTAGGACTCCTAACTTCTGTGAATACCGAAATGAGTAAGTGCCTTCTGTGAATACCAAAATGAGTAAGTGCCTTCTGTGAATACCAAAATGGTAGTAAGTTTAAGATTTTGTCTTAAGTTAGTTCTGTGAATCCGGCCCGTTGATTTTAAAAATATGCTGCACTTTCAAGGGTTAGCACATGATAGAGGGGATATGGACTCACCTGATGGAAACTGTTTTTTCTCTTTGAATGATGACTCGGACTCGCTGTTCTCAAGCAAAGAGAGCTTATCTGGAGATTCGGACTCTGCAGACAGTTCATCTGTACAGAAGGCACCTCATAGGGCTGCCCAGCAGAAAGGGAGGACCAAATCAAAAACAAAAATGCCCGATAGTCCCTCTAACACCGGGACTGCCAGGAAGCTCGTCTGGGACTATTCAGCTACATCACAGCTGTACCAAGATAATGGCAGTATAAATAAACTGACGGGGCAGAACACACCAAAGAGTCCTCCTCAGCCCACCTCACTGGATCTTCTCTACACCACTCTAAAACAAATGCAGGGAGAAACCAGGACAGAGACTCGGAGGGCCAAGCAGGCAACTAAAAAGATACAAAGTTCCCTGAGGAAAATGAACAAACTGTATGAAGGCATGGCAGATAGGGTTGCCCACGTGGAGGAAAGAACAGGAAGATTGGAGGATGACGTTAGCAGATGGCAAACTTTCAAACAAGCAGAAGAGAAATCGGTTGAGAACGTCCAGTGGAAGCTGGAGGATTTTGACGGCCGCCAGAGGTGGAATAACATAAGGCTTTTGGGGGTGGCCAAAAGGGTTGAAGGGCAGGACGTCAGGTTAATCTTCTGAAGGGCGCTTTTCCCAAGATGGCCTCTTGGAACTAGGAGAACGAGGTACAAAGAGTTCACCGGTTCCCTCTGACTCAAAAGAAAAGCTATGGGGCAACTCAAGTTGAAAGGCCTAGGGCAATCTTGGTCTATGTGGGTAATTATCTTCTTAGACAAGAAGTCATGGAGAAGGCAAAGCCCGAATCTAGGCGCACATTTAACGGTATCTCATTCTTTGCCCCACCGGACTTCTGCCACGTTACCGTAGAAAGAAGGTGGAGGTTAAGGCAGTTGATAGCTCCTTTTCAGGGTCTTGGGTCTAAGGCTTATTTACTGTATCCTGCAAGGCTTAAGGTGATCACCAAAGGGCAAGTCAGAATGTTTTTCTCCGAGGTCAAAGCCCAACAGTATATGGATGAGCTGAAAAGACAGAAGGGGGGATGAGGTAGAGGGGCCTAGGGGTAGTCAACATTAGGGGGTTTCTCTGTTTGTTGTTGTTCACTTCAGGGGTTCTTGGGATTCATTCTTTTCCTTTTCTGTTATTAGGAATCTAAAGACATGGTTTGACATGGTATGATTTAGGGACACAACCGATCAGAATAACGGAAAGGGGGAAGGCTGGATCGCTGCGAGCCAAATGGTCACACATAGGTCATGACTGACATATTTGCCTGTAAGGGGGGTGGAGGGGGTCAGGGGGAGAGTCTCTTGGTTGGGGGGGGCTAGGGGTGGAGGGGGGAGGGGGCACATACAGTATAGCACAGCACGACATCCAAGGTTCTCTGATTCACTGGTCAAAAAGTTGGGACAGGTATTTGATGTATTCTAATGAGTGTACGGATTGCTTCGATTAATACCTGTGTGTTAGGTTCCACCTCAGAAGCCCGTACCACTGCGGGAACGTAGTATGGCCCAATCCGCTACCCCTGCCCACTTGCCGCTCACTGGAAACCTCACACTGAGCAAGCAGATGAACACCGGGAGAGGGTGGGACTAAAAAGGAAAGAAACAGGGGGGACAACTGCTGACCAGGATAACAACCTCCACTTCGCTGCACCTAAAGAATAAGGCACAACGTTACCACATAGGGAAATCCAGACTATGTACCCATCCCTCCTTTAACTATGACCATGCCGTTCACATACTAAATAACACAATAACTCCCTTACCGGGTTTTGGTGCACCGATGGTCCTGTGAAGGCGTCTTGACTGAGTTGTGGAAATATGAGGGGCCAGCACGAAGTAAACAAATCCCAAAACCCGTCTCCAATAAAAATGAGGGGGAAAAAGTCAAATAGCGACAGAAAAACTCCCCTTACTCAGTGTTTTCCAGTCTAAAACCAAGAACTATGAGGGCAGAAGGGGAAAAGACAAACACCAGGACTGCTGTCTCAGCTTCCGTGGAGAGAACGCTGAATGCACCCAAAACCGGCACAACGATGTTAACAGACTGCAAAAGATGCGGAAGTAGAGACGGGAGACAAAACATGAACGCACAGCCGCGCGTCAAGAACGGCAATCTCCACCACGTCTCTCACAATTAAGGGGTACTGGAGCCCCAGTATCCCCAAGAGTCTGGCAGTCCGCAAACTTTGGGAAATCCCAGTAACAGCAATCCAGAAAGGACACAGGAACACAAACTCGGGACCGAAAGGCAGGGAAGGGAAGGGAACAGGCAAAGGAGGAGAGGACTGTGCTCGCGAGCCCCTGAGCACACAAATCAGGAACCAAGCAAACGACCAGGAACCCAGGACCTGGAACCAAACATGGAAAGATACCAAGCACCAATACAGGGGTGTAACGAAACTAAATACCCTCCCCTGGTGAGTCATGTGATGGCGAAAGACATGGTCATAGAAAGGGGACAGGGGCCCGATCCTAACACTGTGGGCTCAATGATCACCTTAAAAGGCAACAAGTTATGGCCGTTCTGAGATCAATGTGATTAGATCTTGTCTACAGGAGATGCATATAGAGGGGACAAGGGGCTATTTGCTGGCACAACTGGGGTTTCCCTGCTTTCCCATACAAAACAGGGTGCCAAGACCAGGGGGGTTGCCACATTAGCTAAAAAAAACAATGTTATAGTTAAAAAAAGATTGAAGATCAATGGGGTAGATGGGTCCTCCTCGAATGCATAATAAATGGGGAAACCTTGACTATAGGGTCGGTGTATGGATCTACGGAGGATGACACGGATTTATTTGAGTTTCTGGATCTAGAACTAGCTTTATGGCCGGAGCCGATCATCCTGTGTGGGGATTTTAATATTAATGGGCTAGGTGGGCTGGGTACAAAAGCTGGGCATTGCTATCTTGGCCGTAAAAAAAAGACATGTCATGCAATAGTGAACTTGGCTCGGCATAATTCTTTAACTGATGTGTAGGCACGTCTGAATCCTGTAGATACTGGCAGTACATATTATTCAGCCCCGCACAAAGTTTGTGTGAGGTTGGATTATTTTTTCATTTCTAATTCCCTGTTGTCAAGAACCCAGATTGAGAAACTGCCCCAGATTATCTCAGACCACAATCCATTGGCATTAACACTAAATCTCACAAAAGTAGTCATGCGCGAAAGAATATGGACTTTTGAAAGAGGATTGCTTACGGATGAAAGTTATATAAAACATATAAATGACTGGATTGCAACTTTCTTGGAGATCAATAGAGAAAGTACCTCTTCTGGTGTCTCTTGGGATGCCTTTAAGGCAGGCATTCGTGGGGAGACGTTGAGCTTTAGCCTATATAAGAAAAAACAGGAAGAATCAAGATCAAAGAAACGTATTAAAGCCTTGGCGGATGCAGAGGAGGAGTTGAATGTAGCAATTCTGCAAAGGAACCCACTAGATCAAGCGCTACTCAAAATCGAAGCTACAAAAGCAGAGGCAATTGAGAGTATTGCCAGTAAGGCGGCAGCTAACTTCTTAATTAAGAAAGAGCAATGTCACAAACTAAGTGAGCGGGTGGGGCACACTCTGGCGATACATACAAGGCAGAAGGCAGCCTCAGGGGAAGTAAGGGAAATTTCAGATGGCAGAGGAGCTACAGTAACGGATTCTGGAGAGATCCGTGAGGTGTTTAGACAGTTTTATGCAGGATTATATAACAAGGATGTGCCAAGGGACTTAACAGTCATTCAGGAGTATCTCAGGGATATATCAGCTCCCTGGCTCTTTGAGGAAGATAGGGCGGCACTCGAATTACCTTTGACCTTTGATGAGATTACTACAGCATTAAACAGCCTTCCATCGGGTAAAGCGGCAGGTCCCTACCAGATCCCTATCGACTTCTACAAGGTCTTTCATGAGGTTGTACGCTTGGACTTGGTGGATACGATGCTGCAGGCACAAGGTGGAGTCTCCATACAGAACTCTTGGGCAGGAGCAGATATGGTGATAATATTAAAAAAGGGTAAAACGCCTTTAGAGCCAGAGTCCTGCAGACCTATAACCCTTATGAATCCATATGCAAAAATCTTCTCTAAAGCAATGGCTCTAAGACTTTGTAGAGTTATAGGGGAACTGGTTAGCCCTACCCAGCATGCCTTCATCCCAGGGAGGGGTACAACGCAACATATACGTAAAGTTATTACCCTCTTTGATGCAGTGGAAGTCTCAGGGGACCCTATGGCTGTCTTGTTGCTGGATGCAGAAAAAGCATTCAATAGGGTCTCCTGGGACTATCTCTGGATGGTTATGAGCGGAGAGGTATTGGGGAGGGGTACATCAGAGCAATCCAGGCTCTCTATAGAGCTCCCACAGCCCGACTCAGAATCAATAGAGGTTATAATACGTCTCTTCAGATAAAGCGGGGGACCCGTCAAGGATGCCCATGCTCGCCACTTCTTTTTGCATTGTACATTGACCCATTGATCCGTAAATTAGAATCGAATGACAGGATTCCGCCACTGAAAGTTCAAGGTCGAGATTTTAAAACTTTGGCATACGCAGACGACGTAGCTATCGTTACTCCAATGCCTGCCAGTTCTATAGTAGAGGAGGAGCTAGAAGATCAGGCATTCGGGCAGGCTTCAGGCTACGTGCTTAATGTGTCTAAAACCCAGATAATTAAGAACAGCAGGCCAGTTTGTAATGATGGGCGAGTGATTGATTCTGCTGTATATTTAGGGATTAGTATCTTTGGTTACAACAAGGAAGGGTTGCTGAACTGTTCCTAAGCGTGACTAAGGGAAGAACTAACTGGCGTGACCAGAGGTGTAAGTGTAACACCCAAGGGCATCCATTTTGTTGGATGGATTGGCCTCACACACCCCGAAGGATGTCATGCTTCATCATCGGCGGTTGCTCCTCGTCGGGGAGGCGGTGCAATCCCCGACGGGCTCACCTCAAAGAGGGGCTCTTTGGCGGAGATCTTTTTTCCAACAGCCTTATGGTGAGGTGTGGGTGTGTGGGCAGGGGGGTGTGTGTGGTAGTGAAACAGGGATAATTAAAATGTAGCTAAGGGTACCGGAATCAATTTTATTCTGGGGGTCCCTCGCTGCAAATAAAAACAGGGGGCTAGCTTACTAGGAGTCAACGAGCATAGTCAGGTGAACCTAGATGGGGCTAGTGGTGAAGACGGTCGACATGTTTCTCGCAGTGGGCAATAGTTACCCGCGATTCATCAGGACCTATAAAAGGTGATTAACAACATGCTGGTGTCATGTGTGAGTTTGTGTTTGTTTTACCTCTGTGGGGGTTGTCCTATGCCTATTTACCAAGAACTACCAGCCACCAGAGGGGTCGGCGGGAAAAGGCATCAAGGATGAGTCCATAGTTCAAAACTCTGATCACTTGTGCCTCTGCTGTACGACCTACCCTTCTCCGCCGAGGTCGTACAGCAGAGGCACAAGTGATCAGAGTTTTGAACTATGGACTCATCCTTGATGCCTTTTCCCGCCGACCCCTCTGGTGGCTGGTAGTTCTTGGTAAATAGGCATAGGACAACCCCCACAGAGGTAAAACAAACACAAACTCACACATGACACCAGCATGTTGTTAATCACCTTTTATAGGTCCTGATGAATCGCGGGTAACTATTGCCCACTGCGAGAAACATGTCGACCGTCTTCACCACTAGCCCCATCTAGGTTCACCTGACTATGCTCGTTGACTCCTAGTAAGCTAGCCCCCTGTTTTTATTTGCAGCGAGGGACCCCCAGAATAAAATTGATTCCGGTACCCTTAGCTACATTTTAATTATCCCTGTTTCACTACCACACACACCCCCCTGCCCACACACCCACACCTCACCATAAGGCTGTTGGAAAAAAGATCTCCGCCAAAGAGCCCCTCTTTGAGGTGAGCCCGTCGGGGATTGCACCGCCTCCCCGACGAGGAGCAACCGCCGATGATGAAGCATGACATCCTTCGGGGTGTGTGAGGCCAATCCATCCAACAAAATGGATGCCCTTGGGTGTTACACTTACACCTCTGGTCACGCCAGTTAGTTCTTCCCTTAGTCACGCTTAGGAACAGTTCAGCAACCCTTCCTTGTTGTAACCAGTGATACGGGCACACGCTGTGACTGGACCTTCCACTCCTCTGAGTGGTAAACGGTGTCCGCTGATCTATTGATCATTTCTCCTTCCTCCCTTGTTTTGATAAAAAGGGATTAGTATCTTGGCAGATCTTGATAATACTGTGAATAGAAATATTGAGTCTGTGGTTGCTAAAGTTAAAGGAGATCTTGAAAGGATGCATAACCTCCAGCTTCCGTTAGTTGGGCGCACAAACGTGGTAAAAATGATTATTTTAACCAAGTTCCTTTATTTATTCAGGGCAATTCCACTTTTTTTTAGGCCAAATTGCTTTTGGCATTGGAGCATTTAATTAATAGATTCATATGGGCACACAGTAAAACAAGGAGGGCGCTCCGCTATATGACTCTTCCTAGGGATAGGGGTGGCTGAGCGGTTCTGGATTTTAAAATATATTATTGGGCAGCAGCCCTCCAGTAAATGCAGGGGTTGCTAGGTGGAGCGGCGGTGGACCCAAAGGTTAAATCTGGGTCTACTGATACATACGTGATACTCATGGGCAAGGAAGTGGAGAACTGCTTTCTTAAGTACAGTGATCCCAGCTACTTTAAAAGAACGAGGTTTAAAACGCTGCTGCAGCTTATAAGATATGGGCATCCTTCTGTAAGAAATGTGGACTTGGTAGGTTCAGCGCATATACCCATATGGTCAGGAATGTCTCCCTGCCAGGGGAAATATTTGTGGACTCGGTCATGGCTGAATGGGGAAGGCGTGGAATTCAGAAACTGGGTAACTTGATGGGGACCAACGGGGTTCTCCAGTTCTCGGAATTGCAGGCTGGTTATGGTATTGTCAGAAGGAGCTTTTTAAAATATTTACAAGTTCAGAGTTTCTTTGCCAATAAGCGGGGAGGAACGACGGGTTTAGTAAAAATAAGATTTTGGATGTCATAGAGGGTGGGGTAGATTGCACTATCCGTAGGTTTTACTCAGAGCTCTCTCCAATTAAGGGTGATGACCTAGGAAAATACGGTAGTCCATTGGCAGAGAAACTAGGGATAGATCAGGACTGTTTGCAAGATTCACTGGAATTTGGACGGACTATTCAATGCTCTGCAGGGCTACAGGCCCAGCAGTATAAGAAGATATATTCCCTGTATTACACACCCGCAAGGATAGCTCAGTGGGGGGGAACCGTAGGTATTAGTTGTCCACGGTGTGATAGCTTAGAGGTAGATATAATCCATATTTTCGCCTCCTGCCCTCAGTAACACACATTGCATAGAGCCATTGCAACCTTCTTGGCTAGATCCTTAGGGATTAAGATCTCCCTTAAGCCGACTTGGATCATACTTGGGATAAGCGGTGAAACTGAACACTGCCCCTCATTTCACTTCCTATCTATGGCTATGTCGGTTCTACGAATGTGCATTGTGAAAGCGTGGTTAGATAAAGCACCTCCAACACTGCATCAGTGGTTAGCTAGGCTGCTTTCTGTGTATAATCTCGAGAAGGGGATCTACGCAAGGAAGTGTAAAAAGGGTAGATCTCTTGGTAATCGAGTCTGGGAACCCATCCTGAGGTGGAAGGAGAATGTATAACAGGTTTTGGGGGTTTTGTCCTTTTTTGTCTTTTTTCTCTCTCTTCCCTTCTGCTTGCTCCTTTATTTCCTTTTTAATCTTATTGTTATATAAGTTGTAACCTTTATGCTATGTGTGTACATCCCAGATGGTTGATTATGTTTCTATCTCAATGTAGGGAAATTGGATTCTTGCTGTGCTATAAAATAAAATCCAATAAAAATATTGAAAAAAAAAAAAGAGCTGGAAACCTAGAAAGCCGACAAGAAACTGCATGGGAAAATATTGGAAACAACATATTGCATCATGGACAAAGGAAATGCTTGCTTATTAGTTCTACTAGATGTATTGGAGGTCTTTGCTACCATTGACAGTGCCATTGAATTGTGGACATCGGCAGTTTACTTACATGCCTTATTAGACTTTTAATTTTTTTTATAGTAGTTCAGAAGAAAATCGTGTTCCTCCTGCATGATATGATTATCTTAGGTGTGATTTCCCCCCAATATATCCCCTATCTGTTTTGCTAGACTTAGACAGGAGTAACGTGCTTGTGCCTCCTCTTTAAACATGGTTAAATTGGCTTTGCCCTCCTTGACATATTTATCTTGCCCATAGGCCCGTGGAATATGTTGTAAAAAATTTACCCTGGGTCTGGAAGTTAATTGCCGTCTGTGGACTGAGGCACCTATTGTGCGACTCACAGAGCTGACCTATAAAACCTATCTTCAGGACTGCAATATGTAGGTTGAGTGCAGCAGCCTAAATATATGATGTCAAACCTTTCAAAATAACTATTTCTTACTTGTGGTAAACCCTGTTTTTAAATATTAATGTCATCCCTAATCACACATCTTTGCCCACATGGTAGGGCGGCTCATATTTTAAAGTGATACATGTGCGAAATTAAAGTTGGCATATTCCTTCAGCATCTAGAACCCCAAAATGTATTGACCCCAAAGTTATTTTCATTGGCAGGGCTGCATCTGGATTCTGGATAATGTCAAAGTACAGATTATAAACTGTATTTGAGTAGCTTGACTAGTTATTCAAAGTCTGTTTTCATATTTATTAAAATTCTAATTCCTTGGTAAAGTTTGATTTTATTAAATATGTGGGGGGAAAAACTTTTAGAAAGTTATAATTGTCCTGCTTGAGCCCCAGTTGCCTAGTTAGCATTAAACAGGGACAACTGGCCTGCCAGTGCCTCCCTGATAATGAGGTGTGAAAACTGCCCCTACAGCCATTGGGTGATGTATTTCTTCCCTTTCAGGTAGGACAGATGGGGTGGGCACAGGAACATCATAAACTTGAAAGGGACCAAAGTGAGGCCAAGCCTTTCGCATGCTGAAGCAAAGTGAGACCTGGAAGAAGGCAAGCCTTCTCCCCAGGCCCATATCAGCCAGGTTTACTTGACATAAAAGCTCTGCACAAAGGAGGAAGGGTCCCTCCAGCTTGGATTTTAGGCATAAGGAACTCTGTAGGATAGTTTGTAGAAGAGCAAACAGGAACTTAAAAAAAAGTAGATAGGTATTCCCCTTGGGAACATTCACCCCACGTGTTAGGGAATCCCTGCCCACTGGCTAGTGCACCCAGGAACTCTCCTCAGAAAACTTTCTGTACCTGCAGAAGAGGACTGGGCCCTGTCTGCTGTGAACTGAGAGGAGCATCTTCTGCCTCTTGGTCCCAGGGCAAAGAAGTAGACTACAGTGGTCAGTGGACTGACCTTCTGTGTGGCTACAGGGACACCTGGATTCCCAGTTTTACCCAGTCATTACTGGACCAACGCTGCACCATCCTCAAAACCTTTGCAGAATCAAGCCCTAAACTCCTAAAGGCCTCCCTGGGAGCCTTAGGTGAAGTGCTGAAGAAAAGGGGACTTACATCTGCAAAGTTTTAGGACATAGGAAACATTTTTGACTTCTAGTTGCTGGAGGACCAGGATCAACTATCAGCCCTAATTAGGCAACGGCACTATCTCGCTGGCTGAAGAAACTGGTTTGTCCCACTTAAAATTTCTCTGCAGTAGCAAATCTGTCTCAGTCGACTCATGGCAAGAAGGTATCCAACATCATGAAGCCTGCTCCTTTGTCCCAGTGAAAGAAACGATCCCCTATTGTAAAGACTAACTCCCTATGAGGAAATCTTGACAGATAGCCTCGCAGGAAGACTTTTTCCTCCATTTTGCAGACTTAGTCCCAAGGTGCAGTCCTTGAGTAGACTGTCTCACCTTGGGATCTATTGCGGTCAGACTCAAATAGCACCTAGGTGCCAGACTACCGCATCCATAAACTATCATTGACACTTATTGATTTTGGCACTATTTTAATTTAAAAAGTTTAAAACTCATATCTCTGGTTCCCCTTATTGGATTTTTGTCATTTTGGTTATTGAATTTAACTTTGTTTTTTAAATTAGAGCATGATTTGTATTTTGTGTTATAACTTCATTTCTGTTTCAGGAGTGCTTAAATACTTTACACATTGCCCTAAGTTAAGCCTGTCTCCACTGGCCAAATGGATAACAGGGGTTGAACTTAGTTTAGGTTAGTGACTTTTGGGGCTCACCATGGCAAATTAGTGCTAATTTTCCTTGAGGTGTACAACCACCCGCCCTAAGTGATAATTCACTTTCCCACAAGAGCCATTCATGGAAGATAACTCGGTGCTCGAAATCTTGGAAGTCAATATTTCTCTCAATTGCATTGACCGGTTGTTAAATCCCAGGAGTCCATATATGGTAAATTAAGATGCAGTGTATTCAGTATTTTAGGTGAAACAGGATAAAGCTTATTTTCAAGTTAGGAGTCTCAGGTTACAGGTAATGTAGGTATGAAGGAAGCTGCAGGAGGAGCAGCAACCTTGCTGCTAAGCCCACGCACTCTGACGTGCACTCAAACAGGCACATATCAGCATTCTAATTACAACACAGTCACTCTGGCTGAGCAGCAGGGTCCATAACACTTAGGGGAATATGCATGGCATAGAGATGAAGATACCACACACCTCCCTTTATGGAAAAAATAGAAAATATAAATCAAAATAAGACAGTAATACATAACATCCATAAAAATGAGAATGAAGCAAGGGTGTACAAATTCAATCACAAAATATATACAAATAAAAGGACCAGAGAAGGAAAAAAATATACAAGCTTAAGAATATGACCTGCCACAAGCAAAACATATGCCCCATATATGTAAATGCAAGCACAGTTTGGGATGAAATTCCCAACACCCGCAAAAGTAACGTCTGGAGACATGTAACAATTAGTATGGTTTTGGTTGCTACGCAGAAACCCCATCACCAGAAATGGAAAATAATGTTGAGTGTAACCCAGTACAAGTAAAAGCAAGGGTGGTTTGGGTGCAATGCAAATGCCAATCACCAGGAACTGCAAAAATAGATTGCGATGCACTAACCATACCCCAGCTCAATTAAAAGTCTGAAACTTGAGCGAAAAACACAACCCCCACAACAAGTAAAAGAAAGTATAATTCCCAGAAGGTGCAACACGCACACCCTTTATGGTCTACATCCAAGAATAGCACTCCACAATATGTTAACATGGTATTACCAATGCATGCAGGGAGCAATTCAACATAGCAAAATGAATATGCTAACTTGGCATTTCAAACACATGCAGTCAGCATAGCATAAATAATTAGGCATTAACTCACGCATAGCACTCAGAAATATGCAAACAAGGCATTACAAACAATTTCAAAATGGTGTAGATCTAGCAATATCAAGAAATGTTAACACCTAGTTCCTTGTTGTAGTAAATATTGAACAGCAGCAGACATATACTGGTATGACAGTATGATTTCAACACCTTTCTTAAATAATCTAGATATCCTCACGGCAACAACTTGAGATATGGGTATCACAGCCTTGATACTTGACAGGAAGAGTTTCAAATGCAGTGAAAAAGGACATTCCAAATAAGTATTCAAAGCTGAGCCCATCAGGCGTGAGTGAGTGTTCTGAACTCTTGCCAAAGGTTACCAGTTGCACTTCACCCGTGAAAATGTTGTAATTTTTTATTTTATTTTACTCTGTCACCGCTCATCCTGGATGACTAAAACGATGCTACTCACGGGGTCTATAAAGTTGTTAGGATGAATTGAGTCCACAGCCAGGCACCGTAGATTCACTCTTACTCCGAGAGCGAAGCGTTGTCCAGGAAACACTCGGCAACAACACCTTGGCCCGGTCCATGGGCTGCATTGCTGGTGGGGGCGCGTCACCAGGAATACAACACAGCATGTGCCGAGCGGCTGCGTTCCCTTGACGCACCCTCGGCCTCACAGTCTTCTAGTTCCAGTTCCTGGAGGAGAGAATGTTTTCAGGTAATTGAAAATAATGCAGGCTCATATTTTTAAAAGACCAACCACTGGTAATACCTGTCCCGCACTTATTACCTGTTGTCAGTGGTAAGGATTACCAGACTCGGGAGTGATTTCAAATGTCAGGCTTTACCACGTGTGGTGCCTTCATTTGCTATAGACAGTTTTAAGTAGCTCGCGCTTTACTCCGTGCAGAGCTATCAGATTTAATCATGGTCTAAATGCCGAAAGTACTCACAGGCCTAGCAGCAGACGCCCTTACTAAATGAAATCCAGAGAAGGCAATGCCACGCTGCAGAATCGCTCACTTTCCATACTGGCCCTTGTGCACTCACTTCTGGTGCAATGCAGTCGCAACACTCCAATTTAATGCCCGTGTTAACTTCAAATACGCTGCCAGTTCAATAATGTTCTGCAAGTTATTCAGGCTTTGCTCTCTTAAATCACTTGAAAGTTTTCCTGTATTACCTTCATCAGAAGAATTATCGATTTCATTTCTCCCATATAGAACTATGATCAGGTGCTGCAGTAGACATTTTAAAGTTAAGCAGGATAAACGCTGTCAATGTTGCCAAACCTTTTACTGCACTCAGTTGCAGCAGGTCCAATAAGGCATAAGGTTGAACCCCCTAGACTGCATGCTGCCAGGTGTAAAGAGACACCGGTGGGGCCTTCAGGGCGTTTCAATAACTTAGGTTCAGTTTTAGTACTAACGGGTACATTTACAAGAAAAGTGACGGAGTGTGACGTTAGCCTTCTTGGCTTAACGCCGCGCTCTTGACACTTTTGAAACGCAGGGCTGCACCGTATCTACAACAATATACACCATAATGCAAGAGTGCCTGCATTGTGGGAGTGACTGTTTATGTGCAGGAAAGTTTCCCTTGCTGCATATGAACAATCTTAAATGGTTATTTGCAACATCTAAGTTTGCTGCTTTGTGCTTTCATACCACACCATCATCGCCTTTGAAAATCAAGGGCATGATATACTAAGCCATTTAGGGGTTGCAAATCCTATGTTTCACTACATCAGAGGGTTTGCAACTGCAAAATGACTTACAGAAATTTACTCACCCCATCTTAAGAATCAGTAACTGGTTGCCAAATCACAAAATGGGGTTAGAAGTGCATTACCAATCCCAAATTGAAAGGCTCATGCTTAGGGCATTCCTTTCAAATTCAGATTCATAATGCCGTGCATCAGTGGTTTGTGTCCATAATTTTGGTTGCAAACCATTGATAGATTTCCAACTCCTTAAAGGAGGTGGCAACCAGGGCTGGACTGGCCATAGCGGGCACCAGGCATTCCCCCGGTGGGCCGCCACAGTGGGAGCCAGCAATATCAGCCCCCTGTAACAAAATGGACCAAAACCGGTCCAAGCAAACAGCTTGGCTGCACCCCCCACCCCCTCTCTCCCAGGAGGGCCAGCCGAGCAGTTTCCCAGGGCTGGTTTTGGTTCCTAGTCCGGCCCTGGTGGCAACCCATTGACAAAGGGGAGAGGGGCCTTTCGTGATGATAAATAACGTTTTGTAGGAGTGCCCCTGTGTCCTGGAGACTACTGCCAACTATTAAACAAATTATTGTAAGAAATACTTTTTTGTAAATGTTACCCCAGTTCCTTTCCAATTTGATGCCCTGTGGTGGCATCCAATTGCAGTGAAATGTAATTTGAGGCCAACCTAATGAGGTATGTCTGATTGTGACCCACTACGATTTGGAATTTTGTGAACTTACCTATTAGTATTTTTTATGGCTCTCCTGGGTGATTTGTCTAAGGGATATGGTCGCTCAATAGACTTGTGTAATGTTATTTGGATACCCTGTAGTCTTCTGTGGTACTACCAGGTGGGGAGAACACTACCCCCCTCCCCAATACGTGACCATGGTCAACAAATAAATTGTTTCTATCCACCAGCACACACTAATAGCAACCTATAGTAATTAACAGTGATGTATCAAGATTCCACAGATTCTTTTGTTCATGTGTTCTTTATTTTTTCCTAAGCCCTTAGCCGTCCTTAGCCAACACGTGTTTCATCGCCTCAGGGAATCAATCCCGTAAAACCAAGACATATGTTATGTCATGCGGACGGGCAGCTAAGCAGTCCAAACATACTTTCTTCCTGGATAAGGAGAAGTTGACTCATGTTAAGTCCTTTTGTTATCTAGGAATTACATACAACAATAGTGGGTCTTGGACCTCGGAATTTGATTCTATTAGATTAAAAATGCTGCGGTCTACTAGCAGTATTTTTCGCTTTGCCTCCAAACTTGGCTCACGAAGCATTTTAGATATGATGAACATATACAATGTTTGTTGTGTCTCTTCTGCATTGTATGGGGCAGGTGTATGGGGCCATAGTGAGGGTATTTCCCTGCAGAAGGAGCAAAATAAGTTTCTAAGGAGGTTGTTGTGTGTCCCCCCTTCTGCCTCCATACAACTGATCCATGAAGAGGTTGGGGTCGAGTTTATATCTGACTTAGCAGCAGTCCGGCCACTCTTATTGTGGCGTTCTATTTGGGCTAAGCCAGAGACTCGATTTACTCAGGATATTATTCTTGATTGTATAGGCTTGGACCACTCTTTACGCATTCAGTGGTTGAGATACATCCACTATTGGTATCTCCTCCTTTTTAATATCGATGTGTTCCGTGAGCCTGAAGGAGTTGTCTCTATCTCAAAAAAGGAAATTAAGACAACGTTTCTAAACTTCCGAAAGGCAGAGCGAGATAAAGTTTCTAGCAATCTAATTACCGTGAAACTTTATAAAAATCTGAACTTAACTTCGGGGTTCCAACGCTATCTTATGTATGTGACCCGTCCCTCTCATCAGTATGTCTTAACTCGTGTCAGACTGGGTATTGTTCACCATCTGGTTGCATTTCCAAATATAAGAACCAGTTCAGAGACACCCTGCCCGTGTGATAGTATTTCCCGCCAGAGTAGTTGCCACTTTTTACTTTTTTGCAAATTCTTTCATTTCTTCAGATTAAAATACCTTAAACCGATTTTTATTAAATATAATATTCGTACCACAGAAACTGCACTGACACTTTTATCTTCATTAGAGAATGAGGAAATCTGTTTTTTTCTGGCTACTTTTATTCTGAAGTGTACAGCTGCCAGGAAAAGTATTGTACTATAACATTTTATATACTTACCTGTCTGTACCTATGTTATACAGCTGCCAGGAATTGTATTATGCTGCTATTATCTTCATTCCTGTCTGTATATATATATGTATTCAAGTTTTTATCAATTTTTGTAACTCAGGTATTATCCACAGTATATTATGACTATTTTAAATTGTTATGTACAGTTGCCAGGAAAGGCCTATTGAGTAAACCTTACTGTTTTCCTGTCTGTTCATTTATGAATGCCTTGTTTCTGTAATAGTATGTTGCTTTAAATTGGCAAGAGTATTTTTAATTGTTGCATCCCAGCCTCTGCACATTTCCCTACTCCCTTTTCCCTTTTCTTATAAATGTTAGTATGATAAATTTAAATATTTTAAACTATGTATCTTTCTGCTTGTATGATTTGATGTACAAATCGAATAAAGCTTTTGAAATTGAAATTAACTTCATCGGGCTGTTGATATTCGTCAGTTATTTTATGTCTACCTGCCAGATTCACACTGGCTGTCATAAAAAGATTGCAATTCAAGCTCTTCTCCCTGGTGTACAAACCCATGAACCACAACAGTCTTATTTTGCTTGCAGAGTTGCTCTCACTTTCAGCTGGTACAAGAGGCCTTAGAACTATGAATGTGCTCCAGTTAAAATTATCCAGAAATGATAGACACATCAGCCTTAAAACAATCCTTCACAGTCACCACTAGTTCTGGCTGGAAAGCACTACTTCTTACCATAGTGAAACACACTACTCTCGGTTTCAGTCATCTTCTTAAAATTCACCTCTTCTGCCAGTTTTCAAACTTACTATTCTTGTTCTACTGGTAAGATTACTCTTGTTTCATCCTTTCTGTATACTATTATTGTCTTGTCCACATACATTGAAAGGCATGGGCATTTAAGCATGCAGACACAGTTCATTGCATCACATGTAGCATCATCTTTTCATCAAAATATTTAACCACTGTACCGATTAGTCAAATTTTTATTATGTGAAGCAAGATTGTGTTCCTTTAATCGTCTGACTCATTTGGCATTGTTAATTTTACGTATATTTCTAGTAGCCCCTGCCTTCAATTTTAAAGACCACTGAAAATCAACCATTTTCACTCATTACATGTTGTTTCAGTTGCTAGTTTCACATAATGCTGCACTTGGTTACGTTGTTGCTCAGTGTAGACCATTTAGAGAAAAAAGAATGTTCCCATGTTTTGGTCTAACAGACGTTTGTAGTAGTTGTTGCAGGTCTCTTTCTTGGCTAATTGTCAATATCTTCCGGGGTATCATCTTGCTCAAAATGTATCACACTTATTGAACCCAAAGGTTCGAAAAAGTAGATGGAATAAAAATTTTTTGCATTAATACAGATGGAAGGACTGTGCTTATTCAGAATGACAACAGTCTCAAGCTAAGCAGACTATGAGTGTGGCCAAGGTAACATTCTTACACACTATCAGTAGCCACACATACTTCATATCAATTTAGTCTTTGAGGTTACCTGTTCTTGTATTTCTGTCTCCCTGCAATTTTAGAATGTGAAAAGAAATGGTATAAGACGTGAGCAAACAGGACAAGTGAGTTGACTATCGAGGACATTAAAGGCACTGTGTCCTTTACTTGATTACCAAGTCTGATAGTGACCTCCTAACGGTTACAGATTTACTACAGCACTTAGATATTACATTTGGCAATAGTATAGATAGTGGTCGGTGTAGTGTCTTGCGAGTTAGAAATGATGGAACCCTTTTGGCTCCTGACAGGCTCTGTAGAACTGCAACGTTAGTGTTAGAGTGGAATGCAGTGAAGGCTGGTTTAGAATATTGAGTTCGCAGTTACATACAGACAGTTAAAGACATGTAATACTTAGCGCAATGTGTGGCGTAGTCATTGGCAGGTGCACAGGCAACTGGCAAAATAGTTCGCGGATAAGTAAACCGAAGATCAACTGTGCTCTCCCAGAGAGATTGCCGTGGTCCAAGGAACCTGCTCGTGTAGTCGAAGTACAGAACTGACATTTAACGCATGTGGAGTCAAAGCGCAACTCCAGCCGCTGCAAAGAAGTTGAAAACAACAAAGCATTGCAAAGAAATCGGATCAAGAACCTGCTGATCAAACCGCACAGAAAGGTAATGCGTTGCTACTCAATATACAGTTGTACTTAACCCAGAATGTTAATGCTGAAAGCAGATACAAATAAGCATTCAAAGAGCAGCTATTGATAATAATAAATTGCAAGATAACTTTACAATCAGAAAGCGGTGAAGATACAGAGAGCGCAATGAGATGTCAAAGGATAAAACAGTTATTTACTCACCAGATCTGAGTAAAGTGAGCTGGTACGACCTCAGTGCCAGGTGTCGCAAACCAGGCAGAGCACAGGGGTTGGGTTTACCACCCTGGTCAGTCTTATCTAATTGACTGAAGGGCCATGAAGGTAGTCATAATGGTGTCACAGCAGTGGGGAACAATCAGGATAGTAGCAGATATTTTGGAAGAATATATGACGATACAATGCAAACTATTACAACGCATGCTTTTACAAAGCAGTTTTTACATCACAACTACCATTACATCGCATGATTTTACAATGCATGCCATTACAAAGCCTTTTTTTAAACTACCTTTACAACGCATTCCATTACAATGCATACCATTACAATGCATAATACTTTTGGGCCAACAGTAGGGTAAGTGTTGGATAGTGTAGGGGTAGAAAATTACTATTCCCACTCCAGTGAGTGCAACAGTAGGGTAAGTGTTGGATAGTATAGGGGTTACAATTACTATTCCCACTGCAGTAAGTGCAACAGTAGGGAAAGTGTTGGATAGTGTAGGGGTAAAAATTACTTTTCCCATGTACCCCTAAACCCATACCCACCCTAAAACAAAAAAATCTCCATTACTTACCTTATAATGGGTTGTAATGATAAGCGTTTTAATGGTATGCGTTGTAGTGACGTGTTGTAATGGCAAGGGTTGTAATGGCATATGTGGTAATGGCATGAGATGTAAATGCAGTTGTGTTGTAATGACTGCATTTTAAAGGTAGTGCGTTGTAATGACTGCATTGTAATGGATGTTTCCCATTTTGGAATAATGAAATGCTGTTTTCCAGTGGAGGCAAAGACAGATGCCATCTTTTCAATAGTCATCAAGGATGATCCATAGGCCAGCATGTCCCAGGGCCTCAGAGATGGCTCACATGAACAGGTTCAAGATGAACAGCCGAGGGAGCCGGAAAGAGGTCCACCTTTAATATCAGCAACTTCCAGAAATGGATACAACGCTGCTGCTTGCTTGAAACCACCAACACTGTTCAATGCCGTCAAAAAGCAAAATATTGATGATAGATGGACTGCTTGGATAGAGACATTTAATGATTTCATTGATCTACTTAAAGAGACTGATAACAAAAAGATTATCAGGTTTCTCAAAAATCTTGCTGGTGATGGTGTAAAAGAACTCATAAAGAAAATGCTGTGAACTGACGAAGAAGTCACATATTGTCAGATTAAAGAAGTGTTGAATTTCAAGTTTAGCCAAATGTTCATTAGGAATGATAGATCTTCTATCAAGAATGCCAGAAAGTTGGTAAAACCATTGATGAATTTGTGGAGAGACTCAATACACTCATCTGACATTGTAAGTTCAATGAATTCAATGATGAAGAAGCTGTGCGTCTGCGAGTTATTGATGGATGCTTGTCAGATTTATTCAGTAGACAAATGCTGAGAGAAACTCTTAGTCTGGAGCGAATGGTAATGGCTGTCAGAGGTAAAGAGCATGCTGATAGACAAGCTGCTGACATAGAGGCTGAAGGTGCCCAGAATGAATCCGTCATGACAGTGAAAAGTAAGCTAGAACAAAAGACCGAAGGACACAAAGTGATGTCTACACATAAAAAGAAGTTGTGTTTTTTATGTGGATTTTCATCTCCACACAAAGGTAAATGTCCCTCTTGTGGACAGATATGTAAAGGCTGTGGGAAGGAGAATCATTTTGTGATGGTTTTCAAAGCCAAGGAAAAAGAAAGTGCATCACGGCACGAAATAAAAAAGGCCTCTAGAACATTCCAGAAGCATAGTTTCATGCACACCCACAAGGCTAAGCAGCGCCATCAGTTAAGACAAATCGACACTGAACGAAGTCGATCATAATCTAAATCATTGTCAAACAGTTCTTTTGCGTCAGTATCAAATTAAAGTGAAAACAATGATTGTGCCATGTTGATGTTTACCTCAGAAAAGCATTGGCATGTTGATTTGGCCACTTGTGAAAACAAATGGCAGTCAAAGAAAGATCGACATGCCAAAGCATCAAGTTCATTAAAAAATTGTCCAAAGATTACACTGAAAGTAAATGGTTGTTTGATACCTTTCATTATCAACAGTGGTTCATTGATAAACATTATGGGGGTCATTAGGATTGCGGACGGACTTTGTCCGCCCGCCATCCTTTCGGAGAATGGGACCGCCGGCCATTGGTGCGGGTGTCCCGTTGGTGGCAATAGGATGCGCCTGCCACACTGGCGGGCACATCCTGCATTCTTGACATTGCAGCGGGCAGTGCTCTCAGCACCGCCCACCGCAATGTCAAGAAGTCATGTTGTGCACTTCCATGCACACTGTGGCAGGCAGCGCGCGGTGCCTGCCATGTTGTGCATTGAACTGCAGGGGGTACCGTAGGTACCCCCCATCCACACCCCCCAGCCCCCAGAATCCCTGGGGGCCCGCAACAGGCCCCCAATGGTGAAATCCGCCTGCCTGAAAGGCACTGTGATGTATTTCCTATGAGAACTGTATCAATATTCCTGTTTCTGACCGTTGTCCGGTTAATATATCAATAGTGGCCATACAACGGCACAGAAACCCATTTTCTGATTAGGTCATAGCGCATGCTACCACGTTAGGCAAGCACTATTCCCCCAGCCCCCATAGAAAGCATACCGAGTTCTCAAAACAAATCAAACCTCCAGCAACCTGGGAAATCCCCCGCAGCTATTGTTTTGATTTAACCAAGAACTCCAGTAAAGAATGTACGAACGACCAGTTCTTATGACATCCTTATCGACGTATTTATGTCCATCCTTACGTCAATCTCGGCACCTTTCAGGTATAAATATTACCGACATTGCCCTAAGCAAACACACGGTGGTGGTGACGAGATTGGAGCAGCGATACTTGCCGAGGAGCCCAGCTGATGCAGAAAAAGCCCACGGACGCTGCCCCTCCCTTTTGACGTGCTGAGAGAGAGACGCTGCCTTTTCTCTTGCAGAGAAATCCAGCTCCGGCGTTCCTAGCCGCCCTTGCGGGCAACTGAGATATCGAGTTCTGAGATTGAGGTACCAGCCCTCCAGCCTTCTAAATCCCAGGTACTGAACTGAATAACCCCTCACAGAGAATTCTTGAATCAGATTCTTGGCAAAGCAAACTTAACTTAAACTGCTACTTATCTACTCCCGCCCACGTGTTAGGCTTAGGTCAGGTACACTGGGGTAGGCGTAGTTAGAAGCACCAGTTGAGTACGATTAGTCAATGTATATATGTATATAACTTTTATCCATTTTAGTATCATATGGCTAAGAAACCATATAAATGCTTTTACAGTATTATTATATAATTCTGTTTTTACTGTATGCACTTTACTTAACTATAAGTATTGCAATAATAGCGATTCATTTCTCTTGTATGAGAAAAGAGACTGATCAATAAATAACATATTTTTATTGAAACACGCCCATCTCTTATTTCTCTACAAACTGGTGAAACTAAGAATGCACGTACTGACTGAGTAAAATAAGTTGTCTTTTGTTTTCACACGACTCTAGAGATATACTCTTGATTAGGGGTGAGCAAAGTTGTCATGTTCTATGGTTGTCAGAAACTTAATCCCTTCTTGTCTATCCAGGGAGGTTAAACTCCTCCTTGTCTATTCGAGAAAGTTTCTAGTGAACTCTGAGCTAGCTGGCACACACATAACTTTTAAGTCTAATATCGTCAGTAGAAGACCTAGTTAACCACAGTCCTACGTCTATACTATTGAAGATATTATTCCAATGCGCAGAGCCTATTGGGATAATAGGAACTACACTACATGGCGCCCAACGGTTTGGATAGGCGATAAATCTAACGTAAGACATTAGAGTAACTCAGTCGTGCTTTTTCACACAGACCCCCTTTTCCCATAATACTCCAAAGACGTCTGGAGTGGGTGAAAGGTAAAATCCGCCAAACTTCGTAGGAGGAGACTCCTATGTATGGTTCTTGGTTTATTCAACGTTGAAGGATACATTGTTCCAAAATATTGTGCATCTAATCTTTGTTTCCATAAGAACCTGATCTGCAAATAAAAAAATAAAAAAACCTTCCTGTCAGTAAAATGTCAGACAGTGAAGAAGGAAGGGAGACAGCTAGAGTAGCAGTTCAACTCCTAGCGGATGACAATAGTCTCCTACAGCAAGACCCGGAGGCAATACTGATCCCGGTCAACATAAACTATAACGTTAAAACTTATAGAAAATGGACTAACACCGAGAGTTGGTACAGTATTCGTAATTGAGGCACACGAATATCGGCAGACAGAGGTATTCTACTCATGGATAAACTTTCCAGCAGCAAACACTGTAACAAAAGAGTTCCACTATTATAAGATAGAGGAACCACCGGATATCTACACTCCTTTCGAGGAAGTGGAGATATCACTCAAATACCAAGAGCACCTGCTCTAGTTTAATGGCGCCCTAAAACATAATAATCACATCACCAGGCTCGGTCCACTAGGTAGACCAGGAGCAACGTGGCCGGTCTTAGCCGGATACACACCACATCCAGACATTGAAGAAATGTCTGCACCAGATCTTTTAGCACAACTAAAACAACTGATTAAAATACACAGACAATTAGTCCAATATATAATGCGGACTTCAACGGTCCAACCAGCTATTAAAATTCCACAGCTGACCCCTCATCAGGGGAACACAAATACAATCACACCACAGAACATTCAGTCCTGTTTAGGTAAAGTACCCGCAAAACGGGAACAAATTCCATTCTGGTTAGCACAAAAAATCACTCAAATAGAGGCGGTATTTCCGGATACCACCCCGGTTGAAAAACACAGGATTCTGACTATCTGTCTTCCAATGATAATCGCACCACATGTGGAGGACTGTGACACTTGGGGTACAGTCTTTGCTTCCGTTTACACAAAAACACATGGTGTTCCATCCATGTCAGTAATACCAGATGTGCTAAAACAAATTCAAGATGAATACGGTCCAGAACCGGCCCTAACTCTGGGTATGAAATTACTAAAAGACTTCAAGCAGGTCTCTGCAATATTACTAGCCAATATAAAGGGAGAAAAAAAGGGGGTGGTGATGGACAGAGTATCTGAGTTAATCAGAACACTCCTACCCAGTCAACAGATCAGGGCTTGATCCATCACCGTTTTTTAGCTCACTGCACCATCCCAGTTCAGAACCTGGCTATATGCAAATTAGTCTGTCCCTGGCCCAGTGCATCATGGGAACAGGGCAGACCAAACTACCAAGCCAATTCATCACCACCCCTTGTTGTAAATAATTTTGTCCACCCTAAGCGTGGAAGGGTATACTCAGATGTGAGTCCCTTGCTCATTGCACCATCAGGATTCAAGCAAGCCGGGCCGAAGACGCCTGAAATGGCAGAAACCGGTCCCCGGAAGCTTGTTTCCTTCCCAGTGTAAGAATTGGCTTTTGTAGTCTGGTCTGCCCTGTTCCCACGATGCACTGGGCCAGGGACAGACTAATTTGCATACAGCCAGGTTCTGAAACTGGGATGGTGCAATGAGCTAAAAAACGGTGTTGGATCTAGCCCTGATCTCTTGACTGGGTGAGAGTACTCTGCTTAATTCAGAGACTCTGTCCATCACCACCCCTTGTTGTAAATAATTTTGTCCACCCTAAGCGTGGAAGGGTATACTCAGATGTGAGTCCCTTGCTCATTGCACCATCAGGATTCAAGCAAGCCGGGCCGAAGACGCCTGAAATGGCAGAAACCGGTCCCCGGAAGCTTGTTTCCTTCCCAGTGTAAGAATTGGCTTTTGTAGTCTGGTCTGCCCTGTTCCCACGATGCACTGGGCCAGGGACAGACTAATTTGCATACAGCCAGGTTCTGAAACTGGGATGGTGCAATGAGCTAAAAAACGGTGTTGGATCTAGCCCTGATCTCTTGACTGGGTGAGAGTACTCTGCTTAATTCAGAGACTCTGTCCATCACCACCCCTTGTTGTAAATAATTTTGTCCACCCTAAGCGTGGAAGGGTATACTCAGATGTGAGTCCCTTGCTCATTGCACCATCAGGATTCAAGCAAGCCGGGCCGAAGACGCCTGAAATGGCAGAAACCGGTCCCCGGAAGCTTGTTTCCTTCCCAGTGTAAGAATTGGCTTTTGTAGTCTGGTCTGCCCTGTTCCCACGATGCACTGGGCCAGGGACAGACTAATTTGCATACAGCCAGGTTCTGAAACTGGGATGGTGCAATGAGCTAAAAAACGGTGTTGGATCTAGCCCTGATCTCTTGACTGGGTGAGAGTACTCTGCTTAATTCAGAGACTCTGTCCATCACCACCCCTTGTTGTAAATAATTTTGTCCACCCTAAGCGTGGAAGGGTATACTCAGATGTGAGTCCCTTGCTCATTGCACCATCAGGATTCAAGCAAGCCGGGCCGAAGACGCCTGAAATGGCAGAAACCGGTCCCCGGAAGCTTGTTTCCTTCCCAGTGTAAGAATTGGCTTTTGTAGTCTGGTCTGCCCTGTTCCCACGATGCACTGGGCCAGGGACAGACTAATTTGCATACAGCCAGGTTCTGAAACTGGGATGGTGCAATGAGCTAAAAAACGGTGTTGGATCTAGCCCTGATCTCTTGACTGGGTGAGAGTACTCTGCTTAATTCAGAGACTCTGTCCATCACCACCCCTTGTTGTAAATAATTTTGTCCACCCTAAGCGTGGAAGGGTATACTCAGATGTGAGTCCCTTGCTCATTGCACCATCAGGATTCAAGCAAGCCGGGCCGAAGACGCCTGAAATGGCAGAAACCGGTCCCCGGAAGCTTGTTTCCTTCCCAGTGTAAGAATTGGCTTTTGTAGTCTGGTCTGCCCTGTTCCCACGATGCACTGGGCCAGGGACAGACTAATTTGCATACAGCCAGGTTCTGAAACTGGGATGGTGCAATGAGCTAAAAAACGGTGTTGGATCTAGCCCTGATCTCTTGACTGGGTGAGAGTACTCTGCTTAATTCAGAGACTCTGTCCATCACCACCCCTTGTTGTAAACAATATAAAGGGAGAAGCAGCAAATGTGGCGATCCGCCAGAGGTTGAAAGAGACAGATATAGCAGACCAACCATTTGAAATTGCCAGAATCATAGAAAAATCCTATGAAGAACTAGGAAGAGATAGTTTGGGTGGAATACCTGTGAAACCCCAACTAATTGAAAATCCTGAAAAGGTATTTATTAAAAACAATCTAAACACTCAAAAAAAGAGCTGGGATGGAAATAAACAATCAACTCCTAAAGAAAAAAGATTCCAAACCAGAGGAAGGTCTCCTCGGTGGAGAGAAAGATCTCCGGACCAAGGACGCAAGTCTCCCCAAAGGGAGCCCTCTGTGAAAAAATACAACCTTAGAAATAGGGATAATATAAAGAAACCTGACAGATATCAAGATATTGATACACGTCCCTCTCAATCTTTTCAGACTTCCTCGCAGAAATCGGAAAGAAGAGGACGATCAGAACAGAGGGAAGAGCACGTAAAGTCCAAATACAAGGAACCTCCTCATCCAAATAAAAAATTACAATTTCCAAAGAAGAAGGTAGCCAGTATTAAAGTAATCAACCATGCCGAGAATACTGAGGACACAACTGAAAAACGGAGAATGGGCTCAGACAATGCTACACAGCGCAGCAGAAGTGAGCATAGCTCGCAAGATCCTGATGAATCATCTGGAGACAGTGGACACGAATGAGTACATTCAGGTGGAAACTTCAGATACCAGAGTTAGCAAACCTCATAAAATATATGAAATAACATTGCGTATAGAAGGGGATAAGACTAGGAAAATAAGGGGTCTATTTTGGGATAATCTCTCTAAAGGCTATGACATCCTTCTAGCTGAAAAAGACTGGCCACCAGAGTTTGTCAGGGAGTGCCCTCATGGCGAAGAAATAATTATGCCTGCCTTCTCTAATCATATTCCAATACATAAAAAGTATACACTTGCAAGAAAGTGGGCAGTAGCCCAAGCTCCTGCATTATATAAAAATCATGTGGGATGGGATGAGGACTCTCCTCCTCATAAAATCCAGTTAAAATCACAACCTACTGCACAGAGGCAGTACCCAATTAAGCAAGAAGCTAAAAAACAGGTAAAAGAGATCCTAGATCAACTTGAATACCAGGGGGTGATTGAAACTTGCACCTCACAAATGAACAATCCTTTGTTTCCTGTCTCCAAACCAGATAATTCATATCGTCTTGTTTTGGACTACAGACACTTGAACTCATGTTGCAAAACTTTTGCAGTGCAAAACTCACACAGTGCAGCACTAATGAATAGCATAGTGCGCAAAAAATACAAGACAACATTAGCCATCTCTAATGGATTCTTTTGTCAAAATATAGCACCTGAAAGCAGATATTTGACCGCTTTCTCAATAAATGGCTCGCAGAAAAATTTCTGTCGTTTGCCCCAAGGGTTCAAGAACAGCCCAGGATTATTCTCAGCAAGAGTAACAGAGTTACTACAAATGTATGATGATGAGGCATTATCTTATGTCGATGACATCTATCTAACAGACGATGACTTGGATACTCACTTGAAAAGAGTGAACACCATAATACTTGGGTTCGCAGCAGAGGGTTACAAATTCAACTTCAAGAAGTCAAGAATTGCCCATCTGACTGTCCTATTTTTAGGATATGAATTATCAAGTGAAGGCAAAAGCCTGGCTAAAGATTTCCTAGAGAAATGTGCTGTAATCCAAGCACCTAGGACACTGAAAAACTTGCAATCAATTCTAGGTTTCCTGAATTTCGGAAGAACTTACATTATAAACTATGCAGAGAGGGTTAAACCCCTCTATGATTTAATAAAACCATATTTTGAAAGAATCAACTGGACTCAAAAACACACAGAAATTTTGAGATCTTTACAAACAGACATGTTAGTTAAAACAAAACTACAAACACGTGACAACACACGCAACCTTGTGATTCGAGTCATCCCAGGAAGATGCGGATTCACATACCTGACCTCTAATGAGGGAGAAAAGGTACCGATAGCATACAAATCACATTTGTACACAGAAGCTGAAAAAAGATGCAGCATTAAAGAAAACATTGTTCATGCGGTTCAAACAGCTGTAGCAAGAGAAAAATACCAAGCTGACGGTAGACGTATTACAGTCAGAACAGCAGAATCAGCTTTTGAGGCATTAACAACCCCATGTAACTTACCAACAACGGCACTGAATCCAGAATGGATACAGTGGGTAAATTCAGTTGCTACAGACAAAATAAAATACTATTTTGATCCAGAAATGAATGAATTAAAATATCTAGAATATGAAAGAGAATATCCTCTGCCAATCGACATTCTGCCTTTACGACAGTACGCCTGTGTAATCTATACAGACGGACATGCTCAACCCTCAGTATGGGGAGAGCAAGCGTACAACGCCAGATGCGAGATTGTAAAAGACGTATGGCGCGGAGGTACACTGAGACCTCTATTTACAAAAACACACTCAGTGGAAAATAACTCAGAACAACAAACTGAAATAATAGCGTTAAAAATGGCGCTAGATAATGCCGATCGCGAATTCCCGACACTTATAGTGTGCGATTCGTATTACTGCGTCAAATCATACAATAACGATTTACAGAAATGGATTCAAAACGGTTACAAAGATGACACAGGTGCAACAATAAAGCAGAAATCGCTTTGGGAACAAGTAGTTCTTTTACAGAAAGATTTACCAAAAACTCACGTGATACAATCACTGAGTCATCAACGTGATGGCGTTCACGTTGCCGGGAATTCATTGGCTGAGACAGCCACAGCGGTAGCAACTAAATCGGCTTCCGTAGCTACAAAAAAGCATTCAGTAAAATACATTGACGGTGAAACAGTGCTGGCGGTGAAAACGTCATCAGAAGGCGACTGCTCAGCTTTACCGATCAACTATCCACTCAATTATACATACATAATCGATGCAAACTCCGTTCCTTTTGCTCGAATCCCTGGAATGGGGGATAGAGTGATTCCAAACATGAACAGGAGAGTCTTGTTAATAGTAGACGCACATATTGGCGAGGGTCTTAGACATCGCACAATTAAGGATTCTCTAGCAGAATTACAATCAACATACTGGTGGCCAGGAATGAGTCTTGACCAACACCTATTCGCGAAAAACTGTTCAAACTGCAACAGAGATCGCAGTGGTGAACGAAACGGTGTATTCCCACGGCTTTCTCTCAATAAGGAATAAGCTAACAACATAAACTCACCCAGTATGAATAATGCGTCTTATTAACATGCAGAGACTATTTTCACTTGTAATGTAGACCCCAACTTTCGGCTGACGTCTGAACTGTTATAAAAAGATTTGCGAGTCTATAATGGCATATACGCTAGAAGCAGGCTACGTCCTGACCAAAATCTTTCCTTTAGCTCCAAAAAAGCTTGTGGGAGGGTGCTTGGCAAGGATGGGCATTGCATTGCGGGACTCTTCTCACTTCCTTCCTCAGGGAAACAGGATGGTGTAAAGAAAAAACCAAGGCATAGAGCAATCGATAACAGCAAAGGTATTAGGTTCGGGAGCTGGGTGGGTCAAACATTTAATAAGTGTCCAACGTAGTCTTAATAATCTGCCAAGAAATTCTCTGAGAGGTCTCAGTCCGT
Organism: Lissotriton helveticus; assembly: GCF_964261635.1. NCBI lineage: Eukaryota > Metazoa > Chordata > Amphibia > Caudata > Salamandridae > Lissotriton > Lissotriton helveticus. The sequence continues at coordinate 268,976,335 of NC_136059.1, forward strand.
ACGAACTATTGTTTGGGACTAGAATGTTAGTCCAGGACTTAGATAGTCAGACTTCAGTGGTTAAAGAAAAATGCTTTGATATCAAAGATCGCTTGGCTATTTTACAGGACTTAAATGAAACAAGAAGAGACCTGAGCAACATAAAGTTGAAACAACAGCCAACAACCACTGAAGAGAAACCACCTGTCCCAGCAAGGCCTGTCTGGATTCCAAAAATCGGGGATCTGGTCAGAGAGAAGATCGCGGTAAAGAAGGAATTTGGGCCTTCTTACAGAAAAGCAGTTCCTGTCTTGTCTGTCAACGGGACAAGATCAGTAGTACTACCGCCCCTTGCTGGTAAAAAGGAGAACCGAGTTGTATCCATCGACCTGGTTAAACCACAATCATGTGGCCGATAACAAGTAGTAGGCCAAGTGGACTCCCAAGAAGTAGTAGAACGCCAAAGTTTGCTACAAATACAGAGGTTCAAACTAAAAGACTAATCACATTTGATAAACCTACAGTGAAACAACAAGGACTATGCAGCAAAGCAATGGAACTTACACCTCTTGAAACCCAAATCAAAGCTTTACATCAAGAAACTGCATTCTACAGTGATGTAACCACGGACTATGCTAATGAAACAAAGCAAATTCTAAAAGCAAAAAGTAATCCAGAAGCAATTGAAACAATTGACAGAACAGCATCCGGCTACTTCATCAACTTCGATGATTTTTCTGAAGATCTGAATGAACCTGAGGATCATCCAACAAAAAGAACTTTTAAAGACAAAGCAAAGGAACTTTTTCATCAACTGAAAGAAACCTATCTGATTTCTCCATGGATTGAAATTTGGGTGGCATTTGGTGCATTTATCCTCATACTTTGGCTCATCATGGTACTATGCTTGGGACATTTCATTGAGGGAAAATATGCTAAAATGGACACAGCAAGTCAGAACATCAACTTGGTCCTTAAACCACACACATCTTCACACGTCGAGAAAAGAGAACTTTCGTCTGTAAACTTCACAGCCAATCCTATACCCGGCGGGGTAGCATGGGACAAAACTGAATATGAAATATATGGTCCGGTTGAACTACTGAAGTACCCACACCAATTTAAGATTTCATTAAGTGACTTTGTAAAACCAAGCACATTTGCTGATGATTGGGACTTTGAAAATATTAATAATATGATGTCTGATCTAGATCTAGATAGATCCCACTCTCAGCTTTGTGGGGCACACGAAGAAAACGGCAGCATGCTGTTTTGGAATTCTCTGGGCTCTGCGACCAGTTCTGAAGTTTTTCGATCCTCATACACGGCAGTTGGTAATCCAGGCGACTGTTATATCGCGCCTGGATTATGCCAGCTCTCTTCTGGTCGGCGCTAAGTTGGCCGAAATCACTCGCCTCCAACGAGTGCAGAACGCGGCCGCCAGAGCCATTGTTGGTCTTCCCAGATTCTGCCCTGTTTCCGGCACTCTGAAAGCGCTGCACTGGCTGCCGGTCAGAGCAAGAATCCAGTTCAAAGTGCTGTGCTTGGCCTTTAAAATCCTAAAGGGCACGGCCCCTCAAACTCTTACGGGTCTTCTGTCCTGGTATGTCCCCACTCGACATCTGAGATCCTCGGGCCAAGCTCTTACCATCACTCCGCGATACAAGCTGTGCCGTATCGGTGGTCGTTCCTTCCGGGTCAAAGCGGCCGAACTCTGGAACTCTCTCCCGGTGGAGATTCGGTTGCTGGAAGACCTTTTTTCCTTCCGCAAGGCGATAAAAACTTTCCTGTTTTAACCTTGTCTTTTTCTTTTAGCAGTTGTGTTTCCTGTGGTTGTTGCGTGTTACCTTGACATGCGCCGGAACGCCCCTTGGCTGGGGCAGCTGTGCGCAGTACAAATTCACGTAACATAACATAACATAACATCTAGTGATGTCAGCTAAATTTATAGAACATGATTATTTACAAGGTTCATCTAATTACGATCAAATGTTTTGCTATAACCATTATGGTAACCATTATCTGCATAAATCTACCCAGCCTAGAAATGTTTTAAATTTTAACCAATGGGAACATTGTGCAACTCCACCAAAAGGCAGTTCAAAAACATTTTATGATAAATATTCATACTTTTCAGGGTTTAATACAAGTAATGCAGAAACATTCTATTTCAAATTGTTAAATAAGACAGGGGTTAAAACCATGCTTACAAACACAAAATTGGTATATTCAGACTCATTTTTTGAAAAAATGAATACATTTGGTTTTGATTTCTGGAATGATAACATTGAAACGAAAACGATCTGGGCCTCAAAAGATTGGCAAGTACAAGGTATAGAATCTTTATTTAGAGCCTGCATGATCCCAGAACAAATTATATTTTTGAATGACACAATTCAGCAGACCACCTGTCTTGGTCTAGCCAAAATCAAAGACTTAAACAAACCGTCTATTCCAAAGCCAACTATGGATAGTAATAGCACCTCTGATGTTGAGATAGACGTAACCAGTATTTTAAACCAAAACAGAACACATCCTGAATGGAAACAATGGTTGATCTGGCCCACAGACACAAATAACTGTCAAGACAGATTCCTGAACAAAATACAGGGTTTCACATTGACCAGGCCAGACCCTAGATACTCCCAAAGACAACATCCAGGGATTGTAACTACTTACAGTGTGGGAAAGCTCTGCCTTCAATGGCTACATACATCCACACTGGCTGAAATTAAGCAACACCTAACTTTACTTAAAGAAGGTGCTGACTTGCGCGATTTCATTATGGGACCACGCAAACAGCGTCAAAAACGTTTCATAGCGGCCTCTATATATGCAGCTTATAATGAAGCTTGGAAAGAAACTCAAATTGAGACAGCAGAAAAAATACGGGAAATTGACCGTGTTAATTTGGAAAAATCACTTTCTGTTGTAGACAATGGGTTAATGACTCTGTCTTCCAGAATATATTCACTGGACAGTATTGTGTCTTCAGCAATCGATATAATAGAGCAAGACTTACTGATGTTACAACACGGTCAGTCTCAATTGCGTTCTATTGTACAGCTTGGCTGGACGTTACAAAATCTGCGTTCAGGCTATGTGCCTTGGCGTTTAATCAACACAACGTCATTATTTAATATCTTTAACCTTACTGATAAACAAATCAGTTTGGCACAGAAGGGTGCTGACTATACAATTCTGAGCATTGAAAAACTTGAGAGATTACCATTGACAATGTCAGAACGACCTGTCATTGAATGGATAATACATGGGATAATAAATATTCCGATAACAACTTTCCAGTTTCAGTACTGCCAAAAATATATACAGGCAGGCCAGTATGAAAGGTTGGGTAAAGGATACATTAAGTCGACATGGGACTTGCCCTATACACACACATGTGTTAGTAACAAAGGACAGAGTGTATTTCTTAGTGGCAATAATTGTGCAAAATCACTAAGTGGTATACTTCTGTGTCAGGGTTTAAGTTTGCATGGGGCCTGTGAAGGGACTTCAAATAACCTTTCATGTCACCAGCTAGGCACACCTGCAACACGAATAGAACCATTCTTTAGGAGACTCTCGAACGGGAGTTACATTCTAATTGTAGATCGAAGATGTTGCAGCCTAATGCCCGGAAAACCTTATCTCGTGAGCGTGACTACCAGGGTCATGTGCTGTGAAAGAGTATTGTTCCCGAACGATACCCCAGACAGGGAGGCAAGGTTATGGCCCAGTTTTAATTTCTCTTCTATTCGAATTGATACTTTAAGCAGAATGAAGACTGTGCTCCTACAGACGCCAACCAGGTTGACGTCATCAAAAGAAATGTATGATCTCCAAGTTGCAAGGACAACGGCAAAAATTAATTCACTGCTATCAACGGATAGCCCCCTACACTTCGCAGGAATACTAAACGAAATCTTAAATATTTCTGATACCAGTGGTATCGCCAGTGTATTTAAGACAGTTTTTTCAGGCGCTTTAACACCATTCAAGGTATTTTTCCAAACTTCGCCCATTCTCTCTTTGGCGGACTACCTCTCCTGTTAGGACTAGTAGCAGGCGTCCTATTTTTGCTACTTTTGCTTCGATATGGCAAACCGTGTCACAGACATGACTCCAACAACAATGGAAGAAACGATCCTAGCTATCCGCTACCGGGACCGCATAACTAAAGTCCTCGGATTAGCACGGCTATGCGATTTAAATATGACTTGGTTTCTTTCATTCAGACCCTTGTGGCAGACCTCTGTTATGCCTGTATTAAGATGCTTGCTATGCGGCGAAGAATGCGTGTTGGACACCTGTCTCACACTACAATCAGAAGTGCCATTGGATGCAGAGACTTTGTTGAGTCCAGTTAAGGCTCATGCATTGTGCTGTCCCCAGCGGCTACCAATCCTGATGACGGCATTCGTGGAGACTTCACCACTGCGAATGAAGGGTAGTGAAGTAAAAGATGAAAGCAGCATCGATCAGGTACGACCATCTGTCAGCTATGCTGATCAAACCATCACTGAAAGCAATCATGCTCATGACTGCATGGTAGCGTCATTTTCCAACCTTGTCGAACTCTCACCAGAAGCTGTTGACAGTTTTTTTGAACATCTAAATGATATGATGTTTTCACCAGAACAGAAAGAATGACTTTGAGCAAACGTGCACACAGCGTTCCCTGAACTCTGACTTTGGCCTTCAAATTTAAAAATAAAGTCACTAAGAATTCTTCGAGTCTGCTCCTGCAAACAGGAACCTTCTCCAAACATCCAAAATATTTACCTTTCAGGCACTTATCTTCTGCTTAAAGTAAACTATTATTAGAGAACAGACACTTCTATTTTTAGGTACCTCCAGGGGACATTAACCTCGAACTCTAGGTTATTTACACATACGATTGTATTTCTATGTGATGAAATGGACTCGCACTTTTTCTTCTGTATTAAGAGCCATTTCATGTGTTATTTTCGCAAATCATTCGTGCAGATATAAAATGTGCATCCTCTTTGAATGATTACACTGCTTGAATGCATACAGTAACTATATTCATTTTCATGTATTACGCTAATCCAAATTTAATGCAAATTAATGTATTTTGGGGCGGTTTTGAATACACATACAACATTAGTTGTGTTTACTATGCTTAGGTTAGTAAATATGGACATAGATTCCGTGGAGTGGGTGTGATGTATTTCCTATGGGAACTGTATCAATATTCCTGTTTCTGACCCTTGTCCGGTTAATATATCAATAGTGGCCATACAACGGCACAGAAACCCGTTTTCTGATTAGGTCATAGCGCATGCTACCACGTTAGGCAAGCACTATTCCCCCAGCCCCTATAGAAAGCATACCGAGTTCTCAAAACATATCAAACCTCCAGCAACCTGGGAAATCCCCCGCAGCTATTGTTTTGATTTAACCAAGAACTCCAGTAAAGAATGTACGAACGACCAGTTCTTATGACATCCTTATTGACGTATTTATGTCCATCCTTACGTCAATCTCGACACCTTTCAGGTATAAATATTACCGACATTGCCCTAAGCAAACACACGGTGGTGGTGACGAGATTGGAGCAGCGATACTTGCCGAGGAGCCCAGCTGATGCAGAAAAAGCCCACGGACGCTGCCCCACCCTTTTGACGCGCTGAGAGAGAGACGCTGCCTTTTCTCTTGCCGAGAAATCCAGCTCCGGCGTTCCTAGCCGCCCTTGCGGGCAACTGGGATATCGAGTCCTGAGATTGAGATACCAGCCCTCCAGCCTTCTAAATCCCAGGTACTGAACTGAATAACCCCTCACAGAGAATTCTTGAATCAGATCCTTGGCAAAGCAAACATAACTTAAACTGCTACTTATCTACTCCCGCCCACGTGTTAGGCTTAGGTCAGGTACACAGGGGTAGGCGTAGTTAGAAGCACCAGTTGAGTACAATTAGTCAATGTATATATGTATATAACTTTTATCCATTTTAGTATCATATGGCTAAGAAACCATATAAATGCTTTTACAGTATTATTTTATAATTCTGTTTTTACTGTATGCACTTTACTTAACTATAAGTATTGCAATAATAGCGATTCATTTCTCTTGTATGAGAAAAGAGACTGATCAATAAATAACATCTTTTTATTGAAACACGCCCATCTCTTATTTCTCTACAAACTGGTGAAACTAAGAATGCACGTACTGACTGAGTAAAATAAGTTGTCTTTTGTTTTCACACGACTCTAGAGATATACTCTTGATTAGGGGAGAGCAAAGTTGTCATGTTCTTTGGTTGTCAGAAACTAAATCCCTTCTTGTCTATCCAGGGAGGTTAAACTCCTCCTTGTCTATTCGAGAAAGTTTCTAGTGAACTCTGAGCTAGCTGGCACACACATAACTTTCAAGTCTAATATCGTCAGTAGAAGACCTAGTTAACCACAGTCCTACGTCTATACTATTGAAGATATTATTCCAATGCGCAGAGCCTATTGGGATAATAGGAACTACACTACAGCACATCCCTGCGTATATGCTAATATGGATGACGGTGTCTCCCAGACACCGCCACCATGTTAGCTGCTTTCACGCCCAGTCGACTCTGTTACCGAGCGGAAAACTGGCAGACGGTCTTTTCATCCGCCGGGGTCCCCCCCGCCATGGTAATGTGGTGGTGGGAAAAACCTAAGCGGGCGGAGGTTTTTAGCAGGCGGATCGCCACCACCATACGGGCCGTGGCAATTTGCCCACTATCCAAATGACCCCCTAAGTCTGAGGGGAAATACAATGAATTATCTCCTTTGCCACAACTTACGCCATTGGAAACCAAAGTGAATACATGGGTTGCATTGACGCCCTTAAAAAGTCAAGGTTAATTTGTAGTAACAATGAACCACAAGAAAACAAAGGTGCAAGTACCCATCCATATGCTTCAAGGCACAGCGTCAAACGCCTGTCTACTCAGTTCAGCACAGCTGCTAAAATGGGACTGATTTCTGTGAATTACAACTTGAATGCACATTATGAAATAGTAAGTGACATCCCTTCATTATGTCATGGTGGTTTGGGAAAGCTTAAGACTGTAAAGTAAAGTTACACATTAATGAGAAAAGTCTGTCCTGTTGCTCAGAGATGTAGACAAATAGCTTTTCATTTGCAAAAAGCTGTTAAAAAAAGAACTTGATGAGTTACTTAAGCATGATATTATTGAGCGTTCCACTGGCCCAACCCCATGGGTTTTTCCCGTAGTAGTAGTGCTTAAAAAGGACAGAGAGGGATCTGCACGCATGTTTGTTGACATGCGACAGGCAAACAAGGCAATTGAACGAGAACAACAACCAGGTCCACACATTGCTGACATGATAACGGAATTAAATGGTGCAAAGGTCTTCTCTCACCTTGATTTAAATAAAGATTATCATCAGTTAGAACTTCAAGAAGATTGCTGGTACATTCCAACTTTTTCTACATATTTTGGTCTGCTTCAACACAAAAGACTAAGAGCCTGATTTAGATCTTGGCAGACGGATTACTACTTCTCAGCGGTGATAGATATTCCGTCCGTCGAAATATAAATCCCATACGAAATAATAGTTTTTTAGAGTCAGTGGGCTGTTGAGAATAATGCTGAGGTTTTGTGCGCGGTTCGTTGGTGTGGCCATTGGACCAAGTTCTACTGTCCACCAGCTGGGGTCCCATGAGGAGGTATTCTTCCTGAGCATCAGTATTTCTGTTTTGTCTGAGTTGAGTTTAAGGCAGCTGTCTTTCATCCATTTGGCTACGCCTGTCATAGCATTGCAGAAGTTTGCTTTGGCATTGGTGGGGCCCTCAGAGAGTGAGAGGATGAGTTTGGTGTCATCAGTTTAGGAGATTATATTGAGGTCATCCAATCTGATGACGTCTGCAAGGGGGTAATTTAAATGTTGAACAGGTTGGGGTTGAGGTATTATCCGTGCCGCATGTGATATCTTTGGGTGCGAAGGGTTAAGGGCGGTAGTCAGATGCTCTTTGTTCATTCTGAGAAGAAAGATGCTTATGTTCAATACAGCAGAGCTTTATTGGACATGGTGGTAAGTCAATGGCTAAGCCTAGAAGATAGAACTGTTTATTATGAAATGTTACAATAAAGTCAGTGGGCCTGACATTATTAAGAAAAGTATGTGTTAAAGTCAATAGACTTGAAGAAAAAGAAAGCTTCATTTTATTGGTCACATGAATATGACAAAAGTTTAAAGAAACCTAAAGTCATTGAGAATTCTACTGAAATGGCATACTTCGATCCAAAGCATCATACAGAGGTTGTTGTTGACGCTAGCCCAATTGGGCTAGGCACTATCTTTGCACAGCACAGCAGACACCTGAATGCTCAAAGGCAGAATGTGGCATATGGAAGTAGAAGTTTGTCTCCAACAGAATATGCTTACTCACAACCTGAAAAATGAGTAGTATGGGTTTGTGAACATTTCAATGTATTTCTGTATAGAAAACCTTTTACACTAGTAACTGATCATCAAGCTTTACTGACTATTTTTGGCAATCCTAAGGCCAAAATGCCTTCTAACATTGAACGATTGGGACTACGGCTACAAGAGTAGAATGATATTATTATTATAATATTATTATATTATTACTGTGCATTGTCCAGGGAAGGATCAGAACCCTGCTGACTACTTTTCAATAGTGCCTATCCAAGGTCACTGTACTCCATCCAAGACAGCTGAGGATTATCACTGCAGTGAGCCGTGATAGTGACATGTTAAAGTTGAAAGATGTAATCACACTTCAGTCATTGAACCAACACACTCGACTTCTCACCAGTGATGGTGAATATTAAAATATTAAATGTCAAGGATGAATTGTCCATAACTCAGGAAGATTTATACCATGAGGGTCGAGGTTCTGACTCCGAAGAGTCTGTGACAGAAAATAATTGATGTGGCCCATGAAGGACATTGTGGAATTGTTGCCACAAAACGAGTTCGGCCAACGAGTCTGGTTTCTTTATCTTGAGGACAGGGTTGAAAAGTAATTAAAGGCTTGTCCTTTGTGCACCTGCATTTCTACAAAAACTACTGCCCACACCTTGAACATGTCTGAACTCCCAAAACATATATGGGAGAGAATAGCCATTGACTTTACCATTCCTATCAACAATGGACATCAGCTGCTGGTGATTATGGACAACTACTCACAATTTCCGTTAATTGAAGATCGTTCATCTACTACTCAAGGACGAGGCATTGAAAATGTAGATGGCATCTTTGCGACATGGTGTGAACGCACCATGTCGCAGCGTACTACTCTTGAGAAGCTCAATTTGAAAACGGTGTTCAATTCTACCTTAAGAGCTTATCTTTCAACACCTCACTTGACCATCAGTGAAAGTCCTGCAACATTGCTGTTCGGGAAAGCAATTAATATGAAGTTACCTCAGTGGACCAACCAGAAAAGAAAGATGAGAATGCAACTCATGAGAAGGACTTGGTGTATGCTGATAAAAGAAGACATGTGACATTCATCATCTTTAAGAAAGGAGCTCCAGTGCTTGCACAACACATGCGGAGAAGAAAATTTGATGCTTCATTTGATGCAGCGCCTTTTCAAGTGGTGTCTACCAAAGGACACATGGTGACTGCCCAGCGCCCTGGGTAGTCTGTTACCAGACTGATTTTCAGTATTTAGCTAATCATTCATCAGCTCTAACTGTTAAAGAAGAGACTGGGTCTGAAACCTCAGTGACTGCTGTTGCCTCTACACCGTTGATGCAGATCCTGTACATTGGTGGTGACAGTTTTGAAGAACAAGATCAGGTTGAATAATGAAAGTGCCAAAAAGATTGATTGAAGAGATTTAATTGTACATGTTTACATGTATAGATTTTGTAAAGAAATAGTATTTTTTTATTTAACAGAGGGGGAGATGCAGTGTCTTGCAAGTTAGAAATGATGGAAACCTGTTGGCTCCTCATGGACTCAGTAGAGCTGTGAGTGTTAGATCAGAATGCATTGAAGGCAGATGTAGAATGTTGAGTATGCAGGTACACGCAGATCAATAAAGAGTTATAATACTATGCTCCCTGTGTGGTGGGTACCCAGGCTAGGGAGGACGCTACAGTTGGACAAAAATATTGGTTCCAGCCACAACTCACAATAGGTAACAATATTGACATATTTTTCCTAGATCTAACAAAGGATTAAGACAAATGGGGCAAACAGTATAGCAACAGTACTAAACCAACTGGTAGAGATAACTTGACCAAACCTGAGCGACAGGTACTCAAAAATAAAAAACTCATAAATGACCCCCACATTGGTAAGACGAGAAGCTGCCAAAGGGGGAACCATAGTTGTTATGAACAAAGTGCAATATAACAACAAAGTTCTGCCCCAGCTTGTGGATCCCAATTTCTGTAGTCTGGATAATAACCATGTACCCTGAGTGAGTGGTAAACTGAAACAAGTGTCTGATTTGGGAGTTAATAATGATGATAAATTTGCATACCTAAAAATAGACGGCCCCAGATATTTTTGTATGTATTCACTAACCAAAATACACAAGAAAGCTGATTTCCCTCCACTGAGCGTTAATTCACCATTTGTGAGAATTTTAGAATATTTTGACACCTTTCTACAACCATTATTCAAGAACCCACCTTTATACATTAGTACACAACTTGTTTTAAAAATGATGCGCGATACACCCTGGGAAAGTGGTAATGGATGCGGTCTTCTTTCATACTGAAATCTCACATGAATGGGGTTTACATGCTTTGGCAGGATATGATTCCCGAGGTATGCACTTTAGTAACTTTACAATTATTCAGGCGCCCATTCAGATTGCCATGTCTCCCTTGTACCTCTTATATACATTTATTGATATACAAGCGATAGCTGGTACCTGCTTGGTTTAGTTTCAGACAAGAGTTATGGCCAGGGCTCTTTAAGATAATGTTCTCTGTATTGCGCTATGACTTTATAGGATTAGTCACATTCATCAATCACAATGGATATGGGTGGATACTGTATACATGCTTATATATGAGCTAAAGCTGCTACTTTCATGGTATAGCTACAAGCCAGACCTAACTTCATGGCTTTTGTAGATAATGATCTTTATGTTACTCTGTGCCTTTATTTAATAAGTGAAATGTATCTATTACAATAGATACAGTAGATAGATATACTTTACCAATAGTTACATACTTGACTCACTGTAATGGGTCATTTTATATGGAGGCAATCCCTTACTCACTGTGCCTTTGCTTAATATATAAGGGCATTGAACTTTACACTGAATTTCAATGACGTCAATGACTTGGCTGATGTTTACCAATTGTACTAGATAATTGTTCATTTTGTACACTTCACCACTCAGTTCAGGTGTTTGCACCTTGTACACAATTGTAGTAGTAGTAGTATAAAAAACGTTATTTCATTTTTCTTGAAAATCACAAAAGTATACAAATAAAATACTTAGCGTACAAAATCATTAGCAGGGCTCCACAACAAATTATAAATGAATGAATAAAGGAGGCAAAAAACATCTATGGCAAATTCAATCAATCAATCAATCACAGGCATTTATATAGCGCACTACTTACCCGGAGGGTCTCAAGGCGCTAGGGGGGGGGGGTGCTGCTACTGCTCTTGGGTCAGGCGCAGGTCGGTCGGTAGGGAGTTCCAGGTCTTGGCGGCCAGGTAGGAGAAGGACCTCCCTCCCGTTGTCGTTCTTCAGATGCGGGGGACGGCGGCGAGGGCGTGGTTGGCTGATCGGAGGTGTCGTTTGGGAGCGTAGAAGTTGATGCGGTTGTTGAGGTAGCTGGGGCCTTGATCGTGTAGGGCTTTGTGTGCGTGGGTGAGGAGGCGGAAGGTGATTCTTTTGTTGACGGGGAGCCAATGCAGGTCTCTCAGATGTCCGGAGATGTGGCTGCGTCGTGGGATGTCGAGGATGAGTCTGGCTGAGGCGTTCTGGATCCGCTGGAGTCTCTTCTGGAGCTTGGCGGTGGTTCCGGCGTAGAGGGCGTTGCCGTAGTCCAGTCGGCTGGTGACAAGGGCCTGGGTGACCGTCTTCCTGGTCTCGGTGGGGATCCACCGGAAGATCTTCCGTAGCATGCGCAGGATGTTGAAGCATGACGAGGAGACGGCGTTGACTTGTCTGGTCATGGTGAGGGAGGAGTCCAAGATGAAGCCCAGGTTCGTGCGTGGTCTGTCGGTTTGGGTGCGCTGCCCAGGGCAGGGGGCCACCAGGAGTTGTCCCAGGCAGAGGGTGATGATCCAAGGATGAGGACTTCCGTCTTGTCAGAGTTCAGTTTCAGGCGGCTGCTCGACATCCACTCGGCTACGTCTTTCATCCCTTCGTGAAGGTTGGCTCTGGCGGCGGCGGGGTCGTTGGTCAGGGAGAGGATCAGCTGGGTGTCGTCAGCGTAGGAGATGATGTTGAGGTTGTGCTGGCGTGCGATGGCCGCAAGGGGGCTCATGTAGACGTTGAAGAGTGTTGGGCTGAGCGAGGAGCCTTGAGGGACGCCGCAGATGACTTCGGTGGCCTCTGACTTGTACGGTGGTAGACGGACTCTCTGTGTTCTTCCGTTGAGGAATGAGATGATCCAATCCAGTGCCTTCTCCTGGATTCCGATGTTGCTGAGGCGCTGCACTAGGGTGCGGTGGCAGACAGTGTTGAATGCCGCGGAGAGGTCCAGGAGGATGAGGGCCGCTGTTTCTCCGTTGTCCATCAGGGCTCGGATGTCATCGGTGGCGGCGATGAGGGCGGTCTCGGTGCTGTGGTTGGCTCGGAAGCCCGACTGAGACGGGTCGAGGGATCCATTTGTCTCGAGGAAGGCGGCCAGCTGCTTGTTGACGGTCTTCTCGATGACTTTGGCTGGGAACGGGAGGAGCGAGATGGGGCGGTAATTCTTGAGTTCGGTGGGGTCCGCTGTAGGTTTCTTGAGTAGGGCGCTGAGTTCGGCGTGCTTCCAGCTCTCCGGGAAGGTGGCGGTGTCTAAGGAGGTGTTGATGATGTCCCGCAGGTGGGGTGCGATGATTGCGTCGGCCCTGTTGAAGACGTGGTGAGGGCAGGGGTCGGTCGGAGATCCGGAATGGATGGAGTTCATCAAGCGGATGGTGTCTTCGGTGCTGATCGGAGTCCAGGCGCGGAGGGTGGTGGTGGGGGGCGGTGGTTCGGTTGTGACGTGCGTCGGTTGAGTGCTGAAGCTGTTGTGTATGTCCGCGATCTTGTTGTGGAAGTAGGAGGCGAGGGAGTTGCAGAGGTCTTGCGACGGGGAGATGTCGTTGTTTCCGGCGTTGGGGTTGGAGAGCTCTTTGACGATGTTGAAGAGTTCCTTGCAGTTGTGTGCGTTGTTGTCCAGCCGGTCCTTGAATGCGGTTTTCTTAGTGGCGCGGATCAGTTGGTGGTGCTTCCGGGAGGCAAATTGATAAAATCACAGCATTAAAACCAGCTAAAAGTGACAAAGCCAATTGTCTGAAAAAGAAAACACATGCTAACTTTCATCGCCCATTATAAACCCCAGACTAAAAATTAGTCAGATAATAACAGAGGGTAGATGATTTTAGCATTTGAAGAAAAAGAAAGCCCAGCCTAACTTGATTGAAATTCAAACACAAAAGAAGTGGGTGAATTAATTTATAACAGAGATGGTTGAATCTGGGGCATATCATGACAATGTGTAAGGTGTCAGAGAGAGAAACATCAACACAAGAACAAGGAAGAAGGTCTTAAACTATGCAATAAGACCCCTTGGGTAATAGAAGTTGATAAGATAGGTAAAACCTAAAATATGTTAACAACCTTCAGTGATAGTTAGACACCTCCAGCAACAAATAGGACCCCATTCCAGGTACAGTTTTCACCATGATTAAATGACACATGGAGCGTTTGTGAAGGGCCGCAGCCTCATGTTCTGCAGGTGACCTTTCAGAAAATGCCGACTTTAGCCATGGTATATCCCTCCTAATTATACCTTCTGGGTCAAAAACAACTCGAGACAACCCAGCGAACAAATAGGATAACAGGGGACGCAAGGCAATCAAGTTGGTCATATACACTAGTCCTACTTCCTCATGAAGCATCTCAGAGGTGGTGCTCACTAATACTTTGAGAAAGCTTCTCACAAGAGCATTTTCTGCAACCAGGAGCTGTGGAAAGGAAAATATAGCCTCAAATGTCACAGCCTTAACAAGCCAATAAGAAACACTTGGCCTTAAAACCTTTGAAAATCGCCTATATGTTGGTATAACCTATACCCCTTGTCAAGCGACCAACCCTGTTGATGGCTGATTTAAACCTCATGGTATTTTTCTTTAACAAGGGTTGCCAAAAGAATCTGAAATGCAAAAGAATCCCAAATTATGAAAAGTGCTCAACCATGGAGCTGGAGTTGCCTTTGTGTGAGTAACTATTAGATCTAGTGTTCCTAGAGCCCACCACCATGACGTGGGATTTGAGGTAATTAATAGTAAGATTAAGTTCATCCAAGTTAATAACAAAAAGATCTAGCAGATGCTGCAGCCCCTCAGCGGTTCAAGACATGAGGACGGTATCATCTGCATATAAAAAAACAGGGAGATGACAACCGCCTACCATTGGGACATCCAATCCTGGATCCAGCAGGGTCATGTCCAGACCATTGATGTAAAGAGTGAAGAGTGTAGAGAAATGGGGTCAGGATGCACCCCTGGCACACCTCTCTCTTCAACTCCAGGGGCATTTTACATTCTACTCCTGGCCCATATTTGACTGAAGCAGAAAGTCCCTGTGCAAAGAATGTTCGAAGGAGAGCAGGGTCGGTTCCACCCCCACCGACCCAATTGCAGCCCAGAGCTAAGCTCTGTTGACACGATCAAAGGATGAGCTTAGGTCCATGATGGCCAAGTGAACCACCCCTTCCCTTGCCTTAGTATATTTAACAGTCAACATGAAAAGTTTCAGGGTCTGATCCACAGTGCCTCTCCAGCCATAAGTCCAATATGGGCTTCTGAAAAGATGTTGTTATCGGTCATCCACATAGACAAGCGGTCCAGCAGGACACTTCCCAACACCTTAATCTCGCTGTCCACCACAGAAATGGGGAAATAACAAACAGGGTGAGCCCTGCTACCCTTCTTGAAGATAGGGACGATGATGAGGTGTTTCAAACCAGAGGGGACTCCCTCTAGCAACTGCATTGCAATGCTGCATAAGCAAGGGGGTCCACACATCCACCTCAGATTTAAATAAATCACCTAGAATGCCATCAAGACCAGGGGTCTTTCTCACTTGGAAGAACCTAATGGCTCCAAATCAGAAAAACATAATCTGTATAGCACTTCTATAATGTATTCTGTCTTTAAAATGGTTTATCGTTAGTGAGAAGAATGTTGTTTTAAAAGCTGTCCACATCAAGGTCTACTAGAGTTTCAACAAATCACATACCCGTGGCAGTCTCCTTTATTTGCAGTTAAAGGTTCTTTCTGAACTCAAAATTGTTTGGTTATGGCTGTCCTTGCACAATGAGCAAAGGTTGTAAATAGTTGGAATGCTCTTTCATGTTGGAGTAGAGTGGGTTAAATAACCATCATTGTTTCCCTCTGAGGGATATTAGTGCAAAGACACTCTATATTCAGTGTAGCCAGGAGTTCATATTCAAGAATGAAGTGGTAAAGTGCTTGTGCTCTTTCTTTTGGTACACCAAATTGGCATATTTAATTTACTGTAAGTCTCTAGTAAATGGTACTACATGTACCAAGACTCTGTTAAGGGAATATTACTAGCACTCACCATGCCACCCACTAAGAACTGTAGAACTGTAAACATATCTCAGGTCTGTCACTGCAGCCTGTAGTTCAGTTTTAAATAATCCTTTTGCCCAGGCAAAGTAAACTTTTACCATCCCTAAACCTTACTTTTCAATACTTATAAGTTACCCCCAAGATAGACCCTAAAAGCTCATAGGGCAGGTGCATGGTATTTAGACAGTCGGACATGTGTGTTCAAGTTTTACTTGTCCTCACAGTGAAAAACTCCTCAAGCCATTTTTCACTGTAGCACGGCTATCTCTCCCGGAGTTTAACACTGTGTTACCTCATTACACTTAATGCGTTTATTTATTTAGAGGTTTTCTATAGGGCTAGCGAGACCCGGGGATATTGGAGCGCTTTACAACATGATGAAGAGGAGACAAAATACAGAACAAAGGCATGTTATGAAAATGCAGAAAAAGTCAAAAAAGTAGCTTTACAGTTCTGCTGAGTGTCAGAGGTGTGCCATTGAAGTAGGGAGGTCGAGGAGGCCGAGGAGTGGCATTGAGGAAGAGGGGTCAAGAGGTAGTCTCAAAGCCCAGGGAAGGCAAGACTAATGCTGGAAATGTTCTCTTCGCGGTGCCGACCCAGGGGCTGAGAGTTCAGAGAGAGGGAATGAGGTAGGTAGTGGTTGTGCGATGACTGAAGGCTGCCCGTTGGGGGCGCACTGTCAGGAGACAGCCTGGTGGAGGTGAGAGCGTCACGTAATTGCGTTCGGGAAGGTGCAGTTGAGGTAGAGGGTTTTTAGGAGGCTTTTGAATTTTGGATTGGAGGGGGTGAATCTGATGTCGACTGGGATGGCATTCCAGATTTTCGGAGAGTTTCCTGGAAAAGAGCGGGCAGAAGTCTTTTGTTTACGCGTTTTTAGGGGAATGAGTAGGAAGGAGTTGGAACTCCTGAGGCTTCTTGTTTGCCCGGCTTTCTTGAGTTTGGAGGCTAAGTATTCCGGTTCCCTGTGTGCAGGGCTTTGTGTGTGAGCCAGGCAGTTCTGAAGCTGGCCCGCATAAAAAAACAGGGAGATGACAACCGCCTACCATTGGGACATCCACTCCTGGATCCAGCAGGGTCATGTCCAGACCATTGATGTAAAGAGTGAAGAGTGTAGAGAAATGGGGTCAGGATGCACCCCTGGCACACCTCTCTCTTCAACTCCAGGGGCATTTTACATTCTACTCCTGGCCCATATTTGACTGAAGCAGAAAGTCCCTGTGCAAAGAATGTTCGAAGGAGAGCAGGGTCGGTTCCACCCCCACCGACCCAATTGCAGCCCAGAGCTAAGCTCTGTTGACACGATCAAAGGATGAGCTTAGGTCCATGATGGCCAAGTGAACCACCCCTTCCCTTGCCTTAGTATATTTAACAGTCAACATGAAAAGTTTCAGGGTCTGATCCACAGTGCCTCTCCAGCCATAAGTCCAATATGGGCTTCTGAAAAGACGTTGTTATCGGTCATCCACATAGACAAGCGGTCCAGCAGGACACTTCCCAACACCTTAATCTCGCTGTCCACCACAGAAATGGGGAAATAACAAACAGGGTGAGCCCTGCTACCCTTCTTGAAGATAGGGACGATGATGAGGTGTTTCAAACCAGAGGGGACTCCCTCTAGCAACTGCATTGCAATGCTGCATAAGCAAGGGGGTCCACACATCCACCTCAGATTTAAATAAATCACCTAGAATGCCATCAAGACCAGGGGTCTTTCTCACTTGGAAGAACCTAATGGCTCCAAATCAGAAAAACATAATCTGTATAGCACTTCTATAATGTATTCTGTCTTTAAAATGGTTTATCGTTAGTGAGAAGAATGTTGTTTTAAAAGCTGTCCACATCAAGGTCTACTAGAGTTTCAACAAATCACATACCCGTGGCAGTCTCCTTTATTTGCAGTTAAAGGTTCTTTCTGAACTCAAAATTGTTTGGTTATGGCTGTCCTTGCACAATGAGCAAAGGTTGTAAATAGTTGGAATGCTCTTTCATGTTGGAGTAGAGTGGGTTAAATAACCATCATTGTTTCCCTCTGAGGGATATTAGTGCAAAGACACTCTATATTCAGTGTAGCCAGGAGTTCATATTCAAGAATGAAGTGGTAAAGTGCTTGTGCTCTTTCTTTTGGTACACCAAATTGGCATATTTAATTTACTGTAAGTCTCTAGTAAATGGTACTACATGTACTAAGACTCTGTTAAGGGAATATTACTAGCACTCACCATGCCACCCACTAAGAACTGTAGAACTGTAAACATATCTCAGGTCTGTCACTGCAGCCTGTAGTTCAGTTTTAAATAATCCTTTTGCCCAGGCAAAGTAAACTTTTACCATCCCTAAACCTTACTTTTCAATACTTATAAGTTACCCCCAAGATAGACCCTAAAAGCTCATAGGGCAGGTGCATGGTATTTAGACAGTCGGACATGTGTGTTCAAGTTTTACTTGTCCTCACAGTGAAAAACTCCTCAAGCCATTTTTCACTGTAGCACGGCTATCTCTCCCGGAGTTTAACACTGTGTTACCTCATTACACTTAATGCGTTTATTTATTTAGAGGTTTTCTATAGGGCTAGCGAGACCCGGGGATATTGGAGCGCTTTACAACATGATGAAGAGGAGACAAAATACAGAACAAAGGCATGTTATGAAAATGCAGAAAAAGTCAAAAAAGTAGCTTTACAGTTCTGCTGAGTGTCAGAGGTGTGCCATTGAAGTAGGGAGGTCGAGGAGGCCGAGGAGTGGCATTGAGGAAGAGGGGTCAAGAGGTAGTCTCAAAGCCCAGGGAAGGCAAGACTAATGCTGGAAATGTTCTCTTCGCGGTGCCGACCCAGGGGCTGAGAGTTCAGAGAGAGGGAATGAGGTAGGTAGTGGTTGTGCGATGACTGAAGGCTGCCCGTTGGGGGCGCACTGTCAGGAGACAGCCTGGTGGAGGTGAGAGCGTCACGTAATTGCGTTCGGGAAGGTGCAGTTGAGGTAGAGGGTTTTTAGGAGGCTTTTGAATTTTGGATTGGAGGGGGTGAATCTGATGTCGACTGGGATGGCATTCCAGATTTTCGGAGAGTTTCCTGGAAAAGAGCGGGCAGAAGTCTTTTGTTTACGCGTTTTTAGGGGAATGAGTAGGAAGGAGTTGGAACTCCTGAGGCTTCTTGTTTGCCCGGCTTTCTTGAGTTTGGAGGCTAAGTATTCCGGTTCCCTGTGTGCAGGGCTTTGTGTGTGAGCCAGGCAGTTCTGAAGCTGGCCCGCATTTCGACTGGGAGCCATTTTAGATCTCTGAGTGCGGGAGAAATGTGGTAAAATTTCTTGATTCTTGTGACCATTCTGGCTGCTGCATTGAGGGTAGCTTTGAGCGGGGCTAGGTGAGAGCGAGCTGTACCGGAGAGGACTGCGTTCCCATAGTCCAGTCTGGACAACACCAGGGATTGGGTGGCTTGCTTGAGGTCAGTAGTAGGGATGTGGGGTTTAATTTTGTTGAGGAGCTTCAGATTGAGGAAGGCGCTCTTGGCAGAGTTCTTGATGTGATTGGACATGGATAGTTTGTGGTCAAGGGTGATTCCCAGTGATTTGACCAAGGTTGCCAGGGTGAGATTTCTGTTGAGGGCATAAATAGCTTTCAACCATTCAATGATTTGCGGGTTTTCTTCCTTGTTGGAGATGAGGAGGATCTCGGTTTTTCCCTGATTGAGTTTGAGGTGGTTCGTTGATAGCCATTCTTGGACTTCTCTGAGGGTATTGTTGAGTCTTAGAATGTCATTAAAGGAGGAGGTTTACAAGTAAATCTGTGTATCATCTGAATATAGATGAAAGGGGATATTCGCTTTTTTCAGACTGGAGGTGAGGAGTTCCATATATATGTTGAACAGTTGAGGGGAGAGAATGGAGCCTTGAGGGGCGCCTCTGTTTACGGTGAGGTATTCGGAGCAAAGGATTTGATTTTTACTCTATGGGAGCGGTTTTGGAAGAAGGAGGAAAACCACTGGAGGATCACTTCGTCTGCACCTACCCGGTCTTTGAGAGCTTTGATGAGAAGACTGTGGTCTACAGTGTCAAAAGCAGCTGACAAGTCTAGGAGGATGAGAAGACAGCAGTGGCCTGCTTCGAGGGAGTTGAAGATGCTGTCCATGATGTTGAGGATTGCAGTTTTGGTGCTGTAGCCTTTTCTGAAGCCGGATTGGTGGTGGTCAAGCAGATTTATGTTGTCAATATGTTTGTTCAGTTGACGTAGAACACATTTGTCTAGGATTTTGGCAATGAAAGGGAGATTGGAGATAGGTCTGAAATTATTCAGGTTGGTTGCGTCTAAGCTGGCTTTTTCAAAAGAGAAGTGACTTGGCCGACCTTAAGGCAATCTGGTATGGTGCCAGTTTTTAGGGAACTGTTTATGATTTTGCACCAAAGTGAAGCCAGGGTGAGTTTCAGCTCTTTGACCATTTGAGAGGGAATGGGGTTGAGGTTGTGAGACGATGGCTTGGAGGAGGAGATAAATTTGAGGATCTCCAATTCTGAGATGGGGTCGAAGGAGGACCAAGTTGTTGCCGATCACCTTTTCCTGATAATTTCGCTTGTTGGAGAGCAGTCTTTGTCGGGGGGATGGAGGTTAATGTCCAGAGAAAGTTCGATCAAGGTTAATTTTTTGTTAAAGAAGTTGGCGAAGTTGGCGCATAAGGTTTTGGAGGGTTGGGCGAGGGATGTCGTTGTCTTGGGGGTTTGTTTTTTGATGTTGTCAAAGAGTTCTCTTGGTCTGTTTTTGGCTTTGTCCAGTGCGGTGCAGAAAAAGTTGGATTTTTCGCTATTGATATGTTGTTTGTTCTGTCTTCTTGCTGCTCTGAGTTCCTCGTAACGGCTGGAGAGGGGTCCTTTCTCCAGAGACATTCAGAAGCTCTGAGTTGCCTTCTTTCCTCATTAATGTCCTTGCTGAACCAGGATCTGGAGGGAATGTTCCTGGTTTATTTTCAGTTTCAAGGAGGCTAGTTCATCAAGGATGGAGGACATGGTAACATTGTAGTGGGCTGTGAGATCTTCAGTAGAGAGGCCTTCCGGGGAGATGGGCAGGAGGGAGGATATTTTCTCTTCTAACTCCTCTGCGTTGATCTGCGATACGTTTCTCGACCATGAGTGGGGGACTGAGATGGAGGGCAGAGGCAAGGTGTGATGAGGGAGGTGGAATAGGATACGGTGATGGTCTGTCAGTCGACCGGCAGGATGTGATCTATAGTGATTGAGTCATGGTTGGCGATGATGGCATCCAGGATATCTCCTTTGTCGTGGGTTTCTTGAGAACAGTGCTGGGTGAGGTTGTTGGTAAGGAGTGGGTCATTTAGGGTTTGTACAGGAGCACTGTTCTTTTCATTCCAGTAGAGGTTAATGTCGCCTAGAATGACGTTGTTGGTATCTCGAAGAGAGCAGTGTGCGATTAGGTCTGATAGGTGTTCTGTGAACGTGACGGAGTTGCCTGGAGGATGGTATAGGAAGTAGCAGTGCACTAGGTTATTGTTGGGGGTTTTGATGTTGGCGGTTAGGCATTCAAAGGAGTTGTATATGAGGTTGTCGGTTTCAGACACTGATAGGTTATTGTTGTGGATGATTGCCACGCCTCCGCCTTTTTGGTCTATTCTATCTTTCTTGATGATAGAGAACCCCGGGGGAACAAGCATATCCAGGATCGGAGGGGAGGAGTCATTGAGCCAGGTCTTGGTGATGAAGGCAATGTCAATGCTATGGCTGAGAATGGATTCGGCTAGATCTGTAGCGTGTTTCGTGGCAGACCTGCAATTTATGAGCATGCCTTTAGTGCGGTGGGTCTCTTTCATGGGTTCCGTGGGGATGGTGATGAGGGAGGAAGGGGGTCTGAGGGGTTTCTGGACAGAGCTCAGTTCTGGTCCCAGTGATTACCTGGATTGCGGAGTGCAGGTGGTGGCTTGGAGGGGAGAAGTAAGAGAAGGCCAGCTCGATCGCTGCCTCTGGGGGCATGGCTTCCATAGCCCTAGTTGGTCTCGGGGCCTGGGGGCAGGGAGGGTAGACTGACTGCTTAGGGGGCAGGGGGTTCAGAGGCCAAATGGGGGTGTGGGTAGGAGGTGGGGCTGGAGGTGGTGTTGAGGGGGGTGACGAGAGGTTGGTTAGGATGAGACTCATGTGAAATGAAATGAAATGAAAAAATAATTTATAAAGCGCGATGGCTACCCAGGGGCGTCCCAGCGCTACAGAGGTTGGGCTAAAGCGGAGTACGCTAGATTTAGATGGAGTTATTCAAGATGGTTTATTAAAAAGATGATTTATTAAAAAGCCAGGTTTTAAGGAGCTTTCGGAAGGTAAGTAGTTTAGGCTCAGATCTGATTGAGAGGAGGAGAGTGTTCCAGATTTTGGCTAGGTTGTAGGAGAGCGACCGGCCTCCACACCTGGCTCTTTTGATTCGCGGCACTGTGGTAAGATAAGAGGTCCCAGATCTGAGGAGACGATTGGGATGATAGGCATTTACCAGGGGGCGGTTGATAGCAGGGCCTGTTCCCCAGTAAGAGCGGTGAGCAATACACATGGCCTTAAATTCAATCCTCGATTTCACAGGAAGCCAGTGGAGTTCTCTCAGTCGGGCTTTAACTGAGACTCGTCGTGGGATATCGAGGAGGGTCCTGGCGGCACAGTTTTGGATAATTTGAAGTCTATTGAGCTTGGACTGTGGGCCCCGAAGGTATAGGGCATTTCCTCAGTCAAGGCGAGATAGAATCAATCCTTGGACCATGATCCGTCTTGAGTGGAACGGGAGAAGAGGGAGGATTTTGCGAAGTAGCCTCAGGAGTCCAAAGCATGTGGCAGCAAGCTTGGTTGCCTGGTGGTTAAAGTTGAGTGTTCTGTCTAGCCAGATGCCGAGACTTTTGATTTGTTCTTTGGGTTCCGGGGGACAGCCTAGGCAAAGGGGCCAGATGGAGTCGATGGGTTTGGTGATGGTATTTCCCAAGAGCATAATCTCTGTTTTCTCCCCGTTTAGTTTTAAGCAGGAGGCCGACATCCAGGCGGCGACTGCTTCCAAACATTTGTATAGGCTGTGGTTGGAATTGAGAGGGGGGTCTAACGCCACCACCAGCTGTGTGTCGTCCGCATAGGTGATAATTTTTACTCCAAAGGGGGGGACGACATCAGCCAGAGGGCTGAGGTAAACATTTAAAAGGGTGGGGCTCAGGGAGGAGCCCTGGGGCACTCCACAGTTCAGGGGTTTGCTGGAGGAGGTGAAATCGTTCTCAAATACCTGAAAAGATCGATCTGTAAGAAAGGATCTCAGCCAGGTGAGTGCCGTTCCCGAGATTCCTATACTACTGAGGCAGTGGAGAAGAATACTATGGTTTACAGTGTCGAAGGCGGCACTAAGGTCGAGTAGAACGATGGCCGCTGACCCACCGCTGTCCAGGATCCTTCTTGCCTCCTCCGTCACTGCGACCAAGGCTGTTTCGGTTCCGTGAAGGGACCGAAAACCCATCTGTGAGGAATCAAGTATGTCGTTAGATTTCAAGAAGTGTGTCAGGACGGAATTGACATACTTCTCGAGTAGTTTGCTGAGCCAGGGTAGTAGGGATATAGGTCTGTAGTTGGAGGGATTGTTTTGATCGAGGCTAGGTTTCTTTAATAAAGCCTTGAACATTGCTCTCTTCCATAAAGGCGGGACGATGCCGGCATGGAGAGAGGAGTTAAGCAGGTCCCGAATGTAAATGTAAATGTAAATGTATTGCGACTTATATAGCGCACGTATCACCCGAAGGCATCAAGGCGCTTGCTTAGGGAACCCGTCCTGGTATTCCCCTGTGAGATACCCTGGCAGGGTATCCACAAGGTGAAAGCCAGGCATCCCACCGCGAGGGGCCGTAGTGGAGATTAAGCAAGCTATTGCCCAGAGTCGCAGAGTGTGACCCTGTGAGTCGAGTAGGCACCGGAGCAAGAATTGTCGAGTCCGTGGAATTTTTGAGCCCGAATCCCGCCGAGGCAGGGAATCGAACCCTGGTCCACGGCCGATCTCAGCTTCCGGGTCTGCCGCCTCTAACCACTGAGCCACGCTTCTCCACTGTGGGTGGTGGGTGAGATCTGACTGGTGATCGGGGTGAGAACCCGCGGAGGGGCCGGATCAGTAGGTGATCCTGATTTGACTTGTTGTATGATGCTTTCTAAATGGGTGAGATCTAAGGGAGGGATACATGTGAGGGAGACTGGTAGTGCTGCCACAGAGCCTGGATCTACAGGACCGCTGGGCGAAGGGGTATTTTGAGAGAAAGAGGAATTGATGATTTCTATTTTGTGGTAGAAAAAGTCCGCTAACTCGTCACAGTGGACCTGGGTGTTGCTGTGCTCCTTTGGTGTCTCGGGTAGTTGCAAGAGGGATTTTGCTATCCGATAGATCTCCTTGGGCTTGGAGGCTGCCTTGTCAATCTTTTCTTCGAAATATTTTGCCTGCGCTAATTCAATGCTGGATTTGTAGCTTTTGATAGCTGCTTTGTAAGCTATGTTGTCCGCTGGTAAGTAATCGAGACGCCATTTTCTCTCGATTCTTTTGCAGGTGCGTTTGGCCTCTCGGAGATCAGTGGTGTACCATGGGGCGGTCGGGGTCCTTCGCTTAGGGTGGGTTCGTTTAAGTGGAAGTACCAGATCTAGAAAGTTGGTGATCCAGCTGTTGTAGTTCTCGTTGCCCTCAATAGGATTGGAAGTTTTGGTGGGTATGGTTAGATCAAGGTTCTCCCGCCATTCCGGCTGGGGGATTTTGGACCAGTTACGTGACTGTTGGCCAGTCATGGGTTTGGGTAGGGGGTGGTTGGGGAGGATCCATGTGAGAGGGATAAGGAAGTGATCAGTCCAGGGAAGGGGGGAAGGATTTCCAACGTGTTGCTGAATATGGGGTCCAAAAGGTGGCCCTTTAGGTGGGTGGGGCCGAGGACTAGCTGTTGTAATTCGAGAGCACCTAGGCTGGAGGATAGTTCTCCGGCGTTTGAGTCATTAGGGTCGTCAAGGTGGGTGTTGAGGTCACCCAGGAGTGTGAAGTTGGCGGAGCTAAGTGCGAGGTTTGCAGTCGTTGGGGCAAGGTTAGAGAGAAATTGTCCTTGCGACCCGGGTGGGCGGTAAATAAGCATACCTGAAAACGTATTGGTGGGGCTAAGTTTTATAGTGAAGGGGAGGCATTCACTATCTGGAACACGGACAGGAGTGCTAGTGACTTTGTAACCTATCTTGTGGATCACTGCTAGCCCTCCACCGATTCCAGTTTTACGGTCAAGGCGGAATATTTGGTATCCGTGTGGAAGAGTTTGTACCAAATCAGGTTCCGAGTGTTCATGCAGCCAAGTCTCTGTGAGGAAGAGGATATCCGGGTTTGCATCCTCTATCAGTAGAGAGATTTCCGTAGTATGCTTGGGAAGGGATCTGCAGTTGAGCAAGAGCATGGAGTATTGTGTGGGTTCCGTTTTTGCATGGGGTGAGAAATGAAATCCACACTGGTTGCAAGCGGGATGCTGTGCGGATGGGTCCCACGCGCGTAGACAGGGTGGGGCAGCTTTCTGCTTAAGTTGGAGGAGGGAGTGGGGACTGTAAATTCTGGCCCGGTAGGGCGACCGGGCAGGGGGGTGGCCCCTAGCCCCGGTCGGCCGTGGACGGGCTTGCCTTTGCTGCGCGCGTCCGCTGCGCGTCCGGGAAAGGCAAATTTTATATATGAGAGGGGGCGTGGCCTCAGGGCAGTGGGCGTGGCCTGTGGGCTGAGGAGGAGGAATGGCGGCGAAGATCACTGTGCCGTGGCAGCCTTAATATCGGCTGCGTGGCGATTTCTGCGAGAGATTAGGGTGGGAGAGTGCCCTAGGTAAGTGCAGTGCAAGTAAAAACAAATTGTTTTGTGACAGTTTAAATTTTTTAAATCGGGCGTGCTCCCGGCTTCTGCCTCAGGAGTGCTATGCCTCTGGATGCGAG
Organism: Lissotriton helveticus; assembly: GCF_964261635.1. NCBI lineage: Eukaryota > Metazoa > Chordata > Amphibia > Caudata > Salamandridae > Lissotriton > Lissotriton helveticus. The sequence goes on from NC_136059.1 coordinate 269,002,008, forward strand.
CTTTTCAGTCAGCGCGCTTTAAATAGCCGGTATGAGGGGGGCGTGGCCTCAGGGCCATGGGCGTGGCCTGTGGGCTGAGGAGGAGGAATGGCGGCGAAGATCACTGTGCCGTGGCAACCTTAATATCGGCTGCGCAGCGATTTCTGCGAGAGATTAGGGTGGGAGAGTGCCCTAGGTAAGTGCAGTGCAAGTAAAAACAAAATATTTTGTGACAGTTTCAATTTTTAAAATCGGGTGTGCTCCCGGCTTCCACCTCAGGAGTGCTATGCCTCTGGATGCAAGCTTTTCAGGCAGCGCACTTTAAATAGCCGGTATGAGGGGGGCGTGGCCTCAGGGCTGTGGGCGTGGCCTGTGGGCTGATGAGGAGGAATGGCGGCGAAGATCACTGTGCCGTGGCAGCCTTAATATCGGCTGCGCGGCGATTTCTGCGAGAGATTAGGGTGGGAGAGTGCTCTAGGTAAGTGCAGTGCAAGTAAAAACAAATTATTTTGTGACAGTTTCAATTTTTAAAATCGGGCGTGCTCCCGGCTTCCGCCTCAGGAGTGCTATGCCTCTGGATGCGAGCTTTTCAGTCAGCGCACTTTAAATAGCCGGTATGAGGGGGGCGTGGCCTCAGGGACGCGGGCGTGGTCTGTGGGCTGAGGAGGAGGAATGGCGGCAAAGATCACTGTGCCGTGGCAGCCTTAATATTGGCTGCGCGGCGATTTCTGCAAGAGATTAGGGTGGGAGAGTGCCCTAGGTAAGTGCAGTGCAAGTAAAAACAAATTATTTTGTGACAGTTTCAATTTTTAAAATCGGGCGTGCTCCCGGCTTCCACCTCAGGAGTGCTATGCCTCTAGATACATGTCCTGTAATAAGGTGAAGAGAAGGCATTCAATGCGGGCGAGGCGGCAATCTGTATCTTCTTGACGGGGTGGGTTGCAGCTGGGAGTGATCTCTTCGGCGAGGGGGAGCGCTGGTGGAGTTAGGTTGACTTATTTTGTTTGTGGATGTGAAGGTTTGGTTTATGGGGAGTGACGAGGGATGCAAGGGATCGGGATGAGATGGGCTAAATTTCTTATTAGGGGGAGGAAGACAGGGGAGGCTTGCGGAGTGGGTTGTGGACGCCCAGCACAGGATGTTGGGGGTTCCATGCCAGTGGTTGCTCAGGGTAAGAGGTAAAGCAGGGGGCGTCATTGGAGAGACATTGGAGAGAGGGGGATTTCCGATGGTCAGAGGATGCACCTCTGGCGGAGGAGTGGTACAGGTCGGCAAAGAGGGTTTTCGGGATTTGTCTGATTAGCTTGTGTTTAAGTTTTGGGTTTTTTTCCAGAGAGAGGAAGGGTGGGAGGGTGATTGAGGAGGAGTTATGGCCGTGCTGTTTTATGTAGGGTGAGGAGAGAGGGTTTAGGGCGGGAGACGAGGTGGGAGGCATTCTAACTGGGAAGATTGTGAGGATTGGTGAGGATAGTATCTATTGAGGAGGGCTATTTTTTAACCAGGAGGACGAGGCGGCTAGCCACTGCTGAGCGGAGCTGTTAGCGGAGGCCCGGGGCAGGTCGGGACTGGCGGAGGGAGCTCAGTTCAGAAGTAAGAGAGGGGGTAATTGAGGAGAGGTCGTGAGGGTTAGGGGGGAATCGGGAATAGTCGGTAGGAGAAGGTTTTAGTCTAATTAGTTTTTTGTAGAGGGGAGGGTGATGGACCCCAAGAGGGGCAGGTGGGGGTTTAGGAGGCCGTGAACAAGGCTTGTGATGCGGCGCGGTTAACCTGAGCCCCTAAGGAGGAGCCGGAGAACCGAGAGGTGGAGGTCTGGATGTGCTGCCCAATTAGAGTTCGGGGCAAGGAGGCGATAAAACCAGTGGCTCTGGATTCATGAACAGGCAGCTGGGAGAGAGGGCAGGGGCAAGAGGCTGTCTCTAACGCTGTGTGGCTCGACTGTGCCTCCTTTGGGGAGCTCTCATGGAGGTCGATGGCAGGGAATTCTAAAATAAGCAGTCCTGGTTGTGCCACCCTGTTGAGGTCAGGCGGAATGGAGAGGGCAAATGAAGGCTTCAGAACAGTGAGTGCGTACCTAAGGCGAGCTGGCAGTGACAAATAGGCAGTCTCTAGGAGTGGTCCGGCACAATTCGCCTTTGCTTGATTCAGAAAGCTCCCGGAGAGGTTGTGGCCGGCAGACTTTGATTGAGACGTCTTTGCTAGGCCGCCATTTTTAGGTCAGGCGGGACGCAGGGGTTCTGTGTTTTTTGCTCCGGTTCAGAGCAGGAGCAGCTAGGAGAAAGATCGGTGGCAGGAGGAGGTCTCTCGGGCAAGTGGGGATGCGATTCAGCCACGCCTAGTCCCCAGAGAGCGAGTGGCCGGTAACTACTGGACAAGTTGTCCTGGGAGGGCTGCCATTTTTGGATCAGGCGGGGCTCAGAGTCCGGGCGTGGGAGCCTCGGGGTGAGTGCTGTGGCATGAGCAGTCACCGGGGCTCAGAGAGAGGTGCGGCTTGCCTTCGCTATTACACGAAGCCCCCCGGAGAGGATGCAGCCCGGTAATTGCTGAACGGGCCGTCCCTGCTCGGCCACCATTTGAAGGTCTAGCAGGGAAGATGAGGAGATTGGAGGCTCCGCTTTGGCTTGGGGGTCGCTCGGGGGCGAGTAGGAGGCAGGCGTCAGGTCGCCAGGGCTTAACGCAAGCGCGACTCACCTGCACCTCCGACAAGGAGCCCTGCGAGTTGTTGCAGCTGGTGTCCTGGAGGTCCGCTATTTTAGAAACAGGCGTGGTGAGGCGGAGAGTTGCATCCGAGACTTCTGGCACCGATTTGCAGCTTGGATCTAGGAGGTAGCCGACTTCCTCAGCAGGCGATATGTGGAGGGTGTCCCGTGGCAGCTGTAGTCGGGAGTACGAACTGGCACTCCAGCGGCCACGGTAAAAAGGTGTCCTGGGGACGAGAGAGGGCAAGGGCGCGCTGATCACCTTCGGGTGTGATGCAGCAGAATTCCCTGTCTTCGGTTCTCGAGTCAGGCTTCACTCAAATTCGACAATCCGGTGAGGGTCCAGGGGCTGGGTGGGAGGCATCGAGGGTAGTTCACTACTTGACCAATTTTTCATCAGTGCCTGCCGGACCCCGATTTGGGAGATCCCACCCCTGCGGGATAAAGTTTGTGAACAGGCAGATAAATGCTTATTCAACTCATTTCAATGGTGATTTAAAATCCTCTTTAATGGTGACGTCGGTTTTTGTCACTACTCTGAAATAGCCATTTTTTAGAAAGTTGGCATTTTCTTGACTAAATCAAATGCGCCTTTCCTGCCATTGTCTAGGGTCACATAACTGTGAATGGCTTTGGTGTGTTCCATTAATGCATGGGAACAAATGTGCCTTGGCAGAGGGCTGTAGTGTTACTCTCTAGAGAAGGATGTCATTGGGGTTGCGCTTAGCCTTACTGAATATCAAATGGCAGCATGAGGGCTATGCCCACCCCTTTCATGACTTCCGAGGTTGCTTGCCCTGCCACTGCCAAGTGTATCTCACACCTACGCCTATCTGCCATTTGTTACCCTAGAAAGGTTTGGCCACACCCAAGAAAGGGGAAGGTTAGAGAAGGGGGCATCCCCCATCCACAGTTTGGCACTGGGACTGAAAACGAGCACCTTTGACACCTCTCACCTCTCATCAGAAAACTCATGGACCTGTTGAAGATTCAGAAGCCATACAGTGCTGACAGAAGAAGGTAGGCTGCACTTGCTTGCCTTTAACCCAGGCTCCCCAGAAGAGACTCCAAGGGTTGGGTGGGTAGACTGAACTCCTTTGTGAGCTACGGGGACACAACCAGCTTCCAGAGGCCTTCCTGCAGCTGCCCAGGCGAACAGCACCACCTGGACGTTCCTGAGCCCTGCTGCTGTCCTTTGCTGGAGTGAGTCCTGATCACAAGAGGTGCCCCCCAGGACCTAGACCCTTGACTGGTATCAAAGTGTACACATCCTGCATCAAAACAATACCCCAGGTAAAAATCCACAAGGTTGGGCTCCTTGCGACTGTGAGTGGATTCTTCATGCAAAAAAACAACTGTCAGTGACATCCACCAACACATAGCTCCTGCAACCACCTGCTTTTCCCATCAGCTATGAATGTCTGCATTAGTAACGAATTAAGCTTTCTAGCCAATGCAAACCTTGAGCAACAAGCTGCTCCTTGCACTGACAACAAACTAATTGCAGCCCTCACCACCTTAAAGCTCTTGCTGAAGCTCCTCATTTGGACATAGACTCAAACAAAGGTATACTCATCACTGGGGTGAACCTGGTCTCTGTATCCACTCTATTGTTGTTGGCCTAAACTTCTGACTTTGACCCAGTTGAGCGCAACTAGATACCCACAAATGGCGTTTTGTGTTTTTTAGCACTTTTTTCACCCACAACTTAAAAAATTCATAACTCAGCTTCGAGCGATTACATTTTTGTCATTTTGGTCTCATTCTATTTATTATATTTTACTCTAGCTTTCTAAATTAGTTTGGGACATTTGGCTCAAGCACAGTAAGTCTTGCAGGAAAACTGATGTACGACACTTGTGCTAGCAATGCTAGAATAAATGTATGTGGTTTTTTTTCTCGCTGTGATCATATTATATACTGAAAATCTTTTTTGAATGGGTTTGTAACCTAAAGGGAACCTAAAGGGAAGTTTCAGGGTTTTCAGTTTAAATTTTTTTTTTTTTTTACAGTGATGTGCCATAGAAACTACTTGCCATTCTTAACCCTTCCTATCCTTCAAACTCCTATTTGGTGTTTGTTCACTCCTTGGTCATGTTGGATTCAGACATCAAAGGGAAAACAATAATCATCCTTGATGTTAATAAAGAAAGTCAGGCTGTTCCCTTTGGAAATATCTCTCCTTTGTGGACTTACGTTAGAAGGAGGCAAACAGGATCCCACCAATCATTATTTTCCTGTTTTTGGATGTGTTATTCATTTTGTTAGTGGTCTTGGGGTATGGGTATGTAGATCCATGGCAGGGTGATAGATGGAGTAAGAGACATATTGTTTTTGTAATTCACTGCGTTGGTGGAGGGCTGACAATATATTTCATAATTTGCTGATTTACTGATGTGCTCCTCAGAGTGTTTTACTTTGTGGTGCGCTGGTGCACTAGTCTGCTGTATGTCACAGATGTTTTTTTTCTCAATTTAAGCCAAATTTATACACTTGTATTAGTGGTGATGTGTATTTGTGTGGTTTTAAGCAGGTTGCTGACTAAGGTCCTTGCAAGGTATGCCTGGTTTTAAAGTTTTAAGTGATAGAGACCTTTGAGAGCCCATCAGACTTTACACTCATACATCCAAACTACTATTGTTTTGGGGGACTGATTTATGTCTGAAGTTCAGAAATTAAATTAAATGTTTATAGATTTTTAACTCTCACTACGCATGCCCTGATTCTCCTAGAGGCATGTAGATGGACCTAGAAATTTAGGGTATTTTTGTGCAACCCTCTGCTTTTTTGATGGGTGTGAGGAGGAAGAGGGTCTCTAGGGTGAGAAGCATTTTTCCATTTGTTCCTTGTGCCCTGTATTTTGCCATGGCTACTGTGAATGCTTTCAATTACCTATTGTGTGCAAGATACTGATAGTTTTTTCTGAAACTTTGTTTTACTTTACTAGTCTCTCTGTTGTTCTTCAGGGTGCCACCGGGGTCCCGGAAGGGCCGTTTGATATTAGTAATGATTTCCTTTTTTCCTACTTTAATTGCCTGTTGCACCGATGTGTTTGTGGGCTTGATGAGTTACTTTAAGTTCACATATGTTTTTTTTCTAGAATGTTATTAGGCTTTCCTAGTCTGCCTTTTGCTCTCCTGTGGGTCCTTAGCATCCTCGGGGCCCTCACTGGCCATGAGATGCCATTACCAATTTCAACCATTTTCCCCCAATTTACTGTATGGGGCCTTGTTGTGTTGTGTGCAGGTGTCATATGTTTTCACCAGCTTTTAGTACACTCTCTCTTGTTCTCCTGAGGGACCCTCAACTCCTAGGGTTATTAATGATTTTTCCCTAACATTAGGAGAGTTATTATTTAATAATGGAATCAAGCCCTGTGATGTAATGATTTACCACACAGTAAGCAGTTCAAACATCTTTATTATAAACTTGGCACAGAGAGCCATGCAGAGTGCACTTACCCACACTCGACCCCTTGCTGGCACCGGTCAACTGCCGCCTCCTCCCACCAACATTCCATGGCCACATTCCACATTCTGTCATTACAGAACTTCATAAAACACAATACTACATTACATTTCCCCTTCCAAAGGACACAACAATTGCACTGGCAACTTCATGCAATTTTGCAATAATGATACAACCCTCCCTCTCAACCACCTATAAAAACACTAATTACAAATAAACAACTCCAAATAAAATGGGTAAACAAACGAGGACATTGTCCCTAATAGAATAAGAGCATAAAATCTATACTACTATTATAAAGAGAGAGCTGAAACCTTTGAGGCGGGTAATCTCAAGAAGTACAGCACCAATCACAACACCCAATACAGCATTGTAAAGGGGAGTTGCAGCAGATGGACATAGGCTATACATCTGGCCACCATATACATTATAAAGGTCAAACAACCTTAGGGGTAAAGTAGTCCCTTGTGGGCGTTGGCGTTCTGCTGTCAGCGATGGGCGTGTCAAAGTAGCGTGGGCGTGTCAAAGTAGCGATGGGCGTCTCAAACTACACTTTGTGGGCGTCACCATTGTCAGAGGGGCCTAGCCCAAAACAAAAAACCATAATAAAACATGCGCGCAAATGCACGCTCCATTACTGATACTGATAACACTCACAGTACTTGCCGCGCTAACTAAAACAAAGCTTTACTCATTTGTGAGCCTTCGCGTTGCCAGAGGGGGCTGGCATCCAAAAAAGGGGCACGGCTTTCAACAGCGCACTATTCACTCGGCGCAACATTCACGCCTTTGTGGGCATCACCGTTGTCAGAGGGGCCTGGCCCAAAACTAGAAACAATAAATAAATGTGGAAGCCCATTCACGCTCCATTAATGATACAACTCACAGAATTTGTGGCGGGAACAAAAACAAAGCTTCACTCATTTGTGAGCCTCGGCATTGTCACAGGGGGCAGGCATAAAGAAAGGGGCGCGGCTTTCACAAGCGCCCAATCACGCTCCATTACTCATAACACTCACAGTACTTGCGGCGCGAACAAAAACAAAGCTGATAACAGTCAGAGTACTTACTTTATATAGTACAACCAGAATTTCAAAGTTAAACAAACCTTTACTCACTGCTTCACTCATGGACAGTTATATGTCACACTCTCTAGGTCCAGCAATGTGCTAAATCAATTCATTCTACGTCCACATTCAAATGAAACCAAAAATGCTGTATACCGTGAAATCTTACAATAATTTGGAATTTAATATTACAAACATTGCACACATTACATTTCATTCCCGGACAACGTCGGGGTGGGCTGCTAGTATGATATAAAGGGTAAACCTTTGACCATAAAAGACATCAATAAAAGATCACGGCCTCATCTGAGTTTCCAAGGTAATCGTGTACCTATTGCGCTTCTACGAAAATGAGTTTGAACTCTCTGTTTTCCTCCTTATTTTCAACGTCACAAGACACATCAGATTGTTTTTTCTACCAACTCTTGCCTTTGGTCCTCACAGCATTACCACACACCTTGTCAATCACCACTGCTTTACCAAACTTTTCTTCACCTTTCTGCACAAACCAAGGTTTTTTAATCTGCACAACATCCGCAGACTTAAACTCACATTACTTAACTCTTTTCCTCATGTCAAAATAAATGTTTTGTTTCACCTGTTCTGGATAACGTTTCTCCTGACCTTACAATTTACCTCTTCAAGAATCACACCCAACTCTACTCACCTTGCCATCCTACCTGGACACATATTTGTGGCAGATTTATTGCCTCCCAGCAATTCAAAAAAAGGTACCTTTGTCAATAAATGCCGGCTAGGGTGGTAAAACCATAACATAGTCCATACAGTGTTGCTCACAACACATTTGTTGAACACCACCCTCTGCACACACTGAACAACCAGCTGATTCATGCGCTCAACAAGTCAGTTGGTTTGTCAGTGATACAATGAACTTTTCAAATATTTGATATCACCTGACTTCAGAAACTGTTGCACATTATCACTCACAAACTGCACCCCGTTACCCCAAACCAAAAAGTGGGGAAAGCTTTCATGTAGAAACACATCCTTTAACAATTCCACAACACTTTTGGCACTGGGTTCTGATACAAATCTGGTCTTCCGCCATTTAGAGTAGAAATCAACCAGAACCCATGCAAAATTTGGAATGGCTAGGTCAAGATTTAAAAGGCCCCACTAAATCAATACCAATATTCTCCTATGGTCTAAATGGGTACTCAATAGGAGCCAGAAGCGGGACACTGACCTTCAGAGCCGTTTCTGCATTTGCACAAACAGTACACTGACTGATGACTAAATCAACCTTTCTGTCCACGGATGGCCACCATAAAGTTTGACATCCCAAGTGCCCTTCAGGGACAGTCTTAATCAGTCTAAATCGTACACCAACTGGGGAAACCAACTTGCCTCCCTGAACCAACATGCATCCTCCACAGACAACTCAGAATTAACATTCTAAACTGACTGGCAGCCATATTCCAGCCTCCTCTTGCTGGGTCATATCTGCACAACAAAACTTAAAGCCTTTTTCATTACTGTATCATCATTCACTTCCTTCCTCCACTCTTCCCCCATCACAGCTCACATCTTGTTGAGATCAATAGATGCAATTAAAATAACTGGACCTCGCAACTCACCATCCATAACTTCTCTTTCACAACAAATAGCTGGAAATCTAGACAAATAATCTGCTCTCACATTGTTCATACCTTGAATATGAAAAACATCAACGTGATATTGCATCAGCTTGATGGATAACCTTGCAATTCTTGGTGTGTAGACTTTAATTTTGTCTCCAACAAAAATGCTAACAATGGTTTATGATAATGAATTTTCATAAACCTTGAATATATTCCTCCCAGGTATGATCACATTCACTGCTTCCCACATAATGTATGCCTGCTGTGGATTTTCTAATGAATATGCATAATTCCCAATTATGTTGCCAATTTAGAGTGAATACTGCTAAATTCCCCACCAGCCTATGCTCACTTTTCTCTTTGGCCCTTTGAGGTACTTTTGAATGGTTTGCTACTTTAGCCAGTGTTCCACTGTACTCATGATTTACATCAGGTGGTGAATTCAAAAGGGACATGTCAAAATTAAACCCATAAGCGTTCCTGGCCTGGGGGTACTATTATTAACGCTTGGAGACACATTAGTGTCAGTCATGAAAAAAGGGTGGCGATCGTGGGGGAAAACTTCCATGCTGGTCAAATCCTGTTTGATTCAAGCACATGGGATATTCCCTTGTGTCGGGACCAAAGGTGCTTGAGGAATTGGTCTCATTGTCGAGCCCACAGGATTGCTACCTAAGGTACTCATTCCACGAGGAACAGCCAAAATATGTGTAGTATTTCCCACCATTCCAGGGCTATAAAAAGGAACTACAGTACCTATTGTAACTGTAACAGTCAGTACATCTGGTGCATTCAGAGCAGGTGAATTTGAAGGGGATGTCATTCCTAAACTTTCTCCTATTAGATTAGAATTGAGATTTACTGGTTCAATAGGAACATCAAATGTCTCACTCATATGTACACTACTCACTCCGTGAGTTTGAGTTACATTGTATGGTGGTGAACTCAGTTATAAAGTCCTCATTTGAATCGCTATCACTGTCCTCCGCTACTTTCTACATATGTATATTAAGGTTTTGGCTTGAAAAAGTTCTTTCCCAAGGGACTCATTTCTTTACACTCCTCTTAAGAAATCCCAGGAACAAAAGGACTTCACCCCCCAGCTTTAACTGAACTCTGCTGAGAGAGTTCTTCCCTTCCTGAGTGCTGAATCCGACTGAGGGGCATCTGGAAGTTGTGGCCTGCTGTTTGGAAAGCTGGAGAACAAGAAATTAAGACTATCTGCAAACTTTCACGCATTGTTTGCTTGCGGAGGGCATCCCCCGTCAGTGCGAGGAAATGCCCGCCGCCTTGAAGATCGAGATTGTCACAGCGCCTGTTGCCGCTGCATAACTGACGCATCTTTCGCTTGCGGAACGCATCGCTCCGGTGCGGGAAAAGTACCATCGCTGCGAGTATTGTCGCAGAGCCTGTCGTCGCTGGGTGAGATCGCCGCACCGCTTGCATCACGTCGCTGCGAACATCGTCGCAGAGCCATCGCATCGAGGAGCCACGAGAGGAGAAGATCGACGCTGCGCTGCGCATCGCCGCCGCACCTCAGATCATCGCCGTCCTGAAGATCATCACATCGTCCTTTGCGAGACGCTCCGTACGGAACCTACGCACCAGAATCCATATACTGTATTGCCTCCCTCCCCATACAGACCGGATTCATCGAAACAAACCTGCTGCATCCAGCGGGGCTGTGGCATCGCCTTCCCAGGATCTCAGGAGTGACGCGTGGCTTGTTTTACACCGCACCAGCTTCTGTTTTGGAACTTTGTTGCATCTAAAGGTACTGTTGGCTAAACGTGACGCAACTGTGAACTCTTCTAACGCAACTGTGGATTATTTTGAACCAACCTTTAAGAACTCTTTAAAATCCATATCTTGAACTGTGTATGTTGGATTTTTGTCATTTTGGTCTTGTTTAGTTTAGATTAAATACTTTTATTTTTCTAAACTGTTGTGGAGTCCATTTGTGGTGTTTTCACTGTGTTACTGTGAGTGTTGGTACAAATACTTTACATATTGCCTTTGATAAGCCTGTCTGCTTGTGCCATGTCATGAGTTGGAGCTTATGAAAATGAAAATGGAGAAAGAGGCAGAGGAGAGCAAAAATGACCGTGCCCTGAATGAATTGAAATTGACCTTGGCCCATGAATTGAGAATGAGGGAGCTTGATTTGGAGCTCGAGAGGCTTGAGGCCATGAGTGTCTCAGCTGAAGGAGAAACATGGGTAGCTCAAGAGGTGAGCTTTGCTGATTTGGAGGTGGAGTCCAGCTCAGATGGTGGCAGCAAGATTATAGTTTCCAGTACTGAGAGAAAGGTACAAACACCCAGAGATGTGGCGCTTGACTTGAGGGAGGGGGGTTGACATTCACCAAGGGGTTCAGGTTGATGATGTAGTTCCCGTGGTGTGCGGTGTCCCTGAAGTAGATTGGGGGACTTACACAGGGGATCATATTCCTAGTGATGGGAGGTACACTCTACTGAATCTAGATGAGAGGTGCAGGGAGAGGGTACCCCCCATGGTAGAAACCTTGGTGTGTGAGTGTGAAGACCAGCCAGAAGAGTGTGGGTTGTGTGACAGAGACAGTAGTACACTGTCCTGCCAATCTCAGGAGAGTGGTGTGGGGTACTTGTGTGAGGCACGAGAGGGTGAGGTAAATGGTAGCTTGGTTAAAAACTGCCAACACCCGGTGGAGTGTGAGTTCTCTGATCCCAGAGAGCTTGCGTTGGAGGCAGACCTCTTGGTGGATTCCAGAGAGTTTGAGGAGGCATTGGGGAGTGATCCCGAAAGGAGTGGCACAGATATCTTCCAGACCTGTGAAGTGGAAGAGGTTCAGTGTAGCCCAGTTAGGTGCCAGTATTATGGGAGGGGTGTAAGGGCTCATGTCTGGTCTCAGTGGAGTGAGTGTTGGACAGTGTTGGTACAAATACTTTACACATTGCCTTTGATAAGCCTGTTTGCTCGTGCCAAGCTACCAAGGGAGTGAGCAGGGGGTATCTAAAGAGTGGTTCCTCCTTACCATGACTAGAAGCAAGGGTCCCTATTTGGACAGTGGTACCTACCTCTGCCAACTAGAGACCCCCAGTTCTAACAATAACGTACTCCTTAAATGTTCAATAATTCTCAAATTAAATATCCCATAACGAGGAAATGTTGAAGGACTATCTTTCTCAGTGATCTAATGCCATTGTTCAAGCCAAATAAATGTGTGAAGACCCACTTTTGTTGTGATAATATGACCTGGTGTACCTCCGGGTGGTACCTCTTCCCCTTTTCTAATTTGTATACTCACATCTCCTTTTATTTGGTCTTGTAGTGCTTTAAAGAATTCCATTTTATTTTCAATCCAAATATGCAAGATTCACAAATAAATTCTCATTGAAAGCAGGAACTAATTTTTCTTCCAAAATACTCTGTTTGGCGACAACAACCAATACCAGTGCAGCGCTCTATGATGTATCCAACCAAACCCAGCACAGCCTTACACCAACCGACCAATAACAGTGCGGCACCCCGTGAAGTCAATCTCACTCCTTGCAGCAGCTAACCCTCCCTTACATATCTCATGAGCACATTTCTCCCAGCAAATTCATCCACAAACAAAACACAAGCAATTTCAAAAACTAACTGTCTGCTTCTCTAATGAAATTAAAGCTTTTCATACCACAAGAACCAGTTCGGAGCAACACTTTCTGACCTACTCTGAAATTCACTTCAAATGAAACCTTGACCAGCGAGATCTCATCCAGATTGATATAGTTCTTCCCTGTGCACTGATTTCAGCTATAACAATCACACTTTACAATTACATAAAGATAAGGTCCCTATCTCAATAATGCTGCCAACGAAGTCTAATGGAAAGCACCACAACACATTAGACAACTACACTTAGTGTCTGCTGCACTCACAACTTGACTCTTAGTCTCTCTATCCCGGGATCTTAGGCCATGCCGGACCTGATTACCACTTCAACTTCTCTGCATTAAGCGCCACATTCACACAACAATTTAAATCATCTCTGCAGAACACAAGAAAGCCACTGAAAGATACCACAATCTAATCATAAGCAATTGCAAAGCACTACCCTATCGATACTCACACTTCTCCACTGCTACAACTTTTTTCCAAACTGCTGGAACTCCATCAATCCTTCGACTGAACCATGGGATTTTTAGGGTTTTGGACTTGTGTTGGACAATTTCTAAATAGTACACCTTTTCTCCCTCACATCAGCAGAAAACCATCATGCGTGCTACCAAATTGTTGCAGCATTTTGTACCAACCCTCTTACCATTCGTCCTCCGATAGACTTTCTTTATGACTGAGAGGTGAGGAGAGTTAATATTACATTAATCAATTTCACAACAGTGTAACCCATTTGGCTCCACATTAAGGACCAGGAATCAGTGACTAAAGTTAAGAAGTATTATTGCAAATTAGCAATCAAGTTAAGGTACACAAATCTCAGCACCATTCTGTAAAGGTCTAGAATAACAACTGGGAAACCCAACCTCCTGATGAATTTTAGATTTACCAGTATTAAACATACAAGAATTTCAGAAACAGCAATACAAAAGATTAGCATTACTATCTGGTACTCAGAGAAGAGTTTCTGATCTTCTCTTCTATACATGAGTAAATATTGAATCATCTAGGTTACAGTCTAAACCACGAGGATGGTTTCAGTAGTCCAAGGAGCCTGAAAATTCAGAGAACTGCAGAAAAATCAGAAAATGCGAGAAAGTACAGGAAGTGAGGGAAGTAAAGGAAGGTGTCAGCATTGCAGAAGTTTGGTCAAGAGTCTTCTTGGGTGAGGGGAATTTTGAGTGTTTCACCTAAGTCTTACTCAGCAAGAATCAAAGGCAATAAAAATAGAGGTTTAACCTCTCAAAGTCCTAGTAAAAGTGCATCTCTCATCAGACAGTGTAGACTGCAATTATTCACAGTAAAATCACTTAGGGCCATATGTATCAAGCCTTTTGTGATTCGCAAAGGCCGAAATTCGCAGAATTTCGGCCTTTGCCAATCGCAAACGGCCTTTTTGCATGTTCTGGGATGTATTAAACATTCCCAAAATAAGGAATTGCAAACTTGTGCGATTCCTTATTTTTCCATAGCATTTAGGGAATCGCAATTTTGCGATTCCTTAAATGCTATGTATGTAGCATTTTTGGCTTGCGAATTTTGTTTAGGAATTCGCAAATTACCACCAACTTGTAGTTGATGGTAACTTGCGAATTCTTCCAAAAATGCACAATTTGGCATTTTTAAAGTTGGCATGTGATGCACACACATGCCCATAGGGCAGAGGTCTTCAAACTTTTGTAGGCTGAGCCCCCCCATCTAACCCTTTTTACACATCGAGCCCCCCACCACCTTCTGACAAAAATGTTCTGGAAGCTGGTACTCTGCATCATTGATGGCCATTCCCTCCTGCAGAGCCCAGGTCATATAGGGCAAATAATATTAAATAACGTAAGAGTGTTTAGTAAACTAAAGTTTTTGTAGTGCGTGTGCATAATATAAGTTCAAACAAAAAAGTCTTCAAGAAAAAATTAGCACAAAAAATTACATTGCTGCTTTCTTTTTCACATAAACCACAACATTTAGGATAGATTAGTAAAAACACTCCCAAAACATTGGTGATGAGTGTGCCTGTTTTTCTCCACGGAGATGGACAATGTGTGGATGTATTCTTGCTTTTGCCATCCTCAGGTTGTGCTCCACTTCCAGTCTTGAGCAGTTCCTGTAAACGGGAGTGCTCACAACATTTTGTAATATATTTTCTTCAGTTTTATATGGAGCGAACATGACCCAAAGGTATTGGAGCGCTTTACAGGAGCATCTTTTACATTACACAGGCACGCATTTATTTTTTGTAAGCACAGGGAGATTAAGTGATTTGCCCAGAATCACAGGATGTTGAGCAAACACCATGAATTGGTTCCCCAGCTCCACGGTCATCGGCTCTGGCTGTTGCACCACATCCTTGCCCCTAAACAAGATATCAGAAAAAGTGGTTCCACAAAACATGCTTTCAGACACAATTGAAAAATATGTGATCTTGTGGAGTATGGCCAGGTGTTGCCATGCCAGTAGGAGGCCAACCACAGTTTTCCAAGAAGGCCTAGGAGACATTTACATACACATGTGATATAAGTGATTCGAGAGGATATATACAACTGTATTCTCTAGTAGCATCAAGAGTCAATTTGTTAGCATAGTGGCTTATAAAAAAGATTGCCTTACAAAGCTTCAGAAATAGTTACCCAAGAAAGCATTTAAATTTGGTCTACGAAGGAAGTGAGGACAGATGGTAGGCATAATTCACAATATTTGTTATATTAGGCTTGTGGACTCAGCTTGTGGACTCAGCTCTAGGGATTGCAACATGTTAAACTAGCACTAGCAACTTTAATCAAGGTCAAATTCATTTTTTGTAAGTCACTGGTAAATTAAGTGATTTTGTCCAGGATCACATGATGTTGACCCAATGCCATGACTGGGACCCAGGTCCCCAGAACGAAAGTCAGCACCTATGGCAACTGTAAAGTAACTGTGATGTAAATACCAAGAATAATAATGAATGCGGCAGTCCTTATATTAGCAAGACTGGATTTACTGTTTCTAAGAAAGTAATATATTTAAGAAGTACAACAATCAGAAACATAGAAGAAAGTCTACAGTGGCACATACAAACAGCAACTTTTAAGAAGGGCCAGAGTGGCTCACAGCCCCAGCAACGTAAAAGAAGTTGAATAAAGGGGGATAGCACAAGTGATATAGATGGACAGCAGTGGCACGTTCAACCGGCAACATTGAGGAAAGACCACAATGACACATACTGTCAGGGACATAGAAGAAGCACTATAATGCCACTTATAGACTTTGTTAGGGGCATGCTGACAATGACAAAAAGTCACACAATTCAGTTTAAGGAATGAAAGTGGCAGCCTAAGAGAAGTAATGACACAGCTGATCAAGTGTGTGTGTGTGAACGCTAGATAATGTCTCTGATATTTTTTGTGTGTGTTTTTTCCACCCCAAAAAACATTGGGCCTCATTTATGAGGCCTTTTGCGCCATCGGAACGTCACTTTTTGTGACGTTCAGTGGCGCAGAAGCCTGCGTGATATTTATCAGGCAGCACTAAGCCACTTTTTTGGCTTAATGCTGCCTGATAAATATCAGTCCCTTTAACACAGTGTTCTGCGTTAAAGGGGCATGCAATGGGTGTTGCTGCGGGCGTTCCCAGCAACATCCATTGCCTTTTGACACTTCTCCAGATTTACGAGAAATCGTAAATCTGAGGCAGTGCCAAAAGCTTACGCCTCCAAGGGAGGTGCAACGGGGAGAAATATCTTTATTTCTTCTTGTTTTTCCTTTTTCTAAGTGTGCTGCAATCTGCAGCACACATAGAAAGGAAAAGCCTCTTGTGCTTATTTTTGTACAGAGAGGTTTCCCTTCCTGTACAAAAATAATCATCCCTGCAACGCAGGCACCATTGCACCATGTACAAAGGTGGCTGCGTTGGCACAGGCAGCCCATTGTGCGCCAGCGCAGGGGAAAAGGACAGGAATGCACCGTATCTTATAGATACTGCGCATTCCTGCCCTTTTCTTTTGCCGTAGGGAAGCGCAGCAGGAAGGCCTGCGGCGCTTCCCTACAGCAAAACCTCATAAATGAGGCCCATTTTCTTTTTGAAAAAAACACGAGACCAATAATATTGAGCATTTACATATTTAACATTTGCTCATAATGCAAAACATGTTGCTCTTAGAGGATTGCCTTATTTCCAAGATGGCACCTAGGTAAACCAAAGAGTCCTTACCATGTGCTGAAAACAATGCTCATAATGCACTACTATGAATGTGCTGTGTAGTAGGCTAAACGATACACACCAAGCAGGTAAGAATAACAGTTCTTAAATAGTTTGCAAGAATCCAGCCCCATTGGTCTGAATCCTGCCTTTGATGCCTTCCTGGTACAGTTTCCTGCTAGGAATGTTTCGTCCCTAGAAAAGGTGTATTTCCACACTCTAATACTTTAATTCTCAGGCCCCTCTTGGAAGTTCGTTCCTCATTGTAAAATGTTGTATTTTATCCTGTATATTCCTCTCTCCTGCGTGCTACATCGGAATTAGTGTCTATGTAACTTTCATTATTAGTCTCCTGTGTTTCTTTGCAATGTTTTATTGTGTTCCACGGTTCTTTTGTAATGTCACGGGCTCTATTGTACAGCGCTCTGACACCTTCGGGTAATGTCCGCATTTTATAAAATTGCACATATAAATAAATACATTTGGGAGTCATGTCGAAATCCAGCCAGGCAGACACAGCATGGACGTGCTGGAGATAAGACTCCAGACATTGCCCAGCCGAGCCCCCAGCTGCTTGCAGCAGCTCGAGCTGAGACACACGGCGGCGGGAGGTTAAGCACTTTGACCCTTACGTGGTGTTTCGTGCTGAAAGCAACAATGGTAGAGAAGTGGTGGGGTGGAGTGCGCGCCCCCCCTGAGGGGATGCCTGCGCCCCCCAAGGGGGGCCCGCCCCACAGTTTGAAGACCTATGCCATAGGGCATGTATGTGCGCCATATGCACACACATGTTCTTTTCAGGGGTGCAGCAGGGTGTCTTTGAGACACCCCTGCACCCTTGCAATAATTCTCAAATTGCGATTCGCAAATAGCGAATTCGAAATTTGAGAATTATTTTGCATTCATTCCTATGGGCCTCCTGGCCCATAGGAATGCATTGGAAATTATTCCTTAATTGCGAATTCGCAAAATGCGAATTCGCAAATAAGGAAGCTTAAGGAATCGCAAATAAAAAGCGATTTTTTTCATACATACCATTTTGCATTTCCTAAATAGCGATTCCTTAAAATTCGCTATTTAGGAAATGCAAATTAGTTTGATGATACATATGGCCCTTAGGTACTACCCCTCTGTTTGCATTATTAGGAATTCCATTGTGCTTTCCCATTCTCGCTTTGTAAGCTGTAACCTTCGGGAAGTATCCCACTCTGAACAAGAGACTGACATTATGCTTGCTCAATCAAGCCATGTTGTAACATTGCTGAATAGGACTCTCCAGTTAATGCTTTGGCCAGGGGCGTAGCTTGGTCAGTAAGATTGGGAGGAGATGTTAGCTTCAGATTTTCTAACAATCAGGCTGGCATAAAATGTTTAAGTTCATTATATGACAAGCAGAGTACATGAGAGGGGCCTTAGTGGCAACTGAAAGGGAGAGGAATGCAAGTTGGTAGGAGAACTAAGAGAGAAAATAAATACAATATTTTGTAAAATAACCAATACATTTGAGTACTTTCAAAACAGAGTGAGAGAGTATGTGCGTTTTTTTCTGTGTGCATGTAAAAATGATTCCTCTTAGTACTGCAGTGACAGAAATCATGACTGAGAGTGAGCCAATATTGTCCCAGCAAATAGAGCAGGAAGAAGGGTCAAACACATTTGAATAAAATGTAGAACAAGATGCACTGCCTGCTTTGACATTAGCAATGTCTTCTTCTGACTCTCCTCTACATTTAATGAAGGTCCAGTCGTTCAGCTTTTCCAAGACACCTCAGAAGAAGATGTGTAGTAGACCTCCAAGAGTTGTCAAGGGGGACACGACAAGAGGAAGCTTCCAGGGACAATCGATGGCATTCATCACAAAGATGAAGCAGAACTTGTCAATATACATATTGAAAGTGGTACATAATAATATAATAATCCACATTTGTATAGCGCACAATCACCCGTTAGGGTCTCTAGGCGCTGGGGGCCGTCGGGAAGATTAAGCAAGCTATTGCCCAGAGTCGCATGGTGCTGGGCTAACCTTCCGCCGGAGCCGGGGATCGAACCCTGATCCCCAGATTCCAGCGTCAGTCGCCCTGGCCGCGGCGCCACACCTCTCCCACAGAGGAAGTACAAATAACCTATATACATCCTGCTATAATGCCATCACCTTCCTCCATCTTCTTGAATTCAAAACAAACCGCAGCAGCCACTGCCTCCATGCTCTGGGGTTGGTACAGTACAAAGACCTCATTCATTTGGATTGCAACACAAATAGAAAGAACAAACTACAAACTGTACAAAGTGCTGAAGTGCACTGTGGGAAGCTGGAAACAGATCTTGGAAACTGAGGCCAATCGGCCAATTTGATGACCAAACATGCTTTCCACTGGTCTGAGCACCAACGAAAGGTGACTGCTGGTAAAGATTCAGAATGAGAAGTGGCTGAAAAGGATGGTGATATTAATAAAGAATGTGGTGCCAGGGTGCAGATATCAGGAAATCAAGACACCAAGCCTTTCTGCTTAGAGCTGGCATTCAGCATTAATAGGAGGTGCACGGCAAAAGATATCATGTTCCCCACAATGCATTAAAGCACTACACTCCCATTAAAGTCAATTCAAGAGAGACCATCACAAAAAAATACAAAGCATTGTCATGAGACTGTTCAGCAAGAAGCCCCATCAAAATTATACGCTGTTCTGTGTATAAAACAGTAAGCTAGCTAATACGCAGGTGTGACCAGTACAGGTATAAGGGGCAGTGGGGCGGGGTAGTGGGGGGGAGTCAACACATGACAGGATAGGAATAATAAAAGAAAGAAAGAAAGAAAACTACTTACCTTACGCTCGCCATTTGACGATGCAGCGAGTGCAATGTAAGTGGTTGTATTTATTTTATTTTCCCTATCCTGTCATAAGTCGACATCCCCTGCCCCATACCTCTCCTGCCCCACTGCTCTTACCTGTGCTGGCCGCACCTGCTGAAACGTTGGCACTTGACATCTTCCCGTTTTCCTTTGTTGAAGGACAACTGTTCCTGGAAATTGAGGCAGCCATATGTCCTAAATGGAACGTTCCAAGTCAGACCTACTTTTCAGCTATCAATTTTAAACAGCCCTACTACAACTGCTAGTACTTATTGCAGAAGCCATACAGAACAGTGGTCAAGTTACAAGATCACTGAAAATTGGGCTACTGTCAACAAAAGTAACAACTGGGAGCGCACCATGAGCATTGGTTTTCAAGCACACACAGCTGCCTAGTTCCGTGAAGAATTAAATGCCAGAATATATGAATGCCTTGAACCCTTTGATCTCAGTACACGTTGCTCAAAAAACTATGCTGCAGTGGGGCTAACCCAAAGTTTCATTAAACTCTTCATAATAATAACGATGGTCATGAAGCTACTCTTGACAAGTGACAGGCTGCAACAAGACATAATAATCACTCTAAAGAGCGCATCTGTGCCAATGTTACGGATCCTTGGTGTACACATGAGCTACATACTTTAAATGCCTTTTCAGTGCACAATATTTTTAAGAATGGACATTGGATTGTCAAGAAAGCGTCTGAACAAGAACTACAAAGTACTAGAGTGTACCTACTGATCTCTGCACAGCAGAATGGTAGCATCAGTACGCTCACATTTAAATCACAACTGCAACTGCCACTAGCAGATTACATTTCCCAGTTGCACCAGCGAGAACAAAACCAATACTAGGGTTGGGCAGAACTTGTGGAGTTTCACTCCGAGCAACTGCTCAGAGTTACATAAAAACTATGGGTGTTTCAGCAGAATCCAGCCAATGGGAGGGAAGCATTCATGCCGTGCTGCTCGCAGTAGCGTGAGCACACTGGCAAATCAGTGCGAATGGCAACATGTGGTGAGCAAGAGCACGCGTCTAGTCAAGTTGATTTTGCAGCAGTAAATCTACTCGAGAATCAGCCCACTGACCGCAACCCCTCGCACTAGAAAATGGTGCTAAGAAATGACAAATTTTGGTCCCTCATGGGAAAAATTCCACCATGCTATCATTTGGCGGAGTTTGGCCGGAACTTTACGTTGCAACTCTGCGGAGTCGCCAAATTCCACCAATTCAGGAGGTGGAATGAAACATTCCGGCCATCCCTAATCAACAGCATTACAAAAACGTCATCTATATTGAGATGTTTTTTTAAGATGTTCCAGGGCATACAGGGATAACATACCACATGTGACAATAGATGAACAGAACATTTTCAGTAGATCATAAACTATTGATCCATTGTCATGGGGAAATATGGAGAGAGTTCAGGTTGCTTCAAAGGAAGACTCTTACTAGTGCATGCACACACAGCGATAGTGGGCTATTTCTTGAACACCATAATCCCTGCATCCATAGCAAATCACGGGGAGGTCACAAATAGCAACTTGCCTTTATAATATATTTTTTAGGCATATTGTTCTATAATTGGACATTTTGTGATGTGACCTTTGATCGCAAATGTGATGTGACTCAATATCTTAAATTTGTGATGTAATCTTTTATCGCAAATTAAAAGGCAGGATGTGACAATTTGGGGCACAAGTTGTATCCACTCTTGTGTATCAGGCCATTCATTCCTAATGAGTATGAGGAGTTATCAGAAACACCAGAGAAAAGGGAAGAAGATTTGTCAGGTTTCATCACCACCCGTCCTTCGCAAACAACCTCTGGTGAAACCTCTAATGAAGAGACTGCCTATAAAATGCACTAATACAAACAAATAGACAGATAGGACTACTTTAAACTAATTCAACTGATATTATGCAGTGTGTGGACAATTTCTAATTGTAAATGAACTTATGTGTTCAATTTGCAAGGTATCAAATCAGTCAATCAAACAGACAGTTCTATAGCACCAGGGCTCATATATGTCATCAGTTGCAAGGGGGAACCTATCCAATCCAGAGGGAAGAACTGGTGAACCAGGTTCAAAACATCTGGAGGAATATTCCACAGAGAGCTGCAATATCTAGAAAACATGTGCTCCCATCTTTTTCCTGCTATTCTACACAACAACCACAAATGTGTTTTCCTGATGACCTCTAAGTTCTCCGAGTACAATGCAAAGAAAACAATGCTTCAAATAAAGATGGATGAGACTATGGGGCATATTTATCAAACGATTTTTCATTCACAAATGCTGCGATTCGCAAAAATACAGCGTTTGCAAATGAAAAATCGCTAAACGCGATGTATGAGCTGTTTTCTCATCGCAAAATTAAGGACTCGCAAAATTTGCAATTCCTTAATTTTGCTTAAGCATTTAAATGCTATGTATCAAGCACCCAAGTTGTGTGATTTCTCATTAAGAAATCGCAAATTACTACCAACTTCAAGTTGGTGGTAATTTGCGATTTCTTTCACAAATGCACTTTTTTGCATTTATAAAGGTGCTATGTGGCGCACATACATGCCCTTAGGGCAACACATGTTCATTTCAAGGGTGCATCAGGATGTCCTTATGACACCCTTGCACCCTTGAAATTATTCTCAATTTGCGATTCTCAAATTGCGAATCGCAAATTGAGAATGACTTCCAATTCATTCCCATGTGCCTCCTGGCCCATAGAAATGAATGGGAAAGTATTCCTTAATTGCGATTTCGCAATTTGCTAATCGCAATTAAGGAATACTAAGAATTCTCGAAAAAATTGCGATTTCTTTAATACATCCTGTTTTGCAATTCTCTAAAAAAATCGCTATTTGAGAATCGCAAATGAGGATGTTGATACAGCGTCTTAAATTGAATGCAGTTAGCAACTAGAATCGAATACAGTGTCTGCCAAATATTGGAAACATGGGCATATGCTTCTAAAATACTAACCCCTCTGCCAATGGAATTTTGCACTAACTGAGGATTAATGAGATTCAACTGCGTGGTCCCTTCCAGCCAAGCAATCCCATAGTCTATTTTGAATCTGGTTTTAAGCAAAACTTGCATATAAGTTAGTGACAAAATGTAAAGCACATGCCTTCTGTCTCTCACTCCTCTTCCCTAAATGAAACCATTAGGTGAACCTCGTTATAATAGAAGCAAATGCCTGCCCCCCTCCCCTCCTCCAATGATAGTGTTCCACTTGGTGATCTCACGATCACTTGAAGGTGGAAGCACAATTCAGAATTCCCCGGCTCAGTCAATTTGTGTTAAGCAAGATGCTATTTTCCATTTCTCTGAAACAGAGATTCAAGATGTTAAAGATTAAATGGTGGAGACGTTGGCATTATATTGTCCTCACAATAGTCTTTATACCTTCTCTCTATACCATCCTTCCTATTGCTCTTCGTGCACGTTTTGTGGAAAATCTAGGAGGGAAGTCAGGTAACGTTGGCTCGGTAGAAGATGCTTCAGGTGCTTAAGTTCATGCAGATAGAAGTGTCTAGGTTAAGAAAAAGAGATGAGAGGTTCAGATGCTTTGTTAGAAGAAACAACACATTTGACAAGCATTTAATTTAAAGACATTACTCTCAGAAATAAAAACGAACACAAAATCCACAAAAATTATAAATGCTCTATTGGTTGATATAAATATCCCTTGAAAAAACGAATATTATGAAAAGGATACCAGAAATAAACATATAAATGAAATATATTCTAAATCAATTGAAAAGCAATAATAATATGAAGTATCCCCAATGAAAAATATTACAATAAAATGCTGACTTGAAAATGAATAGAAACTCAAACTTGGATATTCTTAAAACATTTTAGGTGTCTTTGAATACCTTGACTAGAGCAAAGTCACCCTGTACAATCATCTTTCAGACACTTGCGTCCAAATATAAGGTTTGTTTTGCCCTGGTGAGGGATGTTGTCTTTACGCTTCAAACCGAAAGGTCTATAAGAACTTCTATCCTGGGCCAACTGGTGACATGTTTGATTGTGGCCTCCATGCTTTTGCATTCAATTTGAAGGAAAGTCCAGTTACCATGTAAATTTTGTGAGTTTGTAGTCCGAGCTGTGGTTGTGAACAGGCGTGCCGGCCTGAAGACCGAGCCCTCCTTTCGGAAGCACAGTTACACCTCAAAGGGTGGGTAAATAATGTTTTCTTTTTATGTTGAAATTGTTTATTAGCATTTATTAGATATAAGACAATCAAAGCAATAAAATACAGAAATGTGCAATATGATAACATAAATTACATTAGAAGTAATGCATAAAGTTAAAAATATTCTCTTCATCAGTTTTTCTAAAGTCTTCAGGACATGTCTCAAGGGGCCGGGTGCAACTGGGTTAACTTTATAGTGGTGTCTATCACAGGGATCATGCCCACACAGAAAGAGTTTTCTCCTCAAGACTACTACTACTACTACCACTATTAATAATTGTGAGAAGTTGGCCTGGTATATGATGCTCACTAGTTCTAGTGATCACCTTGTACCATGCCAAGCAACCCTTATGGTGGAGGTTGTAAAGTCAACCTTATAGACAAGCTATCCTAGGGGTAGCATGGACTAAGCAGTCTTAGGCTAAACTCTGTAAAGGCATGTGAAGCAAGCTGTTTTACCATATACAATCCCCTTGAATACCAAATGAAAGGACACCACACAAATATATATTGAAAATATATATAGATTTATTTCTACAAATATCCCATATACTCTTTATGAGCACACATGTACCAATGTTAAGTCAATGGTGCGTAAAAGTTACAAAGTTAGTGTTTAAGGAACCTTCCGATGGACCTACAAGGATAAAACTTTAGACACGGGCACTAGAGGTGTACAAAAGTGTGAGAACACCGGCGTTGCTGAGTTACCTCACCCACAGGAAGCGGGTGCACAGGTGCGAAGTAGTGTCGGGTTTCGTCACGCAGGTCGATGGTGCTTGGAGCTGAAGATGCTGCAGGCGGGTCGTCGAGAAGAGTTCCGGTGGATCCAAGGGTGGATCTGAAGAGGTGAAGACCTGAAAGCAGAGGGGACAATGTTCAAAGTCACTAGCCAGTGACTACCGTGGAACCAGGATGGAACCAGGCGATGTCGGGTTCAAACAGGTCATGAAGTGAAGATTGTCTTTGCAGCCACGTGGACACGAAGAGGTCAAGGACGTCCAGTAGTCGATCACGAGCTGTCCCACGTAGGCTCTCGCTGATGGCGGTGTTGGCAACTTGATTGGAGCAAACAGGCCTTGGCTAAAGCAAGCCATGCAAGAATCGATGCAAGCTTCTCACTCGGACCAGCAAGGTCAGACCGGGTGCTCCTTTTCAGGGGAGCAAGGGCCATTCTGGAGCAACCAGACCAGCAGTGCAAATTGTAGTTTTTGTCGCCAAGATGGCCACTAGCCGAGTGGCAAAGTGCAAAAGGGCCCCACGCAGATCGTGGAGATGCTGGGGGGCTGATCTTCGGTGCAAATGCTGCTCGGTGTTGGGGCTTCTCAAACCCCAAAGCACAGCATCGAGGGTGCCTCGGGTGCTGCGCAGTCAGCTCTTCGGGGGTCTTCCAAGATGTCCGGTCCCACGTCTCTCGGTGCCTCCACGGGTCTCTTCTTTTCAGGGACTGTGGATCGGGCTCTGAGATGTCTGGGAGTCTGGGTCTTGTCAGGCTCTGGGCTCGGGCTCTGGCGGGAGGCGGCGGCAAAGCAGATGTCGAGTTGCTGGTTTGTGCCTGTATTCACAGGGTGGTCACTCCTTGGCCACAAGGGAGATTCTCTTCAGTCTTCTGTGCAGCAGAATGTCGAAGTCCAAGTTTCTTCTGTATTTCAAGTCGAGTTCAGGATGATCTGAAGTCTCATGACACAGCTCCTACTCTTATTCCAAATCTGGGGGCCGGATCACCTACTAGGTCCCTCCTCTGGGTGGGACCAGGAAGGGGGGAGGCTACACCCCCTTTCCTTTGTCCAGCTTTGCGCCAAGACTGGGGCTGGAAAGCCCCAGCACCGGTTTGAACTGGCCTATGCACAGGGACACCTTGTGTGTCCCAGGCATGTCTGATTCTATTCAGCCCTGTCCTACCCAATACACAAAATCCTGTCTGTAGTGGTGCTAGCACCTCCCAAGGCAGGAAACCCTTTGTCCAAGCTGCCCTCGCTGGAAGGACTCCCAGCAGCAGGAGGTCAGACTTGAGTCTGTGGTGGCAGCATCCATTTTGTGATGCTGAGGCTCTGTTTAACTTTAACCGGGGTTCAGGTTAGGTACATGTCGTGTCCCTCTAGAAGGGTGGAATGCTACCCCCGTTGCCAGAACTGGCGAGGGGGTAGTATTCCAATTCGTATGACACCTTACTCGACATGTTTTGATAAAGCCAAACCAAAGATAGCATTTAACCGTGAGGTTCATAATGCACTTAAGAGTATATGGTATGGCAGTATCATGAAACAGCTAAAGGACATGGTTCCGAAAGCTGCAGACAGGCTCAGCTCATGCCAGAGCACCATCTCACATATTTCCAAGCACTCTGCCTCCAGGATTGATGAGGCCTTCCATAGGAGTGGCTGATAGGAACATATGTGTCCATTTTAGGTTAGGCATAGGCATACTACACCTAAGTAAGGGGTGGTTACACCGACTTACCCCAGCTGAGTGATCAGCCAGTTGTGTCAAATATGGAGGCCAGGCCAGGGGTGGCACAATACGTGCTGCAGCCCCTGGTAGGCCTTGGAAGCACCTATGCCCTGGGTACCTGGGTACACTGTTACAGGGGCCAATAAGGTGAACCAGTTCCAATTTCGTAATGCACCTAAAGTACATTGGCAATAATTTAGAGAGAGAACAGCAGGCCGTGGGTCTGATTAGCAGGCCCACAGCCACATTAAGTCATAAACCAGTGAAGCAAAAAGCAAAAATTTGGGGTGACCATAGGATAGCAGACCCTACTCTCCTACACAACCCCCCCCCCACCCCCCCAAACGCAGGGACATTAGACTAACCTTGACCAGTTGTGTCTTCATGTTCTAAGTGGAAGTACCTGGAGAGACCATCTGCATTACCATGGTCAGTCCCTGGGCGGTGCTCCACTGTAAAGTCCATCCCCTGTAGAGAAATGGACCACCTGAGCAGTTTGGGGTTTTCGCCTTTCATCTGATTAAGCCATAAGAGGGGCTTATGGTCGGTCTGAATCTTGAAGTGAGTGCCAAACAAGTATGGTCTCAACTTCTTCAGGGCCCACACCACAGCAAAGGCCTCCCTCTCAATGGCTGACCAACGTTTCTCTCTGGGGGTCAGCCTTCTGCTAATAAAAGCAATGGGCTGGTCTTGCCCATCTTCATTAAGTTGTGAAAGCACAGCTCCCACTCCCAACTCAGAAGCATCTGTTTGGACAATAAACTCTCTTGAGTAGTCAGGACTCTTCAGGATAGGTGCAGAGCACATGGCCTTCTTCAGGTCATCAAATGCCTTTTGACAGTATTCTGTCCACTGAACCTTTTTGGGCATCTTCTTAGATGTCAGATCATTAAGAGGAGTCACAATGGACCCATAGTTCTTAACAAACTTCCTGTAGTACCCAGTCAGGCCCAAGAAAGCTCTGACCTGAGTCTGGGTAGTTGGAGGGGACCAGTCCTTTATGGTCTGGATCTTACTCTCCAGTGGCTGAACTTGGCCTCCACCTACAAGGTGGCCCAAGTACACAACCTTACTCTGCCCTATCTGGCACTTGGTTGCCTTGATAGTGAGGCCTGCCTTTTGCAGAGCCTCTAGAACTTCCTTCAGGTGGACCAGGTGATCATCCCAGGTGGAGCTAAAGACAGCAATATCATCCAGATATGCTGCGCAAAAGTCATCCAACCCAGTAAGGACTTGATTCACCAACCTTTGGAAGGTGGCAGGTGCATTTTCCAAACCAAAGGGCATCACCACAAATTGATAATGCCCACCAGGGGTAGAAAATGCTGTCTTGGCTTTAGACTCCTCAGCTAACCTGATTTGCCAGTAGCCAGCTGTCAAGTCAAATGTGCTCAAATACTTGGCAGAAGTCAATTTGTCTATGAGCTCATCTGCCCTTAGAATAGGGTGTGCATCTGTCCTGGTGACAGCATTGAGTCCTCTGTAATCCACACAGAACCTCATCTCTCTCTTTCCATCTTTGGTGTGAGGTTTGGGGACCAGAACCACTGGGCTAGCCCAGGGGCTCTCTGAAGGCTCAATGACACCTAATTCCAGCATCTTTTGCACCTCAGTCTTGATACAATCTCTGACATGGTCAGGTTGCCTGTAAATCTTGTTCTTTACAGGAAGACTATCACCAGTGTCCACCACATGGGTACACCAGTTAGTCTGACCGGGTGTCAGGAAAAACATATGTCGATGTGACTGCAAAACCTGTCTACAGTCATGTTGCTGATGTTCAGTGAGGCTGCCATCTAAGGCCACACCATCAACTGATCCATCCTCAGGGTTCTGAGTCAGCAGGTCTGGGAGAGGGTCACTCTCTTCCTCCTGCCCCTCATCTGTAGCCATGAGCAAGCCCATGTCTGCCCTGTCAACAAATGCTTTCAGCCTGTTAACATGGAGCACCCTGTGGGGGCTCCTGGGAGTTCCTAGGTCCACCAAGTAGGTAACCTCTCCCTTTTTCTCAATGATTGTATGGGGTCCAGACCATTTGTCTTGGAGTGCTGCTGGGGCCATTGGCTCGAACACCCATACTTTCTGTCCAGGCTGGTACTCAGTCAAGACAGCCTTTTGGTCATGCCAGGCTTTCTGTAATTCCTGGCTAGCCTCAAGGTTTTTGGATGCCTTCTCCATATACTCAGCCATCCTGGAGCAGAGACCAAGTACATAGTCCACTATGTCTTGCTTGGGCTTTTTGAGAGGTAACTCTCATCCTTCCCTCACCAGACATAGGGGTCCTCTTACAGGGTGCCCAAACAACAATTCAAAGGGGCTGAAGCCAACCCCCTTTTGTGGGACCTCTCTGTAAGCAAACAGAAGGCAGGGCAGAAGGATATCCCATCTTCGCCTGAGCTTTTCAGGTAATCCTTTGATCATGCCCTTGAGGGTCTTGTTGAATCTTTCAACAAGCCCATTGCATTGTGGATGATAGGGAGTGGTGAACTTGTAGTTGACACCACATTCCTTCCACATAGCTGTTAAGTATCCTGACATGAAGTTGGCACCTCTATCAGATACTACCTCCTTAGGAAACCCCACTCTAGAGAAAACTCCAAGTAAGGCCCTGGGCACAACAGGAGCTGTTGTGGTCCTAAGTGGAATTGCCTCTGGGTACCTGGTGGCATGGTCCACCACCACCAGTATGAATCTGTGCCCAGATGCTGTAGGGGGATCCATTGGTCCTACAATGTCAATCCCCACTCTTTCAAAGGGCACCCCCACCACAGGTAGTGGTATCAGGGGGGCCTTTGTGGTACCACCTGCTTTGCCACTTGCTTGGCAGGTTACACAGGAGCGACAAAACTCTTTTGTATCTTCTGACATGGGAGGCCAGTGAAAGTGACAGACAAGTCTGTCCCAAGTTTTATTCTGGCCTAGGTGTCCTGCTAAGGGAATATCATGGCCCAAGGTAAGAAGGAAGCCCCTAAATTGCAGAGGTATGACCAACCTCCTGGTTGTACCAGGCTTGGGGTCTCTACCCTCTGAATAGAGGAGCCCATCATCCCAATATACTTTATGGGTACCTTGAGCATTCCCAGCAGCCTCAGCAGCAGCCTGCTGTCTGAGGGGTTCAAGGGAAGGACAGGTTAACTGAGCCTGTCCCAAGTCTGCCCTAGAAGGTCCCCTGCCGCTAAAAACTCAACCTGATCAGGTTCAAGCTCTTCAGGGACAGTTCCTTCAGGGGTCTCAAGATCATCTTCCTGTGAAGACTGATCCTCACTTGTAGGCAGTTGGGAAGGCACAGCTTTTACCCTCCTGTTCTTCTTCTTGGAAGGCACTTGGTTCATTGTTCCAGGATCCAAGACCTGAGGTTCAGAGAGGCACTTTTTGGCCTGTGACCTGGTCACAGCAAGGACATGTGATGATATCCCTAACATCTCTGCATGAGTCCTGTACTCAACTTCTGACCATAGAGAGTTCTCCAGGTCATTGCACAACAAACATTCTACTGGGAGATCAGCACTAACCACAACTCTTTTTAGGCCAGTTACCCCTCCCCAGGAAAAGTTAACAAGTGCCACAATATTTGTAGTAGTGACATTCCTGGCATTGGTCACCAGGTAATTATCACCTTGCAGGTATTGTCCAGGGTCCACAAAGCTAGGTGTCACCATGGTGACACTGGCACATGTGTCCATGTATGCTTGAGCCACTTTGTCATTAATCAAAGGCGTCTGCTTGTACTTGCCCAGGTTACTGGGACTGACAGTAGTGGACAAATCAATCTCCACATCACAGATCAAAACAGCCTGTGTAGGGGTTCTGACTAGGCCAGAATCTCCCTCAGTTCCCAAGGTGATACCTACTACCCCCTTAGTCTGTGGACCAACACTGCTAACTGTACTATTGGGTGCAGGTGCCTTAGGGGCTGCAGTGTTGGGGGCTCCACCCTTTTTACACTCACTTGTCCAGTGAGAGGTGTTTTTACAAAAACTACACCAGGGTTTTCTTTGACCTTCTTTCTTCTTCTTCTTGGAAGTTTGGGACCCACCCTCAGTATTAGTTTGGGGCCCTGTTGAAGACTTCTGGTCTTTAGCTTTCTGCTCCCCACCCTTCTGGTCTGTTTTCTTCTGGTTACCACCATGGTTCTGGTTCTGGTTCTTTTGCTTAACTCTGGTTCTAACCCATTTGTCTGCCCTCTTTCCCAATTCTTGGGGAGAGGTTAGATCTGAGTCAACCAAATGTTGATGCAACTGCTGGTTCTGACAGTTATTTAAAATCTGTTCTCTCATCAGTAAATTGTACAATCCTTCATAGTCTGTAACCTTACTTCCCAGCAACCAGCCCTCCAGAGCCTTAGTGGCACATTCAACAAATTCAGACCAGTCCTGAGTCTGTGTCTTCTGGGTATCTCTGAACATTAACCTGTACTGTTCAGTGGTTAAGCCTAACCCATCAATCAGAGCACTCTTCAGGACCAGGTAGTTTCTAGAATCCCCATCACTAACTGTGAGGAGTCTGTCTCGGCCTCTACCTTCAAAGGAGAGCCACAAGATTGCTGCCCACTGCTCCTGAGGCATCTGCTGTACTCTGCAGGCTCTCTCAAGTGCAGTCATCCATTTGTGGATGTCACCCCCACTCTTGTAAGGGGGCACAATCTTACTCAGGTTTCTATTGTCATAGGACCTGTCTTTATCCTTTTGGATATTGCTGCCACCAGTGGATCCTAATCCACTCTCTCTATGCTGCCTTGCTCTAGCAAGTTTCTCTTTGGCCAGGGCAACTTCTAATTCTTGCTTCTGGATCCTAAGTTCAGCCTCTCTCATTTTGGCCTCATGTTCCCTTCTCTGAGGGCTAGACAACTCCTTTCTGGAGTGTCCATGAGAACCTCTAGAAGCATGGGAGGTATTGGATTCACCTGAGTGATTCCTCCTCCTCCTGGACTCCTGGTTAAGTCCATTTGGGGGTCTGAATGGGTTGGACCCACTTTCAGTCCCAAATAAGCTTAAGTTAGCCTGGTTAAGCCTGCTGACTAACACCTGACTATTTCTCTCATCATCAGACCCACTTTCCTCCTCCTCTTCCTCTTCTTCCTCATCCTCTGGCTGAGTATCTTAAGTGACCTGGTCTTCCTCATCTAT
The DNA here is from genome assembly GCF_964261635.1 of Lissotriton helveticus. NCBI lineage: Eukaryota > Metazoa > Chordata > Amphibia > Caudata > Salamandridae > Lissotriton > Lissotriton helveticus. Next base: position 269,033,259 of record NC_136059.1, read on the forward strand.
CTGGATGACAGGGGCAGGGGTGTCAGTGTTGTCATCTTCAGTGGGAGAGCCTCCCTCTCCAGTCCCTGAGGGGCCTGGTTTGGAGGTCTTTAGAGCTTCAGACTGGTCTAAAAGCTCTCTGAGGTGACTTGCTGTAGGGGTAGGACCCGTTTTGATTCCTCTTAAGGAACACAGCTGCCTCAGTTCTTTAAAAGTAAAGATAGCAAATTTGGATGGTGCCCTTGGAGGGTCACTCTCAACAGAGATAGGTCCAGGGGATCCCTCTGCTCCAGACATTGCTCTAGTGTGGGTGGATATGTTGCAATCTACCTACACTGGTGTTTTCCTACTAAACCTATCTAGTAGTTGTAGTCAGGGTGTGCTACTCCCTATCCTCTACAACAGTTAAGTTCAGTAGAACTTAAGTATACTAGTCTTGTTTTAGTGTACCTATCAGGTACCTGTATGATCTTTCAAATGATACTCTCAAAGATTGTAATGGTAAAACAACAGCAAGCTCAAATCCCAATCCGCTGCTCACCAAAGTGAGAAGTTGGCCTGGTATATGATGCTCACTAGTTCTAGTGATCACCTTGTACCATGCAAGCAACCCTTATGGTGGAGGTTGTAAAGTCAACCTTATAGACAAGCTATCCTAGGGGTAGCATGGACTAAGCAGTCTTAGGCTAAACTCTGTAAAGGCATGTGAAGCAAGCTGTTTTACCATATACAATCCCCTTGAATACCAAATGAAAGGACACCACACAGATATATATTGAAAATATATATAGATTTATTTCTACAAATATCCCCTATACTCTTTATGAGCACAGAAGCAAATGCGTTAAAACAAAACACAGTTTAAATATACAAAAGTTGCACAATATGGATGAGCCCTAGGGGCCACCTAAACCATATACTAAAATAGTGGTATAAGAACCACTATGGGGAAAGTGAAGAGGCCTAGGGCCTGGGGAATCGCTGGAGCTGTTCGAGACTAGCAGTGATGAAGTCGGGAAAGGCCCGCGGGACTCGGGTGCAGTGCTCAAAGTGCACGCATGTACCAATGTTAAGTCAATGGTGCGTAAAAGTTACAAAGTTAGTGTTTAAGGAACCTTCCGATGGACCTACAAGGATAAAACATTAGACACAGGCACTAGAGGTGTACACCAGTGTGGGAACACCGGCGTTGCTGAGTTACCTCACCCACAGGAAGCGGGTGCACAGGTGCGAAGTAGTGTCGGGTTTCGTCACGCAGGTCGATGGTGCTTGGAGCTGAAGATGCTGCAGGCGGGTCGTCGAGAAGAGTTCCAGTGGATCCAAGGGTGGATCTGAAGAGGTGAAGACCTGAAAGCAGAGGGGACAATGTTCAAAGTCACTAGCCAGTGACTACCGTGGAACCAGGATGGAACCAGGCGATGTCGGGTGCAAACAGGTGATGAAGTGAAGATTGTCTCTGCAGCCACGTGGAAACGAAGAGGTCAAGGACGTCCAGGAGTCAATCAGGAGCTGTCCCACGTAGGCTCTCGCTGATGGCGGTGTCGGCAACTTGATTGGAGCAAACAGGCCTTGGCTAAAGCAAGCCATGCAGGAATCGATGCAAGCTTCTCACTCGGACCAGCAAGGTCAGAGCGGGTGCACCTTTTCAGGGGAGCAAGGGCCAGTCTGGAGCAACCAGACCAGTGGTTCAAATTGTAGTTTTCGTCGCCAAGATGGCCACTAGCCATGTGGCAAGTGACCGGGATGGCACGTCGAGTGGCAAAGTGCAAAAGGGCCCCACGCAGATCGTGGAGATGCTGGGGGGCTGATCTTCAGTGCAAATGCTGCTCGGTGTTGAGGCTTCTCAAACCCCAAAGCACAGCATCGAGGGTGCCTCGGGTGCTGCCCAGTCAGCTCTTCGGGGGTCTTCCAAGATGTCCGGTCCCACGTCTCTCGGTGCCTCCACGGGTCTCTTCTTTTTAGGGACTGTGGATCGGGCTCTGAGATGTCTGGGAGTCTGGGTCTTGTCAGGCTCTGGGCTCGGTCTCCGGCGGGAGTCGGCGGCAAAGCAGACGTTGAGTTGCTGGTTGGTGCCTGTATTCACAGGGTGGTCACTCCTTGGCCCCAAGGGAGATTCTCTTCAGTCTTCTGTGCAGCAGAATGTCGAAGTCTAAGTTTCTTCTGTATTTCAAGTCGAGTTCAGGATGATCTGAAGTCTCAGGACACAGCTCCTACTCTTATTCCAAATCTGGGGGCCGGATCACCTACTAGGTCCCTCCTCTGGGTGGGACCAGGAAGGGGGGTGGCTACACCCCCTTTCCTTTGTCCAGCTTCGCGCCAAGACTGGGGCTGGAAAGCCCCAGCACCGGTTTGAACTGGCCTATGCACAGGGACACCTTGTGTGCCCCAGGCATGTCTGATTCTATTCAGCCCTGTCCTACCCAATACACAAAATCCTGTCTGGGGTAGTGCTAGCACCTCCCAAGGCAGGAAACCCTTTGTCCAAGCTTCCCTCGCTGGAAGGACTCCCAGCAGCAGGAGGTCAGACTTGTGTCTGTGGTGGCAGCATCCATTTTGTGATGCTGAGGCTCTGTTTAACTTTAACCGGGGTTCAGGTTAGGTACATGTCGTGTCCCTCTAGAAGGGTGGAATGCTACCCCCATCGCCAGAACTGGCGAGGGGGTAGTATTCCAATTCGTATGACACCTTACTCGACATTGTTTTGATACAGCCAAACCAAAGATAGCATTTAACCGCGAGGTTCATAATGCACTTAAGAGTATATGTTATGGCAGTATCATGAAACAGCTAAAGGACATGGTTCCGAAAGCTGCAGACAGGCTCAGCTCATGCCAGGGCACCATCTCACATATTTCCAAGCACTCTGCCTCCAGGATTGATGAGGCCTTCCATAGGAGTGGCTGATTTTAGGTTAGGCATAGGCATACTACACCTAAGTAAGGGGTGGTTTCACCGACTTACCCCAGCTGAGTGATCAGCCAGTTGTGTCAAATATGGAGGCCAGGGGTGGCACAATACGTGCTGCAGCCCCTGGTAGGCCTTGGAAGCACCTATGCCTTGGGTACCTGGGTACACTGTTACATGGGCCAATAAGGTGAACCAGTTCCAATTTCGTAATGCACCTAAAGTACATTGGCAATAATTTAGAGAGAGAACAGCAGGCTGTGGGTCTGATTAGCAGGCCCACAACCACATTAAGTCATAAACCAGTGAAGCAAAAAGCAAAAATTTGGGGTGACCATAGGATAGCAGACCCTACTCTCCTACAATAATAATAATCTTATTTGTATTAATATTATAAGAACATTTGTAAACTACTCACCACAATAAAGATCGCCAAGCACCAGTCATTCCAGTGCAAGGGGAAAACTAAAATAAAAATGCTTGAACTGTATTTTTAAAGGTGATCAGGATACTTTATCAAGGAGTAAATTCTACAATCAGCCTCCAGTAAAAAGCCCTATGTCCGATTGAATTCCACTTGGGGGGCAACTTTAAAACTGCAGCTACGGGGGGGCGTGGCCAAGACGGCGAACATGGCGGACGCAGCCTAACCGAGCTCCGTCCCGCCAGCCACATATCCTACCTGCATCCTACGTCGCCCCGACCGCACTGCGCCCAAAAACCTGGTGGCAAGCGGCGGATCCGACGGCGACGCCTCGGCAGTGACTCCGGTGTCCCGGCGGTCTGCGGCTGGGGAGATACAGCCGCCGAGACTTCTGACGGCGAAGGGGCCTGCCTCTACAGCACGACCGGGACCTTGATTTTGGGCTGATCCGCCCGGAAGTGTATGGCAGCCGGGGCGCGCCGGCCGGAAGGTGCCGCCTCAGTGGAAGTCCAGTGGCGGAGAGGCGACCGGGACTGATCGAGCCCCGCTGACGCCTGGACACTTGCTGCGGTGGCGGCTGCACCGGCTGGGGAGGACGAAATCGACGCCCGTTCTCCAGCGGAGGTGGGGTAAGGAGAGGTGACTGGGTGTAAGGCCTAGTGGGGGAGGGGACGCCCTGAGACTGTGCCTGGCCCCACTCGGCGGCGGGATCGAGCCGCGGGGCTCTGAGACACTGGCACACTAGGGGGGTAGCGGCCCCGCCGACCCCCTACTCGTCCCCCCCCCCCCCCCTCCCCCCTCCATATTCGGACTGCGACCCTGCCGGGCTCTTCCTGGGGCTGGAATACTGCTACACTCCTGCTCGGTGGCCGCCTCGGGCCACGGTGGGGGGAAGGTGCCTTGGACAGACCCCCGCAGTCTACTGGCACGATCCTGGGCATACAAGAGGCCCCCCAAATTGTTTTGCTACTACAGCTGGGAGGTGGGGCACGGATGTTGAGCTGATAGCTGCGGGCCCGCAGCGTAGTGAACGGTCTCGATACCGCGTGACACCATCCCCTGCCACCGCACGTATAGCACCTTGCGGGAGCTTCACGGGGGTGCGCTCCGTCTCCACGGGCTCACGGCGGTCAGGGAGACGTCCATAATCAGAGGCCGTGCACGACGTGCGGAGCACATTGGACTGCTGGTCCCTCGTGGTCGGAACCATCACTCTATCCGCGCCATGACGAGAGGGAGCAACAGCAGCAATGCTTCGAAGCAGGGCCCAATGGACAAGTTTGCAGGACCCAGTGGGACGGCCGGAGCATCTGGGGGTCCCCAGGGTGCGGGACCCGACAACGCGGCGCTGATGGCGGCGATCACGCAGTCGAGGGACATGTTGGATGCGAAGATCGGGGCGGTCGGTGCCGACGTGACCTTGCTCCGACAGGACCTACGCAATGCGGTGGCCCGCATCACCGAAACGGAATCCAGGATCACGGAGGTCGAGGATGATGTGGCCGTCCTCAAGAAGAAAGTTGCCGCCATGGAGGGGATTCAGAAGGGACTTGCGCTGCGGGTGGAAGATGCGGAAGGGAGGGCCAGAAGGAACAACCTGCGCTTCGTTGGCTTCCCGGAGGACTGTGAGAAAGGAAATATGGTGGCCTTCCTGACCCAATGGCTTGAGGGATGGCTCCCCCCAGACACCCTATCGCGCTGCTTTGTGGTAGAGCGGGCGCACCGAGCACTCCTTCCAAAACCACCTCTTGGAGCTCGCCCCCGCTCGGTGATTGCCAAGTTGCTCAACTATCACGACAGGGATGTTATCCTGCGACAGGCCCGCGCCCTGGACCCTCTCATGTTTGAGAACCACAAAATCCTTGTGTTCCCGGACTACACAAAGCTGGTCCAACAGCAGAGGCAGTCGTTCACCGCGGCAAAAGCACGTTTGCGGGAGCTCAAAATTCCCTACGCTCTACTCTTCCCGGCCCGCCTCCGAGTGGTCTTCCAGTCCCGCACCCAGTTCTTCAACTCTCCGGAGGAAGTATTTGAATGGACGGACGAGACTGTGCGTGTCAAGGTGCATACCCCTCCCAGGCGGAACTCGGACTCGTCGACCACCGGGAGACCTCCGAAACCACCCAGAAGGTCACGCAGCAGAAGCAACTGGAGGGCGCGCTCCCAGAAACGCCCTCCTCCCCGCGACGAGTCGGCCGAGGCTCCGGAGGAGACGGACTCTTCCCCATCGAAATCCTGACGCCCTTCTCTTCACACTGACTCCGGCGATGGATCTACAGGACTATTGAAGTGCTTGGCAGTATAGTATAGGCCAGGCGCTGCTCTCGGACATGCCACTCATTGATGGACTACACAATTTCGTACTCATGGGTGGACAGTGGGTCGGGTGACGCCTCTCCAAGGGCGGGCCTACCCCCGGAGTTCGTTCCCAGGTGTTGAGTGGGAAGTAGTTGGGTACTTTGTGGGTAGTTGGGTGGGATCCATTGGTGCAGTGGGTCTTGGGCCTCCCGTTGGAGGGCTGAGATTGCCTGCATCGCGACAGGTACTTCAATGTTGCTGAGGTATGGGGTGGGGGGTTGGAGGGGAGGTTGTTGGGGTGGTTGGGTTCTGGGGGAAGTTTGCAGGGGGAGGGACGGGAGTTTGGGGGTTCCGGGGATGGTGGGGAGGGAAGTTGGGAAGGGCCTTAGCACGGTGTACATGGGAACCTGGAGACGACTGAGCATGTGTGTGTGGCCTCAGTGGCCTGACGATTTCGGAATCTGGATGATTGATGGCGGCTGATGTACTGGGGGCGAGCCCCCCGCTGGCCTCCATGCGAATTTTGAGCTGGAATGTGCGAGGGATGCTCGACAAAATTAAACGGAGTGCAGTCCTACGTCTGGGGAAGACTGAAAGAGCGGATGTGTTGCTCCTTCAGGAGACTCACCTCTTGGGCACCAAGGTTCTGAGCCTACGCAGATACGGGTATGATCAGGTGTTCCATGCCGGGTTTACACGAGGGTCCAGAGGAGTTGCAATTCTCATACACCGTAGGGTCTCCTACACACATGAAACACAATGGCTGGACGTGCATGGTCGGTATGTCTTTGTTAAGGGGAGTCTGGGGAGTGAGCCGGTGGTTTTCGGGAGTGTGTATGCTCCACCCCCACTCCAAGATGCCCTGATTGAACGACTGTTCGAGGTATGGACGACTCTTCCGCATGTGTTGACAGTAGTGGGTGGTGATTGGAATGATGTGATGGATGGGAGACTGGACCGCTGTAGGCCTGGGGGTGGTCAATTGTCAGATGCCTCTACGAGGCTGAGTAGGATGGCGCAGGGGATGGGATGGATTGACGCTTGGCGCCACCAGCATGCATGTGATCGTGAATATACATTTGTCTCTGCGGTCCACAAATCCTTTTCGCGCTTGGACTACCTATTCGTCCCGCAACCCTGGTTGGGCAGAATTGACTCCACCTCCATACTTCCGAGGGGCCTGTCGGATCACTCCCCGGTCGCCCTGACGTTGAGCCTCGGTGTGCGGCGACAACCGTTTCGCTGGCGCCTCTCTGTGTGGCACTTGCAGCGCCGCGACTATCAATCGCACATGAGGGAGGCTATCTCGCACTACTGGTCAGAGAATGAGGACCCGAGTATAGATGCCATGACCCTGTGGGAGGCCCTCAAGCCAGTCCTTCGGGGCGTGGACATTGCGTGGTGCGCTGCGAATCGTAGGGCCCGCAGGCGGGAGGTGGAGGAGGCGGCCGACCGGGTGCGGAACCAGGAGACCAGATGTCTCACGGGGGAGGATGGAGTGGCTGTGGACCGGCTCCTGCACCTCCAACAGTCATACACCTCGCTATTGTTAGACGAAGCCCGACAGGCCTGGCTCGCTACGCAGAGCAGAATCTATCAATGGGGGGACAAGTCTAGCACAATGCTATATAGGCTATGTCAAAGCACTTATCAAGCCCAGCCCTTGCCGGGTCTCCGAGATGCCGCGGGTGGCCCTGTCTCGGCCCCTGAGGTCCTGGCCCAGATGTTTGCTCAATACTACGAGACCCAGTATGCCCCCCGAGAATCTCTCCCAGCGGAGGAGATTGACAAATTTCTCGCAGACCTTCCTCCCCGGGCGCTCTCGGATGAGGCGAGGGCCCGCCTAGACCTCCCACTGTCGGCGGAGGAGCTTGGGGAAGCACTGGGTGGCCTGAACACGGGCAAGGCCCCTGGGCCCAATGGGTTCCCCTGCGAATTTATGAAGTTGTTTCATCTCCAATTGGGGATGCGCTATAGGAAGGCACTGGAGGCGGCTCGGGAGCTTGGCAGATTGCCAGCGGACTGGCGACACGCTGAGATCGTAGTTTTCTGCAAACCGGGAAGGCCCCAAGACAGCCCGGACTCTTATCGGCCGATCTCTTTGCTGAACTTTGAAGCGAAAATATTGGCTAAGGCGTTGGTGAACCGTCTTCTCCCTTACATCACGGACCTGATCCATGCCGACCAGGCAGGCTTCATGCCTCACAGGGCTACAAGACACAACATACGTCGCGCTCACCTGGTGGTGGAGGCGGCACGAGCAGCGGGCATCCCCGCGGCCCTCCTGCTGGCGGACATGGACCGGGCCTTCGATTCCCTGAGTTGGTCATACCTCCGGGCCCTCCTCCTCCGGCTCAATCTGGGCCCACGTTTCCTGTCGTACATTCATCTGCTCTATACGGACCTGACGGCGACGGTCAGAATAGCGGGAGCCACCTCTGACACATTCCTCATCGGTCGTGGCACCCGACAGGGATGCCCTCTCTCACCTTACCTGTTCGCCCTGGCTATGGAACCGCTTGCGGCCTGGGTGAGGATGGATGCCCAATTGCGTGGTGTGGAGTGGGTTGGGGGCCCATCTGACAGGATTGCGCTATATGCGGACGACGTCCTGTTCTTCCTTACAGACCTCAATAAATCGGGGCCGAGGGTCCTTGAAATAATGCGCATTTTCGGTGAAGTGTCGGGCCTCCGGCTCAATCCGCAGAAGTCGAAGCTGTGGGTCCTGGGCGACAGGGGGACTTTGGGTCCCTGGGCCTCGGCCCTTCAGGAGGCGGCGGGAGGCCTTAAATATCTTGGTGTCTTTCTAACCGATGTGCAGGGAGTGTCATGGTCCCGTAATGTAGTGCCTGTTTGGGACAGGATCCGCTCAGACATGCAGATGTGGTCCAGGATGCCTCTAAATGTCTATGGCCGTTCGGCCATTTTTAAGATGGTGGCCCTACCCCGAATCTTGTACCAATTGCAGAACTACCCGTACCCAATTCCGCAGCAATGGTTTCGTCAGGTGAACTCGGCTCTGGGTCGGTTCCTATGGGCCGGTGGAGCGATAAGAGTGGCGCTCCGCACCTGCTTCCTGTCGACCTACTGTGGGGGACTGGCCGCATCTGATGTCCAGTCCTACTATCAGGCATCGCACCTACTTGTTCTTAACGAATGGTGGTACGGGGATCGCACTGACCCGACCTATGCCCTAGAGAGGTATATGATGGACCCACACACGCTCCATACTATTTTATACTCGGCGACTATCCGGAAGAGACTCCCGAGGGCCACGCAAGTAATCTTCAAAGTGTGGCGCGATGCGCTCCGCCGCATGGGATGGTGGAACACGCTCACGGGCGAAACCCCTCTATGGCACAATGGGAGACTGCCCAGCCTGGCTGCGCTCCGGGGCTTTGAGGGCTGGGATGCCATAGGCATTTCGGCGCTGGGTCACATCCTGAAGGGCACAGTCCTCAAATCGTTCCAGATGTTGCAAGATGAATTCGATATGCACCGGTCCCAGTTCTTCAGGTACCTGCAGCTCCGCCACGCCCTGACCCCCGCACTAGCGGACTTATCGTCCTTGCCGGAGTTTAGTCCCCTGGAAGCAAAAGTCTTTATGGGGGAATTGGAATCAAAAAAAATCTCAACCATCTATCAAACGTTAGTTACGCATTGTTCCCCCTCTCTTGATAAATTGCGGGCGGTCTGGGAGGGCGACCTGGGAGACTTGGAGGAGGAGGACTGGAGAGAAGCCCTGGAGGCCCCTAGGGGAGCTGCGATAGCGGTGCGCCTGCGCTTTATTCAATTTAAATACCTGCACAGGGCATACTACACGAGGGAACGATTGTGGAAGGCGGGGCTGATAGCCTCCCCGGATTGTTTGAGGTGTGGCAGTGAGGTAGGCTCCTTCTTACATACAGTATGGGGATGTGCACGGCTGCAGAGGTTTTGGACCGGTGTATGGGAATGCTTGGAGGAAGTGTTGGCATGGGAGCTCCCTCGCACGCCGCAACTTGGCCTGCTCCACGTTATGGAAAGAGTGGGGGGTAATCTGTATAAACGACACTTGCTCCTTCTGGGTCTTACAATAGCCAAACGAGATATAGCCCAAGCCTGGAAAGCCCCCAAGGCTCCGTTGGTGGGGGTGTGGAAGCGGGGCATGGACTTTAGCATGGGTTTGGAACGCCCGATCTTTGAGGCCAGAGGCTGCCCCAAGAAACATTATAGGATTTGGAAGAAATGGGCTGATTATAGGGGCCTATTGCTGGACCCCCCAGCGCCACAAGCCTCTGATACAGATCACGTCTATACTACCCTCATGTGAACTGTCCACTTGTCGCTACCATGCTGCTTTGGCTCCTGTTTCTGGACAATATGAACACCGTGCAGGGAGGGGGGTGGGACCCGGGTGGGGATGCGGGGAGGGGGGTGTTGGATAATGTTGACTGAATTTCTTGAACGCTGTTGCTCTTCTATGCTCACTGTCTTTCTGCAATCTTGGGAGCAGTGTTTCTTTTGTATTCTGTCAACTGCCATAACACTAATAAAATTTGTTCTGAAAAAAAAAAAAAAACTGCAGCTACTCTTTTGCGCATATTCTGGCCTGTGTGTACCACATCTTCAATCTCACATTTCAGACCTGCTCTAAATGCATCGAATTGAAGCAGATAGATTGGCTGGGGCTGAGAAAATGACTGATTTCATCTGAAGGACTGCTATGGTACAGCTGCTGAGGGAGCTACTCTGAAGACTGCTGACTACAGAGAGAGGACTTCTGATCGCGGCTCAGTCTGATCGTCATGTGAGCAGCATGATTGGTGCAGCCTCTCTCCACCAGTCCATGGGAGAGAGATATTCCCATGCTGCTGAGCGGTGTATGTTTGCCTGTAAGGGAAGACCTCAGGGGCTCTTTGAGTAAACTGCTGATGTATGTGGTTTGATCAAGACTCCTCCAGCTGACACACTATATACAGTCTGAGTCCCTAGTGATATGGGCATTCCCAACCTGAGAATAATTCTCCAGCAGACTGATCATGAATGATAGTGCGTCATTCCCCCCGCCCCCATGGACATCATTTAGGGGTCACCAGGTGTCTCAACTGTGGTCCCTGGCTTGCCCCTAGCTACCTCTGGCACTGCTTTTGCAACCCCTGGCCTCAGGGGTGGCAAAATCAATGCCTAATGGATGTTGTTTGGAGCTCCATTTTCCTGGTTTTCTGTCAATTTCATTATTACACAAATTGTAAATAATATTATTCACTAAAAGTTGGAGTATAATTAGCTGGAATATGACCCTTTCTGACGGCTAAGGTACGTAAAAATGCTTTTTAATGTTTGTATGTTTTATATTCTTGTGTGTTATTTTCCTGACAGCTGCTGCTTAGCAACTGCAAGCTTCCACTCCTGGAATCCGGCTTGTGGAGGCCAGTAGAAGGCAGCTGAGGTTGTGAGAGCAACTGTTGGGGGTTATTCCCTTTGCGCTTCAATAAATCTCATTTTCACCTTTTTGGAATTGCCTCTTTATAAAAATGACGATGAGGATGGGATATCAATTTCGTCATAGAAGGTGATGTGAAGAAACCCCTTATTTTAGATGGGTTTTTTTCTCGAGCCTTGGGGACATTTTTTTCCGAAATTGAAGACCCCCAGCAGCAACCTGTTTCACAAGGAGACATCATTCTACGAACTGTAAGCAAATTTTACTTACATTTTGTGCCGTGTCTGGAGCTGCGTGTCATTTGGAGTTGCTGTGTACCTCTGAAGACTGCTGCTGTGTACCGAGCAAGATTTCAGCTGTGCGCTGGGCAAGGGTGTCTGTCTTTGTCCTTTGGGGATCTTAATGAATTCTTGGATGGCACCTCAAACCCCGTAAGATGCGCGAAGACAGCGGCGAGTGCAGTGCATCTTTTAAAAAGTTGAAAGGCTACACAGCGCGTATTTAGAACACGGAGCGCGAGTGCTTGGGCTGCAGCCATATTCCAAGCAACTTCCCACATCAGCTCGTTGTATTACGTGACCTTCACGTCGGGTCACGCATACGTGCCTCCATTTTTTTTTCTCTTAAGCACGTCGGAGTGTTGCCAACCACGTTTTTCAATCGTGCCAACCACGGTTATATAAGCAGTTAAAATCTTCGAATTACGTCGCTTTGACACTTGTTTGACATTGTGATCACGCTAAACACACCTCATTTACCTGTTTAAGATTGTTTTAGCGATTATCATCATCCAAAATTCACCAGCAGAGCATTTTTATTCATTTTCCTTTTTTTTTTTTACATTCAGCAAATTTATTTTTCCACTCTATATTATACGAAAAAGGATTGTCATTGTGTAATGGCTTCTCAAGTCATCACACCTCCTCCTACCTTTCTTCAAGATCCAGGCACGCCTCCTATGAACTGGGAAGATTGGAAGGAATCCTTTATAACCTACCTGGAAGCGATTGGTGGCGATGATTATATTCCTAATAGGAAGTTAACAAATCTTAAACATCATCTGGGAGTGGAAGGAAGGAATGTATTAAAAACGCTTCCTAAACCTCTGTCTAATTCAAGACTTGACGATAATGGGTCTGGTGAAGAAGGATCTGGTGAAGGATCTGCTAATGTTGAAGAAGATTCTTATGAAATTGCTTTGACTATGCTTGGGGAGAATTATGGTAAAAAGTTAGGTATTGTAGTTGAAAGTCACAATTTTTTTTCGCGGAAGCAGATTTAAGGAGATCTTTGAATCTGCAAGTAATAGCTAGTTTCCTCAAGTCTGCCTTGAGGAAACTAGCTATTACTTGCAGATTCAAAGATCACAGAGATGAGATCATAAGAGATCGAATGATTAATGCCACGAATAATAAGAAGATCCAGGAAAAGTTACTAGATTTAGGGGATCCTACATTAGAAAAAACCATTAGTATAGCAAAGCGTATAGAAAACACTACATTATATGTAAAGGAATTATCTATCTCTGAATCTAAAATGGAAAACAATGTCACAAAAGTGTGCAAGATTATTGACAAGAATAAGAAGGGTTATGTCAATGATGAAATCAAACCTGTGGTTAAACAGAAAAATGTTTCATCTTCTTTTAATAAATTATGTTATAGGTGTGGGAGTAACAGACATTCCTCTGATGCAATACATTGTCCTGCAGCCAAAAGCAGATATTATAAATGTAAAAGGATAGGACATTATTCGAGAGTTTTTAAGTCTCCTAATACATTTCAACCAAAACCTGTTATTAATGCTATCGATGAAGATGTGTATGAAGGTGGAGTAGATAGCGATGTTGAAGTATATATGATTGTTGAAATTGATGACATTGCAACCTGTGAGGATTATAATCCTCCCAAATGTGATATTGTTGTTGATGGAAAAAAATTGGCAATGTGGGCTGATCGTGTTCTCCTTTCACTATAATCGACAAACATGTTTGGAATGAGTTAGGATCTAAAACACTTCAGAGTTCTGATGTCAATCCTGTCGGGTATTGTGGTAGAAGTTACCAGTGATTGGTTACTTTGTATCCATGATTAAGTTTCTGGATAGGGAGACCAAAGCTAAACTGTATGTAGTAGAAAAGGGCAAATCCCTGTTGGGTTGGAAAGATCAAAGAGCTTTAAATATCATTCTTAATCCTAATCACCCCATGCAAGTACTTTTGACTGATGGCGATAATAGTTGTGAGTGGGTGTCAACATTTCCTAATCTTTTTAAAGAGTTAGGATGTTTGAAAAAATGTAGACATCAAATTATTTTAAAAGATAATGCATCACCCAAAGTACACAAAGTCCGGAATGTGCCATTGGCATTGAGGATTCCATTAAAAAAGGAATTAGACAGGTTGTGCACTGAAGGCATAATAGAACCGATAGAAGCTTCGGAATGGCTCAGTCCAATCATTATCGCACATAATGGCAGCATTCGCATGTGTGTTGATTTAGGAGATCTTAATGGAAATATTTAGGTTGACCGTCATCCCCTTCCTCATATAAATGAAATGTTGGCCACGGTGGATAATGCTAAATTTTTCTCCACTTTAGATCTATCAAGTGCATATCATCAGGTGTTACTACAGCCTGAATCTAAGCACTTAACATCCTTCATCACTCCAGAGTGAGCATTTCTGTTTGTACGTTTGCCAATTGGTTTGGCATCTGCCTCGGCAGTTTTTCAACGCATTATGCAAGGTGTTCTTAAAGACATCACCAACATTTTAGTTTTTCAGGACGATATTTTAGTTTGGGGAAAAGACAGGAAGGAGCACAATGAGATTTTATCTTTAGCACTGAGCAAATTAGAGCTAGCGGGTTTGACCATCAGTCTCAAAAAGTGCAAGTTCGGCCAAGCAGAGGTAGATTATCTTAGTCACACCTTAATTCATGATGGAATTAAACCCAAGTTTAAACTTGTGGAAGATCTAGAGAAAGCTCCTATTCCGTAAAACAAGGACCAATTAAGATCATTTTTGGTTTTAGCTGAATATTATTCTAGATTTATTTGTAATTTTTATAATTGTGTATTTCCATTACGTGAATTAATGAAGAAAAATGTCACCTTTATGTGGTCAAACAAATGTCAATGTGCTTTTCAAGAGATTAAGAAAGTGGTTGCAAATGCTGCTGCTTTTAAACCTTTCAACATTAATGATAAATGTATTATCGTGACTGATGCCAGTGGTTATGGTCTGGGCGCAGTACTAATGCAAATCCATGATGGTAAAGAAAGGGTAATTGCATTTGCCTCCAGAACACTTAAATGAGCTGAGAATACATATGCAACCATTGAAAAAGAGGCATTAGCATGTTGGTGGGGCGTGCAGCACTTTCGTAACTTTATCTAGGGAATGAGGTTTGAACTCCACATAGACCACAAACCATTAGTTGACATTTTTTCCTCGTCAGGAGCAGCCAATGCTACACCACGCATAGCCAAATGGATTTATCGGTTACAAGAGTACAACTTCAGCATCAAATATGTACCTTGGGTTAGGAATATTAATGCAGATTTTTTATCACATCTTCCTGTCATAAAGTTGATGAGGAGAGTTTTGATAACGATGAAGAAGAATGAGTTGTGGCCAAATTAGCGGACGTTTGTCAGGCCATAGAAGAGTCAGATTGGAAAGCGGCAATTTTGGATGATGATGTGACTAAAAAAGTAATTGAGTGTCTTCTATTAAAAGAGGGGTGGAAGTCCCATGAAGACAAACTTACATATAAAGAAGTTTGGAATGAGTGGTCTTTTGTGAATGGCATTTTGAGAAGAAATGACAAATTGGTAGTTCCTTCTACGATGAGATCTAAACTATTACATTTGTTACACGAAGGCCATGGTGGTATGTCAGCCATAAAAAGGAAGGCTAGGGAGGATTTTTGGTGGCCGGGAATGGACAGGCAGATGGAAAGGTTTGTGAGGGATTTTGTTGAATGTTCTCGTAGTGATAAGACCCATATTGTGAAGGAAACTGATATTTGTCATATGGATTGGCCTAAACTTCCTTGGGAGAGATTGGCAATAGATATTTGCGGTCCGTTTGACAATCTTGGAGTTGGCAGCAGATTTGCCATTGTTTTAATGGATTATTTCTCTAAATGCCCTGAAGTGACATTTGTACGAGAGGTCAAAATTGACATTGTAATTGATTTTTGTGAGGAAATTTTTAGGAGAGAAGGTTGTTCAGCTGAGATTTTATCGGATAATGGACCTCAATTTACTTCAGATGAGTTCAGTTGTTTTCTCAAAACATGGGGCATTAAGCATTTGAAGACTCCGGTTTCTCATCCTTGGGGAAATGGCCTCATTGAACTGTTTAACCGTGTTTTGGGCGAATGTATACAAATGGCTATTTACAATCATATGGATTGGAAATGTTTAGTAAAAAAAATGTTGTGGAATTACAGAACCACGCCACACTCTGTTACTGGTGAAACTCCTTTTTGTTTACTCAAAGGTAGGATTCCCTGTTCCATTACAGTTCCTGCATGGATGGGAAGATGTGGCAGGAAAATTATTGATGATAAGGCTATAAGATCTAAAGTTCAATTTTATTAAAGTTCTTATGAAGGCAGACATAATCTTAAAATACTCAAAGATTCTCAAAAGTTTGAGGTTGATGATTATGTGAGAGTAAAGTTGGGAACGTTACATCACAAAGGTAGTTCCAAATTATCTGATCCCAAGAAGGATATATTTATCAAGGGTAATCTTTTGAAACTTTCAGATGGCAAGTTGTGGAATGCCAATCGTGTGACTAAAAGCAATGAAACTGAAGTTCGTGAGTGGTTATCTAAGGATTTTAATAGTCCTGTCGTGAGAAAGGGTGCCAATAGTACTGTTGTGAGTAATGGTGCCAAAGGTGTGTCTAAGGTTCCTTCTGTTATCAAATCTACAGTCAGACCACCGAGTACTCATGCCAGGAGTGTCCCTAAAAGATTTCAAGATTATGCTTGTGGTTGACTTTTATTCGTTTACCATTTTCTGTGTAATGCAGTATTTTCTTAGTTTATTTTTTTTGTTTTAAAGAAGAAGGATGTGTTATATTCTTGTGTGTTATTTTCCTGACAGCTGCTGCTTAGCAACTGCAAGCTTCCACTCCTGGAATCTGGCTTGTGGAGACCAGTAGAAGGCAGCTGAAGTGGTGAGGGCAGCTGTTTGGGGGTTATTCCCTTTGCTCTTCAATAAATCTCATTTTCACCTTTTTGGAATTGCCTCTTTATAAAAGTATGCATTCTTGAAGGTGAGTGTGTTTATCTGTGAAGGGGTGTGTGAATGTGTGTTTATGTTTTAGCATGTGTGTGTGTGAGTTAAGACCAAATGGTATGTGATACCCCTTCCACTACCCCTGACATTTTGGTGAATTGATGCCTGTGCTGCCTCCTCTCCCTTTGCCCAAAGTATGACTGTCTCAGTGTGTGTGGCCTGATCAACTGCCCTACACCAAAACTGCGTCCCAGGGTTCATGGGAACAGTGGACCACACACCCTTAAGCAGTGGTCGAAGTGGGGGGAAAAAGTAGGGGAACAGTGGGTGGAGAATCGGAGGGCGGGAGTAACCCGAGTATTGAGTCAGTGGGCAGAGTCAGAGATGTGGCCAGAAAGAGGAAAACATTCCATTTTTTTTTATTTGTTTGGCATATAACTGACTACAGCTTATTACCTTATTTAATTCAAAAATGGATACACATTTATTAAAGAGTTAATATGAGTTATTGATATCAAAATACAATCACAAAGTTGGACCCGTTTCTAATCCCGAAATGTCCCAAATACACTTAAAAGTAGAATCACAAGCCATTTGTCTTCGTGCCATGCAGATTTTTTGCTATCAGCACTTCTCCTGGCATTTTCCATAAGAGTTGTCCAAACATGAATTGCGAAATAACCTAGTTTGCAAATGTTTTCCACGTAATTATACCTCAGTCATATTTGCCACAAATACATCTGCTGCATAATCTGACGATTTTAACAAAAAAATTGTTGCAGCTCAAAAAGAGTTTCTAAAAATGTGACTTGTGTTGCTGAGAACACTGCTGTTATAATGTTGACCCTAACATAATGATGGTAATTCTTGCCATATTCTGGGCATCCATGACATGATGGTGCCTTCTCTTAGTATCTTGCCCTCTTATACTGGTGATAATTCTTGCCAGAGTATGGGCACACAAGGACATCAACCACAGGCATATATTGGACATGATTAAGCATGGGCGTAAAATCCGTTCCGCTCGCGGATTTTGCGGATTTTCGGTAAATTCGCAATCCGCGAACTCTCGCGAACTTACCGAAAACTCGTAAATCCGTGCGAAGCGGAGTTTTTTGCTTGGTCGCACTTGCCAACTAGAATACTATACAATTTCGCGGGAGTAAACACTTGCGAAAACGTAGATGCGGCGGGCAGCGACAATCTCGCAATTGCGAGATTGCAAAATTTGCAATTTCGCACAAGAAATCCACCAGCAGGCAGCATAAACCTTGAAAATTATGATTTTTATCAGAATAACTCCTCAGGTTGACATTTGCCTGCACTTTTTTTTGCAAGGAGTCCATTTTGGGGGAGGGGGGTGGGAGGAAGGAAGTGCCCCACAGTCTCCAACTTCCTGTTCCTGTCCAGCAGGCTCCTCTCAGTGCTTTCTTCATGTGCTGGTCACTTTGATTTGGATCTTGACCTGGAAGCACTCAGCAAGTGCAAAAGTTCAATCTTATCATTAGTAACCATTCCCTGTAGTGCCTGGAAGGATTACTTTTTGTGGATGCTGCTGGATATTTGGATTTTTGCAAAACTGAAAGCACTCAGCAGGTGCAAAAGTTCAATCTTATCATTAGTAACCATTCCCTGTAGTGCTTCCTGAGGGGCCCCTTCGGAGTTCAGTTGCCTACTTGCAACTATTCTATGACCCTGCTCTGACCCTCACAGCAGGCTCAGAGAAAGCAATTACAGATAAGGAAGCAGGTTGCAACCAGGAAGTTCAAATTCAGTAACACATTAATCAGCCCCTAATTCATTTATGTCAGTTGAGGCAGGGCAGGTGTGCTTTTCCACCCATAATCTACAGCGATGAACTAGAGGGTGGCATGGGTGAGCCAGAGGGTGGCATGGGTGAGCCAGAGGGTGGCAGTGGTGAAATAGAGGGTGGCAGTGGTGAAACAGAGGGTGCTGTGATGAACCAGATGTAGAAACAACATGTTCGCGACCGTTGCTACCCGAAAAGTAAGTTCGCGTTTGCGAACTGGTACAAAATCCTCGCGAACTGGCAGAAATCCTTGCGAACACAAAAAAAATAAAAAATCCGCAAATTCGCGAGAGTTCGCGGATTTTGCGGATTGCGAATCCGTAAATATGCAATTTCGCGGATTGCCAATTCGCAAAATCCGCCCATGCTTAGACATGATATATTATGGTCATCCATTGCATGACACAGTGATGAATGGGCATGCAAGGTAGAATATAGCCTTGTGACATTGTAGTTATATGTGTATTAAAGTTGTATGTGCAAATGATGAAAGCCGCACACTGCTGTTGGTGCAACAAACATGCATTTATTGAAAAAGAAAAACCTGGTATCACTTTTTTCATGTACTGATACACTTTTGTTTTGGTATATTGAGTTCATTTTCCAAAAATGAAAAGCTTGCATTTGAGTGCAAAATGTGTTAATTTGTATATATCATACATTGAAAAGCTGATGTTTCAAGTCAAATTGATTGCATTTACACCTCTCTCTCTCTCTCTCTCTCTCCTTCTTTCTAATAGGATTAGCACAGTGCCATCCACTAATTCAAAGCTGTAATACTGTGCCTGGAGTGAAGAATGGCTTTTGTCATTTTACAGCTCGGGAAGGACAGCACTATGCCAGTCCTATGCTTAAAGACTTTGCTGTAGAAATGGCAAAATACTTTGTCCTTTTCTATCTCGGTGTGGATGGCACTTTCCTAATCCTATGCTTAAAGGCTTTGATAGAAAAACAGACATTTGAGGTGAGCATATCTAGAGTGTGGCTGGTGTTGAGAGTGCTCTAACAGAAGCTGCTTTCCACCTAAACTTGAGAATTACCCAGAGTTCTCTTCTTCTTATTTTGCATAATTTATGCGTCGCTCTATGCCTGAAAGGGTTTTGTTTTGACTTATACTGGGTGCTCCCTTGTGTCTGGACAAATCTATACTTCTCTGAAGAGCTCTGATTAGAGTGAAACACTGTGTCAGGGCGTACCTCCCACGACTGCAGGGGGGAGCTGAGTTCGCTGAGGAGCGGTGTCGAGCAGGCATGCTCGAGAGCGGTGCCGGCCGAGTCTCCTGCCCAGCGGGGCTCGCGGCCGCAACCAGGCCTGAAGTGGGTTGTGAGGCCCGGCGCACTTTGTCACCTGGCGCCCCTGAGTGCCCCTGGAGTGGGAGCGTACGAGTGATCCTGCCGGGCAGCAGTGGGGTTTGGTTCCTCCCTCTGCCTGAGGTCCTACAACGCTCTGCATCGGCTGCCATTTCCAGCGTGATGCCGCCATCGGAGCTTCCCATTGAGTCTGGGCCTGGGGCCCTACGCCGGCGCTAGTGATGCTAGTGACGGGCCGAGGTGATTGTGGGAGCCGAGTGTATATCTGGAGGCTTGTGGCCTCTGTGACGTCTGCCGGTAAGGGCCGTATCTGATCATCCGGCAGCCGAGTTGAAGGTACAGGGGGCGACCGGTGCCAAGTGGAGCTGGGACGGGGTCCCATGAAGTGAGCATTCTGCTGCAGTGTGGACTGTGACCTGGTGAGGCCAACTGCTGTGGCCTGAGTTCATCTGCATTTCCCCTGTGAGCTTCATCAGGCTGGAGCACAGAAGAAGAAGCACACTGAGCCCAAAGTACCCTATTAGCTGGCCATAACCCACCATATCGACGCCAAGTCCTATCTGTAGCCTCTGCGTTGGGACCGTCACACTCCTTGCGGAGGGGGTCATATTCCTTGCTGGCCGGCGCGCATTGAAAATGGCTTAAGTGTGGAGTTGCAGTCGCTTAGTGGACTATACCCAACTCTAATTGTCTGTAGCCTACCTGCGTCCACTGCATCCACTGAATCCACTGTGCCCAGAAGCTGCCTCTTGTTTTCTGCCTCCAGCAAGAGATCGCGGACCCCTGGGACTATGATTCCCGGCACCACTTGCGGCGCGCACGCCGCCAACACTGCAACCACGCGCCAGGAGGCGCACAAAAGGACTCAAGGGCGGCGCCGGGCTAAGCCCGGGCCAAAGGCGGGCCTGTTTGAGCCCCTTTGAGCCCGTTGGACACCGGAAGAGGCCGGGCTGGGCCCCCCTCTAACCTTGCACGCTCCAGTGGTTTGGCAGGTCTGTCGGTTTGCTTACTTGTTACTTGTTCCAACCCAATTGTAGTCTTTCTGGATTTAACCTTATGGACTTTGATTGTTTCTGCGGTGTTAGTGCCTTTAGCTTAAGATGAACTCTCGTGAAGGAAAGCCTAGACTTGCACCTATGGGGGGAACTGTTGCAGGGACCCTAGATCAATTCCTAATAAGGGCCAGCTCTGTCCTTGCCCATGAAATTGCTTTGACGGAGCGCCGACTATCCCTAGATATGCTACAAGCAAAACGTTCATCACTGGGTGGTCTGTCCTCGGCACGTACGCCCGAACGCTGCATGGCCACAGGAACTGATTCTGGTGGCCTATCGGAGGATGCTAGTCAGTGCTCACATGCCTCTTTGGATCTATTGGTGATTGGGGAGACTTTAAATTCAAATTTGGCACTTTCTGACGATTTGGTCATTGAGGGTGTATCTGTTGGTAACAAAACACATGCGGACACAAGGGTCGTGCCTAAACCTAAAGCTCAATCTAAGGAACCTTCGGTAATTAGACCGGAGCCATCAATAAAGAGGAAGAGAGGTGGAGGGCAGCAAAGACAGTAAAGCGCCAAAATACAAGAGATCAATAAGAATGGCGGTACACTAATGACGACATCCCCCTTAAACGTTGATCCTGAACCTATGGCTCCTAGCATTGGTACTGCGAATTTGGAAAGGCCTGGTGTTTTTCCAGAAGCTTGGGAGGCTCTATGTATGAAATTGGGGGACACTATTCAGTCAGCTCTTTCACCTATCCTTGATAGGTTAGGCCGGATTGAAGAAAGACTGACTAACTTTGAATTGCAGGTTGTGCCTCATGTCCATATTATTGAAGCTTCTTTGAAGTCTATTGGTTGTGTAATTGAATCTTCATCGAATGTATTGCCTCAAACTATACGTACTAAAGCCCCCCAGCCGACTATGTCATCATCTACCGCAAAATTGCCATCTGTTAGCAGTTCTGACAAAGTAGGCTCAACCTCTGTGGCGGGGGCGAATACTATAGGTTGACAGGTAGCTGAGGAGTGGAACATCTCTAGTGAATTTGCCCAGTTAATCCCGTGTACCCCAAGGGAGAGGGGCAATAGATCTCGGGGTAGCTTAGTAGGTGACACTTTACATAATCGATCTTTTCGTGGCATGGGTACCCACTTAACGGTGGCCAATGGTCAGTCTGGCCGTAACTTTGGTCCTACGCATAATGGTTTGTATTATAGTGCAGTGAAGTATGGCCCCATGGCCGTACATCTCCCACCTGCTGCAGCCCCTTTGGTAGTGATCTTTAAAAATGTACCGACACTGCTAAATGGCCAGTTGGAATCAACTGACCAGCTAATAGCCAAGACCATGCATTGGCTTACTTCACAATTGAAGTTTGTAGGGGCCAGGGGATGGGATATCTGCAACCAACTAATAATGGCAAGACGGGCACCGTGGGTTGGACACTCTCTGAAGGATGGGGAGGGTGAATGTGTAATTGCCAATCTTAATAATGAGCAGGTTGTTCGATATATATTAGAGCACTTAGGGAGTAGAAAGTAAGAGTGTCTTCGTAAGGAAATCTCCCTTTTACCTTTAGGCTTTTTTTACAGACCCAGTCACATCACTTTGATGGTGGGAGGAGGTCAGGCCGTCTCCCGTAGACCCTCAGTGAGACTTACTCACTTTGATCTAACTAATAGATTTGCCCCTCTGTCAGGCTTAGATGTGCCTGCGATTGACTACCTCCACTAGTTGTCTCAACATCAAAGGAAGTCATTAGTCAACATGTTATTACCCCCCTAAGACTAACACAAAGTCAGTAGCGAGTACAGTGCAGGGTAGCTCTGTCACACCTGAGGTTATTGATATTGGCAATACAGAGTATATTCCTACTCCATCTCTCATTACGCAGAGTAGTCTCGAATGACCCGGTGATCAGACTCATAAATACAGTATTTTGAGTTGGAACATTGCGGGTTTAAGGTCAAAAAGAGATGACCCCAATTGGCTATCTTATTTAAAAACCTATGACATAATTGCTCTCCAGAAAACTTGGGATAGGGAGGAAAACTTTTGGCTGGACGGTTTTAGTTCATATTTTGTATCTGCACGTCCAGCCTTGGCGGGTAGAGCAAAAGGAGGTCTGCTGCTTCTTCTCTCCCTGGAGTTGAAGGGCTCTGCTAAAAGGCTTGAGATTGACTCCCCATATTGTTTGATTTTGGAGCTTAGTACTCCCAATCAACCAACTTTTTTATTGGTAAATATTTATAATTCGGGGGAGTGTGATTATGGAAATCAACATTTAAGTACCCTGAATTATTTTTTTATGGATTTTAAGTCTAAGCATTTCACATCTTTCTATTACGTTTTATTAATGGGCGATTTTAACACGCATCTATGTAATCAACATTGTTTAATTGACGACCCACATGGCTTTAATTATACCTCGGTGCCGCATTTTGAGCACACTAGGTGGGGCAAGTGCCTTGAGTCTCTTTTAACTGATGCCGATCTTTTTGAAGCTAGCTTTGCTAATCGGGAGGATCGGTGCCCTACATTTAAATCCAATGTTAGTAACTCTATTATAGATTTTATCTTTATGTCCCCCATAATATTGAAAAAGGTTGACTTTTATAATGCTCAGGAATCCCCGTTGAGCGATCATATCCCGCTTATCTTAATCTTGGATTCTACTTGTGGTATTCTGGGCAAGGGAGGTAGGAACCGGGTTTTGAATAAGGTGTTAACCTGTGATCAGGGGAGGAGGCTTAGATGTGCTAATATCACTCCAGATATATTTCTTAAGGGCCTGTGGGAGAACTGCTCAGACGGCTTTACCGTCTGTTTAGATCCCCTAAGCATAAGGGAGCGTTACTTAGAGCTTTCAAAGGCATTTGTACTCAGATAGGTCTTGATTTAACTACTAAAACCAAATTGAGACCTAAATGTGGCCCAAAGTGGTTTGACATGAAATGCTCATCTGCACATCGCTCATTATCCCATACCCTGAAAAAACAACCTTGGGATAGGGATTTGATAGCCATGTGGAGGAAGGAGTATAAGTTAGTCCTTCACAGGCGGACAAATGAGATTAAGGAAGAGGCATGGAACTCTTTATTGTCTGTGGAGGTGTAAAGTGATAGTTCCAGGTTCTGGACCATCATCAGTACCCCATTTTTTTGGGCGAGGATAATGAAGCTCAGGATTGTAACATTACAGAAGATCAATCGTTTTCTCATTTTGAGGCAATCAATGAGTCAAAGGGGGCTGGGGATAGTATTCCCTGGTCCCCCCTATGTCAGGATAGTACCTCAATTGAGTTTAATGAAGGGGAAATTAAGAAATCAATAAAAGACACTGCTAGTAACAAAGCACCGGGCCCAGACAGAGTTCCTGCAGATCTCTCTAAAAGTAACTCTCAATTCTGGGCTAAAATCCTGGTTAAAGTTTTTAGTGCTGTGGGTACAGCAGGCTTCCCGGCAGCCTGGTCAAAATCTATTATTATTCCCATTTTTAAAAAGGGGCAGAGAGGGGACCCACGGTGTTACAGGCCAATATCCCTCATCGACTCCTCTGTGAAAATTCTAGGAAAGGTAATTTTAACTAAAATCACGGACTGGGCAAATGAAAGGGATATCCTGTCTAACATGCAATATGGATTCAGATGCGGGAGGAGCACTATGGATCAATGTTTAAATCTGAATCTTTTAATAGGCAAATACACTATGGCCAAGGAGGGTTGTTTAACAATGGCTTTTATGGATTTATCCAGTGCGTTTGATCTGGTTAACAGATCAAAGCTCTGGAATATTTTATTGGAAAAGGGACTTGATCCCTGTTTAGTTTATTTTTTAGCTAACCTCCACCAAGATCTCAGAGCCTCTGTTAGGCTATCCCAGGCTGGCGACTGTACCAGATCTTTTAAATCGGACAGGGGCGTACGGCAGGGGTGCATTTTGGCGCCCCTGCTCTTCTCTCTTTATGTGAACTATCTGGACAAATCGCTGATAGAGGCTCCGTTGGACATTCCGCGAGTGGGAGGGTGCCAAATCCCTATCCTCCTTTACGTGGATGACGCAGTTCTTTTAGCCCGCACGGCAGTAGGCCTACAAAGGTTTTTGGATGCTTTCGGGGCATTTATGATCTCACTGGATTTGATTGTGAACAATGGAAAGTCACACTCCATGACAGTAGGTCATCGACCTAGAAAGATTTTTTACTGTATGGTCTTCTGTGTCCTCCTTCCTTATTTGGGAGTTCTTTTTAATGACTGGTCATCTTGGGTCCAACAACAAAAAGCCAAAAAGAATGCAGTTATACGAGCTTCCTGATCCCTGTTAGGATTTGCGCGGCATCTGGGGGCCAGACCGATAGAGGCTATCCTAAAGGTCTATAAAGCCAAGTGTTTGGTTATTGCGGCCTACGGATCTGCCATATGGGGATATAAAGATCAGGCAGGCATCCAGATAGCGGAAAACACATTTTTAAGGAGTCTTCTGTCTGTCCCACAATCGACCCCATCGTATGCTATACATCAGGAGTTTGGGATGGGTTATGTTACCGATATATTGAGAACAGCTCTGTTGCTTTGCTGGCTCAAAACTTGTCTGAATCCCGAATTAACCCTGAATCATTTGATCTTACGAGACTGTATAGCACGGGATAAGTCTGTAAAAATCAAATGGATGGCGTACGTAAAAAGTATGTTATTCAAACTAGGACGGCCAGAGCTCTATGAGGACCCTGATAAGTTTTGGAAGGAGGTCGTGTTGTGGGTGAAATTGAATTTTAAGATCCTCTTGTCGGTGGAGCGAGAAGAACAGGAGCTATGTAAACCCTTAGTTAGGGTCCATTACCTGTTAAAAACATCTATTAACATTGAACCTTATCATTTAATTGTTAATGAGTCATACCATCGCTGGCTTCTAACAAAGTTCCGTTTTAATTTGATTCATCTAACATGGGGGGATAATGATGGCTGGTGTAATCTTGAAGTTGCTGAACCTTGCCAATGTGATGATTTCTCGCCCCAGGACACATTACATTTTATGATGTTTTGCGACTTTTTCACCGATATTCGCAGAAGATATTTGTTACCTATACTGAGAGGAAGGGGTTTCACCAAGGCTAGACCAGCGCTAGTTTTTCTTCAAGCATTGCGTAACCCTGATGACATTTTTAATATTGCATCCTTTTTGGTAGCAGCAGTGAGGATTAAGAATAAGAGAACTTTGAGGATGAGTTCATCTTAAGGTACTGCCCATTGGCTATTGCTAATTTTAGTTTAAAGGGATCTGAACATGTGTTTGGTTTCTATAATGAATTGTAATATCGCCTATGTATTTTTAATGTTATGTCTAAAGATTTTTAGTATTGTTTTTGTCTAAGTTTTGTTCTTGTACTTTTATGATTTTAAGTAATCGAATAAAGTGGATTGACTGACTGACTGGCAAAAGACTTTGTCCTTTTCTATCTCGGTGTGGATGGCACTGTGCTAATCCTATGCTTAAAGACTTTGATAGAAAAACAGACATTTGAGGTGAGCAGATCTAGGTGTTGAGAGTGCTCTAACAGGAGCTGCTTTCCACCTAAACTTGAGAATTACCCAGAGTTCTATCCTTCTTTTTTGCATATATATTCATATATGCACACATATATATTTATATATATTCACTAAAAAACCATAGGTTTCAGGGACGTTATAGTTAGTTGGACATTTAATTCGTACAAAACCATAGAAATTCCGACGTTATGGTTAGTTGAGCTAACTATAACTCGCGCCCCCGAAATGCACTGCCGATGACGTCACTTATTACATCATTCATGACATGGTCAGTGACATCACTGATGACATCCCAGATGACATCACTGATGACATCGCATCTCTGGTCACAGAGTTAGTGGCACCGCAAGGGCTGAGTGGGTGTGCAGCCTGCAATGAAAAGCCAGGTGCACTGGTATGTCCTCTGCCATGGCAAAATCAAAACCCAGCACCAAATGTGAGACCTGGTGGCCTTTGGAGCGGGGCTGCATGATATTGAGGGTGCCCTGTCCACAGGCCCCGGGCTTGGGGCTTGCAGCGGCACGTGGTAGGCCCTCTTTTCTACACGCAGTTTGCAAGAGGTGAGCAGAGAGGCTTGTTTGCGTAGCGGCGGGCAGTCACCTCCGAGCAGTGGGAGTGGATGGATTGAAGCAGCCTGGGTGCACAAGAGCGGGCAGACACCTCCGAGCAGTGGGGGTGGATGGGGTGAAGCAGCCTGGGTGCACAGGAGTGGGCAGACACCTCTTGGCAGTGGGGGTGGATGGGGTGCAGCAGTCTGGGTGCGCAGGAACGGGCAGTCACCTCCTGGCAGTGGGAGTGGATGGGGTGCAGCAGCCTGGGTGTACAGCAGCGGGCAGATACCTCTAGGCAATGGGAGTGGATGGGGTACAGCAACCCGGGTACGCAGAGGCAGGCAGACACCTCTGGGTGGCGGGAGTCGATGGGGTGCAGCAGTCTGAGTGCGCAAGTGCGGACAGACACCTCTGGGCGGTGGGAGTCGATGGGGTGCAGCAACTTGGGTGCACAGGGGCGGAACGGAGAATTAGGTGTGTGCAGTAGCATGTACTATGCCAGTACTGATTCTATACTATGTTTCAGATGACTAAACTTGAGGGCTGCACTATGTCCCGCACGTGGTTGGATACACACCAGTGTCAGAAAGGTGTGAGGATTTTCTCCACAGTGTCAACACTCACTCTCCACCTCTTCCTTTCTGTCACTCACACTTTCTCTCTCTCTCACTCTCTATCTCTTACTTTCTCTCTCTCACACTCTTTATCTCTTTCTTCCTCTCTCTCTCATTCTTTATCTCTGTCTCACTCATTCCCTCTTCCTCTCTCTCACACTGTTTTTCTCTCTCTCTCTCTCTTCCATGTATTTCACTCTTTCTCTCTCTCTTCCTCTCTCTCTCACTCTTTCTCTCTATCTGTTTCCTCTCTCTCTCACTCTTTCTTTCTTTCTTTCTCTCTCTCTTCCTCTCTCCCACTCTTTCTCTTTCTCTCTCTCCTTTGATGGACACATGACGCACAATCTTATCTTTCTTTTTGTCTTGCAAGCTGTGATTCACAAATTGTTGAGGGATGACACGCCATGCCTGTACCTACTTTTATTTTGTTGTTTTGTTTAACTAAACTGTTTTATATGGAAATCCATAGATGACTGAGATTCTTATTTGTCCAACCTCACATGCATCTTTTTTATTATAATTGTACGACATCACCCAATTTGTTACGTTCCAGATTTCCTAAGGTAGCTGTCATGTTTGTTTGTGGGTGGGGATGATGGCAGACAAGGGGCTAGTGGAGGGGGGTGTCGGGCAGTGTTGGGTGTCCAAGCTGCATGATCGTTGGCTCCATTGCATCTGTTGTCGTTCAGGTGTGGCTCTGGGCTGGGCTCCCTATCATGTTTCACGTTGTAGTCTGACTTTACACCAGGTCAGAGCAGGTGTAAACTTCCTGCTACTAACGTACCTGTTTTGTACTCTCTTCGACGCTCTTGCTGGTGGTTGAGAAAGTGATGTGTTTGCTGCTTTTTGCACAGGAACGCCTACTCTACATCTCATTAGCAATATTTGTGGAGTCATCCGTAACGATGCTTTATGAGGCTGCTATCGCTGGTAAACTGGTGATATGGGCTGTTTGCTCCAGCTTGTGAATGGTGAATTAAATTTATCACCATTTTGGTTGCGATAAAGTGCCATTAGCTTGGCGATGTGTCCTTGAGAATATACCCCTTGGTGTTTGAAAGACTTAAGAAGTACTCGAGCGCGGCGCTGAGAGCCACTTACTCATCGGTTTCACATAGGGGCCCGCTGGAGTTGCGACTCCATTTAAAAAAAAAAATCCATTTACTCTAATTTACATTCGCCTCGGGGACCCCATCCCCTGAGGCATGCCCACATGTTCTTTATTAAGAAAAAATAAAAAAACGAGAGGAGGGCCGCGTGGGCCCCCCTGCCGTGGCCAATTCTGGCCCCGCAGACCCCATCCCTGGGGCATGGCCACATATATATTTTTTTTAAGGAGGGGCACCACTCTATTGACCCCAGAGACCCCATCCCCCGTGGCTGGCCTTTATTTATTTAATTTTTTATTTGGGGATGGGGGCATGTGGCCCCACTCCCTGGCCACTTCTAACCCCAGGGACCACATCCCCCGGACAGGCCCTATCCATTGGGGACCGTGGGGGAAAGCTCCAATGCCCCCACTGGTCCCGCCGGCTCCCCACCTCCTGCGGGAGTCGGCATTGCTTTTCCACACGGGGAGCTGCTGACATGCAGCTCCCTATGTGGAAAAGCAATTCGCTTTGGATTTTGGAAGCGAGAGCAGGTTTTCCTGCTCTCGCTTCCAAAATCCAAACCAAGTTTGCTATGACAGGGCGGGAGCGGGGCGACTCCCGCCCTGTCATAGCAAACAGCAGATTCCCGGAGTGGGCACCCGGGACACTGCAGGGGCCTGCTCTGAGGGGTGGCGGTCCCCAGGACCATCACAGGCTCCATGAAGGGGGCCGCACAGCCCCCCTCCCAACATGAGTAAAGCCCCGGGGAGGTGGTGGTCCCGCGCTTCATTTAAAAAAAGAATTTGGCGGGATTCGTGACCCCAGCGCGAATGTCACCGATTTGTTTTTTTAACAAAAGCTTTTTCTGGCCCTGGGGTCCTTCTGGGACCCCCTGAGCAAGCCTAGGGGGTCACGGTGTTTCTACCTTGCCCCCTTTTCCTTTTTTTCACATTTGTTTCACTGTTTTCTTGTGACTCGGTTCTACCGAGTCAGAAGATGGCTGCCAACACTTCCTGGTTTGGAGTGTTGACAGCCAATTAGAATAAAGCTTGTGGTCGGGAGGGGTCGCGACTCCATCGCGGCCATAGACATCGATATTTTTATTTTTTGATTTTTACAGCAACTACTGAAAGGATTTGTGCCATTTTACAAAAGGTCGCTTTCTGAACCAAGAACTACCATTTTGCCAAATTTCGGGTAATTCGTTCAGTAGTTTCGCCTGTAGCCTTGCCCAAAGTTTCCTATGGGAAATTGATTTTTTGACTCTTATTTTTTGAATTTCTCAGCAACTACTGAATGGATTTACACCATTTAAAAAAAAGGTCACTTTCTGAACCAAGCTCTACCTTTTTTCCAAATTTGGGGTAATTCCATTCAGCAGTTCGGGCTGTAGCCCATATCAAAATTTCCCATGGAAATTAACATGGGGAAAATGCGTTTTGGGACTACCCTTTTTTCTTTCTCAGCCCCCGCTTGACGAATCACCCCCAAACTTTCAAGATAGGAACTGACCTGGATAGACTTTTTTTGGGAGAATTTCCTGAAGATTCATCAAACAACGCCAAAGTTATTAGCAAATCAAAAAATCCTTTTCCTATGGAAACTAGGTTCTAACTACCTACTGGCGACTGCCAGTAGGTAATATATATGTGTGTGCCTCCGAATCGAGGAATAACTGTGTAACAAAATATATATATATACATATATATATATTGTATATATGTCAATTGGAATAAAGACAGAGTGCTTATGCTCGTGAGTGAGTGTCTTTGTTTTTGAGAAGAGTCATAGATAGAGTTAAAGAGAGAGAGTGTGTGTATAGTTTAATATGCCATTTATTAGCACAATCGAGTATGGTGATAGTGCTGACTCACGAGAGGTGAAGCCTCTAGCATGTCATGATGTCCTTCCCTTCCCTCAGCAATGGTAATAAAAAGCATATCATAATGTGCTTATCTGCATATATCGTTCTGTAGTGTATTGATAAGTCCTATCTTTCTTCGGAATAATAACAGCGGTTGCTGATGGATATTGGCATGGATTTCTGGAAATGTGAGGGCACTGGCAATGAATGGTCAGTGCAGGGTTTTCACAGATCTATCAAGGGGTTCAGCTTCTATTGGTGCGGCAAGTGGAGTGGCATTCGGTCCCAGAGTTCCTGCGGGTCCACTGGACCCTAGTTATTGCTGAATTTAATAATTGAAAGATCAGCCAGAAGGAGCATTTCCTACCTTGTACTAGGGCCCCACGACACACTTGGGGAGAGGGGGTCAGCAGGGAGCTTGCAATAATGTCTAGCAGTTCCAAACATTTTGTCTATTAAGTTCACACCCCCCACAGAAACCAATATTAGACCATAGCTAGCATGCACTGAGACATTTGGCCCAAAATGCTTTAAAACACACCATATGGCATGTATTTATCTCTTGTACTCCTTGATGTAATAATTCATGTTCTACCTATAAAGGTATTTTTAATTTATCTAGCTTTCATCAATGTTACTAACCAGCTGTATTTTGAAATGTGCGTTTGGCAACAGTCCTTTCAAACAATCCCTGGGGAAAGAATCTCGAAATCTGCTGTAAAGTTTTATTTAAATTAAACCACATTTAATTAACTAGAGAATTACAGTGTGGTTTGTAATGTTCCATATAACCCAACAAAAAAATTCAAACACTCTGGAAATCTATCTTTATCTTGACCAAGTGTACTGGTCCATCGTGGTATATGTACAACAGTGAAAATTAGTGTTTCCATCTATTCCTTAAAGGAACCTAATACCCCTTTTGCAAATATGTAGTTTAGTTTAGTTTAGTTTTGCCTCACATGCTGTAAAATACACCATCTGTCACCGTTAGTACAGCACTTCTTCCAATACTACCACATCCAACCTGCCCCACCTCCTCTAAACACTTCCTTGAAATTGCTGGGGGGGTCGTGCCCCCAAAATATATACTGCTGGCTACGGCCCTGCTGAGAAGCAGAGGGCCCTTTGCAAAGGTTGGCTGGTCACCTTTCTCACTGCTGCATTTGTATGTTACACTGGTACTAATGAGGCAAAATATTTAGAGAGACAGTATGTGTAAAAATGTAAAACTAAAATAGTATCTGAAAATGTACCGTATTACGCTCCAGCCTTTTTTTTGCTGCGTAATTTAGTCAACAGCGTGACATAATTTGTCCTCCATTGCTGTATAATTCCAGTGGACCTATAGTTGGCAGCACATGTTAAAAGTGCTTGTTCATGAAGCAGAGAGACCGTGAAGTTTGCAAACTTAGAGGCGTATTACGATTGCGGTTTTTCCGCATCCTCCGGGCTGGCGGAAGCCACCGCCGGCCCGGAGGATGCGGAAAAACCGCAGTGGACCCACCAAAGACCCACTGCCACAATAGGATGGCTGGTGGGTCCTGGTTTCCGTCTCCATCTTTTCCACCGCGGTTGGCTTACAACCGCGGCGGAAAAGCTCTAATATGGTGGCGGTGTCTCTCAGACACCGCCAGACATATTAGAATGGGCTTTAAAAAATGCTTTTCCGCGGCGGGTTTTCTGCCATGGAAAAGCATGTGGAACTTAACTGCGGGGGCCCGTTGCGGGCCCCCTGGGTGAAGGGGGGTTGGAGGGTGCATATGGGGGGTACCTATGGTACCTCCCTGCATTTGTATGCAGAAATCAGCTTGAAGCCGCACCCGCCGCAATGGTTATAATAGAGGATGTGACCGCCAGGGTGGGGGTCACATCCTAATTGGACAGGAGGGAACTCCGCAGGCCATGCGGAGGTTCCCTCCTCCTCTATGGTTCGGACGGACTCAAGTCCGTCCGCGATCATAATGGGCCCCTTAGTTTGCTATGCGTGCAAATCCTGCATTGCCAATCCCTGGTCAGTTGCACTACTACTACTGAAACAAGGCCAAAAGTGGTACCAATAGGTGAGGCGGATTGGCATCCAGGATCCTGACAGACTCACACTTGCTCTAGGATGTGCTGCTTCGTAGGCCTGCCCGCAAGACTGGAGGTGAACTTCAGTATGGATTGTGGTGGATGGGTCGTGAAGGTTCACCCACACTTGCCACCGCTAGGGTCCACCTGCTGGTGCTAAGATACTTTCTAACGTCAAGCATGGGAATGTGCTCCCTCAGGATAGTGGTCTGGTGGACTGGTAATGAAGGCTGCACCTGGTTCCGCAGTTCATAATTCAGCAGCTCTGACCATAGTGCCACATCGTCTCCCCCACTGAACACTATCGAAGCTCACTGAGATAAACTTGCAATGCCTTCAGCTACAACCCAGTTGTACCCGGCTATAAACACCTGAATGCTACTTAATTCAAAAT
This sequence comes from Lissotriton helveticus, assembly GCF_964261635.1. NCBI lineage: Eukaryota > Metazoa > Chordata > Amphibia > Caudata > Salamandridae > Lissotriton > Lissotriton helveticus. Next base: position 269,065,807 of record NC_136059.1, read on the forward strand.
CTGCACTAGACAAGAGTAATAAGCTGCCTGAAAAAAAAATACCAACGGCCTGGAAAGAGTAAACACTCATAGGGAATGCAAGATTAAGTAAAGCATGTGAAATGTAAGCAGGAACACCATGGTTACCTTAACACTTTTAAACTCATTATTCACAAATCAATTAGTGTTTTTGCCTGAAAAGTTAAGAGCATGACTACAGGGCCCTAAAGGGACCCGTTTTAATCTCCATTGCTTATATCCTTACAAAACATAAGCAGTATGGTTTAAAAATACCACATTCCTAAGCACAGTGCTGAGATACACATCTTATAAACTAAAACAAGAAAACAGCTGGTAAGGATCACATTAAAGGTTTCCCACTCCACGCATCAACCAGCTATTGCAGTACCTCTAGGAAGGGTGCACTTCACCACCCAGGGCAAACAATACTGTTCAAAGAAAGACGAGAAAATAAAAGATGCGCTTCACTGGAAAAACTCTGTAAAGTACTGCTAATGTGTTTGGGTGTGAATAAAACCAATTGGACCACTTTGCGAGCACTCTGTCTTGACTTATTTAGTCATTTATTTATTTTTCGTATTTTGAGCCTTTTTCTTTCTCCATTCCAAGGTTTCACTTTGGAATCGAAAAATGTCAGAAAAAGACAAGGGGCCAGATGTAGGTAAAAAATATTTACCGATTCTTAATTACCGAATTTTACCGATTCGGTAATTAAGAATCGGTTAATATGAAGGGTGGACATGTAGGTCCATCCAGATGTGTTTTTTACCGAATCGGTAAATATCTGTATTTACCAAATCGGTAAATACCGACCGGTAATGCTCCATTCATTCCTATGGGCTTTGAAGCCCATAGGAATGAATGGGGCATTACCGGTCGGTATTTACCGATTCGGTAAATACCGATTTTGACAAGGGTGCAGGGGGTGTCACTTTGACACCCTCTAGCACCCCCAAAAAAGGTTCGGGGGCCATGTGGCAGGCATACCTGCCCTAATGGCAGGTCTGCCTGTCATATGGCACAGGTGTGCATGCACACATGTGCATGCACACCTGAATCGGTATTTTACCATCAAATTGAATTTGATGGTAAAATACCGATTTTGTAGGCCTTGTGGGACTCAGAAGAGTCCCACCTACATATCAATTTTACCGAATCGGTAAATATACCGGTCGGTAAATTTACCGACCGGTATATTTACCGAATCGGTAAAATTACCGATTTGCCCTGTTTCCGTGCCTCTACATCTCAATAGCCAAATACCGGTCGGTAACGGCCGAATTCAGCCGTTACCGACCGGTATTTGGCTACCTACATCTGGCCCAAGATGTCCAGTAAAAGCATTTCTTTCTTTTTTGGCTCCATTTCCCAGGGGAACGAATGAAGGATAGGAGAGAAAAGGGAGAGTAAGAATGAATGAAGGAAAGGAGAGAAAAGAGAGAGCAAGAATCATGTCCTAAAGCCATGGTTTTCAGCATGTGAGGAGGAGTGAGACAGAGACAGAAAGAGAAGGAATAAGAGGAAGAAAGAGAGAGGGGGCAGCTGACAACGGCAGAGCAGCTGAAGTGGACACTGTCCTTGTCTTCTCAGGGCAAGAAGGAAGAGACGTAGTCATTTTCCTTTTCCGCCCACCTCGCCCATCTGGAATGGCCATGAACGGCTGAGTCTCACATATAGGCCTTGACTATTTCTGATGTCCTGGGATGCATTTTTATGGAACCGATCTTTTATAAATGCGATCGAAGGTGACACTAACACAACATTATACCTACAACCAATGGACGGCAGCGTACAAAAAGAAATTAGGGACATATTATCAAGAACCTTGTTAGAATTATCGCTGTTTTAGCGTCAGGAAACTGCCTCTAAAACGGCGATAATGGGCTTGCTAATATGCGTTATAGAATTCCAATAGAAGCCCAGGTTAGATGGCCTGCACATCTTTTTTCTATATCTATAACAGAAGTCATTTCCGAAAATTCACCAAAAATGTAGGGTAAGGGGCCAACAGTTTGTCAACTTCCGGTAGTCCATAGGGGTCGTAAGCCAGTGGGGGCCCAGTTGGTTTCGATTGCGCTGTCCGGTCAAGTGGAGTTCCAGAGTTCCTCATCGTGTATCAAATGTGGGTTTAACAGTATCCTCCGGCTCCACCCAGATTACTTTTCTCCCTTCTGTGAAATATATCTAATCAGGTGGAAGCCGGTCAGTCTGATGCCTTGTTAGTGAGCTAATTACTGCTTCTTCTTCTTTAGCGTTTGTTGCAGTGTCTGGTTTCAGCTTAGAGGGGGACCTCCCGACAAATTGCCATCTTGAGTATCTATTGCTGGAATTCCCTAGGGGTTTCGTGTCTTGATTGTTCTCATTGGAATCTTTATCCAGAGGACTTCCTTGGCCTCTTTCAGGGAGCAAAGTTGTCTTAGTTTTCCGTCTTACTTAAAGATAATCCAGAATGGGTGCACCCTGGAGTATGAGATTCCCTTAAGTGATTTGTTATACCTCAGAACCCTCTTCTTTTATACTGTGTGGACGTGGCTAGATCTTGAAAGAAAGTTGGAGAGTGTCCTTGGAAGTGCGCCGGGATGGCCACTCTTGCTTTACGAATGATCACTTCCTTAGTTTGAAAATCATGGACACACACTAGTATGTCCAACAGCGCTGCTTTCTTACCCCTAGGTGGGCCCACTCGATGTACTCGGTCTATTTGGATGTCCTTAGTGTGCTCCTTGCCCAAGACATGGCCAAAGAGAGCCAGTATGTAGGCTTTCAGATCACCTCCCTGAGCTTGGAATGATACACTTCTCATGTGAACATTATTTCTTCTGGAGCGATTTTCTAAATCTTCAGCGTGAGCCTGAAGATTGATATGCTGCTCCTGGAGCCGGATGATTTCTTGTTGTATCATTTCAAAGGCTTTATCTTTATTGGTGTCCCGTACCTCCAACACGGTCACCTGATCACCTGGTCACCTGCTTCTTGCAGATCACCCCTCATCTGCTTTAAATCTGCTAAAAGCTAACCCCTTATTTCCTGTAGATCTTCTTTAAGAGATGTGAACAATGTGGTTATTTGTAGCTGGTCCACCCGCGCCCTCCATGATGTCCTGTTGCCCACCGTCGCTGTGGGCATCCCCAGCAGGGATATCCAGCCCTGGTTGCTTTTAACAACATGTCTTTTACAGATCTGTCTTTTTTCGTCCTTGCTGTGGCCATTATAGGATCTGGATGTTATGGAGTTTCTACAATCCGTCACCGGGTGGTAATATTGCTGAGGTAGTGAATGTTGTGCTATTCATTGTCTCCATCTAGATGCCCTGGGTATTGCCTCGTGATTTACACGGTTCTGGAAGGAGCTAATTACCTGTGCTGTAGTACGAGCGGAGGCGGCCTACAGACGAAAGGTGGACGCACTTCAGTAGCAATTGGGGGTGGTACCTTTTGTAATTTAGCCCCGGGATGGTTCTTGCATCAGTCCCAACGAGGCCATACCACCAGCCTTGTTTCCTGGATCCTAATAGGTAAAAAAAGATCCCACCCTGCTCCTTTACTTAAGTTCAGTGCCTGTGCCTTTTGGGTCGGAGACGCGTTCATTAGCGCTGTAGAGGAGGGCCAACCAAGTGCGTTTCACCCTACCAGAGCGTGGTCCAACCGTGTTGGCATTCCTTGGAAGCTGTTGTTAGTGGTCAAACTCTTTTAAGCACCACTCCTTAGTTTTAGGCAATCTAATCCCCCTCTCTCTGAGCCCTCATTTCCTGCCAGAGGCATCGCTCCGCCTGTTCTTGTTGGTAGGGAGGTTCCATGTCCCAGACTACAGCCTGATGGTATCCGCAATTCTGTTAGTCCATTCTGGGACCTAGTCGCAGTGTGTGCTATTTCATTATGTCGCAGGCTTATATTAATAGGAGAGAGACCTGAGATAATTATATATACCTCCGTGCTCAGCATCTCTTGCTATTCTTAGCGTGTTTGGTCTCAGGAGGGAGTTTGTAGCACAGGTGATCTGACCCACACACTCAGTCTCATCCAGGGGGCACGTTGAAAACAACTGCTATTTCCCACGTCTACACCATGTCGCTTCCAGGCCATAGTTAGCATCTGACGGGTGATCCAGTCTCACTCGCTTTTCCCTTTGTCCAGGTGGACTGCATCTTAGCCCAGTAGATGGCTGCCTCTCCCCCAGCTCACTGTGGTCTCAGCCCGGTGGCTTCCCGGCTCACCTTCCGTGTCACTGGGGCAAAATTGCCACCTGGCTGCTTTTACAGCATCTGTACTCCAGTTGTTTTCCCTCCGTTCCAGTGTGCCACGATCGGGTCTAAAATGGCGTCCACTCCTCTCAGTGTCTCCCTGACAGGACCTCTCCGTCTTCCTTCAGAGACCACTCAGACTCCCATTTCTCTAACTTTCGCAACTGCCTTGGCAACATCTGCGCATGGATGGCTTCCAATCACCTGGCCCTAAATACGGATAAAACAGAGGTGCTCTTTTTTAGCCAGAAATCAGTTCCCCCCGCCACCTTGTGGTGGCCTACTGTCTTGAACCCCCCTCCCAATCCAGTACAGTCAGCCCGCAATCTCGGCTTCCTTTTTGACAACACAATGTCCTGCAAAGCTCAGGTCAATAGAGTTACCGCAGCCTGCTTTGGCAAGCTGCGCATGATCAGGAAGATCTTTCCCTATCTCCCTCAGGCGTACCGCAAAACGATTGTCCATGCTCTTATTACGGCACATCTGGACTACGCCAACAGCTTATATGCTGGTGCCCCCCTCTATCTCATTGACCGATTGTAAATCGTTCAGAATGAGGCAGCCAGGCTTATTGGAAACATCCCTACCCGTAATTCGGTTAAAGCATTTCGGAACGACCTACACTGGCTTCCCATCGCTCAACGCATTCAATTCAAAATTCTGATCCTTGCCTTTCGGGCCATTCATGGAATTGGCCCGGCTTACCTGAGCAATAGACTCAAATTATCCATGTCAGAAAGACACCTGAGATCCAACAGCCTCCGTTTACTGACTGTTCCCAGATTTAGGCTTACCCGGAGTGGCGGCAGAACGTTCGGCGTGACGGCGGCCAAGTACTGGAATAGCCTTCCTCTGGACCTGAGGTTCACTGAGTCAGAGCAAATTTTCCGTCGCAAATTAAAAACCTGGCTGTTCACCAAACTCTGATCAGGTGAGCTTCTATAGCTTCAGGTTGGATGGTTTTGAACCTGGTAATCCCCTTCTGTGAATAACTTGTATTCTTAGAGCCGGGACACCCCCGACGGGGGTAGCCGCGCGCTTTATAAGCTTCCTAAAATACAAAAAAAAATGGCCCCGTTTCAGCAGCCTCTCTGCTCTCTGTCCACGCTGTTAGGACATTCATAGGCCATTCTGTAGTTTCCTTCGTGTTCCACCTGAAGGAGACCACAGATCTCTGCCGCTCTCACCACCGCGACACGCTGGATCTGTGGTCTCTGCCCTCGCCTCTCTCAACGCAGTCCGCGTCCAGGCCCTGTTCCCTTCGCCAGGAGCCACTGCGGGTGATGAGGCTCTCCCAACGCCATCCCAGACCTCAATCGATTCGTCAGGGTCCCGGTATCACAGTCAGAGTTAATTCCCTGGCAGAACAGCAAGGGAAAGTGCTATTTCGAAGCTAATGAACGGGGGAGCCGGAGGGACACGAAAGAACGTCCTAAGTAGGGGAATGTATTTTATTACATTAAAAAATTAGGCGAACGCCGTGTCCTGCTGATCCCGCCTACTTTGACCACTGCCCTTAAGTGAAAAAATCATGTTTAAAGCAAACTTCAGTGCATGCAAGTCCCAAGCCTACATGCTAGTTTTCACAACTATTGTAAAATAATGAGCAGCCTTAACTTTAATGCTGAATACTATGACTAGCAGTCGCTGAGTACTCGTTTCTGGAGCAGATGGCGGCATAGGCTGCTCTTTGTTGGCTCGATTTTTTCTAATTGTGTTTAATGTCTGAATAGTAGTCTTGTTAGAAGGAAACACATGTAGATGGCAGCCTGAGCTACATTTTCTCCTGCAGCGCTGCTCTGTCTCCAGGCTTGGCAATGCAGCTTGGCAACTGAATTGTCGCAGTTAAGCACTAAATTAACAACTGCATGTAGTCTAGTGTCGAATTGTGCCAAATAAAATCAACCACACTATTTTTTATTTACGTGTTTTTATATAGTGCATAATTTACCCAAAGTTGTCAGAGTGCTTTACAATAGAACCAAGTACATCACATAAGGACTTCAGAGCACATGGATTATATATAAGATACAAAACAGATACATGCTTTTAAACACAAAAAGAAAATATTACAATGGGCCGAAGACGGCAGTAATGCCAGAAACCGGTCCCCGGAAGCTTGTTTCCTTTCCAGTAAAGAATTGGCTTGGTAGTTTGGTCTGCCCTGTTCCCATGATGCACTGGGCCAGGGTCAGACTAATTTGCATGGATCAAGCCCTGATCTTTTGACTGGGTAGGAGTGTCCTGCTTAATTCAGATACTCCGTCCATCACCACCACCTTTATGAATCGTTTTGGCCACCACAAGTGTGGAAGGGTATACTCAGATGTGAGTCCCTTGCTCACTGCACCATCAGGATTCAAGCAAGCCGGGCCGAAGACGGCTGTAATGCCAGAAACCGGTTCCCGGAAGCTTGTTTCCTTTCCAGTAAAGAATTGGCTTGGTAGTTTGGTCTGCCCTGTTCCCATGATGCACTGGGCCAGGGTCAGACTAATTTGCATGTAGCCAGGTTCTGAGCTGGGATGGTGCAGTGAGCTAAAAAACGGTGATGGATCAACCCTGATCTTTTGACTGGGTAGGAGTGTCCTGCTTAATTCAGATACTCTGTCCATCACCACCACCTTTATGAATCGTTTTGGCCACCACAAGTGTGGAAGGGTATACTCAGATGTGAGTCCCTTGCTCACTGCACCATCAGGATTCAAGCAAGCCAGGCCGAAGACAGCTGTAATGCCAGAAACCGGTCCCCGGAAGCTTGTTTCCTTTCCAGTAAAGAATTGGCTTGGTAGTTTGGTCTGCCCTGTTCCCATGAAGCACTGGGCCAGGGTCAGACTAATTTGCATGTAGCCAGGTTCTGAGCTGGGATGCTGCAGTGAGCTAAAAAACGGTGATGGATCAAGCCCTGATCTTTTGACTGGGTAGGAGTGTCCTGCTTAATTCAGATACTCTGTCCATCACCACCACCTTTATGAATCGTTTTGGCCACCACAAGTGTGGAAGGGTATACTCAGATGTGAGTCCCTTGCTCACTGCACCATCAGGATTCAAGCAAGCCGGGCCGAAGACGGCTGTAATGCCAGAAACCGGTCCCCGGAAGCTTGTTTCCTTTCCAGTAAAGAATTGGCTTGGTAGTTTGGTCTGCCCTGTTCCCATGATGCACTGGGCCTGGGTCAGACTAATTTGCATGTAGCCAGGTTCTGAGCTGGGATGGTGCAGTGAGCTAAAAAACGGTGATGGATCAAGCCCTGATCTTTTGACTGGGTAGGAGTGTCCTGCTTAATTCAGATACTCTGTCCATCACCACCACCTTTATGAATCGTTTTGGCCACCACAAGTGTGGAAGGGAATACTCATATGTGAGTCCCTTGCTCACTGCACCATCAGGATTCAAGCAAGCCGTGCCGAAGATGGCTGTAATGCCAGAAACCGGTCCCCGGAAGCTTGTTTCCTTTCCAGTAAAGAATTGGCTTGGTAGTTTGGTCTGCCCTGTTCCCATGATGCACTGGGCCAGGGTCAGACTAATTTGCATGTAGCCAGGTTCTGAGCTGGGATGGTGCAGTGAGCTAAAAAACGGTGATGGATCAAGCCCTGATCTTTTGACTGGGTAGGAGTGTCCTGCTTAATTCAGATACTCTGTCCATCACCACCACCTTTATGAATCGTTTTGGCTACCACAAGTGTGGAAGGGTATACTCAGATGTGAGTCCCTTGCTCACTGCACCATCAGGATTCAAGCAAGCCGGGACGAAGACGGCTGTAATGCCAGAAACCGATCCCCGGAAGCTTGTTTCCTTTCCAGTAAAAAATTGGCTTGGTAGTTTGGTCTGCCCTGTTCCCATGATGCACTGGGCCAGGGTCAGACTAATTTGCATGTAGCCAGGTTCTGAGCTGGGATGGTGCAGTGAGCTAAAAAACGGTGATGTATCAAGCCCTGATCTTTTGACTGGGTAGGAGTGTCCTGCTTAATTCAGATACTCTGTCCATCACCACCACCTTTATGAATCGTTTTGGCCACCACAAGTGTGGAAGGGTATACTCAGATGTGAGTCCCTTGCTCACTGCACCATCAGGATTCAAGCAAGCCGGGCCGAAGACGGCTGTAATGCCAGAAACCGGTCCCCGGAAGCTTGTTTCCTTTCCAGTAAAGAATTGGCTTGGTAGTTTGGTCTGCCCTGTTCCCATGATGCACTGGGCCAGGGTCAGACTAATTTGCATGTAGCCAGGTTCTGAGCTGGGATGGTGCAGTGAGCTAAAAAACGGTGATGGATCAAGCCCTGATCTTTTGACTGGGTAGGAGTGTCCTGCTTAATTCAGATACTCTGTCCATCACCACCACCTTTATGAATCGTTTTGGCCACCACAAGTGTGGAAGGGTATACTCAGATGTGAGTCCCTTGCTCACTGCACCATCAGGATTCAAGCAAGCCGGCCCGAAGACGGCTGTAATGCCAGAAACCGGTCCCCGGAAGCTTGTTTCCTTTCCAGTAAAGAATTGGCTTGGTAGTTTGGTCTGCCCTGTTCCCATGATGCACTGGGCCAGGGTCAGACTAATTTGCATGTAGCCAGGTTCTAAGCTGGGATGGTGCAGTGAGCTAAAAAACGGTGATGGATCAAGCCCTGATCTTTTGACTGGGTAGGAGTGTCCTGCTTAATTCAGATACTCTGTCCATCACCACCACCTTTATGAATCGTTTTGGCCACCACAAGTGTGGAAGGGTATACTCAGATGTGAGTCCCTTGCTCACTGCACCATCAGGATTCAAGCAAGCCGGCCCGAAGACGGCTGTAATGCCAGAAACCGGTCCCTGGAAGCTTGTTTCCTTTCCAGTAAAGAATTGGCTTGGTAGTTTGGTCTGCCCTGTTCCCATGATGCACTGGGCCAGGGTCAGACTAATTTGCATGTAGCCAGGTTCTGAGCTGGGATGGTGCAGTGAGCTAAAAAACGGTGATGGATCAAGCCCTGATCTTTTGACTGGGTAGGAGTGTCCTGCTTAATTCAGATACTCTGTCCATCACCACCACCTTTATGAATCGTTTTGGCCACCACAAGTGTGGAAGGGTATACTCAGATGTGAGTCCCTTGCTCACTGCACCATCAGGATTCAAGCAAGCCGGGCCGAAGACGGCTGTAATGCCAGAAACCGGTCCCCGGAAGCTTGTTTCCTTTCCAGTAAAGAATTGGCTTGGTAGTTTGGTCTGCCCTGTTCCCATGATGCACTGGGCCAGGGTCAGACTAATTTGCATGTAGCCAGGTTCTGAGCTGGGATGGTGCAGTGAGCTAAAAAACGGTGATAGATCAAGCCCTGATCTTTTGACTGGGTAGTAGTGTCCTGCTTAATTCAGATACTCTGTCCATCACCACCACCTTTATGAATCGTTTTGGCCACCACAAGTGTGGAAGGGTATACTCAGACCTGAGTCCCTTGCTCACTGCACCATCAGGATTCAAGCAAGCCGGGCCGAAGACGGGTGTAATGCCAGAAACCGGTCCCCGGAAGCTTGTTTCCTTTCCAGTAAAGAATTGGCTTGGTAGTTTGGTCTACCCTGTTCCCATGATGCACTGGGCCAGGGTCAGACTAATTTGCATGTAGCCAGGTTCTGAGCTGGGATGGTGCAGTGAGCTAAAAAACGGTGATGGATCAAGCCCTGATCTTTTGACTGGGTAGGAGTGTCCTGCTTAATTCAGATACTCGGTCCATCACCACCAACTTTATGAATCGTTTTGGCCACCACAAGTGTGGAAGGGTATACTCAGATGTGAGTCCCTTGCTCACTGCACCATCAGGATTCAAGCAAGCCGGGCCGAAGACGGCTGTAATGCCAGAAACCGGTCCCCGGAAGCTTGTTTCCTTTCCAGTAAAGAATTGGCTAGGTAGTTTGGTCTGCCCTGTTCCCATGATGCACTGGGCCAGGGTCAGACAAATTTGCATGTAGCCAGGTTCTGAGCTGGGATGGTGCAGTCAGCTAAAAAACGGTGATGGATCAAGCCCTGATCTTTTGACTGGGTAGGAGTGTCCTGCCTAATTCAGATACTTTGTCCATCACCACCACCTTTATGAATCGTTTTGGCCACCACAAGTGTGGAAGGGTATACTCAGATGTGAGTCTCTTGCTCACTGCACCATCAGGATTCAAGCAAGCCGGGCAGAAGACGACTGTAATGCCAGAAACCGGTCCCCGGAAGCTTGTTTCCTTTCCAGTAAAGAATTGGCTTGGTAGTTTGGTCTGCCCTGTTCCCATGATGCACTGGGCCAGGGTCAGACTAATTTGCATGTAGCCAGGTTCTGAGCTGGGACTGTGCAGTGAGCTAAAAAACGGTGATGGATCAAGCCCTAATCTTTTGACTGGGTAGGAGTGTCCTGCTTAATTCAGATACTCTGTCCATCACCACCACCTTTATGAAACTTTTTGGCCACCACAAGTGTGGTAGGGTATACTCAGATGTGAGTCCCTTGCTCACTGCACCATCAGGATTCAAGCAAGCCGGGCCGAAGATGGCTGTAATTCCAGAAACCGGTCCCCGGAAGCTTGTTTCCTTTCCAGTAAAGAATTGGCTTTGTAGTTTGGTCTGCCCTGTTCCCATGATGCACTGGGCCAGGGTCAGACTAATTTGCATGTAGCCAGGTTCTGAGCTGGGATGGTGCAGTGAGCTAAAAAACGGTGATGGATCAAGCCCTGATCTTTTGACTGGGTAGGAGTGTCCTGCTTAATTCAGATACTCTGTCCATCACCACCACCTTTATGAATCGTTTTGGCCACCACAAGTGTGGAAGGGTATACTCAGATGTGAGTCCCTTGCTCACTGCACCATCAGGATTCAAGCAAGCCGGGCCGAAGACGGCTGTAATGCCAGAAACCGGTCCCCGGAAGCTTGTTTTCTTTCCAGTAAAGAATTGGCTTGGTAGTTTGGTCTGCCCTGTTCCCATGATGCACTGGGCCAGGGTCAGACTAATTTGCATGTAGCCAGGTTCTGAGCTGGGATGGTGCAGTGAGCTAAAAAACGGTGATGGATCAAGTCCTTATCTTTTGACTGGGTAGGAGTGTTCTGCTTAATTCAGATACTCTGTCCATCACCACCACCTTTATGAATCGTTTTGGCCACCACAAGTGTGGAAGGGTATACTCAGATGTGAGTCCCTTGCTCACTGCACCATCAGAATTCAAGCAAGCCGGGCCGAAGACGGCTGTAATGCCAGAAACCGGTCCCCGGGAGCTTGTTTCCTTTCCAGTAAAGAATTGGCTTGGTAGTTTGGTCTGCCCTGTTCCCATGATGCACTGGGCCAGGGTCAGACTAATTTGCATGTAGCCAGGTTCTGAGCTGGGATGGTGCAGTGAGCTAAAAAACGGTGATGGATCAAGCCCTGATCTTTTGACTGGGTAGGTGTGTCCTGCTTAATTCAGATACTTTGTCCATCACCACCACCTTTATGAATCGTTTTGGCCACCACAAGTGTGGAAGGGTATACTCAGATGTGAGTCCCTTGCTCACTGCACCATCAGCATTCAAGCAAGCCGGGCAGAAGACAGCTGTAATGCCAGAAACCGGTCCCCGGAAGCTTGTTTCCTTTCCAGTAAAGAATTGGCTTGGTAGTTTGGTCTGCCCTGTTGCCATGATGCACTGGGCCAGGGTCAGACTAATTTGCATGTAGCCAGGTTCTGAGCTGGGATGGTGCAGTGAGCTAATAAACGGTGATGGATCAAGCCCTGATCTTTTGGCTGGGTAGGAGTGTCCTGCTTAATTCAGATACTCTGTCCATCACCACCACCTTTATGAATCGTTTTGGCCACTACAAGTGTGGAAGGGTATACTCAGATGTGAGTCCCTTGCATCAGGATTCCAGCAAGCCGGGCTGAAGACGGCTGTATTGTCAGAAACCGGTCCCCGGCAGCTTGTTTCCTTTCCAGTAAAGAATTGGCTTGGTAGTTTGGTCTGCCCTGTTCCCATGATGCACTGGGCCAGGGTCAGACTAATTTGCATGTAGCCAGGTTCTGAGCTGGGATGGTGCAGTGAGCTAAAAAACGGGGATGGATCAAGCCCTGATCTTTTGACTGGGTAGGTGTGTCCTGCTTAATTCAGATACTCTGTCCAACACCACCACCTTTATGAATCGTTTTGGTCACCACAAGTGTGGAAGGGTATACTCAGGTGTGAGTCCCTTGCTCACTGCACCATCAGCATTCAAGCAAGCCGGGCCGAAGACGGCTGTAATGCCAGAAACCGGTCCCCGGAAGCTTGTTTCCTTTCCAGTAAAGAATTGGCTTGGTAGTTTGGTCTGCCCTATTCCCATGATGCACTGGGCCAGGGTCAGACTAATTTGCATGTAGCCAGGTTGGATAAATGACGTTACAACGCATACTTTTACAACGCATACCGTTACAACGAATTTTTTACAACGCAAAAACTTTTACAACGCATACCATTACAACGCATGTTTTTACAACGCAAGTACTTTTACAACGCATGCCATTACAACGTAAGTATTGGTAAGTATATAATATTTTTTTTAATTAATTGTAATTAATATAATTTAATTTAATTTAATTAATTTAATTTTTTTTTTACCCTGTACCCCTGTACCCCAAAAACCCAAAATAACCCAGAACCCTAAAAATACCCCTGTACCCCAAAACCCAAAACTGTCCCTGAACCCTAAAAATACCCCTGTACCCCAAAAACTGAAAACTGTCCCTGAACCCTAAAAATACCCCTGTACCCCAAAAACTGAAAACTGACCCTGAACCCTAAAAATACCCCTGTACCCAAAAACTGAAAACTGACCCTGAACCCTAAAAATACCCCTTTACCCAAAAACTGAAAACTGACCCTGAACCCTAAAAATACCCCTTTACCCAAACACTGAAAACTGACCCTGAACCCTAAAAATACCCCTTTACCCAAAAACTGAAAACTGACCCTGAACCCTAAAAATACCCCTTTACCCAAAAACTGAAAACTGACCCTGAACCCTAAAAATATCCCTTTACCCAAAAACTGAAAACTGACCCTGAACCCTAAAAATACCCCTTTACCCAAAAACTGAAAACTGACCCTGAACCCTAAAAATACCCCTTTACCCAAAAACTGAAAACTGACCCTGAACCGTAAAAATACCCCTTTACCCAAAAACTGAAAACTGACCCTGAACCCTAAAAATACCCCTTTACACAAAAACTGAAAACTGACCCTGAACCCTAAAAATACCCCTTTACCCAAAAACTGAAAACTGACCCTAAACCCTAAAAATACCCCTTTACCCAAAAACTGAAAACGTAAAAAAAAAAAACCATATAAAATATTAAATATAATTATATACTTACCAATACTTACGTTGTAATGGCATGCGTTGTAAAAGTACTTGCGTTGTAAAAACATGCGTTGTAATGGTATGCGTTGTAAAAGTTTTTGCGTTGTAAAAGTTTCGTTGTAATGGTAGTGCGTTGTAAAAGTTGCGTTGTAAAGGTTGTTTCCCAGCCAGGTTCTGAGCTGGGATGGTGCAGTGAGCTAAAAAACGGTGATGGATCAAGCCCTGATCTTTTGACTGGGTAGGAGTGTCCTGCTTAATTCAGATACTCTGTCCATCACCACCACCTTTATGAATCGTTTTGGCCACCACAAGTGTGGAAGGGTATACTCAGATGTGAGTCCCTTGCTCACTGCACCATCAGGATTCAAGCAAGCCGGGCCGAAGACGGCTGTAATGCCAGAAACCGGTCCCCGGAAGCTTGTTTCCTTTCCAGTAAAGAATTGGCTTGGTAGTTTGGTCTGCCCTGTTCCCATGATGCACTGGGCCAGGGTCAGACTAATTTTCATGTAGCCAGGTTCTGAGCTGGGATGGTGCAGTGAGCTAAAAAACGGTGATGGATCAAGCCCTGATCTTTTGACTGGGTAGGAGTGTCCTGCTTAATTCAGATACTCTGTCCATCACCACCACCTTTATGAATCGTTTTGGCCACCACAAGTGTGGAAGGGTATACTCAGATGTGAGTCCCTTGCTCACTGCACCATCAGGATTCAAGCAAGCCGGGCCGAAGACGGCTGTAATGCCAGAAACCGGTCCCCGGAAGCTTGTTTCCTTTCCAGTAAAGAATTGGCTTGGTAGTTTGGTCTGCCCTGTTGCCATGATGCACTGGGCCAGGGTCAGACTAATTTTCATGTAGCCAGGTTCTGAGCTGGGATGGTGCAGTGAGCTAAAAAACGGTGATGGATCAAGCCCTGATCTTTTGACTGGGTAGGAGTGTCCTGCTTAATTCAGATACTCTGTCCATCACCACCACCTTTATGAATCGTTTTGGCCACCACAAGTGTGGAAGGGTATACTCAGATGTGAGTCCCTTGCTCACTGCACCATCAGGATTCAAGCAAGCCGGGCCGAAGACGGCTGTAATGCCAGAAACCGGTCCCCGGAAGCTTGTTTCCTTTCCAGTAAAGAATTGGCTTGGTAGTTTGGTCTGCCCTGTTCCCATGATGCACTGGGCCAGGGTCAGACTAATTTTCATGTAGCCAGGTTCTGAGCTGGGATGGTGCAGTGAGCTAAAAAACGGTGATGGATCAAGCCCTGATCTTTTGACTGGGTAGGAGTGTCCTGCTTAATTCAGATACTCTGTCCATCACCACCACCTTTATGAATCGTTTTGGCCACCACAAGTGTGGAAGGGTATACTCAGATGTGAGTCCCTTGCTCACTGCACCATCAGGATTCAAGCAAGCCGGGCCGAAGACGGCTGTAATGCCAGAAACCGGTCCCCGGAAGCTTGTTTCCTTTCCAGTAAAGAATTGGCTTGGTAGTTTGGTCTGCCCTGTTGCCATGATGCACTGGGCCAGGGTCAGACTAATTTTCATGTAGCCAGGTTCTGAGCTGGGATGGTGCAGTGAGCTAAAAAACGGTGATGGATCAAGCCCTGATCTTTTGACTGGGTAGGAGTGTCCTGCTTAATTCAGATACTCTGTCCATCACCACCACCTTTATGAATCGTTTTGGCCACCACAAGTGTGGAAGGGTATACTCAGATGTGAGTCCCTTGCTCACTGCACCATCAGGATTCAAGCAAGCCGGGCCGAAGACGGCTGTAATGCCAGAAACCGGTCCCCGGAAGCTTGTTTCCTTTCCAGTAAAGAATTGGCTTGGTAGTTTGGTCTGCCCTGTTGCCATGATGCACTGGGCCAGGGTCAGACTAATTTGCATATAGCCAGGTTCTGAGCTGGGATGGTGCAGTGAGCTAAAAAACGGTGATGGATCAAGCCCTGATCTTTTGACTGGGTAGGAGTGTCCTGTTTAATTCAGATACTCTGTCCATCACCACCACCTTTATGAATCGTTTTGGCCACCACAAGTGTGGAAGGGTATACTCAGATGTGAGTCCCTTGCTCACTGCACCATCAGGATTCAAGCAAGCCGGGCTGAAGACGGCTGTAATGCCAGAAACCGGTCCCCGGAAGCTTGTTTCCTTTCCAGTAAAGAATTGGCTTGGTAGTTTGGTCTGCCCTGTTCCCATGATGCACTGGGCCAGGGTCAGACTAATTTGCATGTAGCCAGGTTCTGAGCTGGGATGGTGCAGTGAGCTAAAAAACGGTGATGGATCAAGCCCTGATCTTTTGACTGGGTAGGAGTGTCCTGCTTAATTCAGATACTCTGTCCATCACCACCACCTATATGAATCGTTTTGGCCACCACAAGTGTGGAAGGGTATACTCAGATGTGAGTCCCTTGCTCACTGCACCATCAGGATTCAAGCAAGCCGGGCCGAAGACGGCTGTAATGCCAGAAACCGGTCCCCGGAAGCTTGTTTCCTTTCCAGTAAAGAATTGGCTTGGTAGTTTGGTCTGCCCTGTTCCCATGATGCACTGGGCCAGGGTCAGACTAATTTGCATGTAGCCAGGTTCTGAGCTGGGATGGTGCAGTGAGCTAAAAACCGGTGATGGATCAAGCCCTGATCTTTTGACTGGGTACGAGTGTCCTGCTTAATTCAGATACTCTGTCCATCACCACCACCTTTATGAATCGTTTTGGCCACCACAAGTGTGGAAGGGTATACTCAGATGTGAGTCCCTTGCTCTCTGCACCATTAGGATTCAAGCAAGCTGGGCCGAAGATGGCTGTAATGCCAGAAACCGGTCCCCGGAAGCTTGTTTCCTTTCCAGTAAAGAATTGGCTTGGTAGTTTGGTCTGCCCTGTTCCCATGATGCACTGGGCCAGGGTCAGACTAATTTGCATGTAGCCAGGTTCTGAGCTGGGATGGTGCAGTGAGCTAAAAAACGGTGATGGATCAAGCCCTGATCTTTTGACTGGGTAGGAGTGTCCTGCTTAATTCAGATACTCTGTCCATCACCACCACCTTTATGAATCGTTTTGGCCACCACAAGTGTGGAAGGGTATACTCAGATGTGAGTCCCTTGCTCACTGCACCATCAGCATTCAAGCAAGCCGGGCCGAAGACGGCTGTAATGCCAGAAACCGGTCCCCGGAAGCTTGTTTCCTTTCCAGTAAAGAATTGGCTTGGTAGTTTGGTCTGCCCTGTTCCCATGATGCACTGGGCCAGGGTCAGACTAATTTGCATGTAGCCAGGTTCTGAGCTGGGATGGTGCAGTGAGCTAAAAAACGGTGATGGATCAAGCCCTGATCTTTTGACTGGGTAGGAGTGTCCTGCTTAATTCAGATACTCTGTCCATCACCACCACCTTTATGAATCGTTTTGGCCACCACAAGTGTGGAAGGGTATACTCAGATGTGAGTCCCTTGCTCACTGCACCATCAGGATTCAAGCAAGCCGGGCCGAAGACGGCTGTAATGCCAGAAACCGGTCCCCGGAAGCTTGTTTCCTTTCCAGTAAAGAATTGGCTTGGTAGTTTGGTCTGCCCTGTTCCCATGATGCACTGGGCCAGGGTCAGACTAATTTGCATGTAGCCAGGTTCTGAGCTGGGATGGTGCAGTGAGCTAAAAAACGGTGATGGATCAAGCCCTGATCTTTTGACTGGGTAGGAGTGTCCTGCTTAATTCAGATACTCTGTCCATCACCACCACCTTTATGAATCGTTTTGGCCACCACAAGTGTGGAAGGGTATACTCAGATGTGAGTCCCTTGCTCACTGCACCATCAGGATTCAAGCAAGCCGGGCCGAAGACGGCTGTAATGCCAGAAACCGGTCCCCGGAAGCTTGTTTCCTTTCCAGTAAAGAATTGGCTTGGTAGTTTGGTCTGCCCTGTTCCCATGATGCACTGGGCCAGGGTCAGACTAATTTGCATGTAGCCAGGTTCTGAGCCGGGATGGTGCAGTGAGCTAAAAAACGGTGATGGATCAAGCCTTGATCTTTTGACTGGGTAGGAGTGTACTGCTTAATTCAGATACTCTGTCCATCACCACCACCTTTATGAATCGTTTTGGCCACCACAAGTGTGGAAGGGTATACTTAGATGTGAGTCCCTTGCTCACTGCACCATCAGGATTCAAGCAAGCCGGGCCGAAGACGGCTGTAATGCCAGAAACCGGTCCCCGGAAGCTTGTTTCCTTTCCAGTAAAGAATTGGCTTGGTAGTTTGGTCTGCCCTGTTCCCATGATGCACTGGGCCAGGGTCCGACTAATTTGCATGTGGCCAGGTCCTGAGCTGGGATGGTGCAGTGAGCTAAAAAAACGGTGATGGATCAAGCCCTGATCTTTTGACTGGGTAGGAGTGTCCTGCTTAATTCAGATAATCTGTCCATCACCACCACCTTTATGAATCGTTTTGGCCACCACAAGTGTGGAAGGGTATACTCAGATGTGAGTCCCTTGCTCAGTGCACCATCAGGATTCAAGCAAGCCGGGCCGAAGACGGCTGTAATGCCAGAAACCGGTCCCCGGAAGCTTGTTTCCTTTCCAGTAAAGAATTGGCTTGGCAGTTTGGTCTGCCCTGTTCCCATGATGCACTGGGCCAGGGTCAGACTAATTTGCATGTAGCCAGGTACTGGGCTGGGATGGTGCAGTGAGCTAAAAAACGGTGATGGATCAAGCCCTGATCTTTTGACTGGGTAAGAGTGTCCTGCTTAATTCAGATACTCTGTCCATCACCACCACCTTTATGAATCGTTTTGGCCACCACAAGTGTGGAAGGGTATACTCAGATGTGAGTCCCTTGCTCACTGCACCATCAGGATTCAAGCAAGCCGGGCCGAAGACGGCTGTAATGCCAGAAACCGGTCCCCGGAAGCTTGTTTCCTTTCCAGTAAAGAATTGGCTTGGTAGTTTGGTCTGCCCTGTTCCCATGATGCACTGGGCCAGGGTCAGACTAATTTGCATGTAGCCAGGTTCTGAGCTGGGATGGTGCAGTGAGCTAAAAAACGGTGATGGATCAAGCCCTGCTCTTTTGACTGGGTAGGAGTGTCCTGCCTAATTCAGATACTCTGTCCATCACCACCACCACCTTTATGAATCGTTTTGGCCACCACAAGTGTGGAAGGGTATACTCAGATGTGAGTCCCTTGCTCACTGCACCATCAGCATTCAAGCAAGCCGGGCCGAAGACGGCTGTAATGCCAGAAACCGGTCCCCGGAAGCTTGTTTCCTTTCCAGTAAAGAATTGGCTTGGTAGTTTGGTCTGCCCTGTTCCCATGATGCACTGGGCCAGGGTCAGACTAATTTGCATGTAGCCAGGTTCTGAGCTGGGATGGTGCAGTGAGCTAAAAAACGGTGATGGATCAAGCCCTGATCTTTTGACTGGGTAGGAGTGTCCTGCTTAATTCAAATACTCTGTCCATCACTACCACCTTTATGAATCGTTTTGGCCACCACAAGTGTGGAAGGGTATACTCAGATGTGAGTCCCTTGCTCACTGCACCATCAGGATTCAAGCAAGCCGGGCCGAAGACGGCTGTAAAGCCAGAAACCGGAAGCTTGTTTCCTTTCCAGTAAAGAATTGGCTTGGTAGTTTGGTCTGCCCTGTTGCCATGATGCACTGGGCCAGGGTCAGACTAATTTGCATGTAGCCAGGTTCTGAGCTGGGATGGTGCAGTGAGCTAAAAAACGGTGATGGATCAAGCCCTGATCTTTTGACTGGGTAGGAGTGTCCTGCTTAATTCAGATACTCTGTCCATCACCACCACCTTTATGAATCGTTTTGGCCACCACAAGTGTGGAAGGGTATACTCAGATGTGAGTCCCTTGCTCACTGCACCATCAGGATTCAAGCAGGCCGGGCCGAAGACGGCTGTAATGCCAGAAACCGGTCCCCGGAAGCTTGTTTCCTTTCCAGTAAAGAATTGGCTTGGTAGTTTGGTCTGCCCTGTTCCCATGATGCACTGGGCCAGGGTCAGACTAGCTTGCATGTAGCCAGGTTCTGAGCTGGGATGGTGCAGTGAGCTAAAAACCGGTGATGGATCAAGCCCTGATCTTTTGACTGGGTACGAGTGTCCTGCTTAATTCAGATAATCTGTCCATCACCACCACCTTTATGAATCGTTTTGGCCACCACAAGTGTGGAAGGGTATACTCAGATGTGAGTCCCTTGCTCTCTGCACCATCAGGATTCAAGCAAGCCGGGCCGAAGACGGCTGTAATGCCAGAAACCGGTCCCCGGAAGCTTGTTTCCTTTCCAGTAAAGAATTGGCTTGGTAGTTTGGTCTGCCCTGTTCCCATGATGCACTGGGCCAGGGTCAGACTAATTTGCATGTAGCCAGGTTCTGAGCTGGGATGGTGCAGTGAGCTAAAAAACGGTGATGGATCAAGCCCTGATCTTTTGACTGGGTAGGAGTGTCCTGCTTAATTCAGATACTCTGTCCATCACCACCACCTTTATGAATCGTTTTGGCCACCACAAGTGTGGAAGGGTATACTCAGATGTGAGTCCCTTGCTCACTGCACCATCAGCATTCAAGCAAGCCGGGCTGAAGACGGCTGTAATGCCAGAAACCGGTCCCCGGAAGCTTGTTTCCTTTCCAGTAAAGAATTGGCTTGGTAGTTTGGTCTGCCCTGTTCCCATGATGCACTGGGCCAGGGTCAGACTAATTTGCATGTAGCCAGGTTCTGAGCTGGGATGGTGCAGTGAGCTAAAAAACGGTGATGGATCAAGCCCTGATCTTTTGATTGGGTAGGAGTGTCCTGCTTAATTCAGATACTCTGTCCATCACCACCACCTTTATGAATCGTTTTGGCCACCACAAGTGTGGAAGGGTATACTCAGATGTGAGTCCCTTGCTCACTGCACCATCAGGATTCAAGCAAGCCGGGCCGAAGACGGCTGTAATGCCAGAAACCGGTCCCCGGAAGCTTGTTTCCTTTCCAGTAAAGAATTGGCTTGGTAGTTTGGTCTGCCCTGTTCCCATGATGCACTGGGCCAGGGTCAGACTAATTTGCATGTAGCCAGGTTCTGAGCTGGGATGGTGCAGTGAGCTAAAAAACGGTGATGGATCAAGCCCTGATCTTTTGACTGGGTAGGAGTGTCCTGCTTAATTCAGATACTCTGTCCATCACCACCACCTTTATGAATCGTTTTGGCCACCACAAGTGTGGAAGGGTATACTCAGATGTGAGTCCCTTGCTCACTGCACCATCAGGATTCAAGCAAGCCGGGCCGAAGACGGCTGTAATGCCAGAAACCGGTCCCCGGAAGCTTGTTTCCTTTCCAGTAAAGAATTGGCTTGGTAGTTTGGTCTGCCCTGTTCCCATGATGCACTGGGCCAGGGTCAGACTAATTTGCATGTAGCCAGGTTCTGAGCCGGGATGGTGCAGTGAGCTAAAAAACGGTGATGGATCAAGCCCTGATCTTTTGACTGGGTAGGAGTGTCCTGCTTTATTCAGATACTCTGTCCATCACCACCACCTTTATGAATCGTTTTGGCCACCACAAGTGTGGAAGCGTATACTCAGATGTGAGTCCCTTGCTCACTGCATCATCAGGATTCAAGCAATCCGGGCCGAAGACGGCTGTAATGCCAGAAACCGGTCCCCGGAAGCTTGTTTCCTTTCCAGTAAAGATTTGGCTTGGTAGTTTGGTCTGCCCTGTTCCCATGATGCACTGGGCCAGGGTCAGACTAATTTGCATGTAGCTAGGTTCTGAGCTGGGATGGTGCAGTGAGCTAAAAAACGGTGATGGATCAAGCCCTGATCTTTTGACTGGGTAGGAGTGTCCTGCTTAATTCAGATACTCTGTCCATCACCACCACCTTTATGAATCGTTTTGGCCACCACAAGTGTGGAAGGGTATACTCAGATGTGAGTCCCTTGCTCTCTGCACCATTAGGATTCAAGCAAGCTGGGCCGAAGATGGCTGTAATGCCAGAAACCGGTCCCCGGAAGCTTGTTTCCTTTCCAGTAAAGAATTGGCTTGGTAGTTTGGTCTGCCCTGTTCCCATGATGCACTGGGCCAGGGTCAGACTAATTTGCATGTAGCCAGGTTCTGAGCTGGGATGGTGCAGTGAGCTAAAAAACGGTGATGGATCAAGCCCTGATCTTTTGACTGGGTAGGAGTGTCCTGCTTAATTCAGATACTCTGTCCATCACCACCACCTTTATGAATCGTTTTGGCCGCCACAAGTGTGGAAGGGTATACTCAGATGTGAGTCCCTTGCTCACTGCACCATCAGCATTCAAGCAAGCCGGGCCGAAGACGGCTGTAATGCCAGAAACCGGTCCCCGGAAGCTTGTTTCCTTTCCAGTAAAGAATTGGCTTGGTAGTTTGGTCTGCCCTGTTCCCATGATGCACTGGGCCAGGGTCAGACTAATTTGCATGTAGCCAGGTTCTGAGCTGGGATGGTGCAGTGAGCTAAAAAACGGTGATGGATCAAGCCCTGATCTTTTGACTGGGTAGGAGTGTCCTGCTTAATTCAGATACTCTGTCCATCACCACCACCTTTATGAATCGTTTTGGCCACCACAAGTGTGGAAGGGTATACTCAGATGTGA
This sequence comes from Lissotriton helveticus, assembly GCF_964261635.1. NCBI lineage: Eukaryota > Metazoa > Chordata > Amphibia > Caudata > Salamandridae > Lissotriton > Lissotriton helveticus. The sequence goes on from NC_136059.1 coordinate 269,087,918, forward strand.
GTCCCTTGCTCACTGCACCATCAGGATTCAAGCAAGCCGGGCCGAAGACGGCTGTAATGCCAGAAACCGGTCCCCGGAAGCTTGTTTCCTTTCCAGTAAAGAATTGGCTTGGTAGTTTGGTCTGCCCTGTTCCCATGATGCACTGGGCCAGGGTCAGACTAATTTGCATGTAGCCAGGTTCTGAGCTGGGATGGTGCAGTGAGCTAAAAAACGGTGATGGATCAAGCCCTGATCTTTTGACTGGGTAGGAGTGTCCTGCTTAATTCAGATACTCTGTCCATCACCACCACCTTTATGAATCGTTTTGGCCACCACAAGTGTGGAAGGGTATACTCAGATGTGAGTCCCTTGCTCACTGCACCATCAGGATTCAAGCAAGCCGGGCCGAAGACGGCTGTAATGCCAGAAACCGGTCCCCGGAAGCTTGTTTCCTTTCCAGTAAAGAATTGGCTTGGTAGTTTGGTCTGCCCTGTTCCCATGATGCACTGGGCCAGGGTCAGACTAATTTGCATGTAGCCAGGTTCTGAGCCGGGATGGTGCAGTGAGCTAAAAAACGGTGATGGATCAAGCCTTGATCTTTTGACTGGGTAGGAGTGTACTGCTTAATTCAGATACTCTGTCCATCACCACCACCTTTATGAATCGTTTTGGCCACCACAAGTGTGGAAGGGTATACTTAGATGTGAGTCCCTTGCTCACTGCACCATCAGGATTCAAGCAAGCCGGGCCGAAGACGGCTGTAATGCCAGAAACCGGTCCCCGGAAGCTTGTTTCCTTTCCAGTAAAGAATTGGCTTGGTAGTTTGGTCTGCCCTGTTCCCATGATGCACTGGGCCAGGGTCCGACTAATTTGCATGTGGCCAGGTCCTGAGCTGGGATGGTGCAGTGAGCTAAAAAAACGGTGATGGATCAAGCCCTGATCTTTTGACTGGGTAGGAGTGTCCTGCTTAATTCAGATAATCTGTCCATCACCACCACCTTAATGAATCGTTTTGGCCACCACAAGTGTGGAAGGGTATACTCAGATGTGAGTCCCTTGCTCAGTGCACCATCAGGATTCAAGCAAGCCGGGCCGAAGACGGCTGTAATGCCAGAAACCGGTCCCCGGAAGCTTGTTTCCTTTCCAGTAAAGAATTGGCTTGGCAGTTTGGTCTGCCCTGTTCCCATGATGCACTGGGCCAGGGTCAGACTAATTTGCATGTAGCCAGGTACTGGGCTGGGATGGTGCAGTGAGCTAAAAAACGGTGATGGATCAAGCCCTGATCTTTTGACTGGGTAGGAGTGTCCTGCTTAATTCAGATACTCTGTCCATCACCACCACCTTTATGAATCGTTTTGGCCACCACAAGTGTGGAAGGGTATACTCAGATGTGAGTCCCTTGCTCACTGCACCATCAGGATTCAAGCAAGCCGGGCCGAAGACGGCTGTAATGCCAGAAACCGGTCCCCGGAAGCTTGTTTCCTTTCCAGTAAAGAATTGGCTTGGTAGTTTGGTCTGCCCTGTTCCCATGATGCACTGGGCCAGGGTCAGACTAATTTGCATGTAGCCAGGTTCTGAGCTGGGATGGTGCAGTGAGCTAAAAAACTATGATGGATCAAGCCCTGCTCTTTTGACTGGGTAGGAGTGTCCTGCCTAATTCAGATACTCTGTCCATCACCACCACCACCTTTATGAATCGTTTTGGCCACCACAAGTGTGGAAGGGTATACTCAGATGTGAGTCCCTTGCTCACTGCACCATCAGCATTCAAGCAAGCCGGGCCGAAGACGGCTGTAATGCCAGAAACCGGTCCCCGGAAGCTTGTTTCCTTTCCAGTAAAGAATTGGCTTGGTAGTTTGGTCTGCCCTGTTCCCATGATGCACTGGGCCAGGGTCAGACTAATTTGCATGTAGCCAGGTTCTGAGCTGGGATGGTGCAGTGAGCTAAAAAACGGTGATGGATCAAGCCCTGATCTTTTGACTGGGTAGGAGTGTCCTGCTTAATTCAAATACTCTGTCCATCACTACCACCTTTATGAATCGTTTTGGCCACCACAAGTGTGGAAGGGTATACTCAGATGTGAGTCCCTTGCTCACTGCACCATCAGGATTCAAGCAAGCCGGGCCGAAGACGGCTGTAAAGCCAGAAACCGGAAGCTTGTTTCCTTTCCAGTAAAGAATTGGCTTGGTAGTTTGGTCTGCCCTGTTGCCATGATGCACTGGGCCAGGGTCAGACTAATTTGCATGTAGCCAGGTTCTGAGCTGGGATGGTGCAGTGAGCTAAAAAACGGTGATGGATCAAGCCCTGATCTTTTGACTGGGTAGGAGTGTCCTGCTTAATTCAGATACTCTGTCCATCACCACCACCTTTATGAATCGTTTTGGCCACCACAAGTGTGGAAGGGTATACTCAGATGTGAGTCCCTTGCTCACTGCACCATCAGGATTCAAGCAAGCCGGGCCGAAGACGGCTGTAATGCCAGAAACCGGTCCCCGGAAGCTTGTTTCCTTTCCAGTAAAGAATTGGCTTGGTAGTTTGGTCTGCCCTGTTCCCATGATGCACTGGGCCAGGGTCAGACTAATTTGCATGTAGCCAGGTTCTGAGCCGGGATGGTGCAGTGAGCTAAAAAACGGTGATGGATCAAGCCCTGATCTTTTGACTGGGTAGGAGTGTCCTGCTTTATTCAGATACTCTGTCCATCACCACCACCTTTATGAATCGTTTTGGCCACCACAAGTGTGGAAGCGTATACTCAGATGTGAGTCCCTTGCTCACTGCATCATCAGGATTCAAGCAATCCGGGCCGAAGACGGCTGTAATGCCAGAAACCGGTCCCCGGAAGCTTGTTTCCTTTCCAGTAAAGATTTGGCTTGGTAGTTTGGTCTGCCCTGTTCCCATGATGCACTGGGCCAGGGTCAGACTAATTTGCATGTAGCTAGGTTCTGAGCTGGGATGGTGCAGTGAGCTAAAAAACGGTGATGGATCAAGCCCTGATCTTTTGACTGGGTAGGAGTGTCCTGCTTAATTCAGATACTCTGTCCATCACCACCACCTTTATGAATCGTTTTGGCCACCACAAGTGTGGAAGGGTATACTCAGATGTGAGTCCCTTGCTCTCTGCACCATTAGGATTCAAGCAAGCTGGGCCGAAGATGGCTGTAATGCCAGAAACCGGTCCCCGGAAGCTTGTTTCCTTTCCAGTAAAGAATTGGCTTGGTAGTTTGGTCTGCCCTGTTCCCATGATGCACTGGGCCAGGGTCAGACTAATTTGCATGTAGCCAGGTTCTGAGCTGGGATGGTGCAGTGAGCTAAAAAACGGTGATGGATCAAGCCCTGATCTTTTGACTGGGTAGGAGTGTCCTGCTTAATTCAGATACTCTGTCCATCACCACCACCTTTATGAATCGTTTTGGCCACCACAAGTGTGGAAGGGTATACTCAGATGTGAGTCCCTTGCTCACTGCACCATCAGCATTCAAGCAAGCCGGGCCGAAGACGGCTGTAATGCCAGAAACCGGTCCCCGGAAGCTTGTTTCCTTTCCAGTAAAGAATTGGCTTGGTAGTTTGGTCTGCCCTGTTCCCATGATGCACTGGGCCAGGGTCAGACTAATTTGCATGTAGCCAGGTTCTGAGCTGGGATGGTGCAGTGAGCTAAAAAACGGTGATGGATCAAGCCCTGATCTTTTGACTGGGTAGGAGTGTCCTGCTTAATTCAGATACTCTGTCCATCACCACCACCTTTATGAATCGTTTTGGCCACCACAAGTGTGGAAGGGTATACTCAGATGTGAGTCCCTTGCTCACTGCACCATCAGGATTCAAGCAAGCCGGGCCGAAGACGGCTGTAATGCCAGAAACCGGTCCCCGGAAGCTTGTTTCCTTTCCAGTAAAGAATTGGCTTGGTAGTTTGGTCTGCCCTGTTCCCATGATGCACTGGGCCAGGGTCAGACTAATTTGCATGTAGCCAGGTTCTGAGCTGGGATGGTGCAGTGAGCTAAAAAACGGTGATGGATCAAGCCCTGATCTTTTGACTGGGTAGGAGTGTCCTGCTTAATTCAGATACTCTGTCCATCACCACCACCTTTATGAATCGTTTTGGCCACCACAAGTGTGGAAGGGTATACTCAGATGTGAGTCCCTTGCTCACTGCACCATCAGGATTCAAGCAAGCCGGGCCGAAGACGGCTGTAATGCCAGAAACCGGTCCCCGGAAGCTTGTTTCCTTTCCAGTAAAGAATTGGCTTGGTAGTTTGGTCTGCCCTGTTCCCATGATGCACTGGGCCAGGGTCAGACTAATTTGCATGTAGCCAGGTTCTGAGCCGGGATGGTGCAGTGAGCTAAAAAACGGTGATGGATCAAGCCTTGATCTTTTGACTGGGTAGGAGTGTACTGCTTAATTCAGATACTCTGTCCATCACCACCACCTTTATGAATCGTTTTGGCCACCACAAGTGTGGAAGGGTATACTTAGATGTGAGTCCCTTGCTCACTGCACCATCAGGATTCAAGCAAGCCGGGCCGAAGACGGCTGTAATGCCAGAAACCGGTCCCCGGAAGCTTGTTTCCTTTCCAGTAAAGAATTGGCTTGGTAGTTTGGTCTGCCCTGTTCCCATGATGCACTGGGCCAGGGTCCGACTAATTTGCATGTGGCCAGGTCCTGAGCTGGGATGGTGCAGTGAGCTAAAAAAACGGTGATGGATCAAGCCCTGATCTTTTGACTGGGTAGGAGTGTCCTGCTTAATTCAGATAATCTGTCCATCACCACCACCTTAATGAATCGTTTTGGCCATCACAAGTGTGGAAGGGTATACTCAGATGTGAGTCCCTTGCTCAGTGCACCATCAGGATTCAAGCAAGCCGGGCCGAAGACGGCTGTAATGCCAGAAACCGGTCCCCGGAAGCTTGTTTCCTTTCCAGTAAAGAATTGGCTTGGCAGTTTGGTCTGCCCTGTTCCCATGATGCACTGGGCCAGGGTCAGACTAATTTGCATGTAGCCAGGTACTGGGCTGGGATGGTGCAGTGAGCTAAAAAACGGTGATGGATCAAGCCCTGATCTTTTGACTGGGTAGGAGTGTCCTGCTTAATTCAGATACTCTGTCCATCACCACCACCTTTATGAATCGTTTTGGCCACCACAAGTGTGGAAGGGTATACTCAGATGTGAGTCCCTTGCTCACTGCACCATCAGGATTCAAGCAAGCCGGGCCGAAGACGGCTGTAATGCCAGAAACCGGTCCCCGGAAGCTTGTTTCCTTTCCAGTAAAGAATTGGCTTGGTAGTTTGGTCTGCCCTGTTCCCATGATGCACTGGGCCAGGGTCAGACTAATTTGCATGTAGCCAGGTTCTGAGCTGGGATGGTGCAGTGAGCTAAAAAACTATGATGGATCAAGCCCTGCTCTTTTGACTGGGTAGGAGTGTCCTGCCTAATTCAGATACTCTGTCCATCACCACCACCACCTTTATGAATCGTTTTGGCCACCACAAGTGTGGAAGGGTATACTCAGATGTGAGTCCCTTGCTCACTGCACCATCAGCATTCAAGCAAGCCGGGCCGAAGACGGCTGTAATGCCAGAAACCGGTCCCCGGAAGCTTGTTTCCTTTCCAGTAAAGAATTGGCTTGGTAGTTTGGTCTGCCCTGTTCCCATGATGCACTGGGCCAGGGTCAGACTAATTTGCATGTAGCCAGGTTCTGAGCTGGGATGGTGCAGTGAGCTAAAAAACGGTGATGGATCAAGCCCTGATCTTTTGACTGGGTAGGAGTGTCCTGCTTAATTCAAATACTCTGTCCATCACTACCACCTTTATGAATCGTTTTGGCCACCACAAGTGTGGAAGGGTATACTCAGATGTGAGTCCCTTGCTCACTGCACCATCAGGATTCAAGCAAGCCGGGCCGAAGACGGCTGTAAAGCCAGAAACCGGAAGCTTGTTTCCTTTCCAGTAAAGAATTGGCTTGGTAGTTTGGTCTGCCCTGTTGCCATGATGCACTGGGCCAGGGTCAGACTAATTTGCATGTAGCCAGGTTCTGAGCTGGGATGGTGCAGTGAGCTAAAAAACGGTGATGGATCAAGCCCTGATCTTTTGACTGGGTAGGAGTGTCCTGCTTAATTCAGATACTCTGTCCATCACCACCACCTTTATGAATCGTTTTGGCCACCACAAGTGTGGAAGGGTATACTCAGATGTGAGTCCCTTGCTCACTGCACCATCAGGATTCAAGCAGGCCGGGCCGAAGACGGCTGTAATGCCAGAAACCGGTCCCCGGAAGCTTGTTTCCTTTCCAGTAAAGAATTGGCTTGGTAGTTTGGTCTGCCCTGTTCCCATGATGCACTGGGCCAGGGTCAGACTAGCTTGCATGTAGCCAGGTTCTGAGCTGGGATGGTGCAGTGAGCTAAAAACCGGTGATGGATCAAGCCCTGATCTTTTGACTGGGTACGAGTGTCCTGCTTAATTCAGATACTCTGTCCATCACCACCACCTTTATGAATCGTTTTGGCCACCACAAGTGTGGAAGGGTATACTCAGATGTGAGTCCCTTGCTCTCTGCACCATCAGGATTCAAGCAAGCCGGGCCGAAGACGGCTGTAATGCCAGAAACCGGTCCCCGGAAGCTTGTTTCCTTTCCAGTAAAGAATTGGCTTGGTAGTTTGGTCTGCCCTGTTCCCATGATGCACTGGGCCAGGGTCAGACTAATTTGCATGTAGCCAGGTTCTGAGCTGGGATGGTGCAGTGAGCTAAAAAACGGTGATGGATCAAGCCCTGATCTTTTGACTGGGTAGGAGTGTCCTGCTTAATTCAAATACTCTGTCCATCACTACCACCTTTATGAATCGTTTTGGCCACCACAAGTGTGGAAGGGTATACTCAGATGTGAGTCCCTTGCTCACTGCACCATCAGGATTCAAGCAAGCCGGGCCGAAGACGGCTGTAAAGCCAGAAACCGGAAGCTTGTTTCCTTTCCAGTAAAGAATTGGCTTGGTAGTTTGGTCTGCCCTGTTGCCATGATGCACTGGGCCAGGGTCAGACTAATTTGCATGTAGCCAGGTTCTGAGCTGGGATGGTGCAGTGAGCTAAAAAACGGTGATGGATCAAGCCCTGATCTTTTGACTGGGTAGGAGTGTCCTGCTTAATTCAGATACTCTGTCCATCACCACCACCTTTATGAATCGTTTTGGCCACCACAAGTGTGGAAGGGTATACTCAGATGTGAGTCCCTTGCTCACTGCACCATCAGGATTCAAGCAGGCCGGGCCGAAGACGGCTGTAATGCCAGAAACCGGTCCCCGGAAGCTTGTTTCCTTTCCAGTAAAGAATTGGCTTGGTAGTTTGGTCTGCCCTGTTCCCATGATGCACTGGGCCAGGGTCAGACTAGCTTGCATGTAGCCAGGTTCTGAGCTGGGATGGTGCAGTGAGCTAAAAACCGGTGATGGATCAAGCCCTGATCTTTTGACTGGGTACGAGTGTCCTGCTTAATTCAGATACTCTGTCCATCACCACCACCTTTATGAATCGTTTTGGCCACCACAAGTGTGGAAGGGTATACTCAGATGTGAGTCCCTTGCTCTCTGCACCATCAGGATTCAAGCAAGCCGGGCCGAAGACGGCTGTAATGCCAGAAACCGGTCCCCGGAAGCTTGTTTCCTTTCCAGTAAAGAATTGGCTTGGTAGTTTGGTCTGCCCTGTTCCCATGATGCACTGGGCCAGGGTCAGACTAATTTGCATGTAGCCAGGTTCTGAGCTGGGATGGTGCAGTGAGCTAAAAAACGGTGATGGATCAAGCCCTGATCTTTTGACTGGGTAGGAGTGTCCTGCTTAATTCAGATACTCTGTCCATCACCACCACCTTTATGAATCGTTTTGGCCACCACAAGTGTGGAAGGGTATACTCAGATGTGAGTCCCTTGCTCACTGCACCATCAGCATTCAAGCAAGCCGGGCCGAAGACGGCTGTAATGCCAGAAACCGGTCCCCGGAAGCTTGTTTCCTTTCCAGTAAAGAATTGGCTTGGTAGTTTGGTCTGCCCTGTTCCCATGATGCACTGGGCCAGGGTCAGACTAATTTGCATGTAGCCAGGTTCTGAGCTGGGATGGTGCAGTGAGCTAAAAAACGGTGATGGATCAAGCCCTGATCTTTTGATTGGGTAGGAGTGTCCTGCTTAATTCAGATACTCTGTCCATCACCACCACCTTTATGAATCGTTTTGGCCACCACAAGTGTGGAAGGGTATACTCAGATGTGAGTCCCTTGCTCACTGCACCATCAGGATTCAAGCAAGCCGGGCCGAAGACGGCTGTAATGCCAGAAACCGGTCCCCGGAAGCTTGTTTCCTTTCCAGTAAAGAATTGGCTTGGTAGTTTGGTCTGCCCTGTTCCCATGATGCACTGGGCCAGGGTCAGACTAATTTGCATGTAGCCAGGTTCTGAGCTGGGATGGTGCAGTGAGCTAAAAAACGGTGATGGATCAAGCCCTGATCTTTTGACTGGGTAGGAGTGTCCTGCTTAATTCAGATACTCTGTCCATCACCACCACCTTTATGAATCGTTTTGGCCACCACAAGTGTGGAAGGGTATACTCAGATGTGAGTCCCTTGCTCACTGCACCATCAGGATTCAAGCAAGCCGGGCCGAAGACGGCTGTAATGCCAGAAACCGGTCCCCGGAAGCTTGTTTCCTTTCCAGTAAAGAATTGGCTTGGTAGTTTGGTCTGCCCTGTTCCCATGATGCACTGGGCCAGGGTCAGACTAATTTGCATGTAGCCAGGTTCTGAGCCGGGATGGTGCAGTGAGCTAAAAAACGGTGATGGATCAAGCCCTGATCTTTTGACTGGGTAGGAGTGTCCTGCTTTATTCAGATACTCTGTCCATCACCACCACCTTTATGAATCGTTTTGGCCACCACAAGTGTGGAAGGGTATACTCAGATGTGAGTCCCTTGCTCACTGCATCATCAGGATTCAAGCAATCCGGGCCGAAGACGGCTGTAATGCCAGAAACCGGTCCCCGGAAGCTTGTTTCCTTTCCAGTAAAGATTTGGCTTGGTAGTTTGGTCTGCCCTGTTCCCATGATGCACTGGGCCAGGGTCAGACTAATTTGCATGTAGCTAGGTTCTGAGCTGGGATGGTGCAGTGAGCTAAAAAACGGTGATGGATCAAGCCCTGATCTTTTGACTGGGTAGGAGTGTCCTGCTTAATTCAGATACTCTGTCCATCACCACCACCTTTATGAATCGTTTTGGCCACCACAAGTGTGGAAGGGTATACTCAGATGTGAGTCCCTTGCTCACTGCACCATCAGGATTCAAGCAAGCCGGGCCGAAGATGGCTGTAATGCCAGAAACTGGTCCCCGGAAGCTTGTTTCCTTTCCAGTAAAGAATTGGCTTGGTAGTTTGGTCTGCCCTGTTTCCATGATGCACTGGGCCAGGGTCCGACTAATTTGCATGTGGCCAGGTTCTGAGCTGGGATGGTGCAGTGAGCTGAAAAAAACGGTGATGGATCAAGCCCTGATCTTTTGACTGGGTAGGAGTGTCCTGCTTAATTCAGATACTCTGTCCATCACCACCACCTTTATGAATCGTTTTGGCCACCACAAGTGTGGAAGGGTATACTCAGATGTGAGTCCCTTGCTCAGTGCACCATCAGGATTCAAGCAAGCCGGGCCGAAGACGGCTGTAATGCCAGAAACCGGTCCCCGGAAGCTTGTTTCCTTTCCAGTAAAGAATTGGCTTGGCAGTTTGGTCTGCCCTGTTCGCATGATGCACTGGGCCAGGGTCAGACTAATTTGCATGTAGCCAGGTACTGGGCTGGGATGGTGCAGTGAGCTAAAAAACGGTGATGGATCAAGCCCTGATCTTTTGACTGGGTAGGAGTGTCCTGCTTAATTCAGATACTCTGTCCATCACCACCACCTTTATGAATCGTTTTGGCCACCACGAGTGTGGAAGGGTATACTCAGATGTGAGTCCCTTGCTCACTGCACCATCAGGATTCAAGCAAGCCGGGCCGAAGACGGCTGTATTGCCAGAAACCGGTCCCCGGAAGCTTGTTTCCTTTCCAGTAAAGAATTGGCTTGGTAGTTTGGTCTGCCCTGTTCCCATGATGCACTGGGCCAGGGTCAGACTAATTTGCATGTAGCCAGGTTCTGAGCCGGGATGGTGCAGTGAGCTAAAAAACGGTGATGGATCAAGCCCTGATCTTTTGACTGGGTAGGAGTGTCCTGCTTTATTCAGATACTCTGTCCATCACCACCACCTTTATGAATCGTTTTGGCCACCACAAGTGTGGAAGGGTATACTCAGATGTGAGTCCCTTGCTCACTGCACCATCAGGATTCAAGCAAGCCGGGCCGAAGACGGCTGTAATGCCAGAAACCGGTCCCCGGAAGCTTGTTTCCTTTCCAGTAATGAATTGGCTTGGTAGTTTGGTCTGCCCTGTTCCCATGATGCACTGGGCCAGGGTCAGACTAATTTGCATGTAGCCAGGTTCTGAGCTGGGATGGTGCAGTGAGCTAAAAAACGGTGATGGATCAAGCCCTGATCTTTTGACTGGGTAGGAGTGTCCTGCTTAATTCAGATACTCTGTCCATCACCACCACCTTTATGAATCGTTTTGGCCACCACAAGTGTGGAAGGGTATACTCAGATTTATTTATTTATTTACTGACTTATACCGCGCTAGGAATTCGACTCCCTGAGGAGTATCTCCGCGCCTTTGGTAACATCAATGAGCAGGGACCCTAACCACTGAGTAACCGATGCCTTATCAAGATTAATAATTGAACAGAAAAGTTTTTAATTTTTTCCTAAAAGGAAAATGTTCCTTACAGGTTCTGATGTCCAGAGGGAGGTTATTCCAGAGCTTCGGGCCCGCAACTGACAGGGCCCTGCCCCCTTGTCGGGATTTCCAGAACCTAGGGACACAAAGCAGTTCTTGGTCCCCCGATCTCAAAGACCTTGAAGGGGCATAAAGAATAAATTTTTTGGTTAAGTAGTCAGGGCCTTTTCCAGTAAGGCATTTATGTATGATGCAGCATATTTTAAACGACACCCTCTGTTTCACGGTGAGCCAGAGAAGTTTGTTTAGTAGAGGGATTGAGGGGGTACGGGCTGGGGCATTACAGACAAGTCGTGCAGCAGTATTCTGCACGACCTGTAATCTGGCAGTAACCCCCTCATTAGCGGCTAGCAGCAGACCGTTACAATAATCCAGTCTGCTCAGCACGAGCGACTGAATTAGTGTTTTCCTGATGGAATCAGGTAAAAGGGGAAGTGCCTTGCTCACTGCACCATCAGGATTCAAGCAAGCCGGGCCGAAGATGGCTGTAATGCCAGAAACCGGTCCCCGGAAGCTTGTTTCCTTTCCAGTAAAGAATTGGCTTGGTAGTTTGGTCTGCCCTGTTCCCATGATGCACTGGGCCAGGGTCCGACTAATTTGCATGTGGCCAGGTTCTGAGCTGGGATGGTGCAGTGAGCTGAAAAAAACGGTGATGGATCAAGCCCTGATCTTTTGACTGGGTAGGAGTGTCCTGCTTAATTCAGATACTCTGTCCATCACCACCACCTTTATGAATCGTTTTGGCCACCACAAGTGTGGAAGGGTATACTCAGATGTGAGTCCCTTGCTCACGGCACCATCAGGATTCAAGCAAGCTGGGCCGAAGACGGCTGTAATGCCAGAAACCGGTCCCCGGAAGCTTGTTTCCTTTCCAGTAAAGAATTGGCTTGGTAGTTTGGTCTGCCCTGTTCCCATGATGCACTGGGCCAGGGTCAGACTAATTTGCATGTAGCCAGGTTCTGAGCTGGGATGGTGCAGTGAGCTAAAAAACGGTGATGGATCAAGCCCTGATCTTTTGACTGGGTAGGAGTGTCCTGCTTAATTCAGATACTCTGTCCATCACCACCACCTATATGAATCGTTTTGGCCACCACAAGTGTGGAAGGGTATACTCAGATGTGAGTCCCTTGCTCACTGCACCATCAGGATTCAAGCAAGCCGGGCCGAAGACGGCTGTAATGCCAGAAACCGGTCCCCGGAAGCTTGTTTCCTTTCCAGTAAAGAATTGGCTTGGTAGTTTGGTCTGCCCTGTTCCCATGATGCACTGGGCCAGGGTCAGACTAATTTGCATGTAGCCAGGTTCTGAGCTGGGATGGTGCAGTGAGCTAAAAAACGGTGATGGATCAAGCCCTGATCTTTTGACTGGGTACGAGTGTCCTGCTTAATTCAGATACTCTGTCCATCACCACCACCTTCATGAATCGTTTTGGCCACCACAAGTGTGGAAAGGTATACTCAGATGTGAGTCCCTTGCTCTGTGCACCATCAGGATTCAAGCAAGCCGGGCCGAAGACGGCTGTAATGCCAGAAACCGGTCCCCGGAAGCTTGTTTCCTTTCCAGTAAAGAATTGGCTTGGTAGTTTGGTCTGCCCTGTTCCCATGATGCACTGGGCCAGGGTCAGACTAATTTGCATGTAGCCAGGTTCTGAGCTGGGATGGTGCAGTGAGCTAAAAAACGGTGATGGATCAAGCCCTGATCTTTTGACTGGGTAGGAGTGTCCTGCTTAATTTAGATACTCTGTCCATCACCACCACCTTTATGAATCGTTTTGGCCACCACAAGTGTGGAAGGGTATACTCAGATATGAGTCCCTTGCTCACTGCACCATCAGCATTCAAGCAAGCCGGGCCGAAGATGGCTGTAATGCCAGAAACCGGTCCCCGGAAGCTTGTTTCCTTTCCAGTAAAGAGTTGGCTTGGTAGTTTGGTCTGCCCTGTTCCCATGATGCACTGGGCCAGGGTCAGACTAATTTGCATGTAGCCAGGTTCTGAGCTGGGATGGTGCAGTGAGCTAAAAAACGGTGATGGATCAAGCCCTGATCTTTTGACTGGGTAGGAGTGTCCTGCTTAATTCAGATACTCTGTCCATCACCACCACCTTTATGAATCGTTTTGGCCACCACAAGTGTGGAAGGGTATACTCAGATGTGAGTCCCTTGCTCACTGCACCATCAGGATTCAAGCAAGCCGGGCCGAAGACGGCTGTAATGCCAGAAACCGGTCCCCGGAAGCTTGTTTCCTTTCCAGTAAAGAATTGGCTTGGTAGTTTGGTCTGCCCTGTTCCCATGATGCACTGGGCCAGGGTCAGACTAATTTGCATGTAGCCAGGTTCTGAGCTGGGATGGTGCAGTGAGCTAAAAACCGGTGATGGATCAAGCCCTGATCTTTTGACTGGGTACGAGTGTCCTGCTTAATTCAGATACTCTGTCCATCACCACCACCTTTATGAATCGTTTTGGCCACCACAAGTGTGGAAGGGTATACTCAGATGTGAGTCCCTTGCTCTCTGCACCATCAGGATTCAAGCAAGCCGGGCCGAAGACGGCTGTAATGCCAGAAACCGGTCCCCGGAAGCTTGTTTCCTTTCCAGTAAAGAATTGGCTTGGTAGTTTGGTCTGCCCTGTTCCCATGATGCGCTGGGCCAGGGTCAGACTAATTTGCATGTAGCCAGGTTCTGAGCTGGGATGGTGCAGTGAGCTAAAAAACGGTGATGGATCAAGCCCTGATCTTTTGACTGGGTAGGAGTGTCCTGCTTAATTCAGATACTCTGTCCATCACCACCTTTATGAATCGTTTTGGCCACCACAAGTGTGGAAGGGTATACTCAGATGTGAGTCCCTTGCTCACTGCACCATCAGCATTCAAGCAAGCCGGGCCGAAGACGGCTGTAATGCCAGAAACCGGTCCCCGGAAGCTTGTTTCCTTTCCAGTAAATAATTGGCTTGGTAGTTTGGTCTGCCCTGTTCCCATGATGCACTGGGCCAGGGTCAGACTAATTTGCATGTAGCCAGGTTCTGAGCTGGGATGGTGCAGTGAGCTAAAAAACGGTGATGGATCAAGCCCTGATCTTATGACTGGGTAGGAGTGTCCTGCTTAATTCAGATACTCTGTCCATCACCACCACCTTTATGAATCGTTTTGGCCACCACAAGTGTGGAAGGGTATACTCAGATGTGAGTCCCTTGCTCACTGCACCATCAGGATTCAAGCAAGCCGGGCCGAAGACGGCTGTAATGCCAGAAACCGGTCCCCGGAAGCTTGTTTCCTTTCCAGTAAAGAATTGGCTTGGTCGTTTGGTCTGCCCTGTTCCCATGATGCACTGGGCCAGGGTCAGACTAATTTGCATGTAGCCAGGTTCTGAGCTGGGATGGTGCAGTGAGCTAAAAAACGGTGATGGATCAAGCCCTGATCTTTTGACTGGGTAGGCGTGTCCTGCTTAATTCAGATACTCTGTCCATCACCACCACCTTTATGAATCGTTTTGGCCACCACAAGTGTGGAAGGGTATACTCAGATGTGAGTCCCTTGCTCACTGCACCATCAGGATTCAAGCAAGCCGGGCCGACGACGGCTGTAATGCCAGAAACCGGTCCCCGGAAGCTTGTTTCCTTTCCAGTAAAGAATTGGCTTGGTAGTTTGGTCTGCCCTGTTCCCATGATGCACTGGGCCAGGGTCAGACTAATTTGCATGTAGCCAGGTTCTGAGCAGGGATGGTGCAGTGAGCTAAAAAACGTGATGGATCAAGCCCTGATCTTTTGACTGGGTAGGAGTGTCCTGCTTAATTCCGATACTCTGTCCATCACCACCACCTTTATGAATCGTTTTGGCCACCACAAATGTGGAAGGGTATACTCAGATGTGAGTCCCTTGCTCACTGCACCATCAGGATTCAAGCAAGCCGGGCCGAAGACGGCTGTAATGCCAGAAACCGGTCCCCGGAAGCTTGTTTCCTTTCCAGTAAAGAATTGGCTTGGTAGTTTGGTCTGCCCTGTTCCCATGATGCGCTGGGCCAGGGTCAGACTAATTTGCATGTAGCCAGGTTCTGAGCTGGGATGGTGCAGTGAGCTAAAAAACGGTGATGGATCAAGCCCTGATCTTTTGACTGGGTAGGAGTGTCCTGCTTAATTCAGATACTCTGTCCATCACCACCACCTTTATGAATCGTTTTGGCCACCACAAGTGTGGAAGGGTATACTCAGATGTGAGTCCCTTGCTCAGTGCACCATCAGGATTCAAGCAAGCCGGGCCGAGGACGGCTGTAATGCCAGAAACCGGTCCCCGGAAGCTTGTTTCCTTTCCAGTAAAGAATTGGCTTGGCAGTTTGGTCTGCCCTGTTCCCATGATGCACTGGGCAGGGTCAGACTAATTTGCATGTAGCCAGGTACTGGGCTGGGATGGTGCAGTGAGCTAAAACACGGTGATGGATCAAGCCCTGATCTTTTGACTGGGTAGGAGTGTCCTGCTTAATTCAGATACTCTGTCCATCACCACCACCTTTATGAATCGTTTTGGCCACCACAAGTGTGGAAGGGTATACTCAGATGTGAGTCCCTTGCTCACTGCAACATCAGGATTCAAGCAAGCCGGGCCGAAGACGGCTGTAATGCCAGAAACCGGTCCCCGGAAGCTTGTTTCCTTTCCAGTAAAGAATTGGCTTGGTAGTTTGGTCTGCCCTGTTCCCATGATGCACTGGGCCAGGGTCAGACTAATTTGCATGTAGCCAGGTTCTGAGCTGGGATGGTGCAGTGAGCTAAAAAACGGTGAAGGATCAAGCCCTGATCTTTTGACTGGGTAGGAGTGTCCTGCTTAATTCAGATACTCTGTCCATCACCACCACCTTTATGAATCGTTTTGGCTACCACAAGTGTGGAAGGGTATACTCAGATGTGAGTCCCTTGCTCACTGCACCATCAGGATTCAAGCAAGCCGGGCCGAAGACGGCTGTAATGCCAGAAACCGGTCCCGGGAAGCTTGTTTCCTTTCCAGTAAAGAATTGGCTTGGTAGTTTGGTCTGCCCTGTTCCCATGATGCACTGGGCCAGGGTCAGACTAATTTGCATGTAGCCAGGTTCTGAGCTGGGATGGTGCAGTGAGCTAAAAAACGGTGATGGATCAAGCCCTGATCTTTTGACTGGGTAGGAGTGTCCTGCTTAATTCAGATACTCTGTCCATCACCACCACCTTTATGAATCGTTTTGGCCACCACAAGTGTGGGAGGGTATACTCAGATGTGAGTCCCTTGCTCACTGCACCATCAGGATTCAAGCAAGCTGGGCCGAAGACGGCTGTAATGCCAGAAACCGGTCCCCGGAAGCTTGTTTCCTTTCCAGTAAAGAATTGGCTTGGTAGTTTGGTCTGTCCTGTTCCCATGATGCACTGGGCCAGGGTCAGACTAATTTGCATGTAGCCAGGTTCTGAGCTGGGATGGTGCAGTGAGCTAAAAAACGGTGATGGATCAAGCCCTGATCTTTTGACTGGGTAGGAGTGTCCTGCTTAATTCAGATACTCGGTCCATCACCAGCACCTTTATGAATCGTTTTGGCCACCACAAGTGTGGAAGGGTATACTCAGATGTGAGTCCCTTGCTCACTGCACCATCAGGATTCAAGCAAGCCGGGCCGAAGACGGCTGTAATGCCAGAAACCGGTCCCCGGAAGCTTGTTTCCTTTCCAGTAAAGAATTGGCTTGGTAGTTTGGTCTGCCCTGTTCCCATGATGCACTGGGCCAGGGTCAGACTAATTTGCATGTAGCCAGGTTCTGAGCTGGGATGGTGCAGTGAGCTAAAAAACGGTGATGGATCAAGCCCTGATCTTTTGACTGGGTAGGAGTGTCCTGCTTAATTCAGATACTCTGTCCATCACCACCACCACCTTTATGAATCGTTTTGGCCACCACAAGTGTGGAAGGGTATACTCAGATGTGAGTCCCTTGCTCAGTGCACCATCAGGATTCAAGCAAGCCGGGCCGAGGACGGCTGTAATGCCAGAAACCGGTCCCCGGAAGCTTGTTTCCTTTCCAATAAAGAATTGGCTTGGCATTTTGGTCTGCCCTGTTCCCATGATGCACTGGGCAGGGTCAGACTAATTTGCATGTAGCCAGGTACTGGGCTGGGATGGTGCAGTGAGCTAAAAAACGGTGATGGATCAAGCCCTGATCTTTTGACTGGGTAGGAGTGTCCTGCTTAATTCAGATACTCTGTCCATCACCACCACCTTTATGAATCGTTTTGGCCACCACAAGTGTGGAAGGGTATACTCAGATGTGAGTCCCTTGCTCACTGCAACATCAGGATTCAAGCAAGCCGGGCCGAAGACGGCTGTAATGCCAGAAACCGGTCCCCGGAAGCTTGTTTCCTTTCCAGTAAAGAATTGGCTTGGTAGTTTGGTCTGCCCTGTTCCCATGATGCACTGGGCCAGGGTCAGACTAATTTGCATGTAGCCAGGTTCTGAGCTGGGATGGTGCAGTGAGCTAAAAAACGGTGATGGATCAAGCCCTGATCTTTTGACTGGGTAGGAGTGTCCTGCTTAATTCAGATACTCTGTCCATCACCACCACCTTTATGAATCGTTTTGGCTACCACAAGTGTGGAAGGGTATACTCAGATGTGAGTCCCTTGCTCACTGCACCATCAGGATTCAAGCAAGCCGGGCCGAAGACGGCTGTAATGCCAGAAACCGGTCCCGGGAAGCTTGTTTCCTTTCCAGTAAAGAATTGGCTTGGTAGTTTGGTCTGCCCTGTTCCCATGATGCACTGGGCCAGGGTCAGACTAATTTGCATGTAGCCAGGTTCTGAGCTGGGATGGTGCAGTGAGCTAAAAAACGGTGATGGATCAAGCCCTGATCTTTTGACTGGGTAGGAGTGTCCTGCTTAATTCAGATACTCGGTCCATCACCAGCACCTTTATGAATCGTTTTGGCCACCACAAGTGTGGAAGGGTATACTCAGATGTGAGTCCCTTGCTCACTGCACCATCAGGATTCAAGCAAGCCGGGCCGAAGACGGCTGTAATGCCAGAAACCGGTCCCCGGAAGCTTGTTTCCTTTCCAGTAAAGAATTGGCTTGGTAGTTTGGTCTGCCCTGTTCCCATGATGCACTGGGCCAGGGTCAGACTAATTTGCATGTAGCCAGGTTCTGAGCTGGGATGGTGCAGTGAGCTAAAAAACGGTGATGGATCAAGCCCTGATCTTTTGACTGGGTAGGAGTGTCCTGCTTAATTCAGATACTCTGTCCATCACCACCACCACCTTTATGGATCGTTTTGGCCACCACAAGTGTGGAAGGGTATACTCAGATGTGAGTCCCTTGCTCACTGCACCATCAGTATTCAAGCAAGCCGGGTCGAAGACGGCTGTAATGCCAGAAACCGGTCCCCGGAAGCTTGTTTCCTTTCCAGTAAAGAATTGGCTTGGTAGTTTGGTCTGCCCTGTTCCCATGATGCACTGGCTAGGGTCAGACTAATTTGCATGTAGCCAGGGTCTGAGCTGGGATGGTGCAGTGAGCTAAAAAACGGTGATGGATCAAGCCCTGATCTTTTGACTGGGTAGGAGTGTCCTGCTTAATTCAGATACTCTGTCCATCACCACCACCTTTATGAAACGTTTTGGCCACCACAAGTGTGGAAGCGTATACTCAAATGTGAGTCCCTTGCTCACTGCACCATCAGGATTCAAGCAAGCCGGGCCAAAGATGGCTGTAATGCCAGAAACCGGTCCCCGGAAGCTTGTTTCCTTTCCAGTAAAGAATTGGCTTGGTAGTTTGGTCTGCCCTGTTCCCATGATGCACTGGGCCAGGGTCAGACTAATTTGCATGTAGCCAGGTTCTGAGCTGGGATGGTGCAGTGAGCTAAAAAACGGTGATGGATCAAGCCCTGATCTTTTGACTGGGTAGGAGTGTCCTGCTTAATTCAGATACTCTGTCCATCACCACCACCTTTATGAATCGTTTTGGCCACCACAAGTGTGGAAGGGTATACTCAGATGTGAGTCCCTTGCTCACTGCACCATCAGGATTCAAGCAAGCCGGGCCGAAGACGGCTGTAATGCCAGAAACCGGTCCCCGGAAGCTTGTTTCCTTTCCAGTAAAGAATTGGCTTGGTAGTTTGGTCTGCCCTGTTCCCATGATGCACTGGGCCATGGTCAGACAAATTTGCATGTAGCCAGGTTCTGAGCTGGAATGGTGCAGTGAGCTAAAAAACGGTGATGGATCAAGCCCTGATCTTTTGACTGGGTAGGAGTGTTCTGCTTAATTCAGATACTCTGTCCATCACCACCACCTTTATGAATCGTTTTGGCCACCACAAGTGTGGAAGGGTATACTCAGATGTGAGTCCCTTGCTCACTGCACCATCAGGATTCAAGCAAGCCGGGCCGAAGACGGCTGTAATGCCAGAAACCGGTCCCCGGAAGCTTGTTTCCTTTCCAGTAAAGAATTGGCTTGGTAGTTTGGTCTGCCCTGTTCCCATGATGCACTGGGCCAGGGTCAGACTAATTTGCATGTAGCCAGGTTCTGAGCTGGGATGGTGCAGTGAGCTAAAAAACGGTGATGGATCAAGCCCTGATCTTTTGACTGGGTAGGAGTGTCCTGCTTAATTCAGATACTCGGTCCATCACCAGCACCTTTATGAATCGTTTTGGCCACCACAAGTGTGGAAGGTTATACTCAGATGTGAGTCCCTTGCTCACTGCACCATCAGGATTCAAGCAAGCCGGGCCGAAGACGGCTGTAATGCCAGAAACCGGTCCCCGGAAGCTTGTTTCCTTTCCAGTAAAGAATTGGCTTGGTAGTTTGGTCTGCCCTGTTCCCATGATGCACTGGGCCAGGGTCAGACTAATTTGCATGTAGCCAGGTTCTGAGCTGGGATGGTGCAGTGAGCTAAAAAACGGTGAAGGATCAAGCCCTGATCTTTTGACTGGGTAGGAGTGTCCTGCTTAATTCAGATACTCTGTCCATCACCACCACCTTTATGAATCGTTTTGGCTACCACAAGTGTGGAAGGGTATACTCAGATGTGAGTCCCTTGCTCACTGCACCATCAGGATTCAAGCAAGCCGGGCCGAAGACGGCTGTAATGCCAGAAACCGGTCCCGGGAAGCTTGTTTCCTTTCCAGTAAAGAATTGGCTTGGTAGTTTGGTCTGCCCTGTTCCCATGATGCACTGGGCCAGGGTCAGACTAATTTGCATGTAGCCAGGTTCTGAGCTGGGATGGTGCAGTGAGCTAAAAAACGGTGATGGATCAAGCCCTGATCTTTTGACTGGGTAGGAGTGTCCTGCTTAATTCAGATACTCTGTCCATCACCACCACCTTTATGAATCGTTTTGGCCACCACAAGTGTGGGAGGGTATACTCAGATGTGAGTCCCTTGCTCACTGCACCATCAGGATTCAAGCAAGCTGGGCCGAAGACGGCTGTAATGCCAGAAACCGGTCCCCGGAAGCTTGTTTCCTTTCCAGTAAAGAATTGGCTTGGTAGTTTGGTCTGTCCTGTTCCCATGATGCACTGGGCCAGGGTCAGACTAATTTGCATGTAGCCAGGTTCTGAGCTGGGATGGTGCAGTGAGCTAAAAAACGGTGATGGATCAAGCCCTGATCTTTTGACTGGGTAGGAGTGTCCTGCTTAATTCAGATACTCGGTCCATCACCAGCACCTTTATGAATCGTTTTGGCCACCACAAGTGTGGAAGGGTATACTCAGATGTGAGTCCCTTGCTCACTGCACCATCAGGATTCAAGCAAGCCGGGCCGAAGACGGCTGTAATGCCAGAAACCGGTCCCCGGAAGCTTGTTTCCTTTCCAGTAAAGAATTGGCTTGGTAGTTTGGTCTGCCCTGTTCCCATGATGCACTGGGCCAGGGTCAGACTAATTTGCATGTAGCCAGGTTCTGAGCTGGGATGGTGCAGTGAGCTAAAAAACGGTGATGGATCAAGCCCTGATCTTTTGACTGGGTAGGAGTGTCCTGCTTAATTCAGATACTCTGTCCATCACCACCACCACCTTTATGAATCGTTTTGGCCACCACAAGTGTGGAAGGGTATACTCAGATGTGAGTCCCTTGCTCAGTGCACCATCAGGATTCAAGCAAGCCGGGCCGAGGACGGCTGTAATGCCAGAAACCGGTCCCCGGAAGCTTGTTTCCTTTCCAATAAAGAATTGGCTTGGCATTTTGGTCTGCCCTGTTCCCATGATGCACTGGGCAGGGTCAGACTAATTTGCATGTAGCCAGGTACTGGGCTGGGATGGTGCAGTGAGCTAAAAAACGGTGATGGATCAAGCCCTGATCTTTTGACTGGGTAGGAGTGTCCTGCTTAATTCAGATACTCTGTCCATCACCACCACCTTTATGAATCGTTTTGGCCACCACAAGTGTGGAAGGGTATACTCAGATGTGAGTCCCTTGCTCACTGCAACATCAGGATTCAAGCAAGCCGGGCCGAAGACGGCTGTAATGCCAGAAACCGGTCCCCGGAAGCTTGTTTCCTTTCCAGTAAAGAATTGGCTTGGTAGTTTGGTCTGCCCTGTTCCCATGATGCACTGGGCCAGGGTCAGACTAATTTGCATGTAGCCAGGTTCTGAGCTGGGATGGTGCAGTGAGCTAAAAAACGGTGATGGATCAAGCCCTGATCTTTTGACTGGGTAGGAGTGTCCTGCTTAATTCAGATACTCTGTCCATCACCACCACCTTTATGAATCGTTTTGGCTACCACAAGTGTGGAAGGGTATACTCAGATGTGAGTCCCTTGCTCACTGCACCATCAGGATTCAAGCAAGCCGGGCCGAAGACGGCTGTAATGCCAGAAACCGGTCCCGGGAAGCTTGTTTCCTTTCCAGTAAAGAATTGGCTTGGTAGTTTGGTCTGCCCTGTTCCCATGATGCACTGGGCCAGGGTCAGACTAATTTGCATGTAGCCAGGTTCTGAGCTGGGATGGTGCAGTGAGCTAAAAAACGGTGATGGATCAAGCCCTGATCTTTTGACTGGGTAGGAGTGTCCTGCTTAATTCAGATACTCGGTCCATCACCAGCACCTTTATGAATCGTTTTGGCCACCACAAGTGTGGAAGGGTATACTCAGATGTGAGTCCCTTGCTCACTGCACCATCAGGATTCAAGCAAGCCGGGCCGAAGACGGCTGTAATGCCAGAAACCGGTCCCCGGAAGCTTGTTTCCTTTCCAGTAAAGAATTGGCTTGGTAGTTTGGTCTGCCCTGTTCCCATGATGCACTGGGCCAGGGTCAGACTAATTTGCATGTAGCCAGGTTCTGAGCTGGGATGGTGCAGTGAGCTAAAAAACGGTGATGGATCAAGCCCTGATCTTTTGACTGGGTAGGAGTGTCCTGCTTAATTCAGATACTCTGTCCATCACCACCACCACCTTTATGGATCGTTTTGGCCACCACAAGTGTGGAAGGGTATACTCAGATGTGAGTCCCTTGCTCACTGCACCATCAGTATTCAAGCAAGCCGGGTCGAAGACGGCTGTAATGCCAGAAACCGGTCCCCGGAAGCTTGTTTCCTTTCCAGTAAAGAATTGGCTTGGTAGTTTGGTCTGCCCTGTTCCCATGATGCACTGGCTAGGGTCAGACTAATTTGCATGTAGCCAGGGTCTGAGCTGGGATGGTGCAGTGAGCTAAAAAACGGTGATGGATCAAGCCCTGATCTTTTGACTGGGTAGGAGTGTCCTGCTTAATTCAGATACTCTGTCCATCACCACCACCTTTATGAAACGTTTTGGCCACCACAAGTGTGGAAGCGTATACTCAAATGTGAGTCCCTTGCTCACTGCACCATCAGGATTCAAGCAAGCCGGGCCAAAGATGGCTGTAATGCCAGAAACCGGTCCCCGGAAGCTTGTTTCCTTTCCAGTAAAGAATTGGCTTGGTAGTTTGGTCTGCCCTGTTCCCATGATGCACTGGGCCAGGGTCAGACTAATTTGCATGTAGCCAGGTTCTGAGCTGGGATGGTGCAGTGAGCTAAAAAACGGTGATGGATCAAGCCCTGATCTTTTGACTGGGTAGGAGTGTCCTGCTTAATTCAGATACTCTGTCCATCACCACCACCTTTATGAATCGTTTTGGCCACCACAAGTGTGGAAGGGTATACTCAGATGTGAGTCCCTTGCTCACTGCACCATCAGGATTCAAGCAAGCCGGGCCGAAGACGGCTGTAATGCCAGAAACCGGTCCCCGGAAGCTTGTTTCCTTTCCAGTAAAGAATTGGCTTGGTAGTTTGGTCTGCCCTGTTCCCATGATGCACTGGGCCATGGTCAGACAAATTTGCATGTAGCCAGGTTCTGAGCTGGAATGGTGCAGTGAGCTAAAAAACGGTGATGGATCAAGCCCTGATCTTTTGACTGGGTAGGAGTGTTCTGCTTAATTCAGATACTCTGTCCATCACCACCACCTTTATGAATCGTTTTGGCCACCACAAGTGTGGAAGGGTATACTCAGATGTGAGTCCCTTGCTCACTGCACCATCAGGATTCAAGCAAGCCGGGCCGAAGACGGCTGTAATGCCAGAAACCGGTCCCCGGAAGCTTGTTTCCTTTCCAGTAAAGAATTGGCTTGGTAGTTTGGTCTGCCCTGTTCCCATGATGCACTGGGCCAGGGTCAGACTAATTTGCATGTAGCCAGGTTCTGAGCTGGGATGGTGCAGTGAGCTAAAAAACGGTGATGGATCAAGCCCTGATCTTTTGACTGGGTAGGAGTGTCCTGCTTAATTCAGATACTCGGTCCATCACCAGCACCTTTATGAATCGTTTTGGCCACCACAAGTGTGGAAGGTTATACTCAGATGTGAGTCCCTTGCTCACTGCACCATCAGGATTCAAGCAAGCCGGGCCGAAGACGGCTGTAATGCCAGAAACCGGTCCCCGGAAGCTTGTTTCCTTTCCAGTAAAGAATTGGCTTGGTAGTTTGGTCTGCCCTGTTCCCATGATGCACTGGGCCAGGGTCAGACTAATTTGCATGTAGCCAGGTTCTGAGCTGGGATGGTGCAGTGAGCTAAAAAACGGTGATGGATCAAGCCCTGATCTTTTGACTGGGTAGGAGTGTCCTGCTTAATTCAGATACTCTGTCCATCACCACCACCTTTATGAATCGTTTTGGCCACCACAAGTGTGGAAGGGTATACTCAGATGTGAGTCCCTTGCTCACTGCACCATCAGGATTCAAGCAAGCCGGGCCGAAGACGGCTGTAATGCCAGAAACCGGTCCCCGGAAGCTTGTTTCCTTTCCAGTAAAGAATTGGCTTGGTAGTTTGGTCTGCCCTGTTCCCATGATGCACTGGGCCATGGTCAGACAAATTTGCATGTAGCCAGGTTCTGAGCTGGAATGGTGCAGTGAGCTAAAAAACGGTGATGGATCAAGCCCTGATCTTTTGACTGGGTAGGAGTGTTCTGCTTAATTCAGATACTCTGTCCATCACCACCACCTTTATGAATCGTTTTGGCCACCACAAGTGTGGAAGGGTATACTCAGATGTGAGTCCCTTGCTCACTGCACCATCAGGATTCAAGCAAGCCGGGCCGAAGACGGCTGTAATGCCAGAAACCGGTCCCCGGAAGCTTGTTTCCTTTCCAGTAAAGAATTGGCTTGGTAGTTTGGTCTGCCCTGTTCCCATGATGCACTGGGCCAGGGTCAGACTAATTTGCATGTAGCCAGGTTCTGAGCTGGGATGGTGCAGTGAGCTAAAAAACGGTGATGGATCAAGCCCTGATCTTTTGACTGGGTAGGAGTGTCCTGCTTAATTCAGATACTCGGTCCATCACCAGCACCTTTATGAATCGTTTTGGCCACCACAAGTGTGGAAGGTTATACTCAGATGTGAGTCCCTTGCTCACTGCACCATCAGGATTCAAGCAAGCCGGGCCGAAGACGGCTGTAATGCCAGAAACCGGTCCCCGGAAGCTTGTTTCCTTTCCAGTAAAGAATTGGCTTGGTAGTTTGGTCTGCCCTGTTCCCATGATGCACTGGGCCAGGGTCAGACTAATTTGCATGTAGCCAGGTTCTGAGCTGGGATGGTGCAGTGAGCTAAAAAACGGTGATGGATCAAGCCCTGATCTTTTGACTGGGTAGGAGTGTCCTGCTTAATTCAGATACTCTGTCCATCACCACCACCACCTTTATGGATCGTTTTGGCCACCACAAGTGTGGAAGGGTATACTCAGATGTGAGTCCCTTGCTCACTGCACCATCAGTATTCAAGCAAGCCGGGTCGAAGACGGCTGTAATGCCAGAAACCGGTCCCCGGAAGCTTGTTTCCTTTCCAGTAAAGAATTGGCTTGGTAGTTTGGTCTGCCCTGTTCCCATGATGCACTGGCTAGGGTCAGACTAATTTGCATGTTGCCAGGGTCTGAGCTGGGATGGTGCAGTGAGCTAAAAAACGGTGATGGATCAAGCCCCGATCTTTTGACTGGGTAGGAGTGTCCTGCTTAATTCAGATACTCTGTCCATCACCACCACCTTTATGAATCGTTTTGGCCACCACAAGTGTAGAAGGGTATACTCAGATGTGAGTCCCTTGCTCACTGCACCATCAGGATTCAAGCAAGCCGGGCCGAAGACGGCTGTAATGCCAGAAACCGGTCCCCGGAAGCTTGTTCCTTTCCAGTAAAGAATTGGCTTGGTAGTTTGGTCTGCCCTGTTCCCATGATGCACTGGGCCAGGGTCAGACTAATTTGCATGTAGCCAGGTTCTGAGCTGGGATGGTGCAGTGAGCTAAAAAAACGGTGATGGATCAAGCCCTGATCTTTTGACTGGGTAGGAGTGTCCTGCTTAATTCAGATACTCTGTCCATCACCACCACCTTTATGAATCGTTTTGGCCACCACAAGTGTGGAAGGGTATACTCAGATGTGAGTCCCTTGCTCACTGCACCATCAGGATTCAAGCAAGCCAGGCCGAAGACGGCTGTAATGCCAGAAACCGGTCCCCGGAAGCTTGTTTCCTTTCCAGTAAAGAATTGGCTTGGTAGTTTGGTCTGCCCTGTTGCCATGATGCACTGGGCCAGGGTCAGACTAATTTGCATGTAGCCAGGTTCTGAGCTGGGATGGTGCAGTGAGCTAAAAAACGGTGATGGATCAAGCCCTGATCTTTTGACTGGGTAGGAGTGTCCTGCTTAATTCAGATACTCTGTCCATCACCACCACCTTTATGAATCGTTTTGGCCACCACAAGTGTGGAAGGGTATACTCAGATGTGAGTCCCTTGCTCACTGCACCATCAGGATTCAAGCAAGCCGGGCCGAAGACGGCTGTAATGCCAGAAACCGGTCCCCGGAAGCTTGTTTCCTTTCCAGTAAAGAATTGGCTTGGTAGTTTGGTCTGCCCTGTTCCCATGATGCACTGGGCCAGGGTCAGACTAATTTGCATGTAGCCAGGTTCTGAGCTGGGATGGTGCAGTGAGCTAAAAAACGGTGATGGATCAAGCCCTGATCTTTTGACTGGGTAGGAGTGTCCATCACCACCACCTTTATGAACCGTTTCAGCAGCCTCTCTGCTCTCTGTCCACGCTGTTAGGACATTCATAGGGCATTCTGTAGTTTCCTTCGTGTTCCACCTGAAGGAGACCACAGATCTCTGCCGCTCTCACCGCCGCGACACGCTGGATCTGTGGTCTCTGCCCTCGCCTCTCTCAACGCAGTCCGCGTCCAGGCCCTGTTCCCTTCGCCAGGAGCCACTGCGGGTGATGAGGCTCTCCCAACACCATCCCAGACCTCAATCGATTCGTCAGGGTCCCAGTATCACAGTCAGAGTTAATTCCCTGGCAGAACAGCAAGGGAAAGTGCTATTTCGAAGCTAATGAACGGGGGAGCCGACGGGACACGAAAGAACGTCCTAAGTAGGGGAATGTATTTTATTACATTAAAAAATTAGGCGAACGCCGTGTCCTGCTGATCCCGCCTACTTTGACCACTGCCCTTAAGTGAAAAAAGCATGTTTAAAGCAAACTTCAGTGCATGCAAGTCCCAAGCCTACATGGTAGTTTTCACAACTATTGTAAAATAATGAGCAGCCTTTACTTTAATGCTGAATACGATGACTAGCAGTCGCTGAGTACTCGTTTCTGGAGCAGATGGCGGCATAGACTGCTCTTTGTTGGCTCGATTTTTTCTAATTGTGTTTAATGTCTGAATAGTAGTCTTGTTAGAAGGAAACACATGTAGATGGCAGCCTGAGCTACATTTTCTCCTGCAGCGCTGCTCTTTCTCCAGGCTTGGCAATGCAGCTTGGCAACTGAATTGTCGCAGTTAAGCACTAAATTAACAACTGCATGTAGTCTAGTGTCCAATTGTGCCAAATAAAATCAACCACACTATTTTTTTATTTACGTGTTTTTATATAGTGCATAATTTACCCAAAGTTGTCAGAGAGCTTTACAATAGAACCAAGTACATCACATAAGGACTTCAGAGCACATGGATTATATATAAGATACAAAACAGATACATGCTTTTAAACACAAAAAGAAAATATTACAATGGTGTGTATAAAAGATGTGCAATTTAAACTAATAGTGTAGACATAATCTGCCAGTATTGGCAGGAAGTGAGCACTAAAGAGTATTGGCAGAAAGTGACATATATAATGATATTATATAGCATAGCATTAAGATCTTGACTGGTTGTTAGCTCGAAAATATGTCCAAACAGCATCCAAGGGCCACAGCCACTAGCCCTGTCCCCATGATCACTCTACATGGGAGGAGGGCAAGCAAGGCTGTAGTCAACGTGCTCCTGGTAAGACTACCTTCCTGGTTGCCCCCCAGCACTGCACCAGGAAGGTGCAGCAGTATGACCTCTTCACCGAGGGTCGGTTAAGCATGTGGGCTAAGTGATAGAGCACACAACCACCTTAGCACGCTATTGTGCTTAGGGACGCCCCCCTCTACACACCAACAGCAAACTCTGAAGATTCATTGGGGCAGATTTACAAGGATTGGTGCATCCCTGCATATCAGCAGGGATGCGCCAGGTAAGATGCGTCATGCAAGTTTACCCTTGCGCCACCTCAGATGCATTTACAATGCGGCGCGTCATGGCGCAAGGATGGCGTAAGGGCAGAGCATTGCTGGAGTCGTGTCGCAAGCGCGACGCAACTACAGCAAAGCTCAGGGGCTGCCCATATCTAACATGCTGCGTCACGCCTTACGCCTGCTTCAAGCAGGCGCAGGGTTTTGACGCAGCGGCATTGGAAAAGTGACTCAGTGAAATCTTGTAGATTTCACTGCGTCACTTTTCCAAGGCTTTTTCCGACGGAACGCCCACCGTGCATACATTAACCTGACGCAGGTTTAATGTGGCGCATGGCTTTACAACGTGACGCATCTCCCTAGATGCGTATAAGTGTCACAAGGGGCTTGTAAATCTGCCCCTCTGAATTTACATCAACACTGAGTAACCCATCGTGCAACCACTACCAGCGCCAGCGCATGAGATGTGCGCTATGCTCTCATTTACAATGTGGATGTAATGGTGCTCACAACTTTCAGGATGGAAAGGGAGGGGTCGTTGGTACTGTGACCTGGACAGTGCTGGCCAGGTAAAGTCATTCTTTCATACACTGTGTGGATCTTAACTCTTCCCTTCCAGTCCATAGACAGATCAAATGATCCCCCTCCTTCCTCACTATTGGAATATTTCTTCCACTGAAAGATTTACCTTATCCTACATAAGAATCTAACAGAAAAGTCACAATTCTTTGATGAACTGCATGAGCATAATAGACTGACAGTGGTGCCACAGGCCAAGGAGAAGAGCTCAGGATGTGAACAGTCTTTAAAAGTTTAATACGCTTTGCAATAGATAAGATTATCTGGTGGAAATCCTTGTTCGGTTTAGCATGTTATATATCTTTGACATTTCCAAAGGACAAATATTAAATGCCACTTTCGTTTTGTACTGTTCACTGTTTAAACGGAATAACGTAAAATTGTTTAATTCTCTGTGACTTGAATCCAATTTAGCTGGCATAAACTCGATTTCAAGGTTATATGGTATTAAATAAGAAAGCGCTTCCAGATGCAATAATTAATGTCACTCACCCATGTGATGTGCTGCATCACAGAAACTAGTACTGAAAGAAAATGTTCTTTGCAATCTCCAATCTTCTTATTATAGGTGAACGTGTAATTGAAATGTGTGTCTACATTTGAAGTATTGGGGCCCCGGGGCGATCAATGTAAGTGATATTTCAGTCACTTTGTCCCTCATTATTTAAAATGTGGTATTCTTCTATTGGTAGTTTCACATCAGGTACTACCAATGCCACCGGAAAAGTTAACTCTAGGATACAAAATAAATGTAGTACTACAACGTATGTGGCATTACCAATGGAACGCTGGGACATATTTGCAAGCCCCTATCTCCACAGGAACGTCATATTCTAATGACGTTCCTTCGGCAATAATGTCTTCGCTACATTTACAAGGCGGTGTTAAGCCACTTAATGTGGCTTAACGCTGCCTTGTAAATAAGAAACACTTTGACGCTATACTTAGTGTTAAAGAAGTGGCAACGGTGTTGTGTTGGGCATTCTGCCACAAAACCCATTGATTTTGACACTGCCCCCTATTTACTAGGGTGGCGTAAACAGGAGACAGCGTCAAAATTAAGACCAGAAAAAATCTAGTCTTAACATGGCAAAACAAGGAGAAATGCTTTATTTCTCTGCGTTTTAGCTGTTTATATTTGTGCTGCATTGTGCAACACACATAGAAACAGCAAAACGCCATGAATGATTGTTTATGTGCAGGAAGATGTCCCTTCCTGCACATAAACAATCATTTAAAAATTGACGATTTGCAACTTGTATGTGTGCTGCACAATGCAGAGCACATAGGAGTTACAAATCCTGGGTAGGCCACTGCTGCATGCTCCAGGAACATTTGATAAAACTACCAATCAGCACACATCATAAAGTCTAAGTTAGTTTCATAGAGTGTAACAGCCTTGATTGTCAATTGCTTAAGTTTTGGTTGAAGTGGAAAACACTTCATTGATAGCTGCTTCAGACGCGACATGAGTGATAGTGGCTGGACTGAAAACGTTTGTGCAACAAACCTACATCAAGGAGAAGGATGTAGCTAAGAAAAATTTGTTTGTTTGATTTGATACTTTATTTACAGCCACAAACTAACAGGTCTTTCCCAACTGATATACCACTGAAAGAAACTCCATTTCCCCTATACACCCACAGCCCACTACAGAGCTCAAAAACGCAATATTTTATTAACATAAAATAAACACTACTAAAAATTTTACATTTATATTTAAAAACAAAAGCAATACTGATTTAAAAAAATTAGATCACATACTTTTAAAATACATACTAAAATACATAACACTAATATAAAAAACGATATTTTAAACAACATTTTTGCAAACTATATTACTGACTTCGATATTTTAAAAAACAGCTTTTTTTACCTTAAAGTCGATATTTTGGACCACGATATTCTTGCTATCAATATTGCTGTACCACGATATTTGCAACTCAATATTTTTGCATATCGATATTAAAAACTCGATATTCTGTCTGTGCACTGCCAGCTTTTGTAGTGGGGGGAAACTGCTATAACACCCCCATATCCAGTTTTAAATGCTTCCTCCCATCACCTTTGCAGGCTCAGTACATAATTTTTCTATCTACTCCCAAACTTAAGTTATTACTTATTAACTGTAATAATGTAACCCAATGTTATCCTGGGGGTGAGATAGGCCTTGCAATAGTGAAAAACGGTGTTAGGAGTTTTACACTACTAGGGCACGTTAAACTTAAACCCACATGTCCTAACATTTAAATACAATGCACCCTGCCCTAGGAGTCTATAGGGCCTAACTTAGGGGCTGATTATGATGTACATAGTAGCAGCGCTTGGGACCGCCCGCCAGACATGTGATTAGGATGCACCCGTCATACTGGCGGGCGTATCCTGGGCTTTTAACATTGCGGGTGGTGCTGCTGGCTGCAGCACCGTACGCAGTGTCAAAAGTGCTTGCACTGCATTTCCCTGCACTACCTGGCAGCCACCACGCGGTGCCTGCCACTTGGTGCATGGTAAGGCAGGGGGGTACCAGGGGTACCCCCCAGTGCAGCGACACCCCACCCCCAAACAAGGAAGGCCCGCAACGGGCCCCCAAACCCAATCCCTGCCAGCCTTTCCATGGCAGCAATGCCGCCATGGAAAGGCCTTACCAATACCCACATCCTAATTTGATGGACAGTGTCTGCTAGGCACCGCCACCATTTTAGGGGTCCTGCACCATCCACCAGGCAATCGGTGCAATTGCCTTTGGCGGTGAAGTGGCAGACGGACTTTGCGTCCGCCGCGATACCCACTGCCAACCTAATTTGGAGGTGGGTAATACACTTGGTTATGGCGGAAGACCGCCACCAACGTCCTGGAGGTCCTTCCGCCATCATAATGACCCCCTAAGTGGTGACTTATATACATTAAAAAGGAAGGTTTGGGCCTGGCAAAAGTTTTATTTTTCCAAAAGAAATGACAGTTTGTTGAGATATCAAATTATTTAAAGCACTTAGGGCCGGATGTACAAAGCATTTTTCCAGTTGCAAACACACTGATTCAGGCCATTTGCAACCAGAGAAATTCTTTTTCAGATGTACAGAATTCAAAATGGGATTCTTTAACTTGTTACCGAATCTCAATTTGCTTTTGTGACTCGGTATTTGGAAGGGTCTTGTTTTGGCTGTCCCTTCCAAATACCGAATCCATATGGTATACACTACTGTTTTGAGACGCAAACTGTTAATACTTTACCACCATTTTAAAAGTGGTGGTATCCCCTTTGCAAATGGAATGGGGTCCCGTTGGGATCCCATCCCTTTTGAGAATGTTGTAAAAATATTTTTTAAGAGTAGACAGTGGTCCCTCTGACCAGTGCATACTTGTATAAATGAGACTTAAACATTTTCTTTTCAGACAAATCTAATTTTCCTTTGAGAAAAACCAGATGCATTAAAAAATATATTGCTTCATTTAACAGCAATCACAGACATGCTGGTCTGCTGACCCCAGCACCCCACCATCCCTGTGATGGCTGTGATTCCTAATGTGTCACAAATTGAAACCTACCTCTTTAAATTTGCATTAAGTAGGTCTATTTGCAACCCACCAGGAATTGCTAATGAAATTAAAAGAGTTTC
Organism: Lissotriton helveticus; assembly: GCF_964261635.1. Taxonomy (NCBI): domain Eukaryota; kingdom Metazoa; phylum Chordata; class Amphibia; order Caudata; family Salamandridae; genus Lissotriton; species Lissotriton helveticus. The sequence continues at coordinate 269,119,881 of NC_136059.1, forward strand.
ATACATTAGGAATACCGATTTCCTAATTGTGACTCGGATTATAACGCAATTAGGGAGTCGGTATTCCTAATGTTTCTACACCAGCCCTTGCTTTTTAAAATAATAAGTTAACTCATCTGCAGCTCGCATGATATAGTTGTGGCACAGAAAATCATCAAATGTGCTATTTGTTCACCCTAAGAACAGCCAAGCATAACCAGGATTTTGCCAGGTCCTGAAAAGCCATTTTAAAAGCCCATTTGGCATTGCCTTATGACAGTGTGCAGTGATCTCTAGCTGCAGGCCATACACTCCAGTCCTCAGTTAGCCTTCTCCCACAGCTCACTGTAATTGTACTTTGGCTTTGCTGACTATATTGTGAACAGTGAGAATAGCTTTCGGGCAACTGTTGGAGCAAGGTCTCATATAAAAGAGACTTGCTCGGATGTAATCCTCTCATATAAACCCGTAATGTAGTATTAATAATGTATTGTGATACTAATATGCACCACATTTCATATATTTTTAGCTAGATGAAGCTTGCATATGTGTTCTACTAGCGAGTAACCAGAGTGGAACTTAAAATGGCTGCTAACGTGGGAAACTGTATTGCGCATGCGTCAACTGCATCTACGCAGAATGATATGTTTACGCTTGGAGGGATATTTCTGCTTTTGCGCAAATGCATCTAAAATGGACGCTTGGAAACTCACATGCTAAGCATCAGCTTTGCTGAAATTAAAATGAATTATATACTAAATGCTAATGCACGGAGAGTCTTTTTAAGCAAATGGGATTAGAGTAGAGATAGGCAGTGCTTAATTTGTAAAATATGAAGTGCAGGTGCTCAAACCCACTTCCCTTGGCTCCACCCACTTCAACCAATGGCTCCACCCACTTACGCTAGTTGCTCCACCCCAGTGCTTAATTTGTAAACATAAGTGCCAGGGCCCTTTTCGGGAGATCTTGACAGCCTGCACCACACATTGCCCCTGCCAGCGCTGCCAATGACCGTTCCAACACAACTACTTACCATCTCACCCCTAAAAGTGATACAATTCAGGCTATTTTAATGTATTCTGACTTATTAAACACAGTTGTTTTGCTCTTGTGGGCAATATTTTGCAGACATGGTTGGGATTTTAATTTTAAGGTAAATAAAAATAGAGAGAAAAAAAAACACGCTTTTGCAATGCAATTGGTCTCGCCTTTGTGAAAGTTAAGGCTTTTGGCATTGTAAAGGGCATTGTTTTTTACATCTTTCTTTTGTTTTTAGTGTAGAGGATGTATGTTGTATGTAGTGGAATTATGTGGTTTGAATTGGAATTGTTAGTTGTGTGGTGTGTAGTGTAATTTGTGTGGTGGAATTATGTGGCGTGGTGAATAGATAGTGGTGAGAGCATCGCTTCTAGAATATTAGATTTTATCACAGTGTATTGCAACATCTGTGTATTATAGTACAGTGCATGTCATTTGTGTATATTTCCAGGGGGTATTTTCTATCGTCCAAACATTAGGGAATGTTCTATGAGCATTCGTTATTGACGTGCCTGTCTTTTGCTATGTTTTCTCATCCACACAATCGTGGGAGCCCATAAGAAAACTGTGGGTGTGTGCATTTACAGAGAGGTGACCCGTAGGTGTGATCACTGGGTGAGCACAGACGGGAAATTGGGAGCTCAGTGAAAGATGGCATTGCCAGGATCAGTGCGGTATTTGTAAAGACACTAGGGAGATTGGCAGCCATGTGTGTTACACTGTGACAACCCGCACACACGCATCAGCAATGGAGAGGTATGTGGCCGGCAGCAGCGTCGCTACAACTCCTGGGGGAGTCTTACATTTGTTTTAACAGGAACAGCTTGCGTAAACTCAAAGCCTCCAAACTATGCATGTAGTTCAATAAGTTCTTATTCCAATATTAATAATAAAAGCCTATCATTACAACTGTCACAGATTGAGAGGCATTAGAAACGAGGGGCGACAGAAAATATGTATACCGGCGAACCTAAATGTAGATACAGTATGTACTCAAAGACCCAGAAGAAACAGGACAGAGCTATACAAAAGTCAGGAGAGTATCTTTGTTTGCACAGCAGCGTGGTCTGGGATTAAAATGAATTTGATTGGTAAAAAGCTTAAGCATGAACCTTTCAGGTGATGAAGTAAAGCACAAGTGACAATGTGCAATGTTGACTTGGATTTAATGTTTGTCGTGTAATAAGTCTAATTTCGGGTGAAGAAAATAAAAGCTTGAGAAATGATTCATTATACCTGGCCAACAACTACGTGTGCGTTCCTCGGGTCCTGCTGCACTGGGAGGTGGCAATCCGTAATTTGGAGCAGTTTAAATGGCAAAGGGGGGCATCCAGCATGCATCTGTCAATCAACCTCAATGTCCTTAACTAAAGCACAAACAACCACCAGGATGAGGTAGGTTAGAAAATATGAGACTGCACCACCAAATTGGATGACACAGTCATGTGATCATCCGCATGTAAACACCCACACAAGAGATTCATAGAGTTTCTCAAAAGTGATGATTTCTTTCAAGATATGAAATGACGTTGTCAAACGCCAATCAATACACAGTGACTTCAAGGAGACAAGCAGCTGTGTACCAAAGAGAAAACAGCTGCTGTAGTTATTTTGTCCAGGGGCATTTATTAAATAAAGCTGATCACTTTCAGCTAAAGTGCCCTGGTGATTGGATCACGTGGTGTGGGCTGTCACAACAGTAATTGTGTCTGTTCCTGCGTTGTTCATTTTCCTACTCTGCAGCCTTCTGAGACTGTGTGACTGGGTGGCTGCCTATGACAGACTCCTGTGACTGAATACATTTGCTGCAAGACAAAGTTCTTTGTGATTGAAACTTATGAGCGGGTCTATCACTGTGCTGCCTGTGGCGAGTGCAAACTACAATTAATTGGCACAGCTTAAAATAATATTTTTTAAAACATGTTTTCATGCCAGTTAGTTTAAAAAGAAACTAGCAGTTTCATTTAAAATGCACTAACAGTAGAATGTTTGGAAGTCCTTTACTTTAGCTTTGTTTCAATAAAAAAAAAAAATAGCGGTAGGAGCTTTGGCTGGAGCGAATTCAGAAGCGAGCAGGGCAGCGCTACACTAAAGTCCGGTGAGTATGTTTGTTTACACATCAGCGCGCTGCAGGGAGGGGTTTTTACGCCTGAGTGACTCTGCAGGGATTAGTGACAGACTGACTCATTTGCAAGTGAAAGAAACCACGAAGGCCATGTCTCCTTACATCACAAAAGTGTGTCTGCTATTCAGAAGAAAGTGGCAGAGGGAGTTCGGGAGGAGCAGGCCAGCATTATCATAGCTGTCACGGTTTCAGATTGCTATGTGTGACAATTTAATAATTTCACTGTAAATATGAGTGACTCTTCCTCGCAAGCAAAATCCAGCAATGAAGAGGAGGAAACCCTATAATTATAAGAAATTACACCCATTTGAGAACAAGAAACTTTAAGACGGTCTTAAAAATCTTGGAAGTAAGTGCTCAGGGCTAGGCAAAACATGAATGCATATACTTAAAAAACGGAACGGTGGGTTTCCTTTTAGAGTTTCGAAACATATTTTAATGATTTCATTATATAGCAGATATTCTTGGAGGTAGAGTTTTGGGCTAGGCAAAAACATGAATACATATACTTAAGACTACTGCCCTTTCAGAAGCTCAGCTCTACCAGGGCATGAAAACGCATGATGGATTCGTGGATATTGATCAAAATAGACGAGACCCCGGCATGTAAGGAGAGCCAATACAAACGTTAAAAAAATAGACTGCATTATGCGCCACAGAAAGAGTTAGATGAGCAACGCTGTTAACACAATCACCACTTTAAATATCGGGTGTTCCCGCCCAGCCCAAAATAAATGAAGTTATTCCTGTCCTATATTACACATACCTGCGTGGAATCAGAACTCCCGTGACCAGACCTCCGTTTGGAACTCAAGTGAGCACATGGTTGGCAGTTCATACGGGCGTCTCCTTGGCTCTCAGTGACACCCTGTTTGAATCAATTACACTGCCCCGAACTCCCCGGGGTCTCGCGCCTAGGAGTCTGAGAGCAGACCTCCTCTATCTGCCGTTTCAGCTCTGGGTCAAATAAGGAAGCCGGCTGCAGCGCGGGCCTGGCTTAATGCTGTGATTAGATTTGAAGATACTCTCTCCACAAAAACAAAAGCACAAATGCACAAGTGCGAGTATCACCTCATCATGCCTCCCTGCTGTGGTGAGAGCGGCGAGGTTGGAGCCGGAGCTTTGCAGAAAGAAGCGCGGGCGGCAGGAAGTCAATTAACTTCACCAGTGGGCACAGCAGTGATGTCAGTTTAATTTCGGCGCCACATACCTGCCCTCTACAACTTGGATACATACATTGTAGCAGTACTTGCAGAGCTGCAAGCAAATCTAGTCAGCTCGGGCAGGAAGCGGAGAGTCGGGCGGAACTAGATAGTGGGGGAAGGTGCCTGTTTTGGAAGGCTCAGTCTGTCTTGAAGACAACGCAGCTTTTAAAGCGCGAGGAACTAAATTAAAACCGGTGAAAACGATGTTCCATCAGCAGCCTTAGGCAGGAGCATGGGCAGGTACTGCTTGCTCCGTGTGTGCTCTCGGAGTCGGATAGTCCCTCTCCAGAGAGGCGGAATGTGCCTCATTAGTCATCCATTTTAAAATATTTTACAGCATTCACCAGAAAGACCCGTGTGGAGGGTAGACCCGGCCCCGTGAAATAAGTGCCGGTGCTAAGCACCGGAAAGCACCGGCACAAATTAAGCACTGTATACAGTGAAATCATTTTATTTTAAAATGAATACTTTTTCTTTTGACCTCTATATTAGTACATATTTGGGCCTCTGAATGATGCTAAAGTATACACTGCACGTGACTCTTCACGCAGGCGCAATGATGACAAGCCAGAAGCAGTGATGTCAAATCTTGAAACCCGTCCAAGGCCATTCTCGGTACATGCCCTGGGAACCAGCTGGACATCCTGAAGATTCAATGGACAACTGTAAATTGTATACATTGTTGTTGATAAAAATTGTGAATACGGGTGGTAAATAAAGCTAGGGAGAACAAATTAATGGGCAGGAACATAAAACAAAGAACTAAAGAAAATTGATTAAAACTTAACGTGGTGTGATGATCATCCACTTAGCTTGTCCAATCAGAAATAGGAGTTTCTTAAAGTTGAAACCTTTAGGGGTGGTACATGTCATTAGAAAAGTATAATTGAGGTAGTTTAGTTGGAATAGTGTGCAGTCGCTGCAAGACAGAATGCTGAGAGACCGGGATGCTGTTCGAATGCTGATCGAATATCTGAAGAAGCAGACTTAGAATTTTAAAGCCAACTAATTAGAAGAATGTCGTGGAAGAATCGAGGAAGTAAATAATTAGAAGAAGAACGCAGAAGAAATGAGGAGGAAGTTAGTGTCAGAGAGGGTTGAGACACAGGCATCAATTTCAGAAGAGGTCATCTATCCTGTCCTGAATCCTGTCCTGAAGTCGCTGTCAACTGATCTTTCCAGTGGACCCATTAATCTCTTGGCCAGAAGGGTCTGTTTTCCATACCATCCTAGGTAAATATATTTCTGTGTAGTATGTCAATGTGCTGCTCTCTCTCTATCCTCTTTTTCCTGAGGTACTATTGTTGCGACAATCTCATTGAAATAGAATACTAAAATTGGGAAAACTGTTTTACTTTCTCAGAGAGATGGAGTTCGTACTGTAATTTGTATGGCTCATATGGTTTTAACTAGATAAAACATTACAACTTTCCTGAGTCTGTAGTTATTTAATAAAATAGAAGATAAGTGCACCTATGTTATATCACCATCAACTAATTCCAACTAAATAGGTCCATTGACTAAAAGAAAAAGGATTTATGATCAGTGAGAAGATTAGTGAGATGATATAGGTAACTGATCCTAAATAAAGCATTTATAAAAATTGACCCCCAAGCGGCGATAACCACCCTATAAGAGTGAGTGTGTGTATGGGCACCGATGAACATATGGTGATAGATTTTCACAGGTTGGTAACCCGCTGGATCAGTTTGCTGGTAGCAGAGTTATAGTTTTTATTGATTAGTTTGGTGATTATTGGTGATGGATTTATGTTTTACCAAATCCGTTTGTATATTGTTTTATGCTGTCAGGAAATTCCCGGGAAGTGTATAGCGGGTGGTAAATGGAAGCCACACTGAAGTGAGGTTACTCCTCTGTTTGGAAATAGTAATTCATTTTTGTGAAAAAGGTGAGAGCAGTTGATAGTAAATAGATCGCTGGTGAAGTTCTGGTGTTACATCACCTAGAAAGGGTAATACTAAAGGAGGAGCAGGTCCTTCTGAGGTTGAATTAAGAATAAGCGGAAGGGTTTAACTCGCAGGGTATGAAGAATAATCGTAAGGTCTTATTCAGGGCAAATGAAAAGCAATTATTCTTTAGTTTAATGAAACAGACAGAGTATTGAATGTTTTATGTTGTTGTTAATGACATTATGGTGAAAAGTTTAAAAACAATAAGTACTAGTATTACCTTGTGAAGGAAGGGTCACAGTGTGCCGCGATGGAATTGTTTGAGACAGCGGGTGTGTAATTGAAGGAGGTTTGTAAAGGAGGGGTCAGTAGTAAGGAGTGATACTGACATCACAATAAAGCTGCGCTAGTATTGGCTAAGGGAATTTTGTAAGCTTGAGCTTGATTGGATTAAAGAAAAAAGCCGCAACAGGATTGGTGAACCCTGAATGTAAATAAGGGAACTAATTGGTTAACAAAATAGAAGCAGTAATAGTATTAGACAGTGGAGTTTGTATGTGGAAATACGATCTGACATTAATAGGGAATCGCCCAGATAGGAGGTATTTAGGTTTTGTAAGAGGATCAGCTAAGAGGGTCTTCTCCTAAAATGTACGGAGAGAAAAGAAAAATGTCATTTATGCAGAAAATCTAAAATTACTTCAAGAAAGATAAACTTATCAAGTCTAGAGAGGGAATCCTCAACCCACCACCTAAGACTCCTGCCCCATTTATGATGATGGAAAGAGGTTATTATCCTACCTGTGTGTGGTTAAAAAATTGGATCGAATATACTAAAAATGACGGAATATAAGCATTTCCTGAAAATGGTACGTTCAATGGTAGAATTCTTCAAAATTTAAGGACAAGGATGAATGAGTTAGAGCCCAGACCCAGACTAACACAGTATGAAGCTTTAGAAGAATGGGAAACCGAGGCATTTGAGCGAGACAGATCTAGAAGTACTAGGAGTTATAGAGGATTTTACCCTAAACTAATGCACATGAAGATCAGATGAAACAATGGAGACAAGCAATGATTACAAAAGGACTGTAGCCTGTATTAATGTTAGAGGAACAGTTGGGAGGCAAGTATACAGGAAAAGCTAAGATTTAAGAATGACAGGTTGTGGGTAATCAGAAGATGAATTTATGGAAAATATCCTAACAAAGAATCCTCCACCATATCAGGAGGGACCCAGTAGAACTACTCCAATCAATCAATTAATCAAGAATTTGTAGAGCGCACTACTTACCAGTGAGGGTCTCAAAGCGGGCGGGGAAAAAAGGGAGGGGGAGTGCTACTGGTCGAACAGCCAGGTCTTGAGTAGCCTCCTGAAGGTCAGCACAGCAGGTCTTGGGTCTGTCGTAGGTTCAGTGGGAGGGTGTTCCAGGTCTTTGTGGCGAGGTGGGAGAAGGATCTGCCACCGGTGGTTGTTCTTCAGACGCGAGGGACAGTGGCGAGGGCGAGAGCTGCGGAACGGAGCTGGCGGTTGGGGATGTAGGAGAAGAGTCATCTGTTGAGGTAGGCTGGGCCAGTCTTGTGGAGTGCCTTGTGTGTGTGGATGAGGAGCTTGAAGGAAATTGTTGACGGGGAGCCAGTGCAGGTTTCTCAGGTGGGGGTGATGTGGCTGTGGCGTGGTACGTTGAGGATCAGGCGTGCAGAGGCGTTTTGAATGCGTTGCAGTCGTTTAATGAGCTTGGCCGAGGTTCCCGCATAGAGGGTGTTTCCATAGTCTGCTACTGATGAGGGCCTGGGTGACTGTTCTTCTTGTATCTGTTGTGATCCACCTGTAGACCTTCAGGAGCATGCGGAGGGTGTTGAAGCAGGATGAGGAGACTGCGTTGACTTGCTTGGTCATGGAGAGAGTTGAGTCGAGGATGACTCCCAGGTTGCGTGCATGGTCGGTGGATGTCGGGCTGCTCCCAGTGCCGTAGGCAACCAGGAGTCATCCCAGACTGAAGGGTTGGAGCCAAGGATGAGGACCTCCATCTTGTCAGTTTTAAGCTTCAGTCGGCTGATCTTCATCCAGTCGGCGACGGCCTTCATTCCTTCGTGGAGGTTGGATTTGGCGGTGAGGGGGTCCTTAGTGATGGAGAGGATTAGTTGAGTGTCGTCGGTGTAGGAGATTATGTTGGGGTCATGCTGTCGGGCGACTTGTGCGTGCGGGGCTATATAGATGTTGAACAGTGTCGGGCCGAGGGATAATCCCTGGGGTATGCCGCAGATGATCTTGGAGGCTTCCGATCAGAATGGAGGGAGGCGGCCGCTCTGGGTTCTGCCGGAGAGGAAGGAGGTGGTCCATTCCAGGGCCTTATCTCAGATCCCTGCGTCGTGGAGGCGTGTGCGTAGTGTGCAGTGGCAGACGATGTTGAAGGTGGCGGAGAGGTCCAGGAGGATGAGGGCCGTGGTCTCACAGTTGTCCAGCAGGGTCCTGCTGTCGTCGGTGGCGGCGATGAGGGCAGTCTCGGTGCTGTGGTTGCTGTGGAACCCTGACTGGGATGGGTCCAGGATGCCGTTTTCTTCGAGGTATCGGGTTAGCTGTCTGTTGACGATCTTCTCGATGACCTTGGCTGGGAATGGAAGCAGGAAGACAAGACGGAAGTCCTCATCCTGGGCTCCTCTCCCTCCGCCTGGGATGACTCCTGGTGGCCCCCCGCCCTGGGCACCGCACCCAAACCGACGGACCACGCACGCAACCTGGGCTTCATCCTGGACTCCTCCCACTCCATGACCAGACAAGTCAACGCCGTCTCAGCATCCTGTTTTCACATCCTGCGCATGCTACGGAAGATCTTCCGGTGGATCCCCACTGAGACCAGGAAGACGGTCACCCAGGCCCTCTTACCAGCCGACTGGACTACGGCAACGCCCTCTACGCCGGAACCACCGCCAAGCTCCAGAAGAGACTCCAGCGGATCCAGAACGCCTCAGCCAGAATCATCCTCGACATCCCCCGTCGCAGCCACATCTCCGGACATCTAAGAGACCTGCACTGGCTCCCCGTCAACAAGAGAATCACCTTCCGTCTCCTCACCCACGCACACAAAGCCCTACACGACCAAGCCCGAGCTACCTCAACAACCGCCTCAACTTCTACGCTCCCAAACGCCACCTCCGATCGACCAACCACGCCCTCGCCGCCGTCGGCCGCATCCGAAGAGCGACAACAGGAGGAAGGTCCTTCTCCTACCTGGCCGCCAAGACCTGGAACTCCCTCCCGTCCGACCTGCGCCTGACCCAAGACCACCTCTCCTTCAGGAAGAAGCTCAAGACCTGGCTGTTCGAGCAGTAGCAGCACCCCCCCCCCCCCCAAGCGCCTTGAGACCCTCCGGGTAAGTAGTGCGCTCTATAAATGTCTTTGATTGATTGATTGATTGATTGATTGAAGATGGGCCGGAAGTTTTTGAGGTCTCTCGGGTCCGCCTTGGGTTTTTTGAGTAGGGCGTTGATCTCAGCGTGTTTCCAGTTCTCTGGAAAGGTCACGGTCTTGAAGGAGAGATTGATGACATTGCACAGGTGGGGTGCAATGGAGCAGCTGGCTTTGTTCAAGATGTGGTGCGGGAGTGGGTCTGACGGGGAGCCGGATTGTGCTCATGGTCTTTATGGAGTCATCTATGTTCACGTTGACACAGGCTGGCAGGGGGTCATGGTCCATGGTGTGCAGGGTGTCTGGAGTGTTGATGTCTGTTGGTGATGTCTGGGCGTTGAAGCTGTCGTGGATGTCAGCGATCTTGCGGTGGAGGAAGGTGGCGAAGGAGTCGCACAGGGCTTGCGACGGCGGGATGTCGTTGGTGTTGGAGCTGGGGTTGGAGAGTTCCTTTACGATGTTGAAGAGCTCCTTGCTGTTGTGTGCATTGTTGCATGGCGGTCTTTGATGGAGGCCCTCTTGGCAGACCTAAAGAGGTGATGGTGATTGCAGATGGCGTCTTTGTGGGCTGCGAGGCTGTCCGGTGTCTTTTCATTCTGCCATTTGTTCTCTAGTTTCCAGCATGTTCGCTTGGAGGCTAGGAGTTCTGGGGTGAACCAGCTAGCTCTCTCCTCCAAGTGCCCGTTTTAGGAAAACCATTGGTTCTACAGGGATTGCATGACTCAATAAATGGAAGGGTACTCCAGAAAAAGGAAGGTAAGCAATAAATAAAAATGCAGAAGAATTAATACAGAAAATAACTCACTTGAGTACACACTCTGAAACCTTGACTATACCGGTGACTATAGGTCCTGTTGTCCCATTGTATGGGGATAAGGCAAATTGTCCAAAACCATCAGTTATCACCACTCCTGCAATAGAACATAGAAAAGAAAACATAATAATTGAGGATCAAGTCTGTCAATGTGAATCGGCAATCTCTCGAATGGATATGCAGATAAGAGAACAGATAAATGAAACCCCGAAAAGAGTTACTCCTAAGTTATTCAAAGGAAATACGATTAGAAACCTCTACAGGAACTAAAAGTGCGACTATATTATCACCAGAAGAATTAGAAAGGTGGGCACAGGGAATAGACAAACCGAACCAACAGCCAAAGATTTTAGACATCTTTAAATTAAAAGTAGAATTGGAAGAAATGATAGCTGGAAATGTGGGAGTAGACAGGCTAAACACTTACAGTGAAGAAGAATTGTTGTTCATATGTAGCAGCATAACTAGAAACGCTAAGATATTTAATAAAATATTGACGTAGCTTGGCTCTGAAATGGAAATTGAAATAGGGAAATCGAAGGTATTGCGAACCATACAGAGCAGAGTTTACTGATAAAGACTTGGAAAATATGAATTTGTCTGGAAGAAAATTGCAAATTAAAGAATTAATAACAATTTTACAAAAATGGACTGATTTGGAGAGGTGGAAAACTAGGTGGGCAAAGTAAAAGGAGGAAGTACAGGCAAATCGGACCACATCCAAATATTTACTGAGAGAATCTAAAACAACAGAAAGATTGTGCCCGATGAGAGAGGTTCCAGGAGGTGGATATGTACATGTTCCATGGACTTGACAGGATATTTGGTGATTTACTAATGACTTCCAGAAATTAAGAGAAAAGCCAGTTGAATGGTATAGGCAGATTGAAAGGTTTGTGAAAGTTTCTAAAGTTTTGTTGAAGGATTTAGATGGTCTATTTGACAAAGTAGTGCCTACAGATCTATGGACTAAATCTAAAATTACAGTTGATTGTCCTAGTGATGAGTCCCCAAGAAATGAGAAAACGGGAGCACCTTCAGAGGAGGTAATGAAGAAATATCACCAGGTGATCACTTTCTTGAAAGGGAAAATATCCCCAAAAGATACAGATTGGATAAAAATAGACAGAACAACTCAAGAAATAAATGAGACTGTACATGCTTATTATGAGCGCTTGTTGCAAGTATTGAAGCAATATGGTGGATTTGAGAATATCTTAGATAAAGGTATGGGACATTTTGTGTCTCGTTTTGTATCTGGACTGAGACCAGAAATTTCACAGATAATTCAGCAGCATATGTTGTGTTGGCAGGGAAAGCCAATAGATGAGATACTTAAATATGTAAAGTATTGCAGAGATGACATTGAAAATAGGCGCAAAAAGCTGGAAGATAGGGTAATGTGGGTACAAGTAAAATTGGCAGAACAACATGAGCTTAAATTAAATAGACAGACTAATGGTCAAGCAATAGGACATGGACAGAATGGAAATAGTGGGGAAAACCAAGAGGAAAAATGAGTAGTGAGGAAGCAAAGAAGAAATTTCCTTGTCATGGGTGCGGAAAATTGGGACAATGGAAAAACAAGTGTAAAAATATTCAAAATAATAACGGCCCAAATCAAAATTGTAATCCACAAATGCAGAATGAGGTGATAATGAGTCAACCACAGCAGGTTGTTAATCAACAGAGTCAGTTATCACCTGCCCCTATGCCACTTTTTATGAACAGAGCAAAGTACTGTAACTTCACAATTTCTTTTGCAGAAGAGTTGTTCTTTTGAAGATGATCAATGACGTTGCCTGAGGGGGGAGGTAGAGGAGTGTGTACTTGGCGCATCTTTATGGGTAGATCAATCCGGTCCATATATTGATGGTAAGGTAGAAGGAAAGACACTGGTGCTACCCGCTCTACAGTGAGAACAGCAGACATCCCAAACCTACCCCTCTCAGGAAAAGGCTTCCAAGTAGCTGGTGTTTCAAATTGACAGATTAGAACTCCAATCGCAGAACCTATTGAGGTACGCTCTGGCAATTTTAGAGAAATGCACAAATTTGTAGTGTGCGACTGTAGTCCCGTAAACTTGCTAGGAAGAGACTTATTGTGAAAGATGAATTGCACAATTTTTTGCACACCGGATGGTGTTGCGATTCAGACCCCTGATGAAGATGGTATTTACAAGATAATGCTAGCAAAACAAGGTACAGAAGTAGACGAAATGTATTCAATGATGTCAAAAGATCATTTACCTGATGAATTAAAATTGACAGTAAATCCAGAAGTGTGGGATTTCACTGGAAAAGATGTTGGGTTAATGGCAGTTATAGATCCAGTGAAAGTGACTATAAAATAGGGTGCTGTCTACCCAAACACAATGCAATACAAAATGAGCCCTGAAATAAAAGCAGGTCTCATAGCAGAAATAGAATTAATGATTGAACAAGGCATTTTAAAAGAAACAATGAGCAGTCCATGTAATTCACCTATATTTGACATTAAGAAACCTAGCGGAAAATATTGGATAGTGCAGGATTTACGAACAATTTATAAAATTGTTGTGCCTTCTTGTCCTGTAGTGCTGAACCCAGCAGTAATTCTGTATCAAATACCATGGAATGCAGGATGGTTTACTGTAATTGATTCATGTCATGCATTTTTCTCCATCCCATTACACCCCGACAGCCAGTATCTTTTTTCATTCAAATTTGAAGATTGTATTTTTGTGTGGAATCGGGTTTCTCAAGGGTACACAGAAAGCCCTTTGATTTTTAATCAGATTTTTGAAGAAATCTTTAGAAAGGCTAATAATGCGTCAAAGTCAGAAGATGATTGTGTCACTGGTTCCATTGCTTTGTTAAATCATTTGGCTAATGGAGGACACAAGGTGTCTCCAGAGAAATTACAATTCTGTCAAACTGGAGTGAAATATTAGGGACATAAAACAGAGAGAGGAGTGAGAAGAGTGACCCCTGAAAGAATAAAAATAATAAAGCAGAAGTAGTTACCAAAAACCCAGAGAGTAATCAAATGTTTCTTGGTGTGGTAGGGTATTGTAGACAATGGATTTCATGTTTTTCTCTGCTGGCCAAACCACTAATACAAATGACACGGAAGCGAGCAGAGGACCCAATAGTTTGGGATGATGAAAGCATAGAGGCTTTTGTGAAATTACGAAATTGTTTATGTGAAGCTCCTGGTCTAGGTATGCCAGACTATACAAAAGAATTTGCATTATTTTGTTGTGAACAAGAAAATTGTGCCTTATCAGTACTAACTCAGCGACATGGTTCGATGTGACATCCAGTAGCATATTTTTCTGCTACCTTGGACCCTGTAGCGTCAGCATTACCTGGCTGCTTAAAAGCAGTAGCTGCTACTTGCATGAGTCTTGGACAAAGTGAGTCCATTGTGATGGGACACCCCATAAAGGTTTATGTCCCACATTCAGTGGAAATTATTTTAACTAGAACACGAATGGCGAAGTACGAAATAATTATTTTAGGAGCAGAAAATGTGACAGTAATCGGGTGTACTATCCTAAACCCGGCTAGTCTATTGTCTGATGTACATGGGGAAGAAGTGAGAGATGAAGTTGAGCATTATTGTCTAGACGTTACTGAATATTATACCAAACCTCGTCCAGACATACAGGAAGAGCCTCTAAAAGAATGTGAAAACAAGCTATCTGTAGATGGCTCGTGCATGAGGCATAGGATTAAGTGCTTCTTATGCTGTTTGCACATTGGCTGGAATAGTCATAACGTCCTATTTACCAGGAGTCAAGTCTGCACAAATAGCGGAATTGATAGCTTTGATTAAAGCATGTGAGATTGGGAAAAGTTGGAGAGTAACCATTTACACTGATAGCCTGTATGGTTAAGGGGTTGTGCATGATTTTGGCCAGCTCTGGATGGAGACGGATTTCATGACTTCTTCAGGAACCCCTATTAAAAATGGAGCATTTGTGAAAGAGCTTTTAGAAGCAATACAATTGCCAAAAGAAGTGGAAGTGGCAGTGGTCAAGTGTGCTGCACATCAGTCTGGAGATAACTATGTGGTAGCTGTTAATCGATACGCTGACCACTGTGCCAGAAACAAAATGGCTGTAAACAAGAAAATTTAAACAAGTGGAATCAGATGCCAACTTATGCTACTTTCAGCATTAGAAACATGGGATGAAGTAAGACATTTGCAGGATGAGGTGGAAGTGAGTAAAAAGGAAGGTTGGATAAAATCAGGGTGTCAAAGGAGAGCAGAAGATGACATCTGGGTTTATCCTGATGACCGGTCATGCCAGACTGCTTGCTCTCACAACTGGCGAGAATGTACCATGAAGATAACCACATAGACAGAGATGCCATGATCACACTCTTTTGATAAAATTGGTACAATTCGAAATTTAGAACTGTTGCAGAGAGTCTTTGCCAGAGATGTTTAATTTGTCAACAGATACACCCAGGCAGGAAAACAGTGGTCAGTTGGGGAAAAATTGGAAAGGCGGAAGGACCATTTGTGAGGCTACAGATTGATTTTATCCAGTTCCCACCTTGTAAAGGATTTAAGTACATTCTTGTCATAGTATGGTTGCTCTCATGATGGGTGGAGGCATATCCTACTAAAAGAAATTACAACATAACAGTTGCTAGATTACTGTTAAGAGAATTAATTCCACGTTTTGGTTTTCCAGTAACTGTGGAATCTCATTTTAATGATGAAATAATTTGATTAATCTATGAAGCATTTACAATTGAACAAAACCTGCACTGCACATACTGCCCAGAGGCTTCTGGAGTGGTAGAACAAATGAATGGCACAATAACATCGATACTGGCCAAAGTGTGCGCATCCACATCACTATGTTGGCAAGATGCATTACCTCTTGTTCTGATGGCACTCAGAAACATTCCTGACAGAAATACAGGGTTGAGTCTCCATGAAATACTCATGGGAAGAACAATGAGATTAGCCTTTATACCAGGAGACAAACTGTTGAGTATAACAGATTGGCTGACCTAGTGCATTCTATCTCTCACCAGGTTGGAAAAGACGCAGTTGCAAGGCAGCCGGATCGAGCACATGACCTCAATCATGGAGACTGGGTAGTGGTGAAGAATCACACCCGAGAGACGTGCCTAGTTGGATAAACCATGACAGGCCATACTGGTTACAACAACAGCAGTGAAATGTGCAGGTTTGCCTAACTGGATACATGCTAGTCATACCAAAAGAGTACCAGCTCCTGAGGAAGGAGACCCACAACTGACACCAGCAGTTGGGTGGCTGAAGGTTGTGCAGTTGAGAAATCTAGAATAACAGACTTTGAAGTAGCTGAGCAAGAACAACCAAGCACAAGACAGGTAGACTGGATACCAGTGGTTGACATACCTGATGTGAATATCAAAACAAGGAGTAGAACAAAATTAGAAAAGCAAGAAACTAGAGAGGGCAAGACAGGTGTAGAAGAACTATTTCAGGAAAAAGAATTTGAGATTGTTGGAGACCCTGAGCAGGAATAGATAAGGAAAGAACAATATACTCAGACAGAGGTGAACCAAAATATTCAAAGATCTGAGGAGGGACAGATAGGCTAAGAAGAACACGTTCAGGCTGCAAACAAGCAAAGTGCAAGAAGACCTGAGCAGGACCAGTTAGGAAAAGAACAACAAGTTCAGGAAGAAGAAGAACAAGTTGTAGTAAGACTTGAACAGGATCAGATAGAAAAAGATGAACACGTTCAGGTGAATGGTGTCAAAAAATTAACGCTGTACAAGGAGAGATAGAGAGGGACTAAGAAGACGAAGACAATCAAGTTGTGCCACAACAGAACAAAAATAAAAGAACACCTGAGAGAGATGAGGAAAGTGAAAGTTCAGTGCAAGGTAAAATGGTTAAAAAGGGTGATAACTGGCCAAGTTGTATCAAAAGATTAAAATATCACCTAAAGACAATAAGTGATGAACCTGAACAAGTGAATGAAGTCACTAGTCAGTCAGGACAAGTAATTGAGAGACCCAGGCGAAGAAGTCAGAGACTAAAATACTGAATAATAAATTCAAAGGCCCTGAATAGACCTATGTGATTCTTGAAGAACTTGAACATTTAGATTTAAATGAAAAAAGTGATGAAGAAATAATTGCAGAACAGATTGACGAAGGAGAAGTGAGACCTCCTTGAACTAACAAAAGAAATAAAATTATGAAAAGAAAGTGAAAGAAAGAAGAGAAATCTTCTTAAAATGGCTGAGGCTAGCGTTGCTGGAAGACCAAAACAAAATTGCTTAAAGAAATGTTGTAGAATATGTATATGTAGCATTTTATTAGTGAATGAAATTTGGTTATTTTTAACTATATTAGTTCCTTACTTAATAAAAGTAGAAAGGAAAAATAATACTGACACAGATAGAAAGTTAGCTAACATAAAAGGAGAAAGAATAGCATTAGAAGCTTTAGATGAGTTAGAAATACATCACACCGTGCCAGATAATAACACTGCTTTAATTGTATTCACCAAGTTATTATTCCAATATGTAGATACTATGGAAATTAGTGATTGTTACGTGTGTATGAAATTACCAGCTTCAGTAGCAGAAGGTGTCACATATGACCATTTACCGCTAACATATGGCATTTCATGTATTAACAAGTCTGTTTTATAGAACAGGAAAGCTACAATATTATTATTCAAATTTAGATGTGATATTTTCAGAGGTTCCTATTCGAAAGAATATCAATCCAGTACTCAGTAATCAAGCTGCACAGTCTATGGGTGAATTTTTCTTAACCCAAAAGGCAATAGATAATCAGATGCCCATAAGAATTATTTAACCTGCTCATTAAAAGAAGAAGAAAATATATTTTTGAATTTAGTAA
This sequence comes from Lissotriton helveticus, assembly GCF_964261635.1. Classification (NCBI taxonomy): domain Eukaryota; kingdom Metazoa; phylum Chordata; class Amphibia; order Caudata; family Salamandridae; genus Lissotriton; species Lissotriton helveticus. The sequence goes on from NC_136059.1 coordinate 269,137,230, forward strand.
AAGAAAGGAGACAGGACCTTCAGAAGAAAGTCATTGAACAGAAAATCCATATTCCACCATGGGCTGAGAAGGAAGGAATTTATACACCTCGCAAGACTCATGCTGCGATGTCTCTAGATTTCGAAAAGAAAGGGAAGATCTGTCTCCATAGATTAAAGACTGACTATAACAACACATTTATTGGTTCCAGTGAATGTGAACATAACTTTTTTATTCTTGGAGGTTGGGGAGTAAAAGTGGGAACTGATCCAGTATTTCCTGGAATTGATTATGTATGTGGGAATAAGGTTTATTTCAAGCTACCTGCACAATGGTATGGGAGTTGCTATTTTGGAATAGTATTCCGTAAAGTTTATCATGTAAAAAGAATCACCAGAAGCAATGAAAACAATAAAGAATCAATCCATGATAAAAGAACTAGTTTTACAGAAATAGTAGGTGATATATTTAGTGCATTGATACCTTCAGTGGGAGTAATTCTGAATTCACATATAATTTGTCAATTATCCACAGTAGTTGATCGCTTATTGACTGATATTGCTGGAGGTTTTCTAATGATCAATACAGAAATGGTTGCAATTAGATCAATGGTTTTACAAAATTGACTTGCTCTTGATATATTTTGGCAAAAGAGGTAATAGTCTGTAAAATGCTGGTAGCGCAGCATTGTTGCACTTATATTCCAGATAAAAGTATCACAAAACTGGAGGAAGATTTGAAACCTCTGGCAGTTGATAATATATGGAAGAAATTAACAAATAGCATAACATCGATAGATTCTTTGTTTGCTAATATAGGTAAAGGAGTTGTAGCCCAAATAATGCTACCTATACTTGAAATAACAATAATAGCTTTAGTAATAATGATATGGTGCAAATGTTGTACCAGGAGAAGACGGTATGAAGTAAATAAACAGGGAAAGAAAAGAAAATATGAAGAAATTAAACTTGAAGAAATGAAAGGATAATTGTACAAGAAATGAAAAATTTGAAAGATAAAGATGAAGTGGAAAATGAAAATGACAGGAAAGGGAATTGAAATATGTTAGAGTTGGCATCTGGTTGGGTATGGGTAGTTTTATGATGACATCAATGCCATCAGGGAGGGGATTGATGGAGCAAGGACTCGTATAAAAGAGACTTGCTCGGACGCAATCCTCTCATATAAACCCGTAACGTAGTATTAATAATATATTGTGAAACTAATATGCACCACATTTTATATATTTTTCGCTAGATGAAGCTTGCATATGTGTTCTACTCACAAGTAACCCTAGTGGAACTTAAAATGGCTGCTAACGCGAGAAACTGTATTGCGCATGCGGCAACTGCATCTACACAGAATGACATCTTTACTCTTGGTGGGAAATTTCTGCTTCTGTGCAAATGCATTTGAAATGATCGCTTGGAAACTCACATGCTAAGCATCTGCTTTGCTGAAATTAAAATGAATTATATACTAAATGCTAATGCAGGGAGAGTCTTTTTAAGCAAATGGAATTAGAGTAGAGATAGGTGGTATACAGTGAAATCATTTTATTTTGAAAGTAATACTTTTTCTTTTGACCTCTCTTCTAGTTTGTATTTGGGTCTGTGAACGATGCTAAAGTATAAACTGCAGATGACTCTTCATGCAGGCGCATTGATGACAAGCCAGAAGCAGTGATGTCAAATCTTGAAACCCATCTCGGTGCATATCCTGGGAAGCAGGTGGACATCCTTTAGATTCAATGGACAACTGTAATATGTATACATTGTTGTTGATAAAAATTGTGAATATGGGTGGGAAATAAAGCTTGGGAGAACAAATTAATGGGTGGGAAAATTAAACAAAGAACTAAAGAAAATTGATTAAAACTTAGCATGGTGTGATGATCATCCCTTAGCTTGCCAATCAGAAATAGGAGTTTCATAAAGTTGAAACATTTAGGGGTGGTACATGTCTTTAGAAAAGTATAATTGAGGTAGTTTAGTTAGAACAGTGCGCAGTCACAGCAAGACAGAACGCTGAGAGACCGGGATGCTGTCCGAATGCTGATCAAATATTTGAAGAAGCAGATTTAGAAATTTAAAGCCAAATAATTAGAAGATTGCGGAAGAATCAAGGAGGTAAATAATTAGAAGAAGATCGCGGAAGAAAGAAAGAGGAAGTTAGTGTCAGAGAGGGGTGGGACGCAGGCGTCAAATCCTGAAGTCACTGTCAACTGTTCTTTCCCAGTGGACCCATCAATCTCTTGGCCAGATGGGTCAAATTTCCACACCATCTGAGGTAAATATATTTCTGTGAAGTATGTCAATGGGCTGCTCTCTCTCTATTTTCTTTTTCCTTAGGTACTGTAGTTGTGAATGTGATAATCTCATTGAAATATGTTATGTTAATTAAATTTATATCGCGCGCAGATACTCGAAAGTGTCCCAGCGCATCACCACGGGACCCATAGTCTGGTATTATGCGAAAAGATGTGTTTTTATGTTCTTCTTGAAAAGCAGTGGGTCCTGAGTAATCCGTAGGTGGAGAGGAAGGGCATTCCACGCCACAGCCGCCTTCCAGGCAAAAGAGCAGCCTCCCAGCCTCTCACATTTAAAGCGCGGAACCTGAGCGAAACGCTGAAACGTGTTGCGCAGCTGTCGCGAGGGGGCATAAAATGAAAGTGGTTTTTGTAGGTAAGTAGGGCCAAGACCATGAAGAGCATGTTGAGCCATGAATAAAGCTTTGAATTTGACCCGCACGTCCACCGGAAGTCAGTGCAAAGAATGTAGTTGACTACTCACGCTCTTCGTGGAAGAAATCTCGAGAAGAAGACTGGCTGCCGCATTTTGGACCACCTGTAGTTTTTTAACAGATAGCCCGGTATGCCCATCAGAATAGCGTTGGCATAGTCCAATCGAGACACAATGAGGGTAAAGATGACCGTTTCTTTTGCCGTCCTGGGCAGGAGAGGAAGAAACTTCCTAATGTTTTTAAAGGGCTAAAACATGTCCCCGCAAGTTTCTTGAGATGAGTGGAGAAAGACAAGTTCTCCTCAAACCACACCCCCAGGTTCTTTGTGGGCTTGCCTGTAGAGGTGGGTAGGGGGAACTCCGGCAGCCAGAGAGCTTCCTTAAAATTGGGCAGGAATTTACCAAATAGGAGGATCTCTGACTTCTCCTTGTTACACTTCAATTGTGCACCAGCTAGCCATTTAAAAATGGAGGACAAACAGTGTTGAACCGAGGAGACAGAGTCCCCATTCTTATTCCAGGTGAAAAGAAGCTGAGTGTCATCAGCATAGGCCATAACCTTAGCCCCAAGGCCCTCTGCCTGGTACACGAGGGGTGTAACATGAATGTTAAAGAGAAGAGGGCTAAGGGAGGACCCCTGAGGAACACCAGTGGTCACAGGCTGGTGGACGGAGGAGGAGGGCGGAGGCCAAATCTGTTGGACCCGTCCTTCCAAGAAGAACCTAAGCCAACCCCAGGCGGCACCCAAAACCCCGATCTTGGCCCAACAAGAGAGGAGGAGAGCATGTGGAACCGTATCAAATGCCGCCGTCAGGTCAAGCAAAATCAATGTAGCCCTCCCGCCTGCGTCCAGACACTGCTGTATTGCCTCCGAGACCTCAGCCAGGGCCGATACGGTGCTGTGAGATGCCCTAAACCCTGAATGGAGGATATAATACTAAAATTGGGAAAACTGGTTTACTTCCTCAGAGAGTTGGAGTTCATACTGTAATTTGTTTGGCTCATATGATTTTAACTATATAAAACATTTAACTTTCCCAAGTCTGTGGTTATTTAATAAAATAGAAGATACGTGCACCTATGTCATATCACCATCAACTAATTCCAACTAAATAGGCCCATTGACTAAAAGGAAAAGGCTTTTGATCAGTGAGAAGATTAGCAAGATGATATAGGTAACTGATCCTAATTAAAGCATTTATAAAAATTGACCCCCAGCGGCGATAACCAGCCTATAAGAGTGAGTGTGTATATGGGCCCAGACGAACATATGGTGATAGATTTTCGCAGGTTGGTAACCCGCTGGATTACAACTCCTGTGCAAAATGCCTCAGCCATCATGGCATGTTGATTGATTTTATCAGATATATAATTTGTATGTCCCCTGCCACATCAGGTCTGAATTAGTTTGTGAGCAGTGCTTTGGGGCAGTGATGGCTTTGTTGTTCATGATTACGCGTGGTTTTCAGTTTTTTCCAGGTTTTGCCATGGCCCTTTATTTGAAATACGTTGGAGGTATTTTTATGGTTTTTGATCATTCTTGTTAGTTTTATTTCTTGCTAGTTTTCTCTTCCAACTAATCTTATTCTGATAATGTGCTCTTAGAACCTTGACAGAGGGTCTAGTGTCCAGCTATGCCCCTGCTCCCAAGCCTCTTGTCGATTTAATCCATTGACGATATATGTAGTGGGATCTCAATGAATGCCGCAGCCTCCTTTCATGCCCTGAACCCAGCACTCCTACGTCAACTGATCAGCCTTTGATCATGCTTTGTAGGGTCTGGTTGTACATCAAATTCAATATTCATGAACACACAAAAATAAATATAAAACTAACAGGTAATTCACACCATCCATGCATGACAACACAAACCTAATCAAACCAAAAATGTATTAACACTTTATTTATGTTTGTGTTGTTGGTAGTGTTAATGATATTATGGTAAGTAATCTGACCTGTAATATTATTTATATCTTTTGTTATAGGCTTTGTGACGTCAAGAGTGAGGTCAGGAGCAACGCATTTGGTGTGTCAGTTATAATTTCTTTGGCTATTGTACAGGTTATGGGTTTCAGACATGTAAAAGTAAAATTGCAAACCAATTTAGAAAAATAGACTGAATTTTAATAAATTAAATCACACTAAACTAATAAGGAAACCCCGAGTTATGTTATGAATGTTTTAAGTTTAAATATAGAACTAGTGCCAAAAAAACACACAAAGAAGATCCATCACCAGTCAAATACTTTTGGAGCCTTTGTTTAGTGTAGATTTCTACCTTTGAACTTAGCCACTTTTTGGTAGATTGGATTCGTCTTGTGAGGTAAGGCTGCAGTCTGTATCCAAAGAGGGCTTCACAAATCAGGATACCTTCTCCAGGAGGTCCAGCTAAAACATTTTGCTGCTGAGAAAAAGCTCTGGCCGGGAACAACCTGAATCTTTTGCAAAGGGTAAGGCACCCTCATCAGCTTGGTAGGTTGGTCTTGGTCCTCTCTAGGTTCTTGAAGCCAAAACATTTCTCCGATTCAGGAGATGTTAGGCATAGCACACTTTGACTCCATCCAAGGGTCCAGAAACTGGGGAACAGCACTTGGGTCAAGACTCACTTCAGCAACAGCCAGCAGCAGGGACTCGGGCAAGGTCCAGGTGGAACTGGTCAGCTGGGAGTTTTCAGGAAAAGTCCTCTTATAGCTTGTTGTGTTCCTGTAGCTTGAACAGGAAGTTAGCCTTATGACCCTTGGAGTCCACCTCTTTGTCCTGGGTAAAAGAGCAGGTTCAGTCTTCCTGGCGCTGTCAGGTTACAAAAAGCAGATCCGGTCCTCTTCTTTTCTTCCAGCTACCCAGAAAAAGCTCTGGGGATGACACATTGCACCACCCTGTGGTTGTTGGAAACTCCTGGTCACTTCGTAACCAATGGCGAAAAAGTTCCCAGGGGTAATCCTACCCACTTTTGCAGCATTTTCTGCTTGCCCAATTGCAAACAATTCCATTGTGCCCCTCTCTTTCTTCCATTTAAATGTAAAGCTGTGTATGGGCAGAGTTGCCTAATTTGTTGAAGAAATCACTTTTCACAGATACATTGCCGAAGTAAAAAGTACATGTGAGGCAGATAGTAGGCGTGGCTGCAGAGATTTACTCACTGCACAACTCTTGCTGGAATACACTGGCTATGTCTCCTAGTAAATGAAACATTTGAAAGTTGGGCAAGGATATATATGGTAAACTTTAATCACAACTGAGAGTAAAATAGATATTTAGCGAGACAGACCAAACAAAAAATGGAGACACAGGGCCTAAACTTACTACCATTTTGGTATTCACAGGAGGCACTTGCTCATTTTGGTATTCACAAAAGGCACTTACTCATTTTGGCATTCACAGAAGGCACTTCCTCATCAATGAGTAAGTGCCTTTTGTGAATACCAAACTGAGTAAGTAATAAGGATTTAAGAAATGTAGTAATGGAAAATGTTTGAATTTTTAAATTCATATATTGTACTTCGGATTAATATAATTATGGTTTGCTTTAGAATGCTTTTATGGATGTATATTTTACTCCAAATAAAGCTGTTTTGAATTGAACTAAGTAAGTTACACAAAATGAGTAAGCTACTTTAAATGAGTAAGTTACTCATTTTGGTATTCACAGAAGGCACTTACTCATCAATGAGTAAGTGCCTTCTGTGAATACCAAAAAGGTAGTAAGTTTAGGATTTTGTCTAAAGTTAGTTCTATGAATGGGGCCCACAGTCATTATCCTTATCATCATCAATAGGAAAACTTGTTTTGGCTAAAGAAAATAGCCATAAAATTAAATATTTACCTTATATGATATACAAAAAATCATTAATTACACATTACTAAAAAAATGTAAATCTCTTTACACCTTCATGCCTTCTTAGAGCATCCTTATAAATTTCATAGTTTTCCCCAATAATTTTCTGAAGTTCATAGGACTGCAAACAAAATTAATTACCGCAAAGCAAATTGATTCTGTGTCTAATTGTCGTAGGGTAGTCATGGCCTGTCTATAATGGATAATATTTAAATCATGGAATAATGGAACGTTTGCAAAATAAGATTAAATGTGGAGTGATTTGTGCTACGTTATCAAAAGGACAATAAAGGAGCTGTATAAACCAAATGCCACACTTGGGGAATTAGAAAAGAAAGTCCAGGGTACTTAATCTAAAACGTGTGGAATAAAATCAGTGGGCCTGATTCACAAAAAGTCAAAGTTCATGACTTTCGGTATTCACAAAGTTAAACTTAGACCAAAAGTCTAAGTTTATGTCTCTCGGTATCAACAAAGGTAAACCTAGACCAAAAGTCCAAGTTTGTGACTTTCGTTATTCATACAGGTAAGTTACAAGCAGTAACTATCGGGCTGGAATTTTCGCAGTCAGGGTGGAATCTCTGCACCCAGGGCAGAGGAACTTTGCTTTTCACCTGTCACACCTGTGCTAGTGCTTACAATCGCCAAGCAGCTCCAGAGGAAACTCCTTAGACCAACAGCCAATCCCAGCCTTGCACTGAGTGAGGGCATTCTGCACCCGGTCCAGAGTAAGTGTAATTACATAAACTTGCAAACTATCAAATACCACCTGCAATCCTATACAAACCACATAAAAACAGCACAAATTCAAGGCCCTGGTTTGGACACACAGACTGTTTTGCCTGCCTGCCAGCTCTGCACCTTGCCTCCACTATGCTACCTCTGAGGAGAAAGAAGAATTACAGTGAGAAGGAGACGCTAGAATAATAAAGTTCATAGTGAGGAACCACAAAAGACTGATGGATCTACCCCCTACCGCAGCAGTGCCACATAGAAGGCAGTTCTATGGCAGCAATTGGATACTACAGTCACTCCATTGGTGGAGGATGTCCGTACTGTAATGGACATTAAGAAGAAGTGGCAGGATGAGAAGAGGCGGGTGAAGGAGAAGTACAGCAGGATAGAGCTGACCAGTGCTCTTCCTGGTGGACAAACTGGACCCCAATTCCATCTCACTCCACTTGAACCCCCAAGGTCAAATTATGCAAACACAAAGAAAGGGGTGGCAGGACTAAAATACACGTATAATAATACAAAACAGAGAAAAATTCATCTGTTTTGAAAAACTGCCCTCACTCACACACCGAGGTGTGTGACATGCTTCATCATCGGGCCTGCTTACAATACGCCCTGTTGTAGCCACACTCAGGGCGGAGCATAAGGGAGGGGGAGAAAAATAAAAAATGGTACAGGATCACAAGACGCAACACATACATAAAATGACAAACACTGTGGTCAAGTGCCAATTCTCACCCTGTGACTGAGAATGGTGATACAACAAAAAATGCAGTTAAATGGAAAGTGCTCTAAAACTGGTTTGGGGATACCAATCAAAAACCTTTATTCATAGGTTCCACAACCAGGATTAAAAAGAAAAGAGGATGGGTAGTGCTTAGAGGAGAAACAAGGTTCTCAAAAACATCCCTCCTGATACCACTTGTGCCAACATGTTTCGACCGACTTACTGTGCCTCAAAAGGTCACCCCGGTCTTCTTCAGGACGTCTGTCGTTCCCAATCCTGAACCTGGCCAAGCCGCAATTCGGTCAATGTGCCAAGTGTGAAAAAAATGTTTATGTTTATTTGAAAAGGATCGTAGTTTGATCGTCACGTGTAGTGGAGAGCCCCAAAAACACGGGATGCATATACTGAAAGGAAGCACAATGATGTATCTGCTTACTCCAAAGGGCCAAGCCGAATAAGCCCCTCAAAAGCATCAGAATATGTTGCATCCAACTAGTAACCCAAATAGGGCAGCCTGTAGCATTCATTAGACCCCCACAATATATCAAGAGTAACCTCTTTTGCCACCCTATTAGATATGTTTAAAAGAAATTGTTAAAATATGTTTCACTGCGTGGAAAAGATCAACATATCTTCCTACAGAGAACCCCTCCACGGGTCTGTCACATTATCGGACAAGTGCATACCCACACTGAATAGATGTAAAAGAAAAGACATGCCATGTACTCACCGAGTTTACCAAAGTTCAAAACCCGAAATGGCACCCGGCAGGGAGGTATCCCAAGAACACAACCTGTGTCACGGAATAAAGAGAAATGAGCGTCTGCTCTGTTTATCTTACATTGACGTCAAAGGGGGGTTCAACCCAGCACAAACTTATTTATTGCCGGTACCCGCGACAATGTGCCAGCTAACCCGTGGCCAAGCCGTCATGATATCACAGGCACTGCCGGCCCAAATTACCCCAATACGTCACCCCAAATTACTCCTTACTGTTCTGCGGGAGCAACCTCTCGTCACTGCCTGAATCCGAGTTGCCGTGCAGCTAGCAAATGTTGATGGTGTCGTCAGTCGATGATTCGGCCCAGTCACGTGACTTGCGTCACAAACGTGATTGCGTGACTACATCATCGCGTATGACGTACAGGCAACCTCATGGGGCACATCAACCCATACCACCACCACTAACTGATATGTTACTATGACCCGGAGAGGGTTCAAACTCATACATTGTGATCAGACACCTAGACTCCGCCAGCTGTGAGTCTTGTCACCAAAGTGCGGCCACTCTTTACTACACATTTGCAATTAGGCCTTAATGTGCCCTGCCAGCCCCGCTGTGAACCCAGTGGTACCAACGCATTGCAACGCATCGACTCCCAAAAAACTCTGCATCGGACCTGGTGCACGATGTATATTTTATGCCAGTACCCACATCACTAGCCCCTCGTCAACAGCATTCTTGACACCGACACAGGACTCTGCATTGCAAGTACTGCAGGTCCTTCGGAACCAGCTGTAGTGTGACGCATCCTCGAAGGAATGAAGGCCGTCACCAACTGGATGAAGACCAGCCGTCTGAAGCTGAACTCGTATAAGACGGAGGTCCTCATCCTCAGCTCCTTCAGCATGGGTCGACTCCTGGTGGCCCACGGCACTGGGGGCAGCCCCGACACCCACCGACCCCGCACACAACCTGGGACTCAATGCTCTCAATGACCAAGCAAGTAAACGCCGTCTCCTCCTCCTGCTTCAACACCCCCCTCATGCTCCGCAAGATCTACAGATGGATCCCAACAGATACAAGAAAGACAGTCACTCAGGCCCTCGTCAGAAGCAGACTCGACTACGGAAATGCCCTCTACGCGGGAGCCCCGACCAAGCTCATCAAACGACTACAACGCATCCAAAGCACCTCTGCACGGCTGACCCTCAACATACCACGCCACAGCCACATCACCCCCCACCTGCCCAGCCTATCTCAACGGACGGCTCTCCTTCTACATCCCAAACCACCAGCTACGTTTCGCCAACCTCTCACGCGCCACCGTCCTGCGCATCCGAAGAACAACCATCGGTGGGAGATCCTTCTCCCACTTCGCCGCCAAGACATGGAACACCCTCCCACGGAATCTACGACAGACCCAAGACCTGCTGATTTTTAGGAGGATACTCAAGACCTGGCTGTTCGATCAGTAGCATTCCCCCCCGGCGCCTTCAGACCCTCACGGGTATGTAGTATGCTTTACAAATGATTGATTGATGCATGCCTCCGCAATGCAAGTCCCTCATCGATGGTGTCTTCGATGCTGACGTAGGGCCTCACATCGCAGCCTCACAGCTCCTAAGAATCTTGTCCGGCCTGAACTTGTGACTTTGTTCCAGTCCTGTGTGACAAGATAACTACAGTTAGCGCTTTGTGCTTTATGCCGCTATTTTCATTTAAATCTTTAAAACTGCATAACTAAGTAATCCTACTGATTGGATTTTTGTATTATCATCTTAAATTATGTATTCAATTTTACTCTATTGTTCTAAGTGGTGTGAAATTTTTCTTGTGTTGTGCTTTGTTTTTATAACTGTTTGATGTACTGCATTAATACTTTACACATTGACTCTAAGTTAAGCCTGACAATTTGTGTGCCAAGCTACCAGAGGGTTAAGCACAAGTTAATTTGGGGTTTCTTGTGGCTTCACCATCACAAGGATTGTGGTTACTGCTTGAGTAGAGCTTCACTCCCCCCCAACCAGTAAACAAATTCCGTACATGATTAATATGTATACCTTAGTTCTAGCTCCAAGAAATGCTTGAGCATTTGCTTATGCTTTCCAAATATTCACTCACTCAGTTAGTGCATACTTCTTGCTGGTATGTGGCTGGCTTTGCAGTAAGATTCAAGAGGCCACATGTAAGTAGGTTTCATTTTGCGAGTGCTTAATAGCAAATTTTTGCGATTAGCTATTAGGAAATTGCAAACACCTAGGTACTAATGTGTGTTTGACATATATAGCGATTCCTAATGGTGTAGGAATTAAACCACCTCATTAATATTCATGAGGCAGGTCACAATATGCGACCCACTGGAAATTGCTAAAAACACAGTAATGGTGGGCTGCTGGGTACAGCAGACCACCATGTCTGTGATTGCTTCAAAATAAAGCATTTTTTTTTAATGCAGCTCGTTTTCCTTAAAGGAAAAGGGAATGCATTTCAAAGATAAAAAATACACGTTTCAGTTTTCTTTTTAAAGAGAAGGCAGAGGACTTTGGGACCACTGCCTGCCCTTAAAAAACGTGTTTGCTTGCATTCCCATTTGGAAATGGGTTACCACTAACCTGAAGTTGGCAGTAAAATGTGAATGTTTTGCGACTGTCGCAAACCATTCTTACATATCATTGCAAGTCGCTATTGGAAAGGAACGACTCGCTAACCCATTTACTGAATCGAAAAATGGGTTTTGGTACATAGGAAAATGCATTTTACGGCCCCAAATTGCCTGATTATCCTAATAGGGTCATTTGCGAATGGAAAACACCTATGTACATGTTGCCCAAGATTCCTTCGTTGTGAAGGGTAGTTTGAAAAGTTTCAATAATAATGTTAAAAAGGATGGAACAGGGGGAGTAATTCACATATATGCTCATGCAGTATTCTGCAAGCATTCAGGATGTGTCTGTAAATAGTATCCTTCTTGTACTGCATACTGATCAAATAGCGTTCTCTTGCTTTGGCCAATATTTATGTTTGTTTATTAATATCACGTTGTTTTTCTCACTAAATGTTGATTCCGCTTTTTTGATCTGTTTCACTTTCAAGTGACAACGGCTCCTTTCTTAATTGATTGCCAATCTGAGATATATATTCTGAGCCTACTGGGGCAGGGAACTCCTCTTTGGCAAAATAACCTTTTGCACCTCTGACCCTTCAGCCTTCTTGATCCCACCTGGGGCCACAGCCAGCCAGAGAAAATGTATTCACCTTCTGCCTTCCTGCTTTAGGGCTATGTATAATTCAGCGAGGAAAGAATTGTTTCTCCCGCTCGAGAATCATATTTACCTCTCCGCCTGCAGCAATTTCCTTGTCCCAGCGTACCTTAAAATGCCATGCACTTCAAGTTTTTCCTCGCTGCATTCTTTAATTTTTAATTTTTAACCAGCGACAACCTGAGGAGATGAAGGAACAAGACAGGATACACCAAACAAAAAAATATTTTACTGTGGGTTGAAGCAGATCGTCGCTTGTTTACAGACTAGAGTAGTTAAATCGATTTTAACTCTGTTTGCTTGGGTAGATAGGATCCAGAGTAACAACTGTGATGCATTAAGAACGCAATATATTCTAAAGGGTTACTGGTGCCTTGGGTATAGGTACAATGAAAATGCGCTTATGCATTCCTCTAAAACCTGCAGGCTTCAGTGGTCCATGTTACGTTTGAGGCTGCTCCCTGCAACTTTCGGGCTAGTGTTGCTTGTTTTCAGAGTGAGGCACGTACTCAGAACTTGATGACATTCACATAATGGTACGTTGCTTAATGAAGTTGTAGCAATAACAAAGCAAAAATATATTGCAATTTTAAGTGATGAATATGTATCACTTATGTTCTTGATATAAAGGTAATTGCCGGCACATGCAAGCAATATTAGGCATATTTTCAAGGACTTATCGCTGAGTTAATGGCACTTTATCGCAGACAAAGTGGCGATAAATTTATCACCCTATTCACAGCCCATATCGCCAGTTTACCTGCGGTAGTAGCCGCAAAAAACATCGCCACAGATGACCCCCGCAACTACCGCTAATGAGATGCAGAGTTGGCGTTCCCGTGCCAAAAGCCGCGACAACACCATTACGCAACATTCTCAACGACTAGCCAGATCGGCGACAAGATCACTAAACAGGCGATAAAGCAGGAAATCAACATCTGCTCTGACCTGGTGTAAAGTCGGACAACAGCCTGCACCATAGAAGGGAGCCCAGCCCAGAGCCACAACTGAAGGACAACAAACACCATGGAGCCACTGGTCATGCAGCTGGGAGCCCCAAGAAGGCCACACCACTCACCGACACCCCTCCCCGGAAAGACATGTCACATCAACTCCACGGAATCATGTTAAAAAAATCCGAATGATGTTGCACAGTTACATGTAACATGCACGTGTCATCACAGAAAGGAGCATCACATATTCACCTTTGAAGGACCAGAAAAAATGTATTCAAAATAACTCAAAAGATCATCAATGAAGACTTATGGCGGACAATCTGTAGGACACAGCCTGCAAAACAAAAATCCAGATGAGAAGGTGTGTCATGCGGCCATCAAAGGACAGAGAGAGAGTGAAGGAGAGAGAGATACAGAGAGAGAGAAATGGAGGGAGAGAGAGAGAGAGGAAGATGGAAAGAGAGGGACAGAGAGAGGAAGACAGAAAGAGAGGGAGAGAGACACACAAAGAAAAGAAGAGAGGGACAGGGTGAGACAGTGCCGACACTGCACACCCAGGCCTCACAGCACACCTACTGCCACCGGTGTGTCTCCAACCACGTGTCGATATGTAGTGCAGTTCACCAGGTCCCTCATCTGAAATCGATCCCTCATCTGAAACAGAGTCCAGATACAAGAATGGCAAAGTACATACAATTGCACACAACATCATCACTTGTCCACCCCTGCGCACCCAGGCAGCTGCACCCCAGCCCCTCCCGCCACCCAGCAGTGCAGGCCCGCCCCTGGGCACCCAGGCCTGACTGCTCACCTGCCGCCACTGGTGTGTCGCAAGGAGAGCCCACCACGTGCCGGTGCAAGCCCCAAGACCGGGGTCCGTGGACATGGCACCCTCCATATCATGCAACCCTGCTCCATGGGCCACCAGGTCTCACATTTAATTCTGGGTTTTGATTTCACCTTGGCAGGGGACATACGAGTGCACCCGGCATCATCGCAAGGTGCACACCAGCTCAGCCCTTGAGATGCCACTAACTCGGTTATCTGGGAGGCAACGCCACGTGGCGCTAGGCCCGCACTGCCCGCTGGCTCTGGCCTACACTGCAGTCCAGCAGGGCACACAAATCCTGAGCAGTCCAGACCACCAGGACGGGGCATCATCGCAGGCTGCACACCCGCTCAGCACTTAAGGTGCCCCTATCTCAGTGCACCAAAAGTCACCGTCCCGTGACGGTGTGCCTGTGCCGGCCGCAGTGAAGCCAGTGCCAAGCAGTCTGTGCCCGCAAGTCATGGACCCTGTATGATTGAGTATAGTGGTGCGGACAACAGCATGTCACCTCCGGGCCGGGGGAATGTGATGTTGCAGGGCTCTAGGCCCTCATGCCTACATGAACACCACACAGATACACCCAGATAGAGAGTGTAAATGGCGTCGAGCACATGCACCCTGCCCTTTTTATTGGCAGGGTCACATGTCCTGTGACGCGTGTGCTGGATGGGTGTGGTGTGGGTGGACACCAGTCGTGAGGGGGTGGCTGTGGCATGCTGACAACTAGACCTGTGACCAGCAGAGCACTACAGGGAAGACCTGGGATATGTGGAGTTGTCATCCCCCCCTGTGAGCGTAAGCGGAGTCACCTTGCCTGGCGTATGCCAGCCCAGCGTAAGGGTCTGAACAATGACCCCGGGGCTCTGGGCGTGGTTCCGTACTGGGCTGGACAAGCAAGTAACTAATGCGTGTGTCCCTGTTGTTGTGTCTGCGCTATCTGGACCGCATTTGGCAATGTGTCACCCTGTGACCCAAGTTCAATGACAAGCGCCACATGGACCGAAGAGGAATTCACTGAGCCTACATTCATCCATACATCCACACTAGACATGACACATCTGTGTGATAAGGAATGTTTAATGCACATTCAGTGGAGTGTTGCATCTGGAGCAGTACAGGGCCATGCAAACCCCACATTACAATGTTGGCCCATGGAGGGCCAGCCAGAGTCCTTGAGGGAATGACAAGGTCAAAGGAAGAGGAAGAGTTCAGTCCGCAGTCTGATTGCTGTGTCATTGGCGATCAAACACAATATGGCAGTCCATGTCGAGGTCCACGTTGAGTGTCTCAGAGTGCATTGGGGGGCTGTGGAAGGTGATGATGCAGAGGGCAGAACCAAGCAGAAACAGGCCACATTGCAGAGATGAATGCCCCGCACTGAGGCAGAATCATCCAAATCTTCGTCCACTGCTGTTTCATGTGCCTCACGTGGTTGGTGCTGGCCTTTCTCCAGCACTGTGTGGCACTGACACCTCAAGGGCCGGAGATGTGGATGTAGTGGTAGCAGCAGCATGCATCAGCACGAGGCCTTGTGGCAGCAATGCCATGAGGATGGTCCT
The DNA here is from genome assembly GCF_964261635.1 of Lissotriton helveticus. NCBI lineage: Eukaryota > Metazoa > Chordata > Amphibia > Caudata > Salamandridae > Lissotriton > Lissotriton helveticus. The sequence goes on from NC_136059.1 coordinate 269,152,575, forward strand.
GAGGTCATTGAGGAACCCAGCTACCATTGCTGGTGTGCAGCCGTGGCAGCCGCTCTTTCTGCCTGCGCCCGCTCCATGGTCTCCATTAACCTCCACATGTTTCCCAACTCCCGTGTGACATCGCTAGAGCCACTCTGGCTGGACAGTTGTTCTATTCTCTGAGTCAGGACTCCAGCGAAGTCAGCCATGGTCCATTGGAGAGCATGGAACAGACTTTGGGTGTCCGTTAGGGACTGTGAGTTGTTCCTGATGGGACTTAGACACCTACCTATGGCATCTAGTTTGGCTGCCATGCGGTCGAAGCCCACCCGCACCTGTTCAGCCAGATTCTCCTGGCACCCCAACACATGGCCTTGGAAGGCCATGTGTTCTTCGTGGGGGTCCTGGGAGGCAGCCGTGGTGGTGGGTGCTGCCTCCCAGGACCCCCACGAAGAACACATGGCCTTCCAAGGCCATGTGTGTAGTCTGTGCAGAGGGTGGGGTATCCTCGTAGCAGCTGGGCTGCCCTGTTCCTGGAGGTGGGCTGCAGAGGCTCTCCACAAGCTGTTGGAGGGCATCGGAGTCGAAGCTGTGGTGGTCCTTTTCATCATCAGAGAAGAAAGGTTCGGGCTGCTCTGCAGGAGGTGTTGATTTTCCCTTTGCAATGTGAAGGGGAGATACAGTTTAACAATGTGTCAACATGTATGTTGTCGCTTGTACATGTTTTCATACAGACTGCATGACTGTGTACATTGTGGCTGTGTGGGAGGAGCTGCCTATTTGATGGGGGCCAGTGGACATTTTGACAACATAACAGATGTGTGTTTGTACTTGCACATTCTTAGCAATCAGGATTAGGGAGGAGGAATGAATGTCCTATCAATTCCCCAAGATTTATACAATTCATCAACAGGTGGATAGGACACTTGTAACCACGTTACACAGAGATATGTTAGATAACCCTCATAATAACGTGAAGCATAAGTAAAATGTTTATATAAGTGAAATAACGCTTTTTTATGAATGCCACGCGATACCCTCTCTAATCATGACAATGATCTTGATTCTATGTTTCAGGTGAACAATACCCCTGAATACAATTGGGTAAGACAATTAAAACCCAAATATACTACACTAATTGTGTAAGTACATTTTAAAACTTGTTTATTTTGTCCTGACGAAGGCTCCACAGACCCGGCTGGGCAATAAGGAGCTGAAACATGTTGACGTTTTTGTGTATGTTGAAGTGATATGCAATAGACCTAGTAACGCAGTCTGTTAAGCATACTCACTTATTTTTAAAGTAGTTATCCAACCAACAAAATAAAAGTCTAGTGCTGTTTGGAGACTAAAGTTTTTTAGCAAAAAACCTTCATGTGGGGGTACGTACGGAGATCTCTGGATACTGCCACGTAACACAAGAGAATGCCTCTGGTTGAGGCTGGCATGAAGCACGTTGGTTAACCCGATGATAAATGCCACAGCGCTAGTGTGGGGCGGAGAAAAGATATAAACCGCACGACCAATACACAGCGTTTATGAGGGTTATCTAACATATCTCCGTGTAACGTGGTTACAAGTGTCCTATAAACCTGTTGATGAATTGTACTTGCACATTGTCAACTCACATTTCCCTGCAATGCCAAATGTGATTGGTCAGTCTCTTCACACAAGCGGCACCAGTTGTTTTCTGTGTTCTGTTGTGGACGTGTTGCGGTTTGTACCACATTGTAGTGTTGATGTGCTCTGCATGTTATGTGTGCGTGCTGCATTTCAGGGGAGTCGCCCCTGCAGCTCCTATTTGCTGCCCCTTCTTTATTTCATGCAATGTGCTTTTGACTTCTGTGGTTATGCAGTGCTGAGATGTTGCATACTTGGGTACATTGGTCTCTTGGTGGGAGTTGGGGGTATGGGGCATGGTTTGTCTGCAGATGTGCTTAGCTCAATTGTACATGTGTGCCATTGTGCCCATCTCCCCCCGTGTCCCCAGTCCCTGGTCAATACTCACCCTGGTACTGTTGTGTCCTGTCATGTTAAGCAGTGTCCGGTCCCCCAACTCCTGCCACTGTCTCCCCACTGATGACTGTAGACACCATTTCTTCCAGTGAGTTTAGGCACAGTTCCTCTTCACAGCCTTTCCCTTGTTGTTGTTAGGAAATGGTGCAACTCTCCACGGCTGGGCTGTCGTGTTAACATTTTCTCACCAAAGTGCCCAAAGCATTGAGAATGCACACAACTTCAAAAGAACCTTCCTTCAGTTGGTCATGGCACTGAGCGCGCTTCTGAAGTGCTGAAAAATGAGTTTAGGCACAGTTCCTCCTCACAGCCTTTCCCTTGTAGTTGTTAGGAAATTTGAATTTAATTTAATTTGAATTTAAATTTGAATTTAAAAACATTTCTATAGCGCACTTTTACCATGCGGTTTCTTGGCGCTTTTTGGATTGCAGGGAGGCCAACAGGAGCAGAAGGGGTCTAGGCATTATAAGCTCGGGAGAATAGCAGAGTTTTTAGACCTTTCCGGAACTCAGTGTAGGAGGGTGTCCCACGGAGTTCCGTCGGGAGAGAGTTCCAGAACGCAGGAGCGAGAACTGCGAATTTTGTTCCGCCTGCCTTTTTCTTTCTGAAACGGGGGGTAGTTAACAAGGCCTGATGAGAGGAGCGGAGCTCTCTGCCCGGCATGTAGGGCTTGATGGCGGAGCAGATGAACTCCGGAGCGGTGCCCATTTTGGCCTGAAAGGTGGTGCAGCCAAGCTTGAACAAGGCTCGTTCTTTCACCGGCAGCCAGTGCAGGGCCTGCAACAAAGGAGTAACGCGGTGGAATTTAGGCAGGCCATGAATCAGGCGGGCGGCCAGGTTCTGCACTAGCTGCAGACGGTGAATGGCATAGGCTGGGGCGCCGTTATAGATGATGTTGCCGTAATCAAGGCGCGAGAGCACCATAGCCATCACTATAATTTTGAGAGCGGGTAGGGAAAAGAAGCGAGAGATCTTCCTAATGGTTCTGAGGGAAAAAAAACTGGAGGAAACAACTGAATTAACCTGTGAATGGACGGAAAGTGAGGAATTCAGAAAAATGCCTAGGGTTTTGACCTTAGGGACGGGGATTGGAGGAACACCAAGTGAGGGAGGCCAGTGGGAGGGGGACCAGGGACTGCAACCACCTCCGGTCAGGACTAGTTCCGTCTTGTCCGGATTGAGTTTGAGGTGGTTGCAGTTCATCCAATCTTGGATGACCAGCATGACGGATTGGACGTTCAGCGATGAGGAGGGAGAATGGGAGAGGTTAAAAATTAGCTGGAGGTCATCGGCGTAATTAAACACCGTGACCTCAAGCTGCTGTAACAAAAAAATAAGGGGGTAGATGTATAAATTAAACAAAAGGGGAGAAAGTGAGGAACCTTGGGGGACTCCACATACGACCCTACGAGGGGCAGCAGTGAAACCAGCTAGGTGGACCGCCTGAGCCCTATCACTCAGGAAGGACTCAAGCCAGGCGAGGGCCAGGCCCTCTATGCCCGCCGCCCTGACACGGGTAAGGAGGATGGAGTGGTCCACCGTGTCAAAAGCGGCGGACAGATCTAAAAGGATGAGGGCCTGTGGAAGGTTGGTATCAATGCCCTCGCGTAGGCAGTCCATCACTGAGGTCACCACCTTCTCCGTAGAGTGGAGGGGGCGAAAACCCGCCTGCCGGGGGGAGAGGCAGTGGTTGGCTTCCACGTAGGTGCTCAGGGTGCTGGTAACATGGGTTTCTAGAACCTTGCCCAGGTAGGGCAGAAGGGAGATAGGACGGTAGTTAGAGGGGGATGAAGGGTCGGCACCGGGCTTTTTAAGGATGGGAATAACGGCCGCAAATTTGTGAGCAGTGGGGACCACTCCATTGCTGAGTGAATCGTTCAGGAGAGTGAGGGGGGGGGGTAGGACAGTTTAGGAAGATTTCTCTCAAAATATGAGCTGGGGCAAAGTCTAGGGGGGAGCCTGACTTTATCTTGTGAAGTAAGGGAAGAAGCGTGACCTCAGTGAGGGGAGGAATGGAAGTGAGTTTGGAAATGACAGCAGGTGGGGAAGGATTAGTGAAGGTAGGGGAAGGGAGGGGGATATTGGCCTTCATCTTTGCGACCTTGTCAGCGAAAAACTCGTTGAGTGAGTCGCAAAGCGATTGGGAAGGGGGAATCGAGGCCGTAGCTCTATTAGATGAGGCGAGCTCGTGTACCGTGGCAAAGATCTCTTTGGTTTGAGATTCTGCTGCCAGTATCTTGTTAGAATAAAACAGGGTCTTGGCGTCAAGGATGCCTTGCTTGTATGCCTTGAGCACGGAGAGATAGGTGATTTTTTTGACGGGACAATAATCTCTTCTCCAAGCACGCTCTGCTCTGCGTGCGGCAAGTTTCTTCTCCTTAAGCTCAGAGGTGAACCAACGGTTAGCAGCATGGGCTCGCTTGACCGTGATCCGCCTCAGAGGAGCGAAGTCATCGCCTGCCTGGGTCAGCCAGCTGTCGATAGTGGCCATTTGGACCGGGGCGGCGAGGCCAGAAAGGTCAGGGCAAGAATTAAGTAGGGATGAGCAGAAAGATGGCAAGTCTGCCTTGCCCCATTTCCTAACCCAGGTGTTCTTGGGAAGGGGGGGTTTGGTCGCTGGAGCTAAAGTAAGGGAGAAGGAAATTAAAAAATGGTCCGACCAGGAACAGGGGGCGATGGTGGGGGGGGTAGTGGGGATGTTCAGGGTCCAAATCTGGTCGAGTAGATGGCCATGCACGTGGGTAGGGCTGTGAACATGGGGAATAAAATTAAGGCTGGTCATAAGATCAGTAAATTCTTTGGATAAAGGGCTTTCGGCCGGATCGTTGGGCCAGAAATTAAAGTCGCCCAACACCAAAACTGATGAGTTGTTAATGACCAGTGTTGCAAGAATCTCCTGGAGGCTGGAAACAAAAGTGGGAGTGGGTTGAGGGGGGCGATAGATAAGGACAGCAGTGAGGGGGGCCGAGTAAGAGCTGGAGCGGATTATCAAGCAGTCCACTTCAGAGATGGGGGGAAAAGGAAGAATCTGAAGGTGAGAGTCGGTATGAGCTATCAAGGCCACTCCACCGCCTCTTCGGCCCTCCGGTCGGTCCGCTCGAATGATGGAATATGAGGGAGGGAGTGCGGCTAAGACGTTAGGTGTGGAGTCGGCCTTAAGCCAGGTCTCTGTTAGAAACAAGAGATCCGGGTTATGAGTATCAAGATAGTCAAATAGCTCATACTGATGACTGACTGCTGATCTGGTGTTAAGGAGCGCAGCAGTAGTTTTAAAGATCGGCGTGTGGGGGACAAGAGGGGAGGGGAGAGTGGGGGCAATAACACGGGGGAGGAGGGAAGAGGCAAGTGTGGCAGCAGGTGGGGTGGCCGAGGGTCTCGAAAGGAGACTTAGGTTTTGCAACCGATTGCGCACATGCAAACTAATGGTACCTGGGATCCAATGGGATATGAGGGCGAGGGATGAGTATGACAGCGGCGGGGCGTGAGGAGACGCCCCTAGCCCCGGCCTGCCGCGGACGGGCGCAGACGGGCTGGACTCTGGCGTGACTCCGGCGAGCCTACGGCGCGCCCGCTGCGCTCGTCCGCTGCGCTGACACATAGGTGACGTTTAAATGGAGGAGCAGCGTGGGGGGAGTGGCGTGGGTGGGGTTGGATGAACCAACCCGGTCCAAGATGGCGGCCACTAGCGCTGGGAGCCTCGGATGTTATGAGCTGCCAGCCAGCCCCGCTGAGCCCCTCCAAGATTATGTAGGAAGTTAGGAGGTACCTGTGAATTTTCAGTGCAGGTTAGGCAAATAAAATCACAAAATCACAATTTAAAAATTAATGCGTGTCGCCGCTTTTCAGTCAGTGTGACAACGCGCTAAAACTATAATGCTCCGACGCAGCCCTCAGCTCCTGTAAGCAAGCCCACTGCCACCGGGCTGCTCACAATCGCTGGGGAAACGTCAGGGTCACTCCTAAATAGAGGAGCAGCGTGGGGGGAGTGGCGTGGGTGGGGTTGGACGAACCAGCCCGGTCCAAGATGGCGGCCACTAGCGCTGGGAGCCTCGGATGTTATGAGCTGCCAGCCAGCCCCGCTGAGCCCCTACAAGATTATGTAGGAAGTTAGGAGGTACCTGTGAGTTTTCAGTGCAGGTTAGGCAAATAAAATCACAAAATCACAATTTAAAAATTAATGCGTGTCGCCGCTTTTCAGTCAGTGTGACAACGCGCTAAAACTATAATGCTCCGACGCAGCCCTCAGCTCCTGTAAGCAAGCCCACTGCCACCGGGCTGCTCACAATCGCTGGGGAAACGTCAGGGTCACTCCTAAATAGAGGAGCAGCGTGGGGGAGTGGCGTGGGTGGGGTTGGACGAACCAGCCCGGTCCAAGATGGCGGCCACTAGCGCTGGGAGCCTCGGATGTTATGAGCTGCCAGCCAGCCCCGCTGAGCCCCTACAAGATTATGTATGCAATTATGCGATTATGGTGCAACTCTCCACGGCTGGGCTGCTTTGTTAACATTTTTCCAGAAAAGTTCCCAAAGCATTGAGAGTGCACACAACTTCAAAAGAACCTTCTGGTTTATTTGACAAAGCAAGCGAGCTCCAGTGTTCATGTGAACATTTTCATCCCATCCGACGCCTTTCGAGGCTCCTGCCTCTTATTCATGGATTCTTTTCAAACACTCAGCAGATGGCTCCGATTCAGCCTGCTTCAATTAAATACCCTCAGTGGGCCTCGCATATTGCGTGATTCCTTCATTGCAGGCTGGGACTTGTAGTGCCATTCAGAGTACACTTTTACCGTCAGTGGGCTCTGCTTCATGTAAAATATTAAAGTTAATTATTACCCTCCAGTGGGCCATGATACTTAGCGCGTTCGTATTTTCCGCTTTTGAAGTGCTGTAGAATGAGTTTAGGCACAGTTCCTCCTCACAGCCTTTCCCTTGTAGTTGTTAGGAAATGGTGCAACTCTCCACGGCTGGGCTGCCATGTTAACATTTTCTCACCAAATTGCCCAAAGCATTGAGAATGCACACGACTTCAAAAGAACCTTCCGGTTTATTTACCAAAGCAAACGAGCTTCAGTGTTCGTGATCAAGGCTGCTGCCACGCAGCCGCAACACGTCATGCTGACAATGGAGATGAAAATAAAGCACTAAATATTTGAAAAAACGCACTGTTCTGGTCTGTACCTGATTGTCTAGGAGGAGCCGGTAGTTCAGGATTGACGGTGATATATATATATATATATATATATATATATATATATATATATTCACTGAAAAAACCATAGGTTATAGACCATATATAGTTAGGAATTAGCATTTACAAAACCTTGAAAATTCACTGAAAAAACCATAGGTTATAGACCATATATAGTTAGGAATTAGCATTTAAAAAACCTTATTTTACTCACACAAAACCATTGAAATTCCATATATAGTTAGTTGCACTAACTATATATCGCGCACCCGCAATCCACTGCTGATGATGTCACATATTACATCATTCATGACATGGTCAGTGACATCACTGATGACATCACTGATGACATCTCAAATGACATCACTGATGACATCACTGATGACATCTCAAATGACATCACTGATGACTACATCCAGTGACTGTATAATTCTGTAAAGTTAAAATATGTCTTACATATTGAAGAATGAGTGGATGTATAAGTGTCTGGACGAAGGATTTAGTAGGTGCATGACTGAATGTATGAGTGAGTGATTAAATGTGTCTCACTGAGTGCATGGGTTAGTGACTAAACTGTCTTAATTTGTGCATCATTATGTCTGTTGTTCTGTAAACTGCTGCATGTGTTGATCAGTAGCTATATGAGTAACTATATGGGTTATTGATTGATTGCCCAAGTATTTGTATGGGAGACTGAGTGTGTGTGTGGCTAGCTGGGAGGTGTGTGACTCTGTGCAGATCAATCTGTACTTGTATCAATGATTGTATAAGAAAGTAAGTATGTGTTAGTACATGTTTGAAAATGTAAGGTGCTCTATGTTTAACTGTATAGACAAGAAAATGGAAGTCTCATTGATTCTTTACAGGACTGACTAGGTGTGTAAGTAACTCCATGGATGAGTGGCAGACTGTGAGTGTCTGTATAGGTGTATGAGTGCATATGATAGTGTTGGAAAGATGAGTGATTGTATGTATGAATGATTATATGGGTGAATGAGTGAAGGTGTGTGTAGACGTAGCAATCAGTGAGTGCGTATGTAGTAACTAGTATTGGTGTGTCAATGGTTTCAAAAATTATACTCTTTTTAACACTGGGTGAAACAGAGGTTATATTAAAATGTGAGGAGATGCATTGTATTGTCACATGAATGATATCATCAGTGATGTGGTCATTGATGTCAAATGAGATGTCATCAGTGATGTCATCAGTGATGTCATTTGAGATGTCATCAGTGATGTCATCAGTGATGTCACTGACCATGTCATGAATGATGTAATATGTGACATCATCAGCAGTGGATTGCGGGTGCGCGATATATAGTTAGTGCAACTAACTATATATGGAATTTCAATGGTTTTGTGTGAGTAAAATAAGGTTTTTTAAATGCTAATTCCTAACTATATATGGTCTATAACCTATGGTTTTTTCAGTGAATTTTCAAGGTTTTGTAAATGCTAATTCCTAACTATATATGGTCTATAACCTATGGTTTTTTCAGTGAATTTCAATGGTTTTTTAATAGCAAATATCATAAGCTGTCGAATGTCAAGTACGTGGTAAGTAAAAACATTTTCGTGTTTATGCACACTGATCTGCTTTGAATGCTGCCCCCCACCCCTCATTTCTATTAGGAGTACTCTCTCTTTGCAGATAGTGAAGGGTAGTTAACGCAGCCCTTTGCCCCCTTTGTAATCCGTCGTGCCTGCTTCTCTCTCCATTTGATTGATTGTTCTCTTTGGTTCATTCTCTATTTACAAACAAGCACAGAGTCAAAATACTCTGTTTAGTCTTTGCAGATAGCGAAAAACCGTGTAAAAAAACAAAAGGAATCGAGCAAAATCAGTAGGCCACTAATGGGATCTCTTTTTGACCTCGCTAAAATAGAAACATTAGGAACAACCTGTTGAAAATAGCAATGCGTATGTACATAAGCGGCGTTCATTTGTGTTCACAGTACCCCTTGTTGATTGTTTGAATCGAGCATTGAATTGTTCGAAGTTGGTTCTCTTAAGGATCTTCTCTGCCTGCAAACGAGGAAGAATAGGAATATTCTCTCTCCCTTTGCAGATAGTGAAGGGTAGGTAACGCAAGCCTTTAACACGTCGTACCTATTTCATTCCTCATTGATTGATTGATTGTCCGAACATTGACTGTTTGGGAATTAGTTCTTTTTGGAGGTATTCCCTGTTTGCAAATAAACGTAGGAAAATCTTTGCAAGTAGTGAAAGGGTACGTAATGCGGACCTTTCTCCCCCGTTGTAATCTGTCATGCCTATCTACTCCCCACTGATTGATGCACCTGTTTCACCCGGACCATTTACTAGACATACGTCATCTGGCCCGACCAGAGAGCACCCCTAGTGAAAAGGACATATGCAATAATAACGAAGTGATCACTGTATCCTGTTAACAGAAACTTTAGCATGAAACAACCTGGAAAGAAAAGAATAGGAAAACGAAAATCAGTAGGCCACTGATGAACATGAACTTTTATTAAACAACGAACAAAGAAACGATAACATAACGTAATGATAAAACCTATTAATGTCCTAGAAACAAGAAAACGTTAAAATATGCCAGTGGTGAGAGACCAGAAAAACAGTAAGAGAAACCAAATCACCCCTCGCTGTCCCACCGCCTGCCACGCCAAAAAAATCGATAGACTAGGGAAAATGCAAGTCAGTAGAACATCCGCCCCCACTCTGGAAACTTCCAAGGTGGGGCAGGGTTCCGGCTACGCCCAGCCGGGAGCAGCCCATATAAGGCAGGTCCTGCTGCCACGCCTCGGCCAGGAGATCCTAACGTAGGGTGTAGCCGGAGGAGAGGCCGAGACCAACGGGACCCGGCCAGGGGATTGCCTTTACAACGCTGAACAGTTGCAGGGGGGGGGAATGTCTCCTCGACCCTCCCCTCTCTCTCCCAGTCCGGCCGCGGTGGCCCTTGAGAGTTGCAGGTAGTCCCGCCACATGCTCTTCCGGTCCGGCCACCAACGGTCGGGGGGCCGAGGCCGACGGAATCCGGCTGCAGCCGATAAACCAAGAAACCCGTTCATGGGGCCAGAGCCAGGGGCGTCCGGCCGACATCTACCGGAAGCCCGGCCCGAAGACGGACGGGACACTTCTTCTTTCTTGTATAATTGCTGCAACAACCCTGGGGGGGGATGTCTTGCACATGCCTCCGACCCCCCCCCCTCGTCCTCATCGCCTGGTCCGGCCATAACAAATCTCAAGCGAGACGCCGTGGGGTGCACTGGGAGGGAGAGACGGTGCGAACAGGCCTCTCCCGCCTCCCCAGTGGAGGCTTCCCAGCTGCACCCTCAGCGCTCCAGGCGCCCGGAAAAGAGTTCTTCCACTGTGGCCATGCTGCAACGTCTCGCCCGGCAGGGTGGAGCCCGTCCGCTCATTTGACCCCGCGATCGCCAGTAGCTACCGAACTCTCAAAATGGCGGTCGACCTGGCAAGAGCGGGCCCAGCATAAAGAAATGGCCCGGTCACTGGTTGACTCCACCACCGTAGTCCTCCACGACCTTGAAGATTCTAGAGGAGCCGCGGGAGTCTCCGACCCCCGATGGGGAATGACTGCCATGATCACCCGTGGAGTGACGAAACTGTATCCGTGGGACGTCGGCGCCAGCCTCACTTTGAATTACTAGAATCCTGCAGACCTCACTTCCGGTGAAAGCACAGGGTGACCCGGTAGGAAAAATTGTTGCACCCCCTCCCCTTTTTGACTGATAGTTCAAACCACCGATCCTTTCCTTTGCCCTTTTAACGGAACTTTGGACTGCCTCCCCCTCTTTTACATTTTCTAGAGAAAACAAAACATTAACCACTACATTAGCATAGCAGTTGACACCAGAACTGTTTTCAAATTGAAAACCAACAACATCTTCAACAGAATCCTTTTTGTTTCTGCTGTGACCCTGCTCCAGCACAGGCATTGTCCCCAGCAGTAATTCTGCAATGCCGGTAAGAATAGCTGTGGTGCCTACTGGACTCACTCACCCCCGCGGCGCCCCACGCCGTTATTTGCTGGGCGGCAACTTGCTAGACATCACTTTCGTGCCATCTAGATTTCAGCGCGTTCTGCTGCCTTGGAACTATTCGCACAACAGACCGCTACTGACAAGAATATTTCATTATTGGTGCTGTCAATTTCAATAAATCTATTGGATAATTCAAAAGAAATTGCCACGGTCTCTTCGTTGTTTAAATGTTTTTACTGTTTTTGTTTTGTTGTATATATTTATATGTTATTAAAGTTTTATATTCCTACTACTTTGTTGGAGTGCTATATATTTTTTATGTGACACATAATTGTAAAAACTTTGATGTACAAAGAGTCATTCCTGGAATCTTCCGCTTCAGGCTCGGTCCCCTCCCCAATCACAATACAGGATAGTTTTCAGATAGTAGGAACACGTGTGGTGTGACGGATCTCATCGGGTGTGGGCCTTGATCTACTATAACTCCTTTGAAGAGGGGTGATTCTTTACAGCTGGGGCCATAAACTACATCTGCAGGGCTAGCTGATAGCCTGGACAATCGGACACAGAGGAAGAGGAGTGTCAGAGGGTGCGGTAGTGAATAGGGCGAAAGGGAGGTGTCGGGCGGGCACAGTGTGATTCTCAGGGAAGAGCAGCGCAGATGGGGGGAGGTTTATTGCCCATGCATAAGACAGAGAGCGGGGGTGACCAGTGCCTGGGGAAGATGCTTGCGAGGGTGAGGAGCCATGCTACGAATCGACAGCGTGCAGAGAGTGGGTCTGGTCAAGACATCTAAAATGGCTGCCGTGCACGACAAAAGTGTGGCATTTCAAAAAAGGCAAGATGGCGCAGACAATGTTTTTCAACACTTCCTCATTTCCTTCGAATCGAACGTTAACAGACGTTGGGGCATATTACCAAAGTTAAGCGATATTTATCGCTAACGATGCTTACCAACGAATTTTTTACCGCTAAGCATCGTCAGAAATTATCGAAGATAAACCTTGCTATTATCAAGGTTTATCACAAATGCGATAATAAACGGCCGCAATGCATGAATATCGCTAAAAACTCAGCGATATTCATGCATTACCGAGCTAATGCTCTTAGCCATGTTATCCACCTCGCATTGGATAACATGGCTAAGAACTGCTCAGGGCAGGTGTTACTTTTTGGAGATATTCGCGCTTAGCGCGAATATCTCCAAAAGTTGGTAATAGGAGATAGATATCTTGCATGTTGTAATGCAAGTTATTGTGGTATATGGAACTCATACCATAATCTCTCAGGAAAGCAGAAACTGATCCTTTTGGGACCGCCTAAAAAGGCCTAGGGGGTGAGGAGTACTCTACTTTGCCCCCTTTTCACGTTCCGAACTATTTTATTTTACTCTCTTCTGTAATTACACAAAATACCAGCGATAAGATGCATCGGAGACACACAGTGAGAGAAAGGAGGCCGGAGATGAAGAAGACATGTCAAATACACATTGGAGATAATATAGTGGCAGAAGGGAAGTAAATATGAGTAAACTTACCATGTAACATAAAAATGTTGCACTCTATACTATAAGTCTCATTTTATACTACAATCACTTCGCTACAACCTCATAAATTAAAAATAAAAATGAATAATGTCTCAAACAATTTTTGATTTCTAAATATAAATTTATTCTTCAGAATTTTCTAAATTTGAAAGAACTAGTAACATGTCCTCATCAGCAATGTCCTCATTAAAAGTCTCCAATGATGATTCTTGTAACTCTATGGTCTCCAAACACTCGATAAATTCGCCATCAAGAGATTGATCAAAAAAATCATTCAAGTCATCTCCTCCTTGTGACAATATTTCATTATTGGTGCTGTCAATTTCAATCAATGTAGTGGAATCATTCAAGTCATCTCCTCGTGACAATATTTCATTATTGGTGCTCTCAATTTCAATCAATGTAGTGGAATCATTCAAGTCATCTCCTCCTTGTGACAATATTTCATTATTGGTGCTGTCCATTTCAATCAATCTAATGGAATCATACAAGCCATCTCCTCCTTGTGACAATATTTCATTATTGGTGCTCTCAATTTCAATCAATGTAGTGGAATCATTCAAGTCATCTCCTTGTGACAATATTTCATTCTTGGTGCTGTCCATTTCAATCAATCTAATGGAATCATACAAGTCATGTCCTCCTTGTGACAATATTTCATTATTGGTGCTCTCAATTTCAATCAATGTGTTGGACAATTCAAAAGAAATTGCCACGGTCTCTTCATTGTGAGCCATTTTATTTTGAAATTGCTTGCTGTAAATTGCAGAAAAAAATAATCACTTTCATTTATCGTTTTTAGTAATACATAATATAAAACTAACTTTATCAAGTATTTAGTATAACAGAAGGACTGCAAATAAATAACAGAAAACATTTTTCAAATTATCTTCAAGTGTACAACATAGTTCCCCTTACAAATTAACAACTCACCTTTTTAAAAGTAGCAGAAGTGTTAGTACTGTGTAAATCAAACACCAGAAATTCACCACCAAAAATTCCTCACAAATGTACCTCAGACAGTAGTATCACAAAATGGCTGTGGTTTCCTCTCATTTGACATATATACATAACCAATTAACTTTCATCACACACAAATACAAAACCAAAGTAACATTTTAATTGGTTCTAAATTTCAACACTTTCAAATGTGTTTTCCCCATGCAATTTTCCATAGGACATTTACATACGTCTACAGCCTGAATGGCTGAACGGAATTACACCAAACTTGGCAAAATGGTACATCAAACCTAAGAGGTCAGGAAGGATCTACTATGCCCCCTTATGGTCATTTCCCCCTTCGCTTTGGCCTCCTCTTGTCTCTCAATCCTACCGAGAGACAAGATGGCGGCCGCTACGGACTGTTTGGAATGTTGACAGACGCCGGAGAACCAATCAGCTTCGCAAAGCTCCGTAACGCGAAAAGTACGCGAAGCGGAGCGCTGTTACAGATATATATCTTTTTTTGAACGTTAATTTCTCAAAATCCACTGGAGCACATATATTGAGACCTAGCAAAGGCACATCGGGCTACCAGTCCCTAATATTTTACCAAGTTTCGTGCAAATCCATTCAGCCGTTCGATTATTATTATTATTATTTTTTTTTGCCCCGCGGGGCCCTTTTAAAACCTCCACATCAAACCTAGGGGGTCAGCGAGGATCTACTATTCCCCCTTATGGTCATTTGCCCCTTCGCTTTCGCCTCCTCTTGTCTCTCGATCCTACCGAGAGACAAGATGGCGGCCGCTACGGACTGTTTGGAATGTTGACAGACGCCGTAGAACCAATCAGCTTCGCTTCACAAAGCTCCGTTGCGCGAAAAGTACGCGTCCTGGGACGCTGCCCGGTCCGCTGTTACAGATATATATCTTTTTTTAAACGTTAATTTCTCAAAATCCACTGGAGCACATATATTGAGACCTACAAAAGGCACATCGGGCTACCAGTCCCTACAATTTTGCCAAGTTTCGTGCAAATCCATTCAGCCGTTCGGGCTAAAAGTGAGGCCAACCGCCCTATGGAAAACTCAATGTTAAAAACACGTTTTGGGACCCCCCTTTTTTCTCGGCCCCCCCTGGACGAAACCCCCCCCAATTTTCAGGGGCTGCTCAGAAACAAAATGTGCCATTTTCCTGAAAATTTCAGCCAATTCCGTCCACAAACGCCAAAGTTATTAGACATAGAATTTTCAAAAATCCCATAGAGAAAAAATCCTAACTATATATACCTACTGGCGACCGCCAGTAGGTAATATATATATATATATATATATATATATGTGTGTATATATATATTACCTACTGGCGGTCGCCAGTAGGTAGTTATAGTTAGGACCTAGTTTCCATAGGAAATTGTCAACATTCTATTTGGATTAACTTTGGCCCTGGTGGATGAATCTTTGCGAATTTCTCACAGAAGATGGCTCGGTCCGCTGCGCTCCTTCCCTGAAAATTTGGGGGGGATTGGTGAAGTGGGGGCTGAGATAAAAGGGGGGTCCCAAAACGTGTTTTCTCCATGTTATTTTCCATAGGACGTTTAGACACGGCTACAGGTCGAACGGCTGAATGGATTTATAAGAAATTTGGAAAAACTGTAGAGTCCGGCTCGCAGATTACGCTTTTTGTGGAATGGTGTAAATCCGTTCAGTAGTTGTTGAGAAAATTAAAGTCAAAGTCAATCTATGAGCGCGGACGGGTGCGCGCACTCAAGCGGCTGCGCGCGAGCGGAATTTTTTTTGCTGCGTGACGTCTGTTAACGTTCGATTCGAAGGAAATCAGGAAGTGTTGACCGCCATTTTGTCACTGCGAGTAAATATATTGTCATTTCATTTCATTTCATTGTCATGTCATTTCAAAGCGTTGGAACATGGAAAGGGGAGAAGGTAGAGATTGTTTTGCTGCGTAGGTTTTCTCAGGGTGTGCAGTAAGGACCTTAAACGCGAAAATATATATATTTTTTTTTACGAAAAAAGTTGCGGGGTGCGCGCGAGTAAATATATTCTCGTTTCAAAGAGTTAGAACATGGAAAGGGGAGAAGGTAGAGATTGTTTTGCTGCGTAGGTTCTCTCAGGGTGTGCAGTAAGGCCCTTAAAGGCGAAAATATATATATATATTTTTTTTTTTAAAGTTGCGGGGTGCGCGCGAGTAAATATATTCTCGTTTCAAAGCGTTGGAACATGGAAAGGGGTGAAGGTAGAGATTGTTTTGCTGCGTAGGTTTTCTCAGGGTGTGCAGTAAGGACCTTAAACGCGAAAATATATATATATTTTTTTCCGAAAAAAGTTGCGGGGTGCACGCACTCGGGCGCGCACAACTATTTACAAAACTGTGAAAATGGAGATAAATCAGAAGTTTGAGTGCTTTGATATAAGGTGGCTCTGAAAAGAGCCCTTGTGTTAATTGAGTTGTTTCTGCATTTATAAGCAAGTACCGATGCAGAGTCTGATATAATATTGTTGGCAGAATTTTGAAAGGAAAGACAGGGGCCCATTTTCTGGTTAACAGGCGACCAGGCCAACTTTTCACGCCAGGCCCATTCCTGCAAAGTCGACCGCCATTTTTAGGAGATCTGCAACCACCGGCAGTCACTGGGTTGCAGGAGCAGATGGACTCAAGCCTGTCGGGCGGAGCATCGTTGCACCGCCACAGTGGACGAGACCCTGCTGGGTGAGTGGAGCGTCGATGTACCGCAACAGTGGGCGAGTCCTTTGCTGGGCTCGTGGAGCATCCCTATACCGCCACAGTATGCGAACCCTTTGCTGGGCTCGTGGAGCGTCCCTATATCGCCACAGTGGACGAACCCTTTGCCGGGTGCGTGGATCGTTGGGGGTGCAGCTGAGGGGCCTCCACCTGGGGAGGCGGGAGAGGCTCGTCCGCGCCGCCTCTCCCTCCCAGTGCACCCCACGGCGTCTTGCTGACATTTGTTATGGCCGGACCAGGCGATGAAGAGAGGGGGGGGTCGGAGGCATATGCAAGACATTCCCCCCTTGTGGCCTGCAAGGCGCAGAAAAAAGAAGAGAATGGGAAGACAACTACATCTCGGGTAGGGCCCATGCCTTCTCTGGCCGATGGCGGCCGGCCGCTCTTTGCCACGGCCCCAGGAACGGATCCCTTGGTTCATCCTGGGGACAGGCCTTGGCGCGTGGTGTCGCCTCCGGACTATTCGCGTAATGTTTCTCCATAGTTGTTTTAATATATTTTTGTTCAAGAATAAAAACGTTTTAACCTGTTATTTTGCTGTTGTGTGGTATATTTCTAATATTTGTCGCTCTAATGTTGTTTCCCCTCCCAAATGTAACATGTGATTGTAATCTACAGCCGGACATTCCGACAGGACATGAGAGCAAAAGGGGGGGGTCAGATCTGAAGTTGGGAAGGCGATAAGATCACGTTTTGCTATGTGGGGCTATCTATGTTCGTGATGGGGCCTAAAAGGGGGCAAGATGGCGTTGAGCTCGGTTTCTCTCACTAGTTCTCATGAGGGGTTGTTCCTAATGTTTCTATTTTAGCAAGGTCAAAAAAAGATCCTATCAGTGGCCTACTGATTTTGTTCGATTCCTTTTGTTTTCTCTAACGATTTTTAAGTTAAAGTTTGCTAGTACGATACAGCGGCTAGTCCGCATTTTATATATATGTCTTTTTTATTAGGGGTGTCCTCCGGTGGAGTCTGACGGTCTACCTCTAATAAACGGTAAGTGTTCCTCTGAAAGAATGCGTCTTGAAAGTGGCTGACTGTAATGTATGATATTTCACTCAGTGACTTTCAGGCCCATGCTGTTTCAAAACTGTGCATGTGTTTGAAGCAGGCGTAGGTATTGACGCAGCATAGAAACTACTAGGAACCAATTGGAAGTGTTGTTTTCAAGTCACATGACTTCACATGCGCGTCTCAGGACGTGTACGCGGTGATAGTATCTGGTTGGAAGTAGCGGTCTAATTCAGGGAAGTTTCAAAACGTGAAAAGGAGTAAATCTAAACACATCCGGATTGAATATATCTTCTGAGTAGTATAAGTTCTATGATGGGTCTATGAAGAAATTTAATAAGTTATAATCGCGAAGTTTTCCCGAAATATATTGGCGGGTGCGCGCACACGGTCGCGCACGATCGAAAGCCAAAAACGGGGAGATAAACGCCCTTTATAATATGCTTCTGGAGCTGTTTTTGGTACAATGAGTTAGTTCTGAAAAGAACTTTTTTTTTTTTTTAAAAACAACTGTTATGCTGTTTTTTAAATGAAATGAAGAAATTTATCTTTTCTCGGGGCATTTATGACTCTCAATTTTTAGTTTAGTAAGAATGAGGCTCTGCTCTCCGTACAGAAGAATTTCTCCACACTCGTTGCATTTCATGTGCACCTTTGCAAGATATGGTCTCAAGTCCATCACAGCACTCGATGGAGATACAGGTCGTCCACCAGAAGATGTGCTGGCCACCTCTGATGGTAATAGCGTGCCTTTGCAAATTCCACAGGGTGCACTTGTTTGACATGCCGCATCATGGTATGTATGGAAAAGGAATATTTTTTTCTTGGATTTCCTCTTGAGAGAACCGAATTGCATATCGTGCAGGTAACTTTTGGCGCATTTACTTTCTTTAATTCTTCAGGATAAGTAAAAAATTCCCAAATAAAAGATTCCTTTTTTCTTTTTAAAGGTAGTCGCTCATTTCCTTCAGATTCGGAAGATGAATGCGGGGCGGCAGCCATTTCAGCAAAGTCTTCCGAAGGGTGTTGAACGTTGTTCTCTTTTGAGAGTACAAAAGATAGTGAGGGAAGTGGGTGGAGTCCTCCGTGTAAATTGCAGAATAGAAACTACTAAGAACCAATTGGAAGTGTTGTTTTCAAGTCACATGACTTCACATGCGCGTCTCAGGACGTGTACGCGGTGATAGTATCTAGTCACGTACGTCATTTGGAAGTAGCGGTCTAATTCAGCGAAGTTTCAAAACGTGAAAAGAAGTAAATTCAAACATATTCGGATTTAATATATCTTTTGAGCTCGATTCAAGCATACAATTGTTAAAGTATAAAACCTTTTATATATTTTTTTAAAATACCAAGGTGTGTACATTCGGTCACACACGAAAGTTTAAAAAGACATTCGGCTCCATTTAATGAAAATGTTCATAATATTAAAAAAGAAGCCTAGGTTTAGTCTGTTTGACGTATTATAAGTTCTTTGATGGGTCTATGAAGAAATTCAATAAGTTCAGATTGCAAAGTTTTCACGAAATATATAGGTGGGTGTGCGCACACGGTCGCGCACGAAAGCCTGGAAATGCGCTATCCATTTTATTGAGAACTGTTGCCGAGAGTGCGCACACCGGGTCGCGCACGAAAGTTTAGAAAGGCTATTTTTATTTACAGACAAATTTTAATGCATTGAAAAAAAGGCAAGGTACAGACTTTCTAATTCTGTATCGCTTTACAAGGAGTCTCTATGCAACTTGAACAGTGAAGAAAACGGCTTGTTTCCGAAAAAAATATTGCCAGAACTTTATGGACAAAAGTATAGGTTGTATACACGAGATATTTTTGAATTAGCATTTTAAAAACCTATGAAATTCACTGAAAAAACCATAGGTTTGACACCAGTTATAGTTAGCTGGAAATTTTACTGATATAAAACCAATGAAATTCCACGTTATAGTTAGTTGGACTCACTATAACTTGCGCATGTAATGCACTGCTGATGACGTCACATATTACATCACTCATGACATCACTGATGACACCATCCTTGTGACACAGTGACAGACCTCCTTTCACTGTAATCTAACCCTTGAAACGCATATTCAAAAATAGAAGCTAAAATTTTCAAAAAAATGGAGATACCCATACCAGTTACAACAACCAATTCAATAATTCCACCATCTATATACACATGCACTAATTCACCAACAGTTCTATATAGTCACTCATACATATATTCACTAATCATATGTAGTGATACACCTACACATCCTGTTACACACCGACAGTCATCCAAAAGTTATTCACACACATACTCACACATGCAAATAAACTATTGAACATCCATTTATTTGCATAAACAGCTATACACACACTACCACTTTACTTCTAAGGAAACTTACACATACTTACTCTCTTAAAAAATCACTTATAGAAACACATACTAATTTAAACAGGAACTCTTACAATCCCTCACTCTCACATATAGTCACTTATATACATCAATATTCACATATACTACATTAAAACATATGTAGTTACTGATAAAGACACTAATAAGACAGTCATTCACTCACTAACACAGACATATGCACACTAATCCACCCATACAGTCCTGCACATATGCTGTCTTCAAAACACATACAAACAGAGACTCAGTCATTCTTGCATCTATGTACTAAGTAATACTCCCACCAAAGCATGCAAACACTCATACTGATACTAAGAAAAACATCTAATAACCTATATACATACACATGTATTTACTCATCAACCCATGCAGCCACTTATACACAAAGTGAAACACTAATACATATATTTAAATATTTAAGCATTACTCACTAATATATGTATTCACTAAGATATTCAATAATATATACATATATAACACATATTTATTTTTCAGAAAGACACACATTCACTGGTAAGTGATGTCATGAGTGATGTAATATGTGACGTCATCAGCAGTGCATTACACGCGCAAGTTATAGTGAGTCCAACTAACTATAACGTGGAATTTCATTGGTTTTATATCAGTAAAATTTCCAGCTAACTATAACTGGTGTCAAACCTATGGTTTTTTCAGTGAATATATATACATATATATATATTCACTGAAAAAACCATAGGTTATAGACCATATATAGTTAGGAATTAGCATTTACAAAACCTTGAAAATTCACTGAAAAAACCATAGGTTATAGACCATATATAGTTAGGAATTAGCATTTAAAAAACCTTATTTTACTCACACAAAACCATTGAAATTCCATATATAGTTAGTTGTACTAACTATATATCGCGCACCCGCAATCCACTGCTGATCATGTCACATATTACATCATTCATGACATGGTCAGTGACATCACTGATGACATCTCAAATGACATCACTGATGACATCACTGATGACAACATCCAGTGACTGTATTTTTCTGTAAAGTTAAAATATGTCTTGAGTGGATGTATAAGTGTCTGGATGAAGGATTTAGTAGGTGCATGACTGACTGTATGAGTGAGTGATTAAATGTGTCTCACTGAGTGCATGGGTTAGTGACTAAACTGTTTTAAATTGTGCATTATTGTGTCTGTTGTTCTGTAATCTGATGCATGTGTTGATCAGTAGCTAAATGAGTAACTATATGGGTTATTGATTGGTTGCCCAAGCATTTGTATGGGAGACTGAGTGTGTGTGTGGGTGGCTGGGAGGTGTATGACTCTGTGCATAGATGTGTGAGCAGTTGATTCACTAGATGTATGGGTTCAAAAGTGCATGTGGAAACAGCTGTATGGGCGGTTGACTGTGTGCATGAGTGTATTGGTGAGTGAATGGATATCTCAGTGCTACATGTCAAAGTAAGTACATATGTAAAATACAGTACATGTGAGAGTTGACATATATAAATAACTGTGCATAGGAGCCAGTGAATGTGTGAGTGGCTGTATGCATCATTGTGAACTTGTATCCAGGATTGTATAAGAGAGTAAATATGTTTTAGTATATGTTTGAATAAGTAAGGTGTGTATAACTGTATAGTTGAGAAAATGGAGGTGTGATTGATTCTTTGCATGACTGACTAGGTGTCTGAGTAACTCCATGGATGAGTGACAGTCTGTGAGTGTATGTTTACACTGAGTGTATCTAAGGTTATATTAGAGTCTGAAGAGGTTCATTGTATTATCACATGAATGATGTCATCAGTGATGTGATCAGTAATGTCAAATGAGATGTCATCAGTGATGTCATCAGTGATGTCATTTGAGATGTCATCAGTGATGTCATCAGTGATGTCATTTGAGATGTCATCAGTGATGTCATCAGTGATGTCACTGACCATGTCATGAATGATGTAATATGTGACATGATCAGCAGTGGATTGCGGGTGCGCGATATATAGTTAGTACAACTAACTATATATGGAATTTCAATGGTTTTGTGTGAGTAAAATAAGGTTTTTTAAATGCTAATTCCTAACTATATATGGTCTATAACCTATGGTTTTTTCAGTGAATTTTCAAGGTTTTGTAAATGCTAATTCCTAACTATATATGGTCTATAACCTATGGTTTTTTCAGTGAATTTCATTGGTTTTTTAAAAGCTAATATCTATAGCTGTAAAACGTATTCTTCTTTAAATCCAAAAATATATAATTTATATGTTTATTAATAATTTTTTTTTAAAATATTTTTTTTGTTTCGCTCCCGGTTCGCGAACCGGGAAGCTTTCCGTTAGCTCAATTTGATGCCGCGACCCGGTCCGCGAACCGGTAAACGTTCCGTTAGCGCAACTGCCGCGTTAGAAATCAACATCGTGACGCGTCGCGGAAGCGCGACGTATCACGTTGTCGCGTAATGCGTCTTATGACGCGCTGCGTTAGCGCACCCGGAAGTGCTCCGGTACGCGAACTGAGACGCGAAGCGCAGCTCCCCGGAAGCGATCCGCGGCGCTTCGCGAAAGCGCGACGTATCGCGTTGCCGCGTAATGCGTCTTATGACGCGCCGCGTTAGCGCACCCGGAAGTGCTCCGGAGCGCGAACCGAGGCGCGAAGCACAGCGACCCGGAAGCGATCCGGGGCGCGTTCCGCAGCGCGTAACATAAGCGTGAGAGGTCATGTGACTTGTTAATAAAACTTTTCATTGGTTCATTTAACTTTTGGTTTCATAATCATGTAAGGCTAGGTCAGGTGACCTAAAAATAACACTTTTCATTGGTTTAGAACTATTGTTTTTCCCAAATGATGAAAACCCCTCCTTCTTTCCTCACTCTGACTTTCATCATTGTGAGAGGAAGACCTTTATTCATAGTAGAGCAATGGCTTCAGTACTTGCTTCAGCTGGTGCACCCCCACCACCACCTCCACCTCCTCATGGGAAGAGAGGACCACCTCCCCAGGTCATCACCAACACAGAGGAGGAAGAGGAAGAACTAGAGGAAGAGGAGAGAGAAGGACCACAGTTCTTGGAAGAGGTGCCCCGGGTTTCCCATAGGAAAGCCAGTTTCATTTGGCAGTTTTTTTCACTCCCTCCAGGGCAGAAGAAAGTGAATGCGAGGTATGTCACCTGCCTCATTTGCAAAGACAAATTATCAAGAGGGACTGATAAAAAGTATAGCTATGGGAACTATACCATGCATCGGCACATGAGCAGGGGGCATCCACTCAATTACAGCCGGGCGGAAATTCGTGACATGGAACAAAACCCAACAGCAACTCCTGTGGCCAGGTCAACATCGTTAATATCATTGACAGCAGCAGAGGCACGGGAAACCGTGCCAAACATCCAGGAGAATTTTGGGCATATGAAATATACTTGTCTGCACTGCGGTGCATTGATATCATGTGGTAACATGAGTATTAATTCCATCAACCTGGCTTATAACAATCATAATTGCCCTAACCGCCCCAGACAGTGATTGTTTTTTTGCTCCTGTTGAGCCCTTTTCAATGCCTGTTTTTTGTTGTTTCCCCCCCAAAAAAAACCAAAAATAATATAAAATTGTTCAAAAAATACAAAAAAAACAAAAAATACAAAAAAATATAAAACAACAAAAACATAAAAAAAAGTTCTTTTCAGAACTACCTCCCCTTTCAAAAAAAATTGCTAGAATGTTTAGCACTCTGGCAAGCTCTATTTCTTTTAGTTCGCTTCCCAGTTCGCCTCCCGGTTCGCGAACCGGGAGCAAACCCAAAAAATTCTTTTTTTAAAAAAAAAGAAGAGTAAGTATAAGGAAAGTAAACAGAGAGTGATGTTAAAAGAAAGACAGCTATAGGGAGTAAACCAGAGATACTGTTTAATAGATCTATTTACCGAAAAAAAAGACGGAAGAGGGTATAATTGTGGAAAACAAAATAGATAAGGAAGTGAAAGAAAAAAAGAGAGTAGAACAATAACAAAGAAGAGTTTCTTGGAGAATGTGAGTGAATGTTCAAAATAAGATTAAAACATGGGGAATAACAGAGAGAAAAAATAGAAAACAGAAAACAAAAAATAACAGAAAAAGATTAATTGAAACAGCAAAGAAATGTAAATAACATAGAGCCATATCATCAACATAGGCAATAAAAGTTTTGCAGCTTTTATCGGCAGAAATATGTCACCAAAGCCGCTTTTGCGGCAGAAAACTGCAGCTAAAACCACTTTTGCACCAGTTTTCTGCCAATAAAAACAGCAATAATTTTATTGGCTGTGTTCATAATATGCCCCTTAGTGTGTTTCAACTACACAGAGAAAGCATTATGAACAAGTAGTGAAAAAGTGATCAGTCAAAGACACTAAGAGTAATAGAGACGGAGTGAGTGAACAAGAGTGAGGCACTATGAGAAGAGAGGGACTGAGAAAAAGAGTGGAAGGAGTGGAAGGAGTTGAGTAAGTAGGTAATAGAGAAAGGAATGAGGAAAGTAGCAAAGGCAGGAAACTGAGGGTTAAAGAAATGAAGCTGTGGAACTAATAGTAGGTGAATGTGATAGAAATGTAACGAAAAGAATACAAAACATTTACCTTATAATTGTCGTTAAATTACTCACTTTTTGTTTTTATACTTTCAATCTGTGAAAGAGAGAACAAACATTTGAAAAATATTAAAACATGTATTTAAAAATTACAAAAGACAAGGGAAAAGATTGAAGGACAAACAGTTTTTCAACAACTTTGACACTGACAGAAGCTTCTGCTTCTCCAGGCCCCCTACACAGTCCTAAAGATATACATTTTAAACTAACAGTATCTTGATGCAGATGAAGTGAGGCCTATCTTAAAACATGGTGCATCTTTTGCACTGCTGTTGTCTCAGAAAAGTGTCGCAAGACACTAACATTTTAAATGATTGCTTCAGGATGCCAATAAGATGTGTCCTATCCAGAGGTTTGTTTGAGGTGAGACCTACTCAGGGTTCCAAATGAAATTTCGAGTTGTTTGAAGAGAACAGAGGACATAATACATGTGAAGGCCTACCAATGAAGTAAGTCATGTCCACTTCACTCTTGAACAAAGGCCAGACCTCTTCTGCGTCCGTGGACAGACCTAAACTTCATCTGCACAATGTCATTCATAAACTTAGGAAACACAGGTGATGTAATTGAAAAATGTGGAGTTTCTTTTCCTCATTTCACAATCACATCACCTGTGTTGCCTTTGCTTAGGTATCTCATAGTGCAGATGTAGTCCAGCATATTAAACAGTACCTAGAAGTGCAGCACTGCATGCAACAACTTTGACACTTATAAAAGCTTTTGCTTCTGCACAACCCCTACACAATGCTAATTATATACATTTTAAACTGATGGTATATTGCTGGAGATGAACTGAAACCTATCTTGCAACATGGTGCATCTTTTACACAAAAGTGACCCACAATGGAGCAAAAGAGGCGCACGGCCACCATAAATCTGACCCTAACATTTTAAATGATTGTTTCAAGATGCCAATAAGGTGTAACCTATCCACAGATTTGTTTCAGGTAAGTCCTACTCAGGGTTGCAGATGGAATTTAGGTTTGTTGAAGAATACAGAGAAGATAATACATGTGGAGGCCTACCAACGAAGTGAGTAATGTCCACTGTACTCTTGAACAAATGTCAGACCTCCTCTGTCTCCAGGAACAGGCCTAAACCTCATCTACACAATGTGGTGTGTAATGTTAGGAAACACAGGTAATATAATTGAAAAACATGCAAATTTTTTTGCTCATTCCACAATCATATGACCTGTGTTTCCTTTGCTTAGGTATCTCATTGTGGAAATGTAGTCTATCATATGAAAGACTACGTAGAATATGAGCACTGTATGCAAGAACTTTGACACTTACAGAAGCCTCTCCTTCTCCATGCCTCCTACACAGTTCTAAATGTACATCATAAATGGAAACAGTACAGAATTAATTATACATGTTAAATGGTTTATTTTTGCTGTTGTCAGAATGTATCAAATTTCACTAAAAACAGTGACTTGAAGGTATTCATCATATAACAGCGGGGAAAAAAAAACACAATCAAAATGATTGTGTTTAAAAAACCCATACAACATAACAAATCAGAATTCAGAACTCCTTAAAGTTAACTTACTTTCCATGACGTCAAAGGATGTTCTATGAACAGCTTACACTCTGTTGTGCTGTTATTACTTTCAGCCCGCCACTTTCTGAAAGAAAACCTCCATCGTTTTGAAAAACATGTTACATACAATAAATGACTTCTTGCTCTCTACCACAAGTTTCCACAAGGCCAAATCTTGTCAGAGCCATTTATAACTCTTGGATTTCTTGTAAGCCAATCCCGTCATTTGGCATTTCCGCAACTTTCAGAATTAAAATGTTGAAGATCATTTTCACAATCCTGGACTAGTAATATCTTCCCCTTCTTCCTCAGTCATGTTCTACATTTCCTATGACACTGATACTGCTTACTATGAAGCAGACTTACACTACCTCTATGACTACTACAATTATTTAATTCTCTACATCACTTTTAATCACAAAGCAATGTAAAACAGTAGACAGCATTGCAGACTTACATTCCCTCTACTCTATGTTTTGATTGGCTGCTTCAATTAGCTTATAAAAAGAAATAGTTTTTCTGAACTCATTCAAAGTGCACTTATTTCTCCATGACGTCCAGTCTTATGGTTAGAAGTTATGTCTCTGAACTACACTTATCCTCAAGGCCAAATCGTGTAGGAGCCATTAGAACTTCTTGAAATTCCTCAGAGCACATCCCGAGATTCTTTCCCTAAAATTTTGGTTTTAAAAACACCAGGTAAGAGTTTTTAAGGTCATGCGGCAATTTTTTTTTGAAAATTAAAACAGAATCATTGCAGAATGACCAGCCATTTCTAGACTTTAAATAAGCTGTGTAATGTCCTGATGTTGTTGAAGGACCGTCATGATATATAATTGCTGCAGTTACAAAAGTCCTTCCTGATATTGACAACTGCGAAGCCACAACATTTTTAATTAAAGTTGTCAATTTTGTTCCATCAGGCCTACATCGTTGGAACATTAAAATGACATACTGGCCATATGTTCGTATAAATAATGTGGACATCATTTCAGATTTACATTGGCTACACTCCATGTTGTGATCAGCTGCTTTTACTAGCTTATTAAAGGAGACTGATTTACTGTCTGGCAAAGTTAAATATATAAATCTTTCTGAGTCTACACTAGTAGTACTTGATACCCTACAGTTCTCGCAGTCATGCTGCCATTGATAAGAAAGCCCAAACAGCTGATCTACATCTACACCTTCAGCATGCAATACATCAAGCATATACATTAAAAACTCCTGACAATCTTGCTGAATATTTTGAGAGAATTGTGTTTGGCCTGAACATCTGTCTAACAGATTTCGAATTTCAGACACACTTTCTATGTTTGTTCTATCAGTGCTACATTTTTCTAAGACAGAATTTAACAAACTGCAAAATCTTTGATCAGAATTGACCACAATCTCTTCTTTTACATTTTCTAGAGAAAACAAAACATTAACCACTACATTAGCATAGCAGTTGACACCAGAACTGTTTTCAAATTGAAAACCAACAACATCTTCAACAGAATCCTTTTTGTTTCTGCTTATAATTTCAGGTTCATCGACTTTTCGTCTTTTTGCTACAACCTCCCCAGTATTGGTCACATTTCTTCGTTTCCGGCCTACCACACGTTTCTCAAACAAAGAATATTGAGGCAAATGTGGCGCATACTCTCTTCTTAACCTATTGTATTCCTTAACACA
The DNA here is from genome assembly GCF_964261635.1 of Lissotriton helveticus. Taxonomy (NCBI): domain Eukaryota; kingdom Metazoa; phylum Chordata; class Amphibia; order Caudata; family Salamandridae; genus Lissotriton; species Lissotriton helveticus. The sequence continues at coordinate 269,180,212 of NC_136059.1, forward strand.
ATCTAGATCCGCACAAATGCTTGTGACATCACACTCAATCAAGTACAATCCCGATAAAGTTCTAACTCGTGACAATGCCACATATGCCATACCCTCCTTGAACACAGAACTGCCAATATTCACCAATGCACTGTCTACACTTAAACCTTGCGATTTATGGATTGTCACCGCATATGCCAAGCAAACAGGAAACTGCTTACGGCGAACATATAAGTCTTTTACAAGCAAAAATCTAGCAGAACAACGACCAATTAGCTGTACTTCCTCAATGCCATCAAATGTAATTTTTAAAAATTCAATTCCATCTCTATTTCTGTATTTTACAAAATCAACAACATTACCCATTGATCCATTTACCAGACCTCTTTCAACATGTAAATTCCTTCTTAAAATTATACGGCAGTTCAAGCACACATTCAGAGTCTTTTCTAAACCTGCAGTTTTAGATATACTCTTCTCTAAGGAATCCAATTTTGTTTTCAGATTCTCAGACAAAATAATTGTTGATCCCATATGCTCTACTCTGTCAATAGCTTCCAGTTTCACAATCTCTTGCTTTTCTAAATGCAACATTTTGTTGTTGAATTTGGCACATTCTGCAAGAGTTGGCATCAAACATATTCCAGATTTCTTCTCAGTAATTTTCTGAAAAATATTCTCAGGCACAACATCTTGTTCTGGATATAAATTTGACAGTAATCGTGCATGTAAAGCTTCTTTCCCATGCTCGGTCACTTTTCCAATTCTAACATCTTGTAGAATAGTCTTGTAAACTTCATTCTTCGCCTGACGCATATTTTCATGCAGTTCAGCATAATTGAAGTTTAACCATATATTGACGTTGCCAATGCTGCCTAGGCACTTCCTGGTATCTTCATGCGTGAGCATTTTGAACACAGGTTGCCCTTTCACTGGTGTCAGCTGCAGAAGATCTCCGAAAACAATGATGTGTTTGCCACCAAATAACACATCATACTCTGTTTTGAGAACTTCTTGCATTCTCAAATGCACAAAGGCAAGCATGACATTGGAAACCATGCTTACTTCGTCAATGATAAGAAGTTTCATTTTCCTCAAGATTCTTGAAACTTCAAAACAAGCATCTCCAGATAGCTTGTGATATTGTAATTTGTTGTCATGCTCCACTGGCAGCATCAGTAAACGATGTAAAGTAATCCCTTTAATGTTATGTGCTGCCAGTCCAGTTGGAGCGGTGACAACACAAGACAGCGATGACTCTGTCCTTTCCTGCAAATAACATGAAATTGCTTTAATAAGGAAACTTTTTCCAGTTCCCGCTTCTCCACTCACGTACAGTCGGACAGGCTTCAACGATGTACATGAGCACTCTTTCTTGTCATGACTTAATCCATGATCAATTTGCATGGTAACTTCGTCATATATTTTCCTCTGCTCAACGTTGAGTTGTCTTTACAACTCTTCTAAGTTAACCGCATCCTCCTGAGCATGTGCCATGGCTCTTTCCACTTCATTCATAGCAGTGGCAGCTTCATTTTCGATAACAGGTCCTCCTAGTGGATCCTGACTCAATGAAGCAGAACTCTGACTGTCCTGAGAACTATCTCTGGCAATCTCGGCTGCAATCATTGCTTCCTGCTCAATTTCTGCATTCAACATTTCTACATATTTGGGAAAAGCAGGACATTCTATGGTCTCCTTGGCGGCATTGAAAGAGTCTTCGTAACAGAGAAAATCTCCAAGCAGTTCCTCTTCTGCACGCCAAGGCTTGAAAAGTTGCAAAAGTGCTAAATAGAAAAACTCCTTTTTTTCAGGAGATTCGCCACTCAATTTTCGATGGTTTACCAAGTGGCATTTTCTTTGCTTGACCAGACATCCCTCACTTCCTATTACAGCATACACTCCTTTCTCAGTATCTTCTTTGATGTTCCTCTTGAATATGTAATTTTGAAGAACCTCATACAGACAAACATTCTCGAGGTGAATGCTTCGATTTGGATAATATGTATCCAACATGTTGGTCTTCAAAATGTCGGTACTGTTTGGCTCCTTTTCCGCCAAATACTCAATTTCCCGCACAGGTTTGAGAACTCGATTACGCGTTGCAGCAAGACCAAGACTCGCCCAAACGATACTCCTGGACTTGGCATAGAGACTTGCTGAAGACAACCGGTCAGAACATTCGTACGCTCCAATTTCTCGATGCGACAACATCTTCAGACTGAAACTGTACAACTTCTTGCTGAGGCTCTTTTCATGGGAAATGTCCTCCCACATATCCTTCAATTCTGTCTTCTCTTTTTTGGTGATGTAAGACGTCACATACCGAGCCACAGCCATACAGTTATCCGCCACAAACTGTATATCCATGTTAGCATTCCACATGGACAAAATCACCGGGTTGTAGTCGTTGATGTACTTGGACTCTTCGTTCCTCTTCAAATTGTATGTGTTTTTAGGTGATTTCTTCATCACATTATGTCGCAGCGAAGACATCAAACTGTTTACTCTTCCTTTAGAAATCACCGGTCGTGGAAAGCCGAAACGACATTTGGTGTAGAACTTGTCCTTGTTTCGGAATTTACGACGACAGTACTTTCCACATCGATGGCTTTGGAAACGCAGAACTTTTTCTCTTAGGCTTTTCTTCTCCTTTGCGTTTGGAACAGCACACGTAGAATACTGTTGTATAAAACTCATCACTGAGTCTTCTGGATCCGTTCCAAATTTAGGTGCATCCTTGATCCACAGCAACATATGTATATGAGGAGCACCTCTTGCTTGGTACTCCTTTCTCCAGAAGTACCTACATACATTGACTGGATCCAAAGAGCACAGTTCTCCGGGTGTCTTGAATTCGATGTTTTCTACGTTAGCATTTGCCTCTCGTAGAAATTCAAGTAAGTCTTCCCAGCCATACTCGGCACAGCTCAGAGTGAGGAACCATGTGGGAGTTCCTAAGTTCCTCAGCATACATTTTAAATCACCATGACGACGGTACCAGTACTCATTAGTACCACGCTGACACGCCATGAGATTAATCAGGTGAGAATCCAAAATACTGTCTTGGACATTGACTTTATCCATAAAGTCACTTGCCGAGATGTTTTGCATGTGTATACCACTTTTCAAGATGTGGTTCACTGCATATGACAGTCCAGACAGATCGCTTTCAAACAGGAGATGAAACAAATAAGGAATGCATTGTCGAAACCTAGCATCTCCTGCATACAATCGCAAAGTCCGGTATTCAGAAGCAGGAATTTGATGAGGTCGCTCATCATATCTTCCTCCCTGACCTGTTGGACAAAGCTGTGGGAAACACCGAGCTTCCAAACTTTCCTCCCAAACACTAATGGGACTCCCTTTGGCTTGTTTCATTTGAAACAACTCAATAGCATTCCCCATGACTTCCTTGGAATGCAAAGGATGAACACTATAATGTTCATATATTTCTTCACTAGTAGAGGGTTCTACTTTCTCAATTTGACCATTCGCTATCCTCTTCCTCACTTACTTCCTCTTCTGCAACATATACATTCTTATAGTATTTATTATTTTTTTTCAAATACAATGTTGCCTTTTTAACTTTCCTAACATCCACTAAATCTTGCCATATTTTCTTATTCTTTGTCGGAACCCCATTAACTAAGATAACCAGAGGTTCCTCTTCCACTTTTTCTACTCCAATTGTGTTAATGTTTTTCTTCAAATCTAGAGGCAAATAAACAACTCTTCCCTTTAATCCTCTCTGTAAATCTGATGGAGGCAATTTCCCTGTCTTTGGCTCCATTCTTACAATAGCCTGAAAGGGATGGATACTTTGAATCAAAATAGATTCATAAGTATTTAAATCCTTCAATTCAGAAGGAATCTCAACCAATTCCAGATTATTATGAACTGCTCTAGCAGGCATCTGGTTTTGATTTAATTTGCAACAACAATAAGTACACACACGTTGATCCAATCCCAAATCAAAACAATTTTCTGCCATCAAGTATGTTGCGAAATCCTTCCATTCACTATTATTTTCCCTTTCACTTTTTGCATATAAATCCACTAACTTAGTCTGATTCTTATAATAAGTGCGTCGACAACACACACAAGTGAAATTTGGCCTCTCACTTGATTTGACCTGAAACGTCGCAATTTCCCTCTGGAAATTATCTGTACTGGAAACCTGTACACTATCTTCCACATTACCCGCTTCTTCTTGGTCAATTTCAACATTCTCCTCTTTACTTCCAAAGTAACAAAACTCAATTTCTTCACATATATTCTTCACATCTATTTCAGAACCATGCAAAAGAGCAGCGCATAATTGTTTAAGCATAATTGCTGGACTCTTAGCATAATACAACATTCTAACTAATTTCCTCACTTTATTATGATGCACTGCTAGCATCCTGAAATGATGAAAAACACTCTGGCATACTCTCCTGGAAAGACAAGCCAGTGAATGACCATGCAAACCTGTCACTTCTCTCACTCTGCAAGGATCTAATTCTTGCAACAACCTCATTTTCTGCTTCAAACTTTTCTTATTAAATGTCGACAAAATCACAAAGCAAATTGATGGAATCCTGTCGCACACTGCAAATACTACTACACTTCCAGGTGTACACAGGACCCTTAGCACGTCTTCCTAAAACCTCATTACCTAACACCTCTTCTGCCTCTGTTGTCACAAGTTTTTCTTTTTCAACTGGACAACCATCTTTCACTTCATAAGCTCGACCACTGGTGTCAACTGCATGCACCAAATCATTATCCTGGAAATAACTCTCCTCATTAAAAAATGCCTCACAGCTTGAACTATGCATCCATTCTCCAGAAAAAACTTCACAAAAATTACTACGATTAACTATTCTCTTCCATCTACTATTTCTTTTGAAATCATAAATTGCCTTGTTTAGCTTCCTAATTCTATTGATTATCAAAATAAATAACTTACGTTTAATTTCAAATGCCTGATCAATAACTTTCTCAACTTTTTTTTTTCTCTTATAAAAAACCACTTTCTGTTGACCTTTCTTAATATTTTTTAACAAATTGCCAATTATCCTGTTGCGGAACATTCGTTTACGAATGTCCCTAAACTGTTGTTTCCTTCTACTATCATGCACAGAGTTATCTCTTGCTCTAGCAGTAACATTTTTCATTGGCCTTTCCTTTCCGTTTGAATTGCTTCTCTTTTTCTGGACTGAAACATTTTCTGTAGTAATATTTTTTTTACTACAAATATTTCTTATGAATGTTTTTGTACTCTTACCCGGTGCTTTCTTGGTGACTTGACAAATCTTTTTGTTAGAGGACTGCTGCTTTTTTTCATTAACCTGCTGTCTTTGACGTTTTGCAGCCTTTCTCACTCTTTCTTTGGTTGGCATGCTGAAATCTTGAAATGATCTGCAGTTGAATCTGTGGTAAAATATAATAAAAAATGTTATTAACCACTATTACCCAACAGTAAATCAATAACAGTAATCAACATTTTTTAGTGCTTGGCAAATTTAGAATACAGAAATAGCAGAAAAGAAATGGAATTTATATTCATGTTACCTGTGCTATTTTATATGTGAATCTGATCTAATTTTATGAGCATATTTTAATATTTTATTGAAGACACTACACATAACCTGTTTTTGAAGGTGTCTTTATTTTTAAATTAAACGGTTTACATTTTTACTTTTTATTTATTATACATTTTTAAAATAAATCTTTACAGTTCCATAGGCTCAAGCACGTCAGCTTCCCATCCTATGTCATATAATTCGGACAAATCTGCATCCTCATCACGTTCTTCTTCATCCTCAGGATTTAAATCATCCAAGGGATCAACATCCACTGATGTTTCAATTACGAGTTCAATGATGAGGTCAAAATCAACTGATTGCTGATTGTCGCTCATGTTGATGTTGTCTTTATCTTTAAAGAAAGATAACAACAATGAGATGTTGCAGAGTAAGAGACAAATCTCAGAGATTATAATAGTAAAATTGTTTAACAAGAGTAACATTTTGCAGCTATTATATAGCCATGTCCAACGATGCTGAGCAGGTGAAGCCTATGTCTAATTTTTCAGTGAACAGGACTCATCTCTTCTTAACCTTGGATAAGCCTCACCGACTCTGTGTCCCCTGCACATACTTAAATGTAAAGGGGCAGATTTATGTTAAATGGCACATCCCCAGGTGTGCACCAGTTAACGTGCACCGCTGCTCTGCCACTCATGGTGTGCCGCATTTACAATCAGATAGGAGAAAGCTACGTCAAAACCCTGCGCCTGCTTGAAGCAGGCATAGGTCTTGACGCAACATTGTGGAGATGGGGCACCCCTGAGCCTTGCTGGAGCTGCATCACACTTGCGATACAACTCCAGCAATGTGCCACCTTTACGGCACAGATGCGTCATGCATCTGTGCCATTTTTGCCCCATGCTGCGCCGCATTGTAAATGCAGCAAACCATGGGTGGCGGAACAGCAGCGCAGGATGACTGGCACATCCCTGGTGATGCGCCAGTCATCATAAATCTATCCCTAAGCTTCTTATCTTGTTAGAGATGAACCGCCATATGTATCATCAAACTATTTTGCATTTCCTAAATAGCGAATTTTAAGGGATAAATAGCAATTCTTTACCATTCCTAATTTGCGATGAGCAAATTGCTAATTGCAAATTACCCATTCATTTCCATGGGCCAGGAGGCCCATAGGAATGAAGGTGCAATTTGCGATTAGCAATTAGCTCATCGCAAATTAGGAATTTTTCCAAAGGTGCAGGGGTGTCTCAAGAACACCCTGCTGCACCCCTGAAAAAGAAATTTGGGGGCATATGGCGCACATACATGCCCTAAGGGCATGTATGGGCGTCATATGGCACCTTTTGTTTTTTGGAAAAAAAGCTTTTTGAAAAGAATTCGCAAATTACCACCAACTAGAAGTTGGTGGTAATTTGCAAATCCTTAATGGCATTTTTTGCATATTTTTTGTTTGATACATTGCATTTAAGGAATCGCTAAATTTGCAAATCCTTCAGTACAATCGCAAAATAAGGAATAGCAATTTTTGCTATTCCTTATTTTGCATCAAACTTGTTTGATACATACCATTTGTCTAATTAGCATTCGCAAAGGCCGAAATTCGCAGAATTTTGACCTTTGTGAATGCTAATTAGCTTGATACATATGGCCCCAAGTGAGGCCTGTCTTGCAACATGGTGCATCTTTTGCATCACTGCTGCATCGGTTTCATGTGGCACGTTTTTTTTACACCATGACACATCTGCCTAAATGCATCAATTTGTAATTTTGTCGCCTCATAGCAAATCTTTTGCACCGCCGCTGCATCATAAAAGTGACGCACAGTGGCGCAAAAGAGGCATACACCTATCATAAATCTGTCCCTAGCATTTTAAATGATTAATTCAGGATGACGATAAGGTGTGGCCTATCCAGAGGTTTGTTTAAGGTGAGGCCTACTCAGGATTGCAGATTAAAGTTACGCTTGATGAAGAATACAGAGGAGATAATACATGTAAAGGCCTACCAATGAAGTAAGTAATGTCCACTTTATTGCGCCAGTCATCATAAATGTATCCCTAAGCTTCTTATCTTGTTACAGATGAACCGCCATATGTATCATCAAACTATTTTGCATTTCCTAAATAGCGAATTTTAAGGAATAAATAGCGATTCTTTACAATTCCTAATTTGCAATGAGCAAATTGCTAATTGCAAATTACCCATTCATTTCCATGGGCCAGGAGGCCCATAGGAATGAAGGTGCAATTTGCGATTAGCAATTAGCTCATCGCAAATTAGGAATTTTTCCAAGGGTGCAGGGGTGTCTCAAGAACACCCTGCTGCAGCCCCTGAAAAAGAAATTTGGGGGCATATGGTGCACATACATGCCCTAAGGGCATGTATGGGCGTCATATGGCACCTTTTGTTTTTTGGAAAAAAAGCTTTTTGAAAAGAATTCGCAAATTACCACCAACTAGAAGTTGGTGGTAATTTGCAAATCCTTAATGGCATTTTTTGCATATTTTTTGTTTGATACATTGCATTTAAGGAATCGCAAAATTTGCAAATCCTTCAGTGCAATCGCAAAATAAGGAATAGCAAATTTTGCTATTCCTTATTTTGCATCAAACTTGTTTGATACATACCATTTGTCTAATTAGCATTCGCAAAGGCTGAAATTCACAGAATTTTGGCCTTTGCGAATGCTAATTAGCTTGATACATATGGCCACAAGTGAGGCCTGTCTTGCAACATGGTGCATCTTTTGCATCACTGCTGCATCGGTTTCATGTGGCACGGTTTTTTTACACCATGACACATCTGCCTAAATGCATCAATTTGTAATTTTGTCGCATCATAGCAAATCTTTTGCACCGCCGCTGCATCAGAAAAGTGACGCACAGTGGCGCAAAAGAGGCATACACCTATCATAAATCTGTCCCTAGCATTTTAAATGATTAATTCAGGATGACGATAAGGTGTGGCCTATCCAGAGGTTTGTTTAAGGTGAGGCCTACTCAGGATTGCAGATCAAAGTTACACTTGATGAACAATACAGAGGAGATAATACATGTAAAGGCCTACCAATGAAGTAAGTTATGTCCACTTCATTGTGCCAGTCATCATAAATCTATCCCTATGCTTCTTATCTTGTTAGAGATGAACTGCCATATGTATCATCAAACTATTTTGCATTTCCTAAATAGCGAATTTTAAGGAATAAATAGCGATTCTTTACCATTCCTAATTTGCAATGAACAAATTGCTAATTGCAAATTACTCATTCATTTCCATGGGCCAGGAGGCCCATAGGAATGAAGGTGCAATTTGCGATTAGCAATTAGCTCATCGCAAATTAGGAATTTTTCCAAGGGTGCATGGGTGTCTCAAGAACACCCTGCTGCACCCCCTGAAAAAGAAATTTGGGGGCATATGGCGCACATACATGCCCTAAGGGCATGTATGGGCGTCATATGTCACCTTTTGTTTTTTGGAAAAAAAGCTTTTTGAAAAGAATTCGCAAATTACCACCAACTAGAAGTTGGTGGTATTTTGCAAATCCTTAATGCCATTTTTTGCATATTTTTTGTTTGATACATTGCATTTAAGAAATCACAAAATTTGCAAATCCTTCAGTGCAATCGCAAAATAAAGAATAGCAAATTTTGCTATTCCTTATTTTGCATCAAACTTGTTTGATACATACCATTTGTCTAATTAGCATTCGCAAAGGCCGAAATTCACAGAACTTCGGCCTTTGCAAATGCTAATTAGCTTCATACATATGGCCCCAAGTGAGGCCTGTCTTGCAACATGGTGCATCTTTTGCATCACTGCTGCATCAGTTTCATGTGGCACGGTGTTTTTTACACCATGACACATCTGCCTAAATGCATCAATTTGTAATTTTGTCGCCTCATAGCAAATCTTTTGCACCGCCGCTGCATCACAAAAGTGACGCACAGTGGCGCAAACGAGGCATACACCTATCATAAATCTGTCCCTAGCATTTTAAATGATTAATTCAGGATGACGATAAGGTGTGCCCTATCCAGAGGTTTGTTTAAGGTGAGGCCTACTCAGGATTGCAGATGAAAGTTACGCTTGATGAAGAATACAGAGGAGATAATACATGTAAAGCTCTACCAATGAAGTAAGTGATGTCCACTTCATTGCGCCAGTCATCATAAATGTATCCCTAAGCTTCTTATCTTGTTAGAGATGAACCGCCATATGTATCATCAAACTATTTTGCATTTCCAAAATAGCGAATTTTAAGGAATAAATAGCGATTCTTTACCATTCCTAATTTGCGATGAGCAAATTGCTAATTGCAAATTACCCATTCATTTCCATGGGCCAGGAGGCCCATAGGAATGAAGGTGCAATTTGCGATTAGCAATTAGCTCATCGCAAATTAGGAATTTTTCCAAAGGTGCAGGGGTGTCTCAAGAACACCCTGCTGCACCCCTGAAAAAGAAATTTGGGGGCATATGGCGCACATACATGCCCTAAGGGCATGTATGGGCGTCATATGGCACCTTTTGTTTTTTGGAAAAAAAGCTTTTTGAAAAGAATTCGCAAATTACCACCAACTAGAAGTTGGTGGTAATTTGCAAATCCTTAATGGCATTTTTTGCATATTTTTTGTTTGATACATTGCATTTAAGGAATCGCTAAATTTGTAAATCCTTCAGTACAATCGCAAAATAAGGAATAGCAATTTTTGCTATTCCTTATTTTGCATCAAACTTGTTTGATACATACCATTTGTCTAATTAGCATTCGCAAAGGCCGAAATTCGCAGAATTTTGACCTTTGTGAATGCTAATTAGCTTGATACATATGGCCCCAAGTGAGGCCTGTCTTGCAACATGGTGCATCTTTTGCATCACTGCTGCATCGGTTTCATGTGGCACGTTTTTTTTACACCATGACACATCTGCCTAAATGCATCAATTTGTAATTTTGTCGCCTCATAGCAAATCTTTTGCACCGCCGCTGCATCATAAAAGTGACGCACAGTGGCGCAAAAGAGGCATACACCTATCATAAATCTGTCCCTAGCATTTTAAATGATTAATTCAGGATGACGATAAGGTGTGGCCTATCCAGAGGTTTGTTTAAGGTGAGGCCTACTCAGGATTGCAGATTAAAGTTACGCTTGATGAAGAATACAGAGGAGATAATACATGTAAAGGCCTACCAATGAAGTAAGTAATGTCCACTTTATTGCGCTAGTCATCATAAATGTATCCCTAAGCTTCTTATCTTGTTACAGATGAACCGCCATATGTATCATCAAACTATTTTGCATTTCCTAAATAGCGAATTTTAAGGAATAAATAGCGATTCTTTACAATTCCTAATTTGCAATGAGCAAATTGCTAATTGCAAATTACCCATTCATTTCCATGGGCCAGGAGGCCCATAGGAATGAAGGTGCAATTTGCGATTAGCAATTAGCTCATCGCAAATTAGGAATTTTTCCAAGGGTGCAGGGGTGTCTCAAGAACACCCTGCTGCAGCCCCTGAAAAAGAAATTTGGGGGCATATGGTGCACATACATGCCCTAAGGGCATGTATGGGCGTCATATGGCACCTTTTGTTTTTTGGAAAAAAAGCTTTTTGAAAAGAATTCGCAAATTACCACCAACTAGAAGTTGGTGGTAATTTGCAAATCCTTAATGGCATTTTTTGCATATTTTTTGTTTGATACATTGCATTTAAGGAATCGCAAAATTTGCAAATCCTTCAGTGCAATCGCAAAATAAGGAATAGCAAATTTTGCTATTCCTTATTTTGCATCAAACTTGTTTGATACATACCATTTGTCTAATTAGCATTCGCAAAGGCTGAAATTCACAGAATTTTGGCCTTTGCGAATGCTAATTAGCTTGATACATATGGCCCCAAGTGAGGCCTGTCTTGCAACATGGTGCATCTTTTGCATCACTGCTGCATCGGTTTCATGTGGCACGTTTTTTTTACACCATGACACATCTGCCTAAATGCATCAATTTGTAATTTTGTCGCATCATAGCAAATCTTTTGCACCGCCGCTGCATCAGAAAAGTGACGCACAGTGGCGCAAAAGAGGCATACACCTATCATAAATCTGTCCCTAGCATTTTAAATGATTAATTCAGGATGACGATAAGGTGTGGCCTATCCAGAGGTTTGTTTAAGGTGAGGCCTACTCAGGATTGCAGATCAAAGTTACACTTGATGAACAATACAGAGGAGATAATACATGTAAAGGCCTACCAATGAAGTAAGTTATGTCCACTTCATTGTGCCAGTCATCATAAATCTATCCCTATGCTTCTTATCTTGTTAGAGATGAACTGCCATATGTATCATCAAACTATTTTGCATTTCCTAAATAGCGAATTTTAAGGAATAAATAGCGATTCTTTACCATTCCTAATTTGCAATGAACAAATTGCTAATTGCAAATTACTCATTCATTTCCATGGGCCAGGAGGCCCATAGGAATGAAGGTGCAATTTGCGATTAGCAATTAGCTCATCGCAAATTAGGAATTTTTCCAAGGGTGCATGGGTGTCTCAAGAACACCCTGCTGCACCCCCTGAAAAAGAAATTTGGGGGCATATGGCGCACATACATGCCCTAAGGGCATGTATGGGCGTCATATGTCACCTTTTGTTTTTTGGAAAAAAAGCTTTTTGAAAAGAATTCGCAAATTACCACCAACTAGAAGTTGGTGGTATTTTGCAAATCCTTAATGGCATTTTTTGCATATTTTTTGTTTGATACATTGCATTTAAGAAATCACAAAATTTGCAAATCCTTCAGTGCAATCGCAAAATAAAGAATAGCAAATTTTGCTATTCCTTATTTTGCATCAAACTTGTTTGATACATACCATTTGTCTAATTAGCATTCGCAAAGGCCGAAATTCACAGAACTTCGGCCTTTGCAAATGCTAATTAGCTTCATACATATGGCCCCAAGTGAGGCCTGTCTTGCAACATGGTGCATCTTTTGCATCACTGCTGCATCAGTTTCATGTGGCACGGTGTTTTTTACACCATGACACATCTGCCTAAATGCATCAATTTGTAATTTTGTCGCCTCATAGCAAATCTTTTGCACCGCCGCTGCATCACAAAAGTGACGCACAGTGGCACAAAAGAGGCATACACCTATCATAAATCTGTCCCTAGCATTTTAAATGATTAATTCAGGATGACGATAAGGTGTGCCCTATCCAGAGGTTTGTTTAAGGTGAGGCCTACTCAGGATTGCAGATGAAAGTTACGCTTGATGAAGAATACAGAGGAGATAATACATGTAAAGCTCTACCAATGAAGTAAGTGATGTCCACTTCATTGCGCCAGTCATCATAAATGTATCCCTAAGCTTCTTATCTTGTTAGAGATGAACCGCCATATGTATCATCAAACTATTTTGCATTTCCAAAATAGCGAATTTTAAGGAATAAATAGCGATTCTTTACCATTCCTAATTTGCGATGAGCAAATTGCTAATTGCAAATTACCCATTCATTTCCATGGGCCAGGAGGCCCACAGGAATGAAGGTGCAATTTGCGATTAGCAATTAGCTCATCGCAAATTAGGAATTTTTCCAAAGGTGCAGGGGTGTCTCAAGAACACCCTGCTGCACCCCTGAAAAAGAAATTTGGGGGCATATGGCGCACATAAATTTTAACAACATTCCTTTACCTCAAAAATGATTTTCAAGTCATAATTTGAAAACACTGCCCACGGGGAAATGACTTAAAATGTCCTTAAGACACATGAAAGTGTTTTTTTAAAGCCTTTGCAAGTTTTTGGGTCACTTTTAACATGGCTGTGTAACTGAAACAGTCAAAATCTAAATTTACCATGCACAGGTGGGACCATATTTACAAGGAATGTGCCCCACGGGGAAAGGTCTTTTAATGTAATATGGGAAAAATGACATCAGAGACACTGAAATGCCTTATAAAGAAGCATACACCATTATATCCTTGTCATAAATTTACAAACCATTCCTTTTCCCCAAAAACGATTTTCAAATCATAATTTGAAAACACTGCACATGGGGAAATGACTTAAAATGTCCTTAAGACACATGAAAGCGTTTTTTGATTGCCTTTCCAGCATGGTTGGGTCACTTTTAACATGGCTATGTAACACAAACATTCAAAATCTAAATTTGCCATGCACAGGTGGGAGCATATTTACACGGAATGTGCCCCACGGAGAAAGGTCTTTTAATGTAATATGGGAAAAATGACATCAGAGACACTGAAATGCCTTATAAAGAAGCATACACCATTATGTCCTTGTCATAAATTTAAAAACAATTCCTTTTCCCCAAAAACGATTTTCAAATCATAATTTCAAAACACTGCACATGGAGAAATGACTTAAAATGTCCTTAAGACACATAAAAGCGTTTTTTGATTGCCTTTGCAGCATGTTTGTGTCACTTTTAACATGGCTATGTAACGCAAACATTCAAAATCTAAATTTGCCATGCACAGGTGGGAGCATATTTACAAGCAATTTGCTCCACAGAGAAAGGTCTTACATTAAAATGGGAAAAATAACATCAGAGACACTCAATTGCCTTATAATGAAGCATACACCATTATGTCCTTGTCATAAATATTATAACCATTCATTTTCCTCAAAAACGATTTTCAAGTCATAATTTGAAAAGACTCCACAGCTCCTATGCACAATAACACCCTGTCAGTACTAATACTTCACATTTTCTCTAATTACATTTTCTCAAAGAAACAAAATCTATTTGTAAAACACTTGAGACAAAGCAACATTTGAAGAACACAACTTTCTTCAGAATTTTCTCCTTAAAGCACACTATTCTCTATCTAAATTAAAGAAATCTTTTCTCACCTTAGCAAATACTTTGAGTTTCAAAACAGTCTCAGAAACACACCAATTTGTCTTCAGCAGAGCAAAAGGTATGCACTCCAGAGTCTGCAGCTATCAAAAGCACAGAAATGCTGTAATTCTTCACACATATCTCTCATGTCACCCAATCAAAACTCTTCCCTCACTTTTTTTCAAATGAAACCCCTTCCCCCCCTCTGCCCTTTCTGCCTTTTCTGCATGGCAACCACGTCTTGGAAGACCTCTGGTGTTTGCAAGTTCACACAACAATGTTGCAATTGAACTCTGAACTCTCAGTGCACCTCATATCCAGTGCATTCTTTCATTTAATGATTTTTTCTTGACCACTCAAAATACATCTTTCAAACAACTCATCCATGCACCCTAACTTTCTGTTTTCAGCAATCAAAATCCACCAATCACTGTTACTGCTTCATTAACACAGAAACTCCACAGTTTTTTTCATTTTAAACTCTTATTTTTTCAACTGCCATTTCATTGCCACACTTCATCTGACTGCAGGAGAACCTTCTCTCACCATGTTTTCTGTCTGGATTGTTGGACATAGTTACATCTATTGGGCTCAGAGGTATGCTGAGAACAGGAATTTACCTAACCTCAATTTACAAGATGTGGAAATTAAGTGGTTTGGCCACAGAGGATTAAAATGTCACCAATTGATACCATTGGTGAAAACCTTTATGCATTTGCCAAAACCTGACCTGTTAATTGTGCACTGTGGAGGTAATGATTTGGGCACTTTGACTGGGGTAGGTCTGGAAATGCTTTTAAAGGACACCTTTGAGCAATTGATGGCACTTTTTCCTCAGACTGCCTTGGTATATTCAAATATATGCCAAAGACAGAAATGGAGGTGGTCAAACCAATTTTGTCCACAAATTGAGAAGTCGAGGAAGCATGTAAACAAATCTGTTTCAGCTTACATAAGAGACCATGGAATGGGCTCCCTGTACAACAATAACTTGCGTTACTACATGCAAGATATCTACAGAGGAGATGGAGTTCACTTCTCAGATGAGGGCAACAGAATTTTCATTCTGAATTTAAGACTGTGCATTGGTACCTACTTATAAGTACCTAAATGTACCATAAACCCAAAAGCTCTTCTCAGAGCTACCCTACATCTGATCACTCACAATTATTATTTTACTCTAACATTTTTCACTAATTTTCAACAAAGTACGCTCCCTGGGGCGCTACCCAGTACGCGAACCGGGAGCTAACCTCGCTAAATTTTTAAAAAAATGTTTTTTTTTCGCACATATGGGCCTCCTCAGCCACCCTCAGAAAACCTAGGGGGTCAAGATAAGTCTACTGTGCCCCCTTCTACCCATTCTGAACATTATTTGCCCTCCATCTTGTATCTTAATTCGACCGAAACACAAAATGGTGGACTCCCGTAACGCTTAAGGTTCGCGTACCGGGGCGCTCGCCAGTTCGCGTACCGGGTCGCTCCCTGGGAAGCGCACCATCAAAAAAGGTGGGAAAGTAGTTTACAGAAAAGCGACTGGAGACAATTTCACCAAATATAGATTAGCTCATACTACATACCAAAGCCTACCATTTTCACAAATTTGATTGAAATTCCATTTAACCATTTAGCCTGTAGACCTCTCTAAGTACCCTGAGGTAAATTACTTCACAAAACACATCTGAAGTGTTGGAATTGACAACCAATTAAAATGTTACTTTCATTTTCTACTTTTTTTACCTGACATTTGATTGGCTATGTACCTGAATATATATAAAGGAAGAGAGAGAAACACAGCCATTTTGACTACTACTTCCTGAACTACATTGCAAGATCATTTTCACTCACAACTTAAACTTGTTTTTAGAAGGTGAGATATTATTTTATAAATTTGAAAACATTTTCAGATAGTTATATACTATCCCTCTGTAAGAGTTAGACATTGAGAAAGGCTTCTTTATTATAATTATGGATTGATTTAGGTTTCTGTGGTATAATTATGAATTTACTTAGGCTTCTTCACAGGCACTTTTTAATAGTACTACTTCACGCCTGAAACCATACAGTGCCCATAGATTACTTCTCTGTTATAAACTCACAAGTACCTGTCTGAACTTAAACCCAACAGTGCCCTATCTCTACTGATATATTTATTTTTTATGCAAATTACAGCAATAAAATGGAAGGTGAGCAGAATGTTTCCTTCGAAATTGTTCTGGAGAACAACACAGAAAAAGATATTGAGGACAATGATGACTCAGATTTCATGGATGAATCACGGGACCATGAATTAGTTCAATGTGTAGAATCTGTGGATCATTTACTTCATTATGATGACGGTCAAATGTGGGAACTTATGTTCACTCAACAAGAGGACATATCGGACAGTCAAAAGCTAGACGTTCTATTAAATTTTGAAAAACAATCCGAAAAATAAAATTGTATGTAATATTAAAAAATTGTTTGAGTCTTTAATCATTTTTATATGTAATTCATAAACTAGTTAAATGTTAGAAATGTTATTACATTTTCAAACACAATCACAATAATAAATAATTGCTTAAAAAATAAAAAAATTAAAAAATAATCAACAAAACCAACAATGAATTAACATACAGTATTTGAAAAGTCTATCATTCTTTTTTCCTTATAGTACGCTGCCCAGAACGCTTCCCGGTTCGCGAACCGGGCGCTACCCACGCAAAAAAACAAAAAAAATTATTTTTTTTTGCCCCGCGGGGCCCTTTTAAAGCCTCCACATTAAACCTAGGGGGTCAGGGAGGATCTACTATGCCCCCTTATGGTCATTTCCCCCTTTGTTTTGGCCTCCTCTTGTCTCTCAATCCTACCGAGAGACAAGATGGCGGCCGCTCCGGACTGTTTAGAATGTTGACAGACACCGGAGAGCCAATCAGCTTCGCTACGCGAAGTTCCGTTACGCGTAAAGTCCGCGAACCGGAGCGCTGCCCGGTCCGCTGTTACAGATATATATCTTTTTTTGAACGTTAATTTCTCAAAATCCACTGAAGCACATATATTGAGACCTAGAAAAGGCACATCGGGCTACCAGTCCCTACAATTTTGCCAAGTTTTGTGGAAATCCATTCAGCCGTTCGGGCTAAAAGTGAGGCCAACCGCCCTATGGAAAACTCAATGTTAAAAACATGTTTTGGGACCCCCCTTTTTTCTCGGCCCCCCCTTGACGAACCCCCCCCCAAATTTCCAGGGACTGCTCAGAAACAAAATGTTCCATTTTCCAGAAAATTTCAGCCAATTCCGTCCACAAACGCCAAAGTTATTAGACATAGAATTTTCAAAAATCCCATAGGGAAAAAATCCTAACTATATATACCTACTGGCGACCGCCAGTAGGTAATATATACACACATATATATATATATATATATATATATATATATATATATATATATATATATATATATATATTCACTGAAAAAACCATAGGTTTTACACACGTTATAGTTAGGAAGTAGCATTTACAAAACCTATGAAATTCACTGAAAAAACCATAGGTTTGATACCAGTTATAGTTAGCTGGAAATTTTACTGATATAAAACCAATGAAATTCCACGTTATAGTTAGTTGGACTCACTATAACTTGCGCGTGTAATGCACTGCTGATGACGTCACATATTACATCACTCATGACATCACTGATGACACCATCCAGTGAATGTGTGTCTTTCTGAAAAATAAATATGTGTTATATATGTATATATTATTGAATATCTTAGTGAATACATATATTACTGAGTAATGCTTAAATATTTAAATATATGTATTAGTGTTTCACTTTGTGTATAAGTGGCTGCATGGGTTGATGAGTAGGTACATGTGTATGTATATAGGTTATTACATGTTTTTCTTAGTATCAGTATGAGTGTTTGCATGGTTTGGTGGGGGTATTACTTACTACATAGATGCAAGAATGACTGAGTCTCTGTTTGTATGTGTTTTGAAGACAGCATATGTGCAGGACTGTATGGGTGGATTAGTGTGCATATGTCTGTGTTAGTGAGTGAATGACTGTCTTATTAGTGTCTTTATCAGTAACTACATATGTTTTAATGTAGTATATGTGAATATTGATGTATATAAGTGACTATATGTGAGAGTGAGGGATTGTAAGAGTTCCTGTTTAAATTAGTATGTGTTTCTATAAGTGATTTTTTAAGAGAGTAAGTATGTGTAAGTTTCCTTAGAAGTAAAGTGGTAGTGTGTGTATAGCTGTTTATGCAAATAAATGGATGTTCAATAGTTTATTTGCATGTGTGAGTATGTGTGTGAATAACTTTTGGATGACTGTCGGTGTGTAACAGGATGTGTAGGTGTATCACTACATATGATTAGTGAATATATGTATGAGTGACTATATAGAACTGTTGGTGAATTAGTGCATGTGTATATAGATGGTGGAATTATTGAATTGGTTGTTGTAACTGGTATGGGTATCTCCATATTTTTGAAAATTTTAGTTTCTATTTTTGAATATGCGTTTCAAGGGTTAGATTACAGTGAAAGGAGGTCTGTCACTGTGTCACAAGGATGGTGTCATCAGTGATGTCATGAGTGATGTAATATGTGACGTCATCAGCAGTGCATTACACGCGCAAGTTATAGTGAGTCCAACTAACTATATCAGTAACATTTCCAGCTAACTATAACTGGTATCAAACCTATGGTTTTTTCAGTGAATTTCATAGGTTTAGTAAATGCTACTTCCTAACTATAACGTGTGTAAAACCTATGGTTTTTTCAGTGAATTTCATTGGTTTTTAAATTGCAAATTCAGAAATATCTCGTGTATACAACCTATACTTTTGTCAATAAAGTTCTGGCAATATTTTTTTCAGAAACAAGCCGTTTTCTTCACTGTTCAAGTTGTATACAGACTCCTTGTAAAGCGATACAGAATTAGAAAGTCTGTACCTTACCTTTTTTTCAACGCATTAAAATTTGCCTGTAAATAAAAATAGCCTTTCTAAACTTTCGTGCACGACCCGGTGTGCGCACTCTCGGCAACAGTTCTCAATAAAATGGATAGCGCATTTCCAGGCTTTCATGCGCGACCGACTGCGCGCACCCGCCTATATATTTCGTGAAAACTTTGCAATCTGAACTTATTGAATTTCTTCATAGACCCATCAAAGAACTTATACTACGTCAAAGAGACTAAACCTAGGCTTCTTTTTTAATATTATGAAAATTTTCATTAAATGGAGCCGAATGTCTTTTTAAACTTTCGTGTGTGACCGAATGTACACAACTTTTAAAAAAATATATATAAAAGGTTTTATACTTTAACAATTGTATGCTTGAATCGAGCTCAGAAGATATATTAAATCCGGATATGTTTGCATTTAGTCCTTTTCACGTTTTCAAACTTTGCTGAATTAGACTGCTACTTCCAAATTGCGTACGTGACCAGATACTATCACCGCGTACACGTCCTGAGACGCGCATGTGAAGTCATGTGACTTGAAAACAACACTTCCAATTGGTTCTTAGTAGTTTCTATTCTGCAATTTACACGGAGGACTCCACCCACTCCTCTCACTATCTTTTCTACTCTCAAAAGAGAACGACGTTCAACACGGTATGCAACGTTTACAACGAAATTTTTACAACGCACTACCATTACAACGCAGGTATTACCACGCATACCATTACAACGCATTGCGCTGGGGGGCGCTCTAGGGTAAGTAATAAGTTTAATTTTCTATCCAACACCTTCCCTAGTGTCCACGGGGACTGGAGTTGGAATAGAAAATTATACTTACCACTATCCAGCACCTCTAAGCGCTATGCGTTGTAACGGTATTCGTTGTAAATACCGCGTTGTAAAGGTATGCGTGGTAAAAGTATGCGTTGTAACGTCATACATCCGTTCAACACCCTTCGGAAGGCTTTGCTGAAATGGCTGCCGCCCCGCATTCATCTTCCGAATCTGAAGGAAATGAGCGACTACCTTTAAAAAGAAAAAAGGAATCTTTTATTTGGAAATTTTTCACTTATCCTGAAGAACAAAAGAAAGTGAATGCGCCATAAGTTACCTGCACGATATGCAATTCCGTTCTCTCAAGAGGAAATCCAAGAAAAAAATATTCCTTTTCCATACATACCATGGTGCGGCATGTCAAACAAGTGCACCCTGTGGAATTTGCAAAGGCATCGACAAGAGCCCTGGCCACGCTATTACCATCAGAGGTGGCCAGCACATCTTCTGGTGGACGACCTGTATCTCCATCGAGTGCTGTGATGGACTTGAGACCATATCTTGCAAAGGTGCACATGAAATGCAACGAGTGTGGAGAAATTCTTCTGTACGGAGAGCAGAGCCTCATTCTTACTAAACTAAAAATTGAGAGTCAGAAATGCCCCGAGAAAAGATACATTTCTTCATTTCATTTTGATCCTGTGTCACACATGAAAATGTTGTTGCAAGTTTAAAAAATCAAAAACAACATAACACTTGTTTAAAAAAAAAAAAAAAAGTTCTTTTCAGAACTAACTCATTCTACCAAAAAGAGCTCCAGGAGCATATTATAAAGGGGGTTTATCTCCGTTTTTTTGGCTTTCGTTCGTGCGCGACCGTGTGCGCGCACCCGCCTATATATTTCGTGAAAACTTTGCAATTGCAACTTCTTAAATTTCTTCATAGACCCATCAAAGAACTTAAACTACGTCAAAGACAGTAAACCTAGGCTTCTTTTTTATTATTATGAAAATTTTCATAAAATGGAGCCGAATGTCTTTTTAAACTTTCGTGCGTGACCGAATGTACACACCTTGGTATTTTTAAAAAAATATATAAAAGGTTTTATACTTTAACAATTGTATGCTTGAATTGAGCTCAGAAGATATATTAAATCCGGATGTGTTTGGATTTACTCCTTTTCACGTTTTGAAACTTCGCTGAATTAGACCGCTACTTCCAAATGGCGTACGTGACCAGATACTGTCACCGCCTACACGTCCCGAGACGCGCATGTGAAGTCATGTGACTCGAAAACAACACTTCCAATTGGTTCTTAGTAGTTTCTATTCTGCAATTTACACGCAGCACTCCACCCACTTATTTCACTATCTTTTCTACTCTCAAAAGAGAACAACGTTCAACATCTTTCGAAAGACTTTCTTTTCACGCGATAATGTGAAATACTGAGATTGTTACAGGATTTTTATCACTTAGAATCCTTCCTATTATGAAGGTTTATCTCCTAAGTTTCTGATTCTCAAACTGTGCAACGCGGCTCCCCTGTGTGCCGTAATGAAGTGCTAGGGGCGCCGCCCACACTCTAGTGTGACTAACCATCTATAAATTCCACAGACATCTCTACCCTGTTATCTGCAATTGTGAGCATCAAAAGGAGCTGCGCTACGCCCCTGTGAGAGGCCTCACTCCCAGTGCTGCAACGGCTTGGCAGTCCTCCAGATGCACAGGAACAGCCCCTCCGATCCATTGAAGTTCTCTGTCGTGAGAGGCCTCACTCCCACTGCTGCAACGGCTTGGCAGTCCTCCAGATGCACAGGAACAGCCCCTCCGATCCATTGAAGTTCTCTGTCGTGAGAGGCCTCACTCCCACTGCTGCAACGGCTTGGCAGTCCTCCAGATGCACAGGAACAACTCCTCCGATCCATTGAAGTTCTGTGTCGGTCTCAATACCACTTACGAAATGAAAATAAGCACTGAAGAATATTCAAGCATGTAGTACTCCTCCTGCTACAGCATACAAAATGCATTCTATTACCTATAAAAAAGTCAAACACCCACGCTACAATCATATAGAACACTTCCTCTAAAGAAGCCTGTGAATAACTTTAAAACATCAGGTTAACCTTTTTTTACTCTCTCATCATTATTAAAGATAAGTATTTACAATGCTATATTAAACAATGCCATGGTTCTTGCTTTTTAATTTTAAAAATCTTGCAATCTTTCACAAACCCAATACTCATGGCTTCTATTTCGTGACAAAAATCTTGCAATATTACATACCTACATAGAATAACAGAAAAAACATAACACTACAAAGGCCGAACACTCTACTAAACGCGGATTTGTAACCTATGAGGTAGATTTATGTTAACTACTTCATACCCAGATATGCACCAGTTAATGTGCACCACAGTATGCTAGTGCTCCGTTACCCATGGTGTGCCACATTTGAAATGTGGCGCACCATGGTACAAAAACACCATACATGCGTAACACATCTGTGCTCAAAAAGTAATACATTGCTAGAGTTGCATCGCAAGTGTGATGCAGCTCCAGCAAGGCTCACCAATGCACTATATTCACAATACTGCGTCAATACCTACGCCTGCTTCAAGCACATGCACAGTTTTGAAACAGCATAGGCCTGAAAGTCACTGAGTGAAATATCATGCATTACAGTCAGCCACTTTCAAGACGCATTCCTTCAGAGGAACACTTCCTTATGGTGCAGGGCTTTAGAATGTGACATATCTCCTAGATCCATAACGTTGTAAATATGGTACAATATTTCCACTGTCATTGTATTAAATAAACTGACGAAATTGTGGCGCAAAGAGACGCAACGTCAACATAAAGCTGCTACAATGTGTTTTAAAGTGCCCTTTAAATTACAACCAACACTCTCTTTGAAGAGACCCCTCATGTTTTTTTAACACCTGTTAAGTCCTTCCATGCTCATGACAGAGCCGCTCCATCACGAGCATTGCCTCAGCTGTCCCCAGAATAGACCAGTTTTGTCATGGCCTTGCCCCTGTGCTTGCACAGCACTAATATTGTACCTCCATGACACGTTCTATTGACTAAGCAGAGCCATGAGAGAACCACTGTATCATGAACAGATCTCAACCGTGGCTCATGAAGGAGTACCTCTATCATGAACATAGAAGTACCACTCAGCCCCCCGGCCCCCTAATGTTGAGGCAGAATTGCCACTGCAGCAAAGGACTTAAACTCCTGGAAAGAACAACATGTAACATTTAATATCATTTCCCACCAATGTTTTCATATATCAGTGTTGCTGAACTCACTCAGTAAAATGTCGCTCATTTCATTAAATCACTTTTAAAGCATGCCTTATAACAATGCACCCAATCCTAAACATGACATTGCTTTAAGCAGGATAGACAAAGAAATGACACAGTGATGTAAAAGTTTCTTTATTTTTTATACTTACCTAAAAAATAGTAAAAAAGTAAAGTACATTTCTTTTAAAAACGTAGTACCTGTGGAAGAAAAGTAAAAATAAGATTATAATGTACATTTCATAAAATAAAAAAAAGTAGGAGTCAATAAGAGAGAGGCAGAGAAAACTCTCGGATGTTATTAGTTGTACTTACCTTATAAATATAATATCTGTGGAAGACAGTAAAACAATATGTTTTAATACATATTTCTAAATTCAATGTAACAAAATAACTCAAACAACATATTAAATGGTTTATTTTTGCTGTCCTCAGAATACATTGATTTTCACTATAAATAGTGATTTCAATATTAATCATTATATAACAGCGGGGAAAAAACACAATCAAAATGATTGTGTTTAAAAAACCCATCCAAAATCTCCATACATATTATAAATACCTGAAAAAAACATATCTTAAATGTTTTTCTCAAATTCGCAATTTCTTGAGTAAGCACACTACATCTTCCACAGTTACAAACTAATTAAACTATACGACCTATTTTTAAATATATCTAAAAAAAACACCGTGCAAGTATCTCCTATAAAAATCTATCTTAAGTATACATTTTCTTCTCTCATACCTTTCCGCATGGCCAAATTGTATAAGTTAACTCATTACCTTTTAAATACCTCTCCCAAAAACTTGCGTCCATATATGTTCTAAAATAATTATCTAAAGTACTCATTTTCTTCTCTCATATTTTTCCACATGGCCAAATACTATGAGTTAAGTAGTTTTTTTCTGAAATTTCTTAATCTTAATCTTATCTATTCTTTTGTGAACCTTTACAGTAAAAATGTGTAACATGCTTTATACCACCAAACATTAACTACATTTCTACCTGATGTTATCACTATACCAAACACTAATTTCATTTATAGATTTGTAGACCCTCAGTCACATGATATTTGTAAACAAGAAAGTTTCATATCTTTACAGTATTAATCTTCCTACAGCAAGTGATTCTACTGAAATTTGGGTTCCAAAAATAGCAGATAGGAGTTAGTTAAGGCAAAAGGCAAACGTTTCTTAAAAGTCAATTGGGTATCATTGCAAAGCGTCCAGCCACTTCCACACTTCAAATAAGCTGTATAATGTCCTGATGATGTGGAAGGCCCTTCATGAAAAATAATGGCTACAGTTACAAATGTTCTTCTAGAAATAGGTACTTGAGTAGCCACAATTTTTTTTATTAAAGTTGACAATTTACTCCCATCAGCTCTGCATCGTTGAAACATTAATATTACATATTGTCCATATCTATGGATAAATAAAGTTGATAACATTTCAGACTTACATTGAGAACAGACCATGTTCTGATGCGCATCTTTAACTAGTTTATTAAAAGACACTTCTTTACAGTCTGGTAATGTTAAATATATAAATCTTTCACTGTGTATATCAGTACTACTTGAAAATGAGCAATTATCACAGTTATGTTCCCATTTATAAGAAAGGCCAAAAAGATTATCAATTTCTACACCTTCATCTTCCAAAACTGTAAACATATACATAATAAATTCCTGACAATCTTGCTGAATATTCTGTGAAAATTGATTTACTCCTGCACATATGTCTAAAACATTCCTTAGTTCTGAAACACTTCCTACTTCACTTTCACCACTACTACATTTTTCAAATATAGAATTTAAGGAATAGCAAAATGTTTGCTCCTGATTTTCTACAATCTGTTCCCTAACATTTTTTAGAAAAAAAACAACATTAACTACTACATTTGCATAACAGTTGACACCAGACCTGTTTTCAAACTTAAATCCAACAATCTCTTCAATACTAACCGTTTTCTTATGCCTACCAACAACAGCTACATCTTTTTTTCGTCGTTTCTCAACTACTTCAGCACATTTCTCCTCATTTTTCCTTTTCTGACCAACCATACGCCTTTCAATTAAAGGATATTGAGGTAAACTTGGAGCATATTCTCTTCTTAACCTATTATACTCCTTCACACAATTTAAATCTGCACTAATCTTTGTCTCATCATAATCAATTAAATAAAGTCCACATAAAGTTCTAACTCGCGATAAAGCAACATATGCCATACCCTCTTTGAATACAGTGCTTCAAATATTTACCAAAGCACAATCTACACTTAAACCTTGAGATTTGTGAATAGTCACTGCATATGCCAAACAAATTGGAAATTGCTTCCGACGGACATATAAGTCTTTCACAAGCAAAAAACGATTTGAACAGCGACTAATTTGCTGAACTTCCTCAATTCCATCAAATTTTATTCTTAAAAATTCAATCTCATTTCTATTTGTATAATTAACAAAACCAACAACATTACCCATTGCTCCATTTACCAATCCTCTTTCTACATGTAAATTTCTCCTTAAAATTATCCGACAATTTAAACATACATACAGATTTTTCTCTAAACCAGCAGTTTTAGATATACTTTTTTGAAGAGAATCCAATTTTAACTTCAACTTTTCAGACAAAACAATAGTACTACCTTCATGCTCTATTCTATCTTTAGCTTCCAGTTTCCTAATTTGTTGATTTTCTAAATTCAACATTTTCTCATTAAAAACTGAACATTCTTTCACAGTTGGCATCAAGCATATCACTGATTTATCTGCTACCTCTTTACTATATATTTTCTCAGGTACATTATCTTCATTAGGAAACAGCTTGGAAAGTAATCGTGTTCGTAGAGTGTGTTTCGCATCTTCAGTTAGTTTGCCAATCCTGATATCTTGAAGAATATTTCCATATTTAGTATCCTTTGCCTGTCGCATATTTTGAATCAGTTCAGTATATTTGAAATGTGACCATATATTAACATTTCCAATTCTGCCCAGGCACTTTCTAGTCTCCTCATGCGTAACAGTTTCAAATACAGGTTGTCCTTTCACTGGAGTTAGTTGGAGTAGATCTCCAAAAACTATGACATGTTTACCTCCAAATAACACATCATACTCTGTCTTAAGTATCTATTGCATTCTTAAATGCACAAAAGCAAGCATTAAATTAGATACCATGCTTACTTCATCAATAATAAGAAGTTTCATTTTTTTAAGCACTCTAGAAACTTCAAAACAAGCTTCTCCAGATAGCTTGTGATATTGTAATTTATTTTCATGTTCAACTGGCAGCATCAGTAAACGATGTAAAGTAATACCTTTAATAGTATGTGCTGCCAATCCAGTTGGAGCAGTAACAACACACGACAGTGTTGACTGAGTTCTTTGCTGTAAATATGTAGTAATTCCTTTAATTAGGAAACTTTTACCAGTTCCGGCTTCTCCACTTACATATAATCGAATAGGTTCAAATGACATACATGAGCAATCTTTTCTCTCATGACGAAAGCCATGCTCAATGTGCTCTGTCACTTCATCATATATCTGTCTTTGCTCAATATTAAATTGCTTCTTTAATTCTTCTAAGTTGATTTCTTCCTCTTGACCTTGCTGCATTGCTCTTTCCACCTCATCCATGGCAGTGGCTGCTTCATTTTGGATAATTGGTTGTCCCAGTGGATCTTGACTTAATGAAGCCGAACTTTGACTATCTTGTGAACTATCTCTACCAATCTCCGCTGCAATTGTCACTTCTTGCTCTATTTCATCATTCAACATTTGCAGATAATTACTAAAAACAGTACATTCAATACTACTTTTAGATGCGTTGAATGAATCTTCATAACTATCAAAGTCCCCAAGTAGTTCCTCTTCTCTACACCATGGTTTAAATAGTTGCAAAAGAGCAAAATAGTAAAATTCTCTTTTGTCAGGTGTTTCGCAACTCAGTTTCCGATGATTAATCAAGTGTCCTTTTCTTTGCTTCACCAGACATCCTTCTTGTCCAATTACAGCATATACACCTTTATCAATGTTCTCTGTAACATTCCTTTTAAAAGTGTAGTTTTGAAGTATTTCATACAGACAAATGTTTTCTAGAAGAGTACTTCTATTTGGATAGTATGTATCCAACATATTTGTTTTCAGAATGTCTGTACTGTTTGGTTCTTTCTGGGCTAAATATTAAATTTCTTGCACAGGTTTTAGAACACGGTTTCGTGTTTCTGCAAGACCCAAACTCACCCAGAGAATAGTCCTTGATTTAGCATAAAGACTTGCTGATGATAATCGGTCACAACATTCATATGCTCCAATTTCTCGATGAGACAACATCTTCAAACTGTACGTATACAATTTTTTGCTTAGGCTCTTTTCATGAGAAATGTCTTCCCACATCTCCTTCAGTTCCGTCTTTTCAGATTTTGTGATGTAAGACGTTACATATCGAGCCACAGCAATAGAGTTGTCTGCAACATATTGTATGTCCATGTTAGCATTCCACATGGACAAAATGACTGGGTTATAGTCAGTTATATATTTGGATTCTTCACCTCTTCTTAAATTGTACGTATTTTTAGGTGACCTTCTTCTGATGTTATGTCGCAAAGATGACATCAAATTGTTGACTCTTCCTTTTGAAAGTACCGGTCGTGCAAATCCAAAATGACATTTGGTGTAGAATTTACTCTTTGATTTGAATTTTCGCTGACAATATTTTCCACAACGATGACTTTGAAAGCGTAACACTTTTCCTCTTAAGTCCTTATCAGTTGTACTATTAGGTATGTCACAAGTGGCATACTGTTCAATAAAAGAGAGTACAGTCTCATCCGAGTCTCTTCCAAATTTAGGAGCATCCTTGATCCATAACAGCATATGAATATGAGGAGCACCTCTTGCTTGGTATTCTTTTCTCCAAAAGAAATCCAGTACTTCACCAAGAGGCAGATTTTTCTTGTTTGTAAGAAAAGACATCATAGCTTCAAATCTATGATTAAAATATCTGCAAACATTAACCGGATCTAACGAACACAGTTCTCCGGGTGTCTTGTAGTTTATATTTTCTACGTTTGCATTCGTCTCCTGAAGAAATTCAAGTAAATCTTCCCAAGCATACTCTGCACAGCTTAGAGTTAAAAACCATGTTGGTGCTCCTAAGTTTCTAAGCATGCACTTCAAATCTCCATGACAACGGTACCAATACTCATTAGTACTACGCTGACAAGCCATTAAATTAATTAGGTGTGAATCCAAAACACTATCTTTCTGTTGCACTTTATCCATAAATTCCTTTGCTGAAATATTATGCAGATGAACTCCACTTTTTAAGATATGATTTACTGCATAAGAGAGACCAGATAAGTCACTCTCAAACAGAAGATGAAACAAATATGGAATGCATTGGCGAAACCTCGGATCTTCTGCATATAATCTTGTTGTCCGGTATTCAGATGCAGGAATCTGCATAGGTCGATCATCATATCGTGTACCTTCACCTGTAGGGAATAACTGTGGGAAACAACGACCTTCCAAACTTTCTTCCCACACACTAATAGGATTTCCTTTCGCCTTTTTCATCTGAAATAATTCAATAGCATTCCCTATTGCTTCTTTGGAATGCAGTGGATGAACACTGTAATGTTCATAAATTTCTTCACTTCTGGATATATCAACTTTTTCAATTCGTCCAATAGACAAATCACTCTCCTCTTCTTCACTTACATCTTCTTCTTCTACGTATACATCTTTATAGTACTTATTGTTTTGAACTAAATACAACGTTGCCTTTTTGACTTTTCTAACATCCACTAAATCTTGCCAGATTTTCTTACTCTTTGTAGGTACACCATTAACTAGAATAACTAGAGGTTCCTCTTCTACATTTTCAACACCAATTGTTTCCATATTTTTTTTTTAAATCAAGTGGCAAATATACAACTCTACCCTTTAATCCTCTTTGTAAATCTGAAGGATTTAATTTACCAGTCTTAGGCTCCATACGAACAATAGCCTGAAAAGGATGTACACATTGGATCAGAATAGTCTCATAAGTATTTAAATCCATCAATTCTGATGGAATATTTATCAACTCTAGATTATTATGAACAGCTCTAGCAGGCATTTTATTTTCATTTAATTTATTATAACAATATTTACAAATACGTTGTACTATTAGGTATGTCACAAGTGGCATACTGTTCAATAAAAGAGAGTACAGTCTCATCCGAGTCTCTTCCAAATTTAGGAGCATCCTTGATCCATAACAGCATATGAATATGAGGAGCACCTCTTGCTTGGTATTCTTTTCTCCAAAAGAAATCCAGTACTTCACCAAGAGGCAGATTTTTCTTGTTTGTAAGAAAAGACATCATAGCTTCAAATCTATGATTAAAATATCTGCAAACATTAACCGGATCTAACGAACACAGTTCTCCGGGTGTCTTGTAGTTTATATTTTCTACGTTTGCATTCGTCTCCTGAAGAAATTCAAGTAAATCTTCCCAAGCATACTCTGCACAGCTTAGAGTTAAAAACCATGTTGGTGCTCCTAAGTTTCTAAGCATGCACTTCAAATCTCCATGACAACGGTACCAATACTCATTAGTACTACGCTGACAAGCCATTAAATTAATTAGGTGTGAATCCAAAACACTATCTTTCTGTTGCACTTTATCCATAAATTCCTTTGCTGAAATATTATGCAGATGAACTCCACTTTTTAAGATATGATTTACTGCATAAGAGAGACCAGATAAGTCACTCTCAAACAGAAGATGAAACAAATATGGAATGCATTGGCGAAACCTCGGATCTTCTGCATATAATCTTGTTGTCCGGTATTCAGATGCAGGAATCTGCATAGGTCGATCATCATATCGTGTACCTTCACCTGTAGGGAATAACTGTGGGAAACAACGACCTTCCAAACTTTCTTCCCACACACTAATAGGATTTCCTTTCGCCTTTTTCATCTGAAATAATTCAATAGCATTCCCTATTGCTTCTTTGGAATGCAGTGGATGAACACTGTAATGTTCATAAATTTCTTCACTTCTGGATATATCAACTTTTTCAATTCGTCCAATAGACAAATCACTCTCCTCTTCTTCACTTACATCTTCTTCTTCTACGTATACATCTTTATAGTACTTATTGTTTTGAACTAAATACAACGTTGCCTTTTTGACTTTTCTAACATCCACTAAATCTTGCCAGATTTTCTTACTCTTTGTAGGTACACCATTAACTAGAATAACTAGAGGTTCCTCTTCTACATTTTCAACACCAATTGTTTCCATATTTTTTTTTAAATCAAGTGGCAAATATACAACTCTACCCTTTAATCCTCTTTGTAAATCTGAAGGATTTAATTTACCAGTCTTAGGCTCCATACGAACAATAGCCTGAAAAGGATGTACACATTGGATCAGAATAGTCTCATAAGTATTTAAATCCATCAATTCTGATGGAATATTTATCAACTCTAGATTATTATGAACAGCTCTAGCAGGCATTTTATTTTCATTTAATTTATTATAACAATATTTACAAATACGTTGCTCAAAACCCAAATCAAAATAGTTTTCCACCAACAAATAAGCTGCAAAATCTTTCCATTGACCATTACTTTCATCTTCACTTTTTAAATATAAATCAACTAACCTAGTTTGACTTTTGTAATGAATGCGTCGACAACAGACACAAGAAAAATTTGGTTTCTCACCTGCAATTACCTTAAACTTTATTATTTCCTGTTCAAAATTTTCAATATTAACATGTCCAACATTTTCTAACACATTTCCTTCTATAATTATATCAGTTTCTGCATTACCTTCCTCTGGACCAAAATATCTTACCTCAATTTCTGCACAAATCTTCTTAACATCTAATTCACATCCATACAAAAGAGCAGTATTTAACTGTTTAAGTTTAAGTGCTGGACTTTTTGCATAATACAACTTTCTCACCAATTTTCTCATTTTAGTATGATGCACTGCTAACATCCTGAAGTGATGAAACACACTCTGGCATATTTTTTTAGAAAGACAAGCCAGAGAATGACCTTGCAGACCTATTTTTTCTCACACTCTGCAATGATCTAATTCTTGCAACATAACAATTTTTTTTCTAAGACTTTCTTTAGTGTACTTACGTAAGAAATTGCGAAAGAAATCAATTGAATCCCGTCGTACACTGCAAATGCTACTACAATTCCAACTGTAAACAGGAACATTAGCACGTCCCCCTGAAGCTTCTCCAGCCATCACCTCTTCTGCATTTCTAACCACAATTTTTACTTTCTCAATTACACATCCCTCCTTCACCTCGTATCCTCGACCACTGGTGTCAACTGCATGCAACAAATCGTTACTTTGAAAGTAACTCTCTTCATTAAAAAATGGTTCAGACGTTGAAGTATGCATCCACTTCCCAGAAAATACTTTACAAAAATTACTCCTATTTATGTGTCTCTTCCATTTACTTTTAGCTTTAAAAACTTGTATTGCCTTATTTAGCGTATTTATTCTATTAAGTACTAAAATAAATAATTTTCTTTTTGTCTCAAACGCGCGCTCAACAATACCCTCTATATATTGTTTCTTCTTAAGAAAAGCAGATCTTCTTTTAGAAACTTTCTCCTTTTGTAATAAATTCGAAACTACTCTGTTGTAAAACATACGCTTCCTGATTTGGCTAAATTGATTCATCCGAGTTTTACTGTACAGATTTTCCTGTCTCCTGATTCCAGAAACATTTTTATCTTTGGTTCCATGTCTCCTTCTCGATACTGGTATACTTTTTTCCTTGTCCACTTCAATACTAACATTTTTCCTTCCACATATTGCTCTCAAAAACTTTTTGGTTTGCTTACCAGGAGCACTCTTCTTTTTATCCGTCCTATGTTCTTTTGATACTTCTTCAATTCCTTTCTTCTTCAAATTGTAAGTCCGTTTATAGAGCTTTCTTTTTTCAGTTCTGGTCGGCATCTTAATTTAAGATTTTGATGAAATTCTCAATCTGTAAAACACAAACATAACAAATATTATAGTTGACTACTAGCATATAACGTACAAATTTAAACCACAGATTCATTTTCTAAGTAGAATTAAGAAAATAACAGAAAGTCTCTGAACAGAGTAGGAAATCCTGTAGTGAATGTTGGTTCTTAATTTTATCACACTCCATATCTGTTTTAACATTATAGACAGTTTTTAATTCTAATTTTTAAAGCATACAAACAGTACACTTTTTTCAAGAACTATAGGTCATCGTAGATGTTTTAATCTTTTTTACTACAATCTCTTTTACACTTCATGAGAACATGTCTTATCACTCTCCTAAAGCACATCAACGACGAATAGGACAAGAAAACTGTCTTCAAGAATGCTTTACTATCAAAAAAAATTTTATTTATTGAAATCTTCATAATTTTGAAGAACTTCCACCATTATATCATCAGGGACTTCTTCAAGTCCAAAGTCCTCATCTCCTTCAACCATCTCTAAGTAAGCGGTGTCTAAAGACATGTCCATAAAATAATTTTTTTCATCTATTTCCTCTTGAAAGACTGCGTCTAAAATTTCCTCCATCACTTCGTTAATGATTTCAAATTGAATTTGTTTCTCTTCTGAGGAATTCTCCATAACTAGACTCAGTTTATTCTTCTGTATCCTTTTAAAAAAATATAGAGACTAAATTATATCTTTTTTCATAAATGTATAACTTAAAAATACCTTTACTAATTTTTAAACTACATATATTTTTATAATTTCTAACTTATTAACTCTATATATTTTAAGATATCACGTTCCTCTTCTTTTGAAAAGAAATTGGCAATATAACCCTAAACATTAACACTGATCTTTTTTTTCCATTAAATAATTACTGTTGTTAAAAGACATTTTACTGTAAAATATCTTTTTAGATTTTCTAGATATCACAAATATTGATAATCTGTAGAATTAATTTTTAGAGACCCATTTTTTCAGTTCACCAGTACAAAGAGCTATGTAAACTATATGTACTCTGAAGAGAAGGCTCACACTATACAAACCATAGCATTCACTTAACAGATTACTACTTCTCACAGAAACAGTTCCTTTTATGTTTCAACAGCATACTCACCATGTAAAAGTCATAGCATATACAAAATGTCATACTAAGAATGAAGAACAACCTCATAATAAACCTCTGCATGAATATGTAAAACAATGCCTATACATAGTATAATCACAGATATGCAGGAAAGATACCCATCACACCTAGAACCATATCATAATACCTCTTTGTAAATAAAGGAGAAAAACTGCCAAACATAATGCAACAAGATTTCAAAAATCATGAGCACTTCACAAGATTTAAGTAATGGAAACATGAAAGAATTATACTCCAATGATCCGTAAATCTGAACTCCATCAAAAAGAACACATGCACCAAGCCCATTAAAAGATAATTTCAACTGTCAGTGGAGAATATCTCAAAATACATATCTAGTATAAGCAGATACAACCCATGTGAATAATTCAAGATAAAATCATATTCCAAAATTAAATTTTACAAACATTTAAAAAAATCGTCTCCATTATTTTCATGTGCACCCAAAAAAATTGCCTATGCAAAAATACCAACTCACCTGAAAAAAAGAATATAATTACTCAAATTCTGTAATTCAGAAGGCACGTTGTTGCTTTTCAGCACCAAACACTGTAAAAAAGAAAATAATAAAATTTAATTAACTTATTACAGACTTATTTCTTACACGACATAGAGCCATTATAGCAAAGAACAAGCATAACAGATAAATTCCCCAAGATTCTCTATCATTACAATAAGATACAAAATGTCTCATTTATGAAACCATTGCGCCACAGATATATCACTTTTTCCCATGTTAAAACTCATGCACCAGCGACACAAGGCCTTCATAACTAAAAGCCCATGTGACGGAGAACAAGTGCATAGACAGAAAATACAGGGCCAACCATGGGCATATGCAAGCAGTACACCTGCACAGAACCACCAAACCCCAGGAGCCACCATATTAATATATATCCTTAATAGAATAATCCTCTAAGGATGCATACATATTTGCGTAGCGGACAATGGCAGGAATTTGGCGTGCTCTGCCTCTGTTCCACTTCCAAACACCTTGATCCACCCCCCCTCTTCAGTGGGCTGCACGCTCCGCCCCGCCCAAACCCCCTGTTACAGAGCCCCCTACCTACGCTCCCTGCCCAGGGCTGCCATGACCCTATACCCGCCCCTGGAAAATGTGTAAGACACAGCAACAGTAAAAATCAAAGAATAGGCAACATGCAGAAAAACTACACAGTAGATAAAGAAACGAGGGGCATATTATCAAGGGGGTTTATCTCCGCTTGTTTGGCTTCAAAAGCCAAGAAAGCGGAGATAAAATTATCTCCCTATTACCTAGCTGTCGCTAACACCAGTTAGCGACAGCTAGTAGGAGATAGCGTCCATCTTGGGCCCCACTTTGCATGTCAGTGATATTTATCACTAATGACATGCAAAGTGGGCGTGCCAAGATGTTAGCGACTGGAAACAGTCGCTAACATCGCTATCTCCTATTGCCAACTTTTGAAGATATTCGTGCTAGGCGCGAATATCTCCAAAAGCTAACACCTGCCCTGAGCAGTTCTTAGCCATGTTATCCAATGGGAGGTGGATAACATGGCTAAGAGCATTAGCTCGGTAATGCATAAATATCGCTGACTTTTCAGCGATATTCATGCATTGCGGCAGTTTTTTATCGCATTTGCGATAAACCTTGGTAATACCAAGGTTTATCTGCGATAAAAATTACCGCAGCGCAACGGTACATTTTTGTCTCCAACCAAGCAATAGCGATAATTATCGCTATTGCTTCATAATATGCCCCCATATGTTTAAGATAACCCCATTGAAAAACATGTAGTAATTTTTTTAATCTGCCATGCATCTAGCCCTCCACGACCGCTTTGGAAACTCCTGCTCTAAACCTTTACATTTCATTTTTAAAACAAACGCGCGTTTTTTTTCAAAGCTGCATATTAAACGCCTAAACATATATTTAGTCGTCCACATGCAGGCACTTTCAATTACATGACTTATTTAAGTTGAATCCCTGTAATGTTGCATATCTTTCCAAAAATACACCAGTGCCTATTATTATAATGATTTTTTTTCATTCTTCATCAGTGATATTATTTTTTACATATAATGAAAATCACTATGACCTTTTAAACGACAAAGCTTACGCGGTAAAAATCACTCTGCATTTGCTTCCCTTTAAGAATGTAGTTTATCTACCCCACACATGTGAACCTTGATGTTTTCATCTGGCAGCGAATTCCGGCCTTGAATAACAAGACATGAACAACAGCCTTATTGTCACAAAAACAAGTTAGCGTAGCATCTGTTCGCGAACATATCTTTCACCTAGCTAATATTCACAGACAACACCATTCCTTATAAAAGAGTGGCCTTCCTTTACAATTTACTGAGGTGACTCCCTTAATTTTAAACACATCCTCCACTTCAAGACACGCTATTTTTTTTATAACTACTAACCAATGGTTTATTGACCGGACTGCCAAAAATTATATCAAGTCATTCTGCTACTATTCACTCCATGCTCTGCGACCTATTTCTGTGGACTTCCTGTTGAACTGCCAGTGCTGCGACGTTTGTGTTCCCATCTCGTTTATTTCAAAATGGATGTCCCTCCTGTCTTCGCAAACAAGCCGGAACACTTAGAACTATTTCGCCAGAAGATGCTTGACTACTACGGCATCTTAGCACTCTCGACTCTGAATACTTCATATCGATTATCATTTCGATATTCCTATTTCACCTGTGTGCAGCCTGTATTTCATTGCCTGAGCTGTGATTTCATGTGGGCCCTGGACTTATGTCTCTGCAACTTGGTACCTCCTGAAGTGAATTACAATCATCTCATGAATCCGTTAATTGATCATGAACAACTTTGTTGCAACGGAGGGATTATGGCCTTTGCAGCGATACAAGGAGTTCTGGGTCATTGGGATATATTCGCAGCGGCGCAAGATTTCCTGACAGACAGCTACATTGAAAACCCACCGAGCTGTCCTCTGATGGTACTAGAGGCTCCGGTAATAACAGATCATGAATGCTGCTTTCCTCTTTTCAATTGGATGGCTGACATGTTTTCAGATCATAACAGTGACTTCCTGTTAGAAACAGTTGCTGCCTACTTCGCCTATACAATCCTGGGTTGACTGTTATGCAAGCCATTGACGTCCACATTTCGTTTTGCCTCCCTATATTTTTCACGTTTTCTTGGATACTTTCTTAACATGAACAGACCTATTGGCTTTACTAACAGTGGACATTATGATTTCCTACTGGTTAAATTTTGATCTTTTATGTGGACTAAATTTATTTTCTTCAGCTACTCGATTTTGAACTTTATTTTTTATTAAAGTCTAATCTCAACAATTCTATTGTATATCTTATCTTATGTTATTTCAAACGTACTCGAACCAAAACTCGCTAATATATGCTACATGTGCCCTAATTAATGTGTAAATATAGAATGAGTTTTTTATAACCGTAAACGCCATTTCGCATTTGAACTGCTTAATTCCGCCTCAGACACCTCTGATCGTTTAATTTTCCATAAACTGAAATATTTTGATTACATACATGCACCTCTCGCCATTTTGTCCGTTTTGGCGCGGTTTTTTTCCCTTACACAATAGCATAACAGAAACGTGATAGTGCTTCGCATACAGAGAGCTGATTGATAAAGACATAATGTCTAACCACTAGCATTTTCATGTATCGTTCCTAAACTAAAAGGCCAGAGACCTTCTTCCATTTATTAAAATATAATATACTTCCTCATAAGAGTGTATAATTAATTTTGCAAAACCATATTCATTTTTCATCAACTATACCGTTTGTATTCTATGTACTACTGACTATACCGATTACTTTGTTTTTTGCAATGTCTCTACTCGTATTAGATTAGAAACTTGCCTTGAAAACAGTGCATTTCTGAATAAACATTTCAAATATACACGTTCTCTCTTTTAATCCATAATCTCAACTAAAATGATTGTATACTGAAACAGTATTCATGTGTTCCACGTAACTTCAGCTGTACTAACTTAATATTTTCTTTTGTCGACCTGATTTACTCATACTAGAACCCACAGCCCTATAACAGCCCGTGAACCCTTTCTTAGTAGGTCGCGCACCATGCAGACAGTTGTACCTCTGTAAAAAAATAATATATTACTCTTCTCAAGCACCGTCGCAGTTCCGCTCCACTCAGTGTTAATCACTGCTCCCACGCTTCTACAGACCAGACGCTATGTCGTATTTCACTCCTTATCACGCTTTAATCTCCACAATAACAAACACTTCTCCGCCAGCCACCAGAGAACAGAGTGCACATGCAGAGGCACTAAGTAGTGAAATACAACATACCCTCTGCTCTATGGAAACAACCGAGCGGTAATTCTGAAAGAAAACATTCACTAGCGCTTCAAAAAAGCATTTCAATTATATAAATAGTTTTTTGAAAACGTTCCAACTACTTTGATGCGACTATCTGTGTGTGCCTCCACAGCAAAGTTCCTCAGCCCGGACTGAAGGCAGACACAGACAGACACACACACAATAAGATAACACAGGGCAACGGAGACGGAAAACAGAAGAGAGATAAAGATGCAGTCAAACAGCAGGAGTGAGAGAGATATTTTTATACTCCGTTTGGTACCTCAATTTACGAACACATTTACTGCACAAATCTGTGTACAAACTCATGGTCAGAACTTTTCATTTTATTTTACTCGACCACCTGCCCTTCTCACCCTACGCCCACCATCGCAGGCCGCGGCCACAAACCGCACTATAATTTTGTCGTCTGACACAAACTTTAAGAATTCATTAAGCATTACCACTTTTTCAAGACCGTATCACATGTAATGTACCAACTTTTCATTTTATTTTACTCGACCACCTGCCCTTCTCACCCTACGCCCACCAATGCAGGCCGCGGCCACAAACCGCACTATAATTTTGTCGTCTGACAGAAACTTTAAGAATTCATTAAACATTACCACTTTTTCAAGACGGTATCACATGTAATATACCAACTTTTCATTTTATTTCACTCAACCACCTGCCCCTCTCACCCTACACCCACCAATGCAGGCCGCGTCCAGAAACCGCACTCTAATTTTGTCGTGTGACAGAAAGTTTACGAATTCATTAACCATTAACATTTTTTCACGACGGTATCACATGTAATTTACCATTTCTCTCTCTATCTGCATTATCTGTCTCTCTGCTAATATCATTTTTTCACTTCATAAACAACTTCTCTCATTATATATAAAGGCTTCAAAATCACACAAATAATTACTCTTTATATTAAACATATTTTATACTTCATATTTCACATTTAAATTAAATATAGTTTTAGAAATACAACACATTATGACAGCCAAAAATGAGTTTAGTTTCAAACTATGAGGAAAATCAATCATTGTTTGTGAGTAAACCATATTTTACGGTACATGACAAAACAAACAGTTACAGACTTACCTTTACCAATGCTTTGTACGATGTACAACAGTGACAGTCACAAAATAGATATTCGTTTATGCTGCTATCACTGCAACCAAAATTCAATGGCACAGATATCCAGTCAATACAGACTCATATATGTCTCTTCAACCAATCATATTTCCTCCCGCAAAATTTTGTATTCAAATTTATATTTCAGTTGGTTGTCCCTCACAATATTTTCAATGTCACATAAAAGTCACCCATCACCCACTGCCATCTCTGGCTGTTTCCATGGTAACACCTCATTCTGCACCTGGCTGAAGGCACAGGTCAAATAAGTTCATATCTCAACGTTCTACAGCAAACTAACAACACTGTTCTCCCTCCAGAAACACCTGCCTATCCACAGCTCTGTTACATGTCATTTTTTTCACACCCAATACTACTTTTTCTTTTACATAACATTAACATGCAACGTAGTCTTCAATCTTCACGTATTAGAATCAACCAATCATTTTTCGTTTTTTAACCACACCAAGCTTCATCCATTTTTTTATGCTGACTTTCAGCTTCTAACTGCCATTCCACTTCCAGAACCCATCGGAGTACGAGTGCATCTGCCTTGAAAATGAAGGTTTGGCTTTTAGGACACAGCTATATTCACTGGAGTGGAAAATATGCAGCAAGCAGACGAATTTCCAACCTTGATTTACCAAATGTGCAGATAACGTGGATTGGGCAAAGAGGATTAAGATGTCACCAATTAATACCATTGGTGAAAACTTTTATGCATCTCCCAGAACCAGACCTTATAATTGTGCACTGTGGTGGGAACGATCTAGGCACATTGACTGGGGTAGGTCTGGAAATGCTTCTAAAAGACACCTTTCGACAATTGATGACACTTTTTCCTCGAACTGCCTTGGTATATTCCAATATATGCCAAAGACAGAAATGGAATTGGTCCAATCAACATTGTGCACAAATTGAGAAAACAAGGAGACATGTAAATAAATCTGTTTCTGCTTTCCTCAGAGATTATAGCATGGGTTCTATTTACCACAACAACTTGCGTTACCACATGCAAGACATCTATAGGACAGATGGTGTTCGTTTCACGGATGAGGGAAACAGAATCTTCCTCTGCAACATCAGACTCTGCATCGATACTTACTTATAAATGCAGAAAAAACTCAATTAACACAAGGGCTCTTTTCAGAGCCACCTTATATCAAAGCACTCAAACTTCTGATTTATCTCCATTTTCACACTCTTGTAAATAGGTGTGCGCGCCCGAGTGCGCGCACCCCGCAACTTTTTTATAAAAAAAAATATATATATATTTTCACGTTTAAGGGCCTTACTGCACACCCTGAGAGAACCTACGCAGCAAAACAATCTCTACCTTCTCCCCTTTCCATGTTCCAACGCTTTGAAATGACAATATATTTACTCGCAGTGACAAAATGGCGGTCAACACTTCCTGATTTCCTTCGAATCAAACGTTAACAGACGTCACGCAGCAAAAAAAAATTCCGCTCGCGCGCAGCCGCTTGAGTGCGCGCCCCTGTACGCACTTATAGATATATAATTGACTTTAACTTTAATTTTCTCAGCAACTACTGAACAGATTTACACCATTCCAAAAAAAGCGTAATCTGCGAGCCGGACTCTACAGTTTTGCCAAATTTCTTATAAATTCATTCAGCCGTTCGACCTGTAGCCGTGTCTAAACGTCCTATGGAAAATAACATGGAGAAAACACGTTTTGGGACCCCCCTTTTATCTCAGCCCCCACTTCACCAATCCCCCCCAAACTTTCAGGGAAGGAGTGCAGCGGACCGAGCCATCTTCTTTGAGAAATTCGCAAAGATTCATCCACCAGGGCCAAAGTTAATCCAAATAGAATGTTGAGGATTTCCTATGGAAACTAGGTCCTAACTATAACTACCTACTGGCGACCGCCAGTAGGTAATATATATATATATATATCTATATATATATATATATATATATATATAGATATATATATATATATATATATAGATATATACATCCATACTAATATTATAAAGAGTGAGCCCAAACCTTTGAGGCGGGTAATCTCAGTAACCACAGCACCAATCACAACACCCGATACAGTGTTGGAAAGGGCAGTTGCAGCAGAAGGACATAGGCTATGCAGACGGCCACCATATATATATATTTTTTTGCAGAGTTTTATATAGCGCGAACTTGACCCGAACTGAATCAGGTATCAGAGCGCTTTACATAGCACCAGTTACGTTACATGAAGACACACATTCATTTTTGTAAGGCATGGGGAGATTAAGTAATTTTCCCAGAATCACAGGATGTTTGGCATCGTTACCAAGACTCAAACCCAGATCCCCAGGTCCGAGGTCGAGCGCCTTAGCCGTTAGGCCAACTCCTCTATACATTTAAAAGGTAAAAGAACCGTGCCAGCAAAATAGTCCCATGTGGGCGTGTCTGCGTTGTGCTGTGGGCGTGGGCTGGGGGCATGACTAACGCTGGGGGCATGTGGTACGGCCATCACATCGTGGGCTGTGGCCGTGTGCTGGGGGCGTGACAAATGCTGGGGGCGTGTGTCTGCCCTTCATTTCATGTGAGTCGTACATACAAGTGCCAATTATGTTGCTGCGCAGCATCAAGGGGCACGCTGGGGGCGTGAGAAACGCTGGGGGCATGTGTTCGGCCTTTCGTGCCATGTGAACGCAGTTGCGCCGCATCAAGGGGCACGCTGGGGGCGTGAGAAACGCTGAGGGCGTGTGCTACGTTCCGCCCTTCATGCCATGTGTGTCATACATTAATCAGAAGATCGTCTGCTGTGGCCGTGTGCTGGGGGCGTGACAAACGCGCTCACCTGGTGGCCTGGTAAGTAACGTTACTGCAGCCTCTCTTGTGCGCTGTTACTGAACTCTCTCATTCAACGAAAGTACACGCGCCTGCTACCATCAACCAGGGCTCTAGCCGGGCTCATGTGGCGGACCAGTACACTCATTACACTCGCCTGATAGCATCAACCAGGGCTGCAGCTGGGCCTCAAGTGGGGGAAAACGCGCCTGCTAACATGAAACAGGCATGCATCTGGGCCTCAAGCGGGGGAACACGCAAATGAGCGTGTCTCCGGGGACAATTACTGCAGCCTCTTCTACTCTCTGTCACTCAACTCTCTCATTAAACGGATTTACCCGCGGCTCATAACTCTCTCATTTAACGACATTACACGCGCCTGCTAACAATAACCAGGGCTGTAGCCGGGCTCAGGCGGCGGATCACTACACCAATTACATGCGCCTGCTAACATCAACCAGGGCTGCAGCTGGGCCTTCTCCGTCCCTATTCTAATGTAACAAAAAATGTTGTCTACCGCGAGATTTTAAAATAAATTGCCCTTGCCAAATACACCATTCTATTTCATACCCGGACAACGACGGGACGGGCTGCTAGTATATATATATATATATATATATATAAAGGCTGGACACTAGTCTATGAATTTTGGTGATGCCGATTTGATTTTATCACGCAATAAAGTACTGCAATTGATTCAAGAACATGCTGTGGTCTGTACCTGTTTGTCCTGTGGTACACGAGGTAAACCAGGAGTGTGGTTGCAGTCGCCAGTAGGTAGTTATAGTTAAAACCTAGTTTCAATAGGAAAAGCATTCTTTGATTTGCTAATAACTTTGGCGTCGTTTGACGAATCTTCACGAAATTCTCCAAAAAAGACTATCCAGGTCAGCTCCTATCCTGAAAGTTTTGGGGTGATTGGTCATGCAGGGGCTGAGAAAAAAGGATGGTCCCAAAACGCGTTTCCCCCCTGTTAATTTCCATAGGAAATTTTGAGACAGGCTTCAACCCGAACTGCTGAAAGGAATTACCCCGAATTTGGCAAAAAGGTAGAGCTTGGTTCAGAAAGCAACCTTTTTTTAAATGGTGTAAATACGTTCAGTAGTTGCTGAGAAATTAAAAAAATAATAGTTTTGATATCTATGGCCGCGGTGGATTTTCCACACCTCCCGACCACAAGCTTTATTCTAATTGGCTGTCAACATTCCAAACCAGGAAGT
The DNA here is from genome assembly GCF_964261635.1 of Lissotriton helveticus. NCBI lineage: Eukaryota > Metazoa > Chordata > Amphibia > Caudata > Salamandridae > Lissotriton > Lissotriton helveticus. Next base: position 269,223,288 of record NC_136059.1, read on the forward strand.
GTTGGCAGTCATCTTGTGACTCGGTAAAACCAAGTCACAAGAAAACAGAAAAACAAAGGTGGAAAAAGAAAAGGGGGCAGGGTAGAAACACCCTGAACCCCTAGGCCTGATCGCCCAGGGCCAAAAAAAGCCTTAAAAAAAAAATCAACCAAAATTGCGCTGGGGTCGTGAATTCGGGCGAGAATTTTTTTTTAAAATGAAGTGCGGGTTCCCGCGCTTTGTTGTATTTAAGCCCCCGGGTGGGCCAGGTCCTGGGGCACTGAAAAAATTTTGTGGGGGGCCCCAATCCCCCCACACTGCCCCGGGGACCGCCACCTCCCCGGGGCAAGATTTATGAGTTGCGGGGGGCACATAGCCCCCCAGCAGCCCTGGGAACCATCACCTCTCCGGGGCTCAGTTTAAATATTAAAAAATGTGTGGGGATGGCACGAGCCTCCCCACACGCCCCGGTGACCACGACCTCCCAGGGGCAGTGTATATTTAAATTTGGGGGTCCGTTACAGACCCCGAAGCCCCAGGGACCACCACATCACCGGGGCTTTGTACTTCTAGGGAAGGGGCCCCGTGGTCCCCCTCGCGGAGCCCTTTATGTCCCTGGGGACCGCCACCCCCCAGGGCCAGCTCCTGCTGTATCCCGGGGCGCCCACCTCGGGGACACTGCTGTTTGCTATGGCAGGGCGGGAGCAGCTGTCATAGCAAATACTGGTTTGGATTTTGCAAGCGAGAGCAGGTTTGTAACTCTTGCATACAAAATCCAAACCAGATTGCTTTTCCACAAGGGGAGCTGCATGTCAGCAGCTCCCCGTGTGGAAAACCAAAGCCGGTTCCCGCAGGAGGCTGGGAACCGGCGGGAGCGTGGGGGAATTGGGGTCCCCCCACGGTCTCCAACGGAAAGGCCAGGACCTGGGGGATGGGGTCCCCGAGGCAATGAGTGGCCTAGGAAGGGGGCCATGCGTCCCCCTTCCCTCAATTAGAAGGAAAAAAGAGACACAGCCCCGAGGATGAGGTCCCCGGGGCTAAAAGAGGCCTCAGGAGGGGGGCCACGCAGCCCCCCTACTACATTTAAAAATAAAAAATTATGGCCATGCCCCAGGGGATGCGGTCCCTGGGGCCGAAATTGGCCTCGGGAGGGGGGCCACGCAGCCCCCTTCAAGTTTAATTTTTTTTTAAATGGCTCCGGCCCGGGGGGATGGGGTCCTCAGGTCCCAAAAAAAGGAAAGAGAAGGAGGGCCACACAGATCCTTTTCTTAATTTTTATTTTTTTTATAGCCGGCATCGCGGCTAGGCCCCGTCCTGTCCCTGCAACACTCAGCAAACGAGCCCCCTGGCACGTTGAAAGTTGGGGAACTAATTCCCCTTGAATACTGAGGGTCCCTGGGGGCCAACTAACCCACCAGGTACCTCCAGTATGAACCCGGGAGCTGCTTGCAGAGAGGTGTTCAGAGGCCGTGCCCCTTTTTACACCTCTCTGCAATGCAGCTTTGTGGCGCTTACTGGAGGTACCTAGTTGGCCTTCAGGGACCCTCAGGACTCAAGGGGAATTAATGCCCCAATTTACAATGTGGACTACTGCAATGCAACCTCAGCAGTTGAGGTTGACCCTCTGAGCACAGCTTTCCAGGAAACAAAAAATGCTTCTAATCCTTTCAAATGTTCAAATCAATAAGTTCAACCCATGAATCTTTCAATTTTTAATGATCATTCTTCTCATGATCTGAAATCTTATTTCAATATCCAATCTCTGGATAATTCAAAGTTTGTTCCCACATACAGTGTTCACCTAAACATATTTGCCCAATGCATTTTGTGCGGTCAAAAGCGCCCTTCGTCAGGGGATCATTCTACAAGGAAAGAAAGAAACATCAGATAGATCTGTCTCTGCTGATAGGCATAATGTCAATGCTCAACAGTGAATACATGCTCAACATGCTCATGATTCAAAAAGATGACTGTGAAATCAACCAGGTCAGAACTCACAGGAAAAGAGTGAACGTTACCAAGTGGACAAAACCAACGTGTTGAATCGAAATCTAGTGCTTCTATCGCATGGTGCTCGTGATTGTGAAAACGTGCAGAGTATCAATCAGTGCACAGAGGAAGTTGCGTGCTCATAACGTTCGGGAAGTTCGGGTGCGTCGTGACAGCAAATGATCTAAAAATGGGGTGTACATAGCATGCGTGGTCTTGGGGAAAAAAATGAACATGAACACTTACGCGGTGAGCTAAAACGCTGTGAGTCAACTGTGAAAAAAACTCAAAAGTGCAGGTGAATATTCGCATACTGCGAGCTTGTATAAAAGCTTACAGATCTGTCTAGCGTACGTAGTACTTACTCATGAATCGTGTGTAAGGTGCGGTGAATCATGCATCAGATGCTCAAACGGCAGTCTCTCTGCATAATCTCAGGGAAGTGAGGTAGCGTGTGACGCATGGGCTCGGCGAATGATAGCAAACGACAAAAATAAAAGAAGGACAAAATAACAGGTTCCAAAACGGGCGCCATCTTGTGAGGGTGAATTCAATAACACAGATGCCTGTGCATGTGAATAGGGGCTTACCGAACGTTCGTGAGTCGAAAAACAAAAGGTGACAAGAGGAAAAAATCAAACAGATCAGGATCAGAAAAAGTGAAACATCACATGGTATTAAAAGATCAAACATAAAAATATGGCATGTATAGTCTTATATGATGTAATAGAGTTCAGTTACAGTTCAGTTAAAGGTAACACGAGAATTCCAATGCGTTCATTGAGCCCGTTGGGCTGCATCGTGTTCATAAGGCGGATCCAGTAGTTTTCTCTTTTTAATAAAGTGTTTTTATTATTCTCTCTTGGTTTAATTACCTCGAGAATGAGGAATTTGAGTTGAGCGACTGTGTGATTGTTAGCCATGAAATGTGCAGCAACGGTAGACTTGATATTTCTAGTTCTGATATTGCTGTTATGTTCCAAAATTCTTGTGCGTATTTTTCTCTCCGTGTGTCCCACGTAGCAGGACCCACAGGGGCATTTCAACAAATAAATCACATTAGCTGTGTTGCAGGTAGCATTCACTTTAAGATTGATCTTGGTTCCCCTCATGGGGTGATGTGTGACATTTCCCGGAATAATGTTGTGACAATTGCTACAAATGTAGCACGGCTTTAATCCTTTGTATGTGACTGGTGTGTTGCTTTCAGCAGGTTTAGTCAACATTTCTTTGAGGTTCCTCCCTCGTGTGTACGCAAAGATCGTCTTGTCAACGAATAGACCCTTGAAGTCTGGTTCACTGCCCAACAACGGCCAATGTTTCAATATGATGTTTTTGTATTTCTGACTGACAGTGGAGTACTCAGACACCACTACCATCCGTGTGCTGGACTGTTTCTCTTTTAATTTCAATAAGTCTTGTCTGTTGTATGACTTACAGCGATCTTCCGCATTCCTAAGTATGTCTTCAGGATACTCTCTCTGTTTGAACCTACTCAACATCGTGGTCATCTCTTGTTCACTCTCCGTCGGTTAGGAAACCATTCTTTTGACTCGATTCACAGAACTAACTTAAGACAAAATCCTAAACGTACTACTTTTGGTATTCACAGAAGGCATTTAGTAGTAGTAAAGTTAGGATTTTATCTTAAGCTTGATTTAAGACAAACTTAACAGACTTAAGACAAACTTAACAGACTTAAGACAGACTTAAGACAGACTTAAGACAGACTTAAAACAAACTTATACCAGACTTAAGAAAAACTTAAGACAACATCCTAACTTGTCTGTCTTAAGTCTGTCTTACGTCTGTCTTAAGTTTGTCAAACTTAAGACAAAATCCTAACTTTACTACTACTAAATGCCTTCTGTGAATACCAAGAGTAGTACGTTTAGGATTTTGTCTTAAGTTAGTTCTGTGAATCGGGCCCACAGTACTTATCCAATCACTCCACCAAAACCCACGCACTTATAAATTCACCATGCACTGTCCTTGCAGCACTCTAATCATCCAGTCACTACCCATGTACTCATGCAATGACCCAGGCACTAACTCATGGCAAATACAGAGGAGGTCATGCTAATTACAGGGGTACCCCAACACATAGTGTTCCCTAGTGTATGTAGGTGTTTTCACTGTATTCTAAGTGTCTTTTAGCATAGCACTGGCTCTGGTCCCGGTTAGTCAGAGTCAGTTACCACCAGTAGCCATCACTAAAAAGTTGGGGGCACAGGAGGACTTTCTGCTCCTCTGTTGGTTCTTTCTGCACATCTTTTGCTTCTTCTTGTACTTTTCTTTGTCTTTCTGAACTTCTGTTGCCTCTTTCTGCATTTGTCTTGCTTCTTTCTGTGTTTTTCTTCCTCTTTCTTCACACGTCCTAACTTTGTAGGCATAGTTAGAAATTAGCATTTAAAAAACAGTTGAAATTCACTGAAAAGAACATAGGTTTCAGGCACGTTATAGTTAGAAATTAGCATTTAAAAAAACATTGAAATCCATTGAAAAATCCATATATTTCTGGCGCATTATAGTTAAAAATTTCTATTTAGAAAACCTTAGAAATTCACTGAAAAAAACATAGGTTTCAGGGACGTTATAGTTAGTTGGAAATTTCACTCGTACAAAACCATAGAAATTTCCCCGTTATAGTTAGTTCAGCTAACTATAACTCGCGCCCCCGCAATGCACTGCTGATGACATCACATATTACATCATTCATGACATGGTCAGTGACATCACTGATGACATCACTGATGACATCTCAAATGACATCTTTGATGACATCACTGATCCAGTGTCTGAAAATGAGGGATTGACATATACATGATTGAAGGTAATTCTCAGATATTGGGTTTTTGGATGACTGAGGTGTGTGAGCCCTGGTCAAGCAACAACCACAATTCTTGTCAGGGTAAGGCACCAGCAACCCCCAAAATAAACTGTGCTCACCCTCTGGTAGCTTGGCACAGAGCTGTCAGGCCTAACTTAGAAGCCACTGGTAAAGTATTTGTGCAACACTTCAGTCAGTAAAACAGTGACAACACCACACAAAAAGTATCCCACACCAGGTTTGAAAAATAGAGGAAACTTTGACAAATAAAAGAAGACCAAAACAATAAAAATCCAATGTGTAGAACCAAAGTTATTAATTTGTAAATAATAAAATGTAAAATAGTGCCTAGAAACAGAAAAAGCTAGCCATGGCAAACCTGGGTGCGCTATAACTGGTCAAAGTCAAAGGTTTACGCCCACTGCAATGGAGCACGGGTCTGAAACAGTCCCAGATTAGTCCTCACATTTTGTGCCAAGAGTCCCATTCATGGGGAAGATGTTTGCCAGGAACAAGGAGAGTGCTACTGGTGATGGACTGCGGGAATCAAGGAGCAGGCCATGCGTCATGGACGGCCTGGTTGGAGCCTCGCAGTGGTGATATACGCAGGCGGATGATGCTTGCTGTGTGAAGAGACAAACTTGTGTCGTCTCGTGCTGATTTATGGTGCGAGCACCATGGACCTGGTGGGAACAGGCCTGCTCAAGCTTGACTTTTGGAGCTTGAGGGCCAAACCAGTGCCCCAGGCCTCAGAGGCACCCTTTGGGGTTCAGCAACTCTTTGGATACAGGTCCAGGAGCTGTGGGGACCCTGTTATGTTCCAGAGGCTCAGATCGGGAGGCCAACAGAAGAGCCTTTAGGGTTTAACTGGATTATTTCCACCTTGGATATAGTCGCCCCAAAGTTAGATCTAAAGAAAAGAAATACCACTTTTAAAACACCTTGGTTTTCACAGGAACTCAGGAACCTTAAGAAAATCTGTAAAATCCATGAGCGTAAATGGAGGAAAACATGGGATCCCATTACCAAGGATGAATATAAAGCTGCGATGAGGACCTATAAAGCGGCGCGGAAAGCAGCCCAAGCCTCCTTTTTCGATAAAAAAATTAAAGCTGCCTCTAACTCTTCTCGTGAGACCTACAAAATAGTTAAAGAGCTCCTCACCATACCCACCACTCTCCCAACTCAACAACCCACAACTGACAGATGTAACCAAGTAGCCTGTTTCTTTCAAAATAAAATCATCAAGATCCTACAGTCACTTCCCCCTTCACACGATGACAATCTCCTGACGGTCCCATCAATCACCGTCAGTGGCCCTACTTTAGATAATTTCAGCTTACTTTCTGAGGACGTTTTTGTAAAAACCCTTTCAGACTTGAAAAGCGGCTCCCCTAATGATCCTGCACCTATCCACATTCTTAAACAAGTGGGACCCACCATCTCGTTCCTGGCCACCAATCTTATTAATGCTTCGTTTAATCAGGGAGTGGTTCCTCCTAATTGGAAACATGCTATTGTTAAAGCCCTGCAAAAAAAACCGGATATGGACCCCACAGATTTGACCAACCTCCGTCCAATTTCACTCCTTCCTGGTTTAAGTAAGATAGCAGAGAAGGTAGTCAACAAGCAATTGTCTGCCTTCCTTGAAACTAACAATCTTCTTCGACCCACTCAGACAGGCTTCCGCCCAGGTCAAGGGACGGAAACAGCCCTTTTGAAGGTAGTTGAGGAGGCAAGATGCATCTTAGATTCGGGAGGATCAGTGTTACTGATTCTCCTGGATCTAAGCGCTGCATTCGATACGGTGGACCACAAACCCTCATCAAACGCCTCTCCGGTTTGGGTGTGAAGGGCACAGCCCTTTGCTGGCTCTCATCGTTCTTAAAAGATAGAACATTTCAGGTCAGTGAAGGAAATGTGCGATCCGACATCTTCCCTCTCCAGTGTGGGGTCCCTCAGGGCTCTTCACTGAGCCCTACACTTTTCAATACATACATGGCCCCCTTGGATGACGTGGTCTCCCCTTTTGGGATAAAAGCCGTCACATACGCTGACGACACCCAAATGATTGTATCACTCTCCCTGGAAGAGGACAAGGTAAAAAACCTTCATGACTGTTTAGAGGGCATCCATGCATGGATGTCCGCTTCAAGGCTTAAGCTCAATGGTTCGAAAACTGAGCTCATGCTGTTGGGAAACAAAATATCTTCCCTTCCATCTGCCATGTGGCCAGCATGCTTTGGTCCTCTCCCCCAACCCAAGACTGAATTAAAAAGTCTAGGTTTCTGGCTTGAACAGGACCTTTCCCTCAAAACGCAAGCGAAAAAGACAGCTGGGACTTGTGTGGGGTTATTGCGGTCCATTAGAAAGATCCTCCCTTTACTTCCAGGACCCTCTCAGAAATTGCTTGTTCAAGGTCTAGTCTTATCAAGACTAGATTATTGCAATGCTCTCTTTTTTGCTGCCCCGGAATCCACAATCAACATTCTGCAAAGAACACAGAATGCCGCAGCCAGGATTCTCACTGGGACCTCTCGTAGGGTCTCAGCTAAACCCGCCCTCAAGGCACTACATTGGCTGCCGATCCGTGAAAGGGTCAAGTTTAAGGCCCTCTGCACGGCCCATAGAGCCTTGCATAATCAAGGGCCCCCAATGCTAAAAGACATGATCTTTCCATACAGACCCAATCGGCCCCTTCGCTCAGCTCAAGGCCATCTGGCCACGGTCCATTAAATCAAAAAAGCTCGGACTGGAGGACGCCGTTTCTCGGTCACTGTGGCCACCTCCTGGAATGCTCTGCCATTTCACCTCCGCTCTGAGGCCAATCTGCTGAAATTCCGCAAGCTCCTAAAAACCCACCTTTTCCTGCAGTAATCTTCTTCTTCTCCCTGTCTTCCCCCCTCAGGAGTTCTGCAAGACCAGCGCTGGGACGCTTACGGGCAGCCATGCGCTATATAAGTCCCAAATTTCATTTCATTTCATTTCACTCTGGGGTCCTGGGTTCAAGATGGGTTCCAGGTACAGTTCTTCCTTCCTAGGCAAGATAGTGGCAGGTCAGCACAGCAAGGCAACAGCTCCTTCAGAGTGGCAGTCTAGTATAGTGGCAGTCCTTTCATCAGCACAGCAGCTTTTCTTCCTGGCAGAGTATCCAAACTCCCAGAAGTTTACTGAAGTGGTGGTGTCTGAGACCCAGTATTTATATCCAGGGAGCCTTTGAAGTGGGGAGAATTCAAAAGACATGCCTTTTGTGAGAAGTTGGCCTGGTATATGCTGTCCACTAGTTAAAGTGGGTACCCTGTACCAGTCCAAACAACCCTTATGGTGATTAGGTTAAAAATAACCTTTATGAAAGCTTTCCTAGTGGTAGTTATGGAGAGCAGCCTTCAGGCTAAGTCTTGAAGGAATGTAAAGCAGCTTGTTTTACCAGATCAGACCTCCTGAATAATCAATTGAAAGGAGAACTACACAAGTGTTATATAAAATATATGTATTTAATACTTGACACTCTACTAACCTCTTTATGAGATTAGAGCACAAGGCACACAATACTTAATCAATAGAACAACAGTAAATAGCACAATACACAGGATGCTCCAGGGTGAGACCGAACCATATACTAAAAAAAATGGTATAACAACAACATCTTCACTGGACACAGTGCCTAGAGCACATAGAATCGCTGGGACTCCAAGGAACCACCGAAAGGAGTTACACAGGGAGCCCACGGAGGACGGGTGCTCTGTGAGAACACATACGCGTGTTCGGTACAACTCTATGGGAAAATCGCAGTTGGAAAATTACAGTTTAAGGACACTTCAGAGAGGACTTCAAGCAAACCCCTTGGAACGTTGAAGTTTCTAAGGCCAGCACCCTTGTGAGTACCGAGGTACCTGTGTTACCCATCCCAGAGGAGCCGGGTGCATAGGAGTCAAATGGTGTCCGAAATCCTCATCGTTTTCAATGATGTGATCCAAAGAAGTGCTGCTGGCGGGATGATGAAAAGTGTCCGGTGGAATCCAAGCCTGGATCCGAGGTGAGAACAACCTGAAAGCAGAGGGGACAGAGTCTGGGTCACTTCAGGGTGACCTAGTGCTCGTCAGACGAATACCCACATATGTCTGGTGCTTCAGGTGTGAAAATTGGATGCTTGACTCTGCAGACACGGGGACTAGGAGACGTCGACGATGACCAAAGTCTGGAGGTGAGCTCTACCACAAAGGAAGTCGAGTGCTGAGAGGTCAGTGTCCAGATTGAACACCAACAAGCCTTGACAAATGCAACCCACACAGGCAGAGGAAACAAATTATGGTGAAGACCAGCAAGGTGCTGGAAACTCTCCTAGCAATGGGGACTCAGGGCACATCTGGAGCAACTAGGAAAGCCCACAAGAAATCAAAGTTACCCTCACAGGGACCCACAGACCAACGGACCAGGGATCTTGAAGGGACCTCAAGCTGAATCACGAAGTACAGGCCAGCGGAGCACTCGTGGAGATGAGGGTGGATATCTTCAGTGGAAATACTGCTCTGGGTCAGGACTACACGTAGCCAAAGCACAGCCTCAGGGATCATCAAAAAGCATATGCTGCTGCAAAAGTACTCAGTGCATAGGAGTTCGGGTTGCACGGTCTCCACGAGGGATACTGGTCTCAAGATTGCTGAGAGAGCAGCTCGACCACAGAGACACTTGGGCACGCACCTCCTGTGTTGCAAAAATCTTCAGAGTCCTCAGGGGCTCGATAGATGCAAACCGTTCAGATGCGTAAAGGTGCCTGCTTCTGCAGGGGAGTAACTCCTTTACTCCAAGGGAAGATTCTTCTGTCGTCCAGCGAATTGTAGACCATCAAAGTAGTTGGTTTCTGCTTACAGAGTTTAGTCCAGGTAAAATCTAAAGTCCTGTAGTCAGATTTCCTACTTTATACCCAAGGAAGGGGTTGGACAAACTCTGGGGACCCACCTAGGGGAGTGTCAGGACAGAGGGATGCTACACCCATGTCCTTTATCCAGTTTCATGCCACAGCAGGAGCAAATGGCTCCTGCAACCGCTTTGAGCTGGACTATGCACAGGGACACCAAATGTGCCCCAGTGCAGACTTTCTGGCACTCTCAGAGTGCACCCGTTCAGCCCCAATTCACTAAAGCCTTTCTGGGAGGTGGCCACACCTCCCTGTGACAGGAAAGCTATTGTCAGGCTCAAGCTCAGCTCAACAGCGGGAGGGCAGACTTGTGTCTGTGGCTGGCAGCATCCATTTTGTGATGCCCAGGTCGAGAAAGCTGGGACTGGGTGTTTCTGTATCACATAAGTCCCTCTAGAAGTGTGGAATAATACCCCCCGCCAGTTACTGGTGGGGAGGTATGATTCCAAGGTGTTTGAGACCAAACACAACATGTTTCCAAGCAGCCGTTTTAGAGTTAGAATTTACCGCGAGGTTATAATGCACTTAAATATATATGGTTGACTGCATCACATACAACCCCGGAAATTAGGTTTGTTCCGAAGGCTGCAGAGGGGCTTTGCTCATGCAGGGGCACCCTCTCACATAAAACCCACCACCCTGCCTTCAGGATTGATAAGGCCTGCCATAGGGGTGACTGATAGGTTTATATGTGCAGTGATTTAGAATAGATATAGGTAACCTATATCTTAGTAAGGGGTGCATGTACCATCTTACACGGGCTGCAGTAGCAGACCTGTGGTGTCATTTTGAATGGCCTCTCAGGGGTGGCACAATATGTGCTTCAGCCCCTTGGAGGCCTCTGGGGTACCTATTCCCTAGGTACATGGTGTACCATATACTAGGGACTTATAAGGGTACCCCAGTATCTAATATGGAGTGTTCCTAAAGTACATGCTATCAATTTAGAGGAGAAAGCAGATGACTGGGGTCCTGAATAGCAGGATTCCAGGCAGTCTGAGTTGAAAACAGTGATACATCAGCAAAAAAGTGGGGGCAATTGTAAGAAGCAGATCCCTATGCATAGACGTGGGTCCCTTGCTCACTTTGCCACTGGATTCTAGCTAGCCTGGCTGATGATGGCTGATTAGCCAGAAACTGGTCCCAGGATGCTTGTTTCCGATCCATGGAAGACATGGCTTGGCAGTTCGGGCTGGACTGTTCCCATGAGGCACATGGTCAGAATGCATATGGCCATGTCTGAACTGGGGTGACAGAGTGAGCTAAAGAATGATGATGGATTAAACCCAGATCAGTTGACTGGGGGTGAGTGTTGGCAATGTTCAACACTCCGTCCATCATACCCTTTGGTTTTGAGGTGGTCACACCTCCCTGTGACAGGAAACCTATGGTCAGGCTCGAGCTCAGCTCAGCAGCAGAAGGGCAGACTCATGTCTGTGGCTGGCAGCATCCATTTTGTGATGACCAGGTCGAGAAAGCTGGAATTGGGTGTACCGGTGTTTCACATAAGTCCTTCTAGAAGGGTGGAATCATACCTCCCCCGCCAGTTACTGGCAGGGAGGTATGATTTCAAGGTGTTTGACACCAAACACAACATGATTCTAAGCAGTCGTTTTAAAGTTAGCATTTACCGTGAGGTTATAATGCTCTTAAATATACAGAGTTGGCTGCAACACAGACAACCCCGGAAAAAAAGGTTCTGAAGGCTGCAGAGGGGCTCTGCTCATGTAGGGGCACTGTGGGACTTGGCCCTGCTTGCAGGGTCATCCCAAAACTTTTTGCTGTTCCCCTAGCCCTTTTGCTGTGATGGAATTGGTGGGTTCAGGATGTTGGACACTTTGGCGCTGGTTAGCAGTGCAAAGTGTGTTTGCTTTCTGCCTTACATAGGCTTATATTAGGACCCCCCCTTTAGAGGATATCTCCCCCATGGTAGGAAATGTATATGTCATGTGTGGTGTGAGAGGAAAATAATCAACGCTGTGCAATGGTGTACGCACCTTTATTTGCACCATTGCAGAAGTGTTACTTTTAAAATGGACGCCATTTCTGTCTGCTTGTGCCACCTGCCTGAGGTGGGTTGGCGGTCTAGTTGTCTGTCTCCCAGCACCCCCAGCTTTTGGAGTGAAGCCTGGCAGGCAGGGTGCTCTACACCTCCCCCACAGTGACAGTTGGGACTGGAACTACCAGAGAGCCTTCTAGAATCTTCTGGCCCTTTCTGGTAGGTGGGGTGAGGGTTGAATATGAAGGGGGGCTGTGCCTCCATGTGGTTAGACTGAACGTGGACTTGATTGAGAGGGGACACTCTGCCAGGAGGTACCGCCGCCAGGGCCTATGTGCTGGCCCCTGAGTCCATCTGTACCTTTCTGCTGTCCACAGGGCCAGTGATAGCCTTTGCTGAAGTGAAGACTGCTATGTCAGGATGAGTGCCACTTAATGGGAGATGACTGTTTCTAGGAGCTGCTGTCCTGTACTGATGAATGCCCGCTGTCTGCTGATCTTGCCCAACCTGGCCTGCCTGCTTTGTTGCCCTAGCGCCTCATGAGCGCTATACTTTGCCTGTATTCCCAGGAGGGGATGAGTGTGGGCACTACTTCCTTGTGTGGGACTCTGGGTCCTCGCCAGCTGCCTAGCGCCTGGGATGCACTGCTTTCCTGATTGCCAGAGGAGGAGCTGCTGCAGGGCGGTGCTGTCATAGCGCTATATCTCCTTCCCCAGAGAGAGGAGGAGCGTGAATCCTGCTGCTGACGTCTGGTGAGGAAGTCCCCATGCATGTTCCCCTAGCACCTCGTGGGCGCTATATTTGGAGTGGCTGGGCTCTTCCTGCTGCCTAGCGCCTTGTGAGGGCTGCAGCGCTATCCAAGCACCTAAGAACTTTCCTGCTGCCTAGCGCCTCAGGAGTGCTATCTTCTTGTTGCCTGCACTCCAAGGAGGTGAGGATCGTGGACGCTACTCCCTCGGGTGGGAACCTGAGACTGTGAGCCATCTAGCTCCTCGTGAGCGCCGCCTACAGCCCCTGCCCAGGAGAAGAAGGTGCGTGGGTCCTGCAGTACTGTGCTGCCAGAGTGCTGTATTCGCATTGACTGTGCTCTGCTTGCTGTCTAGCGCCTCGTGAAGTACTACAACTGTTTTCCAGCCCCCAGGACTCTTAGTCCTGCATTCCTGGACTTAGCGCTGCAACTTTACTCCTGCATGAGGAGAGCACTTTATCTATACTGCCCACCTGAGAGACAGCTACTTCCAGGGAGTGGTGACAATCTTTACAATGTGTGTTCATGTATGAGGTTCGCCCTTCTGACTTGAAGCCTAAAGCATTTCTACGCGCAGTGTAAGCCTGCCATGATGTCCATGCTCTTATGCTAATGAGAAGTGCCCTAATGATGCCTAATGTACCTGCAACGATTCATGCTTAAGGTATTTATACCCCAGGATTGGTGCCTATTGTATTCAATGATGCCTAATGCCATGATGTATGCCTAACGTGTTTTTACACTAATGATATTGTATTTCTGCCCCATCTGTTGTACTGCAGAAGGTGGCTGCAGGCTGATGCTATGCGTAATACGTTTCAAAACCTTAGGTTGATGCCTGATGTTATTTTTTCCCCAACGCTTATACTGTTGGTGTTCTGCCTAGTGATTATGCTCCATGCTCATGACTCATGCCTGTTTCCGTTTTTGGGCCTAAGCTTAATGTCAGGTTTTGATGCCTCATGATTTATGCCTAATGACACAACACTTATGCTTATGAGGTTTTTATGCCCACTGTCATGCATAATGTGTTTCCAGGTCAATGTGATGCTGAGATTATGCATACAATGGTTTATTCTTCATCCTCAAGCACCTATTGACATGCCTTGTGTGTTATGCCTAATGCATGTGTTTATAATGCTAATGGTTTATTTTCCCCTAACGCTAACCAGGTTGGTGTTCCACATAATGTGCCATGCCCCAGGCTGCTGATGAGGTTTATGCCTATTGTTGTGCCTGAGGTGCTTTTATGCCTATTGAGATGCCACATGCATATGTTCAGGTCTAATGAGGACACATAATATGTTGTATGCCTAATGAGGTGCTCAGATATTCTAGATTCACGCCTGATCTCATGTGGCTATGCTGAATATGCTGTGATTCATGAAGTAATGTCTTTATGCCCCATGGAGTGTTCCTAAAGTACATGCTATCAATTTAGAGGTGAAAGCGGATAGACTGGGGTCCTGACTAGCTGGATCCCAGTCTGTCTAATTCGAAAACAGTGATACATCAGCAAACATGTGGGGGTAACTATAAGAAGCAGATCCCACACTCCTACAACTTTGAAGAGCACAGATGTCCTGCCTTCCCTGCCCTGGCTCCAGATTAACTACAGGGAGATACAGCCCTTTGTGCAGGAACAGGACACAGGCTATTCAGGTGTAAGTGAGCCAATGCCCACCTCCTCCCTCCCATCCTGCCAGTAATGGTCAATTGAGACACACCTATGCTCCCCTTGTGAATGGCTAGGAGGAATACACAAAGCCCAATTGCCAACTTCCTCCAGTCATGTGACCAGAGACAGGCAGCAGACTCCAAATGTCTAATACAAGAAAATGCTGACTTTCTAAATGTGCCATTTTCAGATTTGCAATTTAAAATCTTAGTTCACCATATGTTTGGATCTTACATTTTGGAGAGACCAAATTTGAAGGAATTATCTCTTCCCATTTAGAAATTATGCTTTGAAGATGTAATAAGGAAACTCCAATGTTATCCTATGTGAGAGATAGGTATTGCTGTAGTAAAAAATGAATGTAAGTGTTTTTCAGTAATAGGACATGTAAAACTTAAAAGTACACGCCCTATATTTTAAATACATTGCACCTTGCCCTCTGGGCTGTCCAGGGCCTCCCTTAGGTGTGATTTATATGTAGGGCCTGGCAAAAGGCTTATTTTGCCAGGTTAAACTGTGCTGCAGACCCACTTGTGGCCTAGTTTAATTTACAGGCCTTAGGCACATGTAGTGCACTCTACTAGAGACTTGTCGCAAATAGGATATTTCAATTGTGGATAGGCCAATAGTACCAGAAGAAGTGGAGAAGGAAGGCTAAAAGTTGGGGGGAGACAACTCGAAGGCTGTCAGGTCCAACAGTCATCTCCTGCCCCGGGGGTGCAGTAAGGGGATCAGAGCATTACCTACGGTATGGGAAATTGATTTCAGTATTGGAAAATAAAAAGGCAACATAATTATATACATCAAGTTCAAATTTGAAACAAGCAAGGAAAGCATAATTAAGTCACTATACATAGGACTAGTCAATATAATTTCCAAGTAAGTTCATGTGGTAACTTGGGGTTCTTCTATACATATAATACTATCCAAGATACAAAGTATCTATCATCCAAGCATGAATAGGTGATACATATTTGAGAAATCAATGATTTCTCAATGTGTGTTGCTCAAAACCAAATAGATATCTTAATGTAGGTAACATAATGTAGGCTTTATTGTTGAATGATTTTAAAGATGTGGAGAAAGAGGGCTATTGACTCTTTAGATTACAACTATACAGTTGTGAAGATTTATATAGAATATATTACAATGCATATATGATTACATAAAAGGTCTTCAGAGCTCTAGTAGAGGAATAAGAAATGCTAAAATCGGAACCACAGAATATTACTTCTTCTGGAAAAAGAGTAAAGTATTTACTAAAATCATATTCCACAGTGAGTGCATAGTCTCCAGGCTTGAGATAGTTATGATACTAATAGGCACACACTTTGATGAACTGTTAGACCTGGCTTGTCCAGTGGGTTTTTCCCACAGACGTTTTGCCTTTGGGCCTTCTGTTTCTGAGCTGTTTGTGTTGGTTTTATGACTCTGGGCACTTTACCACTGCTGATCAGTTCCTAGAGTGCATATGATCTTCCTGTAAATTGTGTTTATGGATTGGTGTTTCCATGATTGGCATGTTTGATTTACTGCTAAGTCCCTAGTTCAGTGCACTTTGTCTGCCCAGGGCCTGTAAATCAAATGCTGCTAGTGGGCCTACAGCACTGATTATGCCACCCACTTGAGCAGCCTGTAAATGTAACTCAGACCTGCCACTGCAGTGTCTGTGCACAGTTTGGTACTGCCCTGTCCACCTGGCAAATGCACCCACTTGCCAGGCTCTAACCTTCCCTTTTTGTACATGTGAGTCACCCCTAAGATAGGCCCAAGGAATCCCTGTGCACAGGGTGCACTGTTTGGGAAAGGTAGGACATGCCCTGATGTGTGTGGCATGTCCTGATAGTGAAATACTGGCAATTTCGTTTTTATTGAAAGGCTATCTGTCCCATAGGATAGAATGGGAGTTTATTTATAACATCCTATAAATATACCTTTCCTTTGGGAGAAGATGGAAAGTTGGAGTTTAGTACGCCTGAACTCAGAAGATAAAAATGCATCTTTTAGTCAAGATGATTCTTATATTGTGTGTTTGAAAATACCACTTTTAGAAAGTGGGTATTTTCTTGCTTACCAACCCTGTGTGCCTCTGCTGGTTTGTGGATTGACTGTCTGGCTTTTGAATGACGGCCCTACACCACTAGCGTGGCGGGCGGACTGAAATCCACCCGCCATCCTAATGGGGACCTTTGTGTGAAAAGTGTTGCATTTGCAATTTGCTTTGAACTGAACTATTGCTACCATTTGAAAGTCATATTTTTATTACTGTATTGTGGATTTTTGTTGTTTTGATCTTGTTTGGTTTAGATAAAGATTACTTATTTTTCTACACTGGTGTGGTGTCCCTTTGTAGTGTTTTGACTGTATTACTGTACGTGTTCAGAAAGGCTTTACACACAGACTCTGATATGAGCCTGACTGCTCGTGCCAAGCTACCAAGGGAGTGAGCAAGGGTTATTTTAGAAATGTGTCCCACTTACCCTAACAAGAAAGAAGTGTCATACAGGCAGAGCTTTAGATGGCCTTACAATATGGGTTAGAAATCAGATAAGGTGTTGAGTGAGATCTTTGAGAATTGACTCCAAGGAAATTCTGGGGCTACAACTTGGGCCATGGAATGGTAAGACCCTCTTTTTGTGTAATGTGTACAACAAGGAAACCCCCATAGACCTAGAGTCGGAGGTTTTAACCAGCCTGAGAGAATGCCTATCTGCTCCTAGTAGAAATACTGCTATTATAATTGGGGGTGATTGTAATACATCCTTTGAACCCTAAGTTTTAATGGGAGAAATAGCTAGTGAATAAAATAGCCTTTATGGCATCCCACAGCAGCAAGGACCCTGTACTCCAACTATTTACAAGGTCGTCTTACAATTGGTAGATCTCTCACTCTCATGCCAACTAAGAACCTGTAATGGCCGGCCTACTT
Organism: Lissotriton helveticus; assembly: GCF_964261635.1. NCBI lineage: Eukaryota > Metazoa > Chordata > Amphibia > Caudata > Salamandridae > Lissotriton > Lissotriton helveticus. The sequence continues at coordinate 269,240,358 of NC_136059.1, forward strand.
TCAGAAGGGGTATTTACAGAAGCAACATTGATTACTTCTTCTTAGATATTTACTTGTGGCCTTCACTGATTGACATGAGGGTTGAGAAGAGATGTGAAAGCAATCACTTTCCCTTTCTGCTAACTCTTGAGGGCAGCCTCTCTCTAGTAAACCTGGCCAAACAGGCTTTGGCTGTCACTAACAATAGGAGAAATGTCAAATGGGAAGCTATTATTTCACACCCTGACGCCTTAACTCCTTCGATGCTGATGACGGAACCGCTCCGTCATCAGCTGCGGTGGCGCTGTGCTGATGACGGAGTAGTTCCGTCATGGCCCGCTCGCCGAGCCTGCGCGGCGCGGATTCCGCGCCTGCGCTGGGCGTTCCATTGAGTGGGCGGGGCCATGACGGAACCGCTCCGTCATGAGCACAGCTCAACCGAGGCTGGTGACGGAGCGGTTCCGTCACCAGCATGGACGCGCCGCGCGGCCGCCCCGCCCCCTTAGCGCTGCGGCGGAATAGCCGCCGCAGCGAAGGTGTTAAGTAAACTATACTCTCACTTTGAGCCCTTTTTGATATTATTGAGTGATCATGACTTCAGCCCTGCATCAGATGTAGTAAAGCTCCATGCTGATTGTGTCACTGTTGTTAGGGACAACTGCTTCACCAAAACCATAGAAAACACCAACCACACAAATACCAATAATCACTCTTGGTACAATAAAGATCGTGGAGATGCTAAAACCTCCAATCCATGAAAAATGACCTATAATCATTAATTCAGGAAGCAAGGACCACGTATAAACTAACCCTTAACTTTTGGAGGATGCCCTAGAAGCCATTCAAAATAAAATCAAGCCCCCTTCTGGCATGTATTTAACCATGGATGTAAATTGAGTACAATGAGACTCAAAATCAACATTTTACCCACGGACTGGGTGGCCCACTTCCAATCTTTCTATAGCAAGGAATGAGTAATTTACACCAAGTGGGACTTGCCCTCTCAAGACTCTTTGTTCGAAGACCAACCCAGCACGGGCCGAGATTTATCTTTGCCCTGGCTAGGACTCACAAATCATTCTCTGGTATTTACTCTGGGAGAATCACAACAGGCAATCCTTGAATTTTAAAGCTGGAGAGGCTCCTGGCCTAAAATACCTGAGGATCTGTTTAAAACTGTGCCTTAAATCTGGACACCATACTTAAACCGCATTTGTAATTCCATCGTGCCAGGTGCATTCATCCCAGATTCGTGGAAGGGAGCAATAATAGTCCTCATATACAAGAAAGGCATGAGATAGTTCCAAGCAAACTACCAGCCAATAAGCATGATAAATATAGCCAGAAGATCTTTTGTAAACAAGTTCTGATCCACCTCAACACATGGCTGGAGGACAATATTTTGTCCTCGTTTAAGGCAGGTTTTCACCCAAAAATAAGTACCATAGATCAGGTTTTTAGGTACTTGATGCTTAAGTGGAAAACTGTAGATCTCAATGGAGAGAGCCTTTATGTAGAATTTGTGGACCTCAAGGCGGCCTTTGATATGGTCCCTAGAAACAAACTTTGGGCCAGCTTGAAGGACCTGGGCATTCCCCCCCCCCCACCCCCCTGCACGCTACTGGAAATTACTGTAAGATTACACACTGGAAATTATGCCCCAGTAAAATGGGGCCCAGAAGGTGAACTAACTGATCGTATCTCAGAAGACAAGGGTGTAAGGCAAGGATGTGTCCTCGCTCCAACATTCTTTCTACTTTTAGTCAATAGGTGTGTCAAATTCCTAATGAAGTGCCTAAATGACTTCCCGTTCCTGGGTGGTGTTTGCCGACGACACCCGTCTGGTGTGAAAAACCCCTGAAGGTTTGGAACTACTGATAGAAAGATTCAACTTGTTCTGCACCACCAATGGGCTAACAATAAATGCAGACAAAATAACATTTATGGCTATCCATCCACATAAACAATTTCGAGAAACGGTTAGATTAATGAGAGTTAAGCTGGAGAGAGTCTCAGACTTTGACTATCTGGGCATGTCTTTCCAACACCAGTTGATGGAACAGCCAGGTTGTCAGGAGTGGATTACTTCTTAATAGCAATGTTAATTCATTGGGTATTGCCCAAAACAGATTTTGGAGAACAGCACTTAGACTTCCCCAAGACACAACCCTGTTTTTTTTCAGAGTGGACCTAAATGTTCACCCAATCGATGCCATAGAGAGTTTTAAAACCAATCTTATACTGGCTGAGATTATGGTTGGTTCCTGAGCTGGAATGCTTTAGGAACAGATTGAAGGTCATCCATTTAAACCCAAGGTGTGTCAACACTCTGCCGTGGCTAAGCTATATCAAGCAATCCCTAGCTGCATTAGGGGCCTCTGATCATCGGCAATGCCCAGAGGGTAGGGATGTGGAAGAGGGCAGGAATGTGGAATTACTATATCCCTACACCCAGGACATATTGTTTGGGGTTAAGGGCAACAGGTTTTAATATGTATTTTGTCGTTGGGACAAGTAGGCCCAATCCCCTACAGCACAAACCCTTAGGCTGCCACTTTACAGTAACACATTACTGCTAAGGGAAGGGCAATGTCTGTAGTGAAGGTAATATTTGTGTTCATGTGTTAATGCTGTTCAAACTTGTTTTTGGGGTCCATTAATGCAAAACCTTTATTATTAGGGTGAGTGCTCTAAGTAAATGGTGTAAGCTCGGCATTACAGACAGTGGTTCCAGTATAAAAATGTGCACACATGTTTTCAAAGTTTAGCAATATGAGGCTATGAATAATACTCCCAGAATGCTTTGTGATTAGATGCAAACATTTGCAGAAGCTTGAAAGCAAGATTGATGAGTCTTTGCTTTCAAAATAAAATGTTCACAAAAAAATGCTAGTAGGAAAAAAAACATTCAGTAAAACTACTGTGAAATATTAGGTACCATTTCTTTGCAGCATCATTTGGTAAAATGTGTTGATGTATGCTAGTATTTTCCAAATCTTATTCATAATGGGAAAACAGTGTAACTAGTTTCAATAGGATTGTGAGAAACTTAAAAATAAACAAGCATTTGTCAAGCCAGTAGGTCTTAAATTGGTGGTCAACCTTTAGGTTTTGTCAATGTGCGCCTTGTTTTGGCATGGTGTTCATAAAACCTTATTGGCGTGAGAGCTGCCGGGCCCTCACAATTATAACAATCATTGTCAACAGCAAAAATTGTTTTGGGTCTCAAAATGCACACAGAGCCACAGTAGTTCCTGGCACTAAACAAAACTAGTCTGTGTGCAGATATGCTCCTAGTGAAAGAGCAGACTGTTGTCACTCACAGTGAAGCCGGCTGATAGACCAAGAGAGACAAAATGTTAGTAAACACAAAAGGTCATGGTTAAGGCCAGACCTAATTAGGGCACGAATTATTAAAGAAAGTCTAGAAAGTGCACCCATGGTATATGTCCATACATTAAGTGCAGATATACAACTTTCGTGAATTCACAAGAATTTACAGCAGTAGGCCAAAAAATAGAACTCCTATAAAATATTTGTGAACTGCATTTTAGCATGAGCAAATGTACATGTGTAGATTCGCTCATGCAAAAATCTGAGTGTTTGGAATTCCACTTTTACTCCAATTACTTGTTTCTCAGTCCTGGAAGAAGTTCCCATTTGCCATCATCAGGAGTAGAGTTCCAACCTTTCTCAGTATGGAAAAAAGATTTGACAAGAGTTGGTAAAAACCCTTAACACATGCAAGTTAGTAGGTTTGCATAGACACAAAATGCATTCCAACCTTGGAACTATTGCTTACCACTACCATCCCGGGTATGTAGATTTGCGGAAACATGGCAACATAAGGGAATGGCTAGTATTCAAACCCTACTATGGTATGGTATAATCAGAGAGGCTGTATCAGAGCTCTTATATAAGAGATTGCTGCCATAATTTGTCGCTGCATTACATGGGACAAGGGGGTTTTGTTACAGGACAAGTAGATTTATAAAGCAACCGGCCCCATGGACAAGTAGATAGTTTATTAAATTCTATACCCCTGCCAGAAGGCATCTATGTTTCCTCTGTAAAGTGGATCAAATAAGCCTTCTAGAGAAACAAATGGAAGAAGGTATTGGTAACCATCAGCAGCAGTAGTTTTTTTGATTTTGCACGGTATCAAAAAACTAATCCAAGGTTTGAAACTTTCTTGGACAAAATGTACCCATTTACTAGGTCTTTGTATATTAAATATAGGTTGGGTACTTTGTAACTTGCATCCTTCACCAGTAAATGGAGATTCCGTTCAGAGGGTAGTGCAGCCTGCTCAGCATGTGGAGCAGAGCAGGCGACAGATGCCCACCTACTCTCTGTCCAGCATACATCAGGCAGGGAAGACGTTGGATTGTCCCCGTGTGCAGATACCTTGGAATATGGCTCCATAAACAAGCTTTGCATATTTGCACAACAGCCACAGGGTCTTGCTTGGTTTTCTCAATAGCTAATTTCTTAGAGTCAGTCTGGCCTATTCGTACTAGGATACTCTTGCAAAGTCAGAATCTAAACATTGAGCATATAAATCAACTGTAATTATGATAGCTTATCTACAGCTGCACACTTCTGTTCAGTGAACTCTCAAACACAACTTGCCAAGCAATCATTTATTTGTAACAAAACATTGATTTTATTCAGTTTCGCCTTCAAAATTGTGTCTTAAGGTGTGAAACTGACTTTTTTTAATACAGATTTTATCTAAATTTAAAAACAAAATAAAACATTTAACACTGTGGAACTGTCTCTTGGGATTTCCAGCTTTTAAGATGTATTTATTCCATTTGTTAGTACAATGTGTTTCCTATTTTATGCTGCTTTTATGATCGCTGACCGAAATAGAGTATTAAAGAAGAAGAAATATTGTCTGACATCAATATTGTGTCCTAAATATTGTTTACAAAAGCATTGCCTTTTGGGTGTACACTTTACTATGTTAACTCCAATGAGGTAAACTTTTGTAAATGATGTTTATTAGGTAACACTTTTGTCAAATGATATTCTGTTACAATATCTTTGATTGTACTGGGACAGATGCACAAATATCTGATCACAAAATACTGGTCACAATATCCACCCTGTAAAGATTATTAAGAATGACCTTCTTATTAATAGGAAGGTTCTTAAAAATCCGAATCGTAGTGGCTTGCAATCATGACTCATGAATATTAATGAGGTAGGTCGCAAATTGCAAATCATGACAATTGGAGGCCATCACTGGGATGGGTCAGCATAGTCAACATCTACAAGATACCTGTAAGTACTACTTAGGAACACAGGGCTACAGCTTCTTTAATCTCTTTTCAACATAACGTTTCCATTGCTATTTTACGGTTAAATTCCAAAGCGCCCAAATGCTTACTTTTCAGTGCTTGAGCGCTGTGTAACACCGTTAAATAAATGACCATAAAATAGTTTAGCAGCTACTGGTTTGCATAATCGGAGTATAAAATTGTATTTTTATCAAAAAAACTGCTCCAAAGTCAAAAGCCACAGCACATTTATTTAAGAGCTACCTGGAGCACAATTCAGAAATAACACCATTAAAGAGACTGCTGTGGAGAGAACACAAATGTTTATTTTAAAAGGGAAACCATTCACAGCCCAGCACCAAACCACAATAGTGTTCATTATCATGCATCCCCGACACTGCCCCTATTCAAGGGATAATTGAGCGACACAAAAGGGCACTTTTACAAATGTTCCACCTCTTCCCTTAACATCGATTTTTTTTTCAATGTTCTCAGCGTGTCTGGAGTGGATGTGAAAAGGTGAGTGATGTTGATCACTTGTTCTGCAGTTTACACACACACACAATCACACTTCCCAGGCAGTAATGCACTTCTGGGTATATTGAAATAAACTGGGAATGCATTAAAATCAGACGTATGAAAGGAAAGCCACTTACAAAAAAGCCCTGCATGAATGCAGGCATTAAAACTAAAAGCACTATAGGGCTGTTTGTTCCTACAGCGTAATAGAAAAGAGCCGCTCCTGCAGTGGCATTAACTACTGTGGATTAAACACAAGTAATTAAGTTAACATAACGTTGGTGTCGGGATGCTCTCAACATTAGGAGACGTCAGACACAAAGCAGATTAGTTCGCGCGCTGATTACTAACTGGAATAGAAGATGCTGCAGGGTACGCCAAATAGAGGCGGGGAGTGGGGGTGGGCGAAGGGTGCGACCAATGGCTGCTTGACCTTTGGTACCCTGGCAGTGCTAGACTGGCACAGCTACCCGTTCCTAATGCATTTTTTAAAAGTAGATCAACAGACAAAAGTGAACTTAAAGTTCATAGACGTCTAAGGGTATTATTAGGAGTCCTGCTGGGATCAAGGTTAGGGGACAAATTGCTTTATATGGATTCCAAGATAAGGGACATTTCCGCGCCTGCAAGTTCTTCCTCGCATGGGTTTTGACAGGTGAAACCTTACCGAATTTCTCCGGAAATAGAATGCAACATTCAGAGTTTTCACCCCTCGGAAGGAGGAAAAAACACACTAATACTGCGCAATCCCCATTCAGAACTCAGAATTATGCAACATCAAGCAATGTAATCACTGCGTCCTTTGGTATCTAGCATGTGGTATTATCGCAATAAAAAGACAGCATGAGCATGTAAGAGTCCTGTTGGTACTTGTTTGTGGTTTCCACTCCTTTTTTATGTACCTACAGCCAGATTCATCAATGTCCCAATCTGCGATTCCTAAATTGCGAGAAAAAGCGAATCGCAATTAAGAAATCGCAGATTGGCATTCATGAATATTTGCGATAAAGTAAAGCGATTCGCAATCGGCCGCAATCGCCGATTAAGAGGCCCCGAAAATCGCTAAATAATCGCATATTCGGCCAATACCCGGGTTGAAATTGCGATTTCGCAATTAGCGATATCGCAAATTGCGATCTCGCTAACTGCGAGATCGCAAAAATGGGAAGTCGCATACTGAGCACAGTGATGACATCACAAACAGGAAGTAGGCAGGTTCCACCCTCATTCAGCAGTGAGAGCCTGAACTGGAAGCATCATCATCAGAGGTCCCCTCCAGTGTGCCTACAGGAGTTTTTCAGGAGACACCCCAGTGGCAAGCATGTCTGAGGAAGCTGCAGCTGGATCTGCCAGTGGGAGAAAAATAAAAATAAAATTTTCTGAGCAAGAGCTCAATTTTATAATTGAAGGAGTCTGTAAGGACTACAATCGGCTCTTCGGGAAAGACTCGAGAAGGGTGCCCGAGGCCGATAAAAGGCGGCTATGGTTGCGCATCCGCGCTAAAGTTAACTCTGTGGGGGTGACCCAGCGCTCTGTGGACGAACTTAAAAAATGCTGGTATGACCTCAGAGGACGGTCAAAGGAGAAGATTGCGGAGAGGCTGGGGGAGCATGTGGCGAAAGGTGGAGGGGAGCCCACTGTCCCCCCGAATACACCACTGGAGGCCTGAATGGAGGACACCATAAATCCGCAGGCATGCATGGGTGTGACACAGCTTGACTCCTCCCGACACACCCAAGACACACCAGGTAAGTGCCATGCGACTGTGACCCCCTGTCCCCTAACAATGTCCATGACTCCAGAGCCTCCCATATCAAACCCCAGTCATGCAGCCAAAGCACACCACTAAAGCGCTATTGCATTGTGGGACATGTAGTCTGACCACAATTACCATCTTGCCCCATTAAGCCAGACATGTTTAGTGAGAGTCAATCCTGCAGCGACTCAGGGAATGGTAGTCTGCATGCATGTAGGAAGCCTAAATGTGTAAGAAACATGTCACTAATCAACGTCCACTTTACATCACAGGTGGCGTAGAAGTCCCCAGCACAGACAGCGATGGCCTGGTCATGGACATCACGGAGGACACAGAGGGAGACACAAATCTATCCCCACAGCCCGGACCATCAGGGCAAGCTGCCGCACCAGCGGTCATCACACCACCTGCCTCTGTGGCCAGTGCCACCCCTGTGCCACCACGCGCTGCAGTAGCACTGCACGTCACACAACCACCAGTGGGGCATGCAACACCAACAGCAGTTCGCCATCCAACTCGCCGCCCTGCGGCTGTGAGGAGCCAGTCCAGTGGACTGGTGAGGGGTCAGCGCATTAACGATTCCCGTGCTGGTAGGGGACAAAATGTGCGAGCAGGTGGGCTCTCCATCGAGCGCCGGATGCTACATGTGCATCAGACGCAGGCCCGTCATCTCGGGGCTATCCACCTGCAACTGGACAAGACCGCCCGAAATATTGCAGTAATGTCAGACCGCATGGAGAGGATGACAGCTGCTATGGAGGCCAACACACAGGCCATGAACAGGCAGCGGGATTTCAATCGCCGCAGACACCGCCAACTGCTGACCTGCCTGTCAGCATACACGCGGTCCAACTACATAATAGGGAACGCAACCTCCCAGCTCTGGCGACGCTCCTTGGCCATGCAGGTACAAATGGTCCAGTGCTGCCAGGATGTCGCGAGAACTCTGGAGCATGTGTCAACAGCAGTCCAGGGCATGCAGGCTGCCGGCCATGGCCAGGGGGGGGGGCTGATGACACAAGTGAGGCTACATCCAGCCATAGCAGCCAGTCCATTCCACCGGTGGTAGCACCACGCCGCAGCAGCAGGCCCTCTGCTGCCTCACGGCCTAATCAGGAGGAGGATGGGGAAAGGAGGCTGGGAGCATCTGCCCAGAGGCGGCATTGAACATTATAACATTAACATGAGGGGCCATGCTGCTGCTACAAGCATGCCCTCCTGAAGAACAGACATATGACGCAATATGTCATTCATGTAACAGTTAGCAGAATGTACAAAAACAGAGTACCTTTTCCTGATTTTATACCTTATGTGTGGTGTGCCTAACCCCGTCGGGGTGACCACCTAACGTGAAAGAGATTATGCAATATTGTCTAGGTTACCAAATTTACAACGTGAAATATCAAACCCTTCGGTGTCATGGGGGACCACATATGAATCAAAGACTTTTTTTTAAAAATTGGTCATACATTTATTAATACAATTTTTGTTAAAAAAGATCATAGTACCACAACGCCGCGTCGACAGTTTGTTCCTATTAAGAAATTGTTCTACTATTATGTATAAATATGTCTGTGGTAAACATTGCTATACAAGCAGTTTTTAAACTTAAAATTGTTTTAGTGAATGTGTTATAAACATTTTTGTATTAATTGAATATATATCTTGCATTGTTTTTTTATGTAACAGTATTGTGGTACTATGATCTTTTTTAACAAAAATGTTATTAATAAATGTATGACCAATTTTTAAAAAAAAGTCTTTGATTCATATGTGGTCCCCCATGACACCGAAGGGTTTGATATTTCACGTTGTAAATTTGGTAACCTAGACAATATTGCATAATCTCTTTCACGTTAGGTGGTCACCCCGACGGGGTTAGGCACACCACACATAAGGTATAAAATCAGGAAAAGGTACTCTGTTTTTGTACAATTGTCGACCCAATCCTTTTCCTGACAGAAAGGGTAGCTCCCTACTCATAACTTTTCTGATAACAGTTAGCAGAATGCCCAGTTTATTGTGCTGTAACAATTACAAAAATTCTGACTAACTTAATCTGACTCATGTCATTATTAATGTTGTCATGGATGAGTTAGGTAATGGGTGTGGGGAGTGGGTGCACTAGAAATAGTTCATGCAGATTTGGTTTCGCCGAGTGTGTCCTTCTGCAGGATTCTCGCCGCGTGCGTGACGCACATGTGCAGGTGGTCGGTTGTCCCCTTCCGACTCACTGCCAGAGATGTCAACAGGTATCCTGCGCTTGGTTGCAATGTTGTGGAGGATTGCACACACGGCCACGATGCGGCAGCACACCTCTGGCTCGTATTTGATGGCCCCACCAGTCTTGTGCAGTATGTGGAATCTGCTTTTCAAAAGGCCAAATGTCCTCTCAATGCAATTTCTTGTGCGTATGTGTGCTGCATTGTAACGCCGTTGCTGTGGTGTTGCAGGGTTGAGGTATGGTGTGAGGAGGTACTCACGGAGAGCGTAGCCGCTGTCACCTTAATGATAGGAGCAGAGGGTGAGTGCCTGTGCGGCACAGCTACATTATCATAGTGTAATATTGTGGGGCATGTGTACTTACCCAATGGGTCTCCTTCACCAAAGTCTCCCCTGGCCAGTCGTGTGTGAATGCCACTGTGCCGGAATATGAAGGAGTCATGTGTGCTCCCCGGGTACTGTGCCACTATGTACGTGAAGATTGTCTTTGCATTGCACACCATCTGGATATTGAGGGAGTGGTATGACTTGCTGTTGCAATACATGTATTCCGTTTGTGCTGGTGGGCAGATGTGGATGTGGGTACAGTCAATGCATCCTATTATATGTGGAAATTGGGCTACATTGTAAAATTGCAGCTTGGTGTCATTCAAGTCCTGTTGGCTGGTGGGGAATGAGATGTAGTGGTGTAGCCGGGTCAGCATGGCCTCCAGGAAACTCCTTAGGCAGCGGGACATGGTGGGCTGGGATATCCCCCCTGCCACAGCGACTATCCCCTGGAAGCTTCCAGAGGCCAGTAGGTGCAGGCCGCACAATACCTGCACATGGGTGGGAACGGCATTGGTCCTCCTTGTTGGGTGCTGCATCAGGGGGTCTAGGTCCTGGATCAGCTTGATGATCATTGCCCCATTTAGGCGGTACTTTGCGTAAATTTGCTCCCTGGTTTGGCCCAGAAGGGTGACCGGCACACGGAATATCCGCTTCTGGATCCTACGTCTGTTCCGTGCTGCTCGCTGTAGCCTTCGCCGCCTGACCACCATGTAGAGTCCTGGCATTGTGAGAGTCCTCAGGCTCCAGCTGCATGGCCTTAAGTGTGTTTGGTCAGGCCTGCACCTGTTTGTAATTTGCTAACGTTTTATTGAAAATTCTTTTTTTTTATTCTTACTGGTTACCACCTGGTTTGGGTTGTCCCTAAATTGCGCGTCGCAAATAGCGATTTTTGGGTTTTTCGCAATATGTGATTTTTCATGAATGCCGATTGCGATTATTTTGCGAGTTCGCAAATGAATTAGCAGAATCCATGGTTTATCGCTATTTCAGATTCGCAATTGGGCTTGTTCCTGGATTCTGCGAATTTATTTGCGGACTCGCAAAATTTATGTTGCGAATTCGCTATTTTGGATTTTTCACTATCATGAATCCCTTTCTTTGAAATTGCAATCGCAATAGCTAATTCGCAGCTATTGCGATCGAAATTTTGCTTCATGAATCTAGCTGCTAGTCGCTCAGCATCAAATTCAGCATCAAATATGAGTATGATTAGAGACTGTGGGGCTCATTTACAAGCACATCACAACCAATTTTTATAGAGGGCCCAAGGGCATATTTAATGACCTCTTAGGCAGCGCCCCCCACACCAAGATACTAAGCCAACATAGAGCGCCCAAGGGTCAAAGAAACAACAAACTTTCTCCCATTTTCTCAAATTTTAATTACACATTATATATATATTTTCTCTCACTATTTCCTTTGCATTGCAATTCAGTAGCTTCAATATTTACATCCTGGTCTCATGCCATCGTGTTCACGCCAACCAATGGGATATACACATCTGGTCCCTGTGGGTGAACATATAAGGAAGATGATATGAGGAAGCCCAAATGATGAATAGGGCGGTACAGGACAGCTACTGATGGGTATCCTTTAATACGTACAGGGATCTAGAGGTAGCATTCTCTTCCATAGAACCCCCTTTTTTCTGGTTTCCGTCATAATTTAGCACAACGTTTGTTGTTTCTTTGACCCTTGGACGCTCTATGTTGGCTTAGCTTATTTACAAGCCCCTTGCGCCACTTTTGCGCCACTTTTCCCATGTTAAAAGTGATGCAAAAGTGGTACAAGGGGCTTGTAAATCTGCCCCTAAGGATTTCTTAAGACGTCACCATCAAGGGTTAAATGTATAGCACAAAACGGTTCCAGCACACTCATAACAATGTTATATAGAAGCAAATTGTGCTCTCAGTAAAGGTTTTTTTTCACAAATTATTTGCACACAGGGTAAAGAAAAAGTATCGAAATCCAGTCGTTTTGATTCTTGTTCCACAAGAGGTTCTCTTTATTGTTCACAAAAACTTCTTCCATCACAAACATAGCCAACGCGCTTCGTCTCTCTATGAGACTTCTTCAGGGCTATACAAAGAAACAGAGAAATATACCAACAATTATTTACAAAGATGAAGATTCTCAAACGTTGATAACATTCACATTAAAAGCATTGGTGTGTACATACAGTTATTGCAAACATTTATTATTTACAAAAAACACAAAGGTTTTTCCACACATCATAACTATTTACAAATTAAAAACACTATGTATATATCAATTATTTGGCAGGAAGGAGCCTTGCTTTGTGACACCCCAGTTTGGCATACCAGAGAAAGGATGAATATTCACACATCATTGCTATTTTCAGTTAAAAGAAAAACATTGTATATATATATATATATAAATTATTTCACAAAGGAGAGCTTAATTTCATACTGCCCACATTTTACCTCCCAAAGGCTAACACCCGTTTCGTAACAATACGAAGGTGATCTTTATCCATGCAACAAATGTGGATTAAAACAGAGTAAATGATACTTTCATATCTATGGTGTGGACTATATGTCCTGATCGATAATCACAGTCACAGTAAGTATTGTACATTAGATAGTACTTCTAGGGTTAAATGGGTAAGATCTCACTTCCGGTACCTCTGGTACATGATGGTTCAATGTTCATGAAATTAGCCAGACGCTACTTGAACGTGCGGAAATCCTATCATCCTTTATTTAATAATTTAGACCTGACATCCTTAACGTGTTATTCCCCCAAACATTTTGCCTTCGCCCCGCCTATTTTTGCTGAATTCGTTTTTGATGGCTTTAGGACTCTTTGCACTTTAGACCTTCAAAAACAGAGGAAAAGTGCTTGTGGTCTCACCCAAATACATGGTAAAATTGGCATATAGGCATATTCAATTTACTTATAAGTCCCTAGTGAAAAGTATTACCTGTGCCCAGGTCCAGTAAATTCAATGCTACCAGTGGGCAGTACCGCTCATTATGCCACCCACTAAAATAGCACTGTAAAACATGTCACAGTCCTGCCACTGCAGCCTGTAGTGCACCTTAAACTGCATAGCAAAAGAAACTGTTTTTGGCAGGCCTAAACCGTCCTTTCCTTTTTAGGTCGAGCCTGGGCAGTGCATGCGCTGCTGCGAGGCATGCAGTAGTGGAGTACGGAATAGTGGGACCGCCCACTCTTCGCCCATATTTTTAATTGGCTTCCAATTCATTATTAGGCTTGTTAGTCCCTCCTTGGTACCGCTTTGTCTGCATTTTTTACCTCCCATAACGACTGGACCCTTTAGTGGTGGTGTTATGCTGTCTCCTATATAACTTGGTGAGCACTATTTTATTTAATGCTCTTCCCCTATTCCACCCACTACCTTGCAAGCACACCAGCTACTTTTATTTTTTTAATGCTTACTAATGGCGGGCCAGTTTAACTATAGCGGCCGCGTTTATTTATTTATTTTAGCAGCTCGGTCTGCATTTAGTGGCTGCGCTTACTTATGTATTTATTTATTTTAGCAGTGCGGTCCGCATTTAGCGACCACGCTTATTTATTTATTTATTTTAGCAGCACCCATGCAGCGCATTCACATTCATAGAGGCCGTGCCCTTTTCTTTACACAAACCATGTCTAAAGAAAGATATGCGGCCGACATTAAAGTGAAAGCGCAGCATTGATGCTTTTACAAAAAATAGATGGTTTTTTTCTGAAAGCCCCCATGTGGTTTCACTTTAATGTAGGACACGTCCTTTACAAATGTGAATGCGCAGCATGGGTGCTAGTAAAAAAACTAAATATTTACAATGCAATAGGTCTCGCTTTTGCAAGAGTTTAAGCTATTGCCTTGTCAATAGCTTAAACTCTGGTTAATGTGAGACCTATTCAATCAATCAATCAATCAGGGAATTGTAAGCAAGCTACTCGTCTGTAAGGTTCTCAAGGTGTGGGGTGGGAGGGGCCAGCTCTGCTCGGTTGAAGAGCCAGGTCTTGAGCGTCTTCTTGAAGATGTTCAGAGAGTGGGTGTGTCTGATCTCAAACAGGAGCTCGTTCCAGGTCTTGGCCGCAATATTGGAGAAAGACCTTCCACCCGTTCTGGCTCTACGGATGCGTGGGGTTTCGGTGAGGGCTAGATCGGCAGATCAGAGGTTTCTCTTGGGTGCGTGGAAGGAAATTCCCTCATTGAGGTATTGGGTTCGGTGTTGTGGAGGCAATTGTAGGCATGGGTGAGCAGCTTGAAGGTTACTCTCTTCTCGACAGGGAGCTAGTGGAGGACTCGCAGGTGTTGGGTGATGTGTTCCTGTCGAGGGACACCAAGAACGAGTCTGGCTGCGGTGCTCTGAATGGTCTGAAGTTTGCGTAGCAGCGACTTGTTGATTCCGGCATAAAGGGCATTTCGGTAGTCTAGTCTGTTGGTTATGAGAGTGTGGGTGATGGTTTTTCCTGAGTTGGGGGGTCCATTTGAAGGTCTTGCGAAGTATGCGGAGTGTATGAAGCAGGTGGAGGCGACGGCGTTGACTTGTTGGGTCATGGAGAGAGAGGAGTCGAGTATGATGCTGAGGTACTGGGCGTGGTCGGTGGGGGAGGGTGGGCTGCTGAGGGCAGTGGGCCAACAGGTGGTGTCCCAGGCAGTTGGGGAGGGTCCAAGGACGAGGACCTCTGTCGTCTCCAAGTTGAGCTTCAGGCAGTTGTTGCTCATCCAGGTTACGATGTCCTTCATTTATTTCCTGAAAGCTGAGCCTATTGTGATGGGGTCTTTGGTGAGGGACAGGATGTGTTGGATGTCGTCAGCATAGGAGACTATGTCTTTTTTATAACATATTTTTATTGATTTTTAAGTACTTTATACAGTCATATATCTTGGTCATAGTAGGTTGAACAATCCAATAAGCTCACAAACATCACTGCATCGACCCTCGGCAGAACTCTTGGATAACAATATATGAGGAGTATGCATAAGAATCTCCCTCGTAATTCCTCCCCCCTCCCCAAAAAAAACACAAAAAAAACTTTTGGCCACATCCCATGCGTAACTGTAACATTCTCTATATAAAACAAAGTACGGGCCATTAGCATTAACGCCCCCATATACATGGACACAGTCTAAGCTGACATATCAATCTCTGCGGATTTAAGCTCTTCCAACATAGTCCCCCATTCCAGTGCTATTGGTATCTTTCGGAGCCCTCTCGCCTCTTCTCTACGCAGCGCTGCGCCCTCTGCACCGCCCCACTTTAACATTTCCGCGTGCCAGGTGTGTACCTCCGGAGATTTACTAGACTTCCAGCGCATCGTGATATTCCTACCAGCTAGAAGTAATGCCAGATCTAAGAATCGGTACTGTACCTTGTGTTTTGACCTGTGCTTGTGTAATCCTAATAGACATTCCTCTACTGTAGCTTGTAACGTAAGATGAGCCGCCAGTCCTGCGATTTCTCTTATCCTGGCCCAGTAGTCTGTTAGTTTAGTGCATGTCTATAACATGTGCAGGAGTCCCACCCCCACCCTGTGACATCTAGGACAGGAGTGTGGAACATTTTGTCCATCTTTTCCGGGGTTAGGTATGCTCGGTGCAGTATCATGGTTTGAATAAATTTGAACCGCGAGTTCCGGGACACCTTCCTGGGATGTTCCATGATCACTGCCCATTCTTTATCCGACAGTTCCCGACCTATCTCCTCCACCCAGGTCTCACGTAGGGGATCTAAGGGTAGCCTAGAATGTGTGCTGACCCCATGATAAATCCAACGGATCAAATGCCTTCCCCTCCCCATGTAGTGTACCATCTTTACCAACTCATTTTGGTCTGGTTCCTGGCCCTGTGGTGCCCAATGTTTCTTTACATATTGTATCAATGCTGCATGTAACATAAATAAGTTATGCGGTGCGCCCGCTTCATGGACAAACGTGTCATGGTTCAGCAGGACCCCATGATCGAAAAGGTCCGCCACTGTAGTAACGCCAGTCTCTGTCCTGGGTGTTATCCTGCATTTAGTGAGTGTACCAATGGTAAGCGGGATGCCCAGCAATGGAATGTTGCTTGCATATGTTGAGGTTGCCTTGGCATATTTTAGGGCCGCCTTCCAGCACTTAAGTGCGGTACCTAACAGTGTAGGCAGATCCCTGGGTATCTTTTTCCAGGCAGCAAAAGAGCGTGCAGCGTCCCGTTACTGACGTCCGTATCAGTGTATCCTATTTCATATAGGTTACACCCTGCCACCCAATACGATAACCATTGTAACTCGCAGGCGTAATAATATGCCCAGAAGTCCGGTATTCCAAGCCCTCCCTTACTAGTTCCTACCTACAGTTTTTTCTGGCCAATACGTCTTCGTCCCGTACCCCATATTAGTTCCACAAGCATCGCGTTTCGTGTTCTGAAAGTGGATAGTGGCACCATGATAGGCAAATCCGTTAAGTAATAGAGCAGCATGGCAGCACGACTATCTTTGTTATCGCAACTCGTCCCATAATGGATAAGGGCAGCGATGTCCAAAAAGCAACACTGGATCGTAGGGAGCGTATCGTTCTGTCAAGATTACCCTCCAGCATATCGACTTGGGTTCTATATATTTGGATACCCAAGTATTTAAAGGTAGTTGGAGCGACCTGCAGGGTTGTGTCCCCAAACTCCACTTCCGCAACTTCATCGTTGTTCACAAAACAAAATGCATGCGACTTGGCAATATTAACTGCCAGACCGGACAGGGTCTCAAAGCGTCTTAGCAGATCGTAAATTGGAGCTAAGGTTTGGCGTAGGTCACGAAGATAAACAATTATGTCATCCACATATGCCGAGAAGAGGTGTGTGTTGTGTCTGAGTGATATCCCCATATGTGGGAGCGTCTGTCTCATTGCTATCGCCAGGGGTTCCAGAGCCAGTATAAATATCAGGGGAGATAGCGGGCAGCCCTGTCTCGTCCCTTTGCGTACCAAATATTTACTCGAGACGTGTCTGTCCGTCCTTGCCCTCGCCGTTGGAGTTTTGTACAGCAATCGTAGCCATTTCATGAAACCCTCAGGTATCCCTGCGCATATATTCCCAGTGCAGCGAGTCGAATGCTTGCTTTAGGTCTAGGGAGACAGCATAGGAGACTATGTTGAGTCAGTGTTGTCTGATGATGGTGGTGAGGGGGGCCATGTAGATGTGGATGTGGAAGAGAGTGGGGCTGAGTGACAATCCCAGAGGCACTCAGCAGTTGATCTCTGTGGGTTCGGAGAGGAAGGGTGGCAGTCTGATTCTTTGGGTCCTGCCGGCGAGGAAGGAGCGAAGCCATTTGAGGGCAGTTACCCGAATGCCGGCGTAGAAAAGTCTGGCGGTGGGTGTGCGGTGGGAGGCGGTGTTAAAGCCAGCGGAGAGGTTGAGTAGGATCAGGGCAGCGGTGTGGCTTTGGTCGAGGAGGGTGCAGATGTTGTCTGTGGCTGCAAAAAGGGTGGTCTCGGTGCTGTGGTTGCTTCGGGATCTGGATTGGGAGGGGTCAAGGATGGATTTCTCTTCAAAGAATTTAGTTAGTTGGGCATTGACCGTCTTCTTTGTGACTTCAGCCACGAAGGGCAGGAGGGAGATGGGTTGGTAGTTCTTGAGGTCCAAGGGGTCTGCTGAGGATTTTTTGAGCAGGGGCATGACTTATGCACGTTTGGTACGTTGTAGTTCTGGTGCGAAGGCGGCGGCGATGGTTTTGTGAAAGATGTACAGGGGGCAATGATCCGTGGGTGCTCCTGAGTAGATGCCCTTCATGGTCGATTTGATGTCTTCGGAGGTGGCTGGGGTCCAGGCGGAGATGGTGAGTCGGTTGGTGGTGTTGAGGGGGTATGGTTTTGGATTCCGGAGTTTGCGTGTTGAAGTTGTTATAGAGGGCCTTGATTTTCAGGTGAAAATAGGAGCTCAGCTGGTTGCAGAGGTCTTGGGAAGGGGTGATGTCTGAGGCCTCACTGGGGGGTTGGTGAATTCTTGGATGATGCTGAAGAGTTCTTTTGAGTTGCCGGCGTTGGTGGAGATCTTTTTCTGGATGACGGTTTGTTTGGTTGACCTGATATGTTGGTGGTATTCAGTCATGGTGTTCTTGTATGTAGTCAGGTTTTTCAGAGTTTGCTGTTTCACCAATTCTTTTCAAGATTACATTGCAAATGCTTGTTAATACTTGTAAGTCAGCCTGAAGGTAGTCCCTAAAGACTCATAGGGCATTGTGATTGATATTTAAAAAGTAGTACTTAAGTTTCACATGTCCTGGCAGTGAAAAACTCCTACAGCAGTTTTTCACTGTTGTAAGGCTATCTCTCCCATAGACTAACACTGGGTTACACTTAAGTAATAACTTCAGTTCGGGAACATATGGAGAAATACTTCTTCCAGTGATGTGAATTGAAATCTAAAATGCCCTTTAAAGCTAAAGTAAAAATGTACATTACTATTCTGAAAATGGCACTTTTAGAAAGTTGGCATTTTTCTTCCTAAACCAAAGGTGTCTTTCTGCCGGTATTCAGGATCACATGACTAAGAATGGCTTCCCTAGGATGCGTTGTGTTTTCCTTCCAGACATGAGGAAAAAAGGAGGCTTGGTATGGAGGGAGTGGGCCTTTCGGACCGCATGCTGGATGACTTGGAGGGGCTGTGCCCTGCCCTGAATACATATCAAAGTACCCTGCCTCCTGCACACACACAAAGGAACCTGACACTAGGCCTTCCCTTGGTTTTGTCAACCTTGACAGTTTGGACCCAAACATAGAAGAGGAGGAAGAAATTATCAAACCCAGTTTGGGAGCAGGCCAGGTGTTCTCCCCACTCAGAGGCTGGCACCTGGTATAAATGTAGAACTTACAGAACCTCTCTTCGGAACACTGCTGGACCTATGGAAGATTCAGAAGAAGGATTGCTCTGCTGTCTGAAGAAGTAAGACTGGACTTGCTTGCCTTGAACCCATGGTCCCCAGAAGCAACATGAAGAGTCAGTTGGCTGACCACCTGTGTGGGCTACAGGAACACAACAAGCTTCAATAAGCCTCCCTGCAACTGCCCAGCTGACCAGCACCACCTGGACCTGCCTGAGCCTTGCTGCTGCCCTCTGTTGGAGTAAATCCTAATCCCCAAGAGATGCCCTGAGGTCCTGGATCCTGGGCTGGTATCAGAGTGTTCTACTCCTGTCTCAAATATCCAAAATCTACACTCCAGCTAAAAATCCAAGGGCCACTGCTGGCCGTGGCCAAGCCGGCGGCGAAGACGGCCGCATGCTAGAGAGGCTCGTACCATCAGCCTGGCCCAGTGGTGATTATCCCCGGACCCAGTGACGTCAATCGCTATGAAACCACTGCCGCGGACAGCGGAGGCGGCGCTGGTGCTGTGATCCTGTTTGCGGCGTTCCTGCCCCAGAGTAACCCGGAGTACCACTGTGTGACGTGTGGCCCGGACCTGCTGGCGCAGCTATATCGAGCGCCTGGGCGGGCCCGCACTGTGCAGAGGCCCGCGGACGTTCAACGGACCTGGGGCCGACATCAGCGAGACGCCGGGTGAGTCGGGCAGCGTGCCTGTGACCCCCCTCCCTCCAGTGGCCGGTGCTTGTTCTGCACTCGGACTGGCTGCCTCACCCCTCACCTACAGAGTACCAGATTCCGGTGCTGCAGGGGACAGGGCCCGTGCGCAGGTGACATCGGGGGCTGGGGATGCTTGTCTGGGTCTGCGGGCGGGCCTGGTGGGAGGGGGTGTTGCGCTGGCCCACGGCCTACAACATCGCCATCACCACGCACCTGCGGGGGGCCCTGCTGGGCCTATCACCAACGCCTAAATACTGCGCAGGGCAGGAGATGCACTACGTGGGCACTTCAGGACTCCCCACTCCATCGGCTAGATGCCGGTGTTACTCAGACCACGAGGCAGAGCCACACTCAAATCCGGACGTGAGATCAGGGGCAGCTTTCAGTCCTGATGCCCATAAGTCTGTTTGGCCTGGCCGCCCTTTCTCTTCCATTGCTGGAAACCCTGTTTAATTGATCTGTGCTGCGGGAGCCTCAAACTCTATTTACAGGAGTACTACGAGGGTCTCATTGGACCACGCAGCGTCTGGAGCTCGCAGACGCATTGGGTCCCACTTCACACAAGGCGCTATCTCGGAGGCATGGGTCGTAAGGAACCGAAACAGAGCACTCTGCCATTTGGAAAGGCAACCAAGGGTACTGCATCACTCCCCCCTGCAATGGCTGAGAAGGCGCCCGGTGCGTCACTGCTACTTGAGATGCAGGCTGGTTTCAAGGCACTGACTCCCGCTTCGATACTCTGGATCAAACCATTGCGTCACTGGGCGCCAAGGTCCAGGCCCACGACCGTCCACTGGATGTAGTGGAAGCATGGGTGTCGGACTTGGAGGATGGAACTGCTCAATCGCTGAAAAAGCTAGAACGAGCAGAACGTCTGCTAAAGGAGGTAGCCATCAAGAACGAAGACTTGGAGGCACGTGGGCGACGCAACAACATTCGCATCATGGGAGTCCCGGAGACAGCATCGACAGGCCGCATGGATCTCTTTGTGGAGAAGCTACTCACAGACCTGTTTGGCAGTGAATCTTTTACCCCTAGTTTTGTTGTAGAGAGAGCGCACCGGTCACTTGGCCCCAGATCGAACACGGGCCAGCCTCCGAGACTTATCATCACGAGACTTTTGAACTTCCGAGATGGCGACACAGCGCTGAGGTTGGCTAGAGAGCGTGGAATGATTGAGTGGCAGGGATCCAAGCTGTCCTTCTAACCAGATTCCACTCCAATGGTCCAGGAAGCTAGACGGAAATCTCAAGGGGTGAAGGCCACACTGCGCAATCTTGGGCTTAAATATGGGATGCTATATCCACGAGACTGAAAGTTGACTTCGGCGGTAGGTCCAGAATCTTTTACACTCCGCAGAGGTCCAAGAATTTTGCTGCACTTATAAGGCGCAGACTACACAGACCACCGTGGGGAGTGCGCTCGCCTCCCCGCCACACAGCGGATCAAATGCTAGTGCGGACCTTTTTTCAAACTCCGAAACTGGATGATGGTTGGATCATGTTAGATTGCATTGATAATTTGTTCTGGGGGTCTCGTAATGTTTAACGTTCTATTTGATATGACACTTGGCCTGGCTGAACACGAGCTGCCACCCCTCCTGGGTATATCCCTTGTGTTATAGTTTACTGCATTTTGGGGTCCATTCTTGCCTCTCGATAGTTGGCCTGTTGGTCCCTTTGACCTTCGGGAGGGGATACTTAAGGTAGGTTGGCCACCTCTGGGATGGAAGGCGGCTGGTTGGGGGGAGGGGGGGTAAGACAAATATACTGGCATGTTGTTTTGGTTACTATCCACACTTTTGGTCCAATTAGGATGACGGGCAGACTTTGTCCGCCCGCCATCCTGATGTAAATTGGGACCACCTGCCATAAGGGCGGCGGTCCCATGGGGGCAATAGGATGTGCCCACCACACTGGTGGGCGCATCCCGCATTTTTAAGATTGCTGCGGGCGATGCTGAATGCACCACCCTCCACAATGCTAGTGCAGTGAAGTGAAGTGCAGGGGGGTACCATAGGTATACCCCATGTGCACCCCCCACATCCCCCGAGTCCCTGGGGTCCCGCAACAGGCCCCCACAAGACATTCCTGCATGCCACGGAAAACCATGACCCCGCCTTCACCCTAACATGGATGGCGGTGTCTAACAGACACCGCCACCATATGAAACCTTTTTCCACCCGGTCGGAAAAGCGGCGGACGGTCTTTCCGTCCGCCGTGGTCCCCCCGCCATAGTAATATGGCGGGGGGGGGGGGAATGGGTGGCAGGTGGGGAAGGATGGCGGGTGGATCGCCACCGCCCACATGGCGGTGGCGATCCGCCCGACATCCTAATGGTGCCCTAATGGTGCCCTTTGTGTTCACATTGCACTTCGCATTGCAGTGGCGTGCATGCCCTGACAGACAACGATTTACACACTTTTTGAATGCCGAGTTTAGGTAGCGTACAGGGGCCATCGGCTAACACCTTTATGTCCTGGAATGTCAGAGGGCTTAACAACACTCGAAAGAGGAGACAGGTGGTCCATTATCTTATCAGACATAAGGTCGATATAGCTTACTGGCTTAGAGGCCTGCAGTTTAA
The DNA here is from genome assembly GCF_964261635.1 of Lissotriton helveticus. Classification (NCBI taxonomy): domain Eukaryota; kingdom Metazoa; phylum Chordata; class Amphibia; order Caudata; family Salamandridae; genus Lissotriton; species Lissotriton helveticus. The sequence goes on from NC_136059.1 coordinate 269,262,569, forward strand.
CAAGGTCCCACTATTAGCTTCCCGGTATGCGGACGATACCATCCTGTATGTCCGGGAGCCACACTTAAACCTGACTCCCCTGATTCAGGAAATTATCAGTTATGGCCGTTTTTCAGGGCTGGGCATCAACTGGCACAAATCAATCATATTCCTGCTAACAAAGAACACAGTCCAATGGGACTGCGAATTCCCGCTAGAATGGTGTCATGACTCGTGAAATATCTGGGAGTTCATATCCACTTGGACACCGCTCAGATGATACGCTTGAACTATGGTCAGTCCTTTCAAAAACTTGAGGCACAAGTGGACAGCTGGCTGAAGTTACCTTTATCACTGGCGGGCAGAGTTGCTACCTGAAAAATGTTGGTTCTCCCCAAATTTTTATATCTTTTTAATAATATCCCTTTGCCCCTGTCCGACGTTTTTTTTCTCGCACTTTACGGTCCCTCATGATCCGACTGGTATGGGGTGGGAAAAGGCTCCACGTTCGCTGGTCCATTCAGACCCTGCCATATGATAGAGGGGGATTTAACGTTCCAGATCTTCAACTGTACTACTTAGTTGCGTAGTGCCGCTATGCACATGCTTGGTTCCACCCTGACGCCCGTATCGCATTTTTGAAACCGGAGGCTGACCTGGTTCTCTCTCACAAACTGTGTGAGGTGTTACAGGGTGGTTATCCATGGGACAGACATGACATTCAGGCGGTGTCCACGACTACTTGGGCTTGGGAAAAACTGAGGAAGCATACGGGTGCTACACTTCTGTACTCCTCCGCATTACCATTACCCAACGCTAGATGGTTTCCAATCACGGGAGAGGGCACAGTACAGCGTACGTTAGTTGCCTCGGACATAGTGAAGGTAGGCGACCTGTTCACTGAGGGGCCATGTTCTCTCCATAGACAAATACAACAGATTCTCTGACTGCAGCTTCATGACCCGCTTCAACATGTCCAGAATGAAGTCCGCATTGCGCGCAACGTTTCTCACATACCCGGTGGTACCTGAATCATTCCCTCCACTTACTTTGATCCTGGAAAACGCAAGTGGCGCATGCTTAATTTCCACTATGTACAAGACCAGCGCTAAGATGCTCCTTGTAGAAGATTCCAAGCTTAGACGGGAATGGTAAACAGACACAGGAGGGGCAATTTCGGATGAGCAATGGGCAAAGTGTTGCAAGGCTACCAGGGACATTTCACTTAACAGTCAACACAAGTTATTGCATTTTAAATTCCTTCGCTGTGCCTTTTTTACACCTGCCAATTCCCATAAGATTGATGCTTCCAAATCGCACAATTGTTTAAAATGCGCTTCCCCACACGCTGACTTTCTGCATCTGGCCTGGTCATGTCCTTACTTACAGACTTACTGGACAGCAGTGCATGAGTCACTAGGGAAAATAATTGGTATCCCACTTGTCCCCCTCCCCAAAATTGCCCTCTTGGATTACATAGTCCAGATTCCCAAGAAAGTTAGGAAGTTGGCCTCCCTAAGGCTACTGCTGGCAAAGAGGAAAGTGGCCATTCACTGGGGCGGAAAGATGGCCCCAAACTACAGGATTGGCTGACTAGCCTGACATACTGCAACATCAATGCGGAGATATATGCCAGTCTCCTCCCATCAACATCACGCCCCAATGACATTTGGGAATTTCATTTACATAGATATTACTGAATCAACGAGGGGAACACCAACTACCCCCCAATCAGATGCATTTCATGAGGAAGATTTTTTAGATCTTGTCTACAGGCAGCTTTCAGCTGCTGGCTTGAAAAGGGATTCTTGTGGACCATTTTGAAAACTTACAGTGGTCTTAGAGCTTGTGCATTGCTTACTATTTGGTGGCTTTCTAGTCAGTCTAATTTGCATGCTTTTTATTCAATGGCTTTCCCTCCCCTGGTGATAGGCTTCTTTATCATCCTTGTGATTGGATGACCTACATCCTTTCACAGATCACATTCAGGGAACTATTGCTTTCTTTCAGAACTCCTTGAGTGTCATATAGCTACTATATATCTTTATAATGCGTTAAGTTAGCATAGGCACATTATATGTTTAAACGCCATTTTTCCTTTTGCTGCATCTGCACACGACACTTAATTGTTGATTTAGCTTTCAACCTAGTAGTTCGTTGTGGTTTACATGAGAATAATATGTTATTACTCTGATATCAGCTTTGCTTAATAAACTATGTCTGTACAGAGAGTGCTGAAGCTTCAGGAACAACAAGATACTGAATTGTTATGAGGTCTGATCTTCGCGCCTTCATAGACATAACATAAGTGCAGCTTCTGCCAACTTTGGGCTTTAGGCGTGTTTTATATTGCTTTGCTTGAAGCACACAAACACACTTGATGCTGTTCGCATGCAGAGAGAGCTGGTGTATGCTGATGTGATCTCTTCATTCTAGGATCCTGAGGTATGGGCCCGCCCTAATTCGAACCCAAAGAGACCTTCTTAGCTATTAATATAATATGTGTGTTAGGGAGGGTGAGAAATAAGTGTTGTTAACTCTTATTCATTACAGAATGTTAACATGCTGTCACCATTTGCTTTCTATGGACTAGTAACTATGCTGATAACTTTTCTTCTGATAATATGTTTCCTTGTATTATCTAAGATACTGCGCCTGAGAAGACGGCATTAGTAAATAAATATTTCAAATGTGCACGTGTCCTCGTTTACTCCACGTTCTGGTTTGAAATGATTGTATAACGAAAGAGTGCTCAGGTGTTCCACGTAACCTGAGGTATTGTAAGCTCATGTTCTGGTTTGTCTAAACATTGGGAGTTTGTTATGACCAATGAAACACTGTAGCTAGCTCGGTAAGGGGTTTGTTGGGTACTAAGGTGAGTTTTGGGTCACCCTAATTCGCTGAGGTTCCAATCCTCTGTGCACAGTTCTGTGGGAGAACAGAAACCCTGCTACATGGCGCCCATACGTTGGTGGACTTATATCATGACACTCGAGTAGTATATCGTTCAAACCTTAACCCCTTCACTGTCGTTTCCGGAAAACGGTGGTGTCGGTGAAACCTACCTATTTTTTGAAATAGGTCTTTTCAAGCTTGATTCTATCTAAAACGGGTTCTTTTGAATTACTACCCAGTTGTGCTACAAAGTTTCCTATGTTTTTTCAGTTATTCCGGTGCAATCATGGCGCAGGCTGTGGCCATCCCGCAGCATAGTCGCATTGCGGTGCGCAACCATTTACAGGCTTACCAAGTCCCGTTAGATGGCTTGGCTGTGATTTTGGTGGTGTGTGCAGATCCGGCGTACCCTTTCGAACTGTTTTATTCGTGGGTGACGTTTCCGGGAGTGGACGCAAATTCTGGTGTGTTCCACACCTACACACCCTCACCTGTACCGGCTGAATATACACCGTACAGGGCACTGGAAATACCTATTCATCATTGGCAGCATCGCGTTTGGTTTGATGGCGCCCTACCCCACCCTTTGTCCGCTGCGAGGTTAGGTCCATTGTCCATTCCAGGCACAAATTGGCCTGCATTGGGTGGATTCACCCCGCACCCGAATCACGGCGCTTGTCCCTTGGCGGATATTCGCAGACTACATGTTGTCTTGATTGCCGTGATTCGTGCATTAGTGCAATACATAGGTCGTCATCTCCCGGGAGGTCCCCCGGGGGGTCCGGCCGTTCAGACGGAACATGGCGGTTTAAGACTTAATCCGGTTATGGTCAATTCGGTTTTTGGTAAGCGTCCCGATGATAAAGATGATTTCCCTTTCTGGCTTGCCGAGAAATTTGACCAACTGGAGGCTGTGTTTCCGAGTTCTACTCCTGCTGATAAACATAGAATGTTGACGATTACTTTGCCTAAGGATTTAACTCCTGAACTCGTTGACTGTGAAAGTTGGGGGAAAACTTTTGCGGCCATTTATACGAGGTGTTTCGGCACCCCGTCTATGTCCGTACTGCCTACGATCGTTAAGCGTGTTCAGGATGATCACGGACCGGAAGCAGCAGTTGAATTGGGTATGCGCCTGTGTGGTTCTTTTGAGATTGTTAGCGATCTCATCCTCTCCAATATAAAGGGAGATGCGGTCAACTTTCAGGTGTCGAATGCTTTAGCTGCTCTACCCGATGCCGAAAAACCCCGACAGTTAGCGAAGATTGTTGTGGCCGCGTATAAAACTATAGGTCGCACAAGTAAAGGTCTGAAATATTTTCCTATCAAGGAGAAAAAACAACCACAAGGGCAGTCTGCTACAGCAGATGTCCAGCCCAAGTCCAATAAACAGAATTGGCCTAAAAAACAGAAACAGGGGAAGCAACAACAGCAGACTCAGGATTCATATCCTGCGCCACAAGTTCCTGCGCCGACAGAGAGAGTATATGATTTGTGCGATCGCGCGATGATTAAATCACCTGATAGATTTCAGGTTTCTGAACAACGCTCTCCTCGTTCCTTTCAGGACTCATCGGCCCCGAAGACCGGTGGAGGAGGAGGCGGTAGGGGACGTGGTGGCCAACAAGGACGTGGCCAGTCCCGCCAGACGGACGGCGCAGCGAAGCAGGAGGATTCTACGCCAAAAAGACCGCAGTTTGCGAAAAAGAAAGTCGCGGCCTTAACAGCGCATCGATATGCCACAGATAGTGAGAACGCGGCTTCGGAATCTGACGTGGGCTCTGACCTTGCTGGACAGCGCGGCGGAGATTACCACAGTGAGAGAGGCGCTGCGTCCACTACTGAGGGTGACAGCGACTGATGTCTACGTTGTAATAGAAACAGCCGATACAAGACTTGCTCCCCCTGAAAAACTTTATGAAATTGTCCTGTTAATTGAAGGTGACATACAGCGTACCGTCAAAGGGGTATTTTGGGAAAATCTGTCTTCTACGTATGATATTTTGCTTTCGGAGGCTGACTGGCCCCCACCTTTTGTGCTCGCGGCGCCGCAAGAGGAGGAGGTAATCCTCCCCAGTTTCGCGAACACTGTCTCGAAAGAGCATGCGCAGCATTTTGCAGAAGAGTGGGCTCGGGCTCTCGCACCGGCTCTGTACCGTAACCAATGGGGTTGGGATAAATTATCCCCATGCCACGAAATTCCGTTGCGGTCTCAGCCGCAGCCTCAACCTCAATATCCCATTCAGCGTGAAGCCAAAGCTTCAGTCGCGGAAATCCTTGAACAATTGGAATATCAGGGAGTTATTGAAACGTGTGTGTCACCGATGAATAATCCTCTTTTTACTGTGACCAAGCCAGACGGATCATATCGTTTGGTATTGGATTACCGGCATTTAAACTCGCATTGCCGTAACTGTGCAGTACAGAATACTCACGGCTCTGCCCTAGTGGATGGTCTCGTGCGTAAGCGTTTTAAAACAACGCTTGACATATCCAACGGTTTCTATGCCCACAGATTGGACAGCTTTAGCTCCCAATGGACCAGTTTTACATGCGCTGGAGTCCAAAAACAATTCCGGCGTCTCCCAATGGGCTATAAGAATAGTCCTGGTATATTTACCGCACGCATAGTCTCTATTTTGGAGGCACTCGACCCGGATGCTTGTTCGTATGTGGATGACATATATCTCACAGACGACGACATTTGGGAGCATCTGTGTCGTGTAAATTCTATTATTTGTAACTTTGCAGACATGGGTTACAAATTTAACTTTGCAAAATCACACATTGCTGAGCACACAGTGGTGTTTCTGGGCTATGAGCTCAACAATGAAGGTAGAGGTTTGGCACCTCACTTCTTGGAGAAATGCGCAGAGTTGCGGGCTCCTACTAAACTGAAAAAATTACAGTCTTTGCTGGGCTTTTTAAATTTCGGGAGGACATACATTCCGGAATATGCCCAGCGTATCAAGCCTTTGTATGCTTTGATACAACCAACTTTTTCCAAATCATGCTGGCTGCCTGAGCATTCAGCCATCTTGCAGTCCTTGCAGGCTGATCTGCTCGCTTCTAAGTTCTTACTGACTCGTGACAACCATACCAACCTGGTGATAAGAATAATACCGGGGACAGTGGGTTTCACGTACCTCACTTTTAATGAAGGAGACACAGTACCTATTGCTTACAAGTCACACTTGTACACTTCGGCTGAGATGCGGTTTCCCACTGTGGAAAAGGTTTTAACAGCTGTGCAGATGGCTATTCTTAAGGAACGGGCTCTGTCACAGGGGAAACGCATGTTGGTTGTTACACCCTGTCCTCATTTGGAGGCAGTCACGAAAGCCAGTGTATCAAATTCAAAAGCTTTGCACCCTCGGTGGATTCAGTGGGCTGCGTCCTTGACGTCCACGGATGTCACGTTTATTTTTGACACCTCGTTGCGGTCGCAAGAGTACTTGCAGTATGAGTTTGTTCATCCTGCTCCTCTAGCTATGCGACCTTTGGAGGACTTCCATTGTATCATTTACACTGATGGTTCGGCGCAGGTTGTGCATGGCTCTAAACATGCCTACGTTTCCGCTTGCGCCATTGTGGTCGGAGCTATGTTGAACGATGAGTTCATTTCCAGGGAAGTGCACACACTGCCACTGGGCGATTGCACCGCACAATTGGCAGAGCTTCGTGCTCTCTTACTAGCGTTGGAGTACGCAGATCCTAGTGTTACTACTCTTATTGTAAGTGATTCTTTCTACTGTGTCCAGTCTTACAATGAAAACTTGTTCTTTTGGATTCAGAATGACTTTCGTGATTCCAAGTGTAGCACAATAAAACATAAGATGATCTGGGTTCGAGTGGCGGAGCTTAAGGCTACGTTGCCGCTCGTTTTTGTAATTCATACTCTTGGCCACCAGCATGTTGGAGTCCACGCTGTCGGTAACTCGCTTGCTGATGAAGCGGCGAAATCAGCGGTATCTACATACTTAGTTGCAGCAGTTACACGGTCCAAAAGTAAGATTGATAGTGACATCTTGGCAGCTGTTGCTGCCACTGAGAAGGGAGGTAAACATCCTACGGGGTTCCCTTCGAAGTACACATACCACTTAAGTCCCGAAAAGGTTCCTTTTGTGAAAATTCCTGATGTTGGGGAACGTTTGATTCCCAACTCGGATCGCAGGGCTGACTTGATTACAGCGGCTCATGAAGGTGTGGCGTCTGCGCATGCGGGCGTCTCAGCCACTGTAACTCAATTACAACAATGTTTCTGGTGGCGGGGACTGTACAAACAGACGCATGATTATGTCCTTCTTTGTGACATTTGTCAGCAGATTAAACCTTCGACTGCTGCGCGTCCGCCACAGACACAGTTGTACATTTCTAATAAACCGCTAGGTTGTGTTAACTTAGATCACTGCGGTCCTTTTTCATCTGAAACTGCATATAAGTACATCTTAGTTGCAGTTGATTCATGCACACGCTTTGTGTGGGTCTGGCCCCATTGCAGCGCTGATTCACGGACTGTCATTAGAGATTTGCGCATCTTTGTAGGGATTTTTGCCTGTGGTACCTTCCATTCGGATCAGGGTCCGGCTTTCGCCTCTAAGGCGTATAAGGATGCCATGAATTTGATGGGGGACCAAGTCAAGTTTTCGTCTCCCTACAGACCTGAGGGTAATAGTGTAGTGGAGCGAATGAACCGTGATTTAAAGCAATCTTTGACAGCTCGAGTTATAGGCACTGGCAGAAACTGGCTAGCCCACCTCTATGGCGTGCAGCGTGCTCTTAATAATCTCCCTAGAAGGTCTCTGGGTGGGCGACCCCATACGAAATGCTCTTTGGCATCAAGATGTTCGTCCCTGACCTTGACGGTCTAGACTGCGTGGCTCGCGCCACAAACTTTGACGTAGATGAACATTGTAATGTGTTACAGGATCTACAAAAGACCAGAGACAGTCTTTCAAAGGAACATTTCCCCTCCACGTCGCATGTTGCGTTGCAGATCCCGGTAGTCGGCTGGCTACCCCAAGTTGGAGAACTGGTTCGAGAGAAGATCGACAACGAGAAAGAATTTGGTCCTTCCTATCGAGCTCCGGTTCCAGTGCTTGGCGTGAAGGGCACAAGAACAGTCATTTTACCACCACTTCCTGGTTGTAAGGAGAACAGGTTTATCTCTATTGACAATGTCAAGATACACAGAGTGGCCGATTCTTCTTAGCATGACACCGGCTGTTTCCTGTCCTTCCATTGTGAGAAATTCAGTTTTGCCCACTGCTTCTAATCATGAACCTGAAGTGGCAATCGAGTTGCCTGCTATTTCCAGTCCTTTATGAAGTACTTTGCCCGGTACCGACCTTGCTGAAATAGACTATACTTACCCCACTGACTTGTCCATGCCTGACCTGCAAGCCCGTTTGGCCACAGAATCCAGATTTTCATTTGACACTGGTTCCAATGCCTCGAAAGTACCCTCACGTTTTGCAGTTTATGCCAGCTTATTTAAAGAACATTTTTTAATTCCCCCTTGGACATATATTTGGCTGGTGCTTTTTTCAATTTACCTTTTTATGTCAATTGGGTTTGTGTTTTATTTTTTCCGACTTATGAATGGACACTATGTCGAAGAAAGAACATGCATTTGACATCTAAATGGAACATTGGCCCCCCTTTCCTCATCACATTCTGCACACAGATTGAAAAGAGACTTGACATTTGTTAACATCACTGCTTGGCCTGTCCGTGATGGGATAGTGTGGGATGCCGTTAGGTTTCACATTCATGGCCCTACCGAGGTTGTTAATGTCCCCAATGTGCTTAGAGTTAACATGGGGGATGTAGTGAAACAAAACATACGTTCTGATGATTGGGATGTACAGGCCGTAGAGTCTTTGTTTTCTGATTTGAAATACTATGCTGCCTTTGATGCGGAAGATTTGTACTTAGAATCTGCTAATTATGGTGATTTGTTTTGCTTTCAACATTTTGGCAATCACTTCTTACATAAAAATGCATCAAGAAGGAATACTGTAAATTATACACAATGGGAACATTGCCCAGCCCCTAAAAAAGGCAGTTCGAGTACTTTTTTGAAAAAGTACACTTATTTTACTGACTTCAATCAGTCTAATCCTGAGTCCTTTTATTTCAAAATGACACAGAAGCCTATGTCCAAGGTTAGACTTACCGATGCCAAATTATTGTACTCGAAGTCCTTTATTGATCAGCTGGCTATTGACGGCTATGAATTATGGAAGGAAACTGTTGACTTAAAATCTGTTTGGGGTTCTAAAAACTGGCAGGTACAAGGCACTGAGGCTTTGCACCGTGCTTGTCTCATCCCGAATCTATTGTTGTTTTTGAATTCTTCTATTTCACAAACGACGTGCTTTGGATTGGCTACTTCTAAAAAATTGAATACTCCGACCACCCCTGAGTTAGAGGAGTATTCTGGCTGGAGTAATTATACTCAGTTTTCGATTAGGGACTTGCAAACCCTATTGTTAAATTCATCCTTTACCATATCCAGTATGGATCCGAAAGGTTGGCTGCTGTGGCACAGAAGTGCTGATTCATGCCAGCACCGTTTTCTAGGTTTATCTGATGGCTTTACACAGGTCAGACCTGATCCACGTTTTGAAACTGAGCATTCTGTCACGACTTACTCTGTGGGCAAATTGTGTCAGAATTGGCTGAAACATTCAACATTGTCTGCAGTTAAATTACATCTTGCAAAGCTGAATGATGATGTAGATTTAAATGATTTCATAAAGGGCCCGGCTAGTGGTAGATCAAAGAGATGGATATATGCTGTTTACAATGAAATCTGGAAGACATCACAGATTGAGGCTGCGACACGCCTTAGAGCTATTGATCAGGCCAATCTAGAAAAGGTGCTTGCTGTGGTTGATAATAGTATTAACATGCTTTCTTCCCGCATTTACACTTTAGATAATATTGTGTCTTCTGTAGTGGATATTGTGCATGATGAAGTGTCTGTGTTGTACCATGGTCAGAATCAATTACGTTCTATCATGCAATTTGCATGGACCCTTCAAACGTTAAAAGCTGGCAAGGTGCCATGGACCTACATGAATGTTTCTTCTCTCTTTGCCCCCTTTAATTTGACTGACAAGCAGCGCTTGCTTTCCATGCGAGATGCTTCATTTTCTATGTTACATATTGAGAGATTGGAGTCCTTGCCTTTTTCGGTGGCAGAGGCCAACGCTGCAACGTGGCTTATCCACGGTTCAATAACTTTACCTTTTGCATTGTATAAATTTACAAATTGTATGCGATATGTTGCCATAGGTCGCTATGAGCCCTTAGGTAGTGCATTTCTCCATGAAGTCTGGTCCCTTCCTTTCACTTATAGATGTTTGAAAGACGGACAGGAGGTTTATCTGAATGGGGAGGAGTGTACAGAAACACCAGACCATTCGTTAATGTGTAGACACATACAATTACACGGTTCTTGCAACCAGGACCGGCCAAACTTAGCCTGTGTTTTGAAAGGGACTCCTGTACCAGCAATCACCCCGAGGTTTACCTTACTGGGGAACGGAAGCTATCTACTTTTGAATAATGAAGATTGTTGCGGGTTGATTAAAGGTGTAGCTTATGTCGTAACCGTAACTGAGCGTGTCGTTTGCTGCAGAAATGTCCTGTACCCACCCACACATGAAAATAGGGAGGTTTCCATTTGGCCACGCATCCCAACCTTGAAAGCAGAATTCAGCGGCATGAGCAGAATAAGGGCCCTATTGTCCCAGAAAGAAGTGGCCTTGAGTTCGGCTAGGGAGACTTTCGTTCTTCACATAGCTAACACCCGGACTGAGGTTCAGGCCCTTTTAAATACTGATTTACCGTTGCATTTCAGCGAGATGGTGCATTCTATCTTTAACGCGTCCTCCACAACTGGCCTGGCGCATTTTTTTAAGTCTGTTAGCAGTGGTCTTGTAACTTCATTTGAAAAGATCTTTGGAGTCATCCCTGCTTTCTTCCATTCCATTTTTTCGAGTTTGTTTGGTGGGTTCCCGGTTATCCTGGCACTAGCGGCAGCTGTTCTAGTGATTGTTTGCTTCCTGAAATATGGATGCCCCACATGTGGAAGGAGCAGCCCAGCCCTTCCTGGCGCTGTTTCGCAACCGGATGCTTGAATATTATGGCACGCTGCCGCTTGCGATTTTGAGCACGGCATATGGGTTATCGTTTCGATTTTCCTACTTCACCTGTGTCCAGCCTGTATTTCACTGCCTAAGCTGTGACGTCGATTAGGCCATTGATTTGTGTCTCTGCGGACCGGTTTCTCCTGAAGTCGACTTTAATCAGCTGATGAGTCCCATCGTTACTCACAAGTTGGTTTGTACTGGCGACAGGATTATGGCCTTAGCAGCGATGCATGGACTAATGGGTCCTTGGAACATTCTTACAGCAGCGCAGGATTTCTTGGCAATGAGCTTTCTTGAAAACCCTCCGAGTTGTCCTCTGATGGTAATAGAGGCTCCAGTGTTGGGAGAACACGTCTGCTCGTTTCCTCTTTTGAATTGGATGGCTGAACTGTTTTCGGATGAAGACGGTGATTTCCTGTTGGAGGATGTAGCTGCATATTTTGCATATTCGGTCTTGCCTTGAAGAATCTTCTTGGTTTATGATGATGCCCAACTTTTTTGCATTTTTTTCACCTCCCGGTCCTATTGGCTTGAGTACTGTGGAATTCTGAAATTAACATTTTTTAGTTTTTACTTTGATTGCTACAGTTTTATCCTTATAAGGTTGATCATGGTCTTGAACTCTGCTTTCATGAAGTTGCCCTTATCTTATCTTATCTTATCCGTCGTCGGATCATGGGGGGGTGTCATATAGCTACTATATATCTTTATAATGCGTTAAGTTAGCATAGGCACATTACATGTTTAAACGCCATTTTTCCTTTTGCTGCTTCTGCACACAACACTTAATTGTTGATTTAGCTTTCAACCTAGTAGTTCGTTGTGATTTACATGAGAATAATATGTTATTACTCTGATATCAGCTTTGCTTAATAAACTATGTCTGTACAGAGAGTGCTGAAGCTTCAGGAACAACAAGATACTGAATTGTTATGAGGTCTGATCTTCGCGCCTTCATAGACATAACATAAGTGCAGCTTCTGCCAACTTTGGGCTTTAGGCGGGTTTTATATTGCTTTGCTTGAAGCACACAAACACACTTGATGCTGTTCGCATGCATAGAGAGCTGGTGTATGCTGATGTGATCTCTTCATTCTAGGATCCTGAGGTATGGGCCCGCCCTAATTCGAACCCAAAGAGACCTTCTTAGCTATTAATATAATATGTGTGTTAGGGAGGGTGAGAAATAAGTGTTGTTAACTCTTATTCATTACAGCATGTTAACATGCTGTCACCATTTGCTTTCTATGGACTAGTAACTATGCTGATAACTTTGCTTCTGATAATATGTTTCCTTGTATTATCTAAGATACTGCGCCTGAGAAGACGGCATTAGTAAATAAATATTTCAAATGTGCACGTGTCCTCGTTTACTCCACGTTCTGGTTTGAAATGATTGTATAACGAAAGAGTGCTCATGTGTTCCACGTAACCTGAGGTATTGTAAGCTCATGTTCTGGTTTGTCTAAACATTGGGAGTTTGTTATGACCAATGAGACACTGTAGCTAGCTCGGTAAGGGGTTTGTTGGGTACTAAAGTGAGTTTTGGGTCACCCTAATTCGCTGAGGTTCCAATCCTCTGTGCACAGTTCTGTGGGAGAACAGAAACCCTGCTACATGAGAGTGCACATGTTTTCTTGCTCTTCCATCTGCTGATTGCCCATTCCAATACTGCCCCAATATCGTGCACCATCTGCTTTCTATTCCCGCATCCCCATCTCATCCAGCACGTCCACCACCTTGTCCTTTTATGCTTTTTTAATTTTGTTTAATTTACTTCCCTGCATGATAATCTTCAATTGGTCCTCAATTGGGCACAAGCACAATCCATTTTATTTAGCAGACATACTGAGTATGCTTCAGGTAGCACAGTACATCTATAAAATGGTGCTAGCAGGGCACACATCAGTGCATCCATGAGGCCAGTGTAGTGCCTCAAACAGCAGGAGGGATGAATTCCAAGGACTGCCCCAGCCGCTGACAGCACTGTGCTTTCAGGTCTATCTAGAAACTAAGAGAGAAGTTAGGATGACTTGTACACTTTTAAATCCAGGCCCTGTTGGTCTGCCTGGCTCCTCATTAGGAATTATGGTACGCGGGCTCTGATTTCCAGCACTTATTTAATGCTCAACTGCTGCCATTGAACCTTCGAGTTGCCAGCAAAGGAAACAAGGTTAGTGAAAAAAGTATTGTTTGTCTGTGCATGTGTGTGTGTGTGGGTGTTTGTGAGAGAATGAGATTGAGTGGGAGTGAGTGTGTTACTGTGTTTGAAAGTGTCAACGAGAAGGAAAGTGAGTGGGAATAGTAAGAGTGTGAGAATGAAAAAATGAAAGCGATAGCAAGAGAGTGATTAAGGGAGTGTGAGTGAGCTAGCAGAGTGAATGAGGGAATGTTATTATATGGAGTGAGCCTGGGGTATAGCTATCAATGGTGCATGGGTGCAGTTGCACCAGGGTCCAGAGGCCTGAGGGGTCTACTGAATCCCATTTAAAAAAGAAGAGCGCCTGCACAAGTGCAGTTGCAAGTTATAGGCAATGAGTGTGAAAGGGTGAATGTGTGTATTGTGAGTGAAAGTGAGAAACAGTGAGCACGAGTATTTGAGCGTGTTTGTGTGGCAATGAGTGGGAGAGAGTATGAGTGAGGATGAATAAGTGAGAGTGTGAGTGAGTTAGAGTGAGTGGGGGAAGAAACTAAGGGATATATGTACAAGAACTGCCGCTGACTTGCGTTAGTTAGCAGCAGTTTTCTTAACGCGGCCTAGCCCCAAAATCTATTGCCGTTAGTGATCTAACACACAACATGTGATAACATTTATATATAATAGTTTATATAAGCAGAAAGTCCTTTCATTTGTTACAATGTAGCATGGTACGTCATGATGTACATATTCAGCAATGACGTACCTTGCTACATTGTAACAAATGAAATGACTTTCTGCTTATATACACTGTCGGTTTCCATTTGTTAGCACTTTTATATATAACTTTTATCACATGTTGTGTGTTAGAGGGACTGATTGGCATGTTATGGAGTATGCTTGTTGGTTTGTATGAGTTTGTTGGGGTAGGGAAGTGATCAAGAATGGCGATTGTTTTGACTTTATTTGTGTACTTTCATGTTTAATCTTGTTGGATTAATTGCAAGACTTAACATTGTGGTTTGTATATTTAGCACAGTTCTCTCGAATGAATTTCTATTTTTTGTAAAACAAAATATGAAAAATAAAGAATAATGCTTTTTTATACAATTTTGTATTGCTAAAGAAAATGTGTTTTTGAGCAATACATTTGTGTCTCTTTTTGGGGGTCTGTCTAAGCCGTAGGCTATTGTTAAAAGCAATATAGGTTCTGCAAGAGGTCCTTCATAGGTTTTTGTTTGTTCAACCCTAGTGACCAGCACGCCATTCCCTTCCTGGGGAACCTCATCAACACTGTACTCAAGCGGCTAGTCACCGCACCAACCCACATAGCCAGACACACACTCGAGCTCATCTTCTCTGCAAGTGGAAACATTAAGTACAGCCACACCACAGTACTCTCCTGGACCGACCATCATTGTATACATCACTCCTTCACCACACCCACTGTACACCACTGTCATCATCCCCCCCGTCGCAGCTGAATCAAGGCCAACACAGGGCTTCTCATCAACTCCCTCTCCACCAATGCTTACAGATGCAAACAACGCAGTGCGCAAACTCCACCGATTGATCTCCAACTGCACCCCTCAAGAATAGACTGGGCAAAAAACACTCCAAGAAGGCCAGCTGGCTCACTCCCGCCCTCCACTAGTCCTTATGCACCTGCAGACATCGCGAGTAGAGATGGAGCCACATCAATCAACTCTTCAAAACAGTCACCCTTGCACCATGGCTCAAGGGTGCCTGCGTTGGCGCATGGCAGCCATTGTGTTCCATTGTAGGGGAAAAACACTGGCGATCTTAATCCTGAACCCCTTCCAGCAGTTTACCGCCGCCAGTGCGTCATTTTCCTGATCTACTTGCAGTGTGAATCTTGCACCACGTTGCGCCGTATTTACAAAGTGACACATCTAGGCATATGCATGACCTAGTGAAGCCATATTCCACATTATACCTGCATCTGATATGATGTATGCAGGGTGGGCATTCCCACACAATAAGGCCTTGTAGGATTGGCACAGTAAAGTCTCTCAGATTTCACTGCGACAATTCTAGAACACCACTGTGTCAAAACCTTACGCCTGCCTCATGTCAGGCATAAAAGTGACGCAGAGCCATAGGGATAGGCTGGCCCCGTGCATTGCTGGAGTTGCATCATGCTTGCAAAACAACTGTAGCAATGCATGACTTTAGCGCTGCCAGATATGTCAGTATTCCAGATGTATCTGTCATTGATTGCGACATGGAGCGCCGTACATTGAAGAGGGTGCATACATGGTGTTGCAAGGAGGGCGCAGTGAAAAGTGTTGTAACACTGTTATGTTGCAGTGATGCAACACTTTTCATGAATGAGGCCCAGGAATGCGCCGTATCTTATTGATAGTGCGCATTCCTGCCCTTTTGTTTTGTCGCAGGGCAGTGCAGCAGCACTCCTTGAAGCACTGTCCTGCATCAAAACCTCTGAAATGAGGTCCCAAGTGCTTGCACCAATTTTAAGACCAGCTATTTTCTGGTCTTAAAAAACTGTTGCTAACTGGACTTATCGGCAGTTTTGGGGGGGTTATTGCCACATGGGTATTTCACTGTAAATATCGCGAGGGGAGGTTAGCAGCAGTTTTTACACGTGAATGCCCACCTTGCATCTCATTTTCGATAAGTCCTGGTAACAGAAGTGGCGATCTTTAAAATTCACGTTAACGCCGTAAAAGTGCAGCTAACTGCAGTTAGCGGACACTTGTACATGCGGCGATAAAAAAGAAAAAGCCACCCTAAAGTCAAATAATTTAGGCTGTGGCAGCATTAAGTTCTTGTACATATCCTCCTAAATGAGAGGGGAATGTGTGAGAGTGGCCGCATGGCCGCAGGCCATCAAATACTATTTGGGCAGCCAAGGAAATATGCTGTAGCTAGCTTATATGTTAGGTAATTTTTGCCATAAGTGAGGACACCCATGTCAAAATGCAGGCCTTGACATTCTGGAAATACATCTTGGCATGTGGCTTTTCGTGAAAAATGCTGCTTTGGCATACTGGAGAAATTTCTTGGCATGCGGTACCCTTGGCAAAATGCTAGGGGGGGTTTATTCTTGGCCTCAGAGAGTGAAACCATTGTACATTGGGCTGGAGGGTCAGGATGCAGGACACGAGCCATGATAAAACGATGGCTCTGATGTATTGGAAGTAGTTTTTGTCATATGGATCCCCAATATTATATCAGCAGTATCAATGGGAACATTCTGGAACTAGCATATTCTACATGGTTCTTGGCATATACCCATCAGAAAATGCTGTCATTCGGCAAACTGGAGGTAATTCTTAACATATAGGGAACACCCAAGGTCATTTTCTCAAAAACGGCTTGAACTTGTACCAAGTATTACACATCACCACTTTCATAGTTCACCAGCTACAATCGCGCACATGGGCAAAAACATTATAATGTGTTTTTTTTTACTTTGGATGATACTGCACATCATCAGTAAAAGGATGCTGCACACCATTAACAAAAATAATTCACAAAGTGAATAGGTTAAAAGGTGAGAACTGTTAGCTTAGCCAATGCATGTTGAACTGGGTGATAAGTGTTTAATTGTGACCTGTTGAAAACATCTTAAAACACATAAGAATTTAAATGTAAAAAGGAACAGTGTTTGTATTTTCATTTTTTGTTTGTGGCATATCATTTTTCCCATCCGAGTGTGAGCTTAAAATATTAATAGGCAGACATCACTGTGTCCACGAATAGGTAAGATTGTGCGATCATCAGTATGATGCGCGACTGATTGTTTATTTATAGAGTACATAAATCATGCATAATTTGAAACGCTGCTTTTCACATCTTTTTTTCATCTTGTACAAAATACTATCTTCTCCAGAAACAAGTTTTCAATGTCCAGAATAAAATATGCAAACTGCTCCACCATTCCTTGAGCCATCCCTATGAAGGTCACAGTCTTGAAGCACTGCCGATTTGTTCTAAAGGCTACAAAACAGCGCTTCTCCCACCATGCATGCCTATTGTTGACTATGGTAGAAGGTGTTTGCCAAGGCTCTTTGAAAATCAACATGCTGTAAAAATAAAGGTGTCACTCACCAAAGGGAGCATGAAATATTAATGTGTGACAAACTACGTAGCAATGTTAAAATTCCCTTATGTATAGGAAATCATTTATCAATGAAAAACTATTAAAACTAAGTTTTTTGGCTTCATGAGCAGGAGGCTGTTGGCAAAACAGGAACACTTGTTTAATTAAACAGTACAGCTGGGAGAACAGTTACAGGCTTAGGGTCTGAGGACTGTCTCAATTTACAATCGGTCTAACTAAGGGCCAGATGTAGGTGGCTAAATACCGGTCGATAACGCCAAAATTCGGTAAATTTCAGCATTACCGACCGGTATTTAGCCATTCCTAATGTAGGGAAGGAATCGGTAAATAAGGAATCGGTAAATACCGATTCCTTAATACCCGTTCCTTATTGTTCTTGCATTTGGTATTACCGGTCAATCAGTACCGATTACTGATTGACCGATCTCAGGTGGAGTAGCACATAGCCAGCAGACAAATGTGCCAATAGGAAATCCCATATCAAACCCACAGATAGGCACAACAGCACCACAATGGTCCAAGGAGATTAGCCCCAATAGAGCAAACATTGACAGAGGGGTGCGCTCGTTCCCAAAACAGCATTAAGTCAAACGCAACATAAAGTTAGGAACACTCAGCCAATCAGGACACAGAACACCCAGTACAAGCTGTGATCACACTCTTACCATGCCGGACATCTGGACACATTATCTACTGTCTGTATTGTGTCCATGCAAGTTCGAAGCCCACTAGGATTCTTTATCCAAACATTCATTTATGGCCCCAAAGACAGCAGTCTGCAATCCTTTCCAAAAAAGGACCAATGGAACCATTTTATTACATCTAGTGAACAATATAAACGTCTTTGGGCCAGATGTAGGTAAATCAGAAATACCAATTTCTTAATAGCGAATTTTACTGACTCGCTATTAAGAAATCGGTATTTCCTATGTAGGTAAAGATGCTGGAAAAAAATCCAGAATCCTTAATATTCCTTATTAGCGAATCGGTAATTGAGATTCGGTAATAAGGAATACCTACTTATTAATTTCTTTGTGCTTGGAGGCCCAAAGGAATGAATGTGAAGACATTTAGTATTAGCGATTCGGTATTACCGAATCGGTAATACAGGGAGGTATTTCAAGGGTGCCAGGGTATTTCATGTTAGAGCAACACAGCTGAGCGTAGGCAAACTCGCCACACTGCCAGTATGGATTCATCAGCATGGAGGTGCCCCATTGCACGATTGTGCCATCATTTTCAGTTGTGGCCAATGGAAGCATTCATTTACCTCAGAAACACAAGGATTACAGTGTACGTTTCTGTACAATTAGGGGTTGCCCTTTCCATTCTAGTCACGTGAATCCACCCACTTCAGTATCCCAGATTTTCTGACATCGGGTGTCTATCTTTTGTTCAACCCTGCCCCACAAGACTCTTTTTCCTTCGTAACATCAAGCTTGATGGTCCTACATAGCAACGTCATGTCTGGGGTCCACTTGTTGTTAAAGAAGACTACCCCAGGTACAAGAGAGGCCACCCTTGGACCACAAATGGAGGCAGGAGCAGACGTGTTTGTTAATTCAGTAGGGGGTGTTCCTATCTCTAAGAATTACTTACCTGGGAAATCTGGGGTCCAAACAGTATCCTCTACTATGGTGCCCCTTCGGAGCATCCTGTCTAGCTAATTTGATTATCGTTAGGCACAGTGAAAAGTTATAGCGCTGTTGGATTGGTCTCGTAACAGGTCAAATTTACTACTAATCTGTGGGGTTCTACCTTGTGCTGGATTTTGGCCCTGATTCTCCATAGATACAGGTAAAGAAGGCATTTTGCTCTTTCAGGGGCTATCTCTTGGACAAGTAAAGTCAATCTGCGCCTAGTACATGTGGTATCAGTGAAGAGGGTTTTTGAGCACATGTTCCTCCTTTTTAAATATATGTATTCTCCCCCATGAATGGATCAATCTTCAGTTTTATTATTTTGAAAACAGCACAGTACAAATTTCGTTGGAGTGAGGATAGTTCTTTTTATGTATGTTTTGCACTTTGTTGCATCCATTTCACTCATTTATCATTTTTCCATTGAATATTTTTAATGAAACAAAGAGGGACTGCCTTTGTAATTTTCCATGTTGAGTGTTTTAATGGAACTGAGAAGAACAGCAGACACGTGTTTTGCCCTGTTCGGCAAGTAAAGCCAGGGCTTTCTCAAGGCTAGTTGAAATCATCCAATTGTACAGTGTATCAGCATCACATGTGGTATCAGTGAACAGACGTAACAAGACCTGGCTGATGTCTTGGAGCCCATGTGCTGATACCATGTGTTGTGTAAAAAGGCACTGTATAATGCATGTCGAACACAAGTGTTTGAAGTGGTATAATTATATATGAAGTGAGAGAGATCACTATGCAAGTACTGTGATAGTTTCTGAATAGACTCCATTTGGCCAGGTGGTTCTTTAGTAGGAAATAGTTTCAAGTTTCTTTATTTTTGCATAGTTAACTAAAACCATTGCAATGTTAACACTTAAACGAGTAAACGTTTAGCCAAACATTCAATGGAGAGATCACTACGCAAGTACTGTGATAGTTTCTGAACAGACTCCATTTGGCCAGGCGGTTCTTTAGTAGCAAATAGTTTCAAGTTTCTTTCTTTTTGCATAGTTAACTAAAACCATTGCAATGGTAACACTTAAACGAGTAAAGGTTTAGCCAAACATTCAATGTAATTTCATCCACTTTTACTACCTTTTTAAGCACTGTAATTAGTGTAGTCTGACAAAGGACTCTACCCGTCTTCAGGACGACCTGCAGCGTCAGAGCGTTGTGATTGATATTTCAAGTTTTCGGTATTTTGGGCATTTTTTGTTCTGTCAGTATAAGGAATTTTACGAATCTGCAATTTAATTGTGTGTTTTCTGGGTTTAAACAGGCTAGCACTGCTTGTCTCCTAGTACGGGTGCCTTTCTGCTTGAGAGGTGCTTTTAGGAACTGTTGCCGTTCTTGGTGCAGTACCTTGCATGAACAGATTAGATATAAAATATCACCTTGCTTGTTGTTGCACAGCCAACATGTGTCTTGTACTGTTGTCCTTATCCAGGGTGGAAGGTGCTGAGCACACAGAAAAATCCCCAGTCTATGCCTAGACTAGTAGCAAATAGGTGCGGCAGCACCCAAACTAGCCAGAGGATACATAGAAGTGCAAAAACACATAACTTGTAATTGAACATTGCACATCTTTGATATGGCTTCAGAGGAGATGTCTGTGGTTCTCTGGTCATCTGGCGTTTTCTTTAAAAAAGTTCACAGTGCTGTTCCTAAATTTGAACTGACTAACCTTGTGAACCTGCCAATGGACTTGACGCAGTGAGGGCACTATGCAGTTTTTGGCTCTGGTGCGTGTGCTACAGAGGTTATGGGATCTTCACTAGCCCGAGCATACGTAAAATCTGTTTCCCGCCACATGAGGACAGCTTTGTTTTAGAACTGAAAAGGAGGCCTCCATTTGCTGGAGGCCTGTAGTTTATGTGAGCTCTGTAGGGGTTATATGGTGTGAAGGAATTATGGTCCCTAGACAGATGCCAGAGAATTGGGATCTTTTGACATGGTTATTGGAACCTGTCCCATTTACTTTGGACATGGGGGACTGGGACTGCTTTTTAAGAACATGTGTAGGAAAGTGTACCTGTTTGCATGGTTGCCCCCACTTTTTCCCTAATGTTTATGTACTTTGACTGAGTGTTCCCTGGGTTCCCGCCAACCAGGGCCTATGTCCTTTCCCTAAACTTGTACTGTTGCAAAACCCAACGTTCTGGTCACATGTAAGTCCCTTATAAAAGGTACCCTGAGTACCAAGGGCACTGTGACCAGTGAAGGCCTCTAAGGGCTGCAGCACTTATTGAGCCACCCTTAGAGGACCTGTACCTCTACACACACACACTGCCATTGCAGGCTGCGTGTCTTGGTGCAGAACAAAGTGAAGAGTCAACATGACACATATCCCTGTGTGCATTGCCTACAATCCACTGCCCTGGCATAGGAAAGACACCCCTCTAGCTGGGTGCACTATACCAGTGGTGAGGGTACAGGTGCATGAGGCCTCTACACCTACAGAGTTAAATCCATTCCAAGACATTGTAAGTATGGTATTTCCATAACGAGTATATGGTATGGGAGCTTGTCATTACGAACTTCACACCAACATAATGGCCTTACTGAAAACTGGAAGGGTTGGTATCAAACTTCTCAGCAGATTAATCCCACACTGATGCCAGTATGGGATTTAAAGAAAAATGCACTCAAGGGGCATCTTAGAGATGCCCCATTAAAAATGACCTAACTTTAGTGTTCTGGCTGAGTGGATGCACACCAGCTGCCACCAACAGATACCCCTGCCACTCTCTGAGTACTGAAACAAAGCACATCCTGGGACAGATGCTAAGCCTCCTCCCCCAGGATGGGCACGGTCCATGAAGGGGAAGCTTTAAAAGCTTCCCACCTTTGTGAGTTACCCCAGCCATTTGCCGCTCCCAGCAACTGGCCCCCACTAGTTCCGACCCCCACTTTGGGCAGGAGAATCGGCAGGAAAACCAAAGTTAGGGGAAGAGGTGTGCCCACCTTTTCCAACCCCACCCCTCAGGCGGGGGCAGTGAGGTAAAGCTCAACTCTCATTCACCGTCATATTGCAGATGGGGCCCCAGCCAACCAGAGTCAGGCTTATGCCCCCCTCCCACAGGAGAGTGGCATAATAGGGGGTGTATCCACACCATGGAAGAGGCGCATTGGAACCGACCTGTACTTACCTGTAACACCCCTAAATGTTGTATTAAGGGGAAACCCTGAACCTTGCCACCTCAGACCAGAGCCGACAAGAAGAAACAAGAAGAATAAGGACCGGACAGCCACGCTGAAAGAAAAAGAGGACATCCACTGACTAGGCCCCATCCCTACTGTCCTGTCCCATTCTCAGACTCCTACAGCAGAACCTCAGTGTATCCTGCAGCATGCAGCCCTCAAAAGCCTGCATTTGCAACCAAACAGATTCTGTCTTCCGTGTGCACCAGACTTCCTCAAAACCAACTGACTCTGACTCCGTCCGATTCTGTGATTCTCCAACACTCCGCTCCCGAGCCAGAGTGACCCAATATCCTCAGAAGGTCCCCCCAGCAATCCTAGCCTGTATCTCAGTGTCCCCAGAACCTCTACAAGTTCCTAAATCAAATCTACAGCCAACAAATGAAGGATCACCTCAACTGTGACCGAAGGCAACGCCTGACCAACTCCGTAACCGAACCAGTCCAGAAAGACCAAACACGACCGCCTGACTGACTCTGTCTCCGAACGCTTGCGGTCACAAGACGATGACTCGAAAGGCCCCATTCATCTCATCAGCCGCTGACTGACTCCAAGGAACCCTCGACTAAATCTGCATCTTCAGCCAAGACCGCACCCTACACCCGGCCACCTCGGGCCCGCTGGCGGTATAGTTCTTGTGTTGGCCATTTGGCTCTAGCATGCTGACCTCGACCCCAAGGTCTTTTGTTTCCCAACCTGGTGGTCTGATTGCCGAAGTCCCCACAACCATGCTTAGCCCACTGGTTAACGTATGGTCTCTGTACCCAGCCACCTCTCTGCTGCTGGTGTCCATCTGACTGAATCCTACCCACAGACCCATAAATCCAGTTCTGTCTTCTCGGACTAAATGTGGCTAGTGAGTAATATTGTAAACCTGTACTGAGCTTGCAAAACACATTATCTCATTTTTCCTTCCGGCAGGAAATGCACCAGCCTAGTATCAAGAGATACCTGGCTGTGTAAGAAAAGTAACTGAAAAGAAATTTAGACTATTTGCGAATACAAAGTAATTATCCTGTAACTAAGGCTCTGCATTCAAACTGTTCTTAAACTGCATATACATGGGGTTTGGTCGGGCCACGAGTAACAATGGGCCCCGTATGGAGGCAGCGGCCCTCAAGAAGCGGCTGGGGGCACCTGATGCACTTCTCTCCCTCTGCCTAGCCTTCTGGGCCATTGATCAGCGCAGAACGGAGCGGGCGGCGGCATGCACTGGGCCTAGAGGCATGGCAGATGCCTCGGCCATCGCGTAGTGGATTAGCTCCTGCCCCTGCCTCCAATCTCCACTTTCTACGGCTCACACTTGGCATTGCGCTGACTGTGCTTCTGAGATCTGTGCTCTGAGCCCACTGGTAGCCCTGTTGGAACCCCCCCTCGTTCTGCAACTCGCCGCCAGGCCTCAATACTGCCCCGGCCCTGTCACCTGCCAGGCAAGACATCGGAGACACAGGGAAAGAAATGCCTACAGGGCAAGGAGGCATGCAGGTAACCTCGGCTCTTGTGCCCAGAGGAGATTGCGCCATCCCCCTCGGTCCTCACAATTAGTGACACACTTCACATCTGGGGACTATACCACTCAGGCAAGGAGAGTGCCAGTGTTGATTTTGAGTTGCCGCATTATTGGTGCTGATAATGGCACCGGAAGGCCCCCATTGAAGGGGGGCACCCTAGGCACGGTTAGTGCCAGAGCTTTATCTGCTACAGAGCTGCACTGCGAGAGCGCCAGCAGCTGAAACGGGGGGCCATCTCTTGTTTAGATGATAAGGAAGGGGCGAGATACACCCCTCGGCCCCCATTGCATGACGCACTTTGCTTTTGCTGCATTGGCAGCCATAGGGCTACTTGGAAAGCCCTAGGATTGCAACCCCTGACATTTTGAACTAAGGGCATTTGAGCCCCACAGAAGGCCAGTTGGCCTGGGGTCAGCTTTATGGTTTTGATAGGGCAGCAAAAAACAAAGGTGATGATGCATCTGGGGAGTGTCACTAAGGTGTTCTCCTCATTGTGATTTATTGCATAATATGTTTATGCTTATGATGCCTATTGCATAATGTGTTTATAGGTACAGAGGTGGCATAATATGATTATATGCCTGATGTTTTATGCCTATGGTGATGCTAAGTACAGTATTTCGCCAGTAGTTACTGGTTGTGTTTCATATGTGTTACTAGTGCTTACTTAAGGTTCTGACAGTGGCTCGATTGGCCCTGTCATGTGTAAATAATCCCCTGTGAATATTGCCTAGTGCCAGTTGGCACAATATATATTATATTATTATGATTCCAATGTGTTGATGATATTACAAAGGGTATTTTTTATATAACCTTGTGTGGAGTTTCTTTTGTGGTGTGCCTAGTATGTTGCTGCTGTGTGTGTGTTGCGCAAACGCTTTACATATTGCCTCTGGGATAAGCCTGACTGCTTTTGCCAAGCTACCAAGGGGGTGAGAAGGGGTTATCTTCAGTGTGTAACTCCCTTGCCCTTACTAGATTGGTGGTTTCTGCCTGGCTTAGGCGCAAGCCTAGCCAACCAGAAATCGCATTTCTAACAGGTGGTAACTTTATTCTTAACCCTACCTTGTCCATTTGAGCCCACGGCACATAAATGGTCCCAGACATGCCCTTCTGTGGCAGTGGGCGCATGTTTTCTTTGAGTAACTCTGCTGGTTTCTCCCTAACATTGCGTTTCCATTTTTGTAGGCATTCCGGAATTTAGGGGAAGTTTCACTTTGGATCTCCCCCTCCATGTTGGATGCAGTCTTCTACTATGGCCATTTCCTCTGGTTTGAAAGATCCCTCCTCTGACCAAGGGTCGTCATACGGGTCTTTCCCCTTGGTCCAGCAGGCTAGCAAGTGGCAGAATGGCCATGCAAAGGACTTGCTTCTGCATCCAATTTTGTATCTCATCACCGTCTGCAGGTATCTGAATCAGATTCATCAGCAGCTGGTTGAGCCATAGTATTTGCTTTTGTGTTCTGAAATGCCTAATTTATTGTTTATGTATGTGTCTACTTTACATTTTTGCATGTGTTTTTGCATCTCATTGGTTGTTGGGTTTTGTTCTCTTATGTGTTGTTTACACATCAATTGTGGGACTATATCTTTCAGTATGTTCTCAATACGTCTTTAATGTGGCAAGGAACTTAATATTTTAGTCATAATGTTTAGATTATGTAGGGTAATCCTCATTGTGCACAGCATGTTATTCCTCATTAGATTAATGCATTGTGACAATTGTGGCATGCTACATGGTATACAAAGGATCTGATCATGGCCCTGTGTCCAATTTTTGAAAAAAAAAGGGGCAGAGCCAAGTTCAACAAGTTCACAAAAAACAAAGAAAAACCACTTAGGGCAAGCCAGAAGCTTTCTCAGTCTGGACAAAAAGGCAAATGTCTCAATTTGCCTTGAACCTAGCAAGTAACAGGAGGCGAGGCATAATTAGGATTATTCTCTGCCATCTAAACATTAAAACAACTAATTTCAAAGACCAATCAGCTGTTCAAATATTTCTATCATTATACTGCCAGTTTTCTGTCTGTCTACAAACAGCTGCAGCTGTCTGGTTGACCTCATATCAACAATTCTTCATAAAACAACAATAAGAAACAAACAGTTGAAGGGTGGACTTTGGGTCAGTGTCCATTTCTCATTGACAATCATTTGTTTTCATGGTTTACCATTACTGAGATGGGTTTTTCATCAATTGCATTTCATTTCACGAACGATCACATTGTCATATTAATTTTCCTAATTACATTTGGTGTTGTGACAACAAATAGCCCTTTTAGTACACTACAAATGCTAAATGATGTGTATTTTGTAATTGACAGCCAATGTGAGTTGTTTGATGTATTTAATTTGCAGACAAGATGACATTCCAATTTCTCATTCATGTTCTCTTTGTTTAGGAAGCGCTGCTCTTTGGATGGTTGAGCTTGTACTAATGACCCAGTGCTATTCACTAACCACCACTGAGTGTTCATTTGTTTCACTTTTCTGTCATGATAACATTGGATTTACTGCTTTCTATGTTTTGTTTACAAAGTGCAGTGATGCATCCATAAAGGCTTTCCCAAAGATTGTGTAGATCTTTTCAACTTCACCGTATATGGTATAGCTTAACTTTGTTAATACCGTCCGTTCAAAAGTGTCTATAATCTCAGCTTCCATATTGTTGTAGCTGAAGATTTTGCTTCATTATGGCATTTTGTTTTAGTACAGCAGTGATCAATTCACAAACCCAGTTATTACCAATCACTTCTACCAAAAAAGTTAGTGCGTCTGCTAAAACATGTTCGGTTTGGATAAACCATGGATCAAGTGTTGATTTGTCTTCAGAATATGAAAATGTAAAATTTAGGAAAATCCTCATCAGTTCCACCCACAGATGAGACTTCAAGTGAGTGCTTATTTCAGTTGTGAGTGTCCTAAATAATACATTGGGTGAGCATTCATGCAGTAACCATACCACTTAACAGCTAGGAAGGGGTCAGAAGGTTACAAGATACAATATAGTATAGTAGGGATGAAGCTCTTAGTGTCCATTGTAATTATCAACTGAATATATAAATGTGTTCAATTCATTAATCTTTATTCGGTACTTAAAAAGACACCATAAAAGCACATGCACAATATACACACAATATTTAAAAAAATTTAAAAAGTATATATTAAAAGGAATCAGCTAAAAAAAAGAAAGAGATATTTCATTAGGCTAGGGGAAAGGGATTGTCTTTACGGGATTAAATGGCATTAGAGTCAGTTTTCTCTTGTGTCCCTTAACCGTAGTGCAACCCGGATAAAGCTTACAATACAGAACAATGTGTGGGCATCTATGGCTTCCTGCAGGAATCTCAAGGCCCTTTTTGCTTGTCTGAATTTTGTTTCTTTCAGGACCCCTACTAGGAACTTGCGTCTTGGGGCAGAATAAAAGGGGCATAGTAAAACAAAGTGAAGGGTATCCTGCGGAGACCTATCGTCGCAGCCGCAGGTACCCTTCGCCTCCACTGTAAGAGTAAACCCGGAAGGAACCGCAAATAAATGATGGAGCATATTCAGTCTAAAACGGGTCATATGGTAACGGTCCTGTGCATTATGATGACCCTCAAATACGGTTCCATTCCCTGCTTCACTGTTAGTTGGCAATAAGATGAAACAGTGGGCTTGCGTTTTTCCCTCTCTGCCCCAGTCGTGCTTGACCACTCTGTGAAAAGTTTTTTAACCATTGATTTGTTCTCGGCAGTTAGGGTTTCTGGGGCTGCAAAGAAATTTTTACAGTCAATGTCCTCCATAGAGTCCTTGATGTACTTCAGCCAGGGTATATGACTCCATTTATCCCGTTTAAGGCAGTCTTTTATGATTTGTCTTGTGAAGGCTGCCTCAGGGTTGGTCCAGATTTTAACCCAGGCTAGGAGAGGTTTGACTTTAATCTGGTCCTCGATATAAAACTCTCCAACTTCCTCATGAATGATGAAGGCTGAGACACTCTGTGGTAATTTCAGAATTCTTCTGAAGAATTTATTTTCTTCCACCTGTATCTGTTGCAATTTTTTGTCTATAAAACCCCATACTTCTGCACCGTAGGTAACCTTTGCACAACATATTGACCTATACAGATTTAATATCTGTTCTGGGGACCATCTACCCAGTCTTCTCCCGAACCCCATGATAGCTCCTGATGATGCCGCCAGTTTCATTGCATGTTTCTCCACCAGGGGCCTAAAAGTCAATTGATTGTCAAACAGTACGCCCAGATATGAGAAAGTCTTAACCTGGCCAATTTTGTGTGATCTAATGTTATAGATAAATTTCCCTTTTTCTTTTGATCCTGTTGACATAATATGAGATTTTTCCAGATTTGTCGATAAATCAAGTTTGGCCATAAAATCGACAAAACCATCAATCAACTTCTGCAACCCCAAGGGGGTTTTTGCTAACAAAACCGCGTCGTCGGCATAAAGTAATACCGGCACCGCGCGATGACCAATTTGGGGCGAATCTACCTGTAACTTAAGGAGTTATTGTTCCAAGAGGTTTATGTATATGGAAAATAGGAAGGGCGCTAAAATGCAACCCTGCCTCACTCCACTGGTGCATACAAAGGGGTTGGTCTTACTTCCCTCTTGATTATACCTCACACTTGCAGAGGTGTTCCAGTGTAAGGCCTGTAAGACATCTACAAGGGGTTGATCCACTCCTAGACTTAGCAATAGCGACCAAAGTTTTTCTCTGTTAAACGCGATCAAATGCCGCGGAGAGGTCCATAAATCCCATATATATGGTCCCACTACCAGCGATGGTATATTTTGCAGCCAGTAGATACAGATTCAAACATTGGTCGGTGGTGGATCTGCCCTCCCTGAAGCCATATTGGACATCTGTCAGAATCTGATGCTCCTCAGCCCATTCTTGCAAACGATGTAAAATGACACGTCCCAATACTTTCGCTGTCACATCTATGAGGGATATAGGGCGATAGCATTGAGGGTCATCACGATTCCCCTTTTTATAGATCGGCACTATGGTTGCTGTTGACCAAGAACGGGGCAGTCCTGCCACCACTGCTTTGTTTAGGACCCTCGTGAGCAGCGGGACCCAGAGATCTATATTACTCAAGTAAAGATCGGAAGGTATTCCATCCGGGCCGGGACCTTTATTCTTACTGAGCCCTACTATTGCCAATTCTACTTCTTTCAGGGAAAAGTTCAGTTTCAGGTTTTGAGTTAACCTTGGTTCTTCCCCTTGAGTTACATGACCTGTGAAGTTATAAAGGCTCTTGAAGTGAGTCTGCCATTGTTCAGGTAGGATAGTGTTCATTATTTTAGGTGCTCCTGGGTCCTGGAAGCATGGGGTGGGCGTAGTTCGCGAAGGGTCCTGGAAGCATGGGGTGGGCGTAGTTCGCTACGCGAAGCTACGCGAAGTGCACTTCGCACTACGCGAACTTCACGTAGCACTACGCGAGCTGCGTAGTAGCATGTTCGCACTGTGCAAGATGCGTTTTCAATGATTGCACAGTGCGGACTAGCATCCGGCACTGTGCAAGCATTGAAAACGGCATCTTGCACAGTGCAAGCTGTAGTTTTCTGCTGCTCGAGGAGATTATTACTCGAGCGGCAGCTTTCTCAACGCGAACAGGTAGTTTCTCATTGAGAGCGGTCGCGAGCATGCGCAACCACTCACAATGAAAAACCTGACCTCCTCGCGTTGAGAATCTCGCTGGGATGTCATTTTGCTTGCTCGCGGTCGCGAACATGACGTTCAGGACCGCGAACAAGCAAAAAATGAGCGCTGCACTACGCTACGCTGCACTACGCATGTTCGCACTGTGCTACGTGCCGCTCGCGTAGTGCGAAGTTGCAAAAACTTCGCAAACTCCGCGAGCGGAGCGTAGTGCTTCGCCCAGGGTTAGTGTTAATGACCTTCCAAAAACCCGAAATGTCTCTCCTTTCTGCAGCCTCCCTTAAATCCTCCCAGGCTTGGATCTGTAAACTCTTTTTCCGTTCATTCAGTGCTTTTTTATAGTCAGTTTGGTTTTGAGCTATTTTCAGCTTATCCCTGGGTTTGGCGTAAAGGCTAAGTTTCAGCTTTTTATGCGCCTTAGTGCAAGCAGTGTCAAACCATCGTGGAAGGCACTTTATTGTTTTTAGATGTCTTCAAAAGATTATCTACGTGACATGCAATTTCTTCAAATGCGCTCACCACTAGCGCTCCTTCCACTAGAGGGTCAAGACATGTGTTTATAGCATTTAATCCCTTTGTTATCAATTTTTTATAAAATCTGTCTCCATCAATCTTAGCCCACTTAATCCTCCTTCCCTGATCCACTGCCTTTTCCATGACGTTTATTCTCTTTGTAAATGTTTTAAAAACAAACCCTTTAAGCACAAGTGTCAATGGGTTATGGTCACTAAAAATGCTTGTATCTATGGCCATATTGCTGACATTACTCTTTAATGGGTATGAGACTAGAATGAAGTCAATATAGGACTGGCTACCTCTGCCCCTGAATGTTGGGTTAAGGTCTCCATTTTCCCCTAACTCCACAAGATCCAAAGTGTGGACCAAATTATATCTTTTCGTTAGTTTCTCTAGATCCCATCCCTCCGTTACGTGGGCAAAATGTGGCCCTTTCATTATAGTGCATCTTGACCAGTCTCTGTTAAATGGTTTTAAATTATCACAGAGATGACAGTTAAAATCCCCCAAAAGTATTATACTCGGGGTATTTGGTGTCTCATTTAAGGAAATCAACTTTTCTAAACAGGAGTCCAGTTACTTAACAACAGACCCCTTTCCCTTCGTACCGACAGCATTGTACCAATTAAGTAAAATAAGGCTAAAACTTTTATGACGAAACCCAACAACTTGTATATTGTGTGAGTCCCAGTTATAGCTGGACCATACTCCCTGAATGTGAAGATTTACATACATTATTAGTCCCCCCATGGCTCTCCCCGATGATGATTTGATGGCCGGGACAAAAAAACATTTGTACCCCCCTAAACTATACAAATTTGGGTCACTCGCCCAAGTTTCTTGCAGGCATATAATTTGAAATTTAATAATGTAATTATGCCATTCTTGAGAATCAAATTTGGCTGCTAATCCTGCAATATTCCAGGATATAATTTGGAAATTTTCAGAGTTATCCCCCGTGGGTTGTCCTACTAGCCCCCTTGGTGGATACTCCTCCTGGACTACTTCTATAGTTGGTATGTGGGTACAGGGTTCTGAACTGATATTACTAGCCAATCTGCTCGACCCAGGAATTATCATGTCAGTTAATTGTTCTATTATTTTATTTCTCCCTTTTTTAGCTTTTAAACTCTTTTTGCTGGGTCCTCTACCGGTGTTAGATCCTAAAACACTCGGGGTTCCTATTTCTATTACTCTTGCGGGTGGCCCTTCCTCCTCTGCTCTTGTGGGAGTGTCAAAAGCAGTGAATTTTTCCTGTGCATGTCAATCGACCTCTTCAAGTGCGCTAAACCTATTCCAATGCGCATGCTGAGTTAACAAATAGTCATAGGTTGGGGTCGCTTGACATGAGATTTGCCATTGGGCCAATCCGTACTGGGGTTCCATCTGGTGGGCCCTATTCATCGGAATTCTATTTCTCTGCACGGGTCTTTGCACAGGTCTTTGTGGTGTATAGGGATAAAAGTATGATAAATGGACGGGATGAATTTGTGTATGGGATCTGCTAGGGGGTGCATTGCATATGTAGTTTACTACTGCAGTGTCTCTAAAATTTACTATTATTACGTCCCCTGCTATTGTTTTGATTCCTCTCCCAATCCACTCCCCCTCCTAACTGTAAGAATTTCACTACAAAAGTTAGGGGGTGGGGGTCTATTAATCTGCAACCACTGTACACATTTGTTCTTTAGTTCCAGATGGGTTTCCCTTTTTCCCTCTCTTAATGGTGGCACTCCCGTCATCACGACCACAAAAGGTGAGGCTTCAGGTGGGAGATTAATTGTCCTAAAATGGATTGTTGTTGTCTTATTTTCCGGAGCATTTGCTAACTGGGTGGAGTTTGCCTTAGAGTTATCTTTAGTGAATTGGACTTTATTTCCATTTGGTGCTTGAGCCATTCCTTGAGATTGTTGTTTTGTTTGAGCCTGTGCAGACTCATTAGTGCTGGCCGGATTTATAGTAATTGCAACTGTTTGTGCATCTGAGTTGTCATTTGATTTACTTTCTTTAATTTACTTGGTGCCAGTTCAATTGTTGGTGTTCCCTTCTCTTTCCATGTATTTTTGGGTGAACCCCCTTCCTGTCTCACTTTCATTGGGGCACTCTCCTGTGCCAGTTGTCTTGTAGAACCAACTCCCTTATTATTTATCAAAGAGGTTAATCTGTCAATTTTAGATATAAGGGGTTTAATCAACGCAGTGATGGTGTCTTCTAAATCAGCTTTCAGATCAGCTACCATATTAGTAATCCAGCAGGGGATTCCTGGTGTAGGGGGGTCTATGGGTGCCACTAAATTATGATTTGTGGGTTTGCTTTGACCTGTTTTCCCCCGTGGCTTAAACGTTCTCTTGACCCTTTTCCCTCCCTGAAGTTTGATTTCGCCTTTTTTGCGGTTATGTTGTTTGTCTCCTTCGTGTTATCAGTAGGGGCCTGGGCGCACGGGAGATCCACAAAAGAGAAGGAGGTGACACCAAGACTGGTATCTGGATCCTCTGTAGCATCTAAAGTAACTACAGAGAGATCTATAGCCACCTCCTGTGTGTCTCGAGCAATATTCATCGGTGGTAGGGACATCCTTCTCTCCGTACTTGCTATCGCGTCAGCTACGACCCCTATTGTCTGCTGCAGCATTTTGTCTATGGCAGTTAGTGTTGGTACTGGTTGAGGGATGTCCATTTTTTGTTTGGTGCTCGACCTTAGAGTGGGCATCCTTGTAGTTTTAGCCTGCTTCCTCATGTTAGCTGGATGTTAACGCAGAATTGAATAGCCTTGCTGCTCGTTATACTACTCTTGCAACACTATTACCTTATTTACTGGAAGACTTCAGGGAGGAGCCACAGCCCAGCCTCCTCTGGCCGCTGAGGGCCGTAGAGGGCCCGCCCTTTGCCCGGGCTTAGCCCCGGGCGTCCCGCTCGCGTCCCGCGACGCTGAGGGCTCTGCTTCTTGTTTGCCCCTCCTGGCGCTCGATTCGCATCAGGGCAACGTGCCGCCGCAAAGGCTGCCGGGATACGTAGTCCCGGAGCGGCGGCGCGGCTGGTGGCGGTGTGCCGGTATGGCCTGCAGCGCTCCTGCGCTCAAATGGTGCTGGAACTCGGGGTGAGTGTCAGCGGCTCCGTTCCCTCGTGAATACAGAGTTGTGGGACTCCCACCGCTCCACCGAGGGCTCTGCTTCTTGTTTGCCCCTCCTGGCGCTCGATTCGCGTCAGGGCAACGCGCCGCCGCAAAGGCTGCCGGGATACGTAGTCCCGGAGCGGCGGCGCGGCTGGTGGCGGTGTGCCGGTATGGCCTGCAGCGCTCCTGCACTCAACTGGTGCTGGAACTCGGGGTGAGTGTCAGCGGCTCCGTTCCCTCATGAATACAGAGTTGTGGGACTCCCACCGCTCCACCGAGGGCTCTGCTTCTTGTTTGCCCCTCCTGGCGCTCGATTCGCGTCAGGGCAACGCGCCGCCGCAAAGGCTGCCGGGATACGTAGTCCCGGAGCGGCGGCGCGGCTGGTGGCGGTGTGCCGGTATGGCCTGCAGCGCTCCTGCGCTCAACTGGTGCTGGAACTCGGGGTGAGTGTCAGCGGCTCCGTTCCCTCGTGAATACAGAGTTGTGGGACTCCCACTGCTCCACCGAGGGCTCTGCTTCTTGTTTGCCCCTCCTGGCGCTCGATTCGCGTCAGGGCAACGCGCCGCCGCAAAGGCTGCCGGGATACGTAGTCCCGGAGCGGCGGCGCGGCTGGTGGCGGTGTGCCGGTATGGCATGCAGCGCTCCTGCGCTCATCTGGTGCTGGGACTCGGGGTGAGTGTCAGCGGCTCTGTTCCCTCGTGAATACAGAGTTGTGGGACTCACTGCAACAGGATTTAAGGATGATAGTGTAATCTCCAAAACGAACATAGAAGATTGTCCCAAATGTCCACCTGTTCTAACAAAGGTACTAAATACCATTTTGTTAATGAACCCAGTTACAAAGGTGGGGGGGGGGGAGTTAAAAGACACCAGAGATTATGGTTTGAAACACAGTCAACAGCAGCTTTGAATTTTCTCAGAACCACTGCTTGGATATCTTTGAGAGATAGAGAAAAAGAAATATTGTGAGACTTTGTAAATAATCAAATACTGAATATATTATACCAATGGCTTTTATAGCCACCTCTCCCTGCTGTGGTAAACCACAGTGTTACCAGGAATCAGGCCTGAAGCCAAATGTCTGAGTAGAGGATCTGGAACTGCTAGAATGGCGAAGGCAGCACTCTTGTTCTCCAGGATGACTGCAGGGATTAACCCAGGACCTGATACAAATGCCACAGAGGTGTTACAAAGATGGAGAGCAACAACAGGCTTCTGGATATGAAGCACAAAAGTAAGGGAGAAAAACAGCTTAATATGCAATAAAGAGGCTAATGGAAAGCAGACGATAAAGACTAAGGGGTTCAGAGGACAAGCATGGTGGAACTGTGGCGATTAGGAGAAACAGTGAAGGATTGCAAATTCTGAATTACAAAATGATGGAACCAAAGTCAGCAGAAACAACTGGGAGATGCTGACAGGCAAAGATCCAATCCCGCACTACCCTTTTATAGTCACTGGCTTATAAGGAAGTCAGAACCAGCTGAACTCCCATGTTTATGTCTTCCATACATCATGAAGCATGATCACTTCTCAATTTAAAGGAGGGTCTAAACCCTATATCCCTGGAAAAAGGTGCTGTGCTGTGGTTCACTTTCTTGACCTTCTTGGTGTAGCACTGATTCTCACATTTGGGGCAGTCTCCATTTTGTCTATTTTGAAAATACATCAGGGAAGGATACTTTACCAATTATCTGGTGTAGTGTGGTTTTCCGTTTTCCAGCATATCTAAGAAACTTGCTTCTTCACAGTAAAGACACTAAGGGGACCATTAGGATGTCGGGCGGTGGCACCACCGCGGTGGTGGCGGGGCGGAAAACCAGCTTTTTCCGCCCGCGAGCAACGGAACTCACGTCCGCCACATTAGGATAGGTAAACACAGGTCATTTCCCGTCTGCCGCGGAGCGCCGCGCACCGCCATCAAAGTGCGCCCGCCACCGCAGCGGCGGCAGCCAATCGAGACCCTCTGCCGCGCCCGATGACGTCCGCCCCGCTCGACAAATTAGGATGGCCCAAACAAGCAGATGCACCGCAGCGGAGACACCGCACAGCTGAAGCAGGCAAAAAGTCGACAGCGGAGCACGAACGCCGAGACCCGACATGAACCCCATGGACCCAGCCCTCCACATGCATCCGGTCATGTACCTGCTGCAACACTATCGCCAGATGGGCCGCCGCGGACGCCGCCGCAGGTACGCCACTACACATATGCACCACACAACACACATGCCGACACAGGGCCCAAGCACCACACTGGCATCCTGCTGGGGGGCACTACACATCCACATGGGCACCAACACATCACCCACCTCACAACAAGGCACCCCACAGCATCCGAAACACACAACGTCTGGCAACCAGCAGCAACGTTCCGGCCACGGTCACGTCACCGCCGCGGTCAACACATGCGCACTATGCAGAAGGCAAGGCCACACCAAGGCATGGGCAGGGCACCAACATCACAGGGGCACACCACCCCAAACCACACTGTACCCCACCGAGCTAGCCACAGGCCAGGTGCTTATCCCATGCACCCCCATGCACACCAACAAGCACTATAACAACAAGCACAATACACACGCACTGCAACACACAACACACAACCAGGGACACAGGCACTGCAGGATTGGCTGACAAGGAACACACAACACCAGTGCACTCCCCACAGCCCACACAAGTGCATACAATCATCCACACAGGGCAAGACAAAACAAACAACAGGCATACAACTCCTGGCTGACACATGTGTGTCTCACACCATACAGGGGCACACATACATACACTACAAACTAATACCCTTCACACTGCACACCTCTGCTACAAACTAATACCCTTCACACTGCACACCTCTGCCACACCCAACACGACACATGCCATGTAAGCCATGCCACCAGGACTAAGGGCCAACACAGGATGACCATACACATACACGCCTGGGCACACAGAAAGGAAAACACACACATACCTCATGACATCACAGACAGCTACAAAACCACTGAACAGCTGCACACCCTGTGCTGCCAGTGTCCCCCAAGGTGACCTGTGAACAGTGTATGCAGCAATAGCAAATCACCAACAAGAAAACTGCATGGCCTGTAAAATAGCCATCACAGAGTACAACATCAGCAGGGCCAGAATGCACTGAAGACCCTGACACCCCTGTCTAAAAATCAGATGGCCACAAAGAGCCTTGCAAGGGTGAACTGAAAAATAGAGCATGGTACACAGTCAAGCAAGTGCAAACAAGAAAAGGACTTTAATCAGCAAGGATACTGATAAAACACACACCAGAAGTATCTGTATTTATTCATATATTGCACAGATGTAGCAATACAACATTAGTAGACAACAGCAAGCCACAAAATCATGTACAAATGATAGAGACTATGCACAGGTCAAACAAAAACAGGAAGTGCAGAGTCCATGGCAGGTGACACAGCAAGTACATGAGAGGCTGCACAGGGGTGAGTACAGCACATCAGAGCAACAGGCCCAGAGTCCGTGGCAGGGGAGAGTACAGCACATCAGAGCAACAGGCCCAGAGTCCTTGGCAGGGGAGACAGCAAGTACATGATAGGCTGCACAGGGGAGAGTACAGCACAGCAGAGCAACAGGCCCAGAGTCCTTGGCAGGGGAGAGTACAGCACATCAGAGCAACAGGCCCAGAGTCCTTGGCAGGGGAGACAGCAGGTACATGAGAGGCTGCACAGGGGAGAGTACAGCTCTGCAGAGCACCAGGCCCAGAGTCCTTGGCAGGGGAGAGTACAGCACATCAGAGCAACAGGCCCAGAGTACTTGGCAGGGGAGACAGCAAGTAAATGAGAGGCTGCACAGGGGAGAGTACAGCACATCCGAGCAACAGGCCCAGAGTCCTTGGCAGGGGAGACAGCAAGTACATGAGAGGCTGCACAGGGGAGAGTACAGCACAGCAGAGCAACAGGCCCAGAGTCCTTGGCAGGGGAGACGGCAAGTACATGAGAGGCTGCACAGGGGAGAGTACAGCACAGCAGAGCAACAGGCCCAGAGTCCTTGGCAGGGGAGAGTACAGCACATCAGAGCAACAGGCCCAGAGTCCTTGGCAGGGGAGACAGCAAGTACATGAGAGGCTGCACAGGGGAGAGTACAGCACAGCAGAGCAACAGGCCCAGAGTCCTTGGCAGGGGAGAGTACAGCACATCAGAGCAACATGCCCAGAGTCCTTGGCAGGGGAGAGTACAGCACCGCAGAGCAACAGGCCCAGAGTCCTTGGCAGGGGAGAGTACAGCACATCAGAGCAACAGGCCCAGAGTCCTTGGCAGGAGAGACAGCAAGTACATGAGAGGCTGCACAGGGGAGAGTACAGCACATCAGAGCAACAGGCCCAGAGTCCTTGGCAGGGGAGAGTACAGCACATCAGAGCAACAGGCCCAGAGTCCTTGGCAGGGGAGAGTACAGCACATCAGAGCAACAGGCCCAGAGTCCTTGGCAGGGGAGAGTACAGCACATCAGAGCAACCGGGTTAGCAACACACCCAGGTCGCAAACAATGGTCTTGACTAGCACATCTGTGTGGGGCACAGGCATAGGAGGGTGTTGACAACTCACTCCTGGCTGTCATGCGGACTGGGACCTGGCTGTGTGTCAGGGACAGCAGGCCCACTTGACTGGTGTGACAGATGTGGTAATAACAGAGGGCCTGCAAGGTGGAGGGCTGTGTGGACCAGGTGGCACTGTGGCACGTGGAGGTGGAGTCATGCACACCCATGACACAGTGTGGGTGGGAGAGGTTGGACGGGGTGCCCTTCC
Organism: Lissotriton helveticus; assembly: GCF_964261635.1. NCBI lineage: Eukaryota > Metazoa > Chordata > Amphibia > Caudata > Salamandridae > Lissotriton > Lissotriton helveticus. The sequence goes on from NC_136059.1 coordinate 269,300,277, forward strand.
ACTTTTTGGGAACATGAAATGGCTTCCCTGTCTTGGGGTTGATGGCAAGTGGTGGTGACACAACAGGCACACACACCAACTGTCCCACATCAGGGGCAGACACTGGCACCCCCTCTGGTGATGTGCTTGATCCTGCAGAACGCTTGGGCTGCCTACACCTCCGGACCACTTTTACCCCCTCTGGAAGGTGTGCCCACCTACCCACTCCCCCCAGGGGTGGTGTCTACAGTGCCCTCCTGCCCCTTCTTGCCAGGGCTGGTCACAACACTGCCCTCCTTTTCCAGAATCACTGGGCTGGTCACAACAGGGCTCTGCTCTGCCTCAATGACTGGGCTGGTCACAACAGGCTCTCCTCTGCCTCAATGACTGGCCTGGTCACAACAGGGCTCCCCTCTGCCTCAATGACTGGGCTGGTCACACCAGGGCTCTCCTCCACCTGCCTCGATGTACTTGGTTTTGGGGTTGATGTGGTGGGTGGTTGTGTCCCTGTGCTCTCCCCAGGTATAGCCATAACATGCCACACGTCCTCTGTGGGCATAGGTGAGTCCATTTCTGGTGATGCCTCTGCATCATATGAGCCTGATGTCTGCCACAATGATCTTCTGGCCTTGCTCTTCTGTGACTTCACCTTGTCTGTGCATATTGGGGGTGCCCTGCTCTTCTTTGGGGATGGAGTCTGTGGACGGGATTGTTTGGTTTGGGTCTGACCTGTGCTCCTAGTGTTGTAACGTTTAGTTGACATAGGTCCCAAGTGGTCACTGTCATCTGAGGAGGCCACTAAATGGGTGGACGTCACAGTCACCTGAGCTGCAATGGGAGCATGTGCCTGTTGGAGGGCTGACGTGACTGTGGCTGACAATGCCTGGACTGTACGGTGCAGCCCACCCACGTCAGAGTGTATGCTCTCCATGAATTCAATCACCTGGCCTAATTTGTTCTCGTGGGCACTGAAGGCATTGAGCAGGGCGGTCTGGCCCACGCAAAGTTGGCGAAGGAGCTCTACGCACTCTGCGCTGAGGGCAGCAGTGGGGACAGGTGCAGGGGCAACGGTGCCATGTGTGAATGTTACACGTCCTCTTTTAGTAACATGGATACGGCCAGCATCAGAGGAAATGGATGGGAGGCTGGGTAGTGGCCGCTGGGTGTCAGATGCTGCAGCAGACTCCCCATACCCTGTGCCTGCCAACAGAGACGCATCCCCGCTGGCATCAGATGAAGTGGTACTCTGTGTCTCAGCCACAGATTCCTCAGGCACACTCCTGTCACCCTCAGGAGCGCTGGTGTGCTCAGTGTCACTTGGCTCAGTCTCACTCGCCTCCGCTGCCGCTGTGGTGCTGGTCTCACCACCACTTGTTTCAGGATCATGTAGCGCCGTGGTGTTTTTTAAATCTGCATTAGTGAGAGAAACAGGGTTGTGTAAGTGTCATCATCTGGTCAAACGATTTCAGATCAATGAAACACAGTAGAGGCCTAGAGCTACATGGTAACCACCACACCCTGCAATCACTGTGCATCTACACCCTATATAGACCACAACAGTGCCTGTCATGCAGACAAACTGCCATGAGTGAGGCATGTCCATGCCACACAGCACCACACCTTGCCCATGGATGGTGTTCTTTAAAAAAAAGATCGAATTAAAAATTGCATTTTGAATAGCCCCCACTGACCTGGCCTGCCACTTATTTGTTGGCTCCCCACTTTGCTAGTACAGTGAACTTTCTACTGGTGTCCAGCCGATTTAGGGCTGAGACACACGGACCTGAAAAGCGCGGCGGCCATCTTAGCTGTGTGGGAGGATTCTCCCTCAGCGCTCTAGTTGTTGAGCACATAAAAGAGCCCACTAGCAGGCTCAAGTCTTGCTGAATGTTTGTTCCCTCCTGAGGCGGAAGCCGGGAGGTTGTGTGGTGTGTGCCTATTCTCACTTACTCTCACGTCTTGTAGCTTGATTAAAAAAGCCTAACATTTCATTTCGGCAGCGTTCGACACGGTGGACCACAACATCCTTCTCCACAGTGTCGAACAAGCCGGCATCCGGGGCCTTGCCCTGGCCTGGATCAAATCTTTCTTGACAGGCAGAACCCAGGCTGTCCATCTGGGCCCCTTCACGGCCACTAGGGAACCATCTACCTGTGGAGTGCCTCAGGGATCTTCTCTGTCTCCCCTGCTTTTCAATCTCTATCTTCGTCCGCTCATCCACGCCTTGAAAAGCTGGGACATTACCGTCTTCAATTACGCAGACGATCTGCAAATCATTTTCCCTCTCAATACTCCCAGTGCAGCTCTCGACTGTCAGGCGGTCATGCTACACATCCAGCAATGGATGAACCTTAACCAGCTCAAGCTGAACCCGGGGAAGACAGAGCTAATCCTCCCAGGCAATAGTTCCATTCACTGGGGCTCACAGTTCTGGCCTGTAGTGTTGGGCCCCCCGCCCATCCCAGCAAAATCGGCAAAGAGCCTTGGGGTTATCATAGACACAGAGCTCTCCCTCAAGCCTCAGGTCAGGGCAGTTGTGTCATCCTGCATGTTTCAGCTCAGGAGAATCAGGAAAGTGTCCCACCTCCTTTCACCTGAGGCCCTGTTACAAGTCCTGATCGCCCTGGTGCTCTCCCGCCTGGACTTTTCCAACTCTCTGTACCATGGCCTGCCCAAATATCTTCTCCACAGGCTGCAAGTTGTACAGAACCAAGCGGCCAGACTGGCTTATAAAATCCCGAAGTGGCAGTCTGCAAAATCTCTTCTCTACAAACTCCACTGGTTGCCGGTCGAACAGAGAGCCGCATTCAAGATCGGCTGCCTGACCTTCAAAGCTGTAAATGGTACCTCTCCCACGTTTCTCAGATCCCTAGTGATCCCTTACCGTCCGGCACGTTACTTACGGTCCTCTCATTGCCAACTTTTGACTGTCCCTTCAATCAAACTCAAAAAATATGGCGGCTGCAGATTTGCTCATCTGGCCTCCAAACTCTGGAACCAGCTGCCGTTACTGCTCAAATCCTCTAATTCCCTTTGGTATTTAAGAAAACTCCTAAAAACTAATCTTTATACACAGTCTGGCTAGCTCCCCTCTCCCACATTCTTCAGCACCCATCAAACGCCAGGAAACTTACTGTGACAGAGCGCTATACAAATCCCCCTTAAGTTAAGATAAGATAAGATAAGCCCACATTGACCTGCCCCATGGACATGATGTAGCCACGACACACATCACCGCTTACAGCCCTACAGGGAACCAGAGGGGACCACACACACCTGTATTGACTACACATGCCACAATGCCAACTAGGCCATAGCTATCACCATGTGCCAATCAGGGTTCACATTGTCATTGGATATGTGGGCCTCAACCATCATGGTGCATGCAAAGTAGACAGACATGGTCTAATACTCATTAGGTGGACACTGCAGTCCACCACAATATGGACTCCCCACACCATCACAAAGAAGAGTGACCATGTGTACACAAACAATCTGTCAATGACTGAGAACTGCATCCATGAGCAGAACAGTAAGGCCATGGTGGCCCAATGCCTCATACAGGCACACATCACAGTCACCACTCACATCACATATCACAGCATGGCAACACACGCACATCACATGTGTCACCGCTGCCACAGGCCCTGTACAAATGCATCCACTCCCAGACAAACTCTCCCTCCCCAGATACTCACCATCTCTGTCTTGCTGCTGATGCCCCTTCAGACGTGCATCCAGGTCTGGATTGGTCACTGCCAGTATGCGTCCCATCAGCGGAGTCATGGTGCGCCGTGCCAAACGTCCTGTGTGTGGTACCATCCCCAAAGTCATCTCTGCCACTTGCTTAGCCAGTCGGCTGATGTCGTCCCACCTCTTGTGACAGTGTGTGTGTCGTCTGTTTGATACCCCCAGGGCTTGCCCCTTAGCTGTTATGGCCCTCCACACGGCCTTACGTTGGTGTACCTTGAGCTGCAGGTATGAGAGTAAAGAAGGGCAAATGAACAATTACACAATGTCAGATGTCAGTATCTATCATTACAGCAGCCAGACACAGACTCAGGACTCACAGTGACCTCCCTCCCTCCAGAACCAGGGGTACCCTCACAAGGGCAGTCTGCATGGCATTAACATTAGTGAATGCATGCACACATTGTGGTTCCGAGTCCCCATGATATTCACACAAATGCATGATGCCTCAACACAAATGTATCAACAGCAGTGTGTAATTCTGAAATTGTACAGGGCACTGATGGGGCATATCTACTAATCAATGTGAAGCAACTGTAGCATGTAAGTTGGCGGATGTTCAACATTTGGCTGTGCAGCCACTGAACCTACTCTGTGGGTCACACTGACTCTGACTAGAGAGGCACCCTGAAATGTCCTCACAAGCGTTCACTGTTCTGGCATCTAAAAGGCTAACAACCGTTGGTTCTGTATGCCCGGGAATGTAACACACCCCACTCACACATATGAGTACAGGCCTAGGAAAGAGTCACATTGCAACACACACACTCCCTCGACCTGGATACAGCTTGTCTGTCAGTGTATGTCATCACCCCACATCCCCAAGCATATACTGCAGCATCACGACTACAAGTCTGACACCACACTGCCCTACAGCTCCCTTCATGGTCACTTACCACAACATTGGGACCACCAAACAGCCGTGGGTACTGTGCCAGCACCTCATCCACAAGGACATCCAGCTCCTCACTCATGAATGGACTGGCACGGATCTTATCTGTTCTTGACATCCCTGTGGATATGGCAGACCTGTGGCGGAAGTGAGTTGTGAGGGGTCCCAGGCAGCAGGCTCTTGAAGCAGCAGGACAGGGTCCCAGGCAGCAGGGCGGGGTCCCAGGCAGCAGGCTCTTGAAGCAGCAGGGCAGGGTCCCAGGCAGCAGGCTCTTGAAGCAGCAGGACAGGGTCCCAGGCAGCAGGGCAGGGTCCCAGGCAGCAGGGCAGGGTCCAAGACAGCAGGCTCTTGAAGCAGCAGGGCAGGGTCCCAGGCAGCAGGCTCTTGAACCAGCAGGACAGGGTCCCAGGCAGCAGGCTCTTGAACCAGCAGGACAGGGTCCCAGGCAGCCGGGCAGGGTCCCAGGCAGCAGGGCAGGGTCCCAGGCAGCAGGCTCCTGAAGCAGCAGGGCAGGGTCCCAGGCAGCAGGCTCTTGAAGCAGCAGGACAGGGTCCCAGGCAGCAGGCTCTTGAAGCAGCAGGACAGGGTCTCAGGCAGCAGGGCAGGGTCCCAGGCAGCAGGGCAGGGTCCCAGGCAGCAGGGCAGGGTCCAAGGCAGCAGGCTCTTGAAGCAGCTGGGCAGGGTCCCAGGCAGCAGGCTCTTGAACCAGCAGGACAGGGTCCCAGGCAGCAGGGCAGGGTCCCAGGCAGCAGGGCAGGGTCCCAGGCAGCAGGCTCTTGAAGCAGCAGGCAGGGTCCCAGGCAGCAGGCTCTTGAAGCAGCAGGACAGGGTCCCAGGCAGCAGGGCAGGGTCCCAGGCAGCAGGGCAGGGTCCCAGGCAGCAGGGCAGGGTCCCAGGCAGCAGGGCAGGGTCCAAGGCAGCAGGCTCTTGGAGCAGCAGGGCAGGGTTCCAGGCACCAGGGCAGGGTCCCAGGCAGCAGGCTCTTGAAGCAGCAGGGCAGGGTCCCAGGCAGCAGGCTCATGAACCACCAGGACAGGGTCCCAGGCAGCAGGCTCTTGAAGCAGCAGGGCAGGGTCCCAGGCAGCAGGCTCTTGAAGCAGCAGGACAGGGTCGCAGGCAGCAGGGCAGGGTCCCAGGCAGCAGGGCAGGGTCCCAGGCAGCAGGCTCTTGAAGCAGCAGGGCAGGGTCCCAGGCAGCAGGCTCTTGAAGCAGCAGGACAGGGTCCCAGGCAGCAGGGCAGGGTCCCAGGCAGAAGGGCAGGGTCCAAGGCAGCAGGCTCTTGAAGCAGCAGGGCAGGGTCCCAGGAAGCAGGGCAGGGTCCCAGGCAGAAGGCTCTTGAAGCAGCAGGGCAGGGTCCCAGGCAGCAGGCTCTTGAACCAGCAGGACAGGGTCCCAGGCAGCAGGGCAGGGTCCCAGGCAGCATGGCAGGGTCCCAGGTAGCAGGCTCTTGAAGCAGCAGGGCAGGGTCCCAGGCAGCAGGCTCTTGAAGCAGCAGGACAGGGTCCCAGGCAACAGGAGATGGTCCCAGGCAGCAGGCTGTGTGAGCAGTGGAAATGTGAGTCTCACTCCCACCGATTTATAGCACCCTGGGATCATTAGGAAGCTTAAAAGCTGCTACAATTGGTTGTCCGGGTCTGCCTTATTCAAAAGCACCCAATGACCGCCTCCGCGGTAGCGGAGCTCACCTTCCGCGATTTTCAAATCTGCATCATGCCACCGCGATCATAGCTGCCATTGGCTGAATGCAATGCACCACGGCGGTGACGCACCGCGGGTGCCCGGGGTGCGCTACCGCGATGGTGCATCATTCAAAAGCATCCAATGACCGCCTGCGCGGTAGCGGAGCACACCTTCCGCGATTTTCAAATCTGCATCATGCCACCGCAATCATCGATGCCATTGGCTGACTGCAATGCCCCATGGCGGTGATGCACCGCCGGGGCCAGGCGGTAGGTACCGCGACTCGTGTGGCGGAGCATACCCACCGCCATATACACATGTCCATATGCCAATGGCTACCGTGGCTGGGTAGATGGTGGTGCTGCGGTCACACCGCAGGGGACCGGGGATAGGTACCGCGACTAATGCGGCGAAGCATACCCACCGCCATATACACATGTCCATATGCCAATGGCTACCGCACTTGTGAAGGGGGTGGTGCTGGGGTCACACCGCAGGGGACCGGCGGTAGGTACTGCGACTCATGCGGCGGAGCATACCCACCGCCATATACACATGTCCATATGCCAATGGCTACCGCGGCTGGGTAGATGGTGGTGCAAGGGTCACACCGCAGGGGACCGGCGGTAGGTACCACGACTCATGCGGCGGAGCATACCCACCGCCATATACACATGTCCATATGCCAATGGCTACCGCACTTGTGAAGGGGGTGGTGCTGGGGTCACACCGTAGGGGACCGGCGGCAGGTACCGCGACTCATGCGGCGGAGCATACCCACCGCCATATACACATGTCCATATGCCAATGGCTACCGCGGCTGGGTAGATGGTGGTGCTGGGGTCACACCGCAGGGGACCGGCGGTAGGTACTGCCATTTTCGTACACATTGCTGTGTATGTCAATCAAGGACACTGTATCAGCACCCTGCAGCAACATTGTTAAGGGCACATCATTGTACACACGATGCCACACAGCCATGTCATCCACAGGTGGACGCACGTTCAGTGTGAGACACTTTGGCCTGTGGTTCAGCCATTTTAGTACGAAATTTGATGGCTGATGATGATTGACAGACTTCAGCTGGTGTAAATGATATTGTGACGATTAATGTGTTGTGGGTCAGTGCAGACCTTGACCTGGATGGTGTCACTGCATTGTATCGGACCAGACTTGTGCATTTACAACTGATCATGCACACAACCGGAAGTGTCCCTGCTACTGTGATCATTGTGTTGATGATTGTGTTCCGACTTTACATGATGCTTTGAGGTGTGGCAGGAACAGCAGATGGGTATGATAGACATGGTAAGTCACAATACATTGGCGGCTCTTGCTGCACCTTGTCTGCACATGTGATTTGTTCATCCATTATATCTGCATTCACTGTCCCAGATGTGTTTGTGGCACTTGTGTATTGTCACTGGAGAGGTGTGCCCTCTGTGTGTAGCTATTGGCCAGCCATTTAACCTGATGTGCCATGCATCTCTCTGGAACTCGTTGTTTTCCCATTACATCATTGATGCTTTGTGCTATGCTCATCTCATGATGCTTGTCACTGACATATTCATTTCACTCCTCAACTAGGAGGAGGCCGAATCTACTACGTCACCTGACAGTGCTGCAGGACAAGGAGAATGAGGCAATCATCAGGAAATTCAGGCTGGACCGACCAACACTGAAGATCCTGTGCGATCTATTGGAGCCCCAACTGCAGCCTCGCCGTCACTATCCTACGCCATTCATACCTACCTACAAGGTGATGGCAGCACTCCACATTTTTGTGACTGGTTCCTTCCAGGAGACCGTGGCTAACACTGGGGGGATGTCGCAGCCCATGTTCAGCATTGTGCTGAGGGATGTTCTTGCAGCCATGATGCTATATCGCAATCACTACATACATTTCCCCAGGGGACGTGAATTGGCTGCTGTGAAGGGTGACTTCTATCCCCTTGGGCGCATCCCACATGTAGTCGGTGCCATCGATTGCACCCATGTAGGTCTGGTGCCACCGCAGGCGACGGAGCACATTTATCAGAACCGCAAACACTACCACTCCATGAATGTGCAGGTGGTGTGCCTTGCGTACATGACCATATCACACGTGTGTGAAAAGTATCCTGGTTCGGCACAGGAGTCGTACATCATGAGGAACAGCATGGTGCACGAATGATGGAAAATCTGCATCCCGAACGTGCCTGGATTGTGGGTGAGTTTCACTACTGCTATGGTGTGCTGTGTGTCACTTGCTGCACTCTGGCTGTACAACATTGCAATGTGTGTTTGTCATTCACACGTGACTCAGCATATCCCAGTTGGCCATGGCTGTTGAGCCCACTCCGGAATCCTCGAACACCAGCAGACATCCGCTACAATGAGGCCCATGGCAGGACCCGACGGGTAATCGAGCGGACTTTCGGCCTGCTGAAGTCAAGGTTCCGGTGCCTTGACAGGACCGGAGGCGCACTGGCATACTCGCCTGGGAAGGTGTGCAAGATCGTTATGGCATGCTGTATGCTGCACAACCTGGCCATCCACAAGGGGATCCCCCTGCTCCTGGAAGATGGTGAGGAACCAAGGCCACAACCTGCTCAGGGACCTGAATCCAGTGATGAGGACAGTGGAGAGGCGGAAGGAGTTGACCTGCGCAGCAGCTCATCGCACGCTACTTCACTTGAAGGTGGGTGACGAGGTACAACGTGTACATTGTCTGGTGTGGTTGCTTTTGTTGTGAATGGCTATGCGCGGATGTAACCGATGAGCACATGTTCTTTCACCTATGAGTGGTACTGGTGAAATTGATGTTCCGTACCGAGATGTATGCTGGACCGTATTTGTGCACATCTGCTAGACATTGTGTAGTATGCCTGTGATGTCTTGGATATTTTTTGTGCAGTGATCTGTGTGTGTTGCCACAATGAGACCAGGGACTGTTGTTCTGTTGTGTCTCCCTAGCTGCTACAGAGTGTTCCTGCCCTGCATACTGTACATCATTTTTACAAATCATGGACATTATCAACAATGTAAATACTGCACTAAAGAATTCACTACACAAAATCTGGAGTGTCAGGTATTTTATTTTGCGAGTGGACATGTGAATTGTGCATGAATATTTACATGAAGGTGGGGAATGAGCAGTGAGTTGACAGTCATGTTCGCAGAGATGCAAGAGTAGACACCACATGGATGTGGTGACCCAGTCCAACAGAGAGGCACCATTGCCAAGGCAATGTGGGGAAAGACAGTCCAAACAGTGCATGCAGTTGGGGAGAGGGTTGTCTTCACGGCTGGCTCCGTGACTGGCGTGTGGCAGGTGCTTTGCCTCCAGAGACTCCTAGGCTCTTCTTTAGATGCCCCCTAGATCTTTTTGGCGGGGGGGGGCTGCTAAATGACCAGCGGCGTCAGAGGAATCGCCCCTCTCTCTTGGCGCAGGGGAGGATGGTGCACTGTCATCCTGCGGCACAACAGGAGGGGACGGAGGTGGTGGTTGGGACACAGGCCTGTCCCTCTGCAACACCACTTGCTGGCCCATGAGGTCCACCATCTGTCCCAGGCGGTTATCGATGGACCTCATCAGCAGGATGAGCTCCCTTAATAGTTCATCAGACCGGCCACTTTGTCCCTGGACCTCTTGATAGGCCTGCACAACTCTGGTGAAGTGGTCCAGGGATGGTGTCCACTCCTCCCGAGGTCTGGTGGTGTCCCTGGGCCTCCCATCTGCTCTGCTGCCACGGACATCTTCCCTCGCCACTGGGGGGCCATGCACTCTCTCCCTGCCCTCCACAGGTGTTGCTGTGGGATGGTCATCCCTAGGGACAGGGAGGGTGCTGCAGGTGGTACTGGTGGTGTTGGTGGCAGTGCCAGTGGCGGTGGTGGCGGTGGTGGTTGTGGTGGAGGCAGAGGCCATGACATCAGGGGTCTGCTGCATTGTTGTTGCAGCAGAGGTGGTGGTGGGGAGGATGGGGGCCTGGGACCTCTGGGACTGTGGCACACCTGATGGGCCGGGCTGGAGCTCATCATCCAAACTGTCGTGGGAGTCCACATCTGAGAGTCCATGTGCCGGGGGTGGAGACTGGCTCTGCTGGTCGTTGGTGTGGTCCTCAGCAGTGAGTTCTTCATCACCTGTGGAGTAGATGGGGAGTGGTCAGTGTTTGTGTCATCTGCATGTCATCATCTGTCTGTACACTAATTGTATATGCAGTCATCGGTAGTACAATTTATGGCAACACCGTGTAACATTTCATAGTGCAGAGGGACCACATGGAGTCATACATGTTGAAAGTCGATGCATTGCGTGCAGTTGTTGTTTGTTTTCTAGATGCAGGTCCCCAACACACACTTCATGTAGAATTACGGTAGGTACGTACCTGTTAAGTGAGTGTGCAGGGTGCAATGGTTGACAGTTGTTCCTAGGTGGGGGAGGCCTCCATGCTGCTGGGGTGTGGGACAGGGGGAATGGTGGTAGTAGTAGTGTAGGCCTCACTCCCTCCCTCCCTCCCACACCCTCCCAGTGAAGATGGCTACCAACCTGTAAATCTGTTTGTTACACAGTGCAATGGCTGACACATGATCCTGGGTGGGGGAGACCTCCATGCTGCTGAGGTGTGGGGCAGGGGGAATGGTGGTAGTAGTAGTGCAGGCCTCCCTCCCTCCCACACAGACCCTCCCAGTGAAGATGGCTACCAACCTGTAAATCTGTTTGTTACACAGTGCAATGGCTGACACATGCTCCTGGGTGGGGGAGACCTCCATGCTGCTGGGGTGTGGGACAGGGGGTATACTGGGAGTTGTGATACAACCCTCCCACCCCCAAACAGTGCTCCAATACAAGATGGCTACCAAACTGTAAGTCTGTTTGTCAAACAGTGCAATGGCTGACACATGCTCCTGGGTGGGGGAGACCTCCATGCTGCTGGGGTGTGGGACAAGGGGGTATGCTGGGAGTTGTGATACAACCCTCCCACCCCCAAACAGTGCTCCAATACAAGATGGCTACCAAGCTGTAAGTCTGTTTGTCAAACAGTGCAATGGCTGACACATGCTCCTGGGTGGGGGAGACCTCCATGCTGCTGGGGTGTGGGCCAGGGGGTATGCTGGGAGTTGTGATACAACCCCCCCCAAAAACAGTGCTCCAATACAAGATGGCTACCAAGCTGTAAGTCTGTTTGTCAAACAGTGCAATGGCTGACACATGCTCCTCAGTGGGGGAGACCTCCATGCTGCTGGGGTGTGGGACAGGGGGAATGCTGGGGGTTGTGATACAACCCTCCCACCCCCAAACAGTGCTCCAATACAAGATGGCTACCAACCTGTAAGTCTGTTTGTCAAACAGTGCAATGGCTGACACATGCTCCTGGGTGGGGGAGACCTCCATGCTGCTGGGGTGTGGGACAGGGGGAATGGTGGTAGTAGTAGTGCAGGCCTCCCTCCCCCCCACACACACACTCCCAGTGAAGATGGCTACCAAGCTGTAAGTCGGTTTGTTACACAGTGCAATGGCTGACACATGCTCCTTGGTGGGGGAGACCTCCATGCTGCTGGGGTGTGGGACAGGGGGAATGGTAGTAGTAGTAGTGCAGGCCTCCCTCCCTCCCTCCCACACACACACTCCCAGTGAAGATGGCTACCAACCTGTAAGTCTGTTTGTTACACAGTGCAATGGCTGACACATGCTCCTGGGTGGGGGAGACCTCCATGCTGCTGGGGTGTGGGACAGGGGGAATGGTGGTAGTAGTAGTGCAGGCCTCCCTCCCTCCCACACACACACTCCCAGTGAAGATGGCTACCAAGCTGTAAGTCGGTTTGTTACACAGTGCAATGGCTGACACATGCTCCTTGGTGGGGGAGACCTCCATGCTGCTGGGGTGTGGGACAGGGGGAATGGTAGTAGTAGTAGTGCAGGCCTCCCTCCCTCCCTCCCACACACACACTCCCAGTGAAGATGGCTACCAACCTGTAAGTCTGTTTGTTACACAGTGCAATGGCTGACACATGCTCCTGGGTGGGGGAGACCTCCATGCTGCTGGGGTGTGGGACAGGGGGAATGGTGGTAGTAGTAGTGCAGGCCTCCCTCCCTCCCACACACACACTCCCAGTGAAGATGGCTACCAAGCTGTAAGTCGGTTTGTTACACAGTGCAATGGCTGACACATGCTCCTTGGTGGAGGAGACCTCCATGCTGCTGGGGTGTGGGACAGGGGGAATGGTAGTAGTAGTAGTGCAGGCCTCCCTCCCTCCCTCCCACACACACACTCCCAGTGAAGATGGCTACCAACCTGTAAGTCTGTTTGTTACACAGTGTGTTAGACCTGGCATCATTGGCATGAGTCTCTCCTCCATTTTGTCTGTTTGCCTCCTCTGTTTACGATGTTTTTGCTGGTAAATGCTTTGGGCACTGTGCCACTGCTGATCAGTGCCACAGTGCAAGTGCTCCCTATGTGAAATTGCTGTATTGATTGAATTCCATGTTTGGCTTATTTGGTTTACTGTCAGTCCCTAGTAGAGTGCCAGGGCTTGTAAATACAAATGCTGCTAGTGGGCCTGCAGCACGTGTTGTGCCACCCACAAGAGCAGCCTAGTAAAAGTATGTCTGAAGGTCTACCATTGCTAGACCACGTGCAGTCTGGTACTGTCACGCAGACTGCGCAAGTACACCTACTTGCCAGTCCCTAAACCTTCCCTTAACTTCATGTTAGTCACCCCTATGGTAGGCCCACGGGCAGGGTGCATTGTAAGCATAAGGTAGGACAAGCCTGACAAGGTTGACATGTCCTAATAGTGAATTACAGCCATATTCGTTTTTCACTAGTGTAAGGTAACCTGCTCTCCATCAGTTAGAATGGGCTGCCAGGATTATTAATGTTATAATCCTAGCGGGCTCGGGGAGCATGGTGCAATGTCGAGTTTGGTATCCCTGAACTCAGGGTTCAATAACGCATCCGTTTGTGTGGATGGTTTTTGGACTCTGTGTTTGAAAATAGCACTTTTAGAAAGTAGCTATTTTCTTGTCTAACTGTCTACCGGTCTCTGCTGGTTCTGGTGTGCGTGTGACAGGACCTGGGTGGCTCCAGAGGTCTGAATGAGTCAGTATGGGATGAGTGGGGCATTTGCATTGAGAGTAGGGGAAGAGTAGCTCCTGATAGCCTGCCCTGCCTGATACAATGCTGGCTCCACCCCCTGCCAGGCGACTGATGACTCTGTGCCTGCCAGGGACTTTCCTGGCCCCACCTCCTGCCGGGCAACTGATGGCCCTGCCCCTGCCAGTGACAATGCTGGCTCCGCTTCTGCTGGGCGGCTGAAGACTCTGCCCTGCACAGTGAATAGGCCAGGTGCTTCGGCCTGGCAACACCCACAACAAACCCAAGATGGGGGGAAATTCCCCTGCATGGACAAAGGGATCAAAGCTAAAAAGGGGTATAAGAGAAGGACCCCTGAACCAAGAATTTAGATCACTTCTGACAAGGAAACCTGAACCAAGGACAAGAAGCCTGCTGATCTAAGGACTGCCTACCCCTTCTGCCAGAGTGCTGTTTGTTGGGGGAATCCTGCATTGCTTCTTTATTTTTGCCAAGGAACCAGGAGAGAGGAACTGTGTGTGTACTCTCAATCTTTGCTAAGAAAATCTCCAAGGGCTGGAAGAGTGCCAGTCTCCTGTTGAAGTCACAGGGCTAAAAGACTTCATCTGCTTAAAGTACTGTTTACTGGAACTTGTGACTCCAGCACCTCTGAAAGAATCCAGCAATCTCGACGCCGACGGACGCCGCCGAATCCAGCTCGACATCGTGAGTAACGGCTCCAGTGTCCCGCTTCCTCGATGCAGGCCGCCGGGCCCGATCGATGCCAGCAACAACGCCAGTGAGTAGTGAGTTCGGCTCCAGCTCTAAGTGACCTCGTGTCGGCACCGCTGCTGATCGCATCGACTTCGAGCCCTCTCGACGCCGTGAGCGCTGCTCACTCTTGCAACATCGACATCGACGACGCCGTATCCTGCTTCACCTCGTGAGCGCTGCTCCTGCCTGACTTCGGTCGACGCCGCTGCAGATCGCCCCGACTCTGAGGCCCGATCGACGCCGAAGACGCGACGCCGGACATCTCGACGCCGCTGATCATCGAGTGCTTCACTTTTCCAAGGTACTGTGTTGTTGGGGTCTGTGCGACTCCGGGCTCGACGTAGCGCTCCTCGCGGTCGACGCCGAACCTTTGGATTAACTTTGCCTCAACGTCGTGTGACTCCCGTGTGGGTTACATTGTTGCCAAGAACTGTGTCTTAAAGAAGAAGAGTTGCTTTTGATACTAAAGACTTTGTGCTAAGAAGAAACTACGCTTGAACTATTATTTTTCCTTCCAAGAGTATTTATTAAGATTGTGGTATATTTTTGTCGTTATTTGGTCTTGTGCTAAGCCTTATATAAAAATCCTTATTTTTATAATACTACTGTGTCGTGTCCATTTGTAGTGTATTCACTTTATTACTGTATGTGGTCATAAATGCTTAACGCACTACCTCTGAGATAAGCCTGTCTGCTTTGCCAAGCTACCAAGGGGGTGAGCAGGGGTTATCTAAGTGTGTGATCCCCTTGCCCTGACTAGAAAAGGTGTGTCCCTATTTGTCAGAAGTGTATACCTCTGCCAACTAGAGACAACCGCTTCTAACACAGTGCAATGGCTGACACATGCTCCTGGGTGGGGGAGACCTCCATGCTGCTCAGCTGTGGGACAGGGGGAATGGTGTGAGTTGTTGTACAGAACTTCCTCCCCCATACAGGCCTCCTGAGCAGGGTGGCTGGCTACATGTTGGGTGGGGGTGGACAGTGTAATGGTGTTTGGGTATTGCAAGGAGGTAATTCTCATTGTGGTGTTAAACATTTGTCTGTACTTACCTCTGCTCCCCCAGCTACTCCTGTGAGTCTCTCAGGAAGCAGGATGTCAAGCACCTTCTCCTCCCATGGTGTGAATGTCTTCTGTCACGTTTGCCAGCGTCCAGTTCTTGCTCCTCCTCTCCTTGACAACCCTCTTGAGATCATGCCACCGCTTCATGATCTCCTTCTTGGATCTTGGGGTGGCCCCTACTGCATTCACCCTTTGGACTATCCTTTCCCACATTTGTGTCCTGGTGGCTAATGGTGTCTGTTGGACCAGGCTACCAAATATTTGTGGCTCTACTCTTACAATCTCGTTGACCATGACTGTCAACTCACTCTCGGTGAATTCGGGCATTTTTTGTGATGTCATGGTGTGTGGGGGTTGAGGTGTTTGTGGGTGCAGGAGTGTGTGGGTGCAGGGGTGTGGTGATGATGTGTGAGGTGTGTTGTGTGGTGGGGGTTTGTTTGTGATGGTGTGATGGTGGTGTTGATGATGGTGGTGGGTGGGGGTGTGTGCTGTGCTCTTTTGCCTCTCCTGTCAGATGCGGTGTATGGCCTTCTCTTCTGGAGTGATGCAAAGGATTGTGGTCAGTGCAGGGGGTGGCTTTGTACTCAGCTGTGTGGGTGTGTCCAATTGGATTTAGGTAGTCAGGTGTGTTGTGGGAGTGGTTCTGTGGGTCTGTATAT
This sequence comes from Lissotriton helveticus, assembly GCF_964261635.1. Taxonomy (NCBI): domain Eukaryota; kingdom Metazoa; phylum Chordata; class Amphibia; order Caudata; family Salamandridae; genus Lissotriton; species Lissotriton helveticus. The sequence goes on from NC_136059.1 coordinate 269,316,126, forward strand.
TTATTTTCGTTATTTATGTTTCTGTGTATGTGTGTTGTATATTTTGGGTGCAGGGCTACTTTGTTTATGCAGTGTTAGGCATCACTGCGGTGTTTTCACATCGACCGCCATGTTTTTCATTTTCGTCCACAGCGGTGGCTTTGCTGCTGCTTGACCGCCATTTCTCCCATTCACTCCTGGGTTCCGGCCGCGACACCCTCGGGGATATCTTAATTTCCCGTGCGGTGTCTCTGCTGTACCTGTTGACGGTTTTGTCTTTTCCGCTGCTTCTCCGGCTGCCGCGGTCGGAGTTTTGGCATCACTGCACACCTCGGGCGGTTTTATTTCGCCCGCTACCGCCGCGGTCGGTTTTTTGTGGCGGTTGATCCTAATTCGACCGCCGGGTTTTCCGCGGTCATGGCGGGCAGTTGTTTTCCGCCTCCATGGCGGTCGGGGTGGTTTTCCGCCCGCTATCCTAATGGGGCCCTTTGACACGCCTCATTTACTATAACACACTTCTTTAATCTGATTGTATACTGTAAGGTAACTACAGAAACAGTGAACATTAATGGACCACCAATAATTCAAATGTGGACATATTTCAGCTACACACTTCTACAGTTATTCATGGGAGTTATTATTAGTTGGGGAGGATGTGAGCCCTTTTCAAGTAATAAGTCCAAAATATTGTGAGGTTCAAATCACAAGTTCGGTAAATAAACTTGGACTTAACGTCTGGTAGCCATGGCACTGAGCAGAAAAATGTGAAAATGTGTAAACAATTTAGCAGTGCTAAAACAAATAAATAGTAAAAACATATTACAGTAAATATCACCCACACATTAAATATAGAGAATATTTTAATTAGACAAATGGCAAAACATTATTAAAATTCAAAGGAATTAATATTCGCTGTTTACCAGCCCTAGGTGCAAATTTAGGCCAAAAGGGATGAAGAGGAGGTCGATTATGGCAAGCGGGTTGTTGCAGTCAAAGATTTTGTATTCTGACTTAGGGAAATCTTGGTGGACGGGTTACTCCATCACAATGGGGACCGATATTCTGTCCACCAAAGTATAAATATATATCCTTTAGGATTTAAATTTCTGCACACAGGATATACGTCCCCATTGTGATGAAGTAAACCCCCCCCCCCCACGCCAAGGTTTAAATCAGGCTCTTAGCCTCTAAAATGGGAGTTGAAATACTCAAGTGGAGCAAGGTTGAAGGCTGTATCCTATGAAGTCCACTAAAAGTTGGATTCAGTTGGCTGTTAGTTGGTTTCAGTGGTGAAAGCTCTGGTCAAGAAAATTAAAATTTCAACTCACCAGAGTCCTCTCGTGGGTTATTCAGAGTTTGTCTTTTTTTTTTTTTTAGCTCAGAAGCCCCAGTGGGGCAAGCCTGGAAGAGGTATCAGACACAGGTGTCTCAAAGTCATATACCTTTCACTTGAGGTGAAGCTCCAGGTGGTATGCCTCAACTTTTCAGATTTTCTGTTGGAATTCCTGTAGGCCTCCTCTAAGATTCCCTAGACCTCAGGGACAGCACTTGGCTCCCAGGACTCACTCCAACAGAAACCACCTCCACGGTCCAGTTACTGGTCAGCTGGACTCTCCAGGATGAACACCTCTTGCAGCTTGTTGTGACTCTGTAGCCACACAGGTGGTAAGCCAACTGACCCTGGGAGCAGGCCCAGCCATTCAGGTCCTCACATAGGTCATGGAAAAAAGGTCCAGTCTTTTTCTGTTCATTCAAAGGTACAGATCTGTTCCGATGAACTGATGGTGAGGTGCCACTTCTGAAGGATTCACTAGCCAGTAAAAAGGGGATGACTCCTGACTCTGACCAATGGGTACAAAGCTTCTGGGAGCATCCCTCCCCCTTTTGCAGCACATCCTATTTGCCTTCCTATAAACTATCCCACAGTGCACTATTCATAGGAAAATCCATTATGGCAGAACACTACTGCTCCTGGAGGAGGCTGGTGGTCCAGTCACAGATGAGCAGAGCCCTCCTCAACCACAACAAGCTGATTCTGGTGCCAGCTCCCCATCCAACTAGAATGTTCCCAGGATGGTTATAGCAAGCCCTGGGATGAAAAGGTGTCTCTTTCCCAGGTCTTGGTTTACTACACTTAATTATTCATGTGGTCTTCCTGGTACCTAGCATGTTAATAAAGTACCTGAACTCTCCCCAACTGCCTTTCCTGAGAGAAGATGAGTCACATATCTCACACCAGGTCTTCCTGTTGGAAAGCCTAAACCATTGTTTTCACATGTTAGAAATTGGGTTGTTGGTTGACTAGGGAGTAAGCCCTGGTCAAGCAGCAACCACAATCCTAGTCAGGGTAAGGGGCAGGAAAACCCTAAATTAACCTGAGTTCACCCTCTGGTAACTTAGCATGGAGCATTTGGGCTTAATTTAGAGGCAGAGTGCAAAGCATGTTTGCAAAACTTAGAACAGTAAAACTGAAAACACGACAGTTAAAGAATCCAAATAACATTAGAAAATAGATCAGACTTTATTAAATAAAACAAGACCAAAACGACAAAAATCTAATTAGTAAAAACAGAGATATTGATTTTTAAACTGTATAGTAAAAAATAGCAACAAAAAGCACAAAGCGCTATTGGGGACATCTGGTAGTGCCGCATTGGGATAAAGTCAAAAGTTCAGGCCGACCGCAATTAAGTGTGGTTTGGCTACAGGAAACCAGTTAGGACAGTTGACCAAAGTACCGCAAATCCTGGTTGTGGACTGTTTCATGGATCTGCGTTGAAGATGCGTTGTGCAGCCAATACGATGCACCAGTTCCGAGATGCAGCGAGGCTGCAGTGCAAGGCCCAGATGCATCAACATTTAGGATCCTGTTTGCTGGGACCTGAGATGCAAAGCCCGATATCAAGGATGCGAGGCACAGCCAAGGCGATGTGTTGGTTCAGATGAATGGTGAAGCTAAGATGTGAAGTTTTGGTGTCGTCAACGAGGCTGCCCTTGATGAGAGATGAAAGGAGTTTGTGCTGTAAAAAGCACTGCACAACCGTGGTTCCAAAGGCGATGTGAGGTCCCACGATGTGGGATGTGGCACCGATGCAAATCTTTTGTGACGGGTCCAATCCATGCATCAGAGACGATGCGTCAGTTCTGCTCAAGTATGCAACTTTCAACCAAGGAGAAATGTTGATTCTGCTTAGGGATGTGCTGCTCAGCAGAGAAGATGCATTGCATCCACTGCAAAGCACCTTAGGACTACTTCTAAGGATCCAGGACTGGGGTGGCACCCCTTGGCAGGGTAGACTCACAGATGGCAGAGTCCCAGTGCAGGGGTTGGAAGCCTGTTATGTCCCTGAGGCTTCACATCAGGAGGCCAGCTAACTAGCCCTTGGAGTCACTCTGGGTTCTGGGGTCAAGATGTGGGTCTAATCCTCCTCACCCAGGCAAGAGGCCAGCAGGCAGCAGATCAGCACAGTAAAGCAGGAGTCCAGCCGAGTGCAGTCCAGCAGAGTGGCATTCCTTCAGCAGCAAAGAGTCCTTCTTCTTGGCAGAGTATCCACAGGTTTAGAAGTATACTTTAGCTCTGGAGTCTGAGGTACTTATTCCGTACACAGTTGGGCCTTTGAAGTGGGATTGTCTGAAGCCCAGTATGTATACATCCTGAGGTGCTTTTGAAGTGGGGGAGACTACTTCAAAGACATGTCTTTGAAGTGCACAAAGGTCCTCCCTCCCTGCCCTGCCTCCAGACTCACTACAGGGGTGTGTGCAGCCCAGGCAAGAGGGCAACAGGCAGCAGGCCAGCACAGCAGGGCTGCAGTCCTTCAAAGCAGCAGTCCAGCAGAGTGGCAGTCCTTCCAGCAGCACAGTAGTCCTTCCTGCAGAGTATCCACAGGTGTATTGTGGCTCTGGAGTCTGAGGTCCATCTTTTATACACTTTTGTGCCTTTGAAGTGGGGAGAACCTTCTAGAGGCATGCCTTTGAAGTTCACAGATACCCTGCCTTTCCAGGCCCTGGCTTCAGACTAACTACAGGGAGTTTTCAGGTCTTTTTATTGAGACAAGACAAGGCCTATTTTGGTGCAAGTGAGGCTGTGCCCAGCTCATCCCTCACATTGTGCCAGAGATGGCCCATAGAGACACACCTAAGCTCCCATTGTGTGTGGCTTTGTTGGAGGAATACACAAAGCACGAGTGCCAACTACACCTAGTCATGTGATCAGAGACAGGTAAAGGCACTCAATGGCCATAGCAGGAAAATGCCAACACAAGGAGTAGGGCCAGGGGACATTTATAGACATGCAGGTGTTCACTCCCATTTCATATAACTAACTGGGTCTGGGAAGAGGCAGAAAAAGAGAAACCTAGCTGAACCGGGATGCTCTTTTTTTTAGAGCATTGCATTCTTCATTATAGGAATTATAGAGATTCTTCTTGCGCCGTGACAGCTGTTCATGGTACGGGCTACAATTCCCTCTCTGAGAAGGAGGAGCTCTTTGGATGTTCTGGAAGAGTTGGTAAAACTCCTGTTGTGAGCAAAAGGCTGGTGAGGTGCGCAGAGCATGCAAAAAGTGATAAAGTGATTAAAACTGAATACAGAACAGGCATACAACTTTATTCATACATGCCTGGGTCAGAGTTACAAATAGAGATGGGTCACTACAGTTGCCAATTCACCCTTCCTTGTTGTGTCACTAATTATAGGTCAACATGCTTCTGTCAGATAGACACTCAAAGCAGGTGTATTGACATTCACCGGGACCTTTAAGTATCTCTATTAAAAAAATAAACAAATTTTATGATTTTTATTGGGAAAAGACATATTAATGACATTACATACCAAAAGTAACAAAATCCACAATGTCTATGTCATTGCCCACTTTTTAATTGTATTCCACCACACCCCTCCCATTCCCTCCCCCCAAACCGCTACGGAAGGCACAATAAAGAATATACACAGAAAAAAGAAAACTACACAAACTTGGTCAAGAAGAAAGCATCTTCGATTTCATCTCAAATTGTATTATGCTTACCTCCTCTTATAAATCTATAAATTCAGCCAATTCATTAATGGCTCCTGTTGGACCCGGTCCTTTGGGCAGGTTCACCCCGAGACTTTTTGCTTTTTCCCAGCCTGTTTTTGGAACCGGGGTTGGTGATTTTTAGGCCTCTGCGCACTTTTTCACTGTGGTACAGTGTAAAGTGCGTGTGCTCTCTGTGTATGCGTGGTGAGCGACCTGCCCTCCCATAGGAATGAATGGGGAATATGTATGCCCATGGTAGATTCCTGATGCGTGGGGAGTGCAGGGTCGAGTTTGAACTCGTGAGAATGAATGCTGCATAATGGTATATGCGGCATGGCTGTGTCTAGTCTAGAAGTGCCACTTTTAGAAGTTGGCATATTTGTGTAGTGAGTCTGCTGGCACGTGATTGGGTGATGAGCCTGGCCCAGGAGTGCCTGGGCCTGTTTGTGGATTTACTGTCTGGTTTGAGTGGGACAGGGGCTGCAGGGCCCCCGGAGGGGGTCGGAGCCAGCCCCAGGATGAAAGGCCCCCATCTGCTGTCAGGGATGGGAGGAAAGAGCATCTGGTGGTACCGGGCTGTGCCTGTCAGCCCACCATGCTGGCTCTCCCTCCTGATGCCCCACTGTCACCTCTGACCTGAGGCTGACAGGAGAGGGAAACCAGATACACCCAGGGTTCAGGGCTCGCTAGCACAAAGACTTCAAAGACTTCAAAGCCTATTCTGTGTATAAGAAGGGGCTGTGTCCCCTTCCAAAATGTTCTTGTTCTTGTCTTGTTCTTGAGGCTGACTTGAATCTACCGGGGGTGGGCGCTGCCCAGCCCCTGGATGCCTGGAGGACTCCTGATGGACTCTCCTGGATCCCTGGACTCCTGGGGGACCCCTCTGCCCTACCTGGGCTCATGGGGGGACTTGGCTTTACCCCTGGGAAGCTCTGGGACCATTGCAGCATGGAGAAGCTGCATTTTTCTGTGGAAAGCGCTGGAACTGTGTTTCTAGCGCCTGGAGGCGCTGAGCTTCCCCCTGAGCGCTCTGCCTGTTTGCTAGCACTTTGGAGCGCTTGATTTGCCCCTAGCGCGTAGGAGCGCTTTATCCTTGGCCATAGCGCTTAGGAGCGCTTTATTGTGTTCTGTTTATGTGATTGATTGGGCCGATCGAGTGCCTACCTCGATTTATTCTTTTTTAAAGAAACCGGTGCCCACCCGGCATTTGCCTCCCATTCACCGCCGCCGCCCGGGCTTGGAATTGCCTAAAGAACCGAAGGCGCCGCGCTCTCATCGGCTGAGAGAGCCGAGCCCCCTCACCAACGCCGCGACGGGATAGGCCCGTGCGGCGCAGCGTCATGGCCCTTGTCGTGCCGTGATTAGAGGAGGAGAGGAGACTCGTCAGCGGGGCCGCGACGGGATTGGCTGGTCGAGGCGGCCCCAGGAGAAGAAAGGAAGGCGCGGGAGATGGCGGTGGTGCGCGGGGCTCCTCTCGGCTGAGGGAGCCCCGAGGAGACGAGGCGGCCAGTTGGCAGAGCTCCCGTGTGCCGAGGGAGCCCTGCAGAGAGAAAGAAGCTTGACCGCCCCCGCCGCGAGGCCTCCGTGCTGCAGGAATAGCCCCGCCTTCACCCTCGAGGGAAGCGCTGCTGCCGGGCGAGGTGAAGGAGACGCGCTGCCCCCCCCCCCCCACGTCCAAGGAGCCGGTGAGTGGAAGCCGGCTGGGATTTGAAGTGCGAGGTCGCCTACCTCGCTGGTGCAGTGTGCTCAGCCGCCCCGCTCTGCAGACAGCTCGGGGGTGACTATGGCTGGGGCGTGGGGCAAGCATAGCAGGAAGGACCCGCAGGGCGGCCCCGGTTGGCAGTGGGTCGCCCCCACGCATTTTGCGAGCCCAGGGAGGCTCAAGGGGCCTCATCTTGTTTGGCGAGCCCAGAAGCTCGTAGGGGCATAATTGACTTTGGGTGCATCTAGGGCGGCCCCGGATGGCAGTGGGTCACCCCACCGTTGGCTCGAGCCCACGAGGCTCCCCAAGGGAAGTTGCAGTTTAGAGGCCTGTGTGGCTCCAACGTGGAAATAGGTGTGTGTAGAGCCTGTGTGGCTCCAGCGTGGCGCAGTTCGTGCCTGAGGGCCAGTGAGGGCCCTGGCGCAGTGTTGATGATTCACCAGCTGCCCAGCAATTAGTGGGCAGCTGCACCGTTTAGGCGCAAGATGGAGAGGGAGTCCCTGAGAGGGACAGAGAGGGCACAGTGGTGCCAGGCCAGTCACAGCTGCGCAGCACTTAGTGCCAGCTGCAGCGTTTAAGCCCTTGTGAGTGTTCCCAGGTGCCCAGCAAGTAGTGGGCACCTGCATCGTTTAGGCCCCTGACATTGAGACTCAGGGCGTTCTAGCCCCAACAAGGCCAGTTGGCCTAGGGACTGCCACAGGTGGTGGCTTATGTGAGCTTTTGCGCAATCGTATGGTTATTGCACCTCTGAATGTATTTCCTTGCATCATGTGTTATTCCTGCACCTCTGAATGTTTGTAGACATCATGTGACTTTTGCGCTACTGTATTATTCTGGTACCTCTGAATGTATTTTTATTTCATCATGTGCTTTATTTTTAACACCGCTGAATGTGTAGGTTTATGCATTATGTGTTTTTCTTTACTACTCCTCTGAATGTATATTTATGCATCATGGGTAATGTGTTCTTTCTTAGACCCCTAAATGCTGTGTGATACTTAGGGTGTTGTTCTTTTTAGTACAGGTGGTCCTAGTGAGGTCCTGGTCCCCTGCGTGACAGTCTCCTAAGGGTTTAGGGTTGCGTAGGTGGTACTTACCTGTTCCCAGTAGATACGGGATGTGATCTTTAACTGTTACTTTGTGTTACAGTGAAGTTTATATACTTTTATTCTAATTTCTGACAAGTATTTCTATATCTGCGAAGTGTTGATTCTGACAGTGGCCCATGTGGCCCTGTCTTGTAAATAATCCCTTGTGAATATGGCCGTGCCAGTTGGCACAATGTACATGTGTGATTTCTATCTGATATGTTTTGACAATACAAAAGTTATTTTAATATAACCTTGTGTGGAGTCTCTTTTGTGGTGTACCTAGTATGTTGTTGCTGTTGTGCGCTGGCGCAAATGCTTTACACATCGCCTCTGAGTTTAGCCTAGACTGCTCGTGCCAAGCTACCTAGAGGGTGAGCAGGGGTTATCTTGGCGTGTGACTTCCTTGCCCTGACTAGAATGGTGGTTTCTGCCTGGCTTTGGCATCAGCCTTAGCCTACCAGAAATAGCCGGTTCTAACAGCTCCCAAATCAATTTCCCTTCTCTGCGAGTCCTTGGGCCTTTCCTCTTGAATATCAGTAGTTCCCACTTCCCTACGTTTATAAATTTACTAATCCATTCAGAAAAATTCGGGGGGGGGTAGGATCTAACCATATTGTTGCGATTCACAATCTCAATGTGGCCATAGCAGTATATAATAACTTTCTCTCTGGTTCAGACAGATCCGTATCGCCTATTCCCAACATTATGACCTGTGGTGACAATTGTATCCTATGATCAAAAATCAGTTCTAGCCGTTGTCCAATTTCATGTAACAGTGGAGTCAGGCAAGGGCAGGATGAGAACATGTGGATACTATCCACAGCAAACTCTCCACATCTAGGACAGTTTACTCCATCAGCCCCACCCCATTGTTGAATACGATGTGGAGTAATATACAGATTTAGCCATGTCTTAAAGCATTGGACCAGCAGGTTTGCAGATATAGTGGCTGAATAGCTATAGCCTAATGACTCTTCGCACACATCCTGCCCCAGCCTGTACTCGAATTTGCCAGCGATTAAAATGCTTATCTAAGTCATCACTTCTAGTTTCGTTTAGCAATATATACATCGTGGAAATATGTGATTGGCCTCCCTGAATAGCTTCCACTAACGGAATACAAACCCAACTGACAGTTTTCCTACAAAAAAAATCCCGGACCTGCAGAAATTTGAAAAAATGCCGATTACTTATACCAAATTTCCATCCTATACAATCAAAAATCATAATCCCCGTTTCCGTGACAATATCACCTATTGTCAAGACTCCTTGTACGTTCCATTCTCTAAAGTAGCCATCCGTAAAAAGTTCCGGTAAGAGGGTATTTCCAATAAAAGGGGTCTAAATATGTAATCTCCCCACTTTAAATAATTTCCGGACGGCCGTCCTAACCTTGAAAGCTGCTAACAAAATCTTAAACCTTACCCGCTTAAAATAAGCAAAATCAATATGCCTAAAAAGCAAACCCTTAGCCTCTTCCCCATAAATTAAACGATAAATTGACACATCGGAACCGGGAAGATCCTCCCCATCTACTAATTCACCAATATATGTCTCAGCATTATTGACCAATAATAACACTGGAGATTAGGTAAAGACAAGCCCCCCCCTCTCTCTCGGTAACGTCATATATTTCATAGCCCTTCTGGGTCTTTTGCCTGCCCATACAAACTAGGAAATAATAAGTTCCATTTTTTTAAACCAATGCTGATCCACTAATAAAGGAATGGCTCTCAAAATATACAAAATCTTTGGGAAAAAAATAATTTTTACAACGTTGCATCTCCCCATCAATGTTAGCTGTAGATTATTAATCCGTCACGCCTCAATTCCTATTTTATCTAACAAGGGATTTAAATTAATCTCCACAATCTCCTCAGGTTTGGCACTAATCTCAATCCCTAAATATTTAGCCTGGGCAACTACCCGTGCATCCACCAAATTCATTTTGTTGTTACAAATTATTTGCGTTTTGGCCTCATTTCAATGAAATCCTGATATCCTGCCAAACTGTGATGCCATACGTTGAATTTCTGATAATGCACTATGTGGGGAGTCTGTCAATATGGCATGGTCATCCGCGTAACCCAGAATTTTAGTATCACCACCTCGGGCTCTAACAGGCTGAATCAAAATATTAGAAAGACATTTTTTAATTAGGGGCTCAATTTAAATTGCAAATAATAGAGGGGAACAGGGACATCCCTGACGTGTACCTCTTAAAATATCAAATGAGTCTGTCTGGCTTCCCATAACCGATACTTTAGCCGTTGGATTTTTATACATGCTCTAAATAGCACAAATATAACGATCGCCAAGACCATAATGCCTCATTACAGCCCATAAAAAATGCCAGGACACCCTATCAAAGGCTTTTATTATTATTATTATTAGGGATATTTGTAAAGCGCATGGTTACGCAGCAAGCGTGTCCCCGCGCTGGAACTGGGGTTTAGAGACAGAAGAAGGGCGGCCTAATTAATTTTGAAAGAGGTGCGTTTTAAGTTTCTTTCGAAAACTCAGTTCTGAAGGGTCCAAGCGCAGGTTGAGCGGTAAGTCATTCCAACTTTTCGCCACCAAGTAGCGGAAGGACCTCCCACCCATGCGGGTCCTGCTGACCCTAGGGACTTTCAGCAGGCCTCCATGAGATGAGCGCAAGGTGCGTGTGGGTGCATACCTGGTGATCAGGTTGTTGAGTGGGGCTGGTGCCTTGCCAGCAAGAATGCGGTGGCAGGTGCATAGGGCCTTAAATGCAATTCTGCTTCTTACTGGTAGCCAGTGGAGGGTCTGAAGGGCAGTTTTGGAATTGGATCTTTTGGGAAGGTTGAGGATAAGATGGGCTGCCGCATTCTGTAACACCTGAAGGCGGTTAGTTGCCTTGCAGGTTGCTCCCAGATACAGTAAGTTTCCGTAGTCCAACCGTGATGTAACGAGTGCATGCACCAGTGTTCTGCGGGCGGAAGTGGGCAGGAGAACAAGAACCTTCCGCAGACATTTCAAAACACTGAAGCAGACACCCGCCACCCTGTCTTTCTGGGGTCCAAAGGAGAGATCCTCGTCAAGCCAGATGCCTAGGTTTTTGACTTCCTGACGAGGCGTTGGGGCTTCTCCTAGGCATGGTGGCCACCACGCCGACGACCAAACAGATGGATTCTTCCCTACCACGAGCACCTCGGTCTTGCTGCCGTTAAGTTTGAGGCAGTTGGTGGACATCCAGGTTGCCAGTTCTTGCATGCAAATCCTGAAGCTGTCCATAGCAAGGGCGGGTGCACGCGAGAGGGAGATCACCAGCTGCGTGTCGTCAGCGTAGGACACAATTTGCAGCCCACACCCTTCAGCGATGGCGGCCACTGGGGAGACATAAAGATTAAAAAGGGTCGGGCTCAGGGACGAACCCTGGGGAACTCCCTGGCCCAAGGTTATGTCCCTAGAATAGTGGTCAACCTGGCGGACCTGGAAGCTCCTCCCAGTCAGGTAGGATTGGATCCATTGGAGTGCAGCTCCTGTTATTCCTCCATTATTCAGACACTGTAGCAAGGTGGTGTGGGCTACAGTGTCGAATGCTGCACTCAGATCCAGTAGGATGAGGGCCATAGTATGTCCCTCATCCGCCCCCTGGCGTAGGGACTCCACCGCTGTCAGGAGTGCAGATTCCGTGGAGTGGCGGGGACGGAAACCAAATTGGGTATTGTGGAGCAAGGCAGCCTTGTCCACAAAGTCCATTAGTTGCCGATTGACCGTCTTTTCTGCCACTTTGGCCAGGTAAGGTAGAAGGGAGATTGGTCTAAGATTGTCTAGTTTGTCAAAACTGACGTTCGGTTTCTTCCTAAGGGGTAGGACCACCGCCTTTTTCCAGTCGTTGGGCACGGTCTTGGTGCTGAAGGATATGTCTAATAGGTGTCTAATGTAGGGTTCCAGTGCTCCTAAACTATCTATTAGACGTTTGGGTGTAGTGGGGTCACGTGGAGATCCCGACTTCACAGATCTGCAGATTTTTAAAAGTTCATCTGAGGGCGGGGTGACAAAGTTGGTCAGTCTTGTCTGTCCCCCCATTTCCTAGGGCTTTCAGCAAATTCTAGCCCATTACTGGGTTGAGTTGGGAAAGCCGAATAGATTTTTGTTATTTTTTCAGAGAAGAAATCTGCGATCCTATCGCAGGTTTCAGGCGAGCAGTCAGCTGGGGTAGTTGCAGGTTTTCCGCTAGAAAGAATTTTATAAATCAGAAAGAGCTCCTTCATTGAATTGCCAGCTTCGCTGATTCTCGCTGTGTAATAGGTTGATTTTGACTTTCTGATTAGTCCATGGTAGAGGCGCCTCACACTCAGGTAGGTGTCTCTGGTTTCTTTGGAGGGTGCCCCCCGCCAGAGTCTTTCTGCTCTTTTCACTGCGGTTTTTTTGACTCGCAGTTCGTCATTGAACCAGGGGGCTGTTTTTTGAACCCGGCTACCTGGCTTGGATTTTGAGAGGGGCGCGGTGGAGTCAAGAGCCTCATTAATGCGTTTGCAAAGATTGGTATTAGCCGTGTCGGCATCATTCCCTCCGGGGTTTCCCCCTTTAGTTAGTGCCTCGCAGAATTTGGATTGGGAGAAGGTGGCCCATCTTCGCCTAAGGTGGTAGAGTGTCACTGGTGGTGGAGTTTTTCCTCCAGAGATGTGTATTGAGAAGGGTACTAAGTGGTGGTCAGACCAAGGGATCGGGAGAGGGGTTGAAGCTTCTATTTCATTCCAATTAGCAAATATAGGATCGAGCAGCTGTCCTAGTTGGTGGGTAGGACCCTTAACAATTTGGCTCAGTTGAAGGGCTCCTAATGCCTGACAGAAGTTCTTGCTGATGTTATCAGTGGGATCATTGAGATGTAGGTTGAGGTCTCCAAGAACCAGAAATTTTTCTTTACATAGTGCCGTCTCTATGATACCCTCGACCAGGCTCTCTTCAAACCTGGCCAGAGGTCCCGGGGGTCGGTAAATTAGTACGCCCTTCAGTGTGCTGCCATTATTCACTTTGATGGTGAACCTCCCTGCTTCACTATCAAGGATGGGGGAGTGATCTAGTTGACAACGTAGATTTTCTTGGACAATGATTGCGATTCCGCCTCCTCTACCTTTGGGTCTATCCTGTCTGTGAATAGTATAACCCTCTGGGAGTGCCTCAAGGGCGTCAGGAGTGGACCCCTCGTCAAGCCAAGTCTCCGTTAGAAACATAAGGTCCCACCGTTTCTCTGTGAGTAGATCATAAAGATCTAACTTATGTTTCCGTAGCGAGCGCACGTTTAGTAGTCCGCAGTGTAAACTATAGCCTGTGGTGTTTGTGTTCGCCTCAGGATCAGGGTCATAGGAGAAGTGACATTTTTCGCAACCTATGTTGTCCTCCACTCGTAAGGTATGTGTGCAGGCTATAGCAGTATTGTGGCGGAGTTTAGTCAGTTCTTGTTTGCTCCAACGGATGTGAGCCTCCTGAGGAGCATGGGGTATGGCCCTGGACCGCGTACGATCGCGGACGGGCGCAGACGGGCTTGCCTTAGGCCCTCCCGCTGCGCTCGTCCGCTGCGCTTCCGGGGGAAGCACATTTAATATGGTATGAGGGGGGCGTGGCCTAAGGGCGGTGGGCGTGGCCCCAGTGCTTCCACTGAGTGGCGTCGGCCGAAGGGCGTTTCCCCTGTCAGCGCTAAGATCGGCTGTGCTGGGGATGCAATGGGCGAGTTGCAAGTAAGGTGTTGATTCTTTGCTAAAACACAGTATCACACAAGGTTTAAAACGATTAAAAACAACAGAGCAGTCTTTAGCGAGATTCTCCCGGCTACAGCCTCAGGAGCTTACCAGTTCTGTGGTCGCGCTAGTGATTCAGCGCGTCTAAGTACTGCGTGAGGGGGGCGTGGCCTAAGGGCGGTGGGCGTGGCCCCAGTGTTTCCACTGAGTGGCGTCAGCCGTAGGGCGTTTCCCCTGTCAGCGCTAAGATCGGCTGTGCTGGGGATGCAATGGGCGAGTTGCAAGTAAGGTGTTGATTCTTTGCTAAAACACAGTATCACACAAGGTTTAAAACGATTAAAAACAACAGAGCAGTCTTTAGCGAGATTCTCCCGGCTACAGCCTCAGGAGCTTACCAGTTCTGTGGTTGCGCTAGTGATTCAGCGCGTCTAAGTACAGCGTGAGGGGGGCGTGGCCTAAGGGATGTGGGCGTGGCCCCAGTGCTTCCACTGAGTGCGTCAGCCATAGGGCGTTTCCCCTGTCAGCGCTAAGATCGGCTGTGCTGGGGATGCAATGGGCGAGTTGCAAGTAAGGTGTTGATTCTTTGCTAAAACACAGTATCACACAAGGTTTAAAACGATTAAAAACAACAGAGCAGTCTTTAGCGAGATTCTCCCGGCTACAGCCTCAGGAGCTTACCAGTTCTGTGGTTGCGCTAGTGATTCAGCGCGTCTAAGTACAGCGTGAGGGGGGCGTGGCCTAAGGGATGTGGGCGTGGCCCCAGTGCTTCCACTGAGTGCGTCAGCCATAGGGCGTTTCCCCTGTCAGCGCTAAGATCGGCTGTGCTGGGGATGCAATGGGCGAGTTGCAAGTAAGGTGTTGATTCTTTGCTAAAAACACAGTATCACACAAGGTTTAAAACGATTAAAAACAACAGAGCAGTCTTTAGCGAGATTCTCCCGGCTACAGCCTCAGGAGCTTACCAGTTCTGTGGTCGCGCTAGTGATTCAGCGCGTCTAAGTACTGCGTGAGGGGGGCGTGGCCTAAGGGCGGTGGGCGTGGCCCCAGTGCTTCCACTGAGTGGCATCAGCCGTAGGGCGTTTCCCCTGTCAGCGCTAAGATCGGCTGTGCTGGGGATGCAATGGGCGAGTTGCAAGTAAGGTGTTGATTCTTTGCTAAAAACACAGTATCACACAAGGTTTAAAACGATTAAAAACAACAGAGCAGTCTTTAGCGAGATTCTCCCGGCTACAGCCTCAGAAGCTTACCAGTTCTGTGGTCGCGCTAGTGATTCAGTGCGTCTAAGTACTGCGTGAGGGGGGCGTGGCCTAAGGGCAGTGGGCGTGGCCCCAGTGCTTCCACTGAGTGGCGTCAGCCGTAGGGCGTTTCCCCTGTCAGCGCTAAGATCGGCTGTGCTGGGGATGCAATGGGCGAGTTGCAAGTGAGGTGTTGATTCTTTGCTAAAAACACAGTATCACACAAGGTTTAAAACGATTAAAAACAACAGAGCAGTCTTTAGCGAGATTCTCCCGGCTACAGCCTCAGAAGCTTACCAGTTCTGTGGTCGCGCTAGTGATTCAGCGCGTCTAAGTACTGCGTGAGGGGGGCGTGGCCTAAGGGCGGTGGGCGTGGCCCCAGTGCTTCCACTGAGTGGCGTCAGCCGTAGGGCGTTTCCCCTCTCAGCGCTAAGATCGGCTGTGCTGGGGATGCAATGGGCGAGTTGCAAGTAAGGTGTTGATTCTTTGCTAAAACACAGTATCACACAAGGTTTAAAACGATTAAAAACAACAGAGCAGTCTTTAGCGAGATTCTCCCGGCTACAGCCTCAGGAGCTTACCAGTTCTGTGGTCGCGCTAGTGATTCAGCGCGTCTAAGTACTGCGTGAGGGGGGCGTGGCCTAAGGGCGGTGGGCGTGGCCCCAGTGCTTCCACTGAGTGGCGTCAGCCGTAGGGCGTTTCCCCTGTCAGCGCTAAGATCGGCTGTGCTGGGGATGCAATGGGCGAGTTGCAAGTAAGGTGTTGATTCTTTGCTAAAAACACAGTATCACACAAGGTTTAAAACGATTAAAAACAACAGAGCAGTCTTTAGCGAGATTCTCCCGGCTACAGCCTCAGGAGCTTACCAGTTCTGTGGTCGCGCTAGTGATTCAGCGCGTCTAAGTACTGCGTGAGGGGGCGTGGCCTAAGGGCGGTGGGCGTGGCCCCAGTGCTTCCACTGAGTGGCATCAGCCGTAGGGCGTTTCCCCTGTCAGCGCTAAGATCGGCTGTGCTGGGGATGCAATGGGCGAGTTGCAAGTAAGGTGTTGATTCTTTGCTAAAAACACAGTATCACACAAGGTTTAAAACGATTAAAAACAACAGAGCAGTCTTTAGCGAGATTCTCCCCGCTACAGCCTCAGGAGCTTACCAGTTCTGTGGTCGCGCTAGTGATTCAGCGCATCTAAGTACTGCGTGAGGGGGGCGTGGCCTAAGGGCGGTGGGCGTGGCCCCAGTGCTTCCACTGAGTGGCGTCAGCCGTAGGGCGTTTCCCCTGTCAGCGCTAAGATCGGCTGTGCTGGGGATGCAATGGGCGAGTTGCAAGTAAGGTGTTGATTCTTTGCTAAAACACAGTATCACACAAGGTTTAAAATGATTAAAAACAACAGAGCAGTCTTTAGCGAGATTCTCCCGGCTACAGCCTCAGGAGCATACCAGTTCTGTCAGTTCTTTCTCCGCATCCAGCAGGATTAAAGCCATAGGGTTTCCTGAAACCTTAGTAAAATCAAATAGAGCAATTGACCGGCGTATATGGTCGATCGTTTCTCTACCGGGCACAAAGCCATGTTGATAAGAGGACACAAGTTTCTTAATCACCCCAGAGAGACGATTAGCTAGGATCTTAGCATAAATTTTGATGTCACTATTTATTCAGTGGTATCTACAAAAGTACAAATACATAAAAAGAAAAAAAATATAAAAAAGAAAAAACACCACAAAATTAAAAATATCATAGGATACTATAATACATATATTGAATAGACCAGATTTATGGGTTGAGCATCGTCTGTCTTGCTCGAAAGGCTATTTGCAGAATAGTACCAATACGAAAAATAGGTTCAACATCATCCATAGTTAATATCATTAGATAAGCATTTTCCAAGCTAATAGGTTTAAGTTTTTTAAAATACGGAATTAAAATCCATTTAATATATTTCATATAAAATTTACAAAAGAATAAAAAATGCAAAGCAGATCCACTCAGGCCATCACATGGGCAAGGCAAAGAATCAAGTTCCTTGTGGTGGCCGAGGGGAAAACAAAGTGCAAATTTAATTGTGCCTGCCCTTAGGCGAAACAATAAACCCCGCACCCAGTGACTCATCGGGATTGTCAAATAACGAGGCATGGGTAGAGTTAAAAAATCATAGGCCAAATAAGTCGAAACAGTAGTCTTTGAAGATTCCCTGCATAATCTTTCTCGGTCATACAGTGTGTATAAAGCATGTCGTAGATCATCTTTATGTGGGAGATCATTTGCAGTATAGTTAGTAAAAACACTCCCTTGATTAATACTGCAAAGGCTGTTATACGCTCCAAAGAGCCAAGGGATATCCATACATTTATCACAATTCAAACAGTCAGTGATAATGTCTCTTGTGAGTGATGCCGCAGGGTTCTTCCAGATAAAAAGCCAGAAGAGAGCAGGGCGGGCGCAAGCAAAATCTTCAATAAAATTCATATCTAATTCCTTATGGCAAACATATTGTGGGGTGGAAATAGGAACACAAAGCATTTTCCTGAGAAATCTGTTCTTTTCAGATTGGATAGGTCGACTCGTGGCGACACCCCAAACCTCCGCACCATAAGTGGCAACAGGAATGCACTCGGCTTTATACATTTTTAAGATTGCCAATATGGTACCAGTATTTTTAGAACACAGTAGGCTGAGGATCGAGTTAATGGCCTTTGAGAACCTACCCCTGGAGTGAGCGATATGCTCATTCCAGGAGTTGTTCACAGCAAAGACCACCCCTCAATAGGGAAAACTATTAGTAGACCACAGCTTATCAGCGCCCACCGAAATACAACCTAGCTGTCGTTTCTTAGGACCACAGGACATAATAAAAGATTTCTTAATATTAGTTTTTAGGTCGAGAGACTCCATATAATCAATGAACCCCTTCACCAAAACACGTAAAGCAATCAGATGTGGCATTCATACAGAATCCTCAAGCTTACCCGCAATTGTCGGATGTTGTGCCTCAACTTAAGAGACCCGGGCTTAGGGCTCAGAGTGCACCCTGTCAGATAGTAAAAATATAGGAGAAAGTCATATATAAAAGTATGGCTCTTAGGTACTGGTACACTCAGTGCTGTTGGGAAACAGCATTTGAGAAAGACAGAGAAGGCAAGCTCGAAAGGAGCTAGGGATTCATACGACACCACCAAGCATATTATGAGTTTCCTCACCTAACAGTCACATGGTGGTGCTCACACCATGAATGTGCTAGTGGTGAGGAAGCAAAGGGGGCCCTACAGAGCCTGGAGACACATGAAGGGGGGCAGATGGTGTGCCCCAATGTGCAGGCACCCCCTTTCTGCACAGCATGAGCTGTGCAGGAACAGGCTGTGGCGCTACCATTGTATTGTCTTTCTAATAGGCCCCGCCTTGGGACTGCCAAAGGGCTCTCTGCCAGACTACGAGGAAACTCTTAATCTGGCGGGCGGCTAGTGGTCGTGTTTGGCAGTGTAGGAGCGGAGCGCTGGTGTGAAAGTCCGCTCCCACACCACCAAACTCGTAATCAAGCCCTTAGACCTTAATAACGAACAGATTTTTCTGATATTTTTAGGTGTATAGGCTGAAATAAAAAATGGCTATATTACACACAGTTCAAAAATAATTATAATAAAAGTTAAGAACAATTATACTGAATACAAACGATGAACTGCTTTCTTCTTGCATTGTCTGTCTTGGGAGCATGGGTGAACCAAAAGAGCAGGAATTCCATGGAAATTACAATATTTGAGAATCAAGCTAAACATAATGCTTGAGGAGTCAGAGTGTAGAGAATAAGCTGGGATACAATGAATTAAATGACTAATCTAGTACCATTGATTGAAGAAAACTAGCTGCAGGTACCCAGATTGGCTAATCACGCAAACAATAAAAAGTTTAGCTGTGCCATTATCATGTCCCCCACAATAACTTAGGATTTTTCACTTGAGCCACTAGTCTGTATTATAATAAATACATGTTCAGTCCACAACCGTAGGCCTCTTTGAGTCCTCTTATTTCTCATTGAAGTAAATAGGCATTGGCCCCTCTCCCACATGTTTTTGTTGAGGCTTGCAGATTTTATTTCTTCTAAAAAGAGAAAGACATGTAAAATAAAACAATAAATAGAATTTTAGTCTCAGTATAGTCTAGGTAGTCAGAGCAATGTGAAAATGATCGAGATGCTGGAGTGCAATTACCAAAGTTCTAATCAAGCAACGCTCCTAGCATTCATCCCGATCAATCACTCAAGCTTGCAATGCCATGTTTACCTAGGCTAATCCAATCACATTCATTACGTGAATTATCACAATGAATTCATTGAAGCAAGTTACTTGTACACAGTACCGTGTGTATCTCCTTACATGTTTCTTTTTTCCATGGAAGCAACATACATACGTTGTACATCAGTCTTTTGAATCTTTACTTACAGATGTGCATGCGAATTCAAAATTAGGCATGGTAGGTAATCTTGTTTTTTTCCGAAAATGTTCTGTCAGCGACCATTGCTGACATAGACATAGTCCTTTTTCGTTGTGACAATTGCCCAAGCTGCATTAAGCACCCGCTCCAAAAATGCACTAGCTACAGGACATGCAAGATAATTTGTTGCCAGTCAAGTGAGTTCTAGCTACCCTCCCTTTTTCACCTGCCAGTAGTTCAAAGGCTTTTGATCCAAATTTGTTTGGTCATCAAAGTAGTTTTGTGCCATCATTTCCATGACGGTTTTTGTGGACATTGTCCATTTCAGAGCACCTGTGTGTTTAATTCAAAAGTCCTGGATTATTCATAAACCAACCCACTGCAAATGTTGAAAGTGAAAGTGATGCTCTTGGTGCTGTAGGTTTAATACATTCAATATGTATAGTCAGTCAGGCGCACACAGTTGTTCGCTCTATAGGGCAACTGGAATCTTTCCATCTTATATTGTGTCTCTGTAATTTACAGGTTATTCAAATAATTACCAGTGCTATTAATCCACAGCAAGCATCCCTATAATTTAAATATTTTTGTGCTCAGTTTGAATAAAAAGAAAAATTGAAACGTGTATATGAATGATTTCATGGGTGACATTTTCTTTCACAAGACAGTTTACATGCATTAAAAAAATGACTAGGCCGCATATATTTATACATTGCTATCTAAAGCGTTTGTGCTTTCAATATATGCTGCACTATTTATTTTACTATATCATGCAATATTAATAGAACACACTTGGGAGGAAAGCATGATTTTGGACAACTATCAGCAGATAGTAACAATGATTCCAGTGGCTAGAGTACCTCCTTCAGTCCCACTCCCCACACCATACTCTCGAACCTACTTGAGTACCAGTAAAACAAATATTATTCCTGGGTTAGGGAGTGTTAAAAATAAAAGAGAGAACATTAGGAAGACTGAAGTGCAACTAGCATATAATACAAGATAGCAAGCAGCACAGCAAAGGAATGGAAGACAATTGTCTTTTCACTTGACCAGGGCTCTCGCTAGAAAAGGGTCAGTTAAAGCTCAGTGCTAAACTATATAGACTTTTATACCAGTGTATATGTGGTTTTTAGTATAATTCATGGGACCTTTACAATATGACAGAAATGCTTTACTTTCACCACAAACATATCTAATGAGACAGTGGAAGGAGCCCCTTCATAAGAAGGTGCAAAAAGGTACTTGAGGAGAAGATGTAATTTATGTATACAATACTAGTCTTATTATTCTGCAAAAATTCCACTTCTACCTGCCAGGTTCAAAGGAGATGTTACTGCTCCTCAAAATGTGAATATGTACAACCTTGAATAACATGGCAAACATAAAGCATAACACGCATATTTTTAACTACATGAGGATCGAACACACTGCAAACAAAATCCATATTTAATTATGAAAGATTGGTACATTCATGATAATATGTGTATGTTGGATTTTGACCTTTCTGCAGGGTCATCCCAGAACGTTTTGCCTTTCTCCAGTATTTTTTATGGCCTGTTGTTGGTGATTTTATGACTCTAGGCACTTTACCACTGCTGATCAGTGCGAAAGTACATATGCTCTCAGTGTAAATTCTGATTATGGATTTGTGATTCCATGATTGGCATATGATTTAATAGTCAAACCCTAGTACAGTGCACTGTGTGTGCCCAGGGCCTGTAAATCAAATGCTGCTAGTGGGATGTGGACAGGAACAGACTAATTTGCATATAGCCAAGTTCTGAGCTGGGATGGTGCAGTGAGCTAAAAAACGGTGATGGATCAAGCCCTGATCTTTGGACTGGGTAAGAGTGGTCTGCTTAATTCAGGCACTCTGTTCATCACCACCCCCCTTTTCTGAATCGCTAGTGGGATGTAGCACTGATCGTGCCACCCACAGAAGCAGCCTGTAAAATGTGACTCTGGTCTACCATTGCAGAGCCTGTGTGCAGTTTGGGACTGCCATGTCGACTTGGCAAGTGCACACACTTGCCAGTCCCTAATCCTTCCCTTTTCTACATATTAGTTACCCCTAAGGTACCACTGTTGGCAGGGTGCTTTGTATGTGAAAGGTAGGACATGCCCTGATGTGTGTGGCATGTCCCGATAGTGAAATACTGGCAATATCGTTTTTCACTATTGCAAGGATATCTGTTCCCAGAGGACGGATTGGAGAGTTTGTTCATAACATCTTATACACTTAACTGACCCTAGCAACAAGATAGAAAAGTAAAGTTTACTATGCTTGAACTCAGAATGTTAAAGTGCATCTTTTAGTAAGGGTGAGTTTTACATTCTGTATTTGAAAATACCACTTTCAGAAAGTAGGTATTTCCTGCCTAACCCTCCTGTGTGCTCTGTTAGGTTTGTGTATTGCATGTCTCCAGGGGAGAGGGCAGCCTCACACCTGACCTCTGCCCAGTCTAAGAAAAGAGACCCTAAGCCGGGATCCCAGTTGCAGGATAGAACCCCTGAACTGGTTGGTGAATTGTGCAGGACACTTGCCACAGGTGACCTGACAATTCTGGAAGGGGGTAACACTCCAAGTGGGAGGTGGCTCGTGGGTCAGTGTCAGGATGTCATCCCTGACCTGACAGGAGGTAAAGTGGACAAAGGGTGCCCGGGCACCTGGAGCTACTGCCTCCCACTCTCTGACAACACAGAGGTTGGAGAACCATGAAAGGCCAGGGGCCTGGCTCTCATCACTTACAGCTGTTAGAGGCCACTGTGGCTTGCTGTCCTGGTGGACAGAGTGCTCCCTGGGAGGTGGACAGGAGTCACACCCCAGGGATGGACTGGGCCACACCTCTGTGTTGGCCATGTGTATACTGTCTGTCTGTTGGGAAACACATGTGAGCAAGCTAAGGTTAGGTGCTGCACAGATGGTGTCCACAGGTGAGGAGAAGTGTTCCCAATGGGTTAGCTTAGTGGGCCCAAAGAGTAAGTGTGGGCCTAAAATTCGTTCCGCTCGCAGAATTTGCGGATTTTCTGCAATTTCGCAATCCATGAATCATGCGAAATCACAGAAAAATCCGCGAATCCGCAAATGGGACGAATTTTCATGAAGCACTTACAGGGTTACAGCAGCAGGTGACCAAGTTGAAGCTAATTTCTTTGTAACCATTTACAAAAGGGTTACAAAGAAATTAACTTCAACTTGGGCACCTGCTGTAACCCTGTAAGTGCTTCCTGAGCTGCGCCTCGTTGCCTACTAGCAACTATTCTCTGACCCTGCTCTGACCCTCGGTTCAGGGTCAGAGAATTGTTACAATTAGGCAACGAGGCTCCTGTCATAAAAATTAAACCTCATCAGGAAGCACTTATATAAATAAAGCAGGTGCCCGAGTTGAAGCTCAAATTCAGTAACGCATTATTATAATCATCCCAAGAATCTAGTGAGCACGGTCAATGCTAGGCAGGTGTGCTTTCTCCCCAAATCTACCGTCTACAAATAGCTGTAATCCGTGATGGAGGTCTAGGCATCCACGAGTTTCTCGAGCGCAATCCCCCTGTACTTCCAGTGACCAGGAGGCTGCTTTCTCCTCATCTGCTGCTCTGATCGGTCTCTGACCCTTTATAAACAAGAGGCATGTGAACTCGCACAGAAGCCCAGCCCCACACACACTAGGCTATGCAACCTCTTCCCGCCCTTTCCCCAACTGTGATGGACAGCTCACTCGAGGGACCTCTGCGCCTATGGGCGCGGTGGCAAAGTTACAGACACACGTGGTGACTGACAAGAGGCATGTGAACTCGCACAGAAGCCCGGCCCCACACACACTAGGCTATGCAACCTCTTCCCACCCTTTCCCCCACTGTGATGGACAGCTCACCGGACGGACCTCGGCACCTATGGGCGCGGTGGCAGAGTTACAGACACACGTGGTGACTGACAAGAGTCATGTGAACTCGCACAGAAGCCCGGCCCCACACACACTGGGCTATGCAACCTCTTCCCACCCTTTCCCCCACTGTGATGGACAGCTCACCAGACGGACCTCGGCACCTATGGGTGCGGTGGCAAAGTTACAGACACACGTGGTGACTGGACATCTCTTCTGGGCCTTTACGCAGCTGTAGTGTAGGAAAAGCACAATACATTTACCCAACGAGGTAGCACCTACTGATTAGCCAGTAGAGAGTACTGAGTATAGTGCAATTGCCAAAAAAATCGCAATTTCGCGGGGAAATCCGCAAATTCGCTGATTTTTTTGCGAACCCTGAATTCACAAAATTCGCCCATACTTACCAAAGAGTATGGACAAAGGGGTCCAAATGAGTTCAGATTGGCATAGAACTTTAGTATGCCCCTGCTGTTGATGGCTCTTTTTAAAGGGTCATCCCAGAAAATGTTGCCTTTCTCCTGTATATTTTCTGACCTGTTGTTGGTGGTTTTGTGTCTCTGGGCACTTTACCACTGCTGATCAGTACTAAAGTGCATATGCTCGCTGTGTAAATTGTGTTTATGGATTGATGGTTCCATGATTGTCATATATGATTTACTAGTCAGACCCTAGTACAGTACACTGTGTGTGCCCAGGGCATGTAAATCAGATGCTGCTAGTGGGCTACAGCACTGATTGTGCCACCACCAGAAGCAGCCTGTAAAATGTAACTCTGGCCTGCCATTCAAGAGCCTGTGTGCAGTCTGGGACTGCCATGTGGAATTAGCAAGTGCACACACTTGCTAGTCCCTAAACCTTTCCTTTTCTACAAATTAGTCACCCCTAAGGTAGGCACGAGGTACCCCTGTGGGCAGGGTGCATTGTATGTGAAAGGTAGGACATGCCCTGATGTGTGTGGCATGACCTGATAGTGAAATACTGCCAATTTCGTTTTTCACTATTGCAAGGCTATCTGTTCCCAGAGGACAGAATGGGGAATTTGTTTATAACATCTTATAAACATAACTGACCCTAAGAACAAGAAAAAAAAGTAAAGTTTAGTATGCCTGAACTCAGAATGTTAAAGTGCATCTTTTAGTGAGGGTGATTTGTACATTCTGTTTTTGAAAAAAACACTTTTAGAAAGTAGGTATTTTCCTGCCTAACCATCCAGTGTGACTCTGCTATGTTTGTGTATTGCATGTCTGGCTTTTGGATGACAGGGGCTGGAGAGGGGCAGTGGCTCCAGAAGTCTGATGAGTCAGGGCTGGGCTGAATAGGCCTGGTCTGCATTTGGAGTGGTGGGAGGAGTAGCACCTTCACCTGAGTACGGATGTGCCTCCCTTCCACAATGACTGCTCCGCCCCACTGTGGTGTGTCTGGAACCAGGGCTCACACTGAAAATGGAGGTTGCTGTGCATATTTTTTATTACTGTATTGTGGGATTTTGTTGTTTGGTCTTGTTTTGGTTTAGATAAAGATTACTTATTTTTCTAAACTGGTGTGGTGTCCATTTGTAGCGTTTTCACTGTATTACTGTATGTGTTCACATATGCTTTACACACTGCCTCTTAGATAAGCATGTCTGTTCGTGCCAAGCTACCAAGGGGGCGAGAAGGTTTTTTTAGAAGTGTATCCCACTTACCCTGACTAGAAGCAAGATACTTACCTCTGCCTACTAGAGATCCCCATTTCTAACAGTGTAAAACAACAATATTGTAAAGCATAGGAGTACATGTGCATGAAACAAACAGGATTTAGATTTGCACTGGAGCAAGTAAAATAGATATTTAGACCAGGGCTAGGGGTGAGGTGTGGGTTATGGACAGGGTGAGTGGTTAAAGGAAGGCACAAGAGGGACCAGTGTGAGAGATGGCATATGAGGAAGAAACCTAGAAAGACAATGAGGGATAATTTGAGGCACCAGACGGGTGGGAGCGGGATGGGAGGGGATAGAATGGGTTGGAAAATAGGGTAGTATGAGTGGTCAAGAAGAACATAAACCCATCTCATCTACTTCTCTTAATTTAAATGAACTGAACTGTGGAGTACTGCAGGGCTCATCTCTATCTCCTTTTCTCTTCAATATCTATATTCAACCCCTAATGCGCATGCTTCAACAAATGAAGGCAAAAAACTATAACTATGCTGGCGAAATGCAGCTGATATTTACTATCAATGACTCAACTGACTCCAAGGAGTCTCTAAGGAACACCATGTTGTTCATTAGGAACTGGACAAACCAAAACCAATTAAAACTAATCTCTGAATAATCAGAGATTATTATCCCCAACAATAAACTGATCCACTGGCCTCCTGTTCATTGGCCTCCGGAACAAGGCTCTGCACCCATTCCAAAGAGCACAACAAAGACCCTTGGCATACAAATCGACGCAGATCTATCCATGAGATCTCAGGTTGGTTTGCTCACTTCGTCCTGTTTTTTTCCAATTACGGAAATTCAGAAAAATGTGAAGATTCTATAGCAGAGAGTCCAGTATTAAAATCATTATCGCCTTGATCCTGTCAAGAATTGACTATGCTAAAGTAATCTATCTAGGCCTTCCATACAACCAGAAATATCAACTACAGCTGATACAAAAACAAGCTGCCAGGATCATCTACCTTCAACACAGTCGCTCTCACCATAGGCCGCTGATGAAGGAGCTCCACGGGCTCCCAGTGGAGCAGCAAACTATGTTTAAGACGGGCTGTATCCTTTTCAAAACTGTTTAAGGCAAATTCCCCAAGTATATATCCTCTAAGATCCACAGATACTCCCAAAGTGCACTCTTAGTTCTGCACATATGAATCTATTGGTGGTCCCCAGATGTAGACGTAAACGGACAGAAGGGTCGCATTTCTCAATACAAGGACCCCAATTTTGGAACTCTCTGTCCATCACTATGAGACAAGAAACAGACTACATGTGCTTTAGAAAAAAAGCTTAAAACATAGCTTTTTACCCAAGCATGTAGTTAGACACAGACTTCCACAACTGGTGATTTCAACTCAGGGCCTAGAGACCTGATGGTGTACGTGTGCTCTAGACATTTTCTATAACATAACATAACGTAAAATTGAATGGCCACTTTTTAGGATTAATTCTACATTTTAAAAATCAAGTAATCAAATACTGAGCTGTATAAAACTTTTAATAGTGGGAGAAAATCTAGGAAAGAAGCAGGCAAGAAACATGCAAAGGAAGGATAAGGCAATGCATGGAAAGAGGCAATGGAGATGTTGATAATGACACAGTGAGAAAAAGGGTACAAAGGAGGGAAAAACTAGGAGAAAAGGAAGAAGTAGACCGTGGAAACAGAGGGGAAGATAAACAGGCAACACAGGAAACACAGAGAGGTGTGCAGGTAGGTAAAGGGGCAGATAGGACAAAGGTTTTAAAAATGCAAAAAAATGAGACTGTTAAATAAAATCTAAGAAGAGAAAATAAATAACAACTCTAAACAAATACCTATATATTACTTACACCAGAAGGAATCTCGGCAGATCATGCTTTCTTCTTCTTGCTGAGCTTCCTGAAAGTGGGAAAGAAAATGAAGACCCTGCTAATAGTGCTAACTTCAATTATATCAAACCACATGTACGAATATACAGGTAAACAAATATACTGCTTGAGTAACAAACCCCCAAATCCCTCCATTTAACCTCCATTCAAAAAAGGTTACCTGTCATTCAAATTAGTCATAATTCCAAGATATGTTGCTCCTCTGTTTTCTTCCTGCACTTTCATTGTTGTCGCAAAGACAGGTACAGGGATGGAGACAGCAAAGAGAGCAGTAAAGCTAAGAGAGTCAACAAATCAAGGGGGGGCATGGTTAGTGCCAGAGGAAAATGGCGGCTGGTCCCTGACTCTCCCAAGAAGGCGGGGATGGCGGCGGACCTGGCATGTTACTTACCGCCTGCACGGGTTCCAGAATGAATGCCTAATTGGCCTAATCGGAGCTGCACACGAGGAGGAGTCTTTGAACCGCCGCAGTAGCATGTAAGCAGCGGTATTTTCTTTGTCTGCGCAACAGAGTGGCTCCGTCACTGGAACGGCCGCCATTTTAATACATGCATCATTTGGAATTTAGTCGGGCGCTTCACCCGTGGTAGTTCATCTCTTCATGGCCCCCCCAGTACTTTCAGCTAACTGAAGTGAGATGATATGCTCATCAAAATGTGCAGTACAATACCTTCTGGTTTCTATTAAGCGTGTATACCAGTGTGTAACAGTGCCTGATGAACTCCTCGTCAAATGTATAATTACCATGTCATTTTGCAGCAAATTGAATTGTTCCGGGGAGACCAGCCTCGAACTTTCATTTTTAAGACAAGTTGGTTGCCACCTCATGCCTATTCACTTCAGTATATCAGTAAATGAGGGAGCATTACTTTGAAGACTGAGGATAAAGATACTATCCTCTAAGAGCATCTTCTTTATGAAATGTTACTGCTCTGGCTACAGCATACTTCACTATGAGACATGGCTAATACGTGGTAATATTTTGTGAATGGGGTCATAGAGGTATCTCTCCCCTTTGCTTCTAATTAATTATAGCTGCAAATGAGAAAACCAAACAGTGGCGTTCACAAGAAGTTGTTTTGAATGTTGCAAAGTGGCTTACCCTCTCATATTACACTAGTAGAGGCTCGTTGATACACGCCCTTACTTCATCTTTTTCATCTCTTTTACATGAGTACTTTCAAATTCTTGAGGTGTCTGTACTACTTTAGAGCTGCTTATGCCAAGCATAGATTTTTCTTTTTCCAGAATCTGATATACTTTGTTCTTTCCCTGCCCAGGGGCATGGGTAAACTAATTAAAGTTTTATCCCATTCTTAACCTCTGGTACACAAATGATCAACTCGCTCTAAATCTCACTTGTATTGTTCCTCAATGGAAGACTCAATGAATACATTGCCAATGGGCGCCACAGCATCCACCATTATGGTTTCCGCTGGCATGAACAAAACGCCATGCAAACGTCTGAAGAAAGACCCTCCTTCTCCTCACAAACAACCATCTTTAGTTTCTTTAGACCTATTATTAGTAAATTAGAGCTCTACATCCATTTGTTTAGGAACCTAACTCTAAACTACAAATTCTAACTGACAGATATTCAAGTTTGGAAGGCAGTGTTACGACAGTGGAACAGGTGCAATAAACAGTTCCTAGGCAACTAAAAAATTCATACATACAACAATGTGCAGAGGGTATAACAGAAACAATGAACTAGGTGTCTAAAAAGTTGTGTTATTTCTATTCAGTTATAAAAGTACATGTTTAATTAAAACATTATTTTGGTCATTTAGAACATAAAATGTTGACATAAACAATATATCTCATGTAGTCGAAATGCAAATAATATATACAGTACTAGTACATGTATAAACATATAAAATAAAAAGTTATACACATATACAGCTTTCTTTCTCGCAGTAATTATATGACTGTGACACAGGACATTGAATCTTTAACCTCTTCCAGCATCAAAATGGAAGCGCTCCATTCTCAAGTGTTGACGTTCCAAAAGCAAGTCGGAAATCTCGAAAACATGAACAGATGAAACAATCTTCGCATTTATGGATTACCAGAAGGCTCAGAGGGTTCAGACCCCATCAATTTTTTCAAATATTTTCTTCCTTAATTTACCACAAGATACTCTTCTCAACATCCAAAGGGCTCACCAACTGGGGCCTGCCTCTGCAACGACTTCATTTCCATGTGGAAATCAAGAGGAATCATCTTATATTTTTTAGAATATACTGACCTGCTCAGGTACTCTCAGCTGCCAGAGCAATCAACTGTATTACATGGTCAGGCAATCCTCTGTTTTTCTCTCAGGACTATTCAAAGTCCACCGCGGATAGACGCAGAGAATTTTTAGCAATCAGAATACAGCTTCGTTCTCTTGGGGCGCGCTACAGCCTCTTTCACCCATGGCTTTTCAAGGTGACCATTAACAATAAGACTGCTACATATGAGGACCCTATAAAATTGAAATGTTTTCTCAACACTTGTCACACAGAGTCTATGGACACATCCTCGTTGTATAACAAATAGATGTTTTTATTTTAGCCTTACCTGAGTTCTTTTGTTATATATTGTTAATAACTTTCCTCATGTTAAATTGGTTGAAGACAATGCTCCTCTTTATTTAATCGTTTTGAATGATTATTAACCTCCTTTTTTCTCTTGCAGGATTTGCATCCTTGTTGTACTTCCCCCTGTGTAGTACTGCTGGTTAGTTCTTGCTCTCCTTCCCGCTCCCCGCTTGAAGTCTGGATAAATCCTTGTTCCATGTGGCCTTATCTCCCCCCCCACCTTACATATGTGTCAGATTATTTGTAAGTATGTCATTTGTGTTTTCTCCATTGCTTCTCACACTAATTATCTCTCTTCATCTTCTTCCTTTTTTCTCCTTTTCTTTCTTTTCTCAGTGTCTTATTTGCTATTTCCTAAGCTGTATTTCCTTTTCCTCCATTCCTCTTTTCCTTAATCTTGTGTATTTTATCATCACTGCACAATTATTTGTAGCACGTGTCTCTTTAACAATCATTTACATTATGGCTGAACATATTTTTCATTTTACCTGCTATTTTCCTCTCTATATGGCTTTAAAAATTGTAACCTGGAATGTTAAAGGCTTGAATTCACCCATCAAAAGGCAAAGAGGCTCTAAATTAGATGTATTGCTCTGTTACAAGAAACCCATCTTACTGAAGCTGAAATCTTGAAACCTAAGAAATGTGGGTGGGTGAAGTCTTCTATTCAACTGGTGATGGTAAAAGAAATGGAGTTATAACTGTATGCCATAAAGCTTTACAGGATAAGCTTATTTCACAGATTGTTAATGATAATGGCAGATTGGTGTTCACCAACATAATGATTGAGAGAATTCTAGTCTCTCTCCTGAATGTGTATGCTCCCACAAATGGTGACGTTTCCTTTTGGTCCCAAATTTCTATACTGATTGCACAGAACCCTGCAAAAAATGTCATTCTTCCTGGTGATTGAAATCAAATAGTTGATCCTTTCCTTGATCTGAAATCCAAAGTTTTCTTCATACCGAACAAAGCACATTAACCTTTTATACACAACAACAAAGACTAATAGATGCTTGGAGACTTTGTAATCCGGATCTACAGGAAGACTCATTTTACTCTCCTCCCCACAAAACACAGTCAAGAATTGATTACTTTTTCATTTCACATAATGTTTCCCAATCTTTACTTTCAGCAGACATAGGTCCCATACTCCTTTCAGATCATGTCCCGTTTCCATCCAAATAGATCTCCAATCCCATTCGGACTATCCCAAAAAATTGCATTTAATAACTTCTTACTCCTAGAGTCAAATTTTAATACTTCTTTTATGTCAATTTTTAATGAATGTTTTCTATTTGATAACACTGACAATATTCCCTTCCATAAAATTTGGGATGCTTTCAAAGTATCTGCACAAAACTTTATCATCACATACACATCAAATAAGAGGAAGGCAGCTTGACTATCAAACACGGAAACCCTTTCAAAGATAAAAAAATAAGAGCATTTATTCTACACTTCTAAATCAAAGGACTGTCTTGCAGATTTACTTAAAGCCAAGATTAAGTACAATAAAGATACTACTGAAAACGCCTATTTATTTTTGCTGAAGAATTCTGCAAAATTTTATGGAGGACAAAGCAAAGCAGGCAAGTTATTAGCTAATTTTCTTAAAACTAAACAGAACAAGGTACACATAGATTCTATAATAGATGAAAATAACACACCAAAACACCAGGATGCCGTTCTCCTACAAGAATTTGCCCATTTTTATAAAAGAATATATACACCGGATAATAAGCCCTCAGTCGCTGATATATCTTCATATTTTCCTCTATTTCTAAACATACAAATACCCTCATAAACTTGGATCCCCTAGAATCTGATGTCAAACAAGCAGAATTGTTTACTGCACTTAGTCCAGATGGCTTCACTGCTGAATTTTACCTGCATTTTGCCCACATACTCCTTCAAAACTACATAGCCTCATTTCTTCTTTCATTAATTCTGGTAAATCTTCAGGTACTTTTCTAAACGCCCTCATATGTCTCATTCCAAAAGAGGGTAAAGACTTACCCTATTGTACAAGTAATAGACCAACTTCAATAGAAAATATAGATTACAACATTTTCTCTAAAACTCTAGCCCTTCAAATTGAATCTCATCTACCATTATTATTAGGCAAAGAACAAACAGGTTTTGTCAAGGGACGTTCTATTACAGACAATACTCGTTTGTTTTTTTATATTATATCCAAATCATCCAAACGTGTAGAACCCCTTGCCGCTATTGAACCGGAGGCTGAAAAAGCTTTTGATAGAATGTATTGGCCTTTTATTTTTCACACGTTATCATGGCTTAGGTTTGGTCCGAAAATCATCTCTTTGCTTTCTTTGCTTTACTTGAATCCCAAAGTGGCGATCTTTGTCAATGCTCTCACTTCTCCTCACTTCAATCTGCATAGAAGGGTGAGGCAGGGTTGCCCTTTATCTCCATTCCTCTTTAACCTAGCTTTAGAACCATTCTTCGCCAGAATAAAACAAAATCAATATATTACTCGTTTTATTTCAAATTCTCCACACATTAAATTAGCAGCTAATGCGGACAACTTATTTATGTTCATTTCTCAACCTCATTCAGCTCTCCCGGCCTTTCTGATAGAGGTCCAATCCTATTCAATAGTTTCTGGTTACAAATTAAATAAAGAAACATGTAAAATATTACCCCTCACTAAATACACCTTTAAAGAGGACTTTGCGGTCTCTAGCTTTACTTGGAATCCTCAACAAATTAAATATCTTGGTATGCGGTTTACTCCGTCGAACAAGTCATCTTTACATATAAATTTTGATAAATGTATTGAAAAACTAACGGCCCTCACAATTAAATGAGTTCCCCTGTATCTTTCGTGGTGGGGCAGACTTGACACTATTAAAATGATGCTGTCTTCTATTGTCTTATATGTTATTTCTAATATTCCAATGTCCATCTCATTGAGATTATTTCATAAAATAAATTCCATCCTCATATCTTTTCTCTGGTTCAACAAAAAATTTAGAATGTCATTACAAAAATTATCACGTCCCAAATCAGAAGGAGGAGTACATTTCCTTAACTTTTCTGATGATCACAAAGCCTTTTTATTAAAACAATTATCTAAATGGTTCTCTGATTCATCTACAGAATCCCCGTCATGGATTGATTTGGAGAGATCTTTCCTTTCCCCATTCTCTTTTCAGGAATTTCTGTCATTTTCTCAGAAACCGCAAAAAATCTCCACACCAACCGTCAATCATTCTTATAAAGTTTTGAACAACCTCCTCCATTTGATCCCACATGATGTAGACACATTTCTCCCCTCATCTATTTGGCATAACAAATTTATATGCATAAAAAATAAACCTATTTATTGGAAAGCAAGGAGAAATATGGGTTTATTGTGGGTACATAAATTATTTGATAAGGGCTCCTTTATCACTTTTTCAAAGGCTCAATCCCTCTTTCACTTGCCTACCTCAATTCTTTTTTTTGTTTGTTTTAAAAGATTTTATTTTTTCCAGCAATTTACAAAGTCAATACTTACATCTTCAAACAGCAACCCCGCCCACCCCCCACGCTGGGTCCGTAAAAAACAAAAAAAAGCAAAAGGAAAGGAAACATATTGTTTCAGGCTGTTAACATTTACACGTTCCAGATAAGTGTTTCAGCATTAGCACAACAATAATTATTAAGGCAGAGAAGATTAACTGAGAACAAATCATGTCTAATAAGATAAGCATGATACCAAAAAAGAAGAGAGACTGAGGAAGAGGCAGAAGTGGGAGGTGAGTCGCGGGCAGAGAGGGGGTTGGAGAAAGCACAGAGGGGGCCCAGTGAGTGGAGCAGGGAGCGGGGTCCGGAGCCCGAGGGGAAGAGAGGAGATAGGAGATAGGAGAGGACACAGAGTAAAGTAAAAGGAAGGCCAATACATTATCAAGCCTGGGTATTCATAGTTTGAGCCATTTGATCATAGGATCCCAGACTACCAAGCCCCTTTTTTTGCCCTCCGACCTTATTTGGCATAGATTGCCCATTCCAGCCTACTTGTAGCGAGTAACCTCGCTTGCCATTGACCAAAAGATGGAGGATTCAGATCTTTCCAGTATGTGGCTATACATATCCGCAAAATGGACATTGCGGCAAAAATGAGTGCCCCACCAGCTTTAGGATCTAATCAGTCGTATAGCCCTAACATAATAGTACTAGGTGTGAGATGACTATCTAAAGAGAGAATTCTGCTAAAAAAATTGTTGAACCTCTAAAATTAAGGGCTTAAGTTTAGGACATGTGGCAAACATATGAAATGCATCCGCACTATATTCTGTACAGCGGGGGCAGTTTGCCCTGGAACCAGTTGCCCATTTAGCGACTCTGCTGGGTGTTATGCACAAAAAAAACAGTTTTATAAAATTGCGCTTTCAATTTAGAAGATAAAAGATATATTTGTGCTAGCCCAGATCAGAGCAGAAAGCATTCGGTGGGGTGTTCAACTTAAGCTGCCATTTAGCGTCGATTTTACTCATGTTGCCTGGCCGCTGTTCATTCAAGGTAGAATAGATACTTCCTATCCTTGGCAAGTTAGGGCTTAATAGTTTATCAATAAGGCCAACCGCTGCGAACCCGGCAGACCCCCCAGTTTTGTGTGTTAGATAACTCATGATGACCAAATATTGGAAGATCTGATTATTACCCAATTTATATAAAGTTTGCAGGTCTTGAAATGATCGAATGCGACCGGAGTTAAACAGATCCACCAGTCTACAAATACCTTCCGAGTACCATTGATGAAGATATACGTTTTGGAATATCAACGGCAGGTTAATATTATGTCTAATGGCAGTTTAGCTTGGATATTCCCAAAATATTGCGAACATTAAAGAAAACCCTGTAAGCGCTGAGCATAGTCCTAAATCGGACTCGCTTATAATAGCCGAGTTCCAGTTGATGCCATAGATAGCCCCTTACATTCTCCCCGAAGAGTAGAAGGTAAGGAGAGGGCAGTCCTGATGGGCTTGAAACACAATCCTCATATAATAGTTCACAGGAGTGTTGAATGAATGAATGAAAATTGATTTGTATTGCGCGAACTTAGCCCAATGGGCATCAAGGCGCAGTCCACACATAAACATTCATCCTTATACAGAAAATAATTTAATAATAGGCCTGAGAAAAGAGCCAAGTCTTCAAAAGCTTCCGGAAAATGGCTAGAGAGGGTTGGTTGGAGAGTTCGGGGGGGGAGGTTGTTCCACAATTTAGGAGCTAGAGTAGAGAATATTCTTCCACCCCATTTCACCTTTTTGAATCTGGGGACGACGAGCAGATTTCGTGAGGATGAACGAAGGGATATTTTAGGAGAGTAGGGACTGACAAGAGTCTTTATACCTTCAGGGGCAGAACCAAACACAGCCCTGTGGGCTAAACAAATGAGCTTGAAGGAAATCCTGGCGTGCATGGGAAAAGCCAATGGAGATCCTTTCTGGCCTGAGTTGCGGATGTGAGCCTAGGTAGCTTTAGGACCATCCTAGCAGCAGAATTTTGGACCATCTGAAGGCGATGGAGGGATTTCTTATTTATGCCCCCATACAACGCATTACAGTAGTCGAGCCTGGAAAATACCAGGGCGACTGTTGCCTGCTTTCGAGCGTCAAATGACAGGTAAGTGGCGATCTTTTTCAGCATGCGGATGGTGTTGCAGCAGGTGGATATTGTTCTGTTGACCTGAAGGTCAAAGGAGAGGGTCGAGTCTATGAGGACCCCAAGGTTTCTGGCCGAATTGGTAGGATTAGGGCAGTCTCCAAAAGAAGGGGGCCACCAGTCTGCGGACCAGATGTCGTGGTTTCCTCCAAAGACTAGGACCTCCGTCTTCTCCCCATTGAGCTTTAAGTAGTTAGGTACCATCCATTGCGAGACTGCCTCCATACAAGTTCAAAATTTGGAGGCAGCCTCATTGGCCGTTAAGGTGGTGGAAATGATAATTTGAGTATCATCTGCATAGGACAGTATTTGATACCCAAAAGATCTTATGACCTTGGCAAGTGGGGTTACGTAGATGTTAAATAACAAGGGGCTCAGGGAGGAACCCTGAGGAACCCCACATTGTACGGCCTGGGAGGGGGATAGAAAACTACCAAGCTGGACCCTCTGCTGTCTCTGGGAGAGGAAAGAAGATAGGAGATTCAAGGCAGTTCCCCCTACCCCTACCCCCTTCAGCCGGTCCACCAGGATTGAAGGGGATAGGGTATCGAATGCTGCTGTAAGATCAAGTAGCACCAATAATGCGGTCTGCCCTCTGTCCACTTCGGAGCGGATGTTGTTAACTACGATAGTGACGGCAGACTCGGTGCTATGGGCAGCACGAAACCCATGCTGGGAAGTGTCAAGAAGACCCATCGTCTCTAAATAGGTTGTAAGATGAGAATTAAGATGGGCCTCGAGTATCTTTGCCGGGGCTGGAAGCAGAGATATTGGCCGGAAGTTTTTTTAAACTTCAGGATTTAAGGAAGGTTTCTTTAGAAGGGGCTTAACAACTGACGATTTCCAGGGGGTTGGAAAAGACCCCTCATCTATGGCCATGTTCATAACCTGCAGGAGAAAAGGATGAACAGTCTCTCTGCAGGACTTCATGATCTTTAAAGGACATGGATCAAGAGGCGAACATGATTTGATGGAATCAAGGAGGCGACTTAATCCGTCCTGTGTCAGATGTGGAAATTTAGAAAAATTAGACGAGGGGCCCAATTCAAGGGTTTCATTGTGTAGAAGGAAGGAGGGAGGAGACAAGAGAACCCCATTGGCATCCAGTTAAATGTTAAGGGATTTTAGAGAAACATAAATGTCGGAGATTTTAGTTTGAAAGAAGCTTGCGATATCGTCGCAGAGCTCCTGGGACTCGTTCACTGATTCAATAGCTTTAGGTGTAGATAGAATGTCAATGACTTTAAAAAGCTCTCTGGATGATTTCAGTGGGGTGGTTATCTTACTGAAGTAGTTCTTTTTTTCTTCAGCAATGGCCTTCTTATATTCTCTCAGGGCTGACTTATGTAGATGTTTCCCCTGGGGGTCAGGACAGGCATACCAGGCTCTCTCCTTCTGTCTACATTTCTGCCGTAATAGTCTAAGATGTTCCGAGAACCAGGGTGACGAGGGACGTTTACAGGCCGAATAATGCTTTTTATGGGGTGCTAGCAGGTCCACAGCGTTCGATAGAGCAGCCGACAGGCCTAGGGCAGCTTCATTTACATCCGGCAGAGAGAGGGGGTGAAAGTCAGTCAGAAAGGGGGAGAGTGTAGTATTAGATATATTATTATAATTTCTTCCATTCTCCCATCCTTTCCTGTTGGCTTCATCAAGACCAAAGGAAGTCGTATTGAGAGAAAAAGGAATTGCCCTATGGTCGGACCAGGACAGAGGGATCGGAGTTCCGCTCGTTAGTCTGGTGTCATTTGAAAAGATACCATCTAAGGTATGTCCGGCAGTGTGAGTGGGGCCTCCGACGAGTTGATTAAGCCCACAGGAGGTAAGTCCTTCGAGAAGAGCTTTGGTGTTATTATCCTCGAGTGACTCCAAATGAAAATTGAAGTCACGAGGAGAGTAAAATTAGACCTACTGATAAACGGTTCTAATAATGTGAATATATTGTGACAGAAATTAATTCTTGGGCCAGGGGGCCTATAGCAAAGAATACCAACAAAGGAAGCGTAGGGGTCTAACTGTATAGTGAAGTGCAGTGCCTCATAATTCTCCGTGGAGGATGAGAGGGGGTCAATACGACAAGTAAAACCATCCCTACACATGATTCCCAGTCCTCCGCCCCTGCACCTCATGCGGTCCATTCTGGTCAGGGCATAACCATCCAGAATAGCCTCGACCAGATCAGGGCCAGATGAAACCGAGCCCCAGGTCTCTGTTATGAAGACCCAAGAAGGATTCTCAATTAATTAAATGCTGTCTTGTTTTGATCAGCGATCTGGCGTTAATAAGAAAGCCAGCTAAATTTCCCGGAGGTTCGGTGGGCTTAGCCTTAGTCTGGCGTTTCCTAGGTGGTCTACGATATACAGGTGAGGGGGGATTACAGCCACATTTGTGGAGAGATATACCCTCTGGCGGAATGGTATGGTGACACCACAAGGGGGGTCTTAGTGAGAGCAAGGCGGTAAGTATACCCGACCCCTGTTTGGTAGGTGAGTGATAAAGACCATCATGCCTGTCCTGCAGCCCATCCTCAGCGCGGACGGGCGCAGACGGGCTGGACTCTGGCGTGACGCTGGCGCGCCCGCACCGCGCGTCCGCCGCGCGGAGGCATTGCCGTTTCTTTTATGGGCTCGTCGACTAGAGCGCTGCAGGGGAATCCTCCCACCCACCTAAGATGGCCGCCGCTAGTCTGAAAGTTAATGTGCCTCAGCCCTAAATCGGCTGGGCACCAGTAGTGCGGATCGATAAAATAGCGGTTGAAGAAGCTGGCAGGTCAATAGCAGGGCAGGTCAAGTGAGTGGCATCCCTAAGTTGTTTTTAAAGTAATCTTAAAAACACGACGATTTTAAAAGTTTTGGCTTTCCAATCACGATGATTTTAAAAGTTTTGGCTTTCTAATCAGGCATATAGAACATAAAGCCAAGAAGGCTTAGCATTCACCACACCACCTCCCGGCTTCCGCCTCAGGAGGGAACAACACTCAACGGGGTGTAGAGCCGCAACCCAATAATATAATCTTAAATTAGGGAGAGCCCAGTTGCCTGCTGCCTAGTAGCAATGGCAAGCTGATGGCCTATACGCTCTCCCAACTCGTAGCATTTTTCTTTTGAAGCTGCCCATTTGATGGATATTTTCTCTGCAATCACAGTACCCATCTCTGATTTGGCCACTGATACCGCTAACTGTGCCTCATCAATTTCTGTGCCTGTCTGGATCACCTGTATTAATATTCTCTCCGCTTCTATCATCTGTGCTTGCAACAAGCTGATTTGCATCTTCTCCTTTCTGTTCCTCCTAATAGAGAAACGCAATGTCTCACCCCTTATACCTGCCTTGAGAGTGTCCCATACAACAGTGGTGGAAGCTGTCCCATTTTTTAAATAAAAAAATTCTTGTATCCCCCTGGCCATATGTTCTCAATAGCTGTTATCATACAGTAGTGCTTTTTCAAAAGTCCAATGCGAGGTAGGCTCCTGGTTAGGCCAGCCTTCTAAGTTTAAGATAAGGGGCTTGTGATCCGACAACAGTTGGGGGGCTACGTCAATACAGAAATCATGAATTAAAGCAGGCGATACAAAGAAATAATCAAGTCTAATGATAGAAGAGGAGCGGAAAAAAAAGTAAAACTGTTCTGATCCGGCTTCAGACAGGCCCAGACATCTTTTAAGCTGTGAGTGTTAATCAAGTCAAGCAATGCTCGGAACACTTTAGGTTTCCTGCCCTGATAAACCCATGACCCTATTGATTCCCAGGTACTAAGCAGGTTTAAATTCAAGTCCCCACATAGAAATACCGGAAGTGGCCAGTGATCAAGCTGTTCGTTTACCTGGTGTATTATCCCTGGGTTGTCTCGGTTGCTGGCGTAGACAGAGCATATCGCAAATGCAAATTAGAAAATAAGGAGCACCTTGCAATAACCCATCTCCCTAATTTGTCAGATTTAACTTGATTAACTACTAGCGGTAGAGTTTTCCTGACCAGAATACCAACCCCCTTTACCTTAGCCCCCTGAGACATTGCCCTTATAATTTTGAACCCAAGAGGATTCAGCAAGAGTTTTGGCCCCCTTCAATGTGGGTCTCTTGGAGACATAATATGTCTGCCCCCATCAAACATAGTGTCTGTGCAGTTCTCTGCCTTTTTGATAGATAGTTCAGACCACAGATGTTTAATGACAGAATTCTAAGTTTATTTAATGGATCCAGTGTTTTCATCTACTGCTAGCCCATATCTGATTTACACCGGCCAATACCTACCCCATACCGACCCTTCCCCTCCCCACACCCTCCACCCGACCCCCACCTCATCGTCCTGAAACCCCGCCCACACCCCCAGTTCCCCTCACCCACCCAAAAACCACACCCATCCTGCTCTCCTACGCTACAATAATGCAAAAATGTAAGGTTTAAATACAGTCGATGTCAGCCTGTTAACCTTTAACCCCACCGTGTTTGCCACGGACCCTGTCACCCTCCCACCAACCCCCCAAAAATAGACAGTCAGGAAAAACCTGAATGATGGTGAGCATGTGTGAGGTCCCGACCACCACCCCATTTAGTGTTTAGTCGGTTAGTTGCCTGACCTGAACTAATCTGGTGACCCAAAAATAAAAAAGAAAAGAAAGGGGGAATACAGACAATTTCAAGTGCAGCTAAAGGAAAAACCAGAAAAGGTGAAGCTTAGATATGCCAGTCAGGCCTACACCACAGCTTAAAATGACAATTTGGAGAGTCCTAGCCAAAGTCCAGAGTCTTAGAGTTTGTTACCTAAATTTTCTTCCTCCCGGGCAGTTCTTTTAGATATTCTCCAGCTTTGATCTCAGACAACAATACTCGGGTTGTTCCTTTCTAATATTATTTTCAATCTTGCTGGGTTCATCAGGTATACTTGTACACCTTGTTGTTGTAAGGTTGTTATCAGTTGGCGGAGCAGCCACCTCTGCTCAACTGTTGCATGAGCAAAGTCTGGTTTGGAAAAAAACGTTATCCTGTCTACTTCCTTTGGAGAATTTGCCTTAGCCTGGTCGTAAACTATTTGTCTTAACAGAAAGTTCCCCAAAAAAACCTAAAAAATCTCTTGGTTTCTCGTTTCTGAGGCTACTACCGTCCCGCTTTGATTTCAAGTTAAAAAGGAAACAGTGAGCTCTTTGGATCTCCTGATCCCAGTTTCAACTAGACTGTGAGGGAAAAGCTGCCCAGAGAAGTTTCACAATGAACCCTCTAGGATCTTCTCCCTCGGCCCCCTCCGCTATCCCTAGCAGACTCATGTTGTTCCTTCGCATCCTGTTCTCCTGCTCCTCCAGCTTAATCATCATGTCTGCCAGGCAAGCCTCGTGTGTTTCAGATTGTTCCTTTAGTTGCAACACTTCAGTCTTGAGAGTCTCTGTTCTCCCTTCCACCATAGAGACCCTGTCGTCGATATCGGTGCAGATTTTGTTTAAGTTTCTGATGCCGCCCTGAAGTTTTTTGGAGGCCCCCCTTGCAGCTAGACTTTCTGTTCTGGCTTCCTTCTGGAATTGTTTGATGGACTTCAGGATTGATAGCAGAGAGGGTTTGTGAGTACTTGCAGAGGTTAGCTCTGGACTTTCCCCTAGTTGCTGATTAGTAACTCCGAGGATAAACTCCCTTGCAGATCTGAATACTCCCATTTCATCTACTGCGTCTTTTGCTTCGGGCTTTTTTTTTATTGTACTCGTCATTGAGTCACTTTGTCACCCTTCGGACTTGCTGCTTTCAGGTGAGCTTGATGCCTCAGCACCTGTCCCCTACTGAGAGCCATCTGAGACGGAGAAGAAATGTTAATTTGTTAAGTCTGGGGTCTGCGGCTCGATTGCTCTTTGATTCACATTTTTAAGACCATTTTCTGCAACCTTTTTATGCTTGATGGAGATACCTTTTGTAGCTTCAGGGTCAGTATAGGTTGAAACAATAGAGATAGTAGGTAAGGTACTATCATCGAAAGCAGCGGCAGCTGTAATAGATATAATAGCTTGGTCGCCATGAGGAGAAGCTGGTAGCATCGCTTCCTTATTCGCGATAGACTCTCCTCTGAGGTCACCCATAGGTGTTTGTACAGGCTGCAGCGAAGGTTGCATAACATCTAGAGCTGAGGCCATGCCAGGTGGGCTACTAGACTCAGCTAAAACAGGAGTAGGAATGGGAGCAGGAGTGGGGATAAGTATAGGGTTTTTTTCAAGCACAGGAAAATGTCTAGCAATAGATGGAGGGTTTCCATTGGCTACAGGGCCTGCAGTAAGGTTTTTTTTTAAACTGTTCACTCCTCCAGGCTAGCCTGTTTTCTTACCCCCCCCCATCTTTCCTTTCACCTTTTGTTAGAGGGTTTGCTTTTTTGGGAACCTTCTCTAGTTTATCTCTGTCACTTGGTTCTTCGTGGATCGTATTGACTTTTGCTTTAAGCACTTTCTGACCCCGCATAGTCATTCCGCCACCCCTGCCGCTGCTCCGTTTCTCTGCTGTCTCTGCTGGTAGCGCTCGGCAGTCTCGAGCACTTTTGAAATGCTTTGACAAGGGCGGATGAGAAGCGTCCCCGATTACCGGGGAATCTGCACAGCACCATGCACGCGAAACCACGGTAACCCGGACGCGTGATGCAGTACCTTTGTGGCTGTATCGAGCATAGGTTGAAGCTCGAGGCGCCCGGGGTTCGGTTGCGACAGGCGGCGATGCATGCACACTCATCCAATCAGGTACGTTGGGGGCAAGAGTTGTTTGGTCAGGACGAAAGCAGAGTCCGGCCGTTCAGGTCAGCCTCACGTTGTGAGTGGCGTGGAGGCCGGGAAAGGAAACACTCACACCGCACCATCTAGTGTCCGCTGCAGGATCTTACTACCTCATTTCAACGCACATTCACGACTCTACGCTCCTTAATTTTTCAGTCTTTTTCCCATATTAGCTCTCTAGTTCCTTCGTTTTCCCCATCTGATTCTTTATGGCATAACTTATTATGAATCTCACCAAAAGCTTCTACTATTTATTCACACCTCTCACTCTACTGCATTGATAGAGAAAAAACAAAGACGGTACTCTCTTGGGAACTTGACTTAGATATTCAATTGTCTATCATCCTCTGGATTAAGATTTGGTTGAAAATCAGGAAATCATCCAGAGTGGCAAGCGCCACACAAACTTTTTCTTTATTTATAATAGACTTCTTTTTACACCATCTAAACTACATAAGTTTAATGCGGAGGCTTCGGACACTTGCTGGACTTGCCATATGGATCATGCAGATCTAAAACATTTACTATTTAATTGTCCATATGTTCTTCATATCTGGAAACAAGTCTGGTCACAAATTAATACTTTATTTCAAACTGAAGTCTCTCACTCACCTGCTGATATATTTATAGGCAGTCTTTCCAGTGGATGGAACACAAGGTTTTCCATGTACCCAAATTATCCAACTTTTGATAGCACTGGCCTTTTAACAGATAACAAAACATTTGAAGGATGCTTCCAAACTCTTGTACCTAGCTTGGTGGTACTCTGTTTGCCACAACCATAGATTGGACACAACGTTTGTATTTCCTATGTCCCTTGCCAAGAAACGCATACAATTATGGTCCCCAATCACTCAATTTCTAGACGATAGTGCAAAAAAATCTTATGCTCCCTCTCCTTACATGCAGGAAGTCGCTCTTGCCTCCTTTAACTCTCTCATATTGTTATTTTTGATTTATTGATTTATTCTCTTGCCCACAGTTATTAGGTATTTGCTTCCAGTTACACACTCGATTTTTTCCTTGCCAATTTATGCTCTGCATTATATGATCATTGTTATTTGTTGTCCCTTTCCACGATGTACAGTTTTGGTTGTTGCTATATGAAATGTAGTGATGTTTTTTTTTCTCCTTCTATGTTCAATAAACTTACCTTTTGGAAACTTAAAAAAAAGAGAGTCACCATTAAAAAATAAAAGATACACCATTATTTTTACTGCACATGCCCAGAAGTAGTCTGTCCAACACACAAACATCTCAAACGGATACACCATGAATAAGCATAGTGAGACATTAGTGCCACAGTGCCAACAACTATAAGGTGCACACAACAAATATATAGACTCAACACACACACAGACGCACATTGCAATTGCTTAAACACCCTTTTTTCACTCAGATTAGTATTTCAACAGACCTCGAGTGGGAACACAGACAGCAAACTGCATACACAACAGCTGGTGTGTGCCCCATTCTGTTTCTTGCTTCACTTAATAAGATGATCTTTCTAGCACAAGTCCTTCGCAGCCCACCTGTAATCCATAAGAACCAAATTTGCTCCCTGACAGTTTTGTTGTACACGTGCCTCCCAGGAACACACAGTTTCAAGCTGGTATAACTGTGTGAGGCTTCTAGGGACACATCTTTTTCCTTGTCTTTATACCAATTTTTCAAGCAAATCTGAGAGGGGCTGAAGATTTTTTGCCACTGTTCTCCACTGGGACAACATGACAGGTATCTGAAGCGTTCTTTGGAATAAATATACATCTCAAGTGAATACCATGGAGTGAATCCTGGAAGACAGCATGTTATTCAAGCCTTGCTGTTTTGAGACTGGCTGAACAACAAAGAAGATTAACTTTTATTTATTTAGCGTGTAGTAAAAAGGATTTCTATATCAGTAACAGATAACATTTTTTTTGTCGAACTTCTAATCCATCATTTACTCTCAGGGTGTTTCTGATGTGTGAGAGAGTCAGCACTGCTGAACAGGAAGAATGTGAGGAGTGTGGGAGAGCTCCAGAATGTGTAAGGAAAACAGTTACAGAGACTTGACTGAGGTGCTTTACTTCCTAAACTCTGTTTCCTTGCTTTATATCTATGCCATTAGTGACAGCAGGCCTACCTGCACTACTTCTGCTATTGGCTGCCTTTAAACGCCACTACTGAAAGACTGCTTCATCATTATATGTGAGACAACACCTAACTTCCTATTTACGACTCAACCAGCCTGTATCCATGCAATCATAGAAGAAGCTTCCTAGATGCTGTAGATTACTTCCCCGAATTTTAGTTCCTTGGGAGACACACTCCTGAAGCTCCAGTGCCAGATTTATTCATTGCACTCTAGATACACCTACGGCGAAGAGGAGATAAACAACTTTTTGTGCAGCTAGCAATACCAATAATTGTGGAATAAGAAACAAAACATTTAGCCTACAGACTGAAGCAAGTCTTTAGTAATCACTTCTCCAATGAGACGTATTAAGCGCAAGCTCTTTCATTCCTCCTCAAGGCACATGAAAAAGCTTGCTACTCAAAGGTACTGAAACCCAAATGCAGCCTTAAATGACATATAATCATGGATAATATTGTCTAATTTGTGCCTTT
Organism: Lissotriton helveticus; assembly: GCF_964261635.1. Classification (NCBI taxonomy): domain Eukaryota; kingdom Metazoa; phylum Chordata; class Amphibia; order Caudata; family Salamandridae; genus Lissotriton; species Lissotriton helveticus. The sequence goes on from NC_136059.1 coordinate 269,360,328, forward strand.
GTATAATCAATCAATCAATCAAAGCATTCATAAAGCGCACTACTTAACCGTGAGGGTCTCAAGGCTCTGGAGGTAGGAGGTGCTGCTACTGCTTGAAGAGCCAGGTCTTGAGTAGTCTTCTGAAGGACAGCAGGTCTTGGGTCTGCCGTAGGTGGATGGGGAGGGTGTTCCAAGTTTTGGTGGTGGGGTGGGAGAACGATCTCCTGCAGGAGGTTGCTTTTCGGATGCCGGGGACTGTGGCAGGGGCGAGGTCAGCGGAGCAGAGCTGGCAGTCGGGGTTTAGAAGCTGAGTCGTCTGTTGAGGTACACTGGTCCGGTGTTGTGGAGTTCCTTGTGTGCGTGGGTGAGGAGTTTGAAGGTGATCCACTTGTTGACGGGGAGCCAGTGCAGGTCTCTCAGGTGGGGTGTGATGTGGCAGCGGTGAGGGATGTCAAGGATCAGGTGCGCAGAGGCGTTCTGGATGCGTTGAAGCTGTTTCAGGAGTTTGGCAGAGGCTCCAGCATAGAGGGCGTTTCCGTAGTCCAACCTGATGCTGACGAGGGTCTGGGTGACCGTTCTTCTTGTTTCAGTGGGGATCCACTTGCAGATCTTGCGGAGCATGTAGAGGTTGTTGAAGCAGGAGGAGGAGACGGCGTTGACCTGCTTAGTCATGAATAGGGTGGAGTCAAGGATGACCCCAAGGTTGCGTGCGTGGTCGGTGGGTGTTGGTGCTGCTCCCAGTGCAGTCGGCCACCAGGAGTCATCCCAGGCGGAAGGGGTGGGTCCGAGGATGAGGACCTCCATATTGTCCGAGTTCAGTTTCAGTCGCCAGTTCCTCATCCATTTGGCAATGGCCTTCATTCTTTTGTGGGGGTTGCTTTTGGCGGTGTGGGGGTCCTTGGTGAGGGAGAGGATCAGCTGGGTGTCATCGGTATAAGAGATGATGTTGAGGTTGTGCAGTCGGGTGACGTGGGCGAGCGGTGCCATGTAAATGTTGAACAGCGTCGGGCTGAGGGATGAGCCCTGGGTTATGCCGCAGATGATCTCGGTGGCTTCGGAGCGGAAGGGGGAGAGGCGGACGCTCTGTGTTCTGCCGGAGAGGAAGGAGGTGGTCCAGTCCGGGGCCTTCTCTTGGATACCGGCGTCGTGGAGGCGTGTGCATAGTGTGCAGCGGCAGGCCGTGTCGAAGGCAGCTGATAGGTCCAGGAGGATGAGGGCTGCGCTTTCTCCGTTGTCTAGCAGGGTCCTGATGTTATGGGTGGCGGCGATGAGGGCAGTTTCAGTGCTGTGGTTGCTGCGGAACCAGGACTGGGAAGGGTCCAGGATGCTGTTCTCCTCGAGGTAGCGGGTCTTTTGTTTGTTGACAGTATTCTCGATGACCTTTGCCGGGAACAGGAGCAAGGAGATGGGCTGATAGTTCGTGAGATCCTTGGGGTCCGCCTTGGGTTTCTTGAGTAAGTTTCCTGTTGTGTGTCGATTTAGATACCGTATATAGGTTTACAGATTTATGCCCTTATATAGACACAATTCGCGTTGCCCATATTTAGGCATATAAATCCTACCCTTATTCAGGCATTATACATGCTAACTAACTACAGGCATGGCCACCTACATCCGTCCATCCACCTCACAGCGAGTTCTTGGAAAACCAGACTCTTAAGCCTTTAGGACTTCCCATTGCTTGGATTATTGATTTCTCCAAGAACTCATTTATTATGCATTAACATCTATTCCTTAGGGGTTAATTCATGACGTTCCTCTGCCCGACATTTAGGTCAATAGTGGAATTCCTAAACACCTTCAAGGTATAAATATACCTTCACTTGCCATGGCAAATCACGGTTTGGCTGTATACTTGCACGACAAGGCTCGCCACGGCAAGTTCGAAAGGAAGTCAAGTCCCCGCCTGACACACTGACCAGACACTGTCATCCTCCTTGCAGAGAATACAGCTCTAGTGTTTCTGACTCCCTTGCGGGGTGTTAGAGATCGAGACCCGGAAAGAGAATCTAACTCTCTCATTCTAAGTATGGAGTGGACTAGAAACTAGAGGTACTTTTGGCAAATCTTGGTAACACCAATCTTAAACTATAGTTAAACTAGAAAAACAGCACCTACTTCTTACCTCGTACTACACTTAGGTTAGGTACACTGGGGTAGAACTAGCTAGAAGCACCAGATGAGTATTCACATTTTAGCCTGTGTTATTTATATATATATATATATATGTATTTTTATGAATATATGTCATAGCTACAAACCATGCTATTGCAGTATTATTTGATCTTACTGCTAATGCTGCACGCATTATACTTCGCATTCTGTCTTACGATTGTAGCAGTTCATATCTCTTGCATGAGAAATAAGACTGTTCAATAAACCCTTTTTATTGACACGCCTGTCTATCTATTTCTGTGTAACTCTGTAAAAATGAAGCATGCGCGATTGACTGAGTGAAACGGTGATCTATTGTTTCCTCAATTTTGACACTGTTCTGATTCTAAGTTTTTTGTGACCTCTGAGTTAGTTGGCACCACAAGTATTTAAGTTTACTGTACTCGATAGAGACATACTGACCTCAATCCTATGTCAATATTATTCCTATGCGCAGAGCCTATCAGGGATATAGGAACTACACTACATGGTGCCCAACGGTTTGGTAAGGCACTAATTTAATGCTAGATAATAAATTAACTCAGTCGTGCTTTTCTCAGAGACCCCTACTCATAATACTCCATAAGATATTTGGAGTGGGTAGGGATAATATCCGCCATAGCTGAGTAGGACGAAAAGCCTATGTGGTACCTTTTTGGTTTGTTCAATGTTGAAGGATACAGTGTTCCAAAATATTGTGCACCTTATCTTTGTTCCCTTGAAACTTGCTCTGCAACTTTCATTAACCTCTTCCATGCTCATGACGGCTCCCGGCCGTCATGAGTCACGGTGGGCATTCGCTGATGACGGCCGGGAGCCGACATGACCACGCCCGCGATCGGAATGTTCAGCACTGCGACGGAATTTGCGCCGCAATGATGAGGCTAAACAATGTCCGATAACAGGACTAACACCAAAACCGGTGGAGCTGCACCCGACCATGTCGGAGTAGCTTTTGATTATACAGGTTTTAATGAAACCGATGACAATGCAATAATCATCACTCCAAATTTAAGGAGAGGCATCACTCTAAATCTTATAAAACATGGCCTAACACCAAGAGGTGTTAGAGCAGTTTTTGTGATAGAGGCACATGAATCTCACCAGACAGAGGTATTCTACTCATGGATAGTATTCCCTGAATCACATCCAGTAACTAAAACGTTTCACTTCTACAAAGAGGATGAACCACCTGAGGAATACATTAGTTTCGAGGATATTGAAATTCCACTCACATACCAGGAGCATGATCTCTGGTTTAAAGGCGCCCTACAACATTACGGTCACATTACCAGGCGCGGTCTACTAGGTAGACCGCAAGCAACATGGCTGATTTTAGCCGGCTACATACCTCATCCGGACATTGAAACAATGTCAGATGTAGAATTACTTAATCAGATACAAAATTTAATAGAATTACACAGTTTAACCACGACTGTCTGGAGGTCCTGAGAAGGACTCTATTAAACACAATCCTACCTCTTCTAAAAAGAAGTGGGAAAATAACAAACAACATTCAAAAGAGAAACGTTGTCAATCCCGAGGTAGGTCTCCACAAAAGAAGCCCTCTGAAAGGAGGTATAACCTCAGGAATAGGGATAATTTGAGAAAACCTGACAGGTATCAAGATACTGATACACGTTCCTCTCGTACCTTTCAGATATCGTCACAGACATCTGAAAGAAGAGGATGGTCAGAACTAAAAGAAGAATGAGTGAAGTCCAAAGAAGATCAACACATTCAGAAAAACAAACCAAAACCTCAATTCTCCAAGAAGAAGGTAGCAGGTCTAAAGATCAGACATGCTGAGAATTCTGAGAACATAACTCAAGAACAGACAATGCAGGACAGTGCAGCAGAAGTAACAATAGCTCTCCAGAACCTGAAAGGACTTCTGGATACTGTGGACTTGAATGAGGACATTCAATTTTAAACTGAAGACACCAGGGTTCGTTCTCCACATAGGTTATATGAAATAACACTCTGGATGGAGGGAGACATACCAAGAAAAGTGAATGCACTCTTTTGGGAGATTCTTTCACAGGGATATGATATACTTCTAGGACTGGCCACCAGAATTTGTCAGGGAGTGCCCACATGGCGAAGACATCATTATGCCAGCCTTCTCCAACCATGTTTCAATACATTTAAAATATACTCATGCCAGTAAATGGGCAGTTGCCCAAGCCCCAGCATTATACAAAAATCATGTAGGATGGGATGAGGATTCACCTCACCATAAAATCCAGTTAAAAAATCAACCAACTGCACAAAGGCAGTATCCAATCAGGCAAAAGCTAAAAAACAGGTCAGGGAGATCTTAGGTCAACTTGAATACCAAGGGGTGATTGAAACATGCACCTCATCGATTAACAATCCTTTGTTTCCTGTTTCCAAACCAGACAGAACATATCGTCTAGTTTTGGATTACAGACACCTAAACTCTTCTTGTAAAACATTTGCAGTGCAAAATGCACATAATACAGCATTAATGAATAACATTGTGCGTAAAAAATATAAAACCACACTAGATATTTCTAACGGTTTCTTTTGTCAAAATATAGCACCTGAAAGCAGGTATTTGATAGCTTTCTCAATAATGGGGACCAACTTCACTTTTGTCGACTCACACAAGGGTTCAAAGACAGCCCGGGGCTATTCTCAGCAAGGGTAACAGAGTTACTACAAATTTATGATGACGAGGCATTGTCATATGTCAATGATATCTATCTGACAGACAATGACCTGGACAGGCACTTGAACAGGGTGAACACCATTATACTGGGCTTCGCCTCTGAGGGTTATAAATTCAATTTAAAAAAATCAAGAATTGCCCATCTCAAGGTCCTTTTCCTAGGATATGAACTATCAAGTGAAGGCAAAAGCCTGGCAGCTAACTTTTTAGAAAAGTGTGCGCTGCTCCAACCTCCAAATACGCTGAAAAACTTACAGTCGATTCTAGGTTTCCTGAATTTTGGGAGAACATACATTCTAAACTACGCAGAAAGGGTTACACCTCTCTACGAATTAATCAAACCTTATTTTAAAATAACACATTGGACACAGGAACACAGATATCCTGCGTTCACTTCAAGCTGACATGTTAGTGACAAAACCCTTACAAACACGAGTAAACTTACGCAAGTTAGTGATCTGAATCCTTCCGGGTCAATGTGGATTCACCTGTTTAACTTTTAACAAAGGTGAAACAGTACCAATTGCATGCAAATCCCATTTGTAAACACAAGTAGAAGTTAAATTTACATCAACAGAAAAAATTCTGACAGCAGTTCAAACCGCTGTAGCAAAGGAAAGAGCCCTAGTACATGGGAAACGCATTATGGTGGTAACTCCTGTACCAGGCTTAGAGGCAGTTACAAAAGCTAGCATTCCGAATGCAAAAGCTTTACATCCAAGATGGATACAATGGGTTAATTCACTTGCTGCAACTGATGTTGGATAAGTTTTTGATCATTATTTGAAAACTCAAGCATTCCTGCAATACGAACACGAATGTCCTCTGCCTACTGAAATTTTACCTCTTGAACAGTACGAATTTATAATTTATACTGATGGATCTGCACAGGCACCTGACTACAACATAGCCAGCCCAGTTCAGACTCTATTGTTAGACAGCATTAGACTATCTACATGCAGGCGTCCTTTGGGACAAATGCAAGCCCACATACACTAAGTCAAGGTTCCTTTGGATGTGGCCTCAGTGCTAGGCTGACGCTCAAACTGTTATCAAAGATTTGCGAGTCTTTATCGGCACATACGCAATTGGCACACTAGACTCTGACCAGGGTCCTGCGTTTATCTCTCGAGCTTACAAAGTAGCCATGGTCAGCTTGGGCGTAGCATTGCGGTATTCTTCTCCATTCCATCCTAAGGGAAATTATGTTTGGAAAGAAAAAAACGGGACATAAAGCAGTCTATAACAGCTAAGGTATTAGGTTCGGGTGATGGGTGGGTCAAATATCTTTATGGGGTCCAACGCTCATTAAACAATTTGCCAAGAAGTTCTCTAGCGGGTGTCACTCCATATGAGGTCCTATTTGGGACTAGAATGTTGATACCAGACCTTGACATGAAAGGCACAGTGGTGGAAAATAAAAAATTTGATATCAAAGATCGTTTGTCTGTTTTACAGGGCTTAAATGAAATAAGATCGAAACAAAGCAACGTGTTCCTGAAGCCAACCACCACTGGGGAAAAACCAGCCGTCCCATCAAGGCCTGTCTGGATCCCAAAGCTTGGTGATCTAGTCAGAGAAAAGATCGTGGACAAGAAGGAATTTGGGACTTCTTACAGACAACCATTACCTGTCCTAGCAATCCACGGATCAAGAACAGTACTTTTGCCACCCCTTTCTGGTAAAAAGAAGAAAAGATTTGTGTCCTTCGACCTGATCAAAACACACTATGTCGCCAATACTAAGCAGTAGGCCAAGTGGACTCTGACAATGTAGCAGACGCACTCCTCTAGCTACAATCCAAGAGGTTCAAAGTGAGAGACTCATCACCTTTGAAGATTCTACAGTGAGAAATGAAGGACTAAGCAAGAAAGCTATGGAACTCGTCCCTCTTCAGACCCAAATAACGGTACGTCCTGATACGCCTGTCCACAACGAAGTAACAAGTGATCAACTGGTTCCAGTGATTTCAACGAATCCTGATGCAATTCCAACCATTGACAGAACTGCCTCTGGCTATTTCATTAACTTTGACACATTTTCTAAGGATTCCAACGAACGTGAAACGACACGAGCACAAAGAACTTTCAAAAAACAAGCAACAGACTTTTTTCATCTCCTCAAAAAGACTTATCTGGTTTTACCATAGATTGAACTATAGATTGTTTTGGGAATATTCTTCTTTCTACTTTGGTTAGCTCTGGTAATAACTCTGGGAATGCTGATAAATGGAAGACATATTCATATGGACACAGCAAGTGAAAGAGTGAAATTACTTCTCCAGCCACACAAATCATCCCATCGTGAAGCAAGAGACTTGTCAGCAGTGAACATCACAGCCATTCCTATACCAGATGGTATAGTTTGGGACAGAACTTAATACGACGTTTTTGGCCCGTCAGAACGTTTGAAGATTCCACACTTATTTAAGATTTCATTAAGTGACTTTATTACCTCTAGTACCTTTTCTGATGATTGGGACTTCGAGACTGTCAATAACATGATGTCTGGCTAAGATATGTCTGCAGTATTCACAAATCATGAATATTTAGAGGGTTCATCAGACTGTGAACAAATATATTGTTATAACCAGTATGGTCATCATTTCTTGCATACGACTGCAACACCTAGAAATGTATTAATGTTTAACCAATAGGAACATTGTCCTACACCTTCAAAGGGTAGCTAAGAAACTTTTGCAAAGAAATTTCCATATTTTCCAGGGTTCAACTTGTCAAATCCAGAAACGTTTTATTTAAAAAAAAATGTGAACAAGCCAGGAACGAAAAATATGTTAACCAATACAAAACAGATTTATTCTGCAGCCTTTATTGCCCAGCTGTCTAGACAGGGTTTTGACTTTTGGAAAGACAACATTGAGACAAAATCTGTCTGGGGTGCAAAAGATTGGCAAGTGCTGTGGATAGAAGCTTTTCTTAGAGCCTTTATCATCCCTTAGCAAATTATGTTTTTGAATGACACTGTCCAACAAAAGCCTTGCCTTGGTTTAGCCAAGATCAAAGACATGAACACTCGTCCATACCTGCACCTACAAGTAATAGCACTACACAGGGGGAGGTCAACGCACATACTATTTTTCATCACAACAGATCAGATCCAGATTGGAACAAGTGGTTTCTCTGGCCCACAGACACAAACAACTATCAAAATTGATTCCTGAACAAAACACAGGGTTTCACTATCATTAGGCCAGACTCACGCTATGTTCAAAGACAGCATCCAGGGGCAGTAACATCATAGAGTGTAGGGAAACTTTGCCTTGATTGGCTACAGAAAGCTACACTAGAGGATGTGAAACAACACTTATCTTTACTTCAAGAAGGTGCAGACCTTAGGGAATTCTTGTTAGGTCCAAGAAGACTGCATCAAAAACATGTTATATGTGACGGTATCTGCGCTGCTTATAATCTAATATGGAAGGTTACCCAAACAGAAACTGCAGAAAGAATACGAGAAATTGATTGTATTAATTTAGAGAAATCTCTCACTGTAGTAGACAATGGGTTACCGACTCTGTCGTCCAGGATATATTCATTGGACAGCATTGTATCCTCTGCCATAGACATTATGTAACAAGACTTGGTCATGTTGCAACATGGTCAGTCTCAACTTCGTTCTATCATGCTATTAGGCTGGACGCTACAAAACCTGCATGCTGGCTATGTGCCTTGGCGTTTAATCAAAACAACGTCACTGTTTTCAGAATTCAATCTCTCTGATAAACAGATCAAAGTGGCACAAAGGGGAGCAGACTATACAGTGCTGAGCGTTGAAAAACTGGAAAAATTACCATTCACGGTGGCAGAAAAACCAGCTACTGAGTGGATCATACATGGTAAAACTACTCTGCCTGTTACAACTTTCCATTTTCAGTATTGCCTTAAACATATAACAGCAGGCAAATATGAAAGGTTGAGTAAAGAATACATCAAGACATCCTGGGATTTACCTGACACACACAGATGTTGGAGTGGGGGGCGTGAACTGTGAAAACGCACTAAGCGATTCTCTCTTATGCCAGGGCATTAATTTACACGTGGCCTGTGATGGTTCCACTACAAACTTATCCTGCCACCTGCAAGGTTCACCAGCTGCAGTGAATAATCCAATTTTTGCGCAACTTTCAAATGGAAGTTACCTCATGTTGAATGATCACAGCTGCTGTGGCATGTTGCCAGGTATTCCATATCTAGTAACGGTTACATCCAGGGTCACTTGCTGTATGCAAGTCTTGTTTCCTCAGATCAAGACAGCCAGGGAGTCGCCTTTATTGCCTTCACTTAACATCTCTTCTATGCGAATTGATATTCTAAGCCAAATGAAAGCCATTCTTTTACAACAAACAGTGCCTCTGACCTTGGCCAAGGATACCTATGATCTACAAGTTGTAAGGACTTCAGTCGAGATACAAGCCCTTTTGAATACAAACTGCCCTTACATTTCTTAGAAATGTTGGAACGTTACTTAAACATGTCTGATACGAGCAGTATTGTACATGTATTTAAGAACGTGTGTTCAGGACTGTTAGCACCTTTTCAGTCCTTGTAATAATTCCCAACTTCGTGTACTCTGTGTTTGGCGGACTGCCACTACTTTTAGCACTCATTGCAAGGATCCTATTTTTGCTTCCACTGCTGCAATATGGCAAGCCAAATCACCAGCATCACTCCAAGCACCATACAGAGAGCTCTATTGGAGATAAAGTGTTGTGAGCGCATCTTCCAAATTTTAGGTTTACCTTGTCTACGAGAATTAAACACCACATGGTTTCTGTCACTCAGACCAATCTGGCAAGATTGCATCTTACCTGTTCTAAGCTGCCTGCTTTGCGGTGAAGAATGCGTGCTAGACATCTGTCTAACACTTCCATCAGTAATGCCTACGGATATCGATACTCTCCTGGACCCCATAACGGCCCATGCTCTGTGTTGTCCCCAGCGGCTACCAATCCTGATAACGGCATTCATTGAGATCTCACAGACGCAAATTGCTACTGCTGAGGTACGAGAGGAAACAACAGGCGCGCAGGTAACATCTGATACAAACATTGCTGAAGCGACCAATGCTGAAGGCGAGGCTTCTCATCTATGTGCGGTTAGTCTTCTAAAAGAGTTAATCATACTTTCACCTACAACGGTAGGCAACTTTTTGTCTACAGGACTAGAAGATTTCATGTTTTCTCCATCCCCATACACTGACTTTTGATTCAGCACACAGTGTACCGGGAAGACTCTGAATTTGGCCTTAATTTTTTTCAAAACAAAGATTAAACTTGGAACTTTTTCCTATTATTATTATTTTTCTTCCAAATTTGTATTTTTTTCCTTTTTGGCAACGTAATCTGCTTACAGTAGAACTATTCATAGAAAACAGAATTCTTTGAAACACTTTCAGAGACAATATGTCACCTTGTCAATAACAAATTGTTTTATGTAACTTGACATGAAACGGTTTCGTCCTTTTTCTTCTGTATTTACTAGCCATTTCATCATGTGTATGTATATATATATTTATGTATGTTCATTCATTTAGCATTCACTGTAAATACATGGTTGGAATGGAACATTGCTTTAATATGTACAGCACTATTGCATTTTATGCATAGCAACAGTTTTAATGCATTTTTACAATTTATTTTAGACATTATTTTAGCACTTCATGTGTAGCTATATTTTAGATATGTTTAGCATGTTTAGAATTTAGTATTGTCGTTCATACGAAAGGGGAGTGGGTGGTATGTGTGGATTTAGATACCGTATATAGGTTTCCCGATTTATGCCCTTCTCTACACAATTTGCGTTGCCCATATTTAGGCATAGAAATCCTGCTCTTATTCAGGCATTATCCATGCTAACCAAATACAGGCATGGCCACCTACATCTGTCCATCCACGTCACAACGAGTTCTTGGAAAACCAGACTCTTAAGCCTTTAGGACTTCCCCTTGCTTGGATTATTGATTTCTGCAAGAACTCATTTATTATGCATGAACATCTATTCCTTAGGGGTTCATTCATGACATTCCTCTGCCCAACTTTTATGTCAATACTGGCATTCCTAAACACCTTCCAGGTATAAATATACCTTCACATGTCACTGTTTGACTAAATACTTGCACAACACGGCTCGCCACGGCTCGCCACGGCAAGTTCGGAAGGAAGTTGAGTCCCCGCCTGATGCACTGACCAGACGCTGTCATCCTCCTCGCAGAAAATCCAGCTCCAGTGTTTCTGACTCCCCTTGCGGGGTGTTAGAGATCGGGACCCGGAAAGAGATTCTAACCTCTCTCATTCTAAGGTATGGAGCGTACTAGAACCTAGAGGGACTTTTGGCAAATCTAGACAATACAAATCTTAAACTATAACTAAACTAGACTACAGAAAAACAGCATCTACTTCTTACCTCGCACTGCACTTAGGTTAGGTACACTGGGGTAGAATTAGCTGGAAGCACCAGATGAGTATTCACATTTTAACCTGTGTTACTTATGTATGTATTTTTATGAATATATGTCTTAGTTGCAAACCCTGCTATTGCAGTATTATTTAATCTTACTGCTAACGCTGTACATATTATACTTCGCATTCTGTCTTACGATTGTAGCAGTTGATATCTCTTGCACGGGAAATAAGACTGTTCAATAAACACTTTTTATTGAAACGCCCATTTATCTATTTCTGTGTAACTCTGAAGAAACGATGCATGCATGAATGACTAAGTGGAACTGTTATCTATTGTTTCCACGATTCTGAGACTGTTCCGATTCTAAGGGAAACAAGTTGTCATGTTTATGCGGTTCTCAGAAACTAATTTCTTCTTGTTTATTTGAGAAGTTTCTAGTGACCTCTGAGTTAGCTGGCACACACAAGTAATTAAGTTTAATGTACTCGAAAGAGACATACTGGCCTCAGTCCTATGTCAAAACTATAGTGTATATTATTCCATTGTGCAGAGCCTATCAGGGAAGTAGGAACTAAACTACACTACACTCCAGAAGTGCTTTCTGCTTATTGAAGCAATTTCATCAATAAAGAAAATGTTCACGGTCAGCTTGTGTGGAGCTATTCTATGACAGTGGAAACGTGTTTGGACTTCACCCTGCTAGTGTAAGCTGGAGTTTTAAGAAATACTCAAATCCTTTAGATACATTTCTCCCTGTTCCAATCATCCATCTGGAGGCAGACTTAGGGCCTTATTACAAGTTTGGCGTTCCTACTGCCTGAACCAAGCAGCCTCTTGAAGACCATAACACCAGCGATCTTCCAACCGCTATATTGCGAGTTTACCACGATTCCAACGGTGTGGCTGTGGAGATCTTGCAACAGTGTTAATAGCTTTTCCATATATATTAATGCCTGTGTGAGCATTTCGACTGCATATGTGTCTGGTGCACACATATGCATAATACATGTGTAAAACTACCTCATGCGCTCCTACCTGCCGTTAGGGAAACGCCCTTGCTCGACTTCAGCCCGTCGTGAGGGGAACAGCTTCTCCAGTCCTGCCTCTACCATGAGGGGAATGGCTGCCCCAGAACTGCCAGTGCCGTGAGGGGAACGGCTTGCAAGAAAAACTACATCCCCCAGCAGCCCCGGCCCGGCGCAGTGACACCATCCGCTGGGGCCAGAGCAGCAACATAAGCGCTGCCATTCTTCCTCAGCACGGGACGCGCTCCTACCTGCCGTGAGGGAAACGGCCTTGCTCTATTTCAGCCCGCCAGGAGGGTAACGGCTTCTCCAGTCCTGCCTTTGCCGTGAGGGGAACGGTGGCCCCAGCAACCCCGGACCGGCGCAGAGACACCATCCGCTGGGGACAGAGCAGCAACATAAGCGCTGCCAGTCTCCATCAGCGTGGGACGCGCGCGGGCGGTGCCCAGTCAAAGCCTGGGCCAGGGCGGGCCCGTCTGAGCCTGTCCGAGACTGCCCGCGGCTGGGGTGGGCCACCGCCCTTGGTCGAGGACTAAAGGTACTGTCAAATGTTTTTGTACTGTAAGATATAAACCCAAATTGAGTTGGGGGTACTGGTTGGGAATACTTTAGAGTAAAGTCATAGCCCTTGATTCTACTTCTTCCTAACTCAGTAACAGGACATTTTAGGAGCTATTGTGGGCTGGGGTGGCCCAAAAAAATCAAACTACTATGGGTAAACAACTCCCCCACCTTCTAGGCCAAAAACCGGACAGAAAGCTGCCTTACTTACGCCGATTGTTAAACCAACAGCTATTGATAAAATGCTGCAGCAGGCAATAGGAGCCGTCTCCAATGAACGCACTTAGAGACGTCTCTCATTGACTCCGGCGATACCAAGCATCTCCTCGATCAAGGATTTAGACCTATCCCATTCTCCCCAAACTTTGGTGGCTCTGATTACGTTAGATTTACCCTGCGCCCAAGAATTTCCAACCGGGGGCACCACCAGTAGGTCCGGCATGGGTGGGGGAGTAATAAAGAGAGGAGGACCTAGGAAGCAAATTGCCCCTAAAAGAGGGAAACAGGTGAAAAAAAGTCCTGTGGTGGTTATAGACAATTCGGCCGGAGGGCAAGCGGCCAATCAAAATAGCCCCAGACCCTTGGAGCCCCTAGAATGGGTATTACAACTGGCTACAGAGCTTAAGGCCCACTTCGAACATCTTATAAAATCTGAATTCTAAGTGGCAATTAGACGCATCGATAAGCTAACATCAACAATGGCCCCTTTGGGAGTCTAAAATTGATGCTATCTGTCGAACAACTGAACACATCAAACAATCCAACTGTAGTACTGTTCCCCCACAAAACCTGAAAGCTCTACCTACCATTTCAGTACTGCCCACTCCCAGGGAACAGAAAAACCTGCTAACATGCAAGCTTGCACAGGAACTGCTCCTTCCGCCCAACAAAACCAGGCCTTAGCTTCTTCCCAAAAGAGGCCGTCCTGTCCCATAGACCATGTACAAGAATCTAGACCTATGGTAAATACCCCAGATCTGCCAATAGGACAGAAGCCACAAAGTAACTCCTTTATAGGCACCCGGAATACACCTCACCTTAGGACGAGGGAAAAGAGCTTAACACTCCCTCGTATAGATCTGCCCCCAGCATCCACACCGTACGTTGTTATATTAGCTGGAGTTCCAGAGCTGGAAATTGGCCGAGGGGAGACATACCGAGAACTAAAAAACAAAGTCACACACTAGTTAAACAAATACAGATCACTTCCCTTTTTAACTCACAGTGAAATTCTATTTTCACGCAGGGTTGATTGGCTGGGACAGAACCGTAAGGAAATCTTGGGGGACTGTGTTTTGATTAACTTTAGGGATAGGAGAGTGGTCCAGCACATCCTGGGATGGAGATTCCCTGAAGAAATGGAAATGATTCAAACATTATCCTTGGACTACTTCTATCCTCCAACTCAGTTGGTTGATGAAATAGGAAGAGTCTACAGAAAATGGGAATTCAAAGCCCAGAGTACCATTACCCATAATACGAGACAGAGACATGAGGATACTATGCCATTCAACATCCCAGAGAGCAATAGATTTAGCACCCTGGATTTGGTTGACTAACTAAATCCAATACCCAAAAGCCCAACACCCCTTACTGAGCAGATACTGGAATCTTACAACTGGGGAAAAACTAAGAGCAAGGATGAGTTAGTTGGAAAAATCCACAACCTTACAATACCCCACACTAACCCTAGTGGCCCTATTGAGACGAGCTGGGATCCTGATAACACCTCAATTAACCTAAGAACCCACGAGCAGGCTAATACGTCACACCAGTTAACATCTAGGGATGGGAGACAACTATTATATGAATCCCCAACCTTAGAGGTGCCCCAGTATCCCAAGACCTTATCATGGAATATAGCAGGGCTTAGTACAAAAATGGACCTCCCCGACTGGGGAGAGTTGATTAATAGTCATCAACTATGCCTTTTCCAGGAAACATGGTCTAGGGCAGACTTGCATAGAGTGGGATATGTTACATATAATATCCCAGAAATCCAGGGGCCTAGGGGGAGACCCTGAGGGGGGTTATGTATATGGGTTGGTACACATTTGGGATGTAGTATCAAAATGGTAGATTCCTCCTCTCCCGATATTCTGTGCATTCTTCTTTCTTTTCCAAACCTTCTGAAGATAGCAATTATCAACATCTATTCTCATCCAGTGAGGCTCTGGCAAACCTCCCCGACAATAGATTGTCTTGATACTTTTCTGCACACGCTATCAGAACACCCTTATGTAATCATCAGCACTGATTTTAATTGTTATTACAAACCCCTAAATGGCATTGAAAATTCTGTTACGAGTGATGAAGACTCGGTCCGGTCTATCCCCGACTGTAATAGTTATCCATTAAGGGGATGGACCCCTTTAGTCTTAGAGATGAACTCACTAACATACAGTCACTCTCTAAGGGCATGTAATAGCTGTGGTCCCTCCCACAGTCTGGTCAATTTTACTTTTAATAAGATACGGCAGGCCTCTATAATTGTCTATGTCTTGGTTGGAGTAGATCTATGGCATAAAACCGTTGACTTTTCTTCAAGCCCAGATCTGAAAGTGACCACAATCCGTTGGTACTAGAAATAGACCTCTCCCAGCTCCATGCTCTACAGAGCACATCCCCACGAGTAGTCCCAAACTTAATCACTTCTGAATGGGGTAGGAGAGTGCAGTGGGGAACTTTTGTTCAATCACCGGAAAAAGTGGCCGCCCTTTACAATCAAGCCATCCCTTTTTTTAGAAACGGCTTTCCGAGCACCTCATAATTGTCAAGGTGTAGAATTCCTGACGTTAGTAAGTACAAACCATCAGGAATTGTTTTTAAATCTGCTGAGTACTATTATAAAAATGAATGTAGCAATAGAGCTGACTCTAAACCTAAACATCCCTGGTACAATAAATTGTGTAAAGACGCTAAACACACTCTAATACTGGGTAGTAAAAACATCGACCACCAATACACTAAGGTAAAAAGGGCACATTATAAAAAAACTATAGCGGAAGCGATAGGCTCTTGGGAGCTAGATAAATGGGAAGCAGTTAGAAAAGCTTTAGACATCGGGTATGAGAGGCTTTTGAAATCTAGTGAAAACTGGTAAATCTGAAGGCAACTCTGTAATTGACGTCAAAAACAAGGTTGGTGGAGGGTCTAAGGGAAAAATTATTTAAAGACCAAAGGACAGACAAACCCCTTATTCACAGTATAACAACACAAAAGGACTGTCAATGGTCTTTACCACTTATGGGGGAAAAGAAAAAATGTGACAGACTCTGTGTCTACCTGTAAAGTGTGTACAACAAAAAGGAAATGAATCCCATCAGCCCACCCATATGGCAGAGCTTCATCAAGTTGTACAGACCATTGACAGTCCTTTTGTGTTGTTAACTCTGTAATTGAGCCAAACTTGGGCGAAGAAGTTTGGAGATCCCATTTTAAAACTCTATATATGAGGAGCACTGACGGTGAAGTAGCTCCCAGGGAAAACGAATTAAACCAACCTAACTTGTGATTCACCCCCCTGCACCATGAAAGAGGTTAGCAAGGCACTGGGAAGACTGCTCCCAGCTAAGGCACCCGGTCTTGATAGAATGCCCGGTGACCTATTTAGAAATGAGCAAGCAGTGTGGAAACCCTACCTATGGACTTTGTTTAATGCCATCCTACAAGGTATGGCAATGCCCCCGACTTGGGCAGGGGCAGAAATCATTTCTATTTATAAAAAGTTTCCCCGCTGAACCCGGCAAATTATCGTCCAATTAGTCTCATTGACGTTACCCAAAAGATTTTTGCCAGGGTTGTCCTTGATCGACTGCAATTATGGATGGAGGAAAAAAACGTATTAACGCCTTTAAAAGCTTGGTTTAGGTCCAAAACTTCAACCATAGATCAGATCTTTAGATTACAAATGATTTATTGGAAAAATGTTTTGTTAGAGGGTGGCAGCCTTTACCAAACCTTCATGGATCTCAAATCCACATTCAATATGGTGCAGCGGGACCATCTTTGGGGGATACTTCAGGACATGGGAGTATCACCTCACCTATGTAACTTGCTTAAGCGCTTGCACCACAATACGTATGCGAGAATAAGATACAGCAAGAATGGGGAATTGACGGCCCCCTTCCCGGTAGAAAAAAGGGGTGAGACAGGGATGTGTTTTAGCCCCGACCCTGTTCTCCCTCTTTTTAAATGGCCTTATTGAATCTCTACTGGCTGTAAAAGACATAGATTCCCCGAGGCTAGGTAACTGCAAAATACCAGCTTTACTTTTTGCGGACGATACCCTTTTACTCTACAAATCACCAATGGGTAAGCAGCGGATCTTGGAAGAGTTCTGTTCATTCTGCAGGAAGCGGGATTTAGTGATAAATCTCCAAAAGACAAAATATATGGTCTTCCATGCAAGTACCACCAACTGCCCACACCACCAAATGGAAGGTATGGCCCTTGAGAGGGTGTCTATCTTTGACTATTTAGGTCTGACACTTAACGATAATATGGACTGGGGGAACCAGATAAAGAAAGCTAATTTAAAACTCACGCAGTCCATAGGTGGAATTCTGAAAGTTTATAAAAGTTGCACATAGAAAGTGGTAGGCCGTCCGGCAGAAATATATAAAGTCCAGGCAAGGGTGGCGTTGCTATATGGTGAGGAGCTCTGGGGCCAGTGACCAACCAATATCATGTCTCTGTCAGCTGTTGGCACTTCCAAAAAGTACTCCGCAGACACCACTATGGATGGACTTGGGTATTGGCCCCATTGCTGATTTAATTGCCTCACGTCCACTCCTATTCTGGCGCCGTATTTGGAGTACGCCCGAGTTTGTGAATTACAGGGAGGAATTGAGGGATGTTATGACTATACTGGGCGGAAGGAATACACCCTGGCTGTCACACATTAGGAACACTTGTCAAGCACTGGGAAGGATGAATATGTGGTAAACGCCAGAAGAGACCTGCCCCTCAATTTCTAAAAAAAAAAACTATTCTCTGCTTACAAGGAACATACATTTATCCAACTATCCCAGTGTGCTAACCCATGCAGCCTGACTTCCAGGTTTCTGGAAGCCACAAATCAGTACAAACTGGAGTTGGCCCAGGACAGCATCCAGCCCCTTATTGCAAAGAAACTGTACATTCAATTTAGGCACGGGGTCCTCCCGCTTAGTGCATTCACCAATACATGGATGGGAGCAACTAAATTAGGATGCCCTGGGTGTACTGCGACCGAAGAAACAGAACTTCATGTTCTCCTCTTCTGTCCTGCGTACAGTAGACCTAGGTCTAAATGGATACTCCAGCTTTGTAGAAATGTGGGAATCAGTCACCACTCTGAGGTCTTTAGGATATTAAAATACGAAACTGACCCTTTTTATGTGTTTGTTACCACTAGGTTTCTATTCACGATGTGGTGTATTCGTAGGAGCCTTATAAAGGAAAATGAGTCTACGGACATTGCTGCGGACCCTCACCTGTTGGAGGGTGTTTTGGCCACTCGTTTAGCACCAATCGTCTGGGGCCCTGACGCTGTCGGTCTTCCCTGCCGCCACCGCATTCTCCATCGTGGGGCCGCAGCGGGGGAAGACTACAGCTCCCAGACTCCTTTGCGGACACGCCCACTTCCGGGAATCACCGCGCACGGAGGCGCACAAAGCCGAGCAGCTCCCACTGAGGAGCGGGGGACATTGCTGCGGACACTTACCTGTTGGAGGGTGGTTTGGCCACTCGTTTAGCACCAATCGTCTGGGGCCCTGACGCTGTCTGTCTTCCCTGCCGCCACCGCATTCTCCATCGCGGGGCCGCAGAGGGGGAAGACTACAGCTCCCAGACTCCTTTGCGGACACGCCCACTTCCGGGATCACCGTGCACGGAGGCGCACAAAGCCGAGCAGCTCCCACTGAGGAGCGGGGGACATTGCTGCGGACACTTACCTGTTGGAGGGTGGTTTGGCCACTCGTTCAGCACCAATCGTCTGGGGCCCTGACGCTGTCGGTCTTCCCTGCCGCCACCGCATTCTCCATCGCGGGGCCACAGCGGGGGAAGACTACAGCTCCCAGACTCCTTTGCGGACACGCCCACTTCCGGGAATCACCGCGCACGGAGGTGCACAAAGCCGAGCAGCTCCCACTGAGGAGCGGGGGACATTGCTGCGGTCACTTACCTGTTGGAGGGGGTTTTGGCCACTCATTTAGCACAAATCGTCTGGGGCCCTGGCGCTGTTGGTCTTCCCTGCCGCCATCGCATTCTCCATCGCGGGGCCGCAGCGGTGGAAGACTACAGCTCCCAGAGTCCTTTGCGGACACGCCCACTTCCGGGAATCACCGCGCACGGAGGCGCACAAAGCCGAGCAGCTCCCTCCGCGTCGCGGACGCGCGCGGATGACGCCGGACGAAGCCCGGGCAAAGGGCGGGCCCTCTGTGGCCCTCAGATGCCAGAGGAGGACGGGACGGGCCACCCCCCTTGACTTTATCACATCGCTGAGGTTACGACTTCTCCACCCCTCCCGACACACCGGCAAGGGATTTCCTTACTGGACACTAGTCGAAAAAATTTCCAAATATCCCAAGATTGTCTTGAGGCCTTGCTATACTCTAACATTAGCATATTCCACCATGATGCGCAAGGGGGCTACCAAGAAACCTATCAGCCAGAGAGGCTCAAGTCCTGGGTCTCAAGACCGTGGTAGGTCATCTCCGCCCACCGCTAATGCGAATGAACCTTGCAAGATTACAGATAGCTTAGCCACCAACGAATCTCCCGACCTAACGAATGGTATAGCGCAAAACCTCTCGCTGTTGGACGAGTTAAATTCCCTCTGCAAAACTAGGTATGTCACTGTGGAAGTTAGAAATGAAATCAAAAGACCCCCACCTTGCCCCGCCAAAAGCACAAGTATATCAACTCCAACCATCAGCCCACTTGAACACCCCCCATTACCCAATAACGCAAATACGCAAAATATAGTACTTCCCCACCTCTTATCCAGTAAAAGGAAGTGGGATGGGGTCAATCCCACAGGGAATAAACCCAAACTACAAAAATTGTGCTCTAGCCCCCCATTGACTGCAACTAATCCCCCCCTAATTTCGGAAGTAAAATTAAACCAACTGGTAACTTCCTTCAATTTGAATTTTTTGTCTCAGATCGAACAATTGGTTAGATCACTCATCTCTCCACTGATTGACAAAATTACTACTCTAGAGGATAGGCTGCTGGGAACAGAGAAAAGTATTAAGGCCAACTTACCTCCCACTGAAAAATCTGTAACGCCAAACTGTTCCAACCCACCTGGTATAAACAGTAATAATCAAACTCATCCGCTAGTCTCTAACTTACCGTCCCCTACTGCCCCTAAAGTCCACTCCAAACATGGTCCTTCACAATATACTGCTACAAGAGTAGAGCCTTATAATACAACCCATATACAGCTACCTCCGGAGGCGGAGAAGCGTGGCTCAGTGGTTAGAGGCGGCAGACCCGGAAGCTGAGATCGACCGTGGACCAGGGTTCGATTCCCCGCCTCGGCGGGTCTCGGGCCCAAAATTCCACGGACTCGACAATTCTCACTCTGGTGCCTACTCAACTCACGGGGCCACACTCTGCGACTCTGGGTAATAGCTTGCTTAATCTCCACTACGGCCCCTCGCGGCGGGATGCCTGGCTTTCACCTTGTGGACACCCTGCCGGGGTTTCTCACAGGGGAATACCAGGACGGGTTCCCTAAGCAAGCGCCGGGACGCTTACGGGCAGCTGTGCGCTTTACAAGTCCAACACATTTACATTTACACATTTACCCTTCGTGTGTGTTCTTGCGGGAGTCCCAGCACTCAAACATGGAAAAACCGAACGTGAACAAGACCTACTAAATAAAGTCATGAATTGGCTAACTAAAAATAGGCCCCTGCCTCTAGATCTAGATGGTACAATCAAGTCTGTTAGAAGGGTGGGCTGGTTAGGTCCTCTACAATAAGACATTGACGGCGACCTAGTTCTAATAAAATTTTAAAGTAGTGTAATTGTTCTCTCCCTTCAAACTTTGAAACCCCGAGAAGGTGAAGGCCCTATATCCATCTGGGACCTACGCGACTTTTATCCAAGCATGGCATACATCCCTCGACTAAGACCAAAGGCAGAGATAACTTACTCGAGGGGTAGAAGCACCTGTGCATTGAGTGGCTGTGGCTTTTCTGCCCTCAATTACCCCGTAACTATGCACATTGGCCATAAGTATGGAAAACTATGAATTCTCATATGGAACCAAGGAACTTACTCCTGCAGCTTGGACCAATGTTTTCATCTTTTAGACACCTTGTGCTCTTGTATGCAAGTTTTTTTATGATTGTTTTAATTGTACGCTTTTATGATTTCAAACTAAAATCGAAAAAAGCTAAGAATTGAATTGAGTCTACTGACAATTACATTCTACTCAACCACTGATCATGACTCTAAGTCACTGCTGTATACTGCTCCCCTACTTTTACTATTTGCTATCCTAACTTTGTATATTCTCCCAAGTAAGGATAAACAGGTGAAATCTACATTTTAATAACACTTTGATTCCTTTTATTCAGTATTTATTGAATTTTGTTTTAATGGTTTTAAAACTATCACTTAATGAATTTTAACTAAGCCTGTAATGCGCTTGGTTGACGAGTCAGAGAACAATATATAAATTTGCACTATAGTATACTTTTTTTTAAATTGATTATCTGTTTTTAACCATGCACACTGTCTATTCTAGGTGTTCTAAATGTATTGTTACATTTGTATGTGCTTTTATGGTTATACAGCCTACGTTTTTGACTTGACTTGACTTGAAAAATACCACCTACCCATTGCTGGAGTCTGGCTCATATGTGGGCAGTCAGGCCATAGGTATATGGTACAAAAAGGACTCACCTGTATTATCGCCGCAGACAGGGTAGTAGTCCTTGGGTGAAGATGCTGCTGTTAAGGGGAGGACCTGAAGAAAGGTAGCCAGGTCAAACTCTGACAGAAAGAACAGGAAAGGGGTGAGTATACAGCCCAAATCTTTTCTTTCTGCTGACCTGAAGCTGGCGGTCCACCGCAGTGGTCAGCTCGTTGAAAAGTCAACTCAGAATATGGACTGTGGAAAAACTCCCTAACCTCACCCTCTTGCAGCTGTTTTTCCCCAACTGCGCTCCCGCCAGTCTGCAGTGTGCTGGCGATGTCAGCGGTTCAGCCAAGGTCTTTCTAAATTAAACCTGCCCATCTCGTAATACGGTGGTCGGACCGTCAAGCTCTCAGTGGTCGGACAGCGGGTACGGCAGTTTACGGACTGCCAAACTTGTAATAAGGCTCTAAATCTATTTGCGGCCAAGTGTGCTTATTGATCCAAGTTCAGCTAAAAAGTCCCTGCAAGATAATTAGATGATTTTATGAACTTTAAACACGCACCAAAAGTTAAAACACCCTTGACCGTAAGCATTGTAAGGAATGCCCAAGTCACTTTTATTGCGTTTAAGTTTATTTTCACTGTATTATTACTTTCACCCTTGCCTCTCTACAGATATATACTTAATGTATGTTTATTATTTTTTATCTGGCTCTTTCGTTCGATTTATGTCACCCTCCTACCTAAATAATCAATTCATTTGTATTAGTTACTTTTAAAGAGGTATATCTACCATATTTTGTTAATTTTGGGGAACTCTTATGCACCGGGGTGTTTAATTCTTGCACCACTTTTGTTTGAGTTTATACTTAGGTTAAGCCTTCTTTTGATTTTTAATAACTTGAGTGTAAGTGGTTGTGGGATTTTAGGATAAGCATCTAGGCCTTATTCTGTCAAAAGTGTATTTTGTAAGTGATTGACAGCACCAGTTTAATGAATGCATGGTACTACAGGGTGCAACACCATTCGCTAGAACTGACCTCAAATCTCACTGGGGGTCAGCAGAAGAGCAAAAATAATTTCCCACAGTGAACAAAAAGTACTGAATGGTGTACTAGTTTCTGCTTGTAGATACAGTTTGCTTACAGAAACACCGAAATATAATTTTTTTGTTTACATACTCATGGCTACATGTCACTGGCACCACAATTGACAGGTAAGGCACTTCGGGCCTCATTTACAATGAATTGGCATAGGGCAGCGCCACAAGTCCTTTTACGGTGCGGCCCTGCGCCAATTTTAAAAGGCAGGAATGCCCTGTGTTGACAAGATAAGGTGCATTAATGTCTTTTCAGCCAATGCTGGTGCACAATTTGGTGCTTAGCACCAATGCAGAAACCCTTTCACCATGGTGCAAGCATGCCTGTGTTGCAGGAATGATTGTTTTTGTGCAGGAAGGGACACCTTCCTACACAGAAACAAGCCACGGGGGCTTTTTTCTCTTTTTGTGTGTGCTGCAAAATGCAGCACACATAGCTGGGGCGTCATAAAAAGTGATGCACTGGTGGAGCAAAGGAGCTTGTAAGTAAGCCCCTTACTATCTGTGCAAGTCTTCATCATTGGTGGCTAGGGCTACGTGTGGCTGTTTGTACAGTGCATCTGTGCTGATTGAAATCCTAGTCTTGCTGTGAGCCATGTAGTCTTCTTAGCATCATGTCGTATTCATGCCAGATGCATGTGTTTGGAATCGTTAAGGTGTAATAATGATTTTCCAGCAGAGCCATCAACTTTTCTGACACTTGACAGTGGGAGCTCATTGAGACCTGTAGCAATTTTGAAGCCGCAAATGTTCTGCCATGACTGTCTCTCAAATATCTTCAGAATGGTGTTTCCAAGACACATTCCACATTGAATGTGGATTGCACTGCCGCTGTGTTTCCTTTTTCTTCTTTGTGGCAGTGAGTGAGCTATCGAGCAGAGAGGAAAGCTTCCCTGTTGAATGCCACTGCTTGCTTGTGCAGTCGCAGGTGTACGGCTGATGGGTGTCATGGGATCTGTAGGCTCTGACTAGTGGTAAGGTAGAATCCACATTGTTAAAGTTTGGGCTACAATGCAGGCTGCTTAGAGATGGACCTGCTCATTTGGGGCACAGTTTTAGGCAAGCTAGAAGAGTTCATTTTACCAGGCTTTTCTTGACCCTGCGGTTTGTTTCTGCACCAAGCTTGCGCTGAGAGGCCTTGATTTTAGAAGTAGAAGAATTTTCAGGAGCAGAGATGGCTGCAAACGATGCCCTTCACCAGTGCACTAGTTAAGTGGGACTAGTAGGCTACCTAGTGTTAGTGCAGTTGATGGGGTGTTCCTAGCCTTGAGCTCCAGAAGAGGGATAGTTGATTTGATTCACCGAGTCCCAGCATCCGGATCTTAGTCTTGGCTCCGTTCACTCACGGAAAGCTATATATTATGATACAGAACACGTGGGCCCGGATTTATTAAAATTCCATGCCACGCAGTGCAGCATGGGAAACTGCTGCATTATGTTATGTGCAAGGGAGGGGTCGGAACTGTGCCTTATTGACTACGATATGACAAAGTTTTGCTCTCTTTTAGTGCTGGTGTAATTATGGCTCCCTAGCTTTTATGCAGGAAGGGATACCTTCCTATTTAAAAACAATTCTTAGAGACATAAGGACTGATTCATAAAAGTAAACTTAGATCAAATGTCTAAGTTTAGACCTGAAATTATAAGTTTAGACGTAAAGTCTAACTTTAATACTAGTAAAGTTGGACTTTTGGTCTAAGTTTAGATTAAAAGTCTAACTTAGACACAAAGTCTAACTTCAGTGGTAGTAAAGTTAGACTTTAGGTCTAAACTTAGAGCAAAAGTCTAACTTTAGTAGTTGTAAAGTTAGACTTTTGGTCTAACTTTACTAGTAGTAAAGTTCAACTTTAGGTCTAAACTTAGACTTCAGGTCTAAACTTAGACTTTTGTTCTAAGTTTACCTTTGTGAATCAGGCCCATAGTATTTTTTGTATGTGTTCTGCAAAGAGGAAGTAGCATTAGGAAAGTGGATGTGAAGGTTACCAGCTGCACGCCGGAAGGAATTCTCCCGCTCAGAACCTTAACTCCTAATGTATTTGGGCATCCTTTTTTAAATTGTTTTTACATTTCTTAACTGAGTTTTAACTTTTAGAACTGTACCTCTGCTTGCGACGCACACAACACCTTACAGCTTAGCCAGTCCCCGGTCCACCATGGTCATTACTGGCCTCTTGTGTGGAGGGACGTGGCTCCCCCCCTGTCTTCCTTCTTTACGGGTGGGGTCACTGAATTTAAATCTCATGGTAGCCCGGCCGCGCAGAGACAGACAGCTGCACGCCAGAAGGAATTCTCACGCTCAGAACCTTAACTGTCAATGTTTTTGGACATCCTTTTTTAGGTCTCGCCTACGCAGCGTGCATGCGCTGCTTAGGAGAGCCCTGTATTTATCGGCGCACTTTTTACGGGCAAAAACGTACACGCGTTGCATTGCTTCCAATGGCAATGCGTGCATGACTGGTGATTCCCTTGCGGGAGCAAGGGGCGCCATATGGTAGCAATTATTGTGCTCGCTCCCGCAAGGGAAACGCTGCCTGCTCTCGGCAGCACTCCCCACCAATCCCCTACATGCGCGAGGCACGCGCTTGTTGTTCCTGGTAGAAAGGGCTAAGAACTGCTCTTCTCACCCTTGGGTGCTGCTCGGAGGTAGGGATTAATTTATACATAGGTGCATGCATGTTGTTGGGGAACTCCCAAACACAAAGGGCCCGATGTATGTAATCGCGATTTACCTACTCTTAAATACCGAATCATACCGATTCGGTATTTAAGAGTAGGTAAATGGGATGTAGGTAGTTTCTCTTTTTAAATTACCGAATCGGTAAGATTCGGTAATTACCGAATCGGTATTTACCAATTTGGTAATTGCCATTCATTTCTATGGGCCTGAAGGCCCATAGGAATGAATGTCAATTACCGAATCGGTAATTGGGGGAAACATTGAAGGGTGGCAGGGTGTCACTTTGACACCCTGTTGCACCCCTCAATTGTGTATGGGTGCACAGGTTGCAGACATACAGACCCTAAGGGCATGTATGTCTGCAACATGGCAGCGTTTGAAAAGCAAAATAAATGCTTTTTCAAGGCTTTTCATTATTTACCACCAACTTATAGTTGGTGGTAAATAACGAATTCCTAAACCCCTGTAGCACTGATTACAGTGCTACCTACATCTCATAATACAGATTCGGTAATTTTACAAAATCGGTAATTTTACCAAATCTGTAAAATTACCGAATCTGTAAAATTACCGAATCTGTATTTTAGGTGGCCCTACATCTCATTTTCCAAATACCGGTCGGCAACGGCCGAAACTACTGAATTTCGGCCGTTGCCGACCGGTATCTGCCTACCTACATCTGGCCCAAAGTCTTGACTCGGACAAAGGTGTGTGAGTGGGGGGAGGGGCAGTGGCGTGTTGCAATACACATTGACTTGCACTGAAGTAGGGAAGATGTTTTGGGGAACAAAGTTTAAAACAAAAAAGTTGTAGTAATAAAAGTTTTTCGGCTAAAAACAGGGATTTCCCCAGTAAATAAGATATGTTTAACTGATTTATTTAAAAATGTTTTCGGTCTGGTATGACGTTTTTCTCTAGCATCCGTATTTGAACATTCTGAATTATTTGTGGAATGTGATATGGCTCATTGATGTTAATTAAATCATCTCAAGGTGTGTTGCCGCTGATTTACCTTGACGTTTCTAGTGTAGGTATTAAACAGATGGATTTTTTAAAGTGTTTCAAAATGTAAGTGTTTCCCCTGCCCTTATTATTCCCGGGCGGAGTCACTGTATTTAAATCTCCTGTTGGCCGGACCGCGTACCGGGTTTGCCACAGGTAAGCCCGTCTGTGCCCAGGAGCATCCCGGAGGCGGCTGGGGCTGGGAACTCTGACGGTTTTTCACACCAACCCGACAAGGTACTAACTTACGGCAGAGAGGCTCTCATGAAACTGGGCTACATGTTTAAGTGTAGGAATGCTATTGACTTGTGGATAGTTGACACACTCCTGTGTTGTCATTGCTGCAGCTGTGGAGCCACTAATTATATTATAGATAGGGGGTGGAGTTGCAATTATTAGCAAGATGGATGTCTCCATCACCTGCATTCTCATGGAAGAAATTGAAGGGGCTGAGTGCCTTGGTTTTCAGGCCACTCTTTCCCCCATCAGTGCAGGGGACTTCGTAAAGTCCCTTAGTGATTCCATTGAGCCACTGGCCTCCAGATTTAAACATTTCCTCGTCTTGGGAGGTTTTAATGTACATATGAACAAACAGGATATCCCAGACACTGTCTCTCTGTTGGAATCTCTGGATGCGCTTAATCTTGCTCCAAATGTTTTTGCCCCTACGCATGATAAGGGCCACACCCATGACCAAATATTTTCCAACAGCAAAATCCAGACGGAGGCTTCCCTGCCTTTACTATGGTCAGATCACTACTGGGTGGGCTTTAGGCAACCAAAATTAATGAACCGTCTGCTGACCCAGGCCAAGCGGCCGTCTTTTACATCTAGGCCTTTTCCCAGAATTACCCTGGCTGCCCACAAATATGAACTAGACTAACACCCTCTCATGCCAAGTGGCAATATAGAGTGGGATTCTGAGGCCCTGGAAAGGTGGTTCACGCAAGGTACCTGGGCCCCTGCCCCCCTGATCTCTTGCTCTCCTAGAGTTGCCAGATGCTCAGCTCCCTGATTCAATGATATCTTGCGACAGCGTAAAAGGGATTGTAAACGTCAGGAAAAAGTGTGGAGTAAAGATTTTAATGAGGAAAATAACAGAAATTATAAAAAGGCCTTAAGAGCCTACCACAAAAGGATACAGGAAGTTAAGATGAGTTTCTTTGCATCTAAAATTGAGTCCACAGGGAACAAAAGTAGAGACATTTTTAGTATTGTTAAAAGTTTCTCTTCCCCTAATGTTGTGACCAGTGTTGGGGCGGGATTACCAGTTAAGTTTATCATACTCACCTGGGCCCATAAACATTCACACTTTGAACCGGTAATCCAACTTAACTTCCTGCCTATCAGAGTTTTATTCACCTTAGGATTTATATCTATTCACCATGACTTACCAAATCCGTGTCACTTGTGCTCTAAGTCCTAAATCTAAGGATCAAAAGAAGTTAGAATAATAGGTAGAGAATAACATTTAACTTTCATGAAATAACCACAGACTCGGGGAAGTTTTAAACACTTTATCTATGCAATATTTTATGAGTCAAGAACCAAAGCAATGCAGTCAGGGACTTTTCAAGTAAGAAAATAATTATAAAAGCAAAAATCGCATGAGACTTCAAGCAAATAGTTTTAAACATTGGTACCTGGGAAGGGTGAAAAAGGGAGACGGTACAAGGACATACCCCACAGATTATATTTACCTAGAATGGTCCGAGGACCAACCCTGGCCACGGGCTGTGACAAGAAAAGGTTCCCAACTAATCAGGTGTCCACAGGACAGGACAGGTGCAAGACAGGACAGGTAACCTCCGCTATGTGCAACACCAGCGTCACACCCTTCTCTGAGGCTACTCTCGAAATCCCCTCTGGGTGACAGAGTCTTCTCCCTCAGCAATTTCCCAATTCTTCTTTCAGAGTGCTCTACCAGTCTCTGAGGTCTGCGGCATCCACGATCCTCTTCAGCATACGTTGGGTCAGTGAGAGCTCTTTGACAAGTCGGACAATCTAACTGACTAAGCCTGCCTTAGTTAGACCATTTCAGAGTGTGTACAACCCCCCTAATGTTGCAAATTCTATGTGTTCCCTTGATTTGATTGTTCAGAAAGACGAGGAGAGGTCATCACATTATACCAGTATGAGGTCATTTTGCATTGATTCTAATTGATTCAGGTTCCCACCCATAATTTACTTTCCCATGCATCTTTATTCCTCCCAGCAATATTATTTCATTTATTATACAATGTATAAAGTTCTGTGCTTTCTCTTCCTCTAATACACTGTTCTTGGGCAAAACCAAGGTATCTTCTATCAGGGCGATTTCCTATAAATGCTTGATCTAGATGCCACATTTAATCACTGCTGTCTATTAACACTGAAATTTAAATTATTGCAATTTAATCAATTGTTTACTTCACTTAAATACTTCACCAATCTCAGCGCGTCTTTAAATTTAATGACCAGCCAACATTTGTTTTACAAAACCGGCTACCCAATGCTTGCACTGCTTTTCTGTGACGTGAGTTCTTACTCTCTAAACTCACCCCTCCTTTACAACATTACCTCAGCTACACACCCGCTGATTCAACCTATCCCTGCGCGGCTCTTGTGACATCAGTGCAGCACCTGCGACTGACCCCTCCTTTGCAAGGTAATACGACAATTCAATTTATTTTACTTTCAAATGCACATTTCATTAATTAACAGCATAGAAACATTCAATACTGTGCCTGATTTACTAGATTCAAAAGAAAAAACAATTTCTCTCACACCAAGTAATACCCTTCCCTTTAACCTTCACGCAAACAAAAAGAACCTGCTACTCCTTCAGCCTTACCCTTTCTAAGTGATATAAGACCAAAGTTTCACCAGCGAACTACTTTGCTATCAATTACTCTCACATTTATACAAGAAAATAACCCCTATCTAATACTTCAAGTTCTACCTAACTTTAAGCACTTACTTCATCATAGTAATTTCTCAATGCAAAACCTCATCTACCTCTAATGTACCGCTGAAAAGGTGTTGGGCCCTTGACACCATGTATTACCTTCAGGAGACTTTACATAAAAATGAACCGTCAAAAAGGCAATTATTATTTAAGCCAATAAAGAGAGTTGTTGAATTTTTTTAAAGGGTTTTATTTTCTAGTCAAAAGTAAACTTTTCTCTGACCCTTTATTCATTAGTCAAATATCAATCAGGTTAACGAATTATGAAAACAGGGAAAATAGAATTAAATACAGAACATATTATAGGATGCATACAAAGCATTCCATAAAGGAAAGGAATAAGACATCAAATGTCAATCAGAGTTCTTTAGAGAGTTCAGGAAATATAATTCAGAAGTGAATTATGCAAGGCTAATCAATAATTAATAATTTGCAAAAATCTCCCATAAAGAGAAATAAATGCATAAGAAAAATAAATCTTTTCAGACCTAGTTATTTAGTCAAAGCATAAATCTTAAAGTTTTTTTTAGCAACTAAATCTAAACCTGTTTTATCCAGCTCTGCTCTGCCCTGGTCTGATCCTCTGTATCTCTATGCTTGACAGAGAGGCTGCTCCTGCAAAGGTACCCCCTCCTTTACAGACCACTGTGAAATGTGATCTGCCCTGCCAAAAACATGACGTGCAAGGACTTCTCTGAAAAAATATGAGCAAGAACCCCCACCTCTCTATGTCTCTCCTCGGACGCAATGCTGCACCCGCGACGAACAAGTACCTAACCCATATGATGTCTCGTCTAATCTGCTCTCTCTCAACAGCTCACATGCCCCCCTAAAGCCTAAAAACAAGCCTCCAAAGAGATCATTATTTATACTCTAATTCTTGGCTGACTAAACATTTTTCAGTAAAGCTTGAACTTGATTGGTTGGCATGGATGGCGTGAGGGTCTCACCATCCTGTTTTCATTGCAAATTCCAAACCATACCGGTTTTAACAAAAGAAGCGTGAATGATTAATATAGTTATATGTTTTAGCAACATTTACTAGGAAAAATGTTTCAGTCTATTTCCTCCTTCCTGTCACATAGCACGCAGGATGGGCACATTCCACAAACACAGATACATTTGCAGGATTCCAAGAATGCACAGTTCACAGTGACCTTGACTCCTTCATGTCTTGAGGCAAGCTGGTATAATCTGCACATGCTCTCTTCTTTCAATACAATTCACAGGCCTGCTGGATTCACAGGCAGCCATGTTATCTTAGGCCCAAAAACAAAACAAACACAAAAATAGTATTAATTTACTAAATAAATCCCATTATGTTTACCTCCCCCATACTAATACCCTGTATAAATGATTACCTAGCAAAAGCTATTAGTTTAAAGCAGCTTTTCTTATTATTTGTGCATAACATGCAAAAATGTGCAATGTACAACATAGCATAATACATGCACTAGTGTACATTTTCAAAGCGCACACAGATAATACATACTCATAGCAACATGCTCTAATGTTTTAGATACCTTTTCATGCAAAATGCGTTTGCCCTGCATGTAGTGTTTGGTGCATGGTTAATTAACGCACATTATAAAAAGATGTGCTATGAACTGAATATATTTGTCTAAATATGCTACAACGCTAAAGTCTCCTAACACAGGAAGAGTGAAAGTAAATTATAAGAAAAAGAGCTGGGAAGAGAGAACACATTCCAGGATTATCTTCAAAACTAAAAAGAGGCCACTGAAATCAGGTTTCTCTACATTGCAAAAAGAAATGTAAATTCAGCACAAGCATTTCAGACAGACTAGACCTCATTTCATGTCTCATGTGCCATGTGTTTTCACTTGCACTAATATGCGCATCATTTTAAATGCAGTCTGTCTGAAGCACAAAAATAAAGCAATGCTTGACTTCAGATGAAATCTGAGCTCCATCACCAGACACTCCTCCCATTTAGCCGTTTGGATTGGAAAGTTAGCGAATTTCTTCTACAAAAGATCATAACAATTCAATCTTCTTTTGATGCCTTGTGTGGGAAAGAAGTGCAGGCCTCCCCATTGATCTACCCCATTTTCACGTGGGCAGTGCCTCCTTCTCCCTTTTTCCTCCCCTGTCCTTAGAAACTTCTTTATCAATAATGAAGGGCCTCAAGTCTGGCTCTCCTGTGGACCCTTCCTTGCCCTGCTAAATTTATGGTGTCAATGGCTTAGGTTCTTAATACCACAGTGAATAGCATTTTGAACATGTCTCTTTATAGTGGTCAGGTCCCTGTAAGCTGGAAGAGCGTCAAAATAATGTCACCATTGAAAAAACCTATGGCTGACCCCATGGAATTATCTAATTACAGACCCATTTCTTTGTTGTCCTTCTTTGCAAAGACAATAGAGAAATATGTTCACTCTGTGATTAGCGGCTTTGTTGAAGCAAATAACCTTCTTCACCCGAGCCAGTCTGGTTTTAGACAGAACCTTAGTACAGAGAGAGCTTTGCTTGAGGTCTCCGAATCTATCAAATAGACCCTTGATAAAGGTGGCAAAGCGGTTCTTATCCTTTTAGACCTCTCTGAGGCTTTCGACACCGTGCCCCACAGTCAGCTCCTGCAGAGATTATAGGAGTGCGGACTTGGTGGCTCAGTGCTGAAGTGGTTTTGGAGGTTAGAAAACAAGAGGCCTGGTCGCCCCCATTTGCAGCCAGTGTTCTGCCCTTGAACATTGGCGTGCCACAGGGGTCTACTTTGAGCCCAGTACTTTTTAATCTGTACATGGCTCCCCTGGCCACTTTGGCGGAAGCGGGTGAGGCAAAGATTACATTTTACGCCAACGACACTCAGTTGTTGTTCTCATGTAAGAAGGGGGAGGAGTGTAATGGGGAGAAGATAAATAAATGTCTTAGAGAAGGCTTTGCCTGGTTCAGGCATAACCATCTCAAATGCAACCTGGAAAAGTCTGAAATGATCTTCTTTGGCACCCCCCGTTCTGGACTCCTGGAAACATTGGTGGCCAACTGGCCTGTCTCCTCCCCAGTCAGCGGTTAAGACTGTTAAAAACCTGCGAGTGAAAATGGACGACACCTTATCCATGACACTTCAAGTCCAGTCGGGGGCAGGCACGTGTTTTGGTCTCCTGAAAATGCTCCGAAGATTTCTCTTCCTGCTGCCGGCCTCTCACAGAAAGATGGTCATTCAGGCCCTCATTACTTCCAGATTGGACTATGTCAACGTCCTTTATTTGGGCCTGCCAGAGTTCTTATTGAATAGACTTCAAGTCATACAGAATGTTGCTGCCAGGGCAGTCCTGAGACTCGGGCCTAGAGACCGAATCTGCATTGGCTGCCTGTCCGATACAGAATTCTCTTCAAAGCATTAGTCCTGGCTTTCAAGGCTCTGCATGGCATGGGGGCTCATTACATCCGCAGGAGAGTCTCACACCATGTTCCAGGCAGATCCCTAAGGTCAGCACACCAACATCTAATTGTCATACCGAATTTTCTCAGAAACCCGCTGTGACGGCCGCTCTTTGCAAGTGCAAGGGGCTTGAATTTGGAGCAAGCTGCCACTTCTGCTTAGGCAGGCCACAAACATACTAGCTTTCAGGAAACAGCTGAAAACCTGGTTGTTTCAACAAACAGCATAATGGCTGCTACCCCGGAATCAGAGACCTCCTTTCTGGTCCCCGTATCGTCTGTCTTAACGCCAGGAAACTCTGTTGAGTAGCTGCGCGCTCTATAAGCCCTTTTTAACATAACATAACATAACATAACATAACATATGGTTGAATGTTCATCTGATACTGAGCTAGGAAATATGTCAAAGATGAAACATTGATACTGAATAACACACAGAATAAGGATGAATCCTGTGGTGCTTGTCATTAGATAAGAAGGACCACAAATATAAGAAATTGAAGTATTAGTTGGGAAGGCTTGAGAAACTCAAACAATTATCACAATCGTGTCAGTGTGAACCACTAGAGTCTCTAAATAAACCTGAGCTCAATTCCCTGGTAGCTTTGCACAAAGCAGTCAGGCTTAACTTAGAGGCAATTTGTAAAGTATTTGATGCAGTACTAAAATAGTAATAAAGTGAAAAAACAACACAAGAAAAATCCCAAACCAATTTGGAATAATTGAGAATATTTCAATAAAAGAAATGACATCAAAAACCAAAAATCCAATAAGTAGAACAGGACATATGATTTTTTTTCATATGATATAAAAATAGTTTCAAAAATTACAAAGCACCAGCCGCAGGTATCTGGTCATGCTAGATGGAGTTACAGTGAAAAGTTAAGGCTGACCGTGATGCATCGCTGGTGTGATACAGGGACCAGGTTCATCCTGGTGGAAAGTTACCCTTAGAAAGGTTTTTGGAGGTCGAAAGTCTTTAGTGGAGCCAGATATTTGACTGAACCTGAGAAAGGGCTTGGAACATTGGCAGGCCTGTAGACAGGCTAATTTAGTGGGTGGCATAATGAGTGCTACAGCCTACTGGTAGTATTTAAATTACAGGCCTTAGGTACATGTACTACCATATACAATGGGCTTACAAGTAAATTAAATGTGCTAATTAGGTTATACCAATTTAAATATGTTTCATAGGGAGAGCTCAAGCACTTTACTACTGTAATAGTAATAAATTCTTTATTCGGAATTTCAGTATTAGAAATCCATAAAAGCAATGTTAGTACATAGTAAGTAAATCGTAAGAAATTTTTGAACATGAGTTTTAAAATGCAGAATAATTTCATAGAAGATGATAAGTTTCACGAAACTATTTACAATACTATGAATTAGAAAAAATTACTTTACAGATTTTTTCTGTGTCTGTATATGCATTTTAGAAAATTAAGAACATGATAGCAGGTAATTTCAGTATCCAAGAGCTGTAAACTCAACATAGCAGGACGACACTGCCTAAATCCCCAAGATTTTAACAGAGTCAATAACCAATGTTTGCGATGTTCATGATAAAATTTGCAAAACAAGACTGTATGTAAAGTGGTTTGTAATGACTTTTCATCACAGGGACACAGGGGTAAAATCGAATCCCATGCATTTGCCACTGGGAAAGCTACTAGCCTGTGAAATAGATTTAATCTGAATCTTATCAGAAGAAAACGATCGAAAGCACTGATTTTAAGATTTAAGTAAGGCTGGATGGAAAGGGTGGATTGAACCATTACAGCATGTTGGACAGACGGTTTGCCTGCTTCAGTTTGTAGTCTCAGATTTTGCAAATGTCCCAGGGCTAGTGTTTGTAGTTGTTTTTTTGAGAGTTCACTGATTTTTTCGGGAGTCGAATAGTATTTTTCGGCCCCAAGGTCAATAAAAAAGTTCCTGATGTAAGCTAGCCACTTTATTTTTAGAGCATGGTCCAGTGTCATAGCATCTGCCACTATTGTCTTAGTGAGGGCGTTTTTTTCTGAGGTCCAAATACGGCGCCATAAGAGTAACGGTTGTATTCTTGCCAAGTCCTCAATGTATGGGACGCCTAGTTCAACATGACATGCATACGTAGAGGATCGCTTTGGGGCCATTAAAAGGAACCTCAGAAAATTATTTTCTGCAATTTGCAGGGAAGAAACATCCATATGACCCCATACACTGGCTCCATATAGTGCTGTTGATTGGCACTTAGCTCTGTAAATGGCTAGTAATTCCAGGGGCGGTCGTTTTCCCAATTTTTGTGAGAAAGAAACCAAGGCCGCTATCGCTCTCTTAAAGCAATGTTTCCTTGCTTCCACTGCCATTTTCCAGGACAATTTGTTATCTATTGTAATACCCAAGTAACAATATTCGGTTGCAAACTCTATTTTTTGATTTTTGAGGATTAAATCTTTAGGGTGTTTTCTCCCGGCACCTGCCGTCATCACAAAGGTTTTTTTCACATTTATGTGCAGGTCTAGAGTGCCCATAAAGAGAGAATATCTATTAAGTATCCTCTGAAGTTCGCGGGGAGTCCGCGCCAGCAAGACAGCATCGTCCGCATAGAGTAGAGCGGGAATCGGGCGTTGTTTTGCCTGTGGGAGGTCCTGGGCGCCCCTCAAAAGCTCAACCTCCAAGTTGTTAGTATAGAGGGAGAAAAGGAAAGGCGCCAGGACACATCCTTGTCTGACTCCACGCTCTACTCTAAAGGACGCTGACAGCTCACCCTTTGTACCATAGCGGACTCTGGCAGAGGGTTTGGAGTACATTTCTCTCAGAAAATTCAGGAGTGGCAAATCAACCCCCATTTGTGACAAGAGGGACCACAATTTGGTATGAGAAACACAGTCAAACGCGGATGACAAGTCCACGTAGATCATATATAGTTTGTCCTTCTTTGCATGTATGTATTTTCCGATGATAATGGAGAGGTTTAGAGCTTGTTCCACAGTTCCGAAACCCTCCCGGAAACCAAATTGCAACTCAGACAGGATGCCTCTCTCCTCCACCCATTTTTGAAGTCGCTCCAGGATCATCCTGCTGTGGTATTGGGTTCAAATCAGGCCTACATACTCTGCTAAACTCTCGAACACCTTAGTATAGAAGTTGGCACGGACACTGGAAAAGGTAAAAGACAAGTTTATTAAGACCCCATGGGGTGGTGATACATTCCAACAGCACCCTTCGGTAATGTAAGAAGTAGCACACCGAACATCGGTGTGCGACCTCTTTTATATAGTTTAATAGCAATAAAAAGATAGGCGGTTACAAGTTTACACATTTTAGGTACATATAAGGTCATTTTTGGAACACAGCCAACACGTGGGAGGAGTTTCGACAGCACTGGTCAGTTAGCATGAACATTCCTGAAGAGTGACCAATTGGTGCGTAATGCGCATGTGCGCTTGACCAGTACTAAAAATAGCCTGTTGCCGAGCAGACTAGTGACCATGGGTATCGAGAAAGGACAAAAGGGCATACTGACCACGAGGCAGCGTGTTCATAGGAAACGGAAGGCAGAAGGATTCAAAATGGCCCCCGTGCGTTTTGGTCAAGTTAACAGAAAAGACCGTGTAGCTGTGCTAAACGCTAACTCAGGAGCTGCCAAAACACGACAGACGGCCCTTTTAGCGTTTAGCAAAAGCTACCTCATAGTGGACATAGTCTGAATGTTCATCCTCAATGTCAATAGCCATTATTTTCAATACTTCGTCACTGATCAGTTTCTCTTGTTTGACAATAGCTCGTTTGGACGGAATACAGGCTGTGATACATACAGAACATAATGTAGGGCCACATTGAATACATAGACAAAGGAAAAATAATACTCCACTAAAAACACAGAGAATCGTTAATAATTTCCAACCCCAAGTACTAAGCAGAGTCCAGAACCAACCAGAAAAAGTCCATGTTCCATTTTCTGGGTGGATCTCAGCAGCTATCTTATGTAATTTTGTAATCGAATCATATACAGAAGGTGAGTTATCTGGTACGTACACGCAACAACTACTTCCGATGACGCGGCATGCTCCACCCCTATCAGCTAGTATCACATCTAGAACCATTCGATTCTGGAGCGCCACAATTCTGGTAATTTGCAATTCCTCAGTAATATTCCCTAAAGCAGAGGCAGTTTCGTTGGCAACGGCTTCCACCACACGTGTAAGCCGCCTTATCTTTCTGCTATTTAATGCAGCTCCTACGAATGAAAATAACCCCAAATTGAAATCTACATATTGTTGTAAAGTGGTATCAGTCTGGTCTATTTCATCAAGATCTATTGTTCGTTTCACTCTATTCAATATGAAATCATGGTACAAAACATAATCATTGTGATACATGGGAGGAGCAATAAACACAGGTGGTAATACAAATGCTACATAACACGTTCCTAACCATCCCAAAGGTAGACGGTGATATCCCTTATTTCCACAAATAAAATATGTGTTATGCGAAGCCACAAATGCAATTCCAGTTGGTGTATCAAAGGTAAGTGTAATATTACATTCACTGCGACCTACGGGGATTGTACCTTTATTTCTAATACACAAATCTGCTTTTGTATCGATCACGGTTATTATATGCATGTTCGTCACATTTATGAGTCTTTGATTCGTATATACACGAGGTGTAGAAATATTGTCCGGACGATATTCTTCCCATTCGAATTTAGTTCCTTCAGCATGTGGATAGCCATCTTTATCGTTATAGCATATTTTATTCAACCGAAAAAGTAATCCACCTTTCGTTGGCCATCGCAGAGTAAAAAGAAGAGTGTACCAAGCATGACAAGAACCATTATGAGAAAACGGGAGAGGAATGAGTGGTGTTCCTCCCTTCTTCTGATGTCCGGGCAACATCCCACATACCCAACAATTGGACGTGTTGGTCATGTTATGAGTATGATGCAGAATCTTAATAAAACTGTTATTCAAATAAGTCTGCCTATGCCTTTCTTCGTGAAAAGGCAGAGTGAAATGAAAATGTTCAGACGGACTTGGAGTGGTGGGCAGTAAATGTTCTCGTGCAGGAAACAACAGTTCTATAGTCCAAGCTAATACTGCGATCACCACTACGGTCAAGACAAACAAAACAGCACCAAGAATTCTCCCTCTTCGTGTCGAAGGAGATGCCATAGTTCACAAAACAATACTCTTCAAAAGCAACACTAAGCGAGAAAAATTAAAACGATGGTTCTGAACCGAGGCTGCCGTTGATTTGTTCTCCGGGATTCAAGACGGGTGTCGCTACACTGGGCAGAACTGATCCCCCCCCCTTGATATTCCCGGCTTCCGTTTCACAAACCTCAGAGCGGTCACCAACCAGTTTCAAAAAGAGCACAAAAGAAATCTTATTTCCTGGGGCGTAGATTGTACTTCACTTTATCAGAAACAACGTGGTCCGGGAAGGCTCCCTCCAATTCATCAGGCGTGACAGCTGGGCTCTTTTCTGTATCCAAAATCTTTCTGTAGTCGGATAGCACCACAGGGCTCACCAGATCCGGAGAGACGCGTCGGCAGTGCGTTGAATGAATCCACCGCTTCTTGTTGGTGACTCTCACAGCAGTTCGCGTAGCCAGCAGCACTTGCTCAGGGCCATGCCATCTCGGTTCCAAACTGCTGGATCGCTCAAAGATTTTGACCATCACGTGGTCCCCAGGACGGAGATCGTGAGCCTCACCAGCGGAGTTATCAGGGAGCGCCTCTCGAACCTGTTGATGAATAGAAAGCAAATCATTTGTTAATCGTGCCAGATAATCGTTCATCATTATACAAGGCATATCATGTATCAAACGAGGTTTCGGAACTCCCCAGATATTCATAGGCCTTCCAAACACTACTTCATAGGGTGTGAGGCCAGACCGAGAATGGGGCACTGATCGAATGGACAGCAATGCCAGAGGCAAAGCGTCCGGCCATTTCAGAGATGTCGATGCCACTATCTTTGCTAGCTTCAGCTTCAGAGTTGCATTATATCTCTCCACTAAACCTGCTGATTGCGGATGAAAGACAGCATGGAATCGTTGTTTGATTCCCAATCCTTTCAAGACATATTCCACTACTTTTCCAATGAAATGAGGGCCATTATCACTCCACATAAGTTTACAAACACCGTAACGCGGGAAGTACTCCTTGAGTAGCACCTTAGCTGTTGTCAATGCTGTATTGTCTTTCGTAGGGTAAGCCTCAATCCATTTGCTGAAGGCACACACCACTACTAGGACATACTTGAGATTATTACAGCGTTCCAGCTGGATGTAATCCATTTGTAGTACTTCGAATGGTGCAGTAGGTGGAACAAACCCACCTTTAGGAGTATGAGTCCCTTGTCCAGGATTGTGCTGCAAACATATCAGACAGGTCTGCACTACTCTCTTAGCCGTGCTAGCAATGTCAGCATTTTCCCAAACTCGTGTAAGCAATTTAGTAATTGCGAGAGCTCCAATGTGTGCCAGTCCATGTGTCATTTGCACCATTGTTTGTAAATAGGCCATGGGTAGTTTCCATTTCTCCATATCTTTACTACGCCAGCAACCCTCATCATCCAATACTCCTTCAGTGGCCCATTTCGCAAGTTCTGCCTCTGATGCTGACTTCTGTATATCTAGTATTTCTTCTCTAGCATCATGCCACCGCTCAGCTTGTGACTTCACCACATACATGGGGCAATTATTTTGCAGCATAGCGGTCTCTCTCGCAATGCGGTCTGCAAAGGCATTGCCTTGCCCTATTTTGTCCGTCACCTTTTTATGTGCACTGCACTTGACTATTGCAACTTTCTTTGGGCATAACAGTGCATTCAGGAGATCGCGCACCAACTCTCCATGCATGATGTGTACTCCGTGTGAAGTCAGGAATCCTCGTTCCTTCCAAAGTAGGCCAAAATCATGCACTACTCCAAAAGCGTAACGACTATCCGTGTAAATGTTCACACATAATCCAGCACTTAACTCACATGCCTTCGTTAAGGCTATTAACTCAGCCGCTTGAGCCGATTTTTGGGGTATCCGTGCTGCTTCTATCACAGTCTTAAGCGTCGTGATCGCATAAGCTGCGGAAGTCGTACCATCTGGTAGCCTCACACATGACCCATCAACCCACAGTTCCCCATCTACATCTGGAAATGGCGTATCCTGTAAATCGATACGACCCTTTGTCTGTTCCTCAGTCAGAAAAACACAATCATGTTGTTCTTCCTTCTGGGTCTCAGCAACAGGATCCGGCAATAAAGTAGCAGGATTTAGTGTTGCACATCGTTTTAGTGTGATGTGCGGCGCCAACAACGTTAGCTCATATCCTGTCAAACGGGCACTAGTTAGATGCTGTGTTTTCGTTTGATTCAGTAACGCATCTACTGCATGGGGAACTAGCACCAACAATTTGTGTGACAAAACTATTCCCTCACTTTGTCGTATCGCAACTGCTGTTGCTGCAACTGCTCGAAAACATCCAGGCAATCCTCGAGCCACAGGGTCGAGTACCGCCGAGAAGTATGCACAAGGCCTCTGTTTATCTCCGTGTGTCTGCACTAACATTGACAATGCACACCCATCCTTCTCGTGTACATATAATGTAAAAATCTTCGTGTAATCAGGTGTACCTAACACTGGTGCAGAACAAAGAGCTTGTCTCAATTGTTCAAAAGCATTCTGACATTCATCCGTCCATTCAATGGGAATCGGTGTATCTTTAGACAACAATGCTAACAATGGTTTAACGATATGTGAAAAACCCAATATCCATTGCCTACAAAAAGACGTCAAACCTATAAAGGCGCGAACATCTTTCTGAGTGCGAGGAACTGGGGTGTCTAATATTGCTTGAATTCGATCTGGTGTCAACGCACGGCCCTCCTTAGACAAAAGATGACCGAGGTAGGTCACCTTTGGTCTACAATATTGCAGCTTTTTCTTCGAAACTTTATGATTATGTTTGGCCAGGAAGGAAAGCAAGGAAAAGGTACTCTTCTCACATTGTTCTGGCGTGTCTGCAGCAAGTAAGATATCGTCTACATATTGAATGAGAACCACTCCCTCTTGTAGGTCAAAGGAATCAAGCTGCCTTTTTAATGCCTGACTATAAATGCTAGGACTTTCAGTATAGCCCTGAGGAATTCGACAGAATCTGTACGATTTATTATTTAATGTAAAGCCGAATAGATATCGACTGTCAGGATGTACAGGGATCGAAAAGAAGGCGTTCTTCAAATCAATGACCGTAAAAGTAGTCGCCGTCGGTGGAACCAACGTAAGCAATGTGGTGATGTCAGATACCACTGGATACTGAGGCACTACTATCTTGTTTATTTCCCTCAAATCAATAATGAAACGGTAAACTTTAGTATCGGTATCTCTCTTAAGGATCGGTAAAATTGGACTATTACAAACATTGTAAGGAACTTCCTCGACTACTCCTGCCGAAATCAAATCATTTACAATGTGTATTAAAGCAAGTTCACCTTCTCTAGAAATCTTATATTGCGGGACACGTGGTAGAGATACTCCCTCCTTTACAGTAATATGTACTGGAGAGATTAACATCTGCCCCACATCCGTGTCTGAAGTGGCCCACAACGTGTTTGGTAAGGAGGCCAATACTTCAGATTCATGGAGAAAACACACTCGCTCAAAGTCTGGGTAATTCTCATTCAGCACAACTCGCACTCCTTCTGGGGCACAGCGAATGGTAGCTCGAAAGTGTTTCAACATATCGAGTCCAATAATATTATCGGGTGTATTTGGAGACAACAAAAAGGGACAAGGGGCAGCAAATTTATCAACATGAAATGCAACTGGTTGAGACAGTGGGCTAGAAGTAGGTGTTC
Source organism: Lissotriton helveticus (assembly GCF_964261635.1). Lineage (NCBI taxonomy): Eukaryota > Metazoa > Chordata > Amphibia > Caudata > Salamandridae > Lissotriton > Lissotriton helveticus. The sequence goes on from NC_136059.1 coordinate 269,401,995, forward strand.
CATCGAACCCTATTGCTGTAATTACCTCGCCAGACAGGGGAGCCCTTGGAACCAAGTGTTTGGACAAAGCGCTACGAGTAGCTCCTGTATCGACCAGAAATTGATCAGTAGAACCCAAAACATGTGCTTCTATGTATGGACCCCTCTGATCAACTGGTACCTCAACCGATTCCACACCCCATCCTACGCAATCCTATGCGTAATGCTCATCCCGTGGTTCAGCAGGATCACCCTCATTTATCTGATATTGATTGCGGTTATCAAACATATTATAATCTGACTGACCACGACCCCTTGCTCCATATCCTCCACGATCGTTCGTGCCATAACCTCCTCTTGACCCTCCATAATAATTCCTAGATCTCCCACTTCCTCGTCCCCTCAAATTACGCTGCTCTCGAAACACCGGACAGTCTGCAATCCAATGCCCAAACTGTTTGCAGTATGCACATTGATTCACAGAAATGTCAGAACGAGGGGGAGGAGCATTACTGTACGATCCTCGCCCCCCTCTATTGTTCCCTCTCGTAGCCTGAACCTGAGCTAACATTACCTTCGTTTTCAATTCCTTCGCCTTCTTTTCACTACTTTCTTTCGCCTCCAATTCCTGTCTTTCATAATATTGAGCCATAGTCAATAAAGAAGCAGGGGTTGCTGTGGTCCATGAACTTTCACTCGCTTTTAATCGTTTCGCAATCTCCGGTAGGAGATTAGCTACATACTTATCAACGAATAGATGCCTGCCAGTATCTTCTGTCAATAATTGACCACTGTAATCATGGAACGCTTCCTCGAAGCGAGAGAAAAAATCGGAAACTGATTCATCCGCTTTCTGCTTACAAGAGGCTAATATAGTCCAATCAATCTTTTTAGCGGGAGCAAGAGTCTTTAGTTTTGTTAGTATGGCCCCTGGAAGGTCTAATATTAACTGACACGGCTTACATGCTGGTTCTCTATCTAAATCAGCCTGAACAAGATCTTTCCAAGTGGCCCCGAGAGTCGTGAGGTCATCAAACCTACGAATGGCTCTCCACATATCAGGGGGCAATATCAACCCGAAAAATAGATCAATATCAACTAACGTCATGATACATGAAGAAATTGCACTTTCAACATTTTCATAAAAAGCCGCAGGGTTTTTACGGGGATCAGGTAAAGCATTCTTAAGCGCCATGACATCTGCTCTATTCCAAGGCGTATAAACCCAATTATATACAAAATACCCTTTCGCGTCTTTGGAGCTTTTATCATCATCTGTGCCATCCCCTTTATGAGGGACATATAAAGGCGCAGCTTCTCGCATAGGTCTAACATTAATCGCAGCGATCTTATCTGTTTCAAAGATAGGGCATTCTTTGGATATCCCCGTCGCTCCGGACGTAGACGAATTCTTCGACTTTTCCAACTCCCGTAGCCGTGTCGTCTCATTACGCAGTTCAAGCAAACGCTTGAAGAAGTCGTCCGCATCTGAAAGAACAAAAAGACCTTTACGAAAATTCTCACGATCCTTGGATATCTCCTTAGGTTCTAACTCGAGAGAATATTTTCTATACCGCTCAACAACTTCATCTCCAAAATGATCAAAAAAATACAGTCGTTCCTTATCAGACCACTGTTCCATTTGTTTAGTAACATCAGAAACAGTAACAGTATTATTATTTAGCTTTCGCGCAATTGAGCGCAATTCCGCAGCTCGTTCCGTATATAACCTGGTACGCTGTGTTCGATCACTATCCTCGTCCGAGTCCTCGTTCGGAGCCGTAGGTACGACGTACGGAGGCGGACAACGATCTAGTAATGAAAAATCATCCGTTTCATTAGTAAGGACTGGATAGAGAGGACGCCTGATAGGGAATTGACCATTAACCTGTAAATTACGTTCTCGTCTCTCCCTCTCTTTCTTTTCCTGTAATTCCTTCTCCTGTAGCTGTAAAGCTTTGTCATGTGCAGCCTTCCGCTGCACTTTCTCCGCCAAGGCTTCCTCACGCTTCACTCGTTCACGCACCTCCTTCTCCCACATACGCACACAATCGAACATATCTTGTCTAGACCTTCGCTGAAACAAACACTGCTCTACATACTGTACCTTTCGAAGGTCAAACGACCCATATAGTGGCCACTGTAATTCACGATCAGTCTTAGTATACTTATGCCATAATGTACTATACATTATAGGTGGAATACCGAATTTAATATACATTTCACGATTTGGAGTCCCCTCTGGGGGAGCCGGCTGTTTTTCACTTAATCGATAATTGGTACCATTTTCAGAACAGCACATCCTACGGAGTGTGCTAAAAACAGGCATGTTTCAAAAAGTACCACGAAAACGTGATACTACAAAAATGCCACCTAACACGGTGCACTGTTCAAATCAAATAAATCAGAGAAATATCCCTACATGCCTGCCTATGTGAGGTGCACTTCACATATTCAAATTCAAATTCATAGATTCAAACTGTTAGCTAACAAATTCAAATTCAAATTAAAAGTTTCAAAAAGCCACAGTAAGTGTCAGTAGACTACTTCACCACTCAAAAGCTTACCAAATATTTTCAAACGTCCAAAGTCCAACTGCCAAGTTCTGTGGTCAAATCAGCCAAAACGGCACATCACGACAATCCAAGATCAGAATCTCAGTCGAGGACCGGCGCCACCTGGAAGGTCAGATCGGAAGGAAGGGAAAACACACCGTGGGTGCCGAGACTCGGGTCACTCAATGGCAGCGATCGCGTCCATGGCGAGTTTCCTAACCTTCGTCACGACCTCTCCTTCGGGCCTCCGAGTCGCCGATGAGTCCCTTCGTGGTCGCCAATTGTGGTATTGGGTTCAAATCAGGCCTACATACTCTGCTAAACTCTCGAACACCTTAGTATAGAAGTTGGCACGGACACTGGAAAAGGTAAAAGACAAGTTTATTAAGACCCCATGGGGTGGTGATACATTCCAACAGCACCCTTCGGTAATGTAAGAAGTAGCACACCGAACATCGGTGTGCGACCTCTTTTATATAGTTTAATAGCAATAAAAAGATAGGCGGTTACAAGTTTACACATTTTAGGTACATATAAGGTCATTTTTGGAACACAGCCAACACGTGGGAGGAGTTTCGACAGCACTGGTCAGTTAGCATGAACATTCCTGAAGAGTGACCAATTGGTGCGTAATGCGCATGTGCGCTTGACCAGTACTAAAAATAGCCTGTTGCCGAGCAGACTAGTGACCATGGGTATCGAGAAAGGACAAAAGGGCATACTGACCACGAGGCAGCGTGTTCATAGGAAACGGAAGGCAGAAGGATTCAAAATGGCCCCCGTGCGTTTTGGTCAAGTTAACAGAAAAGACCGTGTAGCTGTGCTAAACGCTAACTCAGGAGCTGCCAAAACACGACACTGCCTGCTATCTTTCCCAGTGAATCCAGCAGAGATATTGGGCGGTAGCAGGCGGGATCCTGGCGATTGCCCTTCTTGAAAATCGGTACCATCACGGACCTTGTCCAAGACTCCAGGTTTCCTTTCTTTGCAGCTGCCGTGCATACCCTGGTGATGATAGGGGCCCAGAGATCTGTATTATATTTAAAAAAGTCTACCGGGACTCCGTCCGGTCCTGGAGCTTTTCCGTTTTTGCTTGATTTCAGGGCCAAAAGGACCTCAGACATTTCAAAGTCTATTTGGATGGGGTAGGATGGAACTACTAAGTTTCTATCTTCAATTTCTTGTTCTGTTGGTTGTTTTTGGAAAATTTTTGAAAAGTGTGATACCCATTCTAACTCATCTATAGCAACTTCAATTTTTGGGATTTTATCGTCAACCAAAAACGGGGCTCTCACTACTCTCCAAAATGCCTGGCTGTTTTTTTCCTGGGCACTAGAGTGGAGTTCATCCCACAAAGCTTGCTTTAACTCCGCCTTTCTCTTTTTCCTGATGGCAAAGTATTCCTTTCTTAGTGCGGATATAACGTGGGGGTCCCTTTCATCCTTATTTAGTGCTATTTTGAGTTTTGAGTGAGCCTGGGTGCATTCATGATTAAACCATCCTTTGATTTGTTGGGGGCCTACTTTATGTTTTACTGTAAGTAGAGATTTGGTTTCTTCCATGATTTGGGCAAAGTTACTAAGAAGTTCCTCATCTTCTGTCTGTATGTCTAAACATTTCTTGATTTGGGGGTATGCCAATTTCATCAGATCTTTGATAAGTTCCCCTGGGTTTGTTTTCCCCCACTTTATTGTATACCCATTTATTTGGCCCAGATTTATATTATCCTGGGTCAATGCACTAGCTAATGTCACAGGTAGGGATTGTTGATAGTTTAAAAACATTTCCAATTTAAGAATGGAATGATCACTTAAAGTGTTGGGTAAAACTTCAAACTGGTTGACTCTAGTTTGTAAACTAGCCGATATTATAATATAGTCAACTGTAGTACTAAATCCCCTTCCTACATATGTTGGTTCTAGAGAATTAGTTCTATCATCTGGGGTGTTTACTACTTGAAGGTCCAGGTCTGATAGAATATCGTTCATTGTTCCACCGATATTATTGTGAAAAAAGTGAGTGAGGGGGTTACCGTCCTCTGTCACCATTCCTGCACATTTTTGCTCTGGCTGTGTACAGTGATGCAAGTTGAAGTCCCCTGCCCATATTATAGATACTGAGCCCTTTGCTCCTCGTTTCTGCCTTAAGGTGTTTAGTTTCTCGTGCAAGTGCGCCAACACTTCCTGGAGCTGTGGTTCCTCGAGGTTGTTATAAAAGTTAACGAGGACAACAGACTCATTTTTGGGTAGGGAGAGACAAATGATCTGGAAATTATGTACCAGTTCAATAATGTTTATTTTTATTTTTTGGATGGTATTAGCTATATAGGTGATTAATCCTCCCTTTGGCCTACCCTTTTGTCCCACCAATGCTGGAGAAAAGTACGTCTTATAATCCAACAAGTGGAGTTCTATTGGCGACCATGTCTCCTGTAAGCAGACTATTTGATGCCCGTCCACAGGATGCATGATACTCCCATCCTCAACCTTTGGCCGTAATCCTGCGATGTTCCAGGAGATCATGGTCAAAGATGGAGGTTCTTTATTAGGGCTATTTTCGATTTGTGAGTTACCAAAAGTAGCTGGGTCATCAAAAGTTAGAGGTTTGTCTAGGGTTGGGGGGTTGTCTGGAAGTTTGGTGGCCTGTTGGTCTGGCTGTGATGGTCAGTCCACGCACTCTAGGCCACTATACATATTCGTTAGTGGTATTCCATTCCAACCCTCCCAACGTGGTGGTTCTCTGTAATTTCTCCACTGTTCTTGCCCTCTCCACTCCTCCCTTTCTCTTCCTCGGTAACGGGGGCCCACTGTGTACCAGGGTCCATCATTTTGTGAGGGACCATTCGGAAATCTAGGTGGGTAAAAGAAAGAGAGGCGCTTTGTGCCTATCCCCCCATTTAGGTTTAAATCCTCCTCTGAGCAGATATATTCCACTATTCTAGGGTCCTCAAAAGTAATTAAAATGCAGTCACCCTGTATTGTTTTTTTACCATGGCCAACCCAGGGGGCTCTTCTAACCATTAGAATTCTGGTGGAGCAATAGGGAGGTGGTGGACGATGTATACTATGCCAGTGTTGTATCTTGTTTTTTAAGGACCAATTTGGTTCGGGTTTTTGGTCCATCAGTTCTGGGACACCGGTCAGAATAACAACAAATGGGCTCGCTTCTGGTGGAAGAGTTACCGGTCGTGTTTCGCCCTGTTGTTGTCTCTCCCTCTCTCGATGTGTTTGGGGTTGTTTAGTTTGGGGTTGTTTATTCTTCATGTCTGTGGTGACGGTATTACAAGGAGTACTGTTTTTTCCAGATAGGGTATTTGCGGATAAAATCTCTTCTGTTTTTTTCTTAGACGCTATCATGGTTGTGGGTTTCAGTACTACAGTGGGCACAGGGGTCGAGCTTTTAGCTTGAGCCCCGGGGATTGAGTTTGACGACTTAGCCATCCCGGGCTTCTGTACTTTTGGTGGCTCTTGAGAACGATTAGGGTTATGCTTAGTCTTCACCAGGGCTGAGAGTTCGACTACTGCTTTTTCTAAATTTGTCAATGTGACTTGTATGGGTGCAAGGGTTTTGTGTAGGAGATCTCCGATTTTTACTAATAAGTATGTGTTATAATTATGTTCAGGTTCCTTTGTTGGGGAATCTTCTGATGCTAGCACTAGGCTTGTGAGGAGTGAGGCATCGTGTACATGATGTATCATCGCAGTGTGCCTATTCTGGTTTTCCGACAAAGGGGGGCTAAGTGTATTCCCTGTTTCTTCTATTATGACTGGAGTTGGTTGAGTCGTTGGTACTTTCCTTATCACTAGATGATTCTTCTTCCTTATGGCTCCCTCTCTCCTCCCTCTTGCCTGTCTTACCTCTTCAGGAGTGGGGTGTGGGGCTAGGTCTGTTTTTTTTTTCTAGATCTGAATCAGATATTGATTGGGATTCTGAAAGTTGTGACAATTGCGAGGCCGATAGATCCACTATGTTTGGAAGACTCTGTCTTTTATTGTTCCCACCTTCGCTCTGTCTTTGATCCTTTTGGGGGACCGGCGTTCTGGCTGTTGCCAGGTGACCCATTGAGGATCTTCTAGCCTCCAGGAGGTCTTGGGATACCCTTCGTTCGATAAGTGTGATGCTCTGATCTATAAAATAGTTTGCCTTTGTAATAAAACTGTCTATAGGGCCAATTAGTTGCCCTTTTTTTGCCGCAGTCTTACTCCTGGATCCTCTAGGAGACATACCTGCAGAATTAGAGGAGTTGCGTGGTCGGTTTTTGAACTAGAAATTAGGGGGGTGGCCCAGCCCGTCCCTAATCGGCCTCTAACGGCCTAAAACGGCCCGCTCTTTGCCCGGTCTTCGCTCCGCACTTCGTCCCGCGGGCGCTGGGAATGTGTCAATTGTTAACGTAGGCGCTGGGGGCGTGGCTTCCGGGGAGAGCTGGCCAGGTGACTGTGATTGGCCTCGCAGGGACTCCTGGGCAATGGAGTCCCTGCACTTTTGCTCGCAGCCCCGTTGAGCCTACGCAGCCCGCGCTCCCTCGTTGACCTGGTGAAGCGGTTCCCGCGAAGCGGGACCGGCAAACAGTGGAACAGGTGGCAGGAAGAAACCAGGGTAGATTCTGTGATCCTCGCTCCTCTCGCTGTGTCAGGCTGTAGAAAAACAGGTCCCACCAGTAAGCAGGTAACGGCCGGTTTTTCAAGGGTCCAGGCGCTGGGGGCGTGGCTTCCGGGGAGAGCTGGCCAGGTGACTGTGATTGGCCTCGCAGGGACTCCTGGGCAATGGAGTCCCTGCACTTTTGCTCGCAGCCCCGTTGAGCCTACGCAGCCCGCGCTCCCTCGTTGACCTGGTGAAGCGGGTCCCGCGAAGCGGGACCGGCAAACAGTGGAACAGGTGGCAGGAAGAAATCAGGGTAGATTCTGTGATCCTCGCTCCTCTCGCTGTGTCAGGCTGTAGAAAAACAGGTCCCCCCAGTAAGCAGGTAACGGCCGGTTTTTCAAGGGTCCAGGCGCTGGGGGCATGGCTTCCGGGGAGAGCTGGCCAGGTGACTGTGATTGGCCTCGCAGGGACTCCTGGGCAATGGAGTCCCTGCACTTTTGCTCGCAGCCCCGTTGAGCCTACGCAGCCCGCGCTCCCTCATTGACCTGGTGAAGCGGGTCCCGCGAAGCGGGACCGGCAAACAGTGGAACAGGTGGCAGGAAGAAATCAGGGTAGATTCTGTGATCCTCGCTCCTCTCGCTGTGTCAGGCTGTAGAAAAACAGGTCCCACCAGTAAGCAGGTAACGGCCGGTTTTTCAAGGGTCCAGGCGCTGGGGGCGTGGCTTCCGGGGAGAGCTGGCCAGGTGACTGTGATTGGCCTCGCAGGGACTCCTGGGCAATGGAGTCCCTGCACTTTTGCTCGCAGCCCCGTTGAGCCTACGCAGCCCGCGCTCCCTCGTTGACCTGGTGAAGCGGGTCCCGCGAAGCGGGACCGGCAAACAGTGGAACAGGTGGCAGGAAGAAATCAGGGTAGATTCTGTGATCCTCGCTCCTCTCGCTGTGTCAGGCTGTAGAAAAACAGGTCCCACCTACTACTGGTTAGTAGCAGTAAGAATGCAGAGTCCTATGGCCAACAAATATGGGTTCAGCAAAATAAAACAAAAATCCGGGGGAATACCATGCTGAATATGGTCATTTCTAACAACATTCATTCTAGGCTGGTTGGTCTCAACCGTTCCCCACAAAGGGCTGGGACTACTCGGAGATTGAAGGCTGATTTGTTTTATTAGCCCTAGACATATGAGTTCTTTGGTATTAAAGTAAGCAGCTTCAGTGACCATCACAGATCTGAGCCAGACTGTTGTTAATAAAGAATGCCACTGAGTTCCATATATTCTTGAGTTATCTTATGGCATCTTTTTCCAAGATCATACCGGGTAGGTTAGGGTGGAAATTGGTAGGTAGTAGGTGCAGAACTCCACCCATCATCCATCTAATACTGAGCGCTGTGTCCAACATTAGCCCAAGAGGGCTGTTTCCTATCCCGATGTTCAGATTAACCATTAACTACGTAAATGACTTTTATGTGGTTTATTGGCGTTTTTTGTACGCCAATATAACTTTCGTGGGTATCTGACACTCTGGCACGGACCCGGCCACCTTGGACTTAGGTTTGACACCCCTGTAAGATCACAGCAGAGAAAAGAAATCATAAATGCCTTACCTGGAGAGAATGTCCCACTGATATTTGTTTAGCTCCGTGCTGTTCGAGAGCAGAGCCAGCTTTCCGAACAGCATGACGTCCCATAACAGATACAATAAAATAGAAAACAGCTCACGCCTGTGTGGGAGCCGTGACAGAGCATCATAAACAAGGATGCAACGCACAGAATCCCATTGGATCATCTTCTTTTCTTCAGCCTGCAGACATGGTCTGCAAAGCCTTTCTGCCAATCTCGGATTTGTATTATTTATGGGCCCATGGTGTTTGTGGATAAAACCTCTCAGAGAGCTGCGGATGAACACGGCACTGCTAGGGGGCGCTGTTATCACAGCTTTCTGGCTACAGCTGGAATTGTAGCAGCTCACGCTTCAGCAGATGGATTTTTGGCGAGAATTAGAAGAAAAAAATGTTTCAATTAATGCACGTTGCAAACGCCAGAGCCTGCGGAAATTATGTTCTACTTCAGAAACTACAGGGATCAGAAATCGCTCAATACGAACGCATTGATATCAGAAAAGAAGAAAGGAAATTCGAGTGAAAAGAGTGATCGAATATGAGAGGCTTTAAAGAAATGCAGCGATAAAGAGAGAGGGAGACGGAGTGAGATATAGACAGGCGGACTGGATGACGGTACGTCAAGAAATTACAATGGACGCACCATACTGCAGTCACCATAGGCGCTTGTATTTACAAAGCACGAACAGAAATCTTCTCCCTATGAAATCTTTTTGAAGCTGTACCTGACTGCGTAATTGCAATGTATGTAACGAGGCATTGCGAATGCTCGAGGGCAGCCACCGCCAGCCAGGCCTTCGTCAGAACGCGTCACACCCACTCAAGCGTGTTTGCTTCCAATGGGTAATATAGACAGAGAACTACATTAAAGCCATACTGTACGGAAGTGACGAACCGGAAAACAGTGACTATCTTGACTGCCTTCTTTAAAAAAAACATCAATCAAGTGCACATCTTGTTTCTGCTATCCTCTTCCTCCTTTGAAAAGGCCCAGTCAGCAGTAGCCTGTGCTTTAAAAGGGTAGGTTCTGTCCGGTAGTTGTTGTGTCCTGCGAGACACGTTCTAGTGTCCCTATGGGAGTGGGCACACTTGCACCCCACACGCATCCCTCACAGGCGTCACGAGTGACGTGAGCCTGCTAAATAAAAGGGCCCGGGTGCACGTGCTCATGGCCAGTTGAATATAGAGATCCACAGTGTCGGTGTTAGTTATTAACTCTTTCCGTGCTCATGACAGCTCCACGCCGTAATGAGTCATGGACGGCGTGTGCTAATGACAGCGTGGCGCCGTCATGCAACTGCTGCTCCGCCCACGCGGCACTAATTCCCCGCCTGTGCGAGCAAATTAGTGAGTGGGCGGGGTCATGACGGCCCCACGCCGTCATGAGCACACGCCGCCTGTGACTCATGACGGCATCGAGCCGTCATAAGTACGGGCGCGCCGTGGCTACTGCTCGGTGTCTTCTTGGTGGGGGAGGTGATCTGCCTGAACCGGTAGCAGCCCCATACCCACAGTAGCCCGTGATGCCAACTGGCCCAGAGGGGGATGGTCTACGACTGTGTGTCCCCGTACAGCAGCCCCGCCACACTGACGACCACCTGCGAGACACCCTGCATGCCCTGCAGGGGATGTGTCCCTTCAGCGCCTCTGAGACGCAAAGTGCTCGTGAGGAAGGCCCGGGGGCAGGACCGCTGATGCAAGCAAGGAGGGGGCAGTCAACAGGCCCAAAGACAAAAGGTCCAACAGGGGGGGCCCAGAACAAGACACCGCAAGCTGCGCCTGCTGTGCATTCCTCACCGTCATCCATTGAGTCTCGGCCCACAGTGAGAGACTGCCTGGTGCCCCTCACGCATGTGTGGACCTCGAATGCTGCCAGCCAATGGATTGCCTCCAAATAGCACCCGTCACACACAAAGGTGAGGAAAGCAGCACATCAGCCCTGCCAGGGCTCACGCCCCTCCCCTCCCGTCAGCAATAGCACCTGAGGTGGTGATCCGGCTACCCTCAAGGCGCTAACACAAAAGGGAAATTAATACTCACCACCACACCTCACCTCGCGCTGACATCTGATTCTGCCACGCGCACAGGACAGCAAGGCCAGCAGCATGAGGACTGCTACCGCAACCGAGTGACGAGTGCCTGCGCCATCTGGTGCTAGATCAGAGCACCGCAAAAAGGAGAAAGAAGAAGAGAAAGTGACTTGTGAGGGCAACCCCAGGCAAAGCGGATACGGCGGCTGGAAAGCAGAGCGCAGAGCCATCTGGCGTTCGCCTGGGAATGCCGCGGCGTCTCATAAGGCAACACAAAGGAAAAGCACTGATTGTCCCACAAATTAAATGCCATGCACCAGAGCCAGCAAAGTGCTAGTAAAGCGAGGGGGCCTCAGCACATAAGACACTTTCGAGTTTCAGGCCAGCTCTGCTCCAGGAAACAAGAAACAGCCTGTAGCGCCCCCGCGTACCTTAGAGGCCCACAGAAAGGAGTGTGGTATCCCTCCTCTGCACAGGGAGCGGCAAGAGTCAACAGCTTCAGGAAAGAACACTGGAGCCTGCCCTAAGTACGATTGCTGCACTGCCATCTAGTGACTGATCAAAGGTACTGCACCCACAAAGTAAAAACCATTGCAAACACTGACTGTGCTTTCGCCAGCATGAAACTCTGCTTTTAACAACAGCCCTGGTTACAAGGAAAGGGATGTATGACAGTACAACGCGTACCGTTACAACGCGTCCCTTTACGACGCAGTTTTAACAACGCAAGTCGTTACAACGACTTGATTTGGGGGGGCGCTGATAGTGAATAGTTTAATTTACTATTCCAACACCAGTCCCCGTGGATAGTAGGGAAGGTGTGGGAAAGTAAATTAAACTATCCTCTATCCTAGAGCGCCCTCCAGCGAAAGTCGTTGTAACGACTTTCGTTGTTAAAACTGCGTTGTAACGGTACCGCGTTGGAGCGGTTCCGTTGTAAAGGATGTTTCCCCAAGGACAGTACCCCTCAGCCACCGCAACTATAAAGAGACAGTGCATCAGAAAGCCTGATTGCCAGCAATCATCCAAGGACTCCCTTACACAGCACAACTGGTGAGAAGCTGTAGCCGGCCAGCAACGTGTGGAAAGTGGCTGCAGTGCCACCTAGTGCCAGGAGGATATAGTGCGCCTGCACTGAGGAAAACCTTGTACCTGCGTCTCAAGCCCTGCCCTATCCCAGGCACAAGTAAGCACCGGAAGGCCCTTGATGGACGTCATCCCCAAGTAAAGGACAAAGACGTGACCAGAGCACTCTAACCCCAGTGGCTGTCTGACGCCACCACAAGTAAGAGGGTGGAGAGATGCACGAGTACAAAGAGTGCTCACAGAGTTACTGCAGAAATGCAGCATTGCAGTGGCCATAAATCAGCAGCAAGGAGCCCTTGGACACTATGACGATGAAGTACCCCATGCAAGAGGGGAAGCAGAGAAAGCCCTGTGTGTTGCGTGGAAGGAGAAGCTCAAACAAGCCAAGGCAAACGTAAAGGTGCAGCAAGCAAGAATGACGGGTGCAGAGAGTGCGCCACAAGCAGCGGCCCAATGCAACCACAAGTGAGAAGAGTGAGCCACACGCCCCTAGCAAGGAGGAAGAGCAGTTACAACCGGTGCCAGAAGATGGCACCCAAGAAAAGATGAAGCATGTGCAGTCTAAGGTGCATGACAAATGCACCCAGAAGTGCGCCAGCATGAGTAAATGCCCAGGAGGGAAAAAGACCTCTCCAAAGAAAAGAAAAGAAGCACTGCTGGAAACAGCAGGGATATCCCATACATCTCCACAGCAGTAACAGCAATGGAGCACAGAAGGGGCCAAACACAGCACAGTGTCCTCCCTCACACTGCCGGAAGCAGGAGTTATCAGTGACCCAAGGCTGACGAGAGGAGAGTCACACACTAAGAGTTTTGGACAGATCACCACTGCTCGTGGAAGCTATTCCCTGGAGAGGTAACACCTGGAGTAGGAGCATTGTGAAGCTGCCTGAAGAAGGAGCACCCAAGATGGGTGACTACTCGCCATGCAGCCGAGAAGAGCGACTAAAGTTTTGCCTGAGTGGTCTGGAGACCATTGAAGTTAAAAGGCCCTGTTGGCCTTGTTAAAACATGGTGCATGTCACTGCACCCGGAGATGAAGCAGAAGAAGAGTGTCACCCAGAAGATCTGGACAAAATGCAGGTGTGTCAAAAATAACAAGTGGAGAAGCATGAGGACTCATAGCACCACAAGGCAAGAACACCTCCAAAGACAGCAGACAGCGATCAAGGCGGACCGACAGCCCAGCACCAAGGGAGAACCACATGTAAACCGCAGCGAGCGCAAACTGTGTTGCTCCCATCGCTTCACAGTGAGACCGTCCATCCCCGAGTGTCGGCAGTTGGAGTTGAATGGCATCTCTGCCCGACCGCAGATGGCAGAGGTGCAAGAGAAGATACAGAAGAGGTGGTCACATGGCTACGACGTCCATTCCCAAACTTCCTCTCCTAGTCAATCATCGCCACCTATCGTCCAGGCTCCATAGCAGCTACGTCATCAGTGCCATGTGCATGACACCGCACTCAGCAAGAAACGTGGAAGTGTGACCGGAGGGTCTACACCAAGAATCGAACAACCAGCTGAGGTCAGAAGAGGAAGTTGTGAGCGGCAGGGCCATACGATGAAGAAAACCCAAGCTACAACAGGAGTGAGTCCTGACACAGCGACAGCAAGGGAAGAGGGGGACTGGCAACCTCACAGCGGGAGTCCGAGAGTAAGCTACACAGCCTGCGCGAACCAAGTCTCAAGTCATACGTTCCTCAGAGTGTTCATCATTCCTCCATCATCAAAGTCCCAACGCTCAAGAAGTCAAAGTACATGATTGCAAGTGCCTCCTCAGAGAACATGGAGGTACCTGGCCACTCCCTGCCTCAGGTGATCGACTCCAGACTAGACGCCTGCATCCATCAAGGCAAGTCATCACCCACCGTTGTCCCAATTCACCACACGGCTGGCAATGCCACCATGCCAGTCCTCGTGAAGTGCGCCTATCGACACCATCTCGAATACTCATGGAATGGTGTCCAACAACATTGCCAAGCTAGCCAACAAGAAGACTCAGAGGCCACCTGGTCTGCAGCTGAACTACGGCAGCGAGAGCATGTCCTGACCAAGATCCATACACCCTTGAGGTTTGTGCGAGAGACTGGCTACTGGCTCCTCTGCGGTTTACAGCTGCCCACAGCCCCAATCGCAGCCTATCAGCAGTCCTGTGGCAAGACTGAAGAAGGGCCTCCCCAGGCGGGAGAGCTGGAAGAAACATTGCCCCACCGACAGGTCGCCGGACACAGCCAGACAACCTCCTAGAGACTTCCGGCGGTCTGGAAATAATCCAGTGAACTGTCACCATGAACTCTCACCATGATCCTGACGCACCCAGCCAATAAATTGTTGTTATTCACCACATACCATCCTCCATGTCAGTGAAGGGAAGCTACCTGGGACTAAAGGATGTGCTTACACCGGCATGTTTCCAGTGCGCAGTTGATGTCTCCAAGCAAGCGTTCGTGTCCTGAACCACTCCGGTTAAATGATAAGTGCCTGCCGAGATCGTCCTGCTACAATCGGATTCACCAGTCCTTGTTTGCTGTCTTCTGGATGCCTGACCTGAGAGTCTGATGGAATTTGTGTTGCATATTTTGTTGTTGTTTTATCCTTACAGGTTGAACTAATGAGCTTTTGTTTTTCATTACAATTTTGGAGGAATGTTGTGTCCTGCGAGACACGTTCTAGTGTCTCGACAGACACATAGTTAGTACCCACTCCCCCTATGGGAGTGGGCACACTTTCACCCCACACACATCCCTCACAGGCATCACGAGTGACGTGAGCCTGCTAATAAAAGGGCCCGGGTGCATGTGCTCGTGGCCAGTTGAATATAGAGATCCACAGTGTCGGTGTCCGTTATTAATCAGCATGTGGGCCCAGGGCCCACAACACAACAGTAGTCTGTACCTGTACTTTTTTAATTAGAAAGAGAGAGTACCTGCACCAGTGGTTGATTTGTAAAAAACAGAAGTGCCGGAGCTGCCATCAGGAGGCAGCTTTGATACCCTGAAAGGTAGAGGGGCCCTAGGCTCCCATGCTTATGTAAAGATGACACAGATACTGGAATGTACTTAGTAGAACCTCCCCAGGGCACGTACGCCCGGCCCCTTTTATTGCCAGGGTCACATGTCCTGTAACGCCTGTGTTGGATGGTGTGGGGTGGGGTGTAAACCAGCCCTCAGGGAGTAGCTGGCACAGTAAGCACGATACCAGTACCAGTAGGTCACTACATCCCTCCCAAACTTTATTCAAACTGGAATACGAAGTCCAACCTGCGGGAGAGAATAAAACAATAACAGAAAACTTCCCCTGAGTCTATTCAGCTGCCTGCAGAACAAGACGATGGTACAGCTGCAGCTAGGATCACCAATTCTGTTTAGCACAGTTCAGTGGTGCACTGCTGATCCATTCCTTCCTGGACTCAAGGCGTGGAAGTTGACAACCAAAGTCTCTATGTACACAGTTCACTGTGATGGTGCAGGTGGAGTGATAGTGAATCTAGTAGTAGATGTTACGTTTTCACAAATGCGTCCTGGTTGTTGTTGCATCTTCGCAGAGGCAGTAGTGCTTCTAGCTGCGGAGTGGTGGAGTAGTTGCAAACATCCCTCTCTCACCAGAATGCCCCTCTCTCAGGTATTCCTCTCTCACAGGACGTCCCTGAGGTCCTCCTCACCAGGCTTCCACAGGACTGGGTGTCCGACCTTGAAGTCCCTCTCTCCGCCCAGAGGGTAGTTGTTTCCGGGTAGGATTACTCCTGCCATCCAGACACTGATGCATCCGCATTGATAGGATGGTCTTTGGATGAACCAGATTACAACACAAGATCTTGATCTTCCTGGGACCTGCGGGGGAGCTGATGTAGACTCATCTCTCATGTCAGGACCCACTCTCATCAGCCGTCCCATAGGCTTTTGGCCCTGGATCGCCACAGTCTGGTGTTGAGTGGTCTGATCCTCTTCTAGACCCTACGTCCGAGGTCACTCAGGAAGTCCAAGAAATCTCACAATCCATTCTCCTGTGGGACTCCAAAGGTAATTGTCACAAATGGTGCAGCTTAATCATATCTGCAGTCGTCAGGTTTGCTTGGTGTTACCGAAGACTACTGGACAGCTAGCCTCTCATGGTACCACCGATGTTATCTAGGTACTGTGCTTCACTCCTGATGTTCTAGCACTCATTCGCCTTCTGTATCTTGTGGTGTGCCAGGTGTCTGATCACACACTCCTCTCTTCTTTCTTTTCTCTTTTTCTGAGGTGGCCTCAGGCCATACAATTTCCCCTTCCGTGTTCTTTCACTTCGCGATGTGGTCTGGTCCCATCTTGTGTTACTCATCTTCTCTGACCAGGCCTCTCCATCTGACGTGCACTTCACACAGGTCTCCCTGGCCTTGTCCTACCCCAAGGACCATGCATTCTTCTCGTCCCATGAGCAGACCTGTCGTCGCGACATTCTTCCATTATCGACCTCTCTTAGGCCTTCATACTTTGACTTCTGGTCAATCTTGTTGGTCATCTCTTCTCTGACCTCTGGCAGGTCATCTCTTCTCTGACCTCTGGTATGTCATCTCTTCTCTGACCTCTGTCAGGTCATCTCTTCTCTGACCTCTTGCAGGTCTCAATGACATCTCGCTCTCGGGCTCCAGCCTGTACTGTCAGTGTCGGGTACAATCTTTGGCGCCATTCTATCCTTGCGCTAGCCATCCTTCATTTGATGGTACTCCTACTTCGGGCAGCTTGCGCACTCACTTCTTCCACTTGCGGTGGCATCCTTTCGCCATGGGCGTGCTACCTGGTGCTGTTGCCCTGTACCACACCTGCTAGCCTGGTGATTGTCATGCCTGCCGGTTCCAGTGCGCTCTCCAGTCCATTTCCAGACTACTAGAATGGCCACCATAGGGGGCGCGCATGCGCAGAAGCCCCTGATGAGGCGAAAGCGCAGCCACTCCCGAGCCCAGACGCTTCGCATCTTTCTTGCTGGAGTTCACTTACCTTCTGGTTCCGGTGCGTCTCCTGCAACATCTGGTCTTCCTTCTGCGTCCAATCGTCCCGGCGTCTCTGCTGTCTCTCTCCTCACTGGCTTCAGTCCTCAGCACCTCCCTTGCTGGTGTTCTCCTCCTGACTAAGCTCTTGGCGTCACGCTTGCTGTTGACGTTGTCTTCATGTTCCTGATCCTTCCCAGGTGCTTCCTCAGTGCACTTTACATCTTGTCACCCTTCCAGCACGGACCTCGATACCTGCAAAGAAGAAAAGACAAAGAAAAAGGCTACAGACTGAACACTGGTAACAGCGCCTTGCGCTGCCTGACATTATGCTTATTTCTTGTTTATTATAAAAAATACTCATCTGATCCTGTGTTGTCGTCTCTGTGGATGTCGCTCCTTCAGCCGGACAGAAATGTTTTTTGATTACTATAAAAGAAGAAAAGTTTACCTGAGTAAAGGTTATTAATTATTTGAGACAGAACAGAACATTTATTATGGGACTTTCACAAGAATAGAACTCTAGTGTATCAGCATAGTATGTTCATATTTTCAAATCTATGTTAGTTATTTAATGTCTCTTAAAGTAGTTTTATCTTTTCCTTCAGGCTGGAGTTCCACACTTAGAACCAGTTAGTGGCATATATAGAAGAAGGGAAAATACGGTAGGAATTAGCGCATTTAAGAGCAACACTCCTTAATATACTCTATTTCACCATACTTACCAATTTGTTCCCTTTTTGTTCTTATTTACAGCTTTATCCGTATCTGCCTGGTTCTGTTTTACCTGGGATCCGAAGACAGACCTTTACCTTTACTTGTTTTTTTCCCTTCTTCCCCGGGTTACCATTGTCACTTTGACATCGTTGGGTGCAATAGGTGATTATTGGAAGTTGAGGATTTATGCTTAATGTCCATGACGTTCCTGCGGAAATATCTGGAACCTTGACAGTGATGTAACTCTCTGTGTCCTTGCAGCTGCAGTGAAAACCCATGGCCGCTAGGTGGCACTGCAAAACTCCTTCACAGGCCCTGGCAGCCTTTTCGCTTAAAGTTCTTTCAGCACTTAAACCTAGCATAACAGTCTAGGGGGTCTGCTACTTCTCTTTATGCAGTTGCACTTACCCCAATCAAGTTCAAGCCACAGCAGCGGTCCCAGTGCTGCTTTGCGTTTCAACTTGCACTCTCTTTTTTCTCTTTTTGCTTCTATTAGACTGCAAGGAGCTGCCTCTTCCTTCTTATTATCTGTTTGACACTGCAGTCTTTGTTGTGTCCCAGTCATGTTGCAGTTTATTTTCTTTATCGATACGGTACTGCTAAAGGGCCACAAGACGGCAGTGCCGCTTTATTTAAAGCCCTGGCAGCTTCCCAGGGCTGCAGTCCTTATGTGCAGTTACTGGGACCAGTGCACCGGCTGGCAAGACCATGCCGTGCTCCTCATGGTTCTGCTGGTGAGGGGCTACAGACCGCCACGGACATGACGAGCACCTCTCGCCATGATGTCAAAACCTGCAGGGACCTTGCTGCATTCCTCCCCCAGGTGAGTCTACCTTCTCACCACACATGACTCTATCTGGGTAGGCGGCAGTCCTATTGTGACGTGCTTCCCTTGATGCAGCTGGTCCTTCCTACATTCGTAGTCTTTTTAACTACTCAACCCCTTCGCCAGCAGCCTTCTCTCGCCTCATGGGCAGCTAAGGGGCTGGGGCTGCCTGCGGAGAGTCAACGGTGCGTGGCTGTAGTGTCCTGCCAGGACACAGTCTAGTTGTTTTCAGTGTAACCCTACACTAAACACCCACCCACCACAGACGTCGCTGGGTCAGGTGACGCTGTTAATAAAAGACCCTGAGCACACGTGCTCGTGGCCAGATCTACTATCCCCTAACTGGTGTCCTGTGTCATCCTTTACTCACCATGTGGGCCTAGGGCCCCAACACTACATTGGCGACGAGGTCGGTAGTGAAGCCCATGCGTGCCACTACCCTCAACAAGAAGAAAAGGGGATGAGAGCTGCCCGCCTGGAGGGCATCCCCTGCAGCACGGCGCAGCGCACCGAGCAGCCGGTGGGCACGTCAGAGCCCCGCAGCGACCGGGAGGCCCACAGCAAGCTGACCGGAGCCCACCCGCGTCGGCCGCCACCAACAAGCACCACCAGGAAAGAGCGGACCGCCCAGTGCCCACCTGAGACGGCCGCGAAGCAAAGACCCCCACCAGAGAGGTGCACCGGCTGGGCGGAGCCCACCCGCCACGACCGCAGCCCAGGACCTGGCCCGTCGGCCGAAGGTGAGCCGGGAGCGGGAGGTGACTCCCCCGGAAGACTGTGCACCAAAGCGGAGCGAAGTACGGCGAGGGTGAATAAACATAAACTGGGCCCCCAAACTGTGCGAGGGGTGCCCGCCATTGTCCCTGCATCGAAGCAAGACTCGCGGAGCCCACCCGCGGCCTGCCTGCAGCGTCCCCGCCGCGTGTGTTAAGTTCGGCGGCGAGGGAATAAACTCTATGTGAAAGCAGGACCAGCGGAGCCCACCCGCGGCCTGCCTGTGATGCCTCCTGTCCCCCGCTGCGAGGGTGAATGAACATAAATTATGCAGGACTCGCGGAGCCTACCCGCGGCCTGCCCGGAGCGTCCCCTGTCCCCGCCGCGTGTGTGAATGGAGGCGGCGGGGTGAATAGTCCCCGGAGAAGCGCCTGCAGCGAGTGAAGGGCTGCAGGACACCAATTCATGCAGCGGAGCCCACCCGCGAATGGCCGCCTGCCTCACCGCACCGCCGATCCCTGGGTGCGCGACAGAGGCAGAAAACGGCCGGAGACCAGCGGACATCGACTCCCCTCCCCCCGCCGCACCGCGTGAGGAAAGTGAGGCTGCGGCGGCGAGGAGAGCAACAAGAGACTACCCACAAGTAGCTTGACCAGAAGGAAGCACTCACCACAAGTTGCACCGCATTTCTCCTCTGCCCCCAATTAGTCTTCTGCCCCAACAATAGCGCCTACTTTGTGGCCCCCAGCGCTGCATGTGAATCAGGAAGACAGAGTGGCATGCTGCAGCACCAAACTCCTGCGCAGCCCGTGATGACTGAGGCCAGCTGCGAGGGGCACGAAGGGAACGAGCGTTTTCTCCCCCTCCTCCTCACCCTCACAAAGCCCCTGCAAAATAATAAAGGGAACGGACTTACCAGGAAGGCAGCGCAGACCCGGTGCCCAGCAGCAGCTCCAGCCCCCCCTGTGTGCAGCCGGTGAGGGACAGACAGTAGAGTGCACAACACAGGCAAGACAAGAGCCACAAGGCAAGCTGCTGCTAAATTGGAATCTACCGCCATCTAGTGGCCGGAGGGGAAAATTGCACCTGCCATTCAATAAAGGAAGAAAACAAGCATCGCACAAACCCACGATGGGTGAACAACAGCAAGGGGCAACAGACTGAGTAACGCCCCAAGAAAAGCATATAATCTCACGCAGCAAGTAAGTGCGCAACAGCGCACAAGACACCCACACACACCAGCAAGGAGTCGGCAGCTGCCACTTCCAGCGCGACGTGGGAAGAGGCACGAACGCCTCACTAAGAACTCAAGCACTGACAGAACGTCTGGAGGAAACGACTGCCAAGCACTGGAAGAACGTCCAGGGAAAAGACTGCCGCGATCAATGGACGGAGAGAGCAGCGACGCCTTCTTGCCACAGGTGTTCACCGCAGCATCAACTACTCCCGCCAACGGTCCAAAGCAGCAAGTCCCTGACAACAGCCAAAACAGCAAGTACCCAACGACTCGCAACAGGCGTCCAAGAACTCCACACCCGCATGACAGAGCCGCGCAGCACTGCGCCGGAACGTGCCAGAAGCGCCAGGAATCAAGAGCGCCAGAGTGATGCTGCACAGCGACACGCCACCGCCACGGGACTGCGCACAAAGGTCCCCAACAGAGACAGCGATGTCTCACAGCAACCAGAACGCCATCGTCAGCACGCATGGCGGCATGCACCAGGAGCGGTGACGCAACCCTCCTCCGCGCAGACAAAAGCGCGCCAACGCCAAAACACCGTGACGGTGAATAGCGACCACAAAGAAAATAGCACAGCATGACAACTCATGCCCAAGATGAAAGCCGACCACCCAGTCTGGTCACCAAGGAAAGAAAAGCAACAACAGAGAAGATCGCGACAACTGGTCCAGTCAGAGAAGAGAAGAACACCATGCCGGAGAGCTATGCCCAAACCAGAACGAAACAGGTGGAGTGCACGCCGCCTGGGGAAGACTGGTCGGGAAGGCCAACGACAGCAAGAGGACCAGACCACGTCGTAAGAAGGAACATGAAAAGGAAGGGCGCGACGCCATGAAGAAAAGGAAGAAGGGACAGGAAGATATGACGACAGGTCTAGTCACCAAGCCAAGTGAAGACAGTGTCCTACCACAGGGACAAGACCAAGGGGACGACATGTAGAGGGCCCGCTACATGGAGAAGCCTGGTTAGCATGAGTAAGCAAGAAAGAAGACCGGACCGCGTCAAGGAAGTGAACGAAGAGGAAGAATGGAGTAACACAACATCACTCCACAGAGGAGGAGAGAGAACCACAGCACACAGGAACATCGGTGCTGTCCAAGGAGCATCGCAACAGTCAGCACATAGGAACATCGGTGCTGGCCAAGGAACATCGCAACATCCGTGTGGATCCCAGTAATCCCTACA
Organism: Lissotriton helveticus; assembly: GCF_964261635.1. Classification (NCBI taxonomy): domain Eukaryota; kingdom Metazoa; phylum Chordata; class Amphibia; order Caudata; family Salamandridae; genus Lissotriton; species Lissotriton helveticus. The sequence continues at coordinate 269,423,492 of NC_136059.1, forward strand.
ACCTGCATTCGAGGAGACCAACCACTGAAGAACTGCATGGGCGCCCCGTGAACCTGAAGCTTGCCGAAGCAGAGCATACCCGAGCACTAGACAATCCACCCTTGTGGACTACACAAGACTCGACTGTGGCCATGTCCGAAGTTCCGCAGCGCCCCGCACAGCCCACGCGATCATGTGGCAGTCCAGGGGACAAGGGCCTCGGCCGCATGTCCTGTGCGAGAGGAATCCGGATGGGAGAGGTGCAGCAGCGGCAGCTCCACGACAGGCAACATGAAGGCCCCAGGTAAACACCTGGCACCGAGAAACGGTCTGTTGAAGACACTGAACCCATGTCCTAACGGCCAGACCATCCTGGCGGATGACATCAACACCCCCAAGGACATCATGAGAGACTTGGCGGTGAGTCCGTTGGCAGTTCGGCAGCGACGCCTTTGCGCGGCTCATGCGAAGCCCGCACGGCCCACCCGGTCCCATCGTGTCCGGCAAGAGGGTCCTCCCAGCGTCTCTAGTGAGAGAGGAGTCCAAGCAGGAGAGGCCAGTCTTCGAGGCTCCAGTGAGAGAGGAGTCTGGCAAGAAAGGCAAGTCGGAGGTTACTTGGCCGGACGGAGGTGTAAAGGCATCAAGATCAGCAAATCCAAAGAAAGACCTCTCGTGCCATAATCGTCTCCAACAACCAACAAGCGTTGTGATCCACGGGACTAGGAACACATGCGAGACCCCTCAAGGGTCAATCCCATTCTGCTCCAGGTATCCAAGTGATGAACACTGTATATAAGCGTCAACACAGCAAGACAAGGATGATCTGAAGTACACCGCCGAGGTGAAGCTCACCTGACTGACTTTGTAGTCCTGGAACTTTCAACATTCTCCCAGCTGATCGCCTGAAGAAGATCTGTTGGGGCTATCAAATGTTATTGTTCTGTTTTCTTGCAGGTTGGACATTCGCTTTTCCTTTCATTAAAGTTTGGGAGGAATGTAGTGTCCTGCCAGGACACAGTCTAGTTGTTTGCAGTGTAACCCTACACTAAACAGCCACCCACCACAGACGTCGCTGGGTCAGGTGACGCTGTTAATAAAAGACCCTGAGCACACGTGCTCGTGGCCAGATCTACTATCCCCTAACTGGTGTCCTGTGTCATCCTTTACTCACCATGTGGGCCTAGGGCCCCAACACTACAGTGGCATCCGCTCGGACAGGGGTCAGTGGTTCAAACCCACACCATCACCTCTCGCCTGCGGTCCTTTCTCCTGGACCAGGTAGGTGACTCCTGGGTAGCATTCCTCTTCACAGAGGTGTGGGGGAAGTAGGCAGCTGCTAAGCTCTACTTCCTCCTATTGTCAGGCTCTCTCTTGTCTGCCCCGCTCACCTCGATTGGGGCTCACCTTCAACTTGATGGCTAATCGGGCCTTATTTCTCCTCGCACCCCACAGAATGCAGTGGCAGGCCAGCACCTCGGCATACCAGCACCACTATCTCTCCAGTACATCAGCATTCCAGAAAAAAAAGATAATTTTGATAAGCTGCAGAAACTCCAGAATCATACTGCTAGTTTTCCACTGCACCTTTGGACAGGATCACGGTAAACAACCAAGGTAAATCCTTGGAGACCAATTATTGGGGTCTAGGAATTGTGTCTATGGTCTGCTGAGTCAAAAGCCAAGTCTAATTGCAAGCACTGGCATCAAACTATAGTCAACTGCAACATAAAGGTTAGTCCTTTGGACAAAAGGACCTCAAACTCTGGAACTTCCTTAATCCAGGTCTGATGAAAGAGCCAAATAGACCTTGCGGTGCAAGAAACTGCAGAATTGTTTAGACATTCATCTTGCTAAAGGTCTACAGAAATGGACTGAAAAATTTCTGATAGTAAACTCTTATTGAGTTTGTCTAAACATAGCGTTGAGTAAAGTAAAGTATCCGTAAAGGCGATCCGTGGAGCTATGGAAATCGGTCATTCCCAAACTTCACAAATAAACAATACCCGCCATTTTGACATTCTCCAGCATTTCCTTCCTGCCTTTTTGCATACCTAGCTGTACCAAATGTGAAAATTTTTGGTATTCTCCCACCATCTACAACCTCCCCCAGGAGCATCCTCGTACCCTCAAATTAAACTGGAAAATTGATTCCTGTGTCACACCATCATCCTCCACTGTCCTTTGGCATTTTCCTTCTTTTAAATTCCTTATCAGAAACTAGAGCCTGCAGATCAGAGCCTGTAGATCAGACCCTGTGCTGGAACCTGCGCTATCTTAGCTGCCATAAGCATGTAGAGAACATCCCTGTTAGCTTCGTCCAATGAAAGTTGAGATGACAGTTTCTGGCATTTGGTGAAGCAAAGAGGCAAATTTACAAAAAATGCTCACAGTGCATCAAGGCAACCAATGTTATCTATTAAGATATGGTGGTATTTTTCTTGCTCCCTGTGACATGCATTTTAGGTTGCCTTGTGTCAATGCACTCACTCTTGCATCATAGTGCGTGTGAGTGATGGTACGAGAGAGCATGCTTCCAGTGCAAAATAAAATGCTTTTGCATATTTGAACACTTTTATAACTTTTCAAACCCTCTTACAGTATCATTATCCCTTATCCATGTGTACCAATGTTAGCAGATAGCGAATTGAGTCAAAACCTTGTTGTATGAGAACATCCATATACCACTCATGATTTATTTATTTATTTAAGCAATTTGTAGAGCGCGCAAACACCCATGGGTGTCTCGGCGCTAAGGACGGAGATAGTGGTAGTAAGTCGGAGTGAAGATTATTGGGTGAATAGCCAGGTCTTTAGTAGCTTTTTAAAAGTGAGCAACGTTGGACATGCTTTGATTTGTGGGGGAAGAGAGTTCCATAGTACTGCCACGGCCACAGTGAATCTTTTGTCTACCCAGGAGACCTTATAAGTACGAGGAACCGTGAGGAGATTGGCCGAAGAAGATCGTAGATTTCTGTGGGGAATGTGAGTGGACAGGGCTTTCCTTAGATAGTTGGGACCTGTGTTATTAATCGCTTTATAGGGTATGCATAGGGCCTTGCATTTAATGCGATTGGTGATTGTGAGCCAGTGCAGCTTTCGCACCACTGCAGAAATGGGTTTGTGTTTGTGGGTGCCTGTGATGATCCTGGCAGCGGCGTTTTGTATCAGCTGTAATTTATTGATGACCTTTTTCTGTGCATTCAGGAGTAAGCCGTTGCAGTAGTCCACTTTAGACATAACAAGGGTGCTTATCAAGGTTTTTCCTGTGTTGGAGGGAAGGAATGGTAGAAGTTTTTTGATTATTCTTAGTGTGTAGAAAGCAGAGGAAGTGATGGCATTGGCGTGGGCTGCAAAGGATAGTTTGTCATCGAAGATGACTCCAAGGTTTCTTACTTTCTGTACTGGAGGTGGGGGGGGGGTACCAGAGCAGTAGGCCACCAGTTAGGGGACCATATAGGATGTAAATTGGCGAAGATCATGACCTCCGTTTTTTCTGAGTTTAGTTTTAAGCAGTTTTTGGCCATCCAGGAACTGATGGCGATCATGCCTGCTTGAAAACTGGCCGCTATTTCTCCTCCGTT